>NC_136073.1:127540222-128740222 GCF_964261635.1 Lissotriton helveticus | reverse complement strand
TCTACCGCCCTCACTCTACTGCCCTCACTCTACCACTCTACCGCCCTCACTCTACCACCCTCATGCCTTCACTCTACCGTCCTCACTCTACCACTCTACCGCCCTCACTCTACTACTCTACCGCCCTCACTCTACCGCCCTCACTCTACCGCCCTCACTCTACCACTCTACTGCACTCAGTGCCATATGTCTGTACTCTATCCTTCAACATTCCACTTTACCCTGCACCACTTCACTCAGCTCTGAAACAATCTACTGTATGACACTACACTCTACGCCACTCAGCATCACTCCACTCTACGCTGCTCCACTCCAATTTACACCACTCTTCTCTGCGTCACTCTACTCTACGCTGAAGCACTTTACACCACTTTACTCAAAACCAATGCTTTCTATGCCATTGCACTCTATGCCAATCTACTTTGCCCCAATGTACTTTACCCCACTTCACTCTAGGTCACTCTATTCCACTCGAAAATATTAGACTCTATCTCGCTCTACTCCAATCAATCAAAGCATTTATATAGCGCGCTACTCACCCGGAGGGTCTCAAGGCGCTGGGGGGGGGGGGGGTCCGCTACTGCTCGAACAGCCAGGTCTTGAGCTGCTTCCTGAAGGCGAGGTGGTCCTGGGTCAGGCGGAGGCAGGTCGGAAGGGAGTTCCAAGTCTTGGCGGCCAGGTAGGAAAAGGACCTTCCTCCTGTGGTGGCTCTTCGGATGCGGGGGACGGCGGCGAGGGCGTGGCTGGTCGATCGAAGCTGGCGTTTGGGAGCGTAGAAGTTGAGGCGGCTGTTGAGGTATCCTGGGCCTTGGTTGTGTAGGGCTTTGTGTGCGTGGGTGAGGAGCCGGAAGGTGATTCTCTTGTTGACCGGGAGCCAGTGCAGGTCTCTCAGGTGTCCGGAGATGTGGCTGCGGCGGGGGATGTCCAGGATGAGTCGTGCTGAGGTGTTCTGGATCCGCTGGAGTCTCTTCTGGAGTTTGGCGGTGGTTCCGGCGTAGAGGGAGTTGCCGTAGTCCAGACGGCTGGTGACGAGGGCCTGGGTGACCGTCTTCCTGGTCTCGGAGGGGATCCATCGGAAGATCTTGCGTAGCATGCGCAGGATGTTGAAGCACGACGAGGAGACGGCGTTGACTTGTCTGGTCATGGAGAGGGAGGAGTCCAGGATGAAGCCCAGGTTGCGTGCGTGGTCTGTTGGTTTGGGTGCGCTGCCCAGGGCGGGGGGCCACCAGGAGTCGTCCCAGGCGGAGGGTGAGGATCCTAGGATGAGGACTTCCATCTTGTCTGAGTTCAGTTTCAGGCGGCTGTTCGTCATCCATTTGGCCACGTCTGTCATCCCTTCGTGCAGGTTGGCTCTGGCGGTGGTGGGGTCGTTGGTGAGGGAGAGGATCAGCTGGGTGTCGTCGGCGTAGGTGATGATGTTGAGGTTGTGCTGGCGTGCGATGGCTGCGAGGGGGCTCATGTAGACGTTGAAGAGTGTTGGGCTGAGCGAGGAGCCTTGAGGAACGCCGCAGATGACTTTGGTGGCCTCCGATCTGAACGGGGGGAGGCGGACTCTCTGTGTCCTTCCAGCGAGGAAGGAGATGATCCACTCCAGTGCCTTCTCCTGGATTCCGACGTTGCTGAGGCGCTGTACTAGGGTACGGTGGCAGACGGTGTCGAAGGCCGCGGAGAGGTCCAGGAGGATGAGGGCCGCCGTTTCTCCATGGTCGAGCAGGGCTCGGATGTCATCGGTAGCTGCGATCAGGGCGGTCTCGGTGCTGTGGTTGGCCCGGAAGCCAGACTGCGAGAGGTCGAGGGAGCCGTTCGTCTCAAGGAAGGCGGCCAGTTGCTTGTTGACAGTCTTCTCCATGACTTTAGCCGGGAACGGGAGCAGCGAGATGGGGTGGTAGTTCTTGAGGTCGGTGGGGTCGGCTGATGGTTTCTTGAGTAGAGCGCTGAGTTCGGCGTGCTTCCAGCTCTCCGGGAAGGTGGCTGTGTCGAAGGAGGTGTTGATGATGTCCTGCAGGTGGGGTGCGATGACATTGTCGGCCTTGTTGAAGACGTGGTGAGGGCAGGGGTCTGTCGGAGATCCGGAGTGGATGGAGTTCATCGTGCGGATGGTGTCTTCGGTGCTGATCGGAGTCCAGGCGCGGAGGGTGGTGGTGGGGGGCGGTGGTTCGGTGGTGGCGTGCGTCGGTTGAGTGCTGAAGCTGTTGTGGATGTCCGCGATCTTGTTGTGGAAGTAGGAGGCGAGGGAGTTGCAGAGGTCTTGCGACGGGGTGATGTCGTTGTTTCCGGCGTTGGGGTTGGAGAGCTCTTTCAGGATGTTGAAGAGTTCCTTGCTGTTGTGCGCGTTGTTGTCCAGTCGTTCCTTTAATGCGGTTTTCTTGGTGGCGTGGATCAGTTGGTGGTGTTTTCGGGTGGCGAGCTTGAGGGCAGTCATGTTGTCCGGTGTTGGGTCTCTGCGCCAGGTTTTCTCGAGTGCTCTGCAGTTCTTCTTGGAGCTCTTGAGTTCGTCGTTAAAGCATGGGGCTTTCTTGCTGCCGGGTCTGCTCGGTGGGGTCTTCAGAGGGGCGAGGTCGTCTGCGCAGTCGCTGATCCATTTCGTGAGGTTGGTGGCAGCTTGGCTGGGGTTCGTTGTGCTGGTGGGAGGCTTCTTGCTCAGGGAAGACGCGAGCTGGTAGGCTGTGATCTTGTTCCAGCTTCTGCGGGGGACCTGTTGTTGGTGATGGTGGAGCGTGGTCCTTTTGAAGCTGAAGTGGACGCAGCTGTGGTCCGTCCAGTGGAGTCCCTTGGCGTGGCTAAAGGGGATGTCCTTGCTGGATGAGAAGACGGGGTCGAGTGTGTGTCCGGCGTAGTGGGTGGGGGTGGTTACCAGTTGCTTGAGTCCGAGGGTGGCGAGGTTGTCCAGCAGGGTGGTGGTGTTGCGGTCGTTGTTGTTCTCCAGGTGGAAGTTGAGGTCCCCGAGGAGGATGTAGTCAGCGGAGACGAGTGCGTGCGGGCTGATGAAGTTGGCGATGTCTTCGCTGAATTGTGTGCGTGGTCCCGGGGGTCTGTAGATGAGGGTGCCTCTGAGGGTTGTCTTGGGGTTGATGTGGATCTGGAAGTGCAGGTGTTCGGCGGGTGCGAGGGTGTCGTCGGTGTTGGTCGTGATGCGGATGGTGTTCCTGTGGATGATGGCGATGCCTCCTCCTGTCTGGTTGACGCGGTCCCTCCGGATGATCTTGTAGCCGTCCGGGATGGCGATGGCGATGTCGGGTGCTGAGGAGGCGTTCATCCAGGTTTCCGTGAGGAAGGCGACGTCTGGGGCTGTGGTGTCGAGCAGGTTCCAGAGCTCGACGGCGTGTCTGTGGACGGAGCGGGTGTTGAGCAGGATGCACTTCAGGTGGGTGCTGCTGGTGTTCGACTTGGTGGGTGCTGGTGTGGCTTGGGTCCGGTTGCAGGTGAACTTGCAGGAGTGGCAGCTGAAGGGTCCGTGGGTGCGTCTCGGTGTGGCTCGGTAGCAACCCGGGGTCCTGCCAGTGTTGAGTGCGATGAGTTCGGTGGCGTCGTAGATTCGTCGGGTCGGCTTCCGACGGTGGGGGCCAGGGGTCCTGGCACTGGGCGCGGTCCAGGCTCGGACGGGCGCAGACGGGCTTACCTTTGGCGCACCTTCGGCGCTCAATCGGCGCTCCCGCTGCGCGCGTCCGCTGCGCGGTCGCTGAGGGGGCGTCATAAGTAGGGGCCGTGAGGGAGGGTCGGCCGGGAGGCGGGAGGCGGGAGGGCCAATGGGAAAGCAGGGGAGGCGGAGCTACGGGTCAGCGGCGGGAATCACGGAGGTGACCGGGCCGGTGAGGAGCGGGGGCACAGGCGGCAAGCTGCGGGCAGAAGGCGAGCCCGAGGAAGAAGCGGAGGGCAGCGGCGTGGGGGAGGTGAGCAGAGGTCTCGGCGATCAGGGAGCGGCCAGGCAGCAGCTGAGACCTCAGGCAGGCGAGCGAGCGGCAGAGCAGCAGGTAGGCAGGCAGGCGAGCAGCAGCAGCGAGGAGGGAGCGACCGCCTGCGAGGGCACAGGGGTCACAGTGAATGACCCGGCAGGGACCCCTTAAGTAGGGGCCGTGAGGGAGGGTCGGCCGGGAGGCGGGAGGCGGGAGGGCCAATGGGAAAGCTGGGGAGGCGGAGCTACGGGTCAGCGGCGGGAATCACGGAGGTGACCGGGCCGGTGAGGAGCGGGGGCAGAGGCGGCAAGCTGCGGGCAGAAGGCGAGCCCGAGGAAGAAGCGGAGGGCAGCGGCGTGGGGGGGGTGAGCAGAGGTCTCGGCGATCAGGGAGCGGCCAGGCAGCAGCTGAGACCTCAGGCAGGCGAGCGAGCGGCAGAGCAGCAGGTAGGCAGGCAGGCGAGCAGCAGCAGCGAGGAGGGAGCGACCGCCTGCGAGGGCACAGGGGTCACAGTGAATGACCCTGCAGGGCCTCCTTAAGTAGGGGCCGTGAGGGAGGGTCGGCCGGGAGGTGGGAGGCGGGAGGGCCAATGGGAAAGCAGGGGAGGCGGAGGTACGGGTCAGCGGCGGGAATCACGGAGGTGACCGGGCCGGTGAGGAGCGGGGGCAGAGGCGGCAAGCTGCGGGCAGAAGGCGAGCCCGAGGAAGAAGCGGAGGGCAGCGGCGTAGGGGAGGTGAGCAGAGGTCTCGGCGATCAGGGAGCGGCCAGGCAGCAGCTGAGACCTCAGGCAGGCGAGCGAGCGGCAGAGCAGCAGGTAGGCAGGCAGGCGAGCAGCAGCAGCGAGGAGGGAGCGACCGCCTGCGAGGGCACTCCAATAAACTTTACTCCACTCTATGACACTGTACTCCACTCTATGACACGCCACTTAGCAACACTCTACTCCACTTTATGCAACTCCATCTACACTACTCCACACCACTTACACCACTCTTTTCAATGACACATTACTCCACTCCATTCTACACCACTCCAGTCCAAGCCACTCTATGCAGCTCCGCCACTTAATACCAGTCCACTCTATACCACTCTACACCACTCTATGTCGACACTCTACTATACTACCCTACTCAATGCCACTTCACTCTACGGCAATCTACTCTGCTCTACACCACTCTACTCTATAACACTCTATACGCCACTCCACTCTGTTCTACACCACCCCACAACCCTCTATGCCCCTGTACTCTAGGATACTTTACTCCACTTGGACATTCTACTCCACTCTACACCACTCAAGCCTACAACACACTACTCCACTCTACACCCTTCCATTCTACTCCCTCCGCAACACACCATAATACTATACTACTCCATGACACTCCACTAGACTTCACGTTACTCTACTCTACACCACTCCATGACTCTCTACGCCACTCCATAACACCCAACACTACTCCACAGCATTATATTGTACAACACTTTACTACACAACACACTCCTTTATTCCTCAAACTTATAGCCATACTGAACAGCTGCCAAGCTGGTGTACAACATGGGCAAAACATATTGTAAAAGCCTTTAGCTCTTACATGGGTGACACCTACTGGCACTGCGAATGCTTGTTTAATATGTTCTAGCCATGCTGCATTGCAGCTGCTCAGCTGTACAGCATGTCTATAAAACATTTTAAAGCAAATAGCTTTCATAGGCAATATCTATTGGCTATGCCAATGATTGTTTCATTTACATTGAAGAATGAAGAAAGATTTAACTGATGCTGATGTATTTGTTTATGTGCGTTGGGCTTTAGCCTACACATCTGTTCATTTGCCCGTCCTGCATGCCTCATTTGAAGTTCCAGGCCCATGTATACTGTGCCTGATTGCTTACTGACAGTTTTGGAAAAGTGACTCGTCATATATGCTGTACACTGCTCACCACATTAAGCTGAATCTAAATATGGAGGGGCAGATATTTATATCCGCTCCAGTGGCGCAATCGGTTAGCGCGCGGTACTTATATGGCAGTACTTGCAATGAGCGATGCCGAGGTTGTGAGTTCGAGCCTCACCTGGAGCAGGTACGTTTTTTCTTCTCTCTATTGATTATAACACGAGAGAGCAGAAGGGGTTTGAATAACACGTTTGAAAATGCCACTGGTTTTTATGCCATCACGTAAATGGACAGTTGGCATAACGTGTTATTCAGACCCTTAGTTGTTCTCTCATGTTATAATCAATAAAGAAAAATGGTTTGCCAAGAAAAAATCAGTACCTGCTCCAGGTAAGGCTCGAACAACCTCGACATTGCTCATTGCAAGTACTGCCATATAAGTACCGCGCGCTAACCGATTGCGCCACTAGAGCTCTTGTGCATGTACATTCCTCTATATTCACTTGTGAAGAACAGTGCACAGAATACTTCCCATTATCAATTTTCTCAAGACAATTTATGTGTGGAAATAATGCGGTAGTGTGCCTTCATTTCTTGAAGAAGACCATTTATTACAAATATTATTAATCGATTTACCGGCTCATTCGTCCAATATCGAGGCTTGTTGCCGAGCAAATTGTTTTGCAGAGCACCCGGTGGCTACAAGTCTCAATATTGGATGAATGAGCAGGTAAATCGACTATTATCATTTGTAATAAATGTTTTCTTCAATAATTGAAAACACACTAGCGAAATTTTGCCACAAATAAATTGTTTTGAAGAGACAGATAATAAGAAATATTTTTCAGAAAATTTGAAATTAAAAGTAATCTGATAGCGGTGGGATTCGAACCCACGCCTCCGGGGAGACTGGAGCCTTAATCCAGCGCCTCAGACCGCTCGGCCACGCTATCATATAGATGATGAGGAGAAACACAATCCAAACAGACGCTAAACGGACCCTGTGTCATGCATAACACCCACAATAATTTTGGCTGTTAACATGTCTACATCCCATAGTATTTTGCAACTTGCAGGAAAGCACTAGCCATTCGGCAATGATTCCCTTTTCCTGGTGGGCTGGCAGCTTTCTTGAGAGCCGTGACGCAGCCTTGAAACGCTTAGCCAGTGTTTTAAAACGTGTGCTGTAACATATACCACAACGTCCTGTTTTACCTGGGACAGCATCTTCCCCTAAATCCACTGTACTGGAGAGTCGGTCCTGTTCGCTACACTCCCTCAAACGATGTATTGCAATCAGTGCTTTAACTGGAAAAAAATAAGTGTAGGTACTCACCAAATTGAGATGTGGGCGGGGTTAGGGGCGGACAGGGCTATGGGAGTGGAGCCATGGGGCGGGGCTACGGGTAGTGCTAAGGGGCCATTAATTAAAATCATTGCTAAAACCTCATGACCAAATGCAACTCTTCATTTAAGATTTCGTTTCATTGGCGCTTTATGTTAGAAATTATTTCAAAGGCACGAAGAAAAAAGTTCACTAAAATTATTTTCTAATGTCATAAATATTTTACTTTTAATTGAGTGTAAACCCCTTCTAAAATTGTTTCCAGTGTAATAGCGCCTTGGATCTCACAAGCATTGGAAAAGTGCTATAGAAATCAAACATACATAACACAATATCACAAACTTTCTTGATCAATTACATTTTAAAGGAAAAGCCTGTATGTTATTTCTCCTCTTTATAAGTTAAGCTCTGACAAGCTATGGCTGCAGTGTGTTTATCAGTAGGGAGAGGGGTGAGATGCAAATTTGGCCTTTCATCTGTCCCGCACCAAGTCGTTTACATCTTGCAAATGGGTTGTAGGGAACTGGACAGCAGGGGGCACATGAAGAAATTAAAAAAAACAGAGCTTTCGCCACTTTTCGAAGATGTTTGGATGGCCAACAGAGCACAATAGCCCAGTGTGCAGGTCTGCTGAAAGAATCTCCTGTGTCCAGGAGGCTGCAGCAGCCCGGGCTAGAGAGCACAACAGGAGGAGGGGCATTGTTCAATTAGGAGATGTTAAGGGGAGATTAGCACTCGAGTGCTTCACAAAAGCGGACCGACTCGTTAGCTGTGTGTCGTGCTTCTTTTTTTAGATGCTAAATTAAGTTGGGCTGCTGTTCCATGAGTACCGGTACTGTCTTTGAGACAAGAAAAAGTTCCGGTACTCAAGCGCAGAAAATTTAGAAGTGAAGGTACTCAGTACCGGTGAGTACCGGCCCATTTAAAGCACTGATTGCAATGGATTGTACTTGAATATTATTGAATTCGAAGTGGGCGGAGTCAGACAATACATGGAAAGTGTCAAGCAAGACCCGAGCCAGACTTCCTGCTTGGCTGTAAGAGCCCAAGTACGAGACAAGCCCGAAAAAATATATAAAACATTAAAAGCAGTTTCCACAATATGACATACAATGGAGAGCAGGCAGGAGAAAGGAGAACAGGGTCCTCTTAACCAGGGCTGGACTGGGAGCCCATAGAAGCCCTTTCAATATTGTCGGACCAGCCTCTGGGGAAGCACTGCCTGGCCCTGGAAGGCTGGAAGCTTGTGCTTGCTACTTCTGTTACTGGTTGGTCAATATTTCAGCACCGCTGCAAAACCGGCCCCCAGTAACAAAATCAGCCCGCCTCTGCAAAAGTGGCCCATCACCCTTCCAGCCTACCAAGGAAACGCCCAATGCCCGCTACGGCCAGTCCGGCCCTAGCTATGCCAGGCAGTGCCAGGCTAAACTGGAGGACCAGGGCCCAGCTCAGCAGCAGCGGTCTGATATCGTGTGACATCAGCGCGTCAAAAGAGTTCCGTGTCTGTTAACCCCTCTATCTGCACTCTATCAGGTTGGGACAGCTTGAAAATTGTTACTGATGGGTTGGGACAGCATGAACATTGTAAGTGATGGGCTTCAACAGGATAATTAGATTCTCCCTACAGGAACTCGCAGACAAAATAAATACAGGTATTTGCTGAGTATTTAGCTCAGCAGGAAACTTAAAGAGGGTGTAACATGTCAGTGCCTCCCTTGGTTCCCCCCCATCATCTCCAGTACAGTCACAGCTGCTGGAGTTATGCACTTTGACACCCCTTCCAATTGTGCACCTGAACAGGGAGGAAGGAACTAGAGATTGAAGGGAGAACATGGACTGGGATAAAGGTGCTTTATAAACTCTGTAGCACTGTCCATACATCCTTGTCCAGAGGGAGGCTAGCACTGCAGCATCACACACCAGCAATGTTCTGACCACCTGTGACCAGAAGTAATGAAGATTACTGCTAAGTAACTGAGTCATTACCATCTTCGTCCGTCTTCCTTGCCACATTCCTGAGTAGCTGGGTGTATACAATTTCGCAATTTGTCGTGTGTCACGACCTTACCCGGACCGCGTGGACAGTTTCTCGTCTTCCGCTTCCAGCGCCCAATCGTCCTCTATTCTCTGTTGCTATCGCGGCACTCCTGGTGGTTCCCAGTCAGGACCGTAGATCACTCGGGAGAGGTCTGCTCGGAATCAGTGAAGTTCAGATGATCGGCTGTCAGACGAGGGTCTATCGGACAGGAGCTCTCCCGATCGTTGCAGTCGTTCACTCTGTCGTCGGGACCTCTCCCACTGGATCCACGTGTCGCTGATGGGCCCTGCGTTTGGGACGCCAATTGATAAAGATCAATTTAAAATGGTCAGGCGATTCAGTTGAGGTTTCCCAAGTTAAATTTGCCCGGCGTAAAACGCCTCTAATACCATACGAAGTTATCCAATAAAGAGGCAGGCGCTGGAGACAGGAAGACAGGAAACAAGTTTTATTCCGACGGATCAGAACACGTCAGATCGGACAACAAGGTATCGTCTCGAGGTGCTCTCTCAGCCTCTCTGGGGCCTGGGCTTTTATACACTGGTTTAAGACATGTGAACGTTCTTTATTACAACAAAGACATTGTGAAGTATGAGGATGACATCCCCGGCACCCCCCCAGTTCCGGCCCATTCCAACACATGACAACAGTAGAGGCCCTTACCCCTCATACCATGGGAGGGGGTTATCACGCAGCTGAGTGTTCTGCCGATTCCTTTGGAATGTGTGCGCCTGATCGAATCTCAGGGGTGGGGAGGTCATGATCAATAGTGGCTCCTTTCAAGAGAGGCGAGTGCATACAGTAGTGGGCAATAAACTGTATCCTCAGGCTAAGGGATGACCAGCGGTTCGTACAGACAATCGGGCTCAGAGGAAGGGGTCATCAAAGGAGAGATAGTCATGAAAGGAAGGATCGTTGTGGACAATCGAGCGTGGAGGAAGGGTTTATCCACAGAGGGGTATTCATGGAAGGAGAGGAGGTGCTGGTCAGGCGCGGGGTGTGATTCATTCATGAAAGCGTCATGCAGAAGGAGAAGGGTTCATGACTTGTGCATGTGAGAGCGGGGGCGATCAGGGTGCATGGGGGATGCTTGCAGGGTCAGGGAAGTGTGCTGACGGGTGATCGTGAACAGGGAGACCATGGTACCTAAAATGGCTGTCGTGTATGTTCATACGTGAGTCTGCAAGATGGCGTAGATGATGTTCAATACACAAACTAAAATTCCACAATATGTTATCAATTATCGCGGCACCAGTCTCTGGCTCCTGCAAGTGAATTGCGCAGGCCCCCCCCCCTGCTGCCGTGCGCGCTTGTTCTTCATGTGCTGGGACCTCCAAGTCCTCGCTAAAGCACTTTGTGAGTTAATTGTCTGACCGATTGGATTATGGAGGTTCCGAGTAGCCTCTTCCATGGATGACACCCCCACCCCACAGGCACTAGGGTAAAAAACATTTGTGCAGTTACTCAATTGTCTTCCCACATAGTTCCGCCTTTCCCCCTATGTATCGGTTCGACTCTAGGCGCATCTGAAATCTATGGCCCGCCCCTACCGCACTGGATTTAGGATCACGCAATACAGCCATAAAATGTGAGTAGTAAACAGGATCGGCTTCCTGGAGATGTTTACCTAGACGAGTGACTCAGACAAGCACAGTAAATGCACCAGTGGGCATTGTAAATAGCGGGTTGCTTCTTAATGTTATCACCGAGGGGCTGTGCGGTGAATAGAAGGAATCCTGGGGTACATTCGAGTTGAGGTTGAAGGCTTTGGAGTCTGTGTTTGTCAGGGATAGGGAGATGTTTTTAAATCAGGGCTTAGAGCGAGTAGCCTTAATTTTGGAGAGACTTCTGTGAAGGAATGAATTAATTAATGAATTACACACTTGGTATAGCGCATGGCTACCCTAAGGCATCCCAGCGCTTTGACCCAGGGCAAATCACCGCCACTCATCGGAAAAGGAAGGTCTTAAGTTGTTTCCGAAACACAAGGTGGTTTGGTTGAAGTCAGATGTTCTCTGGTAGATTATTCCAGAATTTGGCCGCTTGGAGGGAGAACAACCGTCCCCCCATTCGGGCTCTTTTGATCCTTGGGACTGTCAAAAGATTAAGTTCACTCGACCTAGGAGCTCTAGAGGGTCGATAGGGGCAAAAGAGTGGGCACAAAATAGCGGGACCGTTATTTGTGATAGACTTGTGGGCCATGCACATGGCCTTGAATCTTATCCTCTCCTGCATCGGGAGCCAGTGTAGAGCACGCAAAGCAGGCTGCACCGAGCTGTGTCTAGGTACTTTGACTAATAGTCGAGCAGCGCAGTTCTGGACTGACTGCAGAGTTTTAATCGTGCCCATCGGGGCTCCAAGATAAAGTGCGTTAGAGTAGTCCAGTCGAGAGAGGATCAGGGACTGGACCAGGAGCCGTCTGGCATCCGGTGGGAGGAGGTTCAAAACCTTCCTTAGTACCTTGATCAGGCCAAAACATGTTGCGGCAACCTTCCTTGCCTGCACCTTAAATCCGAGAGAGGGGTGAAGCCAAACTCCCAAACTCTTGATTTGTTTTTTGGGGACAGGGGGGGAACCCAGACAGTTCGGCCACCATGGATCGAGGTTCATGGGGGCCTTGTACCCCATGATCATGATCTCAGTTTTTGTTCCATTCAATTTTAGAAATTAGGCTTCCATCCAATCACAAACCCTTGTGAGACAGAGGGCCAGATTGTTTGTTCCAAAGGTCCCAGCCTCAGATCTAGTTAAAGAGACCACTAACTGAGTGTCATCGGCGTAGGTGACCAATTTAATTCCCCAGGGAAGCACCACCTCAGCCAAAGGCCTCATATAGATATTAAATAAGGTAGGGCTTAGTGATGATCCCTAGGGAACGCCGTAATGTAGGGGGAACTGTCTTGATGTAACATCCCCTTCGAAAACAGAAAATGTTCTTTCTGCTAGGAAGGATTGTAGCCATTTAAGGGCCACCCCGGAAATACCGGCCTCCCATAGACGGCGGATCAACAAAGAGTGATTAACCGAATCGAAGGCTGCGCTGAGGTCTAAAAGGACCACCGACGTGCAGCCTCCTGCATCTACAATCTTCCTGGCTTCCTCCACTACAACAACCAGGGCAGTCTCAGTGCTCTGTTTGATTCTGAAACCTGTTTGAGTAGGGTGAAGCACTGCCTCATTTTCAATGAAGGCCGAAACGGCTAGTTTTACGTTCTTCTCCGTAATTTTACTCATCCCTGGCAACAGGGAGATAGGGCGGTAGTTTGACCAACCCTCAGGGTCTAGATTAGCTTTTTTTAGGAGGACCTTAACTTTGGCCTGTTTCCATAGTGGGGGGACCACTCCGGTGGAAAGGGAGGAGTTGATCACATCCCTCATGACTGGGACCACCACCTCTGAAACTTGTTTCAAGACGGAGGGCGGAGCCATGTTAGATGGAGAGCCTGACTTAAGATTATCCAAGAGTTTTTCTACTGTAGGGAGATCCATCAGGGGCAGGGCATCCAAAGTTGGTAAGGAGACCAATCGAGGAATGAGCACGGTGGGGTGCATCAAGTCATTATCATCCTCCTTCACACAGAAGGAGGAGTAGATGCTAGCAACCTTTAGGCTAAAGAAATTGGCTAGCTCTTCACACCGTTTTAAAGGATAAACCACTTCATTCGGGGGACTAGGTGTTGTAACCAATGACTTAAAGATCTTGTAAATTTCCCTGGGGGAATTAGCGGCTTTTGAGATCTCCAGCTGATAGAATAAAGCTTGGGCCGATTTTAATTGAGTCTTATACACCCATAGTATTGCTCTATATTCCATTTTATCTTCCAGGGCGAAATTCTTTCTCCATTTTCTCTCTACCATCTTACAGTTCCGTTTGAGGCTTTTCAATTCTGCCGTGTATCAGGGCATTTTATTGGAACGTACACGGTGCACTGCTTTTAGTTTAGGAAGGGAGAGATCAAGGGAGGACTCTAGCCACTTATTGAAGGCACCATGAGCTTCAGTCGGGTTATCCTCCTTAATTAACGGGAGAGAATTCTTTAAGGAGGTTACCAACTCTGCCACCGGAAGTTTTGACCAGATCCGGCCCATCTTATTAGTTGTTATGGTTGGCTGGATGACATCGGCTGGCGTCCATGCAAATGAGAGTAACACATGATCTGACCATGGAATGAATTGTGACTCCTTCCACTGCATGTCCGCAAGATTGGTATAAAAATGGTCAATCAAATGGCCTACAGAGTGAGTAGGTCCTTCCACAATTTGTTTCAGCTCTATGGTCCCCAATCCATCCAAAAGATTTTGAGAGACAAGAGCTTCAGGATCATCGATATGAATATTAAAATCCCCGATAATAGAGAAATTTGAGGAAGTACTACTGAGATGAGTAATTTTATCGAGGAGAGTATTGCAGAAGCTATTGAGGGATCCTGGTGGACGGTACAGTAAGATACCCGAAAGTGAGCAGGTCGGGGAGAAGGAAATAGCAAATTCCAAACTTTCGCATTCCGATAGCGGGTCATCAAAAGTACAGCACTTGAATGAATTCTTACAAATGATTGCTATAACTCCGCCCCAGCCTTTTGGACGATCGAGCCTGCTCATCACGAAACCTAGGGGCAAGGCCTTAACTATATCCGGGCCTGAGACCTCTGAGAGCCAATTCTCAGTAAGAAATAGAACATCCGGACTCTGTTCCTCTAACAGCAGGCGGATTTCGACGCTGTGTTTCGGTAGCGAACGACAGTTCAGAAGCATTAGGGAGTATGTTTTCAAATTGCCAGTAGATAAAGGGGGGGGACCCTCCTGCCGCCTGTCTACACAATGCGTACAGGGAATCAGAGGCCCACTTGTTGGAGTTATGAGTGGGCAGCAGGGCCGGTCCTAGGATTCGTGGGGCCCCGGGCAGGATAGGAACATGTGAGGCCCCTCTAATTTGCATAAAATGTAGTATCACAGCAAGTGACATCATAAGAAGTGTCCACTGACTAATCATTTTTTGGCACTGTTGAAGTAGCTTTGCAAGAAGCTACCTCTCTAATGTGTACATCACTGAGATGGCTACAAATACAAAAAATAGCCCTAATAAAATAAGTGCAAATATTTTAAAGCTGTATTATGTGGAAATGCAACACGTCAAACGGGGTTTAAAAGCTATGCCTCTATCTCTCCAAAACCAATGTTTCCAGATTAGTGCATGAATAAAATTCTAAGACAGACTGTCCCATAGCTATACAGTGGATTTTCAGGTGGCTCCCTGATAATCCAGTTACACCAAAGAAGTTCAAGGTTAAGGCATTTGGTTTTAGCAGGTATGGACATCAACATAAAGGGATCCATGATGGTTCGGGTGAGCGACCTGAAAATGCTCCAGTAAACAGAAAGCACAAATAAGAGAATGAGATGGCACTTGGAAAATAAAGAGGCAGGTAATTGAAAACTTTGGCAGAAGGTTCAATGTACTTAGCAGCACATGCTAGTTCAAAGACAATTTTACCTCTCCTCCAGCCTCCTACTTTTTTTTGCTGGTTCTGCCCACTTACATTCACCTCTCTCCTCTGTGCTTTACTTTTGACCTCACCTCTTGCTCAGCCTACTTTCTTCTACTTTCTTCTCTTGCTGTTTCAGCCCCTCTTACATCCACCTCATTCTGCATGCTCTCCTTTTAACGTATTATCTTTCCCCAATGCCCAAGCCTTTTACCTTTACTCTTTGGTTCTGCCACTCTTACATCCATCTTGACCCTCACACCTCCATGCTCTACTCTTTACCTCTCATCTTTCCACCTTGCCTCTGATATTCACTTGCTGATTCCTCCCCTCTTAAATCCACATCTCTCTTCTCTGTCCTACTCTTCACATCCCAACTCTCTACCCAGTCTGTATCTATTTGCTGGTTATGCCATCCTAAATCCAGCCATGCCTTTAACTTCTTCCCTTTCCTTTTATCTTTTCTTTCTGCTCCTACTTCATTACATACAACTCTCCCCTTACTTCCTTCCTCTCTCCTCTTGCTGATTCTGCCACTCTTCCATCAAACTCTACTACGCTATCTTCACTGCTCATCTCTCCCCCAGCCTTATAACTTTTGTCACTGGTTCTGTCCCATTTCCATCTTCTCTCGATTTTCATCCTCTTGAACACTCTAATCTTCTCTCACAGATTTTGCCTCTTACACCACCTATTTCCATTCATTATTCATTCATATTATCATCTCTTCCTCAAACCTTATTTCATGGACTCTGCCCCTTTTACATCAATCTCTCTGCTATCCCCAGCTTTGTTGCTTCTCTTTCTCGTTATGTCCTTATATCCATCTTTCTCCTCCATGCAGTATGGCTCATCTCCCCCCTGCCTCTTACCTTTTTCACCGATTCTGGCCTTCTACATCCACATCTCATCATTCCCTCTCTCTTCTCTGTATAAGCTTTCTTGATTGTTCTGCCTCTCTTACATCTACATACCGCATCCATGTACTGCCATTCTTCTCTCATTTCTTCCTTCAGACTCCTAAGATTTCTTTGCTGGTCTGTCCCCTTTGCATCCACCTCTCCTCTTTGATCCCCTTACCTCTTACCTTGTCTCACTGTTTGTCTCATAAATCCATGTCTCCCTTCCATGCTCTACACTTCACTTTATCTTAACTATTGTCTCTTACCTTTCTCACAAATCCTGCCTATATTACACCCACCTCCTACCTACCTGCTGAGCTCTTCACCTCTCATCTCTCTGCAGTCTCTAGCCTTCTCTCACTGGTTCTACCTTTCTGAAAGTTACCTCTCCCCTGCCTCTCTACCCTAGCCTCTTACCTGCTCTTGGTTGTCTTGCCCTCTTATATCCAACACTCACCATTCCCTCTCTATGACACTTAAGTTTTCCTGATGGTTCTGCTTCTCTTATATCTACCTCGCCTATCCAAGCACTGCCTTTCATCTTTCTCTTCTACTTTGTTCACGGGTTCTGCGTCCCTCATGTCCACCTCGCCCCTCCATGCTCAACTCTTTTGGGGATATTCCGAAAAAAGTCATGTGACGCATCGCAGCCTCCCCCTCCCCCATTCCCGTGCGGCTGCGCTGCACTGCGCGACAGCCAGGGAGCAGGAGAGCACCATATCTTCAAACACTTGGCTCTCTCCTCCCCTTTCCCTTACACCGTCACTCGTTTCAGCTCTGTGCGCCATGCACACACCTAAGCGCTGAAGCGCTAGGGTGTGTGCATGAATGTTGCATAGGTTTTGTACAGAAGGGTACCCTTCTTGTGCAAAATACTATGCTGGGTACGATACTACACTTTTCCCACTTTGCATACGTGCTGCGCAGTATAGTGCGCATGCAAAGTCGTAAAAGCATGGAGAAATGAAATCATTTCTCTTGTTAGCGCCTCCTTTGAAGGGGCGGTAACTTTTGTCGCAAAACCATGTTCACAAATTTTTGTAAATATGGTTTTGCGTCAAAGGGCATGGGTGGTTACATGGGCACGCCCATGTACCACCTCCTCGGCGCAAAGTAACGCAAAGTAGTGCTTTGCGCTTCTTTGCACTACTTAGAGGGTGCTTTCCAGCACAAAACAAGTTTTCGCTGGAAAGAAAATAGCAGCAAAAAAAATGTGCGCTGGTTAACGTCACTTTTATGACGCAAAACCTGCACAAAATGTTTGAAAATCTTCCCCTTCATGTTTTATCTCTATCACCTCTACTCTCCATTCACTGTTTCTGCCTCTCAAGCTTCCACCTCTCCCCTACATACCCGGCTATTCACCACTCTTCTCTCCGGCCTCTTACCTTTCTTCACGTCTTGTGCCTGGGCGCAATACAGTCCCCTGCAGCACAGATGGGCCCACAACACTTCTGAGGGCCCCATCCCTCCAGGGGCCTCCCATTCAGCCTAGGGCCAATGAATATCTGTGAGATGTGGGAGACTCTGGGGCCCATTATCACATTCTGCAGTGAGGGACCCCATCATTTTGTGTTACACAACTGCTCTCATATTACTTTTCAGATGCGTAAAGCAATGAATGGTGAGTGGCCTGAGGGGTTATATGACTTGGGTGTATCTTGGAGGGTTCATTGCACTCCCCTTGGGGTGATAAGGATGGGTGTGGGATCACCCCCCCATCGCTTCCCCTAACTGAATGTTAGCATCTCAACTTAACTTTTAAAGAGCGAATTGCTCATTCTTCCTTCGGTTCATGTAAATTACATGAAAATAAAAAACACCAATCGCTTATAACTGGAGTTATTTATGTTCAACTCCTTTTATGTTTGTTTTGGATGAACATGCTTGTTTGAGAAAAAAAAACAGAGTTGCAAAAAAAGAAAAGAATAATAAGCCCTTTATCCATTTCTTCCATAGAAGGAGCAGCGCCTTTTGTAATGTGAGATCACTCTAAGTTTTTGTGTTGTGAGCCCTGCAGGTTGCTCTGCGTTTCTTTCATGCAGGGGCAGGGCTCACTTCACACCTCATGCCAATTCAAGCATCTCCCTAACTGCTGTTATGCAGATGCAGCGATTAGGCTGATCAGGGTCCAATCTGCACTGCAGCATCTGAAAGGGATGGGGTGTCATATTGCACTTTCAGTCCATGGCAGCCGGGGAGTGAGGGGGCCCCCGCCGTGGGCCTCGCGCATTGCACCACGGCTGCAAACCCCAAGGGAGGAGGCTCCCCACCTGTTACTCTTACAATGGCACCATTTCAAAGGTTGATGGGCCCGTGGGGGGCCCCCTCACAGTTACACAGCCGCGAGGCCCTGGGCGGCTGCCCACTCTGCCCATGCCTAGCGCCGGCCCTGGTGGGCAGGGCTGACCCCTGACATCCCTCAGGGCCAACAGTTGTTCGCTACCGTATATCAGGTCCTCTCCTCTCCTGATGTCTATCCCCCTAGCCCCTGGTCCCGTCCTGTCACGGACGGGCACAGACGGGCTTTCCTTAGGCGCTCCTTTGGCACGGGACTGGTGCATCCGCTGCTTGCGTCCGCTGCGCGGAGGAGTAGCTATCTCAATTTATGCGTTTCAGCCTACCTCCTTCCCCACCCTAGAATGCTGACCTGCCTCCACCCAATATGGCCACCTCCGCGTCCCAACACCACTCAGCTACCAAGTCGGCTGAGAGGGGTCACACTTGTCCAAATATACGGCGCAAATAAACTAAATGCGTGCAGATTAAAACAAGGACTGTACAATTTTTAATTCAATTGTGCAGCGTGACAACAAAATTAAAACATTGTTACATGTAGCAACACAGTTTTACGATTTTTTAAAAGGACGAGCTAATTCCCGGCTTCCGCCTCAGGAGTGGGATGATATACAAGGGATCTGTTCATGTTCCAGCGCAGCACCTGGGAAATGCCTTACAGATCAGACTGGTTGGTGGAGGCGGTCTGTCCGTACTGGAAGCAGGAGATTTTAGTTCTGATATATTCGTTCTCACTGGATTTTCGCAGCACAATGTGACCCTGAGCAATCACTTTATCTTTGTCTTTCTCAAAAGAATCTGCCAATCTGGAGATCAGAGAACAAGGCACTGTCAGGCTTAAAGCACTATACTGTCTGGACTGTCGCAATGTACGTTTAATTGTTTCCATACACCAGTGCTGGTATTAACAGCAATCTGAAGTGTCTGTGATGCCTGCCAGGCACTGGATATATATATGTATATTTAAATATGTCTGGTTCAGCGGGTCCTCTGCACTCCGTCACCGCATAGAGGTGGGTGTGCCTTAATGCTGGTAGGATGGGGCGGACTCAGTTACTGGCAGGAGGACGCATAAAAGCTTAGAAATGACTGTATTCCCTGGGAACAGTGTCCCTAGACACTGCCCGCACTGCACAAGAGAGTTCCAGACTCTTAGAAACGTCTCTTGGCCCAGCCGTGTTTCCGAGAGATGCCGCTCCGTGCGAAGGAGAGGCCGAGAGGCCTTGATACCCGGGCTGGGTGCGCGTTAACCATTAATCCATGTGGGGACGAGTCCTGGCTCCCCAAAGTCTCCATTTATTCCATAAAAATGGAATCTCTCATTTATAGAGAAACCCATGACTTCATGTGGAGATGAATCCTGCGGCGTCAGAGTCGGAATTCCGGAACCACGCGGAGGTTTTTCCCGTGTTTAGCATGCAGGGAGCGTCTCATGATGCAGTCATAGTAGCTTCCCTGACTCCCACATACATCAGAAGCGTGACAAAGCACATAGATGGCAAAGCCGGCAGGCGCTGCAGCTGCCTGCACAGCTCATACAGTGGTAACCTTGCAGGCTCCCCTCCAAAGTTACCTGCAAGCTGCAGAACCTTGTGTCCTGGATCGTGTTCTCTCCGAGCTTTTTTCCTCCATTTTCATGAAAGCTTTTGTCTTGTAGTCGAACAATTCAAAGTGTTTGGTGCAGTGAAGGAGAAATGCCGTGACTTGCTTGTCCCGGATAGGTAAGTATGTTTAGAGTCTGCAGCGTTGTGAACTGTAAACTGTCCTTAGCTGTACATCTCTTGACGGGGAGGTATGTATCTGCCCGAAAATATTGACCTTATTTTCTTAATAAATTATCTTCAGTTTACGTTCAGTGCCTTCATGTGCATTACACAGAAACCTGATACCCCTATCCTTCACACCCTGACGTGCTGCCTCAAAGCCTTGAACATTCTGCAATATTTTGGATCCTCTCTCCATCCTGGTACTGTGCTAGTCTAATAAACTATAGATGTAATGGCCTAGCAGGTCAAAGTTCAGCACCATGCTGGACTACTCATTGATCACATTTCTGTGAATGGGAAGTGTTTAGAGACCTCTCCCTCGTTGAAACCATCTGTTCTCCTTTTGGGAAAAAATGTTAAGGCCCTGCTGCATATCTTCCAAATGGTCCTGTGTCATGTGTAATACAGTTAGCCTTTTTTTATGTTTTGTTTAGATTTTTAAGAAAAAGTGAGTTTTTTAAAAAGATCTTATATTTTTGATTTTAGCAATGTATGTGTGGGATGAACAATCCCATTTTACAAAGCGTTGTTTACTGAAATACCAGGGCTGGCTGAAGATAGGTAGTCAGCTCCTTCAAGAAGGGCGTTGAAGCAGTCAGGGGAAAAGTCAGCATTAGAAACAAGCATTGGCATAGCCAATAGGTCTCGCTTTTGGGACCTTTTAAGTATTTAGTTACGCAGCACAATATCCTTGGTGCAACAACATCAACTGTTGCATGGCTAAACACTTCTAAGGCCCCAAAGGCGAGACCTATTGGCTATGCCAATGCTTGTTTATTTTTATTTTGGACTATTTGTTAGTTTTTGATGAAAATGGTTCGTTGGCCGGACGCAAGGAGGCCAATGATTGTTGTTTCCTTAGTGGAGACAGTACTGTTTTAGACATTGTTTAATATTGTTTATGTTGTCTTCCATGTGAACATGGCATTTAATTCACCCTCCTGCATAACAAAGTCCTTTGCTGCCACACACTAGTGGCGCTGTAACATTATGCCACACCTTGCCTTATGGATATAACAGCCCTGGCAGCGGCACTGCTGTCCTTGGACCAATAGCCACTGCATGGCCATAAGACATATTTACCAACGTTTGAGTTTATTGGGTCCTGCGATGTAATATAAAATAAGTGAAGGCTTACTTCATATAAATCATATTCAATGTGTCTTTAAATAATAATAATATGGTTAATCAGACCCAATAAATAAATGGATTGTTTAACCCTACGACAAGTGGGTTTTCAAATCAGCAAATAATTCCAAGCGTTCACCACCGAGTTTGAGAACCCACTTAATGGGCAGACTGCAATGACCCCCCAGTTTGAAATGGGGATCATACCAAACAGCACTCAAGTATTTAACATACATATAACATACATATATTTATGAAATGTAGCACATAATGATGAAAAACACCTTACACATCGAAAACTATGTCAGCGGTGTCGGAGAATATTCCTATTGCACGGTAATATCTATGTCTCTGTGGCGCAATCGGTTAGCGCGTTCGGCTGTTAACCGAAAGGTTGGTGGTTCAAGCCCACCCAGGGACGCAATGATTTTGATAAATATACAAACTTTATGGAAACATATTGAAAATTATTACAAGTTCAATTGAGTCAGTAAATATCTTTCTAAATTAACCCTTTCATTTTTCATTTATCGCTGTAACTAGGCTTGATATGAACATCACAGTACGTAAAAAAAAAAGAAAGTCCATCTTTGGGACTAGATGCTCTTCGTTTTAAATTCTCATTTTTGAGAGAAATGAAGAGTGCGGCTAGCGACATAAAAAGCTTGCTGCTAGCGCCGCATAACACGACGCACCAAATTAGAACCCAGTCCCTATTTTCTTGCTCGCCTCATGTGGCTCTGTCAATGGCAGTTCGCGTTTACACTGATGTGAATCTAGCCATGCACGCGCCGCTGTGCAAAATCGACGCTTTATTTAATCTATTCTCAATTTACTCTCGCCTCGTGTTCAGCAACTGCCTTTTCTGTAAATCGCCTCTAGCTGTCGCTGTTGTGATACTGCACAATCCAGTGGAAAGATGAGCCTGGTTTCTTGGTCAGAACAAGCATTGGCATAGCCAATAGATCTCGCCTTTGGGACCTTATAAGTGTTTAGTTATGCAGCAGGTCCCAAAGGCGAGACATATTGGCTATGCTAATGTTTGTTATTGGTTCTGGCTTGACAGCACAACTCTCTCCGGACTGTAAACACAAAAGAGAGCTTTAAGAAGCAGTTCTAAAAGAGGGCTTTAGGCTCCACCCTCATATGCCCTGTGCTAGTTCTGGTCAAGGTTCTGTATTGTTTTGCCAACTGTATTGTTTTGCCAACTGTAATGGTCTACCTAGTTGGTTATGATGATAGGTCTGATTGGTAAAAAGTATGTAAATGATGTACGTCTTGTCTGTTTATTATGGTATGTAAAATGCAGCAGTCCGGAGTACTTATTGTGAAAGGCATATGTTAGAGCCATTAGGTGTTTAAGGGTGAATTATTATTAAATCTCGTAATGAACATGCACATCGCTATTTTAAGATTGTCATCTGCTTTTTCATTTTTTATTTTACTTGATCTTATTGCAAGCATGCCTAGACTCACCACTGACGGAAGAGGCACTTTCAGTAATAACCCCGATCGACGGACATTCACAATGCTTGTTACCAATAACTTATTTACCCACAACATTCTGTCTTAATTTAAAACATACTCAGGGATGGGGAATAATGCACCAACAAGGCTTCAGGAAACACAGTGACTTTGGGACAAAACTCTACAGACGCCCTTCAGTATACAGTTCTAATGTCAGGTAAATTTTTTGGCTTAAGACTGGGATCTAGAGACATGAACACCAAAGCTAATACATAAAGGCAATAACTTGCACACTGAGACAGGAAGACCCAAATCCTTGGATAACAAGGCACAATTCCGAATTTGTGTGCTGTGTTGAGCCTCATAGCAGACACTAACCTAACTAGAATCACTTGTCGCACAGTCTGAGTCCGTTTTCTAATTGGCCTTATGTTCTCAGAGTTTATCAGTTAAAGGTAGGGTTAGTGCAGGCGCGGGTGATATGTTTTGAGTGGCAGCGACCAGCTGGGGCACCACATGCTATACCCGTTATGGTGGACAGCGTGCATTTAGGATGCCAGTCAACAGCAAGCTCTTGTTTATTCATTGCCTGCTGCTACTGCTGAAGTTCAATCAAGGTTGTATTTCTCTTTTTAATTTCAACCGCCTCAATTGTCACATCATCTTTTTCAAAGGGGAGAGGATTTAGCGAAACGGCTAGAGCTGCCGACCTTAAAGCTGAAGAACAGGGTTTGAAACTTGAATCTGCAAAAAGAAAAAAAAAATGGGCAAGCCTGGAATCTCAACCTCACGTCCCCTCAGAGTCGTTGTGAAAGGTACTCCAGTGGCGCCATTCTGCCTCACACCCAGCCAGTCCTGTGTCTGAAGCCCAGGAGAAACCACACTCCTCAGTTTTCTGTCACCTCTCCACTGTCGCAGCGAATGTGGCATCACTGCCACTTGGGAAACTGGTGGCGCAAATCTTTTTACCAACTCTGGTCACTTTATAGTCCTCCTTAATCACTTAAAGTGCTCTATAATAGGAACTTTGAGGCTATTTACAAGCCCCTCTCGTCGCCGGTACGTCTCTTAGTCCCATATTAAAAGTGACGCACCGGCTGCCCAAGGGCCTTGTAAATAAGCCCCTTTGTTTTAAGGTGTCAGTTTTATATGCATTAGAGAGAAATATCCAAGGCCACTTTTCGAAAAAAAAAGATATATTCGGGATAGGAAAGCATAAGTTGAATGTTTGTGTGCGGTGCTTCAGCTAGAACCCTGTGCGGCGTTCACACTTTTTTCAAAGAAATCTGTTAACTCTTGTCGTGGGCACTTTGAGCTTGGCACCTCGGTGACTGCGCCCGGCTCCAGGAGTAGTGCACAGCTCTCTTTACCAACATTTTGGACACTTTCTTATTAAACCAAAGCCTGAAATATATGTGCCCACCCCCCTTTGTAACAAGCACGTCCAAGCGGCTGCGAACAAATGGTCTACTTGAGCATAGATATGCAAATGCAATTAAAGAAACACGGTGGATTGATTCACGCCAATGGATGCCCTACTGTGCTTCATCCTAGCAACCACAAAGAAACAACCAGCGCCCGCCTCGCTCCTCACCTACTGAAAACCGTGACTTGAAGAAACGGTTCACAACATCTCTTTCCTTCTTTCATTTAGTTGCTTCCCTGTAAAATGGATCCAAAGAAGAACCAGCGCGCGCCTCACGCTGAAAGTAAAAAAAAAAACCTAAAAAAAACAAGATGGGAGAGGAGGAGGCAGCAGGGGGAGGGGAGAGAGGAGAGGGCCTGCGGCTGTTTCCCTTGCGGAAGCGTGCAGGAACCATATGTTAAAGCTCACTCCCAAAAGGGAATGACCAAACGTGCACGAGTTGCATTCAAAGAATGCAATGCAGGCACGTTTTTGACTGAAAAACAGAATCCATCGCTAAAGATCTTTTTCCTAAGCAGCGCATGCGCGCTGCGAGACCTAAAAAGGGAAGGTAATATAAGCAGCCACCGAATACTGCGCAGCACAGCCTGCTGGGTAGCAGGGATCATGACCGACCACAGTTTATGAATATAGAACTTGAGCACTTTGGTGCCTTTAACAACAACACCCAGAGCTGCAGGTTTTTACTCAGTACTGTTGAATCAAAACTATACATTATTTGAAAAGTAACCTTCAGTGTTGGGTTGGAACTACCAAAATTTGAACCCTGCTAAGTGCCATGTATCTATAGCCAGGCTAACGCATTTTACTAGGTACAGCCTGGCCAGTTGCCATACATCTAGGGTTAATATAAAGGAATGCTTCACCACAGTACCACCTATCAGACCTCCCAGTCACAGTCATTACCCCAGCCCTGCCAAGTACCACGAATCACACGATAGAATACCGCTTTTCAGCGTGGTGGTTCGCATCACTGTACTGAAAAGCAAAGTCATGCATAAATTATAGCTCCTCCTCCACTTTGACCCCAAAACATTACTAGTATTCATGCACCATACTGAAACTGAAACTAAGCTGAAGTGGCAGCATGCCGTGCGTGCTGCTCCCAGCATGCTTAGGGGCTGACTTAGAGTCTGCAGCTTCGCTCTAGCTGCTACTCTTGTGCAGTGTTGAATATTCACCCAGGACCACGTGGCTTTGATACATTTGTGAACAGGACATGATAGCCAAGGACCAAGGCAGGACCGACGTTATGCTGCTGCCGGTGTTCTGAGAAGCATTGTACCCCCATGTGGCTATGTCCCCCCTACGTCACGGGGTGCAGAAAATCTCAGCACCGAGCTATTCGCCGTCGCTCCCCCATGGCGCTTTGTACCCCCTACGTCATGGGGGAGGAGCGGTTCGCGTGCTTCAGTGTAGCAAATCTCAACACCGAGGTATTCGCCGTCGCTCCTCCATGGCGCTTTGTACCCTCTACGCCATGGGGGAGGAGCGGTTCTCGCGCTTCAGTGTACTAGAAGAATTTGCGAAATTTTTTGCGTACGCCATTTGCTTTTTTTGGTTATTTAGGGCGGGCGGCCCCCGCGCGGTGTACTCCGCAGAGTTTTGCCTACATTGACAGAGCGGCCCCTTTGACTAGGTTTTACTCCCCCGATGGCATGGTACTTTTTCCCGGTTATTTGAAGCTTCGAGTTTTATAACAGTGCGGTCCCTCCGGCCATGTTTGCCTTCCCTCGATGGCCACGGTGGAGTTAAAATACAATAATAAGAAGCGGCGTACTGGTGGTGTTGCGCCTTTTTCAGCTGCAGTCTGTGGCTGGCTCGGTGCACGAGGCTTCATGGCGCAGTGAGACAAAAAGGCAGGCGCGCATCTCTTTGATTCAAGCAAGCTTTAATAGCTTAGTTGGTAGAGCGTTCGACTGCAGAGCTAGAGGACCCTGGTTCAATCCCGGGTGTCGGCATAGTTGCAACTTGTACTTTTTTAAATTTTTTATTTATGTATTTAGTTATTTATGAGTTTTTATATAGCGCGGACTTTACCCGAAGGTGTCAGAGTGCTTCACAAGAGGACCGTCAATGATACAAGAGGAAACAATTGGAAATGAGCAAATAAAAATAAAAAACCTTAAATTACATGATCAAAACTGACAATAGTGAGCAACGAAAAGACTTGAGGTACCAATCGTTACATTTCAGGAGAATAAAGTGATATGTGTGCAGGTTACAAAAGCATACAATGTACAAGTAGAGGTATAATTCTGCAATAAATCGCAGACACTCCAGCACAACAACAAACTTTACGTAGGCAATGGTGGCAATGGTGGCACTGGTGCAAGTATCTAAAGCAAACAAAATGTGAGAGGTAGCAAACTGTGTGTTACAAGAGAAAAATGACATGTGCAAGTTACAAAAGGCTACCGTCACAGGTACAAGGATAATACAGGAAAAATGGTAAACATTCAAACTACCAGAACAGGTAGGATTTCTGCTCCCCGTGGTGCTTTATGTACCCCCTAACTCCAAAGAGAGCTTATACAGGCCTGTTCAAGTTGTTTGTTGTGCCTTGGCTAGGGCTCGGCTGGGGTTGTTGGGGAGCAGGTAGGATTTCTGCTCCCCGTGGTGCTTTATGTACCCCCTAACTCCAAAGGGAGCTTATACAGGCCTGTTCAAGTTGTTTGTTGTCCCTTGGCTAGGGCTCGGCTGGGGTTGTTTGGGAGCAGGTAGGATTTCTGCTCCCCGTGGTGCTTTATGTACCCCCTAACTCCAAAGGGAGCTTATACAGGCCTGTTCAAGTTGTTTGTTGTGCCTTGGCTAGGGCTCGGCTGGGGTTGTTGGGGAGCAGGTAGGATTTCTGCTCCCCGTGGTGCTTTATGTACCCCCTAACTCCAAAAGGGAGCTTATACAGGCCTGTTCAAGTTGTTTGTTGTGCCTTGGCTAGGGCTCGGCTGGGGTTGTTGGGGAGCAGGTAGGATTTCTGCTCCCCGTGGTGCTTTATGTACCCCCTAACTCCAAAAGGGAGCTTATACAGTCCTGTTCAAGTTGTTTGTTGTGCCTTGGCTAGGGCTCGGCTGGGGTTGTTGGGGAGCAGGTAGGATTTCTGCTCCCCGTGGTGCTTTATGTACCCCCTAACTCCAAAAGGGAGCTTATACAGGCCTGTTCAAGTTGTTTGTTGTGCCTTGGCTAGGGCTCGGCTGGGGTTGTTGGGGAGCAGGTAGGATTTCTGCTCCCCGTGGTGCTTTATGTACCCCCTAACTCCAAAAGGGAGCTTATACAGGCCTGTTCAAGTTGTTTGTTGTGCCTTGGCTAGGGCTCGGCTGGGGTTGTTGGGGAGCAGGTAGGATTTCTGCTCCCCGTGGTGCTTTATGTACCCCCTAACTCCAAAAGGGAGCTTATACAGGCCTGTTCAAGTTGTTTGTTGTGCCTTGGCTAGGGCTCGGCTGGGGTTGTTGGGGAGCAGGTAGGATTTCTGCTCCCTGTGGTGCTTTATGTACCCCCTAACTCCAAAAGGGAGCTTATACAGGCCTGTTCAAGTTGTTTGTTGTGCCTTGGCTAGGGCTCGGCTGGGGTTGTTGGGGAGCAGGTAGGATTTCTGCTCCCCGTGGTGCTTTATGTACCCCCTAACTCCAAAAGGGAGCTTATACAGGCCTGTTCAAGTTGTTTGTTGTGCCTTGGCTAGGGCTCGGCTGGGGTTGTTGGGGAGCAGGTAGGATTTCTGCTCCCCGTGGTGCTTTATGTACCTCCTAACTCCAAAGGGAGCTTATACAGGCCTGTTCAAGTTGTTTGTTGTGCCTTGTCTAGGGCTCGGCTGGGGTTGTTGGGGAGCAGGTAGGATTTCTGCTCCCCGTGGTGCTTTATGTACCTCCTAACTCCAAAGGGAGCTTATACAGGCCTGTTCAAGTTGTTTGTTGTGCCTTGGCTAGGGCTCGGCTGGGGTTGTTGGGGAGCAGGTAGGATTTCTGCTCCCCGTGGTGCTTTATGTACCCCCTAACTCCAAAAGGGAGCTTATACAGGCCTGTTCAAGTTGTTTGTTGTCCCTTGGCTAGGGCTCGGCTGGGGTTGTTGGGGAGCAGGTAGGATTTCTGCTCCCCGTGGTGCTTTATGTACCCCCTAACTCCAAAAGGGAGCTTATACAGGCCTGTTCAAGTTGTTTGTTGTGCCTTGGCTAGGGCTCGGCTGGGGTTGTTGGGGAGCAGGTAGGATTTCTGCTCCCCGTGGTGCTTTATGTACCCCCTAACTCCAAAAGGGAGCTTATACAGGCCTGTTCAAGTTGTTTGTTGTGCCTTGGCTAGGGCTCGGCTGGGGTTGTTGGGGAGCAGGTAGGATTTCTGCTCCCCGTGGTGCTTTATGTACCCCCTAACTCCAAAAGGGAGCTTATACAGGCCTGTTCAAGTTGTTTGTTGTGCCTTGGCTAGGGCTCGGCTGGGGTTGTTGGGGAGCAGGTAGGATTTCTGCTCCCCGTGGTGCTTTATGTACCTCCTAACTCCAAAGGGAGCTTATACAGGCCTGTTCAAGTTGTTTGTTGTGCCTTGTCTAGGGCTCGGCTGGGGTTGTTGGGGAGCAGGTAGGATTTCTGCTCCCCGTGGTGCTTTATGTACCTCCTAACTCCAAAGGGAGCTTATACAGGCCTGTTCAAGTTGTTTGTTGTGCCTTGGCTAGGGCTCGGCTGGGGTTGTTGGGGAGCAGGTAGGATTTCTGCTCCCCGTGGTGCTTTATGTACCCCCTAACTCCAAAAGGGAGCTTATACAGGCCTGTTCAAGTTGTTTGTTGTCCCTTGGCTAGGGCTCGGCTGGGGTTGTTGGGGAGCAGGTAGGATTTCTGCTCCCCGTGGTGCTTTATGTACCCCCTAACTCCAAAAGGGAGCTTATACAGGCCTGTTCAAGTTGTTTGTTGTGCCTTGGCTAGGGCTCGGCTGGGGTTGTTGGGGAGCAGGTAGGATTTCTGCTCCCCGTGGTGCTTTATGTACCCCCTAACTCCAAAAGGGAGCTTATACAGGCCTGTTCAAGTTGTTTGTTGTCCCTTGGCTAGGGCTCGGCTGGGGTTGTTGGGGAGCAGGTAGGATTTCTGCTCCCCGTGGTGCTTTATGTACCCCCTAACTCCAAAAGGGAGCTTATACAGGCCTGTTCAAGTTGTTTGTTGTGCCTTGGCTAGGGCTCGGCTGGGGTTGTTGGGGAGCAGGTAGGATTTCTGCTCCCCGTGGTGCTTTATGTACCCCCTAACTCCAAAAGGGAGCTTATACAGGCCTGTTCAAGTTGTTTGTTGTGCCTTGGCTAGGGCTCGGCTGGGGTTGTTGGGGAGCAGGTAGGATTTCTGCTCCCCGTGGTGCTTTATGTACCCCCTAACTCCAAAAGGGAGCTTATACAGGCCTGTTCAAGTTGTTTGTTGTGCCTTGGCTAGGGCCCGGCTGGGGTTGTTGGGGAGCAGGTAGGATTTCTGCTCCCCGTGGTGCTTTATGTACCCCCTAACTCCAAAAGGGAGCTTATACAGGCCTGTTCAAGTTGTTTGTTGTGCCTTGGCTAGGGCTCGGCTGGGGTTGTTGGGGAGCAGGTAGGATTTCTGCTCCCCGTGGTGCTTTATGTACCTCCTAACTCCAAAGGGAGCTTATACAGGCCTGTTCAAGTTGTTTGTTGTGCCTTGTCTAGGGCTCGGCTGGGGTTGTTGGGGAGCAGGTAGGATTTCTGCTCCCCGTGGTGCTTTATGTACCTCCTAACTCCAAAGGGAGCTTATACAGGCCTGTTCAAGTTGTTTGTTGTGCCTTGGCTAGGGCTCGGCTGGGGTTGTTGGGGAGCAGGTAGGATTTCTGCTCCCCGTGGTGCTTTATGTACCCCCTAACTCCAAAAGGGAGCTTATACAGGCCTGTTCAAGTTGTTTGTTGTGCCTTGGCTAGGGCTCGGCTGGGGTTGTTGGGGAGCAGGTAGGATTTCTGCTCCCCGTGGTGCTTGTGGTTTATGTTGAGTTGATTGTTTTTTTGTTCTCTGCAGTTCTCTGTACTTTCAAACTTAAATTGGAGCTCATACAGGCTGTTTATATTTTGGCATTGTCCGTTGATAGTGTTGCTGCCCAACCTCTGCTGCTCCTCAAACATTGCGACTTATAGTTTGTGCACTTACATTTACTTGTAGTACTACATTGTTATCCCCCAGTGTGCTTGGCTTTTATGACATTCTACCGTTGTTTATTTGGGAACACCGCATTGTCATAGATCTTTCGCACGTGCCATTGCAATTTGTTTATTTTGTGGCAGTTGTACTTTAGTATACCTCTTCATCCGATTAATCACATTCTGTAGAAGATCGTCTTACCTATTTAAGCACTTTGGCTCTTTATTGTGTTTCATGTAGGACATAGGCTCTTCCATGCTTTACTCATAGTTCCGAACACACCCGGATATATGGGTTAATATGCTTTACCCATTTACATCCATTTTTCAACAACCTACAAAATGTTTGTGTAACATACAGTGACAGTGTCTGGTTGCTTTTGTGTGACATATTCCACATTAGTAGGTAGGATACAGATTAAGTGACTGACTCTTCACCACCCAAAAATCTTACATGTTGTTCTTGCCACCTCTTTTTAAAAAATGTATGCATTTATGTGTTATTTGTAATGACAGGTTTGTAGTAGGCTTATGTCTGTTATACTTGTAATCTAATGAATATTCTTGCCTATTTGTATGGAGCCCTTGTGTAATCTAAATTACTCTGGCTAGTGTTTTAATTGCAGTTATTGTTCATGCTGTGACTATAACAGAGATACCCTTAGTACAGAATGTTAATGACTACTAAGAAAGTACTCCATTGAATTTCTAGACTTAACGTCTTACTTGTCCAGTGTTTTCTCCTCACAGTCCAAATTAGTTTAATTCTATTGTCGTTGCCCTCTCAGTGTATGTTGCATCCACCACTTCATAATCATTAGTAGACAACAACTTGTGCGTACCCATTATTATAATCCCTCAAATGGCCATTCTTCTTGTTTTTCTTTCGGTTATCGTGCAAATTGTACTTTCTACACCTCAATCACCATTATTGATAAAAAACAAGAAGGATGTGATGATGCTTCATTTGCTATCTCTGCATGCCATATTAATCACAAAATTATTAAAGTAGTTTCTTTTCACCTTTCTGCAATGTTCTTTATTTGCAATCTGCTTGTACGTTTCACAACAATTGAATGCACCATCTCCATGCATATTGCGTACCAAAAAGATCATAAAGTCAAAATATTTATTTTTAATTATTCTTTATTTCATTTCTTTTAATAATTTCCACATGTACCAATTACATTCATTTAATAATAGCATAATAAATAATCATTTTACATCATACATCACAAACACAAACATTACAGTAAAGAATTGTTTAGAATGTATCAAGTCACAATCCATTCCAAATTAGCAATTCCAACGGTAAAATTCAAAAATCCAATTCTGTACTTCACAACAAAATTTGTGGGCCCACAAATAAGTAATACTATTTTTAACAATTCGGAAAACACCTGTTTACTTTTAATTTGAGAATATGATGTCTCCAAACACTGAAAAAACAGAGCAGGTAAAAATACTTTCAATGTTTAACATTGGTTAATTACTGTCATCTTTTCTTAGTACTGCTATATGTTACATATGTTACATATGTTAAACAGTCACTTACACAGTAAGTATCTCTTTTGCATGTTCGGCTGTACATTACCATGGTCGCTGTGTCAAGATATTTTTTCAAGGGTATATTTTCTTTTCTTTGCATCAATTTAGAGATGGTTGTAATTGAATTATGAACACTTTAATATTCTTCGATGTATATGTTAGTGAATGAAACTTGGACACTTTGTAAGTGTAACAATAAAAAAAATTCTCATTTGCTAAGGCCTAAATCACACGTAAGGGCCGCTGGGGGCATTCTGTAAAAAAAAAGCATGGGTTCATCCAAAAATAAAAAGCACTTTCACTTCCAAATTGCATTCGAGGTACTGGAGTCTACAGCGGTAGCCATGGCCGTTGCAAATGTGTTATGCAGTTTCTTACTGTTAGCTACCTCTCTCAATTTGATAGTTCAATACGTTTAGTCCTTATGACTCAAGCATTAAAGGTAATCTAGTCAAGTGTACCTATTAATTTAAATCAAAAGTAAATAATGTTTTTAAGACCCACCTTCCTATAATATACATGCACCTTACTTGAAATTTGAAACTATTCTTTCTCTAAAGAATACTCGCGTTCATTGAAATAAAGTACCCAATTATAAAATTTGTCGCTTACCATAAATCCTTTTTATGGTTAAAGGCACACATCAGTAGCATTACATTCGTATTAGTGGAGATCTGTGTATTTATATTCTAATTACCACGGAGCAATTAAAAATAATGACATTGTCTGTCTTCTCTGCCATACTACATTGTCACTTTAAATGACATTAAAGACCTACATTGCCGTCTATAACAATTTGAATACAACCATAATGACTGAATGTGCAAGTAAAATATATTTTTTAAAATGCATGTCATAAATATAGTGTAGTGTTGCATATTGGATACTTCAAGCAGAAGGTGAATATCTGACAGGTCGACTGACAAGGATCACCAACCCATCCGCCTAGATTTCTTAATGAACCTCAATTGAAAGAACATTATTATGTAATGTTATGGACAGGTCAGTACTTGTGAGGTGTGCATAAAGTGTGTAATGATTATAATTACTGATAGTGTAAAGATAGTTCCAACTAACCATACATTCAGAGCATGTTCATATGAACACTCGGCAATAAGTACTCACATTTTGCAAATCATATAAATCTTTTTCATTAAAAACTGGATGTACATGCTGGATACTATCAGTTTAAAGTCAATCCATCTGTGCTTCAAAACTACATCACGAGTGTTTACAAACTCAACACCATTAATAACAGCACATCTTGGGAGAAAACATATGAGACATTAGACAACACTACAAGAAACTCGGAGCAAAACGGGAGTAAGCAGGTCTCTACATTTTTCAAGGTGAACAAAAAGAAGCATAGTTTTAAGAAGACAATAAGATAATCGCCAAGGTCAAGCATCTAGTGGCCTAAAAGGCCCACCCCTCACTCCAAAAAGCCCTTATCATCTAACCACGGTTGATGTTAGAGAAGAATTGAAAAGATTGATGTTTAGTTTTTTAAATTGGAAGAGATCGACGCAAATTAAAAAGTATTATACATCAAGGAGACAGTACATGTTGAAAGTTGACCATCATCATGTTCTCACACACCAATATTTAAATGTCTTGTGACCGTACAAGCCATAAAAGAACAGTGACTCGTTGCGGCATATCTTGAATTCAGACAACACAAGTACAGGCCCAGGAGGGGCCCGTACTTAGGAAATCAGACAAGTACAGGCCCAGGATGGGGCCCGTACTTAGGAAATCAGACAAGTACAGGCCCAGGAGGGGCCCGTACTTAGGAAATCAGACAAGTACAGGCCCAGGAGGGGCCCGTACTTAGGAAATCAGACAAGTACAGGCCCAGGAGGGGCCCGTACTTAAGAAATCAGACAAGTACAGGCCCAGGAGGGGCCCGTACTCTTGAATTCAGACAACACAAGTACAGGCCCAGGAGGGGCCCGTACTTAGGAAATCAGAGAAGTACAAGCCCAGGAGGGGCCCGTACTCTTGAATTCAGACACCACAAGTACAGGCCCAGGAGGGGCCCGTACTTAGGAAATCAGACAAGTACAGGCCCAGGAGGGGCCCGTACTTTGGAAGATAGCATGTATCGATTTATGGGAATCATATTACTAATTGCCCAATTTAAACACGATGGAACTGCAGAAGAACATCAATATAGAGCATGTACTTTTGAAATCAGACAAGACAAGTACAGGCCCAGGAGGGGCCCGTACTTAGGAAATCAGACCAGAAAAGTACAGGCCCAGGAGGGGCCCGTACTTAGGAAATCAGACAAGTAGGGGCCCGTACTTTGGAAATCATACAAGAAAAGTACAGGCCCAGAAGGGGCCCGTACTTAGGAAAACAGACCTGAAAAGTACAGGCCCAGAAGGGACCCGTACTTAGGAAAGCAGACCAGAAAAGTACAGGCCCAGAAGGAACCCGTACTTAGGAAATCAGACAAGAACCCATACTATTCAAATGCTGGCCTCAAGTTGTCCAAAATGATCATGATTTCTGTGACTGCCTTAGCTGTGCTTGGTAATGGAAAACAAGCCGGTGAACAATTGGTTATCAGCACAACGAGTACTGACACCAGTTAAAAAAAATGAAGACATAATGTGTCCTGTTTGGTTTGTAACCTCACTACACAGATATGTTGCTTTTGAGCAAGCAAAATCCAAGTAAGACTAAATACTTCCATTAAACAGATAGTAGTGTTGAGTATCGACAGGAAAAACACTTTTCACAAAAGGATCTTGAGTTTGAATTGAAAGAATAGAATGAATAGACAAACACATCTCTGACTGAGTTGGAAAAGTAAAAATCTTTCCTTCTATCCTGTTTTCCAAAAATTGATAAAACGCTAGTCTCAAGTTGTCCGAAATGATCATGAAGTTTGTGACAGCCTCAGCTGTGCTTGGCAATGTAGTTGCAAAGCTGTGCTGTGTCAGACAAGAAAAGTACAGGCCCAGGAGGGGCCCGTACTTAGGAAATCAGACAAGTACAGGCCCAGGAGGGGCCCGTACTTAGGAAATCAGACAAGTACAGGCCCAGGAGGGGCCCGTACTTAGGAAATCAGACAAGTACAGGCCCAGGAGGGGCCCGTACTTAGGAAATCAGACAAGTACAGGCCAAGGAGGGGCCCGTACTTAGGAAATCAGCACAAAGAGTACTGACACCAGTAAAAAAGAATGAAGATATAATGTGTTCTGTTTGGTTTGTAACCTCACTACACAGATATGTTGCTTTTGAGCAAGCAAAATCCAAGCAAGACTAAATACTTCCATTAAACAGATAGTAGTGTTGAGTATCCACAGGAAAAACACTTTTCACAAAAGGATCTTGAGTTTGAATTGAAAGAATAGAATGAATAGACAAACACATCTCTGACTGAGTTGGAAAAGTAAAAACCTTTCCTTCTATCCTGTTTTCCAAAAATTGATAAAACGCTAGTCTCAAGTTGTCCGAAATGATCATGAAGTTTGTGACAGCCTCAGCTGTGCTTGGCAATGGAGTTGCAAAGCTGTGCTGTGTCAGACAAGAAAAGTACAGGCTCAGGAGGGGCCCGTACTTAGGAAATCAGACAAGTACAGGCCCAGGAGGGGCCCGTACTTAGGAAATCAGACAAGTACAGGCCCAGGAGGGGCCCGTACTTAGGAAATCAGACAAGTACAGGCCCAGGAGGGGCCCGTACTTAGGAAATCAGACAAGTACAGGCCCAGGAGGGGCCCGTACTTAGGAAATCAGACAAGTACAGGCCAAGGAGGGGCCCGTACTTAGGAAATCAGCACAAAGAGTACTGACACCAGTAAAAAAGAATGAAGATATAATGTGTTCTGTTTGGTTTGTAACCTCACTACACAGATATGTTGCTTTTGAGCAAGCAAAATCCAAGCAAGACTAAATACTTCCATTAAACAGATAGTAGTGTTGAGTATCCACAGGAAAAACACTTTTCACAAAAGGATCTTGAATTTGAATTGAAAGAATAGAATGAATAGACAAACACATCTCTGACTGAGTTGGAAAAGTAAAAATCTTTCCTTCTATCCTGTTTTCCAAAAATTGATAAAACGCTAGTCTCAAGTTGTCCGAAATGATCATGAAGTTTGTGACAGCCTCAGCTGTGCTTGGCAATGGAGTTGCAAAGCTGTGCTGTGTCAGACAAGAAAAGTACAGGCCCAGGAGGGGCCCGTACTTAGGAAATCAGACAAGTACAGGCCCAGGAGGGGCCCGTACTTAGGAAATCAGACAAGTACAGGCCCAGGAGGGCCCGTACTTAGGAAATCAGACAAGTACAGGCCCAGGAGGGGCCCGTACTTAGGAAATCAGACAAGTACAGGCCCAGGAGGGCCCGTACTTAGGAAATCAGACAAGTACAGGCCCAGGAGGGGCCCGTACTTAAGAAATCAGACAAGTACAGGCCCAGGAGGGGCCCGTACTTGAGAAATCAGACAAGTACAGGCCCAGGAGGGGCCCGTACTTAGGAAATCAGACAAGTACAGGCCCAGGAGGGCCCGTACTTAGGAAATCAGACAAGTACAGGCCCAGGAGGGGCCCGTACTTAGGAAATCAGACAAGTACAGGCCCAGGAGGGCCCGTACTTAGGAAATCAGACAAGTACAGGCCCAGGAGGGGCCCGTACTTAGGAAATCAGACAAGTACAGGCCCAGGAGGGGCCCGTACTTAAGAAATCAGACAAGTACAGGCCCACGAGGGGCCCGTACTTAAGAAATCAGACAAGTACAGGCCCAGGAGGGGCCCATACTCTTGAATAAGAAAAAAAAAAAAAAACATTTTAAAGTCAAGAAGCAATGGAGCAGAACGATGGTGAGTCTGCAGATATGAAGGAGTATGGACAGGTCAGTACTTGTGAGGAGCTTTGGGAATTGAATCCAGACAACGCAAGTACAGGCCCAGGAGGGGCCCGTACTTAGGAAATCAGACAAGTACAGGCCCAGGAGGGGCCCGTACTTAGGAAATCAGACAAGTACAGGCCCAGGAGGGGCCCGTACTTAGGAAATCAGACAAGTACAGGCCCAGGAGGGCCCGTACTTAGGAAATCAGACAAGTACAGGCCCAGGAGGGGCCCGTACTTAAGAAATCAGACAAGTACAGGCCCAGGAGGGGCCCGTACTTAAGAAATCAGACAAGTACAGGCCCAGGAGGGGCCCATACTCTTGAATAAGAAAAAAAAAAAAAACATTTTCAAGTCAAGAAGCAATGGAGCAGAACGATGGTGAGTCTGCAGATATGAAGGAGTATGGACAGGTCAGTACTTGTGAGGAGCTTTGGGAATTGAATCCAGACAACGCAAGTACAGGCCCAGGAGGGGCCCGTACTTAGGAAATCAGACAAGTGCAGGCCCAGGAGGGGCCCGTACTTAGGAAATCAGACAAGTACAGGCCAAGGAGGGGCCCGTACTTAGGAAATCAGACAAGTACAGGCCCAGGAGGGCCCGTACTTAGGAAATCAGACAAGTACAGGCCCAGGAGGGGCCCGTACTTAGGAAATCAGACAAGTACAGGCCCAGGAGGGGCCCGTACTTAGGAAATCAGACAAGTACAGGCCCAGGAGGGGCCCATACTCTTGAATAAGAAAAAAAAAAACATTTTCAAGTCAAGAAGCAATGGAGCAGAACGATGGTGAGTCTGCAGATATCAAGGAGTATGGACAGGTCAGTACTTGTGAGGAGCTTTGAGAATTGAATTCAGACAATTTTAAGAAAGAGCTTGAAGGCAAAAAGGCGGCCAAGACTCCAGGCAACCAATTGGCTTCAGTTGATTTAATAGAGTTTAAACAATAAATGCAAAAGAGTAACATCCAACGGAACCAGATAGCCAGATGCGGGTGCCTGGAGTGCAAGCGCACAGCATTTGACAATGGCCATTTAAAAGGACCGGAAACAGCTCAGAAAGGGGCTGTATTTTGAATTGAAGTCGACAGGAACAACACTTATCAGAAAAGGGTCTTGAGTTCGAACTGAATGAATTGAATGAATAGACAAACACATCTCTGACTGAGTTGGAAGACTAATAATCTTTTCTTCTATCCTGTTTTCCAGCAAAGAATAAAAAGCTAGCCTCAAGTTGTCCGAAATGATCATGAATTTTGTGACAGCCTCAGCTGTGCTTGGCAATGGAGTTGCAAAGCTGTGCTCTGTCAGACAAGAAAAGTACAGGCTCAGGAGGGGCCCGTACTTAGGAAATCAGACAAGTACAGGCCCAGGAGGGGCCCGTACTTAGGAAATCAGACAAGTACAGGCCCAGGAGGGGCCCATACTTAGGAAATCAGACAAGTATGGAACTGCAGAAGAACATCAATGTAGAGCTTGTGCTTTTGAATTCAGACAAGACAAGTACAGGCCCAGGAGGGGTCCGTACTTTGGAAGATAGCATGTATCGATTTATGGGAATTAGATTACTAATTGCCCATTTTAAATACTATGGAACTGCAGAAGAACAATAATGTATAGCATTGACTTTTGAATTCAGACTACACAAGTACAGGCCCAGAAGGGGCCCGTACTTAGGTAATCAGACTCTACAAGTACTTGTACAGAAGGGGCGAGACGTGCTACAGACGGGGCTAGCGGTGCTGGAGAAGGGGCGAGCCGCACTGGAGACGATGAAATGTGAATTGGAGTACAAACATTTAGCGCTTCTGGGAAAGGTGATGGTGACAGTCGGAGAGCTGCAGGACCTGATTGAAGCACAGAAGACCAACTATTAATATTCATTATAGCAAATAAAAACATAACATTTGCTCTGAATAGTCAATTAGTATGGTTTAAGGAGCATGGGGAGCGTGTTCAGAACAAGTCTGTTCATGTCAATTCAAAAGTGAAATTAGCAAAGCTGCGGATAAAAACACCATGAATATTAGGTAAGGAATGTACTAGAACCAAAAACTACCTGGTTTGTTTACATTGTAAGGCCTTAACAGGTCTAAATTAAAAGTTCTACTTAATACTTTTTTTCAGCATTCATTATCTATACACGCCTCCCTTGTATTTATGAAACAGGGTAGGGTCCTGAAAATCTGTGCTCCAAAACGCAACCTTTTCTGGGGGAACGCCTAGTATTTTGCAATACCACTAATTCTCTTTCTTGGAAGATGTATGGCTGATATTTCTAGCAAAATTGATTTTACATTTTGTAAATTAATGAAGTCTTTCACAACCTCAGTTGGACTTGGCAATGAACAAAAATACTAATACGGGCAAAATTCAGGAACCTTACTTGTGAAATCAAACCAAGAAAGTGCAGGGCCAAAAGGTGCCCGTCCTTAGGAAATCACACTATACAAGTACAGGCCCAGAGGGGGCCCGTACTTAGGAAATTGGACAATACAAGTACAGGCCCTGGAGCGGGCCGTATTTTGGAAATCAGATTTATCCAGTATAGCCCCAGAAGGGGCCCGTACTTAGGAACATGGCATGTATCGATTTATGGGAATCATGTGACAGTTTGCCCAATTAAAACACAATGGAACTTCCGAATAAAATCAATAAGGTGCATGTACTTTTGAAATCAGACAATAAAAATACAGGCCCAGGAGGGGCCCGTACTTTGGAAGATAGCATGGATCGATCTACGGCCCATCACCAAGATCACCAAAGTGGTACAAAAATGTGTCCAACTACAAGTAACTAAACACATTGACCAAATTGACCTCCTCAACCCTCATCAATCATGCTTCCGAAAGGAACATATGACGGAAACAGCTATGACACACATAATTGATGACGCCCTCAAAATCCTTGATCGCAATGAGTACTGCCTCCTCATCCTTCTTGACCTCTCGTCAGCATTTGACACGGTCAAACATGAGAACTTGCTGGAGCTGCTAAGCACTAGAATGGGTCTATCGGGCACTGTTTTCAAATGGTTTTCGTCCTTCCTTCACAATCGGTCACAAAAGTTCAAGATTGACATTGTGCTATCCACACCTGTGCCTGCAGATTGAGGCGTCCCACAAGGATCCTCCCTCTCCCCCACACTGTTCAACCTCGCCATGGAACCGCTCGCCACCTTGCTCCAAGGTTCCAATGTCCAATTCAATATGTACGCCGACAACACACAACTCTACCTAAAGCTACAATCTCTGGTAGATATCAAACATCTGAACTCCATGCGTATTAACACTCAATCTTGGCTGGCAGATAATAACCTCAAAGTAAATGCTCTGAAAACCGAGTTCCTACTCATCTCACCCCCAAAGAAAACTTCCACAACCCAAACATGGCTCGATAATCTAACAGCACTCAATGTCCAACCTACCATCGTGGACTCGGTTAATTCCAAACTGCTGTACAAGCTTGAAGTCATCCCTGTAGTGGGATCAATGACTTATACCATCTTATATTACTTGTTTACCAGATTGAATTGTGATATGTTTCATGTATGTTACCTTTTCCCCACCATGTAAGTGACTACTACATTGCTCACATTGTCTCTGTTCACTCCTACTGCCCCTACCCTGTCTTTGTGAAGCGCTCTGATATTTGGAAGGATCTTGTTCGCGCTGTGTAACAATCTGAACAACTAAATAAATGGGAATCATGTGACCACATCAAAATATGCAACATCACAACACACGGCAAAGGCTCCATACTTGTTGACATCATCACAAAGACCTAACCCAAATAGGGGAAATCAAACCCTGTGATTGGTCAGACCGCCACATTATCACCTTCTACATATTTGAAAAAGGTTAAAACAATCGCGGCACAACCCACACAAGTTAACATCACATAAAAAAAAGACACCAATCGCATCCTTCCCAATCTTGTGACCTCAGATGTTTAATCACTGACTGATCACTACACAGAGTCTATTAAGTTAATACTCACTGAAGCCGCCCCACTGATGCTTCGCTGTGTCTTATTAATAACAGAATGACCACCAAATGTCGAAGAATGAAATTCATGACATATTTGTGGCAGCTTCACCACCAACAACAACTTTTCTCTTCACATCGTTAAATGTATGGAGCAAATGTCCATCTATCAACGATAACAAATAAGAAACAAAGATTTACAAGGTTTTTTTTTTGGCCCGATATGTCAACTCATATCAAAGAATGGGTGAGTGTTATTGTATCCTGTTATTTCAATTTCTTATGTTGAATGTAAATCTTCTTTACTTTTTCCTTTTTTTTGTACTATGATCTGCTCTAATGTGAGCGTTTCTTTATAATCAGACATGTTTAAGTGAGCATCGCAATTATGTATTTGCAGATTAAAGTTTGTGATGCATGTCAAAAGGAACAACCATCTGTCATGAAGTGCCCCGAGTTAGAACCCATGGTAGAATGGCAGCCTCAATGAAGACAAGCATGCTATGCAAATAACATAAGGCAGATGGACATCAGACCCCTCATCACAGCATCCCAAGATACTGAAGACCAAACGAAATGCATACTTTAAGAACATAAAAGGTGCGATATGTGAGTTCAGCCTAGAGCGGGTCCAAGGAAAAAAAAAAGTTCAAAGTAGTCGACAGTCAAACAAAGAAGCAACTCTTACTATCCAAAGACAGAAGAAACGACATACCACACTGTGAACACTTTTCTGTTTCAATCTTAATGAAAGTACCTATAGATTGAACATAATTGACCTGAGGAAACACACCTCGATTTCAGAAACTCCAAAAAAAGCCTATGGATTGCACACATGAGTTAAAAACAGAATGACACAATTCATTCTAAATTGTTACTTGCTTTATGTAGGGGAAGTTGAAGTAGTCCTCGTTCATGACCAGAACATGAGACTGAAGCGAAAGAGTGACGCCAGGAAAGTTGTGATGCAAGAAGATGTTCCCGCGTCTGAATTGGCTGGGCTGGTTTGTGATACAGCAGACAGGGTTTCTGCAAACACTGGCTCTGAAGACTGTAGTGTGCGCTCTAGTCTATGAGCGTGTATGCGATGACGCGTCACGCTATAGACTGGAGCGTGGGGCGCGCGCATGAGCAAGACGACATTGCAGGGAGACGCGGAGTGTGATGTAAGTGTTCGTTTGTTGTGACCTACCTTAGTGTGACAAGAAATACAGCCCCCCTCAAGTGTCTGCAAGAGCAGGGAGACGCGGAGTGTGATGTAAGTGTTCGTTTGTTGTGACCTACTGGAGTGTAACAAGAAATACAGCCCCCCTCAAGTGTCTGCAAGAGCAGGGAGACGCGGAGTGTGATGTAAGTGTTCGTTTGTTGTGACCTACTGGAGTGTAACAAGAAATACAGCCCCCCTCAAGTGTCTGCAAGAGCAGGGAGACGCGGAGTGTGAGGTAAGTGTTCGTTTGTTGTGACCTACTGGAGTGTGACAAGAAATAAAGCCCCCCTCAAGTGTCTGCAAGAGCAGGGAGACGCGGAGTGTGATGTAAGTGTTCGTTTGTTGTGACCTACTGGAGTGTGACAAGAAATAAAGCCCCCCTCAAGTGTCTGCAAGAGCAGGGAGACGCGGAGTGTGAGGTAAGTGTTCGTTTGTTGTGACCTACTGGAGTGTGACAAGAAATACAGCCCCCCTCAAGTGTCTGCAAGAGCAGGGAGACGCGGAGTGTGAGGTAAGTGTTCGTTTGTTGTGACCTACTGGAGTGTGACAAGAAATACAGCCCCCCTCAAGTGTCTGCAAGAGCAGGGAGACGCGGAGTGTGATGTAAGTGTTCGTTTGTTGTGACCTACTGGAGTGTAACAAGAAATACAGCCCCCCTCAAGTGTCTGCAAGAGCAGGGAGACGCGGAGTGTGAGGTAAGTGTTCGTTTGTTGTGACCTACTGGAGTGTGACAAGAAATAAAGCCCCCCTCAAGTGTCTGCAAGAGCAGGGAGACGCGGAGTGTGATGTAAGTGTTCGTTTGTTGTGACCTACTGGAGTGTAACAAGAAATACAGCCCCCCTCAAGTGTCTGCAAGAGCAGGGAGACGCGGAGTGTGAGGTAAGTGTTCGTTTGTTGTGACCTACTGGAGTGTGACAAGAAATAAAGCCCCCTCAAGTGTCTGCAAGAGCAGGGAGACGCGGAGTGTGCGGTAAGTGTTCGTTTGTTGTGACCTACTGGAGTGTGACAAGAAATACAGCCCCCCTCAAGTGTCTGCAAGAGCAGGGAGACGCGGAGTGTGATGTAAGTGTTCGTTTGTTGTGACCTACTGGAGTGTAACAAGAAATACAGCCCCCCTCAAGTGTCTGCAAGAGCAGGGAGACGCGGAGTGTGAGGTAAGTGTTCGTTTGTTGTGACCTACTGGAGTGTAACAAGAAATACAGCCCCCCTCAAGTGTCTGCAAGAGCAGGGAGACGCGGAGTGTGAGGTAAGTGTTCGTTTGTTGTGACCTACTGGAGTGTGACAAGAAATAAAGCCCCCCTCAAGTGTCTGCAAGAGCAGGGAGACGCGGAGTGTGAGGTAAGTGTTCGTTTGTTGTGACCTACCGGAGTGTGACAAGAAATACAGCCCCCCTCAAGTGTCTGCAAGAGCAGGGAGACGCGGAGTGTGATGTAAGTGTTCGTTTGTTGTGACCTACTGGAGTGTGACAAGAAATACAGCCCCCCTCAAGTGTCTGCAAGAGCAGGGAGACGCGGAGTGTGATGTAAGTGTTCGTTTGTTGTGACCTACCGGAGTGTGACAAGAAATAAAGCCCCCCTCAAGTGTCTGCAAGAGCAGGGAGACGCGGAGTGTGATGTAAGTGTTCGTTTGTTGTGACCTACTGGAGTGTGACAAGAAATACAGCCCCCCTCAAGTGTCTGCAAGAGCAGGGAGACGCGGTGACGCTGCGGGGCAGCCCGTCTTTTGTGATAGGTATCAGGTAGAGCAGAGAACAGGAACCCCAGTGGAAATGAAAAAGGAAAAGTCCATTCACAGTGGCTCACAGAGTTTCAAAAAAGCGCTGCTGGATGGTTCCTCATCTTCTGCACACATAGGTGTCAAAGACAGCTAATGTGCTACAGGCAACAAAACCAGTGTGGTACAGAATTTTGAGCTGAACAGCAAAGGTTCTATAAAAACAGAGATTGACACTCTTTCTCAAGGGGCCAGTAAAACACTGGATAGCATCAAGACCAGCGTAGGATTTTGGAACGCAGGTGAGGAAGTCCTTCAGCAGGGGCAGAAATGTTCACCTATTGCAGACAACGACCCATGGCATCAGCCTCCAAGGCTTACAGGCTATTTATCAGATTCTCTTGCAGATATGCTGGAGTAAGGCATTTCCAGCTAATCACAGCGCGGCCCAGGAAAGACGTCACAGGGGTGTCCCGGGCCGGCAGCCAATCGCAGCGCAGCTTAGGAAAAAGGGGCGGGGCTTAAAATAAAAATGAGAATGTTTGCGAGTAAAGTTGGCAACGCTGCAAAAGAAAGGAGACAGAAAGTATAGCAAGCCTATGCAGGTCAAGGAAGTGATGGGCAGAGCAGCTCTGCTAAGTGACGGAAACGTGTGATAACTGGACCGCATGGCAAGATACAACAAAGTACTACGTTGGGACCATGTTGGAGCAGACCTGGAAGACAAGGAGGAAGGAGCTGCAGAGCAAGAACATTCTGAGATGCATCCGGATGAGAAGAGCCAAGAGCAGCAGGAAGAGAGACCCGGTGATGGCAACCAAGCGTTGGCGAGTGAAGGTAACGGTAATAGAAGAGAAAATAGTGAGGCTGCATTTGGAAGTGGAAGGAGCGATGAAAGGACTCATGAAGGAGATACCCCATCCAGCCCGGTGAGACTGAGCCGGAGGGGAGTGTGGTGGTCAAAACAGCCTGGTTTCAGAGACTTTGACATGAACGGTGGACTGCGAGTTAACAATTTATATATTGGGAAAAAGGGCCAGATATGTGGTGGCGAAGTCTAGTGTATGCACGTCACGTACCGACGTGACATGCAGGCGGTCATGTTCTGGCTGCGCGCACAGAGGCGCCAGGATTAGCGCGAAAGCCGAGAGCGGTGCACCACCGGCTCGGCGCTCTTTAGAGGTTATAAATTAAATAAACCTGACGCAAACCCTCTACACTTGCAGTGTCTTCATTTATAGAACGAGTTGAATGGAACATGAGGAATTGGAATAAGCACATTACATGGAGACTCTCGCCGGGGTCAAGAAGAGCCATCCGGCTTTGGGAATAGATTATTCCAGAGGTAGAAGCCCTCGTTAATATAGTGGGAGATCCCACTTACAATTATTTGGATTGTTGAATGGAACAATTTTAGTCTTCGTGGAACGAGTTGAATGGAACATGAGGAATTGGAATAAGCACATTACATGGAGACTCTCGCCGGGGTCAAGAAGAGCCATCCGGCTTTGGGAATAGATTATTCCAGAGGTAGAAGCCCTCGTTAATATAGTGGGAGATCCCACTTACAATTATTTGGATTGTTGAATGGAACAAGTTTAGTCTTCGTGGAACGAGTTGAATGGAACATGAGGAATTGGAATAAGCACATTACATGGAGACTCTCGCCGGGGTCAAGAAGAGCCATCCGGCTTTGGGAATAGATTATTCCAGAGGTAGAAGCCCTCGTTAATATAGTGGGAGATCCCACTTACAATTATTTGGATTGTTGAATGGAACAATTTTAGTCTTCGTGGAACGAGTTGAATGGAACATGAGGAATTGGAATAAGCACATTACATGGAGACTCTCGCCGGGGTCAAGAAGAGCCATCCGGCTTTGGGAATAGATTATTCCAGAGGTAGAAGCCCTCGTTAATATAGTGGGAGATCCCACTTACAATTATTTGGATTGTTGAATGGAACAATTTTAGTCTTCGTGGAACGAGTTGAATGGAACATGAGGAATTGGAATAAGCACATTACATGGAGACTCTCGCCGGGGTCAAGAAGAGCCATCCGGCTTTGGGAATAGATTATTCCAGAGGTAGAAGCCCTCGTTAATATAGTGGGAGATCCCACTTACAATTATTTGGATTGTTGAATGGAACAAGTTTAGTCTTCATAGAACGAGTTGAATGGAACATGAGGAATTGGAATAAGCACATTACATGGAGACTCTCGCCGGGGTCAAGAAGAGCCATCCGGCTTTGGGAATAGATTATTCCAGAGGTAGAAGCCCTCGTTAATATAGTGGGAGATCCCACTTACAATTATTTGGATTGTTGAATGGAACAATTTTAGTCTTCGTGGAACGAGTTGAATGGAACATGAGGAATTGGAATAAGCACATTACATGGAGACTCTCGCCGGGGTCAAGAAGAGCCATCCGGCTTTGGGAATAGATTATTCCAGAGGTAGAAGCCCTCGTTAATATAGTGGGAGATCCCACTTACAATTATTTGGATTGTTGAATGGAACAAGTTTAGTCTTCGTGGAACGAGTTGAATGGAACATGAGGAATTGGAATAAGCACATTACATGGAGACTCTCGCCGGGGTCAAGAAGAGCCATCCGGCTTTGGGAATAGATTATTCCAGAGGTAGAAGCCCTCGTTAATATAGTGGGAGATCCCACTTACAATTATTTGGATTGTTGAATGGAACAATTTTAGTCTTCGTGGAACGAGTTGAATGGAACATGAGGAATTGGAATAAGCACATTACATGGAGACTCTCGCCGGGGTCAAGAAGAGCCATCCGGCTTTGGGAATAGATTATTCCAGAGGTAGAAGCCCTCGTTAATATAGTGGGAGATCCCACTTACAATTATTTGGATTGTTGAATGGAACAATTTTAGTCTTCGTGGAACGAGTTGAATGGAACATGAGGAATTGGAATAAGCACATTACATGGAGACTCTCGCCGGGGTCAAGAAGAGCCATCCGGCTTTGGGAATAGATTATTCCAGAGGTAGAAGCCCTCGTTAATATAGTGGGAGATCCCACTTACAATTATTTGGATTGTTGAATGGAACAAGTTTAGTCTTCATAGAACGAGTTGAATGGAACATGAGGAATTGGAATAAGCACATTACATGGAGACTCTCGCCGGGGTCAAGAAGAGCCATCCGGCTTTGGGAATAGATTATTCCAGAGGTAGAAGCCCTCGTTAATATAGTGGGAGATCCCACTTACAATTATTTGGATTGTTGAATGGAACAATTTTAGTCTTCGTGGAACGAGTTGAATGGAACATGAGGAATTGGAATAAGCACATTACATGGAGACTCTCGCCGGGGTCAAGAAGAGCCATCCGGCTTTGGGAATAGATTATTCCAGAGGTAGAAGCCCTCGTTAATATAGTGGGAGATCCCACTTACAATTATTTGGATTGTTGAATGGAACAAGTTTAGTCTTCGTGGAACGAGTTGAATGGAACATGAGGAATTGGAATAAGCACATTACATGGAGACTCTCGCCGGGGTCAAGAAGAGCCATCCGGCTTTGGGAATAGATTATTCCAGAGGTAGAAGCCCTCGTTAATATAGTGGGAGATCCCACTTACAATTATTTGGATTGTTGAATGGAACAAGTTTAGTCTTCGTGGAACGAGTTGAATGGAACATGAGGAATTGGAATAAGCACATTACATGGAGACTCTCGCCGGGGTCAAGAAGAGCCATCCGGCTTTGGGAATAGATTATTCCAGAGGTAGAAGCCCTCGTTAATATAGTGGGAGATCCCACTTACAATTATTTGGATTGTTGAATGGAACAAGTTTAGTCTTCGTGGAACGAGTTGAATGGAACATGAGGAATTGGAATAAGCACATTACATGGAGACTCTCGCCGGGGTCAAGAAGAGCCATCCGGCTTTGGGAATAGATTATTCCAGAGGTAGAAGCCCTCGTTAATATAGTGGGAGATCCCACTTACAATTATTTGGATTGTTGAATGGAACAAGTTTAGTCTTCATAGAACGAGTTGAATGGAACATGAGGAATTGGAATAAGCACATTACATGGAGACTCTCGCCGGGGTCAAGAAGAGACCCTAGTATCATTAGTACATCAGGGTAGAGAAGTATACTCACTATACTTCCTAATCCACAAAAATGAAGTCAATAACAACACTATAAGACCTCATAACCCTAAAAAGGTCACTGAAAAACGCATAGTGCCCCTGCTGTGACAAGGATCTCAGACACTTACTTACACACTCACTGCACACAGGCAATATCTCAGATTTACCATACAAGGACAACACGATCATTACATAATGCATCCATTGGTTGCCAAACAGTGTCTACCCTTATTTATAGAGTTCCCCATGTTTACGGGTATGATGGGTGCATTATAACATTCATCAATAGTATATTAAAATTGCCCTAAAATCAATGTAAGATATAAGAAGTATCTACACAAATGTACTGTTTGATTGGAAACCATAACTTGAAAGGTTTTAAAAAACCAATGTATGTGTAATATCTGTGCTGTTACACACATTATTTTGAGCATCAAACTGTTTCATTATCCCTATATTTTTTAAATTATAGCATTGCATATCAACTACAATTCATAACAAGATTAACATTAAATGTGGCATTTCTCTATCAAGTCGACATTGCCTGACATTAAATATATCTAAATTTAGAAAAGAGGTCATATTTGTGGTTTTAATATGGTATACGTAGCATTTACAAACGATACACATTTTTAAATGTAACCGAACTATAACTTCACGTTTGTTTAGTTTTTGTCCCAGACTTTGAGTAAAAAAATTTTAATTAAACAATATATGATCTTTTGTCATATTTATGTTGTGAATTAACAACAGAAAATATAAGCTGGGAAAAAATGACCAATTTCAACGTCAACATTTTCAACCAGGATGCCTATTCAAGAATCTTATTGCTTAAGAGTTTTAAATAAATTTTTGAGATATTTGCTTGGCGTGCTGTCATTGACATAAAAAGATGTCTACTGTTGACAAGAACTCTTTGCACACAGCTTTACATGACTGGTTTGTGAACTGTAAATAGAGCGACTGATCACAATGAAAGTGATGCGGTATATTTGAATTAGTAGCAGAATATGTATTACAATTTATGGTTAAAAAAAATCTTAGTATTTCAGTGGAATACAAAGATTGTATTCCTTGAGAGGTGATTCGTAGTATAAATTTTGCAGTACCAACATGATAATTAGAAACTAAAATTGCAAAGCATAGACATTGTATGGAAGGAGCACAGGCATAGATCTTTCGGTATCACCAAAATAGTTGTAGAAAATTTTGGGCAACAACCAAATAGAGTGACTTCTCAGGGTAGATTTTCAGGGTTAGATAAGTTGAAAATCAGTAAACAGTAAGGAACTGCATAACACATGAAAAACACACGACTATCAGATTTGTTCCAGTGTTGCAACCACACAGACAACTAAAAATTTAAATCATTATTATTTTAGTGTAACATGCTGCTAATAAGTCGTGGTGATTTTTGGAAAATCAGATAGCCACAGTGCTATTAAGAGATAGGATCGAACATAAGGCAAGCACCGTATGAGTGATGGAAATAGGTTGCTTTAAATAGCTAAAAGCGCATAGTAACAAGTGTGGATAATGGCGGTTGGTTTCAAGTTAGGAAATGTGCATTTCAATGTACTTAAAGGGTGAGGTACAACCAATTTTATATTTCAACATTCACTCACCATTTTTCACTCATGGATATAGAAGCAAAATATCGCTGATGCCAAACAGTAAAGAAGTTAACTTCCTTCATACCAAGAAGAGCACATGACGACACTTCAGACCATGGTGATATACAGCCAATTTGCAAAAACAAGATAAGTAACATAGTTACCATGCTTTTTCAAACACATTTGATACAAACAAAACCTCGATCAAAAGACATCGAAGACATGTCAACTTGGATGCATTTCAAATGAATCCATCGGCGGCACTCAATGCATAGGACGGTGTCAAAACCAGACGAGGTAAAATTACATGCACCACAGAGATCTAAGACAGAATCTAAAATTAAATAAAGAGAAAAAATGCATCATGAAACGGGGGTACTGTTAAATGAACATATTGAAAGAAGTGATAAACAATCTACAGTTGGGAGACATTTAAAACAATAATAAGTCTTGGATTCATTGCAAACAGACAAAAACATATAATACATAAAAAATGTACAGTTCATAATCCAAAAAAACAGCGGTTTTATTTCAAAATAGAATAGTCTTGAATAATTCCCTCTAACCTGAGAACTCCATGAGTTTCATTGCAATAAAGAGTCTGTAATCCTCCAGAAAAGCAGCATTTATTATCTCTTGATGCGGAACAGGATAACCACTTAGGTACGATTCTGCAAACTAAACAAACATCACCGGAAATGAAATTTGAAAAAGTAAGGGAATGTAACCTAGTAAATCTGTCAAAACAATTTACTGTTTTACATTGGGGAAAAATCCATCAAAGCTCACAAAATAGCGACATTCATATCGTGAAAATAATCTTAAAAAACTTAGTCAAAAAGAGACCAACATACACTTGCATTATCACCATAGTTGATAAAAAACTTAATAAACATAGCTTAACATAAAACCACAGAAGGTAACATAAATAGATGATTACAGTATAGCAAAATTACCAGCATGCAAAAAACACCACAATTGTAGCTGTCCTGTTGCTTGACGTTACTTTCTACCAGTAACTCCCATTGGTCATGATCTTTACAACCGATTGCCTGTAGGAAAGCACTTTACAAACATATCAAAGTGTTATTTTTCATATTTATTCTATCAACAAAAAAATACAAGATGTAACTACAATAAACAATTACTATCTTAAAAACATAACTCCTTGATGTAACAAGACTTCAAGATTTACACAGATTTCAAAAACAAGTTAAGTATACTCTTACCTCCAATTTAATAAATGATGATGGTAGCTTGCAACATCAGCAACGATGGAGTCGTACAGAAATAAAAATTTGGACAAAGGTTTCACTATCTGGAAAGAAAAATAGAATGGAAAACAAGTATTGAAAATCAAGTTTTTTTACATCCATTTCAGATTTCAAAAATTGTGGAAGGAAAATGCTAGCAGAGGGATTAATGAATTAACTAACATCAGACATAACATCTATAACATGGAGAACACCTGTAGATCAAATCATAACATTTCCCACTCACAATTAGTATCCAATGCATTCCCGTATTGGTGGGACACAGGACAGTCTCATTTTCAAAAATAGGAAGCTATGAAATAAAGAACAAAATAAATATATTCAATATTCACACACAATTGAATAACACAATTATCAGATAAAACAAATCAGATGCAAGAAAGACATAACAGGATTTACCCGGCAAGAAGATGATGGATAATTGCCACTGAATACAGAGGAAGCCACTGTGCAAGACATCAATAAGCACTAAATATTAAAGAAATATAATGACGTGAGAATACTGTCTGAAAATGTACTTTAAAAATGAGTAAAAATAATAAGTTATCTGATGACTTTTTGTTTCAAAGAAAAGTACCTTTTCTCTTCGCATACATAGTCTTGAAAGATAAGCATCTATCACCTTCAAAAGTATAAGAAGAAAAACTGTCCATTAAGACTTGCACTAAAATCACAAGCATACAAAGGTACAGTACGTACACTAAAAGTTTTTACAAAGTAAACATACCTCGTCACATATCCATTCATTAGGTTGCAAAGTAGCAAACGATGTATCATATAGTTTATAACTTGAAACTATTGCTTCCAACCTTCCAGTGATAGGTTTAATCCACACATCGAGAACTTGCTTCTTCAAAACACACTCAAATGATAGAGGAGATGGAGGCCATGATGGAGAGATTGTAAGCTGTGCTGTAGACGCAGAAGTGTGAGGTGGAGTTGCTGAGAAAATTGATGGAGATGGTGCAAGCACTACTGAAGACATTGCGAACCGTGCTGGAGACGGGGCAAGCCGTGATGGAGACGGGGCGAGCCGTGATGGAGACGGGGCGAGCCGTGATGGAGACGGGGCGAGCCCTGCAGGCGATGTTGAAAGGTTGCTTGGAGGAGAGACATTTTGCAATTCTTGGGAACTTGATGGTGACAGTCGGAGAGGTGCAGAACATGATGGAAGCTGAGAAGACCAACTATCACTGTTCATTGTGCCTGCAGAAACATTTTTTATAATACATTACTAACAAGTTCATTCAATAAACACAGTACTATCTCGTGTACTTATAACAAATAAAAACATAAAAATTGTTCAGGATACTTAATTCGTCTGTTCTTTACAGTATCGTGTCAAAAACAAATCTGTCCATATCACTTTAAGACGAACATAAAAAAACTGCACCATGATTAGTATGTGAAGAATGAAAGAAGTGTACTACAGCAAGAAATTACCTGGATTGCTTACATTGTAAGGCCTCAACATGTCCAAATTAAAAGTTCTACTTAATACTGTGTTTTTAGCATTCATTAGCTTTACACGCTTTCCTTTTACTTCAGAAACAGTGTAGGGTCCTGAAAATCTCTGCTCCAAAACGCCGCCTTTTCTGGTGGAACGCCTAGTATTTTGCAATAACACTAACTGTCCTTTTTGAAAGATGTATGGCTGATATTTCTTGCAAAGTCTATTTTTAAATTTGACTTTCTGCCTTTCCTGGCCAACCTCTATATTCTGTTTTGCCTGTTCATGCAAGTCTGCTGTTCTAATTTTCATTTCTGCAACAATGGAGGAATATTCGCTTTCTGATGGTAGTACATACTCTTGCTAATAAAGGAAACATAAAAAATATTAAATGATATTTAATTGGATAGAACTAAAAATTGACTTCATAAACACAATCTATTAACAAATAAGTAATACTTAGTGTGGAAAGAAAACTAACAAACTACATAGCAAGTTTTGCACACATACCAATTAACAAGTACCAATATTATATCTACTCTTGGAAATCTCATACCTGCTCATCATCAAGCTCACAAGGGAATTTTGGTTCACGACCCAAGTACAGTAGAAAGGGGGAAAATTTCGTGGTGGAATGCGGCTTCGATCGTAATGAAAACAAAACATGGTCCAAATAACGATCCCAATCAGTCTGGTGCTCATTCACGTACTTGGTCAATGTGCTGTACAAAGAAACACGATGTTGCTTATGTGTTATTTTAAAAATAAAAATTCATTATTGGACATTCTTTACAACAAACATGTGATTATTACAGACTTAACATAAAAAAAAACGTTAATGACGTTTAAAAGAGACACAATATCGAAACAATACAGCAAAGTATGCACAAGTGACAAAAATAAACACCTTGTTTGTGTGATTTTGAGCACATGTCAAATCATCCGTAGAGCCAGAGTACACATAAAATCGATTGCAACTCCATATGAATTTTCGAAATCTCATTTTACGGCTTACCTGATTGAGGTATTTTTGGGATACACCACTGCTAACCTATTAAGCCTCTCATTACCACACCCTATCCATTATGAAGTGTAGTAACCTCCCTGTTGCCCCTATCCCTCTCTCTGTAAAGCGATCAGATAACTATAAGATCTTTTGCTCGCTATATAACAATTTAAATAAATGAAGCTACAATTACCTTTTTATGTTGGCATTTGTACGCTCATCTAAACCATTTGTCTGGGGATGATAGGATGCACTTACAGACCGTTTGATGTTCAACAGCTTACACATGTTAGCATTAACCTGAAAATAAAAGTTCAGAACTTTCTAAAACAATTGTGCAATACAAGTTACCAATCACAAGGATTACAAAACGACAAACTAGATAAATCACAAATCAGATAAACTATGAGAATACATGAAAACAGGACAACAATGTCAGAAAAAGATACTTTGCTTACCTCGTTGACAAACTCCCGGCCTTGATCTGAGAGGATCCTTTCAGGACTACCATGGCGCAGAAAGATTTCCATGAGTTTCAAAGCAACTTCAGATGCAGTCTTTGTTTTTAAAGGGAATGCCTCAACCCATTTCGATAAATAATCGGTAGCAGTTAAAATATATCTGTATCCTGCAGGAGTTGTTGGTAAGGGGCCCATCAAATCCACTCCTAGAAGCTCCCATACACGAGTCACCTACAAATAAAACAATTGCAAATGTATGGAATAAGAAATAGCAAAACATGATTCTGCGGATAGACCTTCAAATATAAAGTATGACTTTTGTTAACATACTTTTATCGGTTTTAACTCGGGACACTTCATGAGAGATGGCTGTTCCTTTTGACATGCATCACAAAGTTTAATCTGCAAATACATAATTGCGATGCCCAGTTAAACATGATGTCTGATTATAAAAAAACGCTCACATTACAGCAGATCATAGTACCAAAAAAAAGGAAAGAATAAAGAAGATTTACATTCAACATTAGAAATTGAAATTACAGGATACAATAACACTCACCCATTCTTTGATATGAGTTGACATATCTGGCCAATAAAAACGGGCACTGATGCTTCGCTGTGTCTTATTAATACCGGAATGACCACCAAATGTCGAAGAATGAAATTCATGAAATATATTTCGAGCAGCTTCAGCACCAACAACAACTTTTCTCTTCACATCCTTCAATTTATGGAACAAATGTCCATCTAACGACAAGGAATAAGAAACAAAAACCAAGATTGACCAAACAAACACTATAGAAATGCAAAGTCAACAAGCAATACAGCACATATTATACACACTTTCGAGCATTGAGAATTAACATTACAAAATAAGATACCTTCACATACGAAGTTTTTGGACATTCGACGCAATGCATGCTTATCAACCTTGGTGAAATCAACTGGATACACATTACGGCTCAAATATGCCAAAACCTGATTGAACTTTAATGGATCCATTTCAATTACCACTAAAAAGACAAAAAAAATTATTTCCATTATGCATAAACAGCATGGGGACGACATTAAAATAAAATGAAACCATCAAAACATCGAGCATGTACAAATGATAACATCAATAAATGCCATACACTGTGAACTTTAAAAAAAAAAAAAAACATTAAGGAGATGATAAAGGGAAAATGGCATCATAAAAGATGTCTGACTTTACAGTACAAGAAAAGGTGATCAACAGAAAGAGATATCTTCGAACTTTTAAAAAGGAATATGAATGTCAAACACTTTCTACAACATTAAACGGCTAATAACACATCATTTTATCTCAAAACAAAAAAATAGAGGCAAATTAGAAGGAATGCTACAAAAAGAAGGTTTGAGTATCATTACAGTGTGCTAAGGAAACGTTACTTTCACTATGGCTATGGAAATGACTTCTAATCATAACACAGCATACTGCTTCAATACGGAGTACATTTATAAGGATGATGATAGCAATAATGACATTCAGAGAGAATCAAATTAGAGCTCACGAAATGAGGTTTCAATAGATTTGTTCTAAAACAAATTCATTTTCGAACATTATGCTGACACCAGGACATAATTTACATTGAGAGCTCATTGAACCACTTAAGTCAATCGAGGAAACTTCGAAGAATACTCAGAAAAACAAATTAATGGGCTTAAATATCAGGGTGAGATTACAATGTAAAATGCACTCACCAACTACAAGGTACACAAGAGCCGTTTGCCGTGCTCAGAGAAAGCTTATTGAAAACAATGAAGAGATAGAATACACACTGAAGTGGAACAGACGCCAAACAAGGTTTGGACAGCAGACTGTAAGCAGGGCGGTGACTGTTATACTGTCAGCAGGGCTGCGAGTGTGACCTAGGCAACAGAAAAAAAATCACAATTATTAATGTTGTCTAACATATTACAAACGTTGCACAATGAAGGTGTGATCAACAAATAATACTTGATAAAACACTTCCAGAGACATCATTAATCACAGACCAGACACATGAGGTGGTTAACAGAAAAAGTCGTTTGAGAAGGAATGGTCAGACGCCATTTTCAAAAATACATAGATGCGTGAGGAATATAACTTAAACACAGTAACTAAAAACCATGATGGGGCCACATAAACGATAGAGCACGCACACGCCCACCACAATTAGGCCTAGAGCACGCCTTGGAAGAGACTCTGGAGGACACCAGCGTTTACAGTCAAGGCGCCATTCCGAAGAGTAACTCGATGCGTCACATTTAAAAAAAAATTTTGGGGGGTGGGGTCCATAGAATTCCGTAAGCAGATAGGAAATGCAAGCACATGCACGACATTTATTTCCAAATTGTGACGAATATAACTTAGACACAGTAAAGTTTGGAGTTTTACAGCAAAAACTATTACAAGTAACAAAGGGGAACATGGCGGCCCTACATGCAGAAATCTACTATTATGCTGGCTGCCATCGAAAAACGTCGAAAAATAAACGATAGAGCACGGGGACGTTGGAACATGGAACACCGGCCTAAGTCGCTCCCCTTTCAGCGGTAGCCCTCCCCTCCCCTCCAGCCCAGAGATCCCGGGGACTGCCTTCCCCTAGGCTTGGGGTCGCGGGGATTGAGCCCCCAACGCACTGATCCCGGGGGGCTGCCTGACGCCCCCAACCCAAGTATTACGGAAACTGAACCCCCCAACCCAAACAACCGGGAGACTGAGCCTCCTACCGCCCAGAGACCCCGATGAGAATCCTCGCCGCTCAGATCCAGGAGACTGACCCCCCCCCCCCCGATCACAGATCCCAGGGACCGACCCCCACTCTCCCTTCCGAGGTCCCGGGGACCGACCCCCCCCTCTCCCTTCAGAGATCCAAGGGACCGACCCCCCCCTCTCCCTTCAGAGATCCAAGGGACCGACCCCCCCCTCTCCCTTCAGAGAACCAAGGGACCGACCCCCCACTCTCCCTTCAGAGGTCCCAGGGACCGACCCCCCCTCTCCCTTCAGAGATCACAGGGACCGACCCTCCCTCTCCCTTCAGAGATCCCGAGCACTGACCCCCCCTCTCCCTTCAGAGATCCCGAGCACTGACCCCCCTCTCCCTTCAGAGATCCCGAGCACTGACCCCCCCTCTCCCTTTACAGATCGAGGCACCACTCTCCCTTTCAAAGATCCCGGGGACAGAGGGCTCCAACGTTCCCTCGAGAGATCCCGAGGGCCCAACTTCAGAGGTCCCGGGAACACCTCCCCAGATGCCGGGGATGAGGCCCCCCTCCGCCGCTCTGAGACCCCCGGGGACTGAGCCCCCCCAGGGGTCGCCCCCTCACGGTCCTCCCACTCCGGCTTCTCAACCGACCTCAATGTTTCTCTGCCCCCTCCCGCCCCTCGGGCTCCGCGCCCCCGGGGCTGCTCACCCTCTTCCCCAGCCTCTGCCCCCCGGTGTCAGTTGAGCCCCCTCAAACTCCTCTCTCCGTGGGCCATCACTCGCCACCGACCCCCCGCGGCAGGGTCGCCCCCTCGGGGCTCTTACCCGCCAACGCCTCATCGGGCTCCTCCATGCTCCGCTCCCCCGACTCTCTTCTCCTCCTCACTCCCTCCGCCTGGCTCGCGGTCCCCCTCCCGCCGCACGGTCCCCTCTGCTCCGCCCCGGTTCGTCCCACCGGAAGGGCCCGCCCCACATAGAACTAGAAGCGCAGGCGCGATGCCAAACCGTCGCCAGCCAGGAAATGACGTTCACGCATTTCGCACAGCCAGTCGGGGGATGTAGTGCTATCTCTGCTTTAATGCAAAAAACAGGACTGCGTGGTACTTCTTTGTCAGGCGACATCTGTGACAATGAAGCCACCGCACAGCCGATGTGCGCTTCTGTTCCTGCGCAGATGATTATGGGAGTTGCAGTTTTTGAAACCCCGTCGGTTCTTTCCGTTTTTTTCGTGCAGAGTAACTCTATGCGTCACATTCAAAAAAAAAAATTTGGGGTGGGGTCCATAGAATTCCGTAAGCAGATAGGAAATGCAAGCACATGCACGACATTTATTTCCAAATTGTGAGGAATATAACTTAAACACAGTAACTAAAAACCGTGATGGGGCCACATAAACGATAAAGCACGCACACGCCCACCACAATTAGGCCTAGAGCACGCCTTGGTAGAGACTCTGGAGGACACCAGCGTTTACAGTCAAGGCGCCATTCTGAAGAGTAACTCGATGCGTCACATTTAAAAAAAATAAATTTGGGGTGGGGTCCATAGAATTCCGTAAGCAGATAGGAAATGCAAGCACATGCACGACATTTATTTCCAATTTGGGACGAATATAACTTAAACACAGTAAATAAAAACCGTGATGGGGCCACATAAACGATAGAGCACGCACACGCCCACCACAATTAGGCCTAGAGCACGCCTTGGTAGAGACTCTGGAGGACACCAGCGTTTACAGTTAAGGCGCCATTCTGAAGAGTAACTCGATGCGTCACATTTAAAAAAAAAATTTGGGGTGGGGTCCATAGAATTCCGTAAGCAGATAGGAAATGCAAGCACATGCACGACATTTATTTCCAATTTGGGACGAATAGAACTTAAACACAGTAACTAAAAACCGTGATGGGGCCACATAAACGATAGAGCACGCACACGCCCACCACAATTAGGCCTAGAGCACGCCTTGGTAGAGACTCTGGAGGACACCAGCGTTTACAGTTAAGGCGCCATTCTGAAGAGTAACTCGATGCGTCACATTTAAAAAAATAAAATTTGGGGTGGGGTCCATAGAATTCCGTAAGCAGATAGGAAATGCAAGCACATGCACGACATTTATTTCCAAATTGTGACGAATATAACTTAAACACAGTAACTAAAAACCGTGATGGGGCCACATAAACGATAGAGCACGCACACGCCCACCACAATTAGGCCTAGAGCACGCCTTGGTAGAGACTCTGGAGGACACCAGCGTTTACAGTCAAGGCGCCATTCCGAAGAGTAACTCGATGCGTCACATTTAAAAAAAAAATTTGGGTTAAAATTTAGGGTGGGGTCCATAGAATTCCGTAAGCAGATAGGAAATGCAAGCACATGCACGACATTTATTTCCAATTTGTGAGGAATATAACTTAAACACAGTAAAGTTTGGAGTTTTACAGCAAAAACTATTACAAGTAACAAAGGGGAACATGGCGGACCTACATGCAGAAATGTACTATTATGATGGCTACCATGGAAAAACGTCGAGAAATAATTCTACATTTCGGTATGTGGCGCATTAGTAAAAGGCGGACCTACATGCAGAAATCTACTATTATGCTGGCTGCCATGGAAAAACGTCGAGAAATAATTCTACATTTCGGTATGTGGCGCATTAGTAAAAGTGAAATGGGTTTTAGGCGCCGACAAGAAAACACGGACGTGTGGCGCATTAGTAAAAGGAACATTATAATCACTAGAGCAATGACAACATTTTAAAAAAAGAAGGAGCAATTAACAATGACAACATTTTAAAAAAAGAAGGAGCAATTACTAAAAGGAACATTTAATACAGAACAACCACAATACCAATAACAAATATAAGGCAGCAAAACACAAGAGCAGAGGAAAGACTCACCGATGAACAGCTTAAAAAGAATTTCACGAACAACGTCGTGGGATTATATACACAACAGAATTAGATGATTGGTTACATACAAGTAAAAGTAAACGTAAGCCTGCGATATGATTGGATGGACCGTGATTCTGAAATGTGATTGGCCTGCGACGAATGTGCGCAGATAAGGGGGTACAATGAATTATAACATACGTAGTGAAACGTCATGGAAACGTCACTGCGCATGCGCAATGTCTGTACGCATGCGCACAAACAGGGGGGGGACGCTCAGCCACGGGGGACGTTGGAACATGGAACACCGGCACAGCGCAGCTTCAGTTCATGATAATAAGGTTGCAGGCTGCATTGGCAATGGCAGCGCTGCTCGGACATATGCCACGGTAAATTTAATGCAGCGCGGTAAATTTAATGCAGGTCCCGCGACCGGACCAGACCCACCTGCTGCTGAGTAAAATGCACCGGCACCGCTGGAGTGGTTCCTGAGCATCACAGAGAACACACCACCAGTCCAGACTTCCCTTCTGTGGAGAGCTGCAGTGCGCCTCACTCAGAAGCATGTCTGGCCACGGTGTTTGCCACAGGAGTCATTGTGGCCTTAGGGTGGCCCATTGCTGAATTGCTCGCCCCCTCGCAAAGTTAGTGAGTTCTTGTATCTCTCTGCTGAATAACATTTCCTTTAAATTAATAGCACTAGAAGCACATGGTCATGATGCTCATCTTCAGCTGCAGCTTCATGCGGCCCTGTTTCAAGCAGGAACGTGCCAGACAGTGAGATGTGTGATACTAATCCAAACAGGCTTGATGCTGGGACTGAGGCCTCCATGAGACAGGCAGCAGGACTCCAGTCCAGCATTTGTTATTATGGTATGCCTCGGTTCATTCAGGGGCTTCTCAGCACAGTATGATCAGATTATGCAGAGGCAGGCATGTGGTTCTGCTTAAGTCCACCCATGGAAGATCTCACCTGTTTTTTTGTTTTTTTTTGGGCGCACAAGGAGTTATGGAACATGAAACTCATTGCAGGCAGTATGGCCTCTCGCATACTGTTTGGTGTAGTCAGGTCCCAGGGCCCTTCCATTTCTGGTGCTATACAGCAGATTTAAGATCTTCTTAGAGTTTCTTGTTGCTCAAATGGGTGCAATTTCTGATATTTATGTTTCCCTTGTCATAATTGCATGATTTTGATTATGAGAAAGTGTCACTCATAGTCGTTGAACGTCACTGATTTATACACTAAAGTTATGAAATTCTCACTCATATGCAACCTGAAACCTTGGCAACTATGTTACCCCTTGAGTGAACGGTCCTCTCGCCATAATGATCACCAAATATACAAAACATGCATTCCTTTAGGTAAATGCATCTGGTTTCGCCTATGGGATTAATAAGAGGTGTGGGAGTAATGTATGATTGCAAAGAGAAGGGTGTGAGTGCTCTCTGTGCAGGGTGAGTGGTGCATGAATGAAGGGTTGTAAATGTCTGACTGCATGGTGAATGTGCTTGAATGCATGGTGATTGATGTGGGTTTAGTGCAGAATGAGAATTGCCATACCTTTGACCCCGCCCCCACACTCACTCACCCTACCCCCATTTTGGCACACATCACAGTTCCCACACTTTATTTAATACACTTCAACCACTGCACCAGACATGTGACAACTTGAGATCTCAAACTGGAGGAATTGTAACAAAAAACAGTTAAGTTTTTCTAGATGGTCAAGTGTTAGGGAGGCCCTGAAAAAAGGTCAAAAGCAAAGCTTACCACAATGTTCCTGCAGGTTTGGAAGGCAGTAAACATAAACATGAAGGCAAACCCCAGTACTATAATGTTGAAGAGATTCTTGTTTTCTGGAGACATTTTGTGTTGTTTTTTACTCAGCCCAGTTGCAAACTTCCTCTATGGAATGGATGAGTCTCCTTTCCTGCAAGATAAGCAAGTAAACTAAAATCTAACTGTAACACAGGGTTCTGCACTGCGTTGCTTACGTATTGAAATCTACAGCCACAGATTTCAAGGTTTAAAAGATAACCGCAATGGTGGTATACAGGGCCGGACTGTCCGTAACGGGCACCAGGCATTTCCCCGGTGGGCCGCTAGGGTGGGGGCTGGTTTTGGGCACCTTGGGGGGCCATTTTTGTTACGGGGGTCGGCAATATCGGTCCCCTGTAACATAATCGTCCTAAACTGTCCCTCGCAAACTGCTAGGCTGCACCCCCCTCACCCCAGGGGGGACCGGCAGAGCAGTTTGCCAGGGCCAGTTTTGGTCTGGCCTTGGTAGTATAAAAAGAAAGTTTTCATTGGCTAATGCCCTGAAATGTCAGATAACTTTGCAGGGAATTTGGGGGCAAGCTAGGGTGAAACCCTACAGGTCTAAGCTCTTCCTTGGTCAAGTAAGTCCATTGACATAGTTCCATTATCGGCGCAGGATGATCCCCACCCGCACCAAAGTAGAAAAGACATGCATAAATAAATACACCACACAACTTTTTGTGTGGAGAAAATATGGCTGCAGGTTTATTACATACAACAGTATGTAAATTAACCCTGGGCGTAGTTTGCGAAGTAGCGCTATGCGAAGCTACGCGAAGCTACGCGAAGTGCACTTCGCACTACGCGAACTTCACGTAGCACTACGCGAGCTGCGTAGTAGCATGTTCGCACTGTGCAAGATGCGTTTTCAATGATTGCATAGTGCAGACAAGCGTCCGGCACTGTGCAATCATTGAAATCGGCATCTTGCACAGTGCAAGCTGTAGTTTTCTGCCGCTCGAGTAGATTTTTACTCGAGCGGCAGCTTTCTCATCGCGGACTGGTAGTTTCTCATCGCGAGCGGTCGCGAGCATGCGCGACCACTCGCAATGAGAAACCTGACCTCCCTGCGTTGAGAATCTCGCCGGGATGTCATTTTGCTTGCTCGCGGTCGCGAACATGATGTTGAGGACCGCGAACAAGCAAAAAATGACCTCTGCACTACGCTACGCGTGTTCGCACTGTGCTACGTGCAGCTCGCATAGTGCAAAGTTGCGCAAACTACGCGAGCGTAGCGTAGTGCTTCGCCCAGGGTTAATGCAAATTATGGTGGGTTATCTTACGGGCGATCCAAGGGCAGGTAGCCATACTAACCTATGCTACCCTGTCAGCCTGATGAGCCAAGCATTGTGGAAACCCAATCAGCGCTCCCCATTTAAAGGGGTGATCCCCTTACTGAATCATGTGACACATTGGTCCCTTATTACTCACGCCCCTTTCAGGGCAAAACGTAGTAAGGCAAGCCCCCGGTTGTTCAGGCCCACAACCGCCCGAAGGACTAACGGGGTGCTGACGTCATTGTTCCAGGACCCTCCCCTGAGGCTCCTGGGATTTGGCTCTGGCACCCTTATTGTGCTCTTGCAGAGGTATCCTTCTGTACCCAGACTGCTTCCAGATAGCCCTGTAACTCCACCTGCAACAACAAAGAAAACATTACAACATCCTCAAATCCCCCTTGCCTGCCCCACGCCAGGTACGCGGTCGGGACAAAGAGGCGCAACAAAGGCGGGGGAGGCCTAAATACTCGCCCCCCTCCCCCCTGCGTGCCAGACATGACGTGTCCAGCGGGCCCTGTAAGGGGACTCCTACTGGAGTCCAGTGACAAGGATGGGGAGGCGCCTAAATTGTACTAAGTAAGGCCGCGCTCCGAGGTGGCCCCCTGTGGGGGCCGCGGGCAGCGCAAAACCAGGACAGCCTTAGTTCAGATCGACTGTCAGGAAATCCGGAGGTATTGTGGAATCTGTGTCAAGTGATCCTGGCTCTATCTGTGAGTCCTGGGTAATGTAGTTTTGTTTATGAGAGTCGCTAACTGCACAATCACTGTATGTGACTTTTGTGTTAATGAATTCATCAATGGTCCGCGTCATTGACTCTGGCAGTAATACTCCAACCACACTTTTTTGCTGCTCAAGTACATGCAAAACGTATTACTCATTTACTTATGAAAGCACTTTCCATGGCTTTAAGTGTTATTTGCACATATTATAGATTTTGTTATGTTTTTGGATTGCGAGTTTGTGCACAGTGCGAAGACTGTGTAAGGCCAGGTCCAGACAGCATTTAACAAGCCACAAGCTGGAATGAAAACAACAAGAGTAATGGAAATAAAAGAGAAGGGGTAGGACAGAGGATGTGACGTAAGGACCAGAACTGCCAACCTTGAGGCTGGGGATCCTGGTGTGAGTCGCTGCAGGAGATGGAAGAAGGGGAGAGAGAAAAGGTGATCAGTGACAGCCATTGAGACGGTGAGAGAGGGCAGAGTGGAAATAAAGGCTAAAAAAAAGGAAAGCATGCTAGTTTAACTGTAACACACATAGAGAAGAGGGCAGCCGGTTGTGAGAGGGTCGAGAAAATGAGAAAGAGGAAAGTGAACGATTATTAAAGAATTGAGAAATAGGAAAGCACAAGGAAAATATAACAGGGAAGAAAGAATGCTGTAAAGTGTAAGAGAAATAAGGAGGCACACTAAAACGGAAAGAAAGCAGATATTAAAAACAGAAAGAATAAAAAATGTGTAGGCAAAGGGATTCGCATGAAAGACTGGGGAGATAAAAAAAATACAACAAAAGATTGTCTGTGGTTGGCTTCACTCACCTGTTTATGTTCAGACTCCACCACCTTCTCCTGGCCTCCAAAGCCCTCTGCCAGCACCATGTCAACAAAGCAGGTGCTCCAGGGAAAATCAGGGGCAAATCTCAAAAAGGCAAATGCTAGGGTGCCAAAACATAAGCCAATACACACAAACAAAAAGGAAGGGAAACAAGCAGGTGTAGCAGAGGACTTTGAGACTTTGTAAAGGGTGGGGCTCAGGGCTGAAAGCAAGGCTTAAAGCACGATGTGTTCCAAGCCTCACGTTACAAGCATGCTTGAAATGTGTGTAGCTAGGGTGAGAATAATTAAGTAGACGCTCGGTGCAGGGGAGTTAGGTAAACAAGCAAAGCGCAAGCTCTGTGCAGGCAAAATATTTTTGTTTAGGCAAAATATTTTTTTTAAGTGCCCCAAAAGTGGATGGAAACAGTACTTCAGAGACGGGAAACTGATAAGAGAAGCACGCGAGAGGAGCAACACGAAAAAATAGGAAACAGTGTGCCCCAGTCACTAGAAATGGAGGAAAGTAAGTGGCAAGCACAGGAACCAATGAAAAGTATTGCAAGCAGGGGGCCGAATGTAAGCTTATTTTGAGATATATTTAATACATAAGATTTCACAAGTACCGCGCAAGCGCCATGCAGGCGAAACCTAAAAAGGCCACACAAAAAGGGATTTACAACATCATTGGCAGGACACAGGAACAGATAAAGCTGAAATGTGCCTTGCTCTTCTATTAAATGTATCCTGCTTTCACGTCTAGCTCTAAACACAAAAGCAAAACTAAAATAGTTATTATAAAATACAAAACAAAAACACTGCCACTGTTAGCAACTAACTTGTGAGTGGATGTGCTACTTGTGAAAGAGAAAAATGCAGTCACTCAAAGTTTACCATTGGCCTAAGTAGGCTGACCCTTGATCCCATGTTGTATGCTGTATTGGGCAGAAGCAAAATGTGAATGGCACAACGACAGAAAAAGGGAATCGCAAGAAAGACTGTCAGAATGGGGGAGATAGGAAAAATACAACCGAAGATTGTCTGTGCCTGGCTTCACTCACCTCTTTATGTTCGACTTTCACTGCCTTCTCCAGTAGCTAGACTCTTTGCAGCATCATGGCCTGGGAGTCCTTCAGCGACTTCCTCAGGCTCATCTCCTGGGACAGCAGCTCCTGCAACTGGACAGCAAAACCCTCTGTAAGCGCCATGCAAACAAAGCCGGTGCTCCGGGGAAATTTAAGGGCAGATCTCAAACGTGTGAGTTGTCTTTTCCAGGCCTGAGGCATGTTTAGTTGGGGGACTAGGCTCTTGAGTTGCTAGCTTAATTTAGGTAACACTGAGGGGAGAATGAAGTAGAGGTTCATTCAGCTTCTGAAAGACAATAGTTTGGGAATCAGAAAAGGGCAGGGGCACATATGACGATATACCAGAGTCTCAGGAAAAGTTGTCTCAGAGACCCTCAACCATACATTCAGAGTTTACGGTGTTTGTTACCCTGCCAAAGGCAAATATTTCACTATTCCAATTTAGAGTTTAATATGTACTTGTCACTACTGGTGATGTCTTACAGTTATTTTTCCATGAGTGTTTCACTGGGTGAATTGGGAATAAGCTAATTTTAAGTTAGGCACTGTGTGCATTGTTGCGATTAATTTTCCTGATTGCCTTACGGTTATAAGCCAAAGTCTGTGGCTATAACACTGACCATACATGAGCAGAATGTGCTCATTGACGAAGATTGGTGAGTGAATTTACATACCAATATTGTATATGGCGTGCTCAAAACTCCAGACTCTCCACTTCCCTAGTCCTAACGAAGGTCAAAAGACCCATAGGGGCAATTTCTAGCCAAAACATGCCAACCCTGTAACTAGGTGTTGTAGACCAGTTACTTATCCACTGACCAATGCCCTCGTATTTCAGCCTTATCCCTATCCTGATTATTTCTGTTCAATAAAATTTGTCTGCAAACTATAGGAGATAATTTTAACTTTTCACTACCGTCAACATCCAGACAATTGCCCTCCTGGTGGAGGATTGCTGTCCCTTGGAGAACGGAACACTCAAGTGACAGGCCCAATGATGACACAATCCACCAAACCACATGACAGAGATAATATACAGCCCAAACTGTGAATGTGTGGTTGAGGGTCTCCGAGACAACTTTCAATGAGGTTTGGGTATATCGACATAGGTTGTCCGTCCCCTTTCAGATTGCCAAACCTTTGAGTGGCTAGCACCTGAAACTAAGGGTTGTTGACAGGAAATAACCATGTTTATTCAGAAATCTAGGTGTCCGGCAAAATCAAAAACAAATTCAAGCCATTGGCAGTCGTTTGACAAGTGGTGTATTTCAAAAGGTTAATCTGGTTTACTTATGGACAGAATTAGAAATCTGAATTGCCTGAAAGAAGGTTTTGATCTCAGGTTGGCCATGTCCACCTTACGGGCCCAAAGGTCAGCATTTAGAGCATTTTGAAATACAAAATATTAGTCTGAAGTTCCTTTGGTTACCAGAATATTAAGACGTTTGTTTCTCAAAAGACCAATGTACTGTCTCCGGCACCTCCCTGGGATTTGCCTTTGGTGTTAGAAGCTTTGCAGTTTCCACCTTTTGATCCTATAGAGCAGGTTCCATTCAAGTTTCTTACTTCAATGGTGCTTTTTCTGGTGGCTGTCACATCTACAAGGAGAGTAGGAGAATTGAGTGTTCTTCTACGTTCAGAACCTTCTTGGAGATTTTTCCCAGAGAAGGTGATCTTTCAACCTGGTTCACATGTTATCCCTAAAGTACCATCTGTGTTTCATTGCCCTGAAGATTTAGTGATTTAGTGTTTCTGGGTTTTGGACCATTCCCAGAGTCATAGGTAGAACAATGACTTCAGACATATGATGTGAAGTTAGCTCTCTCAGTTTATGTGGCTAAAGCAGCAGATTTGAGGAAAGTGGCTGCTTTATTTGTAACAATTGGTATTGCACATCAAGGTTTAAAACCATCCAATGCAACTTTGAGTAGATTGCTGAAGTGGGCTGTTAGGTTATCTCAGCTTGTTTATAAGACAAGAGGTGAAAGTTTGCCCAATGCAATAAAGGGAAGAACAGCGAGGTGTTTGGCAGCGTTCTGTGTGGCATTTTAAGGGGTCTCAACGTCAGTCATATGTAATGCTGCTATTTCGGCTTTCCCCAATACCTTTATAACACACTACAGGTTGTGGTTGGGTAACACGCTGCTACAACTTTTGGAGTATCAATTTTGATGAGTGAAGCAGGATTCTTATGATGGCATTAAGTGAGTTGTCTTGAAGCATCATTTGAAGTAAGTGTCTTCATAGAAGCAGCTAATATGCTTGAGTATCTGCTCAAGGGGTAATGCTTGTGATGGGCATATCAAACAAGGAGGTACTGGCTTGTTCCTTAGCGGTAATCTTCATTTGACCAAGAGTGTCCCTACCCTGTCCCTTTATACCATACTCTTCAAATGTTTCTAGGACATGGGAACCAAGTCTCTGAGTCCTATAATGACATCCACAGCAGTTTCTTCTCAGTTGCGATAAGATAATCAGATCATGTGGTAATGAGGGACCAGGAACGGTTCTGCTGCACAAAAATGGCTGAAAGGAGTAAATGCGTCCTCAGCCTATTAGCAGGCCATATGTTTAAAAATTTCAAAACCATGGATCTCCCCTGGGGGCACTGTCCACATTAGGAGTGGGTGGCAAACTCTACTCCACTCACCGAGTTCATGGAGTTTTGCCACTCTGCACTTCGCTTGGAGTGCAGATTTTGTCAAAAACTCTGCCAGCCGCCACATGATGTAGTTTACCGGCTCCCACCACTATATATTATGTATTTATTTATTTATTTAGTGTTTTATAGAGCGCGAACTTGACCCGTGAGGGTATCAGAGCGCTTTACTAGGTTTACAGAAGTGAACAAAAAAGGCTTAGAAATACAAAGTATACAAACGATTGGAGAAGGGCAGGGGTGCTGGACACATAGGGGAATTGAGGGACATGTGTGTATGGCTACAATTACAGTTAATCAGTATAAGATCCCACAGTTTCTTGGTGGAGTGAGTAGGGGATCTGAGAAAAAGGTGATAGTTGTAGATTAGTCAGGCTCCCTGTGGTGGTTGAAGACAGAGATTAGGCGAGGAATTTACCCATGAGGAAAGTTTTGGCCTCCTTTTTGAAGCGGGCCAGGGAGGGATTCTTCTGATGACGGGTGGGAGAGAGTTCCAAGTTATCAAAAACCATAGGCAGTATGTGTCCCTGAGAAGTGCTCTATTACAACTGAAAAGGTGATCTCTGACACTTCCTGCCTGGTTGCGGTTGGACCCCCAGTGCATGATGTCGCTTCCCAGCTCCATCTAAGGAGCAGCATGTCATGCAAGTAGAGAGGGACCATCAGAAACGGATGGGATCCCATCCCAAGTCTGCAGTGGTGGGCTCTTCAGAGCTGTGGGATTGTGTGCACGAGCTACGTGAAGCTTCATGGAGGTAAGGCTGTGTGTTCATTGATTTTTGACATATTATCCTGGTGTAGAGACAGGCTTCCATGAGAGGCGCCTTTCACTGAGAGGCACATGAAGGAGCTTTTTGGTGTTTACCCCTTGGAAAAAAATTGCCATTGCAGAGATCTGGAGTGCTTACCTGTCAGAGCGAGTGTCGTGATGCTCTTTAAATTTGCTTTTCTAGCACTTGATTTGACTCCAGAGATTTGGCCGCCTTTTTCATTGGATTTGAACTCATGATGTTCACCAAGGTGCACTTGCAGAATTGGTCTTGAAGGCCCTACGGAATAAGGATCAAACTGGTTTATCAAACAGAACTACCAATCTTTTAGAATGTGTTACTTAGCCTGACTAGGAATACAGAAGTGAGGCCTCAACTTCAAATTTCTAACATGGCACCACACGCATAGGAATTGCAAATGAAAATGGGTCCGTTTGAGATGAAAGATCAAACCCATTGTATTGGGAGCTTTTATAATTTTATAATTCCAACAATACTTCCAAACAAGCACTGCTTGCGCATGAAGCGTAAAGTACTCAAACACCAACAATTCTCCCCTCCTATATGCTACAGTGACATCCTCTGTATGAATATTGGGAGATTGTTCCGTCTGTGTCAAGGGCTCTAAAATATTATACCATTTAAGAGCCCTCAGTTTATGACATCAGAAGGATGAAATGTTGAGCAGGCCCATGGTTTACAGTAGTCATCAATGAACATATAATTAAATAAGTCCACACCTTATTGAGCTGACAGATGCGTTTTGTGTGGTAATGATGAGCTAAATTCTGACAGGCGACACTGCCCTCTCCCTCGGCTTGCAAGAGGGTGCTGTTGTACCAGGGACTCTCTTTTCAGCCCTTCATCTCTCTCTGCTTTTACAAATGTTTTGTTTGCCATGAGAATAACTTTGTAATGCATGCAGCTCATGGGTTTGATAAGTGCAGGCCAGATTTAAGGGGTTAAGACAGTGGTTCCCAAACTTTTATGACCTGTGGCTCCCTTGGCCTAATCGGCAGTTGGCTGTGGCTCCCCACCATTTTTTTACTGTGGGTGGGTGAGGAGTATGTAAGCCCGACCTCGGGAGTACTTCCTGTCGTCTTCCTTAAAGTAATTGGGACGCAATGAAGGTATTATAATGGTTGGAATGCTTGAATTATTAATCTCATCCACTGGCAATCACTTTGGCTGCATCCCAATCCATCCTTTTTTTCCCCAACAGAGTCCCTGGTCCCAAACCCTTATTTATGCCAGCTGCTGCTTTCAGTAGCTTTTGGTACAGAGACCCGCTCTGAGAAAATGGAACATTGAGTTTGGTCTGTCGTAATCAGTATCCCCAGCATTATTTTTACACTAAAAAGGTTGGCTTCTTATGAGTGGCTTCACCAACACTGACCCAGAGTGATGCATGTAGGTGCAGGACTATGTGTCTCAGTAACTGCGCAAAGGCTTCTCGATGCTGCACCGCGCAGGCCTATGCGGAGAAAGCTATGTGTCTGGCTTCAGAACTCATTCACCGCTAGCAAGAGAGGAGCTGGAGTGAACCAGGGCAGGCAGCTACATGGAAGTTTAAAAATAATCTGTACAGCGGTGTATGCATGCAGATGAGTGTGTATTTGTATGTGTGAAAGGGAGCGAGAGACTGGAGTGAATGACTGCTATTGTGACTTAGAACATACCAGAGTATGTACTCTGCTTTGTGTGTGTGCCCATTCGCTGCTCCTGTGCACATGTACTTTCTCTTCGTATTGTTCACAGTGCACTCTTGAGATCTTCTTGGAGTACTTGTGTGAGTATATAGGCATTGAATGCTAGCTTATTGGTAGCTCTCTGTCCTTGTGTGCATGGTCTTGTAGATAGATATGTGTAAATCCTTGACATTGTCTTATTGCAAGCTGTGTACTACTCAACTTGGTGCACATACTCACTGATGTTGTGTGCACTCACTCAGATTGTCAGTGCATGAAATCTAACTTCGTTATGTGCACACTAAAAGTCATCTCCTTTGAAGCTGTGCACTCACCTTGGTGCAGGCATGGTCACTGAGCATGTGCATGCATTCGCCTTGCCTGTATAGGCATGCTAATGGCAGGATGTGCACACTTCACATGCTCTCTCTTTGGAAGGTGTGTATCCTGTGTGTGTTAGCAATCTGGAGGCTGTGCATGTTACCTATGCTTGCATACTCTTTGCTCGCGGGTGGACGCTCTCTGATCAGAAGGGTCTGCCTTTGTGCACACTTTCGAGATTCTCTCTCTTAAGTGTGTGCACTTTTCTGTGTGCACGCACAGCCATTCAGTGCTTAAGTGTATGAACGCTCTTTGCTCGTGTGTTCATGCCTCGCCTGGATGCTGGTTAGACGTGTGCCAGGGCGCAGGTGCTGCAGTGGCTGCTTTAGAAAGTGAGTGATGCCTCCTCCCGGTGCTGCTGCCCTCCGCTCCCCGCCCAGGAGGACCATCGGGGTGCCGGGCGGACACTGACTCCCAGGGCAGGTGGGTGTGTTGAAGGAGGCGGTCGCACTCCTCTCCCTGGGATCATTTTCATGCCACAAACGTGATTATCTAAGCTTCCTACCCCGCTGCGCTCCAACAGATTTGGCACATAAGCCAGGCATCCTCAGAGCGGCCCATCACCACCTTTTCCCTTCTAACATTCATGCTGCCATGCACACGAACACACAGGAGCAAGACCTCCCTCCTCACACTCACGTGCATACACACATAGGTCCATCAGCCTGTAGCTCCAGTCACACACACATCCCCTTCCTTCACACAGGCATGTCACTACCCTCCCCAGATGACTCACACACATACACACACTGGCCCCAGCCGCTCAAGCAATGGCAGAGACTACCCCTCTGAAAGCACGTACGCGTGTATGTACGCACGTCGCTCTTGGGCCAAACCATGTTGAATTTGAATTTTGAATTTGAATTTAAAAATATTTATATAGCGCACGTTTACCTAGCGGTTTAATGGCGCTGTGGGGTCAATTCAATTTCAAGTATGGGCGCAGAGTTGGATCAAGTTGAGAAGGCCTGTGAGAACAGAAGAGTTTTCAGTCTCCCGCGGAACTCCATGTAAGACGCTGATGTTCGAATAGAAAGAGGGAAGAAGTTCCAAAAAGACGGGGCGAGAACAGAAAACTTACAGCCTCCTGTCCTGCTTTTCTTAAATCGGGGCACCACCAGAAGAGATAGGGAAGAGGAGCGTAATTGCCTGCTAGGAATGTAATGATGGATATTAGATTTTATAAAAGCCGGAGCTGTCCCGGCAAGAGCCTGGAAAGTCAGGCATCCAAGCTTGAACAGGGCTCTTTCTTTGATAGGGAGCCAATGTAAGGAGCAGAGAAAAGGGGTAATGTACTGAGACATAAGTACGCTGAAAACCAAGCGAGCGGCTTGGTTCTGTACTAGCTGGAGCCGGCGCAGGGCATAACTGGGAATGCCATTGTACAGTGCGTTACCATAGTCAAGGCGAGAGAGGACCATTGCCATAACAATAAGTTTAAGAGCTGAAAATGAAAAAAAAACGTGAAATCTTGCGAATAGTATGCAACACAAAAAAACAAGAAGAGACCACCGTGCTAACGTGCGAGTGAAGAGTAAGGTGTTGATTAAGAGTGATCCCCAAGGTTTTGACAGAAGAAGAGGGAAGAGGAGGGGAACCAAACGAAGAAGGCCAAAAAGCAGAAGACCAAGGATTAAGTTTACCACCATTCAGGACGAGCTCAGTCTTATCAGGGTTGAGTTTCAGATGGTTAGAGTTCATCCAATCCCTGATAAATACCATCACTGACTGGAAGTTGTGGATGGAGTAGGGTGAATTTGACAAAGTAAAAATGAGCTGGAGGTCATCAGCGTAGTTAAACACTGTGACCTCCATCCGCTGTAAAGCAAAAATAAGTGGGAAAATATACAAGTTAAAGAGGAGAGGGGAAAGGGAAGAGCCCTGGGGAACACCACATTGCACTTTGAGGGCCATAGAGGAGAAGTCCGCCAGATGGACGGCTTGGGTGCGATCACTAAGAAATGAACTCACCCAAGCCAGGGCCGAGCCCCCGATGCCTGCCGCCTTGACACGGGAAAGAAGGATGGCATGATCAATCGTGTCGAAAGCGGCAGACAAATCGAGGAGAATCAACGCCTGTGGGAGATTGGAATCAAGCCCCTCTCTGAGTGTGTCCATAACGGATACCACCACCTTTTCGGTGGAATGAAGGGGGCGGAAACCTGCTTGAGAGGGGGCAAGAAACCCACTGGACTCAATAAAAGAGCTGAGAGTTATAGTGATGTGCCGCTCCAGAACCTTAGCCAGGTAGGGGAGGAGGGAATGGGACGATAATTTGCTAATACTGTGGGATCTGCGCCAGACTTTTTTTAAATGGGGACAATCGTAGCTGACTTGTGAGGGAGGGGGACAGTTCCTGTTTTAAGGGACTCATTGAGGAAGGTAAGGGGAGGAGAGGGCAACTCCTGCAGATGTCACGGATAACATAGGCCGGGCAGACATCTGGAGGTGAACCAGATTTAACACTAAGGAGAATTGAAAAAAAAGTCTCCTCAGATAACAAAGTTAATTGGTCAAAATGACAGGTGTTATGCGGCGGGACAATGTCAGAGAATGCTGAAGAGGGGGGATATTGGACTTGATGTCTTCGATTTTACTGATGAAAAAATCATTCAGGGAATCGCACAGCTTTTGAGAGGGAACCGGTTTGGCAGTTGTTCTGTCCGAAGAGGCCAATCCGAACACTGTGGCAAAAATTTCCCTCGGTTTGTTCTCCGCCTGGAGAATCTTGCCAGAAAAATAAGAGGTTTTTGCCTTAAGAATAGCTTTCTTGTACTCCGCCTGTATAGAGTTATAAAAGATTTTAGAAGTCTCACTATAGGTACGTCTCCAGGCACGCTCTGCTTGGCGAGCCGCCAGTTTTTTCTCCTTGAGCTCCTGGCTAAACCACTTGTTCGCATAGTGAGTGCGCTTCACCTTAACACGCCTAAGGGGAGCCACCTGATCACATGTCCTAGACAGCCATTTATTAATGGCCTCTACTTGAGATGAAATGGAGAGGTTATCAATGGCTGGGCTTGAGGTTAAAAGAGAGGAACACAAAGATGGAATGTCGACTTTACCCAATTACGCGCCCAGGTGTTCTTTGGGAAGGATGGCTTCTGATCTGACCTCAAATCCAGGAAGAAGGAGATCAAGTAGTGGTCAGACCACAAACAAGGGGTAACAATAGGGACAGGCATAGGGATGTTAAGGGACCAGATTTGGTCCAGGGTATGGCCCTGAACATGAGTAGGGGTATGAACGTGTGAGATGAAATTTAAGCTGCCAAGCAGGTTGGTGAAGTCCTTGGAAGGTGCGTCTTCCGCTGAATCGGAAGGCCAGAAGTTAAAATCCCCAAGCACCAGGACCGATGAGTGGCTTACTGCGAGTGTAGCTAATAATTCCTGGAAAGCTGGGAGAAAATGGGACATGTGTTGGGGTGGGCGATACTTCAGGACACAAGTAATAGGAATTTGGAAAGACACAGAACGAGCAACCAGAAAATCAACATCTAAAATCGAAGGAAAAGAAAGTAGTTGGAACTGAATACCAGAACGGACAATCAAGGCCACCCCTCCTCCTACTTTGCCAGAAGGCCGGTCTGCTCGCAAAGCGTAGTATGAAGTGGGCAGAGCTGCCAATAAGCTAGGCAGGGATTCAGGGTGAAGCCAAGTTTCCGTTAGGAACATTAGGTCCGGTTTGTAGGTGTCCAAAAAAATAAACAGGTCTGACTGATGTTTAACAGCCGATGTTTAACAGTTGCAGGATGTTGAACAGGCACGCATCGCCCATTGCACTCAAAGGGCTTCAGCCCCCCCATCGTGTGTGGCAGCCCGGGATGAGACAGCTTCCCGGGCGCACACACAGCCGCATCCGAGCACTTCACAGGTCTTTTAAAGACCTTTTTCTTGTTAATGAGGCTTTGATGGTTGTCACCCCTTCTTAGGGCCCCTGCAGCTCCACTCTGCCCTTTGCTTGAAGAACCAGCCCCCCCCCCCGAATTTTTTTCTTAGATTCCCCCCCACACCCTCCTCCGAAATTTGAGTCTAGGTGCGCCTCTGATGATGTAGGTGGACATCGGGGTTAAAAGGCCTAGGTATCCTTATCAACAAAGGTTTTGAAAATATGGAGACTGATAATTTCCAAGCTCTGATTACAAAGATGGAGTGTACATCTCTTTTTGGGTCAGAAACTGGTCAATAAAGATGGTAACGGCAAACAGACTTAATTATGTTTTTGGCATGTTGCCACTTACAGTCCACACAAAGGTGTCCCATACTTTAAATAAACGTATTAAGACGTTTGTATGGGCAGGCAAAATACCTCATCTCACATTGGCAAGAATACATGCAGATACTTGAACCGGAGGTCCGAGACTCCCTGATATGCACTGATTCTATCTCATGCATCATCTCTCACAACTTACTCCCCCCTACGCTGCGGCTGCAATTTGACACATCGTGTGCGCAGCGCCCCTGGCACCTCATTATGGCGCACCGGGGTGCCGCGACGCACAGTTTGGGAACCACTGGGTTGAGATGCAAACGTATCATAACATTAGTGCTATAAAGTGGAACTGTGTACACTCACACCACTAGCACAAGCACAGGCCTATGTGAGGCTTGTGCCCACTCTCACTTGATAATTATATTGAAGTGGGAAGTGTTCCCAGGGGACTGTGCATCCTAATTACACCAACACATCAGGACCTACACTCTAAATTTCTGGAAGAATGGTCATCCCTCATGGCATCCACATGTAAGCAATTGCTTGGCCTGCTCTCCAAGTATGCAGAAATGGAGTTGGAGCAGGTGATAGAAGAGATTAAAACCCTGAAGGAGACATTCGACAAACATCCCCAGCAGGAGGAAATACAGAAATTCCTAAAAGAAACGGAGGGAAGACTAGCGAAATATGAGGACGAGATAAAGAAAAAGTGGAAATTTACAAGGGATAAAATTGACTACGCGTCAAGTAGTATCCTGACTTTCGGCAGGAGGTACGATGTGACCAGGAAGGAGTTTAGGCGCCCATATGACCAAAGGCCAATCCAGCATCGCAAGTTCTCACTGTCAACACAGGCGAAGCTACTCAAGAAAGTCAGAAACAACGCTCTGCGACTAACTGCTAAAAACCCGGGGAACAAAGAATGTTTAAACCAATATCAAGCTGCTCAAAAGTCCTTTAGGCTGGCGGTGATTAAAGATAAACAGTCGCACGAAAACCAATTCTGGTGCAAATTGGTGTGGGAGAGTAAGAACAAAAACTCAAGAAAATTCTGGGCTTTAATTAACCACAAAAACTCGAGCACACCGAGCTTTGGCACAGCTAACATTCAATAATCGGACTGGGTAACATTCCTTACCGATCACTTCATGGCCCCAGAACACCAAGGTCCAACAGGATACAGCCCTCCAAGAGAGATTGAGTGTCTATACCCAGTCAACGAGGTCCTTGAGGTGACCCGAGAAAGGGTTACTACAGCAGTGACAAAGGCAAGATCAGACGGAGCGCCGGGCCCAAATGGCCTGCCACAGAGCCTCTTTAAATCTGACACAGTCTTCTGGTCAGGAACCCTTACAACCCATTTTAATTATGCTTTGAACACCGCTATAATCCCTGATCCATGGCGGGGTGCCATAATCCATCCAATTTATAAATCAGGATCCCGCGGCGTGCCGAACAACTATAGACTCATAGCCCTGCTGGACATCGAGGCTAAGCATTATGCAGGTCTCCTCCTAGAGGACCTGAGGATATGGGCAAAGGAACACAACTTGATACCGATGAACCAGACAGGGTTTGTTGCTAACTCAGGGACAATGACTAACCTATTAGCAGTGTCTACCACCGTCGACAAAGCACTTTTAACATCTAGGTCAGTGTTTTGTTGCTTTGTCGATTTCAAAGCAGCATTTGATAGGGTCCCCAGGGCGGCTTTATGGGAAAAACTACAAAATTGGGGGATTCCCGATAAACTACTTAAGGCAATAATTCAATTACACTCCCGCACCTGGGTTCGGGTGAAGTTGGGGTCCGGCACACACCTCTCGCGGAAAATTTTGACAACCAGAGGTGTGAAGCAGGGATGTGTGCTGGCTCCACTTCTTTTTAACCTGTTTATATCAGATCTGTCAAGAACTTTGGACGATACAAACAGTCACCCCCCAAAGGTGGGAGGCACGGCCTTAAGTAATCTTCTGTACGCCGATGACCTGGTCCTCCTTAGCCTCACTAGGTTCGGGCTGCAAAGGCTTCTTGATAAATTGCTTAGTTATACAACTACGAACCAACTAGAGGTTAATCTTAAGAAAACGCAAGTTGTCCTCTTTGGAAAAAAAAGACACGCAGGTGGTGGGTGGTCATTTAACAACACAAGCCTCGCCACTGGCCAGTCATACAAATATCTAGGTGTCCATTTAGACTCCAGATGCAATCTTATAAACCAGCGTAACGAAATCTCAGCCAAAGCTACGACCCTTGCTGTGTCACTAGGTAAGCTCTCAATAAACCTCTCAGGTCCAACACTAACGCCCCTTTTGGAGGTCATGAGAGCGAAAATTGGCCCCACCCTATCATATGGCATAGAGATATGACGGGGGAAACTGAATCTTGTCTTAAACAAACATACAACCATAATATATAAAAGAGTTCTCCAGCTGCCAAATTCTGCATCCGCAGCACAGATAAGATTAGAGATGGGGTTATTAAACTACGAGGCCTCCAATGATGGCACCTACCTAAACTTCTGTTATAAACTGAGACAAGCGGACCTAGGCACATTAGAATCCTTAGTCTGGTCCGCAATTTCCCAGAAAAACCCAGGTGGGACGTTTGGTCGCCTTTTTAAGAACGCCATTCATCAACTGTCAGCGAGCGACCTATGGGTCCTTAATCCCAGCCAGACAGCTTTAAAACGGCCATTAAAAAAGGGGTGAGAACGAAATCACTCATCATGGATAAAGCACTTTTTGCGAAACGTAGCCATGCTTGGGCTCTCATACATTCGTACAGAAGGCTAGCCCCAGCAATCTACTTGTCTTGTACATACTCACTGTACCTAAAACGCAGCCTCATTGCCGTTAGATTGGGTGACTGGCGATTTTTGCAAGATCTGCCTGCTTGGCGTCGTACGGTGGAAGACTCAACCTGTAGAGGGTGTGGTAAAACGGCTGAAACTCTTTTGCATGTGGTCTGCCTTTGCCCACTCTTCAACCTCCAACGCAGGTGCAAATTAAAAGCAGAATGGAACAAGTTGGGCGTCCGTACCTGTAGGCAAGCAATCATTGCGGCTTTAAACCCTGAAAACACAGCCCTAAATATAAGACTAGTAAACCTCATTTAGCAAGCATACCGCAATTTTAAGCAAATGAGACTCCGTTAAGCTTCCTTTTTTATCTTTTTTTAATCATTTAACACATCTTATAATACACCCCAAACACCCAAGGAGGACAAAACGAAAAGAACATGAGCAGTATCCTTAAGAATGTTGGGTTGTTTTTACATGCATGATACTGCAGACTGTGAGAATAACACAAATGGGGTGAACAGTTTAGCATATCATGTGTTAATCTACCTTCCCTTTGTTTATCTACATCAGTGTTTTTATCTTTTACCTTAAAAAAAAAATGTTATGGAAGAAGGAGCTCAAGATGTAGATGATCCCTATTTTTATTATGATTGTACTAATAACCGGTCGTTTTTTTGTATTTACCTTTTGCACACAACACAAATATGTATTCTTCTTTTAAAGATATCTGTGTTATATCTAAATAAAGATATTTGATTTGATTTGATTTGACCTAAGACAACAAGAGATAGCTACGTCCGATTCCAGCTCGGACGTCTCTGATCTGGATGAAAGACAATCTGCATCAGGAACTGGCCAGTCTCCTTTTACCACACTGGAGGAATATTGTTTTTTCACAACAGAACCAGGGGCCAAGACGGAAACTACCAAAAGAAAAAGAAGGAAACAGCGCAAAAGGAAAACAAGGAGGGGCCTAGGAGTGAGGGAAGCAGAGAAGCCGCGTGGGAGAGGAGTTCGGCAGAGCATGAGAAACAAATGATGGGGGAGCCAGCTTTAACGGTAATTAATCTATCTTTCTATACCCTCACTCATGACGAACAGACTTTATTGGAACTAGGGGGCAGATTTACGAGTTCTGGCGTCTCTCTGCAAATCAGCAGGGATGCGGGGGAGAAAGATGCGACACACAATTCATTCCCTGGATCATCACAAATGCTTCCATTTAAAACTGTGGCGCATTGTGGCGCAGGGATAGGGCGATGCGTGTCGCATCCTATGGCGTAAGGGCGGCGCATTGCTGGAGTCGTGTCACAAGTGCAAAGCGGCTCCATCAATGCTCAAGGGGCGCCATATGCCTAACATGCTGCGTCACTCCTTACGCCTGCTTCAAGCAGGCGCAGGGTTTTGACGCAGAATGGATGTAAAAGTGGCTCTGTGAAATCTTGTAGATTTCACTGCGTCACTTTTACATGGCGTTCCTGCGATTGAACGCCCACACTGCGCCAGAACGCCCGCATGAAACCTCACAGAGGTGTCATGTGGCGCAGGGCTTTACAACATGATGCATCTGCCTAGATGCGTCACATTGTAAATAAGGCGCAACGTGGCGCATGGTTTACGCCGCCGCTGCATCAGAGAAGTGACGCAATGGCATCGTAAATGTGGCGCATGGGGTGTGTAAATCTACCCCTAGGTCTCTCCTTCTGTCCCACAAATGAATTTGACTATTCCCGAACACGCATAGACTTGTTTCTTTTTGCTAGAAAACTCAAGCTGGTCAAAATCCATACCCTAAAGGGGCCTAGAACCTTACCAGATGTTCCTTGACGGGGCAGAATTCCACAAATCCCGACACCCCACCAATCTCCTTTCCGTTGGAGAATTGCCGATCTGGCTTCCCTAATGGGAGCTGGAATTGGGCGATACTGATTGGTCCACTGAGAGGGAACTCTTGAGTCTCCTGGATCTGGAGACTGGCAAGAGGAGTCGCAGTGATTTTAGACCGTAATGAAGGTTTAATCCCAACACCCCACTTAATAACATTGACTCTTTAAATGAAGTTGTGGTACGTGACATTTGCAAATTGGGTGTGAGTAATATGAACCATGCTGCCATGAAATTAACTAAAGGCCAACAAGCAGCACTGATCCCTCTGACCCAAGCGGTTTCTTATGTCATCAAGCCTCCTGACAAAGGGGGTAATGTTGTGCTATGAGACATTAAAAAGTATATGGCTGAAGCCAAGAGACAGCTTGACTTTTCTGGCATTTAAACTAAGACTAATGTTGGACAATATGTTGCTACTATTGACTGCTTTCATGATATGCTTTCTAAATGGCACACTTTGGGGCTCTTGAATCAGGAGGAACTTTTATTTTTAACAGTCAAGAAACCATTCAGCCCCTGTTTCTATATGTTACCTAAAGTCCACAAACACAGTACTAACCCACCCGGCAGGCCTTTCATCTCGGCTATTGATAGTCTTCTGGATAATGCCTTGATGTACTTAGTTCATTTTTTATTCTCCTATGTTTGCGGCCTACCCTCTTACTGCTGTGACAGTATGGATTTCATATCCACAGTCTCAGATACACCATGGCAGCCTGATTATATTCTCTGTACCGTTGATGTGGTCTCACTCTACACTTGCATCCAACATGATTTGGAGATCCAGGCTTGCAAACATTTCTTTAGGGACAGACCCATTGCCACATATGACCTTTCCAGCTTACTCCTTGAGATACTCCAGTTCTGCCTGGAAAACACATTTAATCACTCACTTATACAGTCAGTCACACACCTACTAAATCCTTCATCCAGACACTTATACACCCACTCATTCTTCAATACACCGTGACATATATATAAAACATATTTAAACTTTACAGAAACACACAGTCACTGGATGATGTCATCAGTGATGTCATTTGAGATGTCATCAGTGATGTCACTGACCATGTCATGAATGATTAAATATGTGATGTCATCAGCAGTGCATTGCGGGAGCGCGAGTTATAGTTAGCTGAACTAACTATAACAGAGGAATTTCTATGATTTTGTACAAGTGAAATATCCAACTAACTATAACGTACCAGAAACCTATGGGTTTTTGCAGTGAATTTCTAAGGTTTTTTAAATGCTAATTTCTAACTATAACGTGCCTGAAACCTATGGTTTTTCCAGTGAATTTCTAATGTTGTTTAAAGCTAATTTCTAACTATAACGTGCCTGAAACCCATGTTTTTTTCAGTGATTTTCAATGTTTTTTTAAATGCTAATTTCTAACTTTGCCTACAAAGTTAGGACATGTGAAGAAAGAGGAAGAAAAGCGCAGAAAGAAGCTAGATAAATGCAGATAGAGGCAACAGAGGATCAGAAAGTCCTCCTGTGCCCCCAACTTTTTAGTGACAGCTACTGGTGGTAACTGACTCCGACTAACCAGGACCAGAGCCAGTGCTATGCTGAAAGATACTTAGAATACAGTGAAAACACCTACATACACTATGCATTGGGGTACGCCTGTAATTAGCATGACCTTCTCTGTATTTGCCATGAGTTAGTGCCTGGGTCATTGCATGAGTACATGGGTAGTAACTGGATGATTAGAGTGCTGCAAGGACCGTGCATGGTGATTTTTTAACTGTTTGGGTTTTGGCGGATTGATTGGTTAAGTACATGATGCTGGATGGGTGATTTGAGGAGTACATGGGTAGTGACAGAGGGATTTCTGGAGTGCATGGGTACAACCTGGGTAATTGGAGGAATCAGTACTGTGTAGGTGGTTAGAGGTCTGCATGGGTAGTGCACAGGGTATTATAGCATTGCATGTGTTAGTGCCTGGGTCATTCCATGAGTACATGGGTACTGACTGGAAGATTAGAGTACTGCAAAGAGAGTACATGGTGAATTTTTAAGTGCTTGGGTTTTGGTGGAGTGATTGGATAAGTACATGGTGCTGGATGGGTGATTGAAAGAGTGCATGGGTACCGACAGGGCGGTGGCTGGACTGCATTGGTAGTGCTCAGAGGATTCTAGCAGTGCATGTGTTAGTGCCTGGGTCACTGCATAAGTACATGGGCACTGATTGGATGATTAGAGTACTGCAAGGACAGTGCATTGTAAATTTATAAGTGCCTGGGTTTTGGAGGAGTGATTAGATAAGTACATGGTGCTCGCTGGGTGACTGGAGGAGTGCGTAGGTAGTGACAGGGTGATGGCTAGACTGCATGGGTACTGCCCAGGGTATAGTAGCAGTGCATGCGTTAGTGTATGGGTCATTGCATGAGTGCATGGATAGTGACTGGATGATTGGAGTGCTGCAAGGAGAGTGCATGGTGAATTTATAAGTGCTTGGGTTTTGGTGGAGTGATTGCATAAGTACACACATGTCACATCAGGCCCCTCCCTTCACCACTGTGCAAACGCGCCCCCCTGGCAGTTTTTAATTTGGGGGATTATTTCCCCTTGAATCCTGAGGGTCCCTGGGGGCCAACTAGCCCACTAGGTAACTCCAGTAAGCGCCACAGAGCTGTGTTGCAGAGAGGTGGTCCGGGGCCACTCCCCTTTTTACACCTCTCTGCAATGAAAGATTCAAGGGGACTTAATTCCCAACTTAAAACGCGCCACAGGGCACGTTTGCACACTTGTGACATCAGTCCACTACCCCTCCCTGCACCACTGTGCTAACGCACCCCCTGGTGTGTTGTAGATTGGGGGATTAAGTCCCCTTGAGTCCTGAGGGTCCCTGGGGGCCAACTAGCCCACCAGCAACCTCCAGTAAGTGCCACAGAGCTGCGTTGCAGAGCGGTGTAAAAAGGGGGCATGGCCTTGGACCATTTCTCTGCAATGCAGCTCCCTGGTGGTACCTGGTGGGCTAGGTCCCCCAACCTAAAATGCCCCACAGGGTGCGTTTTCACACTGGTCACTCAGGCCACGCCCCCTCCCTGCATCACTGTGCAAACATGCCGCCTGGAGCATTGTAAATTGGGTGATTCAATCCCCTTGAGTCCTGAGGGTCCCTGGGGGCCAACTAGCCCACCAGCTAACTCAAGTAAGCTCCACAGAGCTGCGTTGCAGAGAGGTGTAAAAAGGGGCGTGGCCTCTGAACACCTCTCTGCAACGCAGATCCCTAGTACATACTGGAGGTACCCAGTGGGCTAGTTGGCCCCCAGGCACCCTCAGCATTCAAGGGGAATTTGTTCCCCAACTTACAACGTGCCAGGGGTTGCATTTGCTGAATACTGCAGGGAGGGGGCGGGCCTAAGCACAATGTCGTCATTAAAAAAAAAAAAAATTAAGAAGGTGTGCTGTGTGCCCCCCTTCTCTTTCCTTTTTTTGGGCCCAGATGACCACATCCCCAGGGACCCTCAGTATTCAAGAGGAATTAATTCCGCAACTTACAACGTACCAGGGGGCGCATTTGCTGAGTGCTGCAGGGAGAGGGCAGGGCCTAGCCACAATGTCGTCTTTAAAAAAAAAAAAAATTAAGAAGGGGGACTGTGTGCCCCCCTTCTCTTTCCTTTTTTGGGCCCAGGGGACCCCATCCCCAAGGGCCTGGCCTCCCTCCTTAGGCCAATTTCGGCCCCGGGGACCCCATCCCCCAGGGCATGGCCAAAATGTTACTTTATTTATTTAAATGTAGGAGAGGGCTGCATGGCCCCCCTCCTGAGGCCTCTATTAGCCCTGGGGACCCCATCCCCCGGGACTGTGCCTCTTTTTAAATTTATTTATTTTTTCTAATTGATGGAGGGGGGCCGTGTGGCCCTCTCCTAGGCCACTCATGGCCCCGGGAAACCCATCCCCCAGGGCCTGGCCTTTCTATTGGGGGACCATGAGGGGACCACAATTCCTCCATGGTCCCGCAGGCTCCCCGCCTCCTGCATGAGGCAGCATTGCTTTTCCACACGGGGAGCTGCTGACATGCAGCTCCCCTTGTGGAAAATAAATCTGGTTTAGATTTTGTAAGCTTACAAAATCCAAACCTGTGTTTGCTATGACAGGGTGGGAGCCTCCCGGCTCCCGTCCTGCCATAGATAACAGCAGGGTCCCGGGGGTGGGCACACCGGGACACTGCAGGATCCGGCCCTGGGGGATGGTGATCCCCAGGGCCATAAGGTGCTCCAAGAGGGGGGCAGCGAAGCCCCCCTCCCTAGAAGTGCAAAGCCCCGGGGGGGTGGTGGGGTAAGTAATGGACCCCCAAATTTAAATATACAGAGCCCCGGAGAGGTGGTGGTCCCCGGGGCTTGTGGGGGGGCTCATGCCCTCCCCACACGTTTTTTAAAAAATTTAAACTGAGCCCCGGGGAGATGGTGGTCCCCGGGCTGCGGGGGGGCTGTGTGCCCCCCGCAACTCATAAATCTTGCCCCAGAGAGGCGGCGGTCCCCAGTGCAGTGTGGGGGAGGGATTGGGGCCCCCCACACATTTTTTTCTGTGCCCCAGGGACTACATGCGGGTCCCCGTGTGAAAAAGCAATCTGCTTAGGATTTTGGAAGCGAGAGCAGTAAAACTGCTCTTGCTTCCAAAATCCAAACCAGAGTGTGCAATGACAAGGGGGAGCTGCACGGCTCCCGCCCTGTCATGGCAAACAGCAGTGTCCCGGGGTGCCACTGCAGGTGCCGGCCATGGGGGGTGAACTTCAGGAGGCGGGCTGTGCGGCCCCCCCTCCCTAGTAGTGCACAGCCCTGGGGAGGTGGTGGTCCCCGGGGCTCAGGTGTCTGTAACAGACCCCTGAATTTACATTAGTGCCCCGGGGAGTTGGCGGTCCCCGGGGCATGTGGGGGGCTCGAACCCCCACACAGTTTAATCTATCTTAAAAAAGAAGCCCCAGGGAGTGGCGCTCTCAGGACTGTGGGGGGGGACATGTGCCCCTGTGAATATTTGAGAAAAGCCTTGGGGGGTGGCGGTCCCCAGAGCTTGGGGGGCCCACCCGGGGACTGCCAATATTTTTTGGAAATGCCCCTGGGACCTGGCCCACCCGGGGGCCTCAATTAAATGAAGCGCTCTTTGTCTATCTTTTTAAATTGTGCGGGATTTGCGACCCTAGCTCGAATTTCTCAGATTTTTTTTTCTTATGCTTTTTTTGGGCCCTGCGGGTTCTTGTGGGACCCCCTGAGCAGCGGTACGGCGTCCTATACACTATTGAAAGTAGTGGGGATATTTTACTCATAGTTGATATGATGAATTATTTTGTAAAGTGCTTGAATTATTAATACACATTAAGGACTATTTGTCAGTATATAAATGAATTTATGCTAAAATCACTATGATTTAAAAATTAACTTGAATAGTGGAAAAAAAACTACCAGCCTGTCTTTGGTTGTATTTACACGGCAGGTCTCACGTGGCATGCAACAAAAAAAAAACATATGTGTTTAAAAGTGATTGTAAAACTTTACTTCAATGTTAGTGAGCAAGCCTGCAGGGCAGGTGAAATGCATCCAAGGTTAGCCAGCAAATAAACCATTTTTGTGCATCTATACACGGTGTCGTCATCCTTGTTGCAACAAGGTTAATATATATATATATATATATATATATATATATATATATATATATATATATATATATATATATATTTATATATTTCTCCTCCCGGGTCGTGTTACAGCCACCGCAGCTCCAAATCACAGGGTGCGTCGTCGTGAACGGACCACCCCAGCAAGGTCCGGTAAAATTTGCAAGCACCTCGAAAATAAGGGATGACGACACGTGTTCTGGCCAGAATTAATTTATTAAGTCAACTGGTAGGACACGTTTCGCCTGTCCAGCGGGCTTGTTCACCAACAACGTAACCGCTTTGCAACAGCCATTGCGAAATAAAGTGCTCACAGCATGTCACATGACATGACTACCATAGAAGTGTGTTAAACGAAAGACCGGTACTTTTTTTGCAACATGTCATCATAGAAGAAATACCTTTCCTCTCATTTTCATAATTGAATGTAAAAGTTCACAATGCATATTCCAATTGTACAAATTAATATTCAAAGGTAAGCAAACGCATTTCTCCTTTCCCTCACCCAAGCTGATATCCGATCTAATGTAAACATTGAAACAGCTCATGCACTCGATCCTTTCCTATCGTGTGGGAAAGGTATTTCTTCTATGATGACATGTTGCAAAAAACTACCAGTTTTTCGCCTGCATTCGGGTGTGAAAACGCGAAGATGAGGAATGGAGTGATCTATTATCAGCATCACTGAGGAATATATTGATTGTGGAATTTACTGAGGAGTGATTTAGTACTTAGTTGTGCTTTGGAGAACCTTCAATATTGGGAGGATTAGGATTATTATCATACGAGAAGCAAGATACAATTTAACATAGAGTGGAAGAATTCTGTATATTGGACTACGAATTGGAGAATTATATAAAGAAAAAGAAAGAGCCCTGAGGAAGTCAAAGGGTTACCCCCATTATGACGAAACGCGTTGACATAAAGGATTGGAGGATCTGTGAAAATTAAAGAAAGAAAATCAAGAGTCTCACTATTTGTTTCATGGTTTACTGTTTAAGGACTGTATTATTTTTGAAGATATGGGTGCTCTAAAAATTGAGAATTACCCCTGTACACCACCCTACCCTGACTTCTGAAAATGATTTACTACCCCTAGACACTACCCATTCCTGAATTCTAAAAACCCATTACAAACCCATACTACTTCCATTCTCTGAACCCTAAAATCTCCTTACCTATACATGACCCATTCCTTATCCCTAAAACAACTAACTACCCCTATACACTGCCCTTTCCTGAACCCTAAAACCTCCTTGCTCCGCTTATATACTACCCATCATAGAACTGCTTAAACTCTTAACTATTCCCACATTCCTCCTTTCCATGGACCCTGAAAACTGCATGTTCTAGATCCCTAAAACCTGATTACTACCCTGATGCACCACCCATCCCTGTCCCCCAAAATCTAACTGCTACTCCTACACCCTACCCATCCATGACTCTTAAGAACCCCTTACTTTCCTTGTGCACTATCCATCCGAAAAACCCTTAAGCACCACCACCGGTACAACGCTCTTAAATGAGTTGTAACTATGAAGTGTTGTAACGTACTTCATTATAGTGGTAAATGCATTGTTGTAAATTCATTTTAGTGGTTTTATTGGATGCATTGTAATGGTATTGTATCATCTGTACTTCATAAGGATACTATATTTTCGAAAGCTGTTATTAAACAGAAAGCCTTGAATATCTCTATTCACCCATTGTGAGCTGCAAGAATAAACAGAAAATGTTCTTCACTTGGTCTGGAGAATCTAGAAATTGTGTACGCTGAGTTTCTCCTTGGAGTAGTACTGAATGCCTAAAACATGCCATTATTACCCCCTACTATACAAGCCTTTGGCTGGACCAAAAAAGTTTAGACCTCTAGCAAAGCTCCTCTCCATCCTTCAAATGATGAAAGAGATGCCACACATCAATTGCAAGCAGGGTCGGATTGGGATCACAATTCAGCCCGGGCACCCCCAAAAAAGTGGCCCACATTCCCGGGTCTTACCCGTTTATAAAACAGCATTTCGCTAGTCTCATTTTTAGAAAAAGTTGGATAAATTACCTATTTTAAAGCTCATAGAGCCAGAAACATTGGTGAAAAGTAGAAGCACTACATTTTAGGTGGGCAAGTGAGGTGAAATAAAGTGGGCCAAAGGTCACAACTCTTAACATGGCTATGTTTGCCACCTGTTCATTCATTTAACCAGCATTACCGGGATTTTAATGTCAAGGCTGGTAGGAAATTGATGAAAATCAGCCAAAAGCTTGTATTTTCTCCTCTGATCAATATGTACTTCAAACAATAAACATAAGATGAACGCAGTCCAAAGCTGATTTAATGATCTGTGACAGATAGTTGAAAACTAACCAAAGGCAGAAAAGCCATGTTAAGAAGGAATACAGATGTATTTATAATTGTATAAAGAACGCTGCCCTATTATTATTCCAGACTTTGCAGATTCTTTAAGTATGAGCAAACAGAAGGTAATGCTTTTTATTGTCCTTGTAGTGTGAACAAGGGTAGTGATTATATGAGCTCCAGTCACTTTACAGAAGATCATATTCATCTTTATTTTAGGCCTTGGGCAATTAAGTAATTTGCCCAGAATCACATGATGTCGAGCTGAGGCTGGGACTTGAACTTATTTCTATATTTCCAAATTCGCCAGCTCTGACCCTAGTATTACATCCTCTCAATTTTCCTCGCTGCGAAATATGCCCCACAGCAAAGCCTGTGCAAACACGCCCCCCTGCCCTCCATGGGGTGAAAGACACTGGGGCCGAGGTGCCAACAACAGGCCCTCAGTGAAGCTGCTTGACTTACTCTTCCTGCTCCACAGCAAACTAAAGCCTCAGGGCGTTGGCCTGGCAGGGGAGGGTTGAAGAAAAGCAGGGAGCTGATGCGGTTCCAGGGCAGATGAGGTGATAATGGGCCAACAGCCACATCACCTGCCTCCAGCCAGACACCTCTGGTTAAGAACACAGCAGGGAAGTGGGACACTGCTTCTGATCATTGCCCCGCCCCACAGAGGACAAGCTAAAGTCTGCAGCAGCCAGAATGTGGCCGCCTAGTGATCTTGATGCAAGCTTCTCCCTCCGAACCTGCCTCCCCATGATGCAGGTCCCACATTACAGTGGCCTGGTGGGGACGAGACAGTAAGGCTCCGTGGGCCAGTTGACAGAGCTCCTAACAAAAACCGGCCCACAGGTGACCCTTAGGCACTGGCCCATCGGCCAATGCCCGCCTTCAACATCCGATGCTGATTGCAAGAGACTATTGAAGCAAAAGGCATACTCCGCAACAGAAAATCTGGGTTTAGGCCAGGGCAGGAACTGAGACAGTGATTATGGGTGAGAGAGCGCAAGTTAAGAAAAACTGTAGAAGTGCACCATATTTACAAGCACGTCATATTTGTCTAGTAAAAATGTTATATGAGTGTCAATTTAAGAGAGTGAAAATACATAAGAGTGTTTAACTAAATGTAGAATGCATATATCTGTGTGAGAACTAATGTAGAATTGTGTAGAAATAATAAGATGATGTTGGAATCCTACGTTATGTGGCTGTGGAAAGGGAATAATGTAATTCTGCTAAACGTAGAAATGTGTAGGCCACATGGCAGTTCACATGAAGTACAGGATGCTGTTACATTTTCTTGTGAGATAGTGGATTTCATTGTTATTGTAATTCAAAGTAGAATTGATCATGGAACTGAAATATATTTTATAGAAGTGTTTTTCATATAATTCGTGTGTGCAGTAATTTAGAATACTGTTTAACAAAGAGATTAAATGCTTTACAGAGTGCATAGGCTTGTTTCATGTAATCCTAATAAGCCTAAAAGGACAAAGTCATTCCTTTTGATCTGTATGTGCTCGTTAGAGAAAAGTCGTGTTAGGCACAAACTGTAGAGCCTGTTCAAATGGTTTACGACTTTAAGATATGGTGGAGGCCGGAATTTGGGGCCCACAGAGAAAGTGTCTTTTGCAGGTGCGAGGGGGTTTAATCAGGAAAGTGATGAATAGACTTTTGTTCAAGAGAGCCTGGCACAGGCCTGGAGGAGTCTTCAGGAATTTCCTGGGGGTACCGTCTTGCCGGAGAGGAGCCTGGGAAGCAAGGTCAACGCTAACGATGGGCCTAGAAGGAGTACCAGCATGGAAGTTGCCGCCAGAACAGACACCACGTGAGGGGCGTCTCGAGGGGCGTTTCTAATGTAAATGTGATTTTGTATTAGGGACAGCACCCCGGGGTGGAGGCAAGGCAGATGATCTGAGGAACTTAAGAGAGCGGATGGGTAGGCAGATAGGGAACTGCGAGACTTCGACTTTGAAACCAAGACTAAGGGAAGTGTGTGATCTTCTTTGGAAGTCACCACTGTTGACACCTTTTTAGGTTAAGATCTTGCTAAGTAGGGATGTCACTTAGTCTAGAGTAGGGACAGTCTAATCTGATTTTCTTCTTTTCTGTAAATGACTCATAAGCTACAGCTTGTGTTCATCCTCGTAACTTTACTAATTCTAGAATTGGTTTTGGTGATATTCTTTTGCTGACTGAAAGCATTCAGAAAATTTATGTTTGTATTGATACCAGTATATCTCTTGAATCTTATTTTGAGATGTTTGTATCTCCAGTTAAGTTTGGCTTTGTAATAAACTTTTACAACTTTTAAGCTTCAGTGGTTCTTTAGAGTGGAGTAAGTCTTTAACTGATTAACCTAGTAGTGGATTTGCCTTTTACTCAATGACAGGTACCAACGGTTCAGTCGACCTGAGTTGGAATCTAGATCTATAACTATAGACTAGAAATTCCGCGTTAACAGTTGGTAGCAGAGTGAGGATGGTTACCTTCTTGAGGAAGGTGATCTAGACTAGGTTAGTTTACCCCAAGGTCCCTAGAGCTCGAGAGGTGGCCTGCCGAAGAAGGCACTGACGGTGCGAGAGAAAAGCAGCAGTATCGGACGAGAGTGAGTATAACAAGGGTCATGCGTGAACAGATTGTGGTGTTTTGTGTTGTATTTGTATTGTAATGTCATGCGGAGTTGAATGCCTGTAGTGTGATTGTGAGAAGGTTGTGAGCGCGCGCAACCTGGTAAAATCTTAAGTTCGGGGTAGAGCTTAAGTGGTTCGGGTGTATCGAACATCCAGAGTAATTGTCGACCAGAGTAAGGAGGTCATGAGGTACCATTGACCGCAGCAGGACCGAGATAGGGGGAATGAAAGAGTGCGTGTGTGGGTAACGGATGCAGGTCGTAAGTTACCGTGTGCAAGTAACCTATCAGAGAAGGCGATTGTCTGGACGTACAAGAAAAGACATTTCGTCAGTTAAGGTGACAATTACAGTTAGACTGTGGACGTACAGTCAGAGAAAGGTGATTGCTTGGTCGGAAGTAATCATTTTTCAGAGTATGAATGGGACGCATGCATGACCGGGAGACGAGCGGAGAAAGGAGGGGAACTGCTGCAAAGGGGGACGAGTGACGTCAGCGAGAGCCGCGCTGAGATAGGTCGGTCAGTGTGAAGCTGCGCTGGGACGAGTAACGTCAGCGAGAGCCGCGCTGTGATAGGGCGGTTGGCGTGACGACGGCTAGAGCCGCGCAGTGATAGGGCGGTTGGTGTGACGTCAGCGAAGAGCCGCGCTGTGATAGGGCAGTTAGCGAGAACCGCGCTGAGATTGGTGGATTGTCATCAGGAAGTAAACGAACGCGGAGAAAATAGAAATTCGTAGATTTTGAACATGAAGTGTTTTAAATGTTTGAGAGGGATTTTTAAGAGAAAAAGAAGGGAATCTTATTGTGGGGAAGAGGCACCACCAGAGGGTACACCAGCTTACTATATGGCAGCAAACGTTGGGTTGCATACTATACTGTGGCTCGATACTTGGAGTAAGATTACAGAAGGGAATGGGGAATTGACCTTTCCAAAATACGGAACTTTTAGGCTAGAAGTGTTACATCAGCTGAAAGCAGTCATGTCCTCACTGAGACCTTTGCCTAGACCAACACAGTTTGAGGCCCTTAATGCGTGGATTAGGACGGCGCACGACAGGAATCAGAACAGACGCCAAGAGAGGGTAAGGCGATCACTAAGGGCAGTACAAGATGCTAAATGGGATGAGGAAGCCAAGAAATGGAGGGTACGGACGATTGAAGTAGACAAGTTGTACCCCTTAAGAGAGGTTACAGGTGGAAAGAAACCCATGGAGGAAGATGATGAGAGCGAGTCGGAGGACGGCCTCATAAATAGGTTGTTGATAGATAGACCACCTCCAGACAATGGGGAGACGGAAGGTACGGGGCTCCCAAAAGAAGACAGGGTTGGCATAGAAGGGTATAGGTCACTCCCTATAGCGGATTGGGTACCTACCAAAGGTGAGGAGACACCTCAACAGGGTCCGGTACAGAGTGTGGTCGGAAAGTTTGTGGTGCAGAAGGTGCCAGAAACAGAGAGGGTTGAGTCTCATGGATTGCCAGATGCTCTTCAAGTACCTGTTACCATAGGTCCTATACGGTCGATTTATAACCCAGAGAAAGGGAGAGAGGAAAACCAGGTACAGATAGACAGAGAAAGAGTTGAGATGGAAGGAAGGAATAACACGACCAATGCCTGGAGACAATTGCCAGGACCAGTAACTTGGAGCACCCCATTGGATTCAGCAGTGGGTCCTGTAGTAGAACAGGGGGGTCAGAGAGGACCGATGGATCTGAGGGGACCACGGCCGAAATCCTACAAAGAGCTGAGGGCTGACTTGAGAGAATGGGAAGCGTCGACAGAAGCATAGAGCAACAGGCCAAGAGTAGAAGCAGAATGGGGAAGTCGAGGCAAGGGAACTTTGTCTCACTGCGGGGCTAGCGCAAGCAGTCAGGAGTGGGACGGTAAAAGTCAGGAGAGCAGAGGAGTTATACGTCATATTGACGGTGGAAATGGGCAGGAGAGAAGTGAGAGAAGTACAGGATGTGGAGAGATGTCTCGTCTCATTCAAAGGGAGGGAGATCGAAGGACACAAGAATACAGGGATAGGTTTAGGTGCACTCACCATGCACCTAATGATAACGTACAGCATTGGAGTCGGGGGAGCATAGGGAACAGCGAAGGATCTTGCTATGAGTCGAGAGATCAGAGACCACCGGCAAATGCTGAAGAAATGGGGAATAACGGAATGTCTTACCATGCATCTAGGGAAAACATGCAGGATGGGAATTGTGGGACTATGAGTAATGGGAAAGTGTTTCACCATACACCCAGAGAAGATGGAACTGCATGGGACCTGGAGAGATGGGAGCAAGGGAGGACTCCCCACAACTTGCCTGAGCCTAGACGTAGGACTCAGAGCTGTGATGGGAGAGATGTGCATAGACTCTCTAGAGATGGCGTACTAAAAGCTGTGATAAAAGCCAAAAGACTCGATGTGACCAGTTTAAGATCTGATCTGAACGATATCATAGACGGTACATTGTCTTTAGAAAGGATCGACATGTACGAACAAGATGAGCTACTGTTTATAGCAAAGGACATCACTCGAAAAGCCAGAGAAACTCATGAGAAACTATCTGAATTGGCAGACAAGTATATGGTAGATTTGTCCAGAACCAAGGCATTACAGGGTAACCACAGGTTGCAATATTCAGATCAGGACTTAGATGAGTGGAGGACAACTGGATTAAAAACACACATAAGGGAACTGATCACAGGAATAAGAGCATGGCGGGATCTGGACAAATGGGAAGAGAGGTGGTCCAAGAAGGGAACTGTTAGGCGGTGTGCAAATGGGATGTCCCCGGAGGGAAGGCTAATGCAGATGGAGGCATTCCCTTTGCGGGAAATATCGAATGGGAATTATGTACATGTGCCCTGGAGTAGGGGAGATTTGGCTGCATTTACCAACTCATTTCCGAAATTAAGGGAGAACCTGGTCGAGTGGTACAAGCAGGTAGAGAGGTTTGTGAAGATCTCGAAAGTATTGTGGATTGATTTGAACACCTTGTTTGACATTGTGGTCCCAGGGGACTTGTGGATGACATGCAAGGTTAGTGTCGAGTGGCCAAATGCAGAACCAGAAAGGGATGCTCGTACTAATGGACCGTCAGAAACAGTAATGTTAAAATACGATAGGGTAATGACCTGGCTGAAGGAAAAGGTGCCACCACAAGACATAGATTGGGTAAAAATAGACCGAACAAGACAGGAACCTAAGGAGACAGTCCATGAGTATTATGAGCGATTGCTGAAAGCATTCAAACAATACAGTGGACTAGATGTAATGGACCCCAAGGATATAGGACAATTTGTATCAAAGTTTGTTTTGGGGTTGAGACCTGATATTTGTCTGATGATTCAGCAGCATTTAATTTGTTGGCAAAACAAACCCTTGGATGAGATTTTGCGATACGCAAGATACTGTAGTAATGAGATAGAGTCCAAAGCAAAGAAATGAAAAGAAAAATTGATGGTAGTGCAGATGCAGTCAGCTGGAAAGGGTGGACAGCACCAACAGGGAACAGGGACAATGGGACGAAAACCAAACGGACAGAATAGAGACAGCGAGGAAAACCCGAGACCTAGAATAGAACTTGCTACGTTGAAGAAAACGACAAAGTGTCATCAGTGTCACCAGGTGGGACATTGGAGACGCGAGTGTCCCTATAACCCTGAAAATGGAGAAATAGAAGTAGAGGAGGAAGTTCAGGATGTTCCAGTTCAAAGGGTGACGGTGTCAAGAAGTAATGTGGCCAAAGGGGGGACTTCGGCTCCACGAGCTCAGTTCCCTCAGCCACCAAAGATTGCCACAGGAGGGAAGGTCTATAGACAAATGCCTTTGTTCACAGGTAAAGAAGAGTGTTACTACGTAGATCCATTGACGGGACGGCGTGTAAATAGGGAGGAGGACTGCACCCTCGGGGCAGTTCTGGAAGTGGATCAAAGAGGACCGTTCGTTGAGGCAGAAGTGGCTGGGTGTCCTACAACATTCTTGGTGGATACTGGAGCTACTCGATCAACTTTGAGATCGGCAGTGGTTCCAGGTCTACCGATGTCGGGGGAAACGATCCAGGTGGTAGGAGTTGCAAATAAGAGAATGAATAGCCCTTTGACGGAACCAGTGACAGTGAAAATAGGAAACTACTCGGATGAACATCAATTTGTGGTATGTGATTCTAGTCCTGTGTGTCTGTTAGGAAGGGACTTATTGTGCAAACTGAACTGCACCATGTACTGCACACCTCAGGGAGTAGAGGTAGAAACGACAGATGATGACGCTACCTTCAAAGTTGTAAATTCGAGAACATGCATAGAGCTGTATCCTACACTGACAGTGGAGGAGCTCCCATGGGATTTACGAGGTGCAGTGTCATCCGAGGTATGGGAATTTACTGGGGAAGAGATAGGACTGATTAAAGGAGTAGAGCCAGTGAAGATTATGGTTAAACCAAATGCTGAATATCCAAGAACGCCTCAATACAAATTGACCCCGGAGACGATTGCAGGAATAAAACCCGTAATCGACTCTATGATTCAACAGGGAATACTGAAGGAAATCGTGGGAAGTCCATGCAACTCCCCGATTATGGGTTTGCAGAAACCTAGTGGGAAATTTAGAATAGTGCAAGATCTTCGAAAAATTAACAACATAGTTGTTTCATGTTGTCCAGTGGTACCGAATCCATCAGTGATATTGTTTCAGATACCATTCCAAGCTGAGTGGTTCACAGTGATAGATCTTTGTCAGGCTTTCTTTTCAATCCCCTTGGATGAAGAGAGCCAGTACCTTTTTGCTTTTAAAATGGAGAATCGCGTTTTAACATGGTGTCGAATTCCACAAGGGTTTACAGATAGCCCATCAATCTTTAATCAGATACTGAAGAAAAACCTTGAAAGTCTGGTACTGCCCCATAACTCGGTTCTGGTCCAGTACATAGACGACCTACTTGTTGCGTCAGAAACAGAAGAGGCTTGTAAGACAGATACCATTGCCTTGCTGAATCATTTAGCTGAAAATGGACACAAGGTATCTCCGAGCAAATTGCAGTACTGTCTGACAGAAGTACAGTACTTGGGGCACCGGATAGAAAAAGGAAAGCGCAAAGTGTCACCAGATAGGATAGAGGCGATAATGAAAATGAACGCGCCTACGACACAGAGAGAAGTCAGGATGTTCCTAGGAATGGTTGGTTATTGCCGACAGTGGATAGCTAACTTTTCACTGAAAGCAAAACCCTTACAAAAACTGACGCACAAGGAGGTGAGTGATCCGGTACCATGGGACAATGATTGTTTGATGGCGTTCCTCCAGCTGAGAGAAGACTTGTGCCGTGCTCCGGCTTTGGGAATGCCAGATTATGAGAAACCATTTGCACTCTTCTGTTGCGAAAGGGAGGGTTGTGCTTTATCAGTTTTAGTGCAAATTCATGGAAATGCCCGTAGACCAGTTGCTTACTTTTCGGCTACCTTAGATCCAGTAGCCGCAGCGTTGCCCGGATGTCTCAAATCCGTTGCTGCAACAGGTGTCAGCATTGAACAGTGTGAAAATATCGTAATGGGACACCAGTTAGTGGTGTATGTACCGCATTCTGTAGAATTGTTGATGACCAGGACCAAGACACAGCACATGACCAACATTAGGCTCACGCGCTACGAGCAAGTGATTCTTGCTGCGGAGAACGTGACCCTTAAGAGGTGCTCTGTTTTGAACCCTGCTACTCTGATGCCACTTCCTAATGATATTGAAGGCGAAGAATGTGAAGATCATGATTGCCTTGATGTGACTGAACTATGCACGAAACAAAGACCAGATATCGTGGATGAGCCATTGATCGACCCCGATGAAATTTTCTTTGTTGATGGCTCATGTTTAAGAGACGATACTGGTCGGTTGAGAGCAGCTTATGCTGTTTGCACCATTACTGGAGTTGTGGAAGCCGCTTGCCTGGAAGGAGTACACTCCGCTCAGGTAGCAGAAATCATTGCATTGACACGTGCCTGTATAGCAGGAAACAAAATTAGAGTCACCATCTATACGGATAGCCAATATGGTTTCGGTGTAGTTCATGATTTTGGGCAGTTGTGGTCTCAGAGAGGTTACATGACCTCCTCTGGTTCGCCTATTCAAAATGGAGAATTTGTGCGCTTACTGTTAGAAGCATTACAAGGTCCGGCTGAAATCGCAATCGTTAAATGTGTAGCTCATACTAAGAATACTGATTTTGTTTCACAAGGTAATAGATATGCAGATGAAGTTGCCCGCTATTGTGCGGAGCAAGGATATTCTTTCACGGAGGTAGAAGTAGGTGGAGTTCAGGAAAAGACCGAATTAAACATGATGCTAGAAACAGTGGATACTTGGGAGGATTTGAAAAACATTCAAGAAAATGCACCTGATTCTGAGAAAAAGGCATGGGAAACAGCAGGGTGTGTAAAAAGTGAAATGGATTTCTGGGTTTCAGCAGATGGAAGAGCAGTGTTACATGAGGAATTAGTGAGTCCAATGGCACGACAGATACATGGTCCAGTACACCTAGGAAGGGATGCCATGCTGAGGGTATTCAGGCAGACTTGGTATTGCCCTAAGTTTAGGATTGCAGCAGAAGCAGTGTGTAGGAGATGTGTCACATGTCAGCAACTGAACGTAGGGAAAAGAACACCAGTTACAATGAGTCACATTGGGAGGTCTGGGGGGCCTTTCAACAGAATGCAATTAGATTTTATTGAAATGCCAAAAAGCAACCACCTCAGGTATGTTCTGGTGGTTGTATGCATATTTTCCAGATGGGTGGAAGCATACCCTACACGCAGGTGCGACACACTCACAGTAGCAAAGTTGTTGCTTAGAGAGTTGATCCCGCGCTACGGGGTGCCAAACTCCCTGGAATCAGATCGAGGAACTCATTTTAACAGCGAAGTTGTGAAGATGCTTTGCTCTGCATTGAACATTGATCAGAAGTTGCACTGTAGCTATCGACCAGAGGCTTCAGGTATCGTGGAGCAGATTAACGGCACGTTGAAATCCCGAATAGCCAAAGTATGTTCATCGACTTCCTTGAGTTGGCCTGATGCTCTGCCTTTGGTACTCATGAGTATGCGTAGCACACCAGACAGGAGGACAGGCCTCTCTCCGCATGAGATCCTGACGGGGAGGGCAATGAGACTTCCAACTGTCCCAACCACTGCTTTGTTGAACATTACAGATGACCTAATCCTGGATTACTGCAAGGGACTGTCTGACGCCATTCATTCTGTGTCCCTCCAGGTGCAGGCTGCTGAGGTTCCATCTTCCAGAGACCTGTGTCATGATCTGTACCCAGGAGATTGGGTGCTGTTGAAGAAGCATGTCCGGAAGAACTGCCTAGACGTGCGCTAGAAGGGGCCCTACCAGGTCATCCTTACCACGAATACCGCTGTGAAGTGCGGAGGGCTGCCAAACTGGATCCATGCTTTCCATACTCAAAGAGTTCCAGCACCCCTAGAAGAAACAGCTCCTCTCGCAGATGAAGATTCAGCTGTGGACGGTGAGCTACTAGAGAGGATCAGTCAAGCTGTGGGGGTGTCTGAGGAAGTTGGGAGCGCTACAGAACCAGAAGAAGAAGGACAGAACGGCAGTGAAACTGAAGTTGCCTCAGAAGGAGAAAGCTGCTGTGAAAACAACTCAGACACAGAACAAGTCCAGAGTGATCAAGAACAGAGTGAATGGACAAGAAATAGGAGGACAAGGCGTGGAGCAGCTACTTGGCCTGAAAGAAAAAAGAGGTCAAGCTTGAAGCCAGCTCGAGAAGAAACTCTTGCTCCTATATCTGAAGACTCAGACCTGGACGAAGGTGTACAAGGACAGGAACAGGAAGGTCCAAGGAGATCAAGGAGGGTGCGAGTGCCTTGCACAAGATACTCTACTCCTGAGTGGACCTACCTCGCTACAGATGTCCGAAGCACGCAGAACTGGGAGGGTGAGGCAAGTGACCCTGACCAGAGTTGACCCCATCATAACAGTGGAAATAGAGTTGCTGATACCAGGATTGGAGGTCGAAGGATTGCTGACTCTCAATATCGTCTATCCTCCTCTCCTGAGTGGAATAAGAGACTTGGTTTTAAACACAGTAGAATTTCCGGTTTGTTGTTCAAGGAGTCCAATACTCGAGGAGCTCCTTCTTCATTTGGAAATATTAGAAGGAGTGATGAGAGTCGTTGGAACCCGTATAATTCCAGATTGCTAAAGGATTTATAAAAGACTTTGTAAATAAATTTATGAAGAGATAACCTAGCGCCAAGTGAAAGAAGAAAGTAGGGATTTCCATTTAGAGGACGGAGAAGGGCTAGGGTTGTCTGTTGCTATAGTAATCAAAGACTGATCTTGCGGAGAAGATTTCCAGCTTCCAGTTGTGGTTCGAAAAGAGACCTTGTGCTGTGAATAAAAACTGGAACTACACGGTTTGAGGACATGGAGGTTGGCAACCCGAACCGCAGGGCCAAATGTATAGTAAGCACACTTTTAGTAGGAGTGATTTTCCTTATAGCTTTAGTAGTTACTATATCATATGTAGTGGGACATGAAAATGAAGAGAAAGCAACAACAAAGACAAAGATTTCATCGACACAGAAACCTACTATTGCTAGTAAAAAAGGGGACAATCCAGAGAAAGATAAAGCCTTACTAGTAGCTGAGACTCGTAGATTACATATAGATGAGTCACAGGGAAATTTTAGGTCGAATGCATATGCTAAATTGTTATACGAATATGTTGATGCTATGGAGGCCAAAAATTGCTACGTCTGTATGAGGCTGCCAGCCTCTGTAGACGAAGGTATCAGATACCATCATCTTCCATTGACTTATGGAATCACATGTAGTTTGCTGCTGAGCATATTTTATGAAAGGGATGGGTTCGAATACTATTTTTCGAACTTTGATTCAGTGCTACCAGAAGTGCCGAACTACAAACATTTAAATAAATGGGATTATTATTATAAGAGTGAGGACAGATTACAGAAATCTTTCCTTCCATGGAAAGCTTTAGATACTTCACATGCCCGAAGAAATAATTTGACTTGTAAAGTGTCAGAAATTGAGAAAAAGTTTGTAGGGCAGGTGGATGATCGATACAGGAGACAAAAGATTTTAAAATCTTCAGGTCAATGGAAAACAGATTGGACAGAGGAAGAAAGGGCACACCAAAGAAAGGGTAGCAATGGTCCAATTGCTCTAGATCGAGAGAAAAAGGGGAAACTGTGCATACATAGAAGTGAAACTTATTATGAGAATGTGTTTGTGGGAAAAGTGAGTTGCGAACATGCTTTCCAATTAGAGTACTATTCGAAGGATTTCCTGAAGGAAATGCAGGTGATCCCAAATGTATATTTTGTCTGTGGGAGAAATGCATATGTGAAATTACCAGATAATTGGTATGGATCATGTTATTTGGCAATTGTTTTTCCCAAAATATACCATGCTGAGGATTTGAAAATCATAGAGGGAGAAACACCAGTTAGAGGAAGAAGGGATGTAAGCGCTGAGGAGGTAGTTGGAGACGTATTTGGTGCTATGTTTCCTATTTTAGGGATAGCACTAAATGATGTCAAGATTAGAAGATTGGCAACAGTTGTAGATAGGTTGTCCGCCAGTACTGCTAGATCACTAATGCTGGTGGAAGGAGAGATGCAATCGATAAGGGCAATGGTTCTTCAGAACCGACTTGCTCTAGATGTTCTGTTAGCTAAAGAGGGAGGAGTCTGTAAGGCTTTGAAGGTCCAGGAATGTTGCACTTACATTCCTGACAATTCAAAACCTCTAGAAAAATACATTCGAAACATTACTGAAATACACCATGAAATAGAGGATTTGACAAAGGTAACAGTGTGGGAAAAGTAGGTCAAGGAATGGGTAAAGTTGGAGGTTGGTTTGCCAACCTAGGAAAGAATATCATTTGGTACATATTGAAACCCATCATCATAATAGTGATTTGTATAATCACTTTGTGGGGATTGGTGCGGTTGTATCAATGGTATAAATCAAACAGGTTGCAAAGAACCATGAGAAGGCAAGAGAGGAGATTGACTGCGATGCAGGATAATCAGTACCGGAGTCTAAAGGCTCTAGAGACGATGAAACGAGGGGGAATTGAAACGACTTCAGTCTGACACAGTCCATACCTTAGGGATGGTGTTTTGAGGGTGATGACTACTGAAAGTCATCAAAGGGGGGATTGAGAGAGCGCAAGTTAAGAAAAACTGTAGAAGTGCACCATATTTACAAGCACGTCATATTAGTCTAGTAAAAATGTTATATGAGTGTCAATTTAATAGAGTGAAAATACATAAGAGTGTTTAACTAAATGTAGAATGCATATATCTGTGTGAGAACTAATGTAGAATTGTGTAGAAATAATAAGATGATGTTGGAATCCTACGTTATGTGGCTGTGGAAAGGGAATAATGTAATTCTGCTAAACGTAGAAATGTGTAGGCCACATGGCAGTTCACATGAAGTACAGGATGCTGTTACATTTTCTTGTGAGATAGTGGATTTCATTGTTATTGTAATTCAAAGCAGTATTGATCATGGAACTGAAATATATTTTATAGAAGTGTTTTTCATATAATTCGTGTGTGCAGTAATTTAGAATACTGTTTAACAAAGAGATTAAATGCTTTACAGAGTGCATAGGCTTGTTTCATGTAATCCTAATAAGCCTAAAAGGACAAAGTCATTCCTTTTGATCTGTATGTGCTCGTTAGAGAAAAGTCGTGTTAGGCACAAACTGTAGAGCCTGTTCAAATGGTTTACGACTTTAAGATATGGTGGAGGCCGGAATTTGGGGCCCACAGAGAAAGTGTCTTTTGCAGGTGCGAGGGGGTTTAATCAGGAAAGTGATGAATAGACTTTTGTTCAAGAGAGCCTGGCACAGGCCTGGAGGAGTCTTCAGGAATTTCCTGGGGGTACCGTCTTGCCGGAGAGGAGCCTGGGAAGCAAGGTCAACGCTAACGATGGGCCTAGAAGGAGTACCAGCATGGAAGTTGCCGCCAGAACAGACACCACGTGAGGGGCGTCTCGAGGGGCGTTTCTAATGTAAATGTGATTTTGTATTAGGGACAGCACCCCGGGGTGGAGGCAAGGCAGATGATCTGAGGAACTTAAGAGAGCGGATGGGTAGGCAGATAGGGAACTGCGAGACTTCGACTTTGAAACCAAGACTAAGGGAAGTGTGTGATCTTCTTTGGAAGTCACCACTGTTGACACCTTTTTAGGTTAAGATCTTGCTAAGTAGGGATGTCACTTAGTCTAGATTAGGGACAGTCTAATCTGATTTTCTTCTTTTCTGTAAATGACTCATAAGCTACAGCTTGTGTTCATCCTCGTAACTTTACTAATTCTAGAATTGGTTTTGGTGATATTCTTTTGCCGACTGAAAGCATTCAGAAAATTTATGTTTGTATTGATACCAGTATATCTCTTGAATCTTATTTTGAGATGTTTGTATCACCAGTTAAGTTTGGCTTTGTAATAAACTTTTAAAACTTTTAAGCTTCAGTGGTTCTTTAGAGTGGAGTAAGTCTTTAACTGATTAACCTAGTAGTGGATTTGCCTTTTACTCAATGACAGGTACCAACGGTTCAGTCGACCTGAGTTGGAATCTAGATCTATAACTATAGACTAGAAATTCCGCGTTAACATGGGTATCAGGGAATGGCTTGTTGACTCTCTCGATGAAGAACAATTGGAAATCCCAATCCTTCTCACTCTCTCTGTAGTGTATGACACAGAGCACCATACCACAGTCCTGGAGAGGCTGGAACAGTGAGTAAGATAACTTCCCTGCCTATCATTGAGGGGATCAACCATCTCTCCTCAGTGATGGGTCAGTGACACCATTGGTACCGCACACGTTATTGCTCTAATCCTTGGTTCCAAGGGACCCCCGAAGGTCAATGAATCCACGTCAATGCACACTTTGAAGCGACACAGGCCATGGCTAAGCGGGCGGGTGGCTGAAAGAGGCAACTGGTCCAGCCACATTTCAGAACCTTGTTCTGTGGTCACGCCTCAGACGGAGGTTCACTCATGTCTGGAGCTCTGAAATAATAAACCCAGGTAAACCTGCAGCTTAAGATCAGAGTGCAGTGTGTAACGTAGGTATGTGAGGTACTGAGTTTTTCCTGTGAGATCTCATAGGCAATGGGCCGGCTAGTCCCAAACAGGTGTCTTTTTGGCTCCACATCCGGGATTTACTTCAGTTTAATAATTACTCAGAAATGACGAAACTGGATGCTGCTGGGGTTTTGATATCGACAAATACCGGTACACCACCGTGACGAGGTGGCCGAGTGGTTAAGGCGATGGACTGCTAATCCATTGTGCTCTGCACGCGTGGGTTCGAATCCCACCCTCGTTGGTGTCTTTTGTTGTAGGTGTTTATTAAAATCTCATACACTTGCTGTACATTCCAATGAGAAGGAAAATGTAAGGTTTTCAAAACTCGACAGAATGCACAGGCCTGGCCACCTTGCAGATTACAGCAGAAAATGTTCCCTTTTTATCTGCTCTCATACAAGGGTCACTGTCACTTGTCACCTTTACAACCCTCCTGTTAAATTTTAATACACGACACATTCTAAAGTGGTGGAGTGCTTGCTTACAGGGTGCCAGTGAATGAATGAAATAATTAACCCTGGAGTTGTTACCACAACAGTGTCAAGCTGAAAGTAAACTCCTCTCTCTCCAGAAGGAGGGAAAATATCCGCTCGAGGAATTCGCCTCACCTCTTGTTTTATGGCTCAGTGGGGCCAAGTGTCAGGTGTTAGTAAAACCTATAGAAATCGCTGACTAAGGACAACATTTGCATAGGTAAAATGCTATAGCTTTGAGCTTAGTTTATCAAATGAAATCAGATTAATTTTAGCGGCGTGGTTTCTATTGGTGCAGCAGGTACAGTGGCACCGGGGCCTAGAGTCAGGAGGGCCCTACTAAATCCTGATTCATGCTGCATTTTATAAATCAAACACATGACATATTGGTGACGCTACTGACTGATTTAGGTAAATTATTTTTGCAGGTAAAACTGGTGCGTTTTGTTGCCTCTCAGCTTATATGACATGCACTTGTGAAGACAATCGATCAGGGCACAAGTCGGGGGTACATATAGGTACGCGGCGTCCACCCACTATTTTCACAGGGTGAATACCGTCCACTCTGCCCAGAAGTTGGGCCCCACAGAATTTGCTGGATTTGCCCCGAGTAAGACACCGGGAAACGGTCAGCAGCGCTTGTAAGTTGTCTGCTTTTAACCCCTTCCATGCTGATGACGGCCCCTGTCCGTCATGCATCACGGTGGACGTGTGCTGAAGTAAACATAATATAGCATAGCATAACATAACATAGCATAACATAACATACATGACATGACATGACATGGCATGAAATGACATGACATGGCATGGCATATGTGAGTGTTACTTTCCCTTCCCTTTCACTCCTTGAAACATTATATAGTGTTTCCCTTACAAGGAGTAATTCCCTTACACTTTCTTGGTTTTGGCCGGGTCCCAAGGAAGTTTGTGAATACTCCAAATGTGTCTGTTTTTGAGTATTCACAAACTCTTCTTACAGGCCCATCCTGGAAAGCCCACCCATATATTCATGGGAATAGAATAACTTATGGACACCATTATGTATTAACTCTACTTACAAGGGGGGCGTGGCCAACAGCATGGCCGGCTAGGACGTCCAACTGCGGAGCTCCTGCACGGCTGCCTCAAGATCCGGCGAACTACTGGCTCCAACATTCCCAACTTCGGCGAGGAAACGTCTGAAACCTGTACTGCTCCAGAGAGAGGCAAAAGAATCGAAACTGTGGCGTTCCGCGAGAGAAATCAGCTCCGGACCTGCCTGCTCGGGAGCCCCGACTTCACTAAGATGGTGGCCGCTGGAGCCCGGGGGTGAGAGACGCAGGATACATGGGATCCCTGCCCCGCCACCTGAAGCCACCACGAGTAGGTCCCGGGGAGAAGAGCCCGACCATCCTCAGCGGTCCCCGGAATAGCCCCACCTGCTCCCACGCCTGACAGACGCAAGTGCAGAGGGCCGCACTTTACAAAGATGGCGCCCGGGACCGGAATTGACCGCCGGCGCAGATGAGAGGCCCGGTCTCGGCTCCCGATTAGCTGGCCCTGTGTGACCGGTGGTGACGGGGAGGCCTGGTGGAGAGCGGTACCCCTGTGCAGCGCTCAGAGACACGCTCACTCGCATGGAGAAGTGCCCGAGGTACGTGGGTGGCGCCCGCCGATTCCACGGAGGCGAGAGGCAGTGAGGCGGAGTGTTGGGGCTTCCATGGATCGAGTGGCGTCACTGTGATCACAGTACAGTGGCAGTGGCAGTTGAAGGGCTACTACGGTGCACGACACGAAGCCCAGAGCCATACACTATCCCAGCTCCGGAGAAAAGGGGCTCCAAATCTCCGGTAGGCACAACCAGACCAACATGAGGTGCCAACTCGCCTGCTCCTTCCAGGGACTGCCGGCACAAGCTAGCTCCTGATCTGTCCGGGGACATTGAGGCACTGGGAAAGTACGATTGACTCTGAAGATCAGAACACCGGGAGGTGCATGCCACAAGCAGTGCTCGGAGACACAACTCTCCAGGGTTCCACGGCAGATGTCAAGGCTAGGTCCCGTGTCTGAATACCTGTTGGCCGGCCTAACATACTGAATACGCGGGGAAACACCCTTGAGTTGCCAGGGTTTAGCGGCTTGGAGTTGAACACCCGGAAAGAGAGCGACGACAGGGAGGCGGCGGAGGGCCTCCCCCCCCCCCTCGGGAGGCACCTTGAGTATCACTGGTGAGGAGATCTGGGCAGCGGAGACCGCTAATAGTGGGGCGTTGCATCGTGAAACCGCGTCCGACGCCAGCAGGGAGAAGAGCAGACCATTGGCGGAGTGGCCGAATCGCGGCATTCCAATACACCATGGGGAAACGAGAAGTACAACCTAAAGGACCTAAGCAGGGCCCAATGGACAACTTTGCCGCGCCGCGCCAGATCGCGGGTGGCCTTCCGGCGACCTCGGGAACACGCTCCGACACTGAACTACTGATGGAGGCCATCCAGGCTTCACGTACCGATATCCAGGAGTCCAGGGCGGCGCTAGAAGTCAAGATAGGTGAGGTGGGTGCGGAAGTGACTCTCCTGAGACAGGACTTTCGTAATTTGTCCGACAGGGTCACCTCAGCGGAAACACGGATGGGTGAGGCAGAAGACTCGATCACAACCCTACGAAAGGACATGGCGGAGCTACAAACCTCCCATCGCCAACTCCTCTGGAAGGTAGATGACGCCGAAAACAGAGCCCGACGCAACAACCTGCGCTTTGTCGGCTTTAGAGAAGAAATTGAGAAGTCAGACGTGGTGTCCTTTCTGCGTGCGTGGTTAATGGAAACATTCCCAGCAGCTTCCTTCTCGACATGCTTCGTAATTGAGAGGGCGCACAGGGCCCTTCTCGCAAAACCTCCAGCAGGAGCAAGACCGCGTCCAATAATTGCCCGATTCCTAAATTTTGCTGACAGGGATTTAATATTGAAAGAAGCGAGGAAGATGGGAGAGATCCGGTTTGAAAACTCACACATCATGGTATTCCCGGACTATAGTCAAGAGGTACAGAAGCAGAGAAGATCCTTTGATGCGGTGAAGGCAAAACTAAGAGACATGAAAATCACGTACATGCTGCTGTTCCCAGCTAAACTCAAGGTGATATACAATGATCAGGCACTCTTCTTTGCCCACCCAGAGGACGCCTGGCAATGGCTGGAGGAGCGGCCGATTCTTAACAGTAGAGAGCTCGCCAGACAAGATCACCAGGATAGATCCGCGAGGACCGCGACTCACTGGGAACTTCCGAAGGCACGGAGACTAAAATCCAGGAGATCCAGGAGGCAAAACCCAGCGACGCCATACAGAGGTCGAGGTGCGGCGTCTATGCGACGAGGACGTTCCGCATCTCCAATTGGTGCAGCCACATCAGGATCGAGATTTACCGTACTGCACGCCACGGCACGCTCGGAGGGCGAGGAGGAAGAGGTCCTGGACAGTCGCACGTCAGGTGGGGAGGAGGAAGATGACGAGGGACAATCTGACCACCCATTGGTGCAGGAGATCCGTGTGCTGGAACACGACCTGTCTGGACAGCATAGTGCGCCTGAATCGGAGATTCAAGACTCCAACTCCTAAGAGGCAATTGACTCAAGACAGAATACGCACTACCCATCCCGATGCACGGTGTGATGGATGGACTCTCAATATGTTGACGAGATAGAAGAACTGGAGTAGCAGCCCAACGCAGGGAAGCACGCAAGTGGACACCCCCCCTTTTTGTTTTGTTCCACCCGTTGGTGGGGTGTTTGGGTGTGTATTAGGGTGGGTGTGGTGGGCGTGCGACAGGCCTACTCCTACGGAAAGTCATGTCCTGCTATGGGACACATCTGGAAGGGGAGGGAGGTGGGGAGGGGGTGGGGGAAAAGGGTTTCAAAGTTTGTTGGGGTAGGGACTCGGGCTGGGACAGGGAAGGAACACAGAAGACACGGGCTAAGGGAAAGCAACGCACGCCATGCCTCCACATCACAGTCACGTACAGGGATCGGGTCCTACATGGTCATAACGTGTCCCGATGGCAGACAACATAGACACTTCGAGTGGGGCAGGCAGACGGTTGAGTATCCTAACTTGGAATGTTAATGGGCTGGGCTCCAAGGTTAAGAGAGGTCTAGTGAATGCCTATATAAAAAGGAGTGATTCAGATGTCATCTTCCTACAGGAAACACACCTCAAAGGTACCCAGTGTGCCTTCGTAGCCAGAGGCCGATACAGGGTGCTAGTACATGCGGGATACACGTCCGACTCTAGGGGAGTGGCAGTTCTAGTTAAAAAATCCTCACCCTTCAACATTACTCGCACGTGGATCGATCCACAAGGTACGTACGCGGGTGTGCAAGGCACCTGGAACAGACGCACATATACCCTGATATCACTCTATGCACCACCCAAACTGCAGACACGCACAAATACAGCGCTGGCTAACATCCTCCTAGATACAGCAGATACGATACAGGTAGTGGGCGGAGACTTTAACGACGTCATGGACATCAACCTAGACAGATCTGGGGGCACAGGTGAAGGAGGGCATAGGACTGCGCTGCGTAACCAGATGACTACCGTAGGGTTAACTGATGTCTGGGGATGGCTTCACCCAACACACTGCACATATTCATATTTTTCTGGGGCCCACAAGACACTCTCGCGCCTGGATTATATTTTTATGTCCCGACACTATCTGAGGGTGGAAGATATTGCAGAATACAGGGCCAGGGGAATATCTGACCACTCCCCATTATACGTGCAAGTGGGCCAGGACCGGAGTAGGGACTTGAAATCCTGGCGCCTCGCGGCCTGGGATCTTCAAAACCCAGCAATCCTCAAAGGTGTAAGAATAGACATTAGACTATACATCGCCGAGAATGAAGACTCGGTGGACTCGAAGGTCACTCTATGGGAGGCTTTGAAGCCGGTCCTACGTGACAGACTTCGTTCTAGACTAGGTGAGGAAAGGAAGAGGCAACAAGCTGAGGTAGCGGACCTGGAACAGGCTATTTTGAGTCGGGAAGAGGAGTACATAACACATAAGACTAGCGTTACCTTGAGACGGTTACCAGATGCCCAGAAACAGTATAGGGAACTGGTGACCAACGAGGCCAGGACCCAAGCCTTAGCCACCCTCCATAGACTATATGATGTGGGGGACAAGTCGGGAAAGCTACTAGCATGGCTCAGCAAAAAAGAGAGGGCGGTAAGATGGATAGACGCTATCGCTACTGCTGACGGAGATGTGGCCAACTCCGACTTAGAGATAGCAGAGGCTTTCGCGACCCATTATGAGGCCTTCTACGCCGCTCGAGACCTAGCTACCCCTGAGGTGGCCCTCCAATACTTGGAGGAGACGGCTTTGCCGACCCTCCCCCCTGAGGCCATGGAGGCATTGGAAGCTGACATAACGTCTGAGGATATCACCAATGCTATTGCCAAACTCCGGCTTGGCAAAACCCCTGGCCCGATTGGCTTTCCAGCAGAGTTGTTTAAACGCACGGCGGACCTTTTGACCCGGCATCTTCGGGGCCTCTTCACGGGTGCCTATGAAGATGCAGAGCTCCCTCCAGACCTTACAAAGGCCACTATTATACCGATCTATAAAGAGGGCAAACCGCGCGATAACTGCGCCTCCTACAGGCCGATCTCTCTGCTCAACACAGAAGTGAAACTGCTGGCAACCATCTTGGCTACCCGTCTGAGGACGGTCATCGCAGACCTCGTACACCTAGACCAGTCGGGCTTCTTACCTGATAGGGCAACGAAATTGAATCTGAGGAGAACCCATAATTGGCTCCAGGAGGTGAGGGGAAGAGGTGACCCCCATTGGTTCCTCTCCCTAGATGCCGAAAAGGCTTTTGACGCAATCCATTGGCCCTTCCTGTTTGCAGTGCTCCAGAGGTTTGGATTTGGGCCAAAGATTATTGCTTGGGTCCGGTTGCTCTATACTGGCCCAGTGACCAGGGTTAGGGTCAACGGGAGGCTCTCTCGGGAGTTCCAAATCCAGAGGGGGACTAGGCAGGGCTGCCCCCTGTCCCCTCTCCCCTTCACGCTGGCCATTGAGGTGCTTGCGGCCAGAATTCGACATAATGAGGACATCCATGGCTTCACTAGTGGAGACACGGCACTGAACCCTGAAAAGGTCTCGCTCTATGCAGATGATGTTTTGCTCTACATCACTAAACCGGAGGACACGTTACCGGAGTTATTTCGAGAGCTCGAATGCTACGGACGGATGGCGGGCCACAAAATTAATTGGCATAAATCTATACTTTATGACCCAGGGGGTCGCACTCAATGGGGGAGACTACCGGAGGACCTGATGACAACAACGGAGGGCTTCCAATACCTGGGCGTGTATATAACAGCGGATAAGTCCCTCTCGCTCCAGAGAAATCTGGAACGGATCATATCTAATGCAGTGGCAGATATGGATCGCTGGAGGCAGCTCCCACTGACACTCTTGGGCAGGGCAGCTATGTATAAAATGATCATCCTACCGAAATTTTTATATGCCCTACAAAATGAGTACTACCCACTACCTGTGGCAGTCTTCACCAGGATTCATGCGGATCTGAGATCCTTCCTTTGGCTAGGTAAACAGGCCAGGGTGGCCCTGTCTACACTTCAGAGACATCAATATAGCGGGGGGATCTCACTTCCGAACTTGGAGGCCTACTACTGGGCGGAGCATCTGACCCCAATCAATGACTGGCTTCATACACCCGCGGACCACCCAACGTATGCACTAGAGAGGACTAAACTGGCGCCCAATAACATACTAAAATATTTGTACGGGAGTGGCGGAAGGGCCTCCCTCCTTCCGGCCACGTCTATAATGCTTAGGGCATGGACTAGAGCTACGCGTCGCATGGGGTGGGAGAGGAAGCCCACACGACAGACACCACTATGGCACTGCCAATGGTTAACCGAGCTGCATAAGCTTAAAGGATTCAAAAGGTGGGATGTTATCGGCATCTCCACCATAGGCGATGTGATAGCCAGGGGGAGCTGAAATCGTTCCAGGTCCTCCAATCGGAGTTCGGACTGCACAATACACAGTTTCTCAAATATGCTCAATTGAGACACGCCTGGATAGCCGAACATATTACGCTCACGGATCTTCCTGAATACGCTCCATTGGAAGGGAGACTCCTGCAAGAACAGGTGGTGGGAAAGGCGGTGTCCCTGACATACAAAACATTGACTAACCATATGCTGGGCGACTTGAACAAACTTAGGCACACTTGGGAGGCAGAGGTGGGGGAGATGGAGGACCTAGACTGGGAGATAGTTCTGATGCATCCCCGGGAGGTAGCAATCAAATCTAGATTACGACTCATTCAATTCAACTTTCTCCATAGGACATACTTTGACAGAGTGCGTCTATGTAAGATGGGAAGGATAGACGAGCCACGCTGCCTTCGGTGCCTCCAAGAGGAGGGGGATTTTTTTCACACAGTGTGGTCCTGTAGTGTAATTCAGACATACTGGACCCAGATATTTGGGGAACTGGAGGAAGTCCTTGAGGCTTCACTCTCACGGGACCCCAAGTTAGCGTTACTTGGAATGACAAATGAGGTGGACCTGACTCGCCCATTACTCATTTTCCTAGTCCTTGCATTGGTGGTCGCCAAACGAGACATCGCAAAACGCTGGGGCTCACCGGACCCTCCAGATCTGGAGGAATGGAGGCGGGGGTTAGACCTATATATGGCGGCAGAGAGGGTCACCTACAAGGCGAGGGGCTGTCCAAAGAAATTCCGTAGGGTCTGGTCAAAATGGAGACACTACCATGGGCTGGATGGGGGGACATAGGAGGCTCCCAATGGCCGGGAAATGGGAAGTAACTGTGGGACACAATACAACTGCCTGTAAGATCATGACTGACAATGCTGATCCTGTAATGAGCTGTATTCCACCTGCTCTGAGGAACACGACCGTTCGGATACACGAGAGGGAGGGGAGGAAGGGGGGAGGGATGAGGGTGCGTGACCGATGTATCTCTAGTTTTAAAATACCTGAATACTGTGAAGGCTCCTGGCTTGTATGTCTTCTATTGTCCATTTGGGGGGAGGTTTGGGGAGGGGGGAGGGGGGTTTTGTTATTGTGTGATCTAAAAAGTAAAATGCAGACACAGGCATTGCCTGGGAAAGCCTATAGCTAGCTCAGCTCTGGTACCCATAACGTACAAATTCTGTTCGCCGCCCAACCCCAGGGTTGTGGGCTATACGGCTGTGTATCTCTTTAGACAAGTGAACCACCCTGACTGTGATGTATTACTATACCTTCAGCCTGCTCCATTTATTGGCTCCTTGTGTATCTGCAATAAAAAACTTAATAATAAAAAAAAAAAAACTCTACTTACAAGAGCAAAACCAACTTGTCTGAATTAGAAAAGTGATTTTGCACCTGGAAATAAGGCTGTTTGCAGAGGTTAGTCTGATTTACACGTGCAAATAGCGTTCAGACTCTAGCACCAGGGAAATAGAAGAAAAGCATCAAGGAACCTAATCTGGCAACCACTGTGATGAGCAAGACACACTCAGAGTAATTGACAAGTTCAAACGTAATCAAGTCTCATCCAGACACACATGCACATAAACGCACAGGGACACCTGCAGCCACACACAGGAGCACCCACATGTACCTCACAGCATGCCAATAGATCTGTTTTCCATGGATTTGACAAATGTTTGTCCCTTACCCAACATTAAACTGGTGCAAGATGACAAATTCCTCCTTTGTGACTTTCACAGAACCAGTGGCGTAGCAAGGTCAGGTGGTACCATGTGCGGAAAATTTCTTGTCACCCCCCGCTTGACAAAATGGCAAAATATATGTTTTAAGCCCATATTTTAGCCATTTGTTCAGTGATGACACCCGGGGCGGCCCCCACCCGCCACACCCCCTTCCTACGCCACTGATCAGAACGGTTGTATGTTGTTACAACGCATTCCGTTGCAACGCATGCCTTTTCCATGCATGCATTACAACGGAATGCTTTTTCAATGCATAACCTTTACCACGATTATTCCTGTACCACGCATACCTTTACAACGATTTTCGTTGTAAATGGATGCATGGTAAGGGAAAACTCTTTTTAAAGGTTATACCCCTTACGTGACTCCCCATCCCCAATCCTTCTTATATTTACCCCTGCCCTTAACCCTCAATCCTTTTATATATATTTTTTTATAATACTAAAATTCCCCCTAGGAGAAACAAAAAAGCATAAGGGAGCTGGGGGAAAATACAGAGATCATATGTGTGCAGGAGACCTGGCTAGGTGGTGAGACCCCAACTTTCGATGGATTCTGCCAACTAAACCGATTAGCCAAGAAGTGTAGATTTGGGCGACCTGCGGGTGGAATAATGACTCTTGTATCAAAAAAAAAATGAAAAAAGTAATTGAACTACCCGTGAAATGTAAATGGCTGTTGGTCTGTAGAATACTCCTATCAGGATGCATAAATATTAACACAGTCTTGACTATAAATGTGTATATGCAATGGGCCACCACGGAGCAATATGGGGAGGAAATGGCTCTGTTTAAAGAAGATATGGACTTCCTGTGCGAGACACATTGTGAGGACATAATTATACTACTTGGTGATTTTAAACATAAATTACATCCTAAGAATGTAGATTGTTTTTTCCAAGATATATTAGAGGCTTATGAAATACCACAAGCTACTTTCCCATCATGTATATTAGGAGCAAAGGATAAGCAGTTGATGAATTACTTGGGGGCTAAAAATCTCTTCTGCTTAAACGGAAGAAGCGAGTTAGACTGTCCCGCAAAAAGAACCTTTAAACTGGGTGCTCAAACTTGCCCGATTGACTACATCTATCTGACTCCTTGGAACTTCCATCGATTTACTGGGTTTAGGATTATAAATAGAGAAGGAAGTGATCACAACATGTTGGCTTTAGAGGTCCTTGGTGTTTAAGTAGCACCCCGCTCACAAGTCTTGGAACAACAGATGGAGTACCCCAGTCGTCGTACAACCAGGCTAACGGAAGAATATGTCTCAAGATTAATACATTTACAAAAAAATCTAGACCTTGAGACTGTGAGTGGACAAACTCTTGAGTGGTACACAAGTAAAATCGAGGAGGTAGTCCAAATACTCAGTAAGGGATTAAAAATTAGAAACGGTGGAAATAATAAAACTAATCAGAGCAATAGAAAGATGGGGAAAGTAACTGGTTGGTTTACAAGGGAATGACTGGAGAAAAAAAGAGAAATCAGGAGGATGGCATGCCGTAACTCCCGAAACAGGGACCAGGATAGTAGAAAAGCGACAGAGGCCCTAAAAAGAGAGTATAATTTGCTAACCAGGAGGGTTAAAAGAGAATTTAAAGAAGGGTGCTGGTTAAAACTACTTGAGGCAATAGAAACAAAGAACCTACGCCTGTTTTGGAAACTAGTGCACTCAGCAGCAGACTGCCAGCCAGGGGCAATGAATTGTATAGTGGCGGAAGCCGCTTGGGAGGAATATTTTCATGACTTGTATAGCCCGGGGAAAGAGCGGGAAGAGATTCTGTACACAGATTGGAGCGGTCTGGTAATAGATATGAAACCCGACTTCTCAGTCACTGAGGTTAAAAAACCGTTAGTGGGCTTGAACCTCACAAGAGCAGCAGGCCCTGATAACCTTCCAGCACAGATAATTAAAACACAACCAGACTGGTGGGCTAAACTCTTCGCAAACATGTTCCAAATTATTCTAGATACTGGGAAATTCCCTGATACCTGGAGAGAAGCAATAATACAGCCCATACACAAGAAAGGGGACATGTATAGTCCTAAAAACTATCGATTAATTAATCTACTGGACATTGGGGAGAAGATCTTCGCTAAAATAGTGCTTGGCAAACTAAAAAACTGGGTAGAAGCCAACCAAATCATCCTGGTAGAACAGGGGGGATTTAAGGAAGGGCACTCCACGGTGGACGACTGCTATGCACTGTGGGCCTTGGCACGTAAGTCGATAGAACAAAGGCGGAGTATGTGGTGTTGCTTTGTTGACTTCCGTGCAGCCTTCAACTCTGTGGACCGGGGGAAACTTTGGGAATGCCTGATTAAATACAATATCCCACGGAACTTATTAGAAATATTAAAAGAACTACACAAAGGGAACTGGGCCCAAGTAATAAAAGACACCCAGGGGGCACTCACAAAGAAAATAGACATAGGAAATGGCTAAGACAGGGCTGTGTCCAGGCCCCACTTCTCTTTTCTATCTTCTTAGCAGATTTACCAGCAGCATTGGAGGTGGAAAAAAGTGCCAGCTCCAGAATGAGTGGCAGAAAGATCTCATGCCTGCTGTATGCAGATGATTTGGTTATTACTGACCAGACTGAGTTAGGGTTACAGAGGAAATTAAACGCTTTTAATGAATACTGCATGAATAAACTGCTAACCGTAAATATGGATAAAACAAAGGTCATGTGCTTCGGGAAAGGGTCAAAGAGCTTCTGTTGGTATCTTGATAAAATCAAACTAGAAATAGTAAAAGAATATAAATATCTGGGCCTATTGTTCGAGTCTAGTTTAAAATGGAACAAACATATGGAAAATCAGAATGCAAAAGCTTCAGCATCCATTGGTGGTTTGAAAAATTTTTATAAAAACTTTGGTGATATGTCACATAAACCCATGCTAGAAGCCTTTACAGCCATGGTCCCCCCACAAGTATTATACGTAGCAGAGGCGCTCCTTTTTAGTGGGAAAGGCGAATGGAACCGGGAAGAAAGTAAGGCTCTAAAAATGCTTCTGTCCTTACCAAAGTCGGCAATGGTGCAGGTGATAAGACTTGAAACAGGAATGGTAGGGTGGAATACCCAGGCCAAAATGCTAGTGGCCAGATTCTGGAAACGCCAATCTCAGGGGGAAGACCAAAATGTCTCACATTGGTGTAGTGAGGAGATGGACAAAGTAGCCTAAGATGGGCAACCGAGGCAAAAAAGAAAATAAAGGAGATAATGTGCTGCCTAGAGGTGGGGGTAACCCAAAATTCCTTAGAGGTTAATTTCACAAAAAGCTCTCTAAGAGCACAAGGAAGGGAACTTTCCAGAACACAAGACCTAGTACATGTAAGAAATAAAAAATCGCTCCATAACATGTTTCAAGGTATGGGAAGCCAACGTGGGGTATCCTTACCTGGAAGCCCTGCCGAACCATGGATTTAGGTGGGACATCTTAAAAATGAGAATTGGCATTATCCCCATGCGATTGGAGGGGAGAGTGATGAATGAAATGATGTACCCTGATGGTATAAGTAAATGTGGGTTAGGGACTAAGTGTGGAATAGTGCACATATTACTGGATTCTTTTATGAGTATAGAAACGAGGAAACGTTTTTTGTGACCCTTATCTATAAAGTATGACATTAGAGCAAGAGCACAAGCGATCAATTTATTATTAAGAATGGAACATCTAGAAATAGCAATTGCTCTTGGGTATTATTTGAAAGGGGTGAATGCACTGGCTAGGGAAAAGCTCAAGTAAGGTTAGTAAACTCCCCTGTAAACTATACCTAGCAACACTGGAAGGATACATCATGGGTGACGCAAATTCAAACAGATTTAATATTGCACAGCAAATGGATAAAGTAGAATGAAAAGAACCCTCCACTACTATACATTTTTATAAAGACTTGATTTTCTGTTTTAGAATGTACATAAGTTTTTACACTTTTAAAGATTTTAATGACTCTCAGAAATTAAACCAAATGTCGAATAGAAGTAACAAGGCAGAGTGTATAGAAGTAATGGATAGATTTTAATAAGTTTTGTATCTCTGTTTTTAGCTGATTGTGTATAGGGCTTTGAATTTTACCCGATTGTTTGAAGACTTAGGTTTAAATAAACAGTGTTCTTCTCTCTCTCCCTACCTTTTTACGTCGTATCCTCTCCATCTTCCGTGGTGACGTCCTACGTCGTAAAGAGGAACCGGAAGTTTCTTTCCGCTTTCTCTTAAACGACACTGATTGCCTGTACTTCTCGACGTGACTTCAGGTGAATTTATGTTTTGGGGGGGAGACCCCCCAAGCCCTGTTTTTTCCCTACAATTGTTTTGGGTTTGGGGAGACCCCCCAAGCCCTCTTTTTCTAATTTTTCCCTTTACCACACATGCCTTTACTACGTAACTCGTAGTAAAGGTATGCGTGGTAAAGGCTTTTGTGGTAACCATGAATGCATTGTAATGCATGCGTGGTTAAGGCTTTCGTGGAAACGGCTGCGTTGTAGTGGCCATTTCCCGCACAGAACAGGCAAGCAAACACTTCATCCGGATTCGACTTTATGGCACTTGGCCACCTCCAGCAGATGGGCAGGTGTCCTCACTCTCAGACTGTGAGCCTTAATATCAGCCATGAAGAGGTGTTGGTCGGTGGCTAGCATCTGTTTACTGTGTGGCTAGACAGGAGGTGACCTGTATAAATGCAGCTTCAACAACACATCTGCCTTTAGAGATGCTAATATGGAAGGCGGACACCTTCAGTTGAGCAGCCATGATTGTGGGAATGAATCCATGCTGGGGTGTGTCCTGGGAATATTCTCTTGGTCCTTATTTCTTTCATTCAGCCGACTTCAAAGAGGTCACTCAGGTGAAAATAGATAAGGATATGATGCAGCGCTGCGACAATTTTTTTAGCACTGTGCTGTGTAATCTGCAAAATATGGGGATACAGCGTATTTACAAGAATACTGCGCACCTCTGTGTTTTCACTAGTGCTGGTGCTAAAAATAGCTGCCTAGCGCCAACACGGACACCATTGTGCCATACTGCAAGGCTGGCTACGTTGCAGGGATGATTGTGTATATGCAGGAACATGTTGTTTCCTGCACATAAACTAACAATAGAGGCGATTTGCTACTTCTATGTGCACTGAGTTCTGCAGCACACATAGAAGTAGCAAATCGCCATTATTTAATGATTGTTTTTGCGCAGGAAGGGCCATCTTCCTGCACAAAAAAATCCTTAATGGCAGTTTGCTCTTTCTATGTGTGCTGCAGGATGCAGCACACAGAAAAAGCAAAAACGAGGAGGAATAAATGTTCTTCTCCTCATTGCACCAGTCTTACGCCTGCTTATGCATGGCATACGTTTTTGACGCTGCCTCGGATTTACACATCCTTGTAAATCTAGTGTAGCGTCAAAAGCAATGGGTGTTGCGGTGGAACTCCCACAGCAACACCCACTGCATGCCCTTTTCATGCAGATATCTGCGTTAAAAGGATACCATATTCACAAAGTGGTGTTAAGCCATGTACAGTGGCTTAACTCTGCTTTGTAAATATGGTGCAGGGCATTTATCCACCTGAACTTCGAAAAAAGTGATGCACTGGTGGCCTTGAATTGTAATATTGTTTGCTTCAAATGGCCATAAACTTACCACCAAGATACATTTTGGTGAATAGATGATGAGATTGACTATTGTGTCCCCCTTTTCCTCCCCTAAGGTTGCCAGTGCAGTTTGTGTCTTACCACACATTTGCTGATAGAGTCTTCAACTCTTTCTTAAAATGTAGCAACATTGGAGCAGTTCTGATGGATACACGTATGTTGTTTCAGATACTGGGTGCATAGAAGGGAAAGGCATGCTGGCTTGTTTTTCATTTACATTTCTTGGTCTGCAGTCTGTTTTTAAGATGACACGGTCGGCCAGGTGGAGGCAGTTGAGTTTTATTTAGGTTGGGGCGATATCATCATATTATTTCAGGCCCTGGATAAGACTCTTAAGGTCTGCTAGTGTGGAGTCTGAGAGGCTATTAAGCTGGGTGAAACCACCATCCAGGAGCGAGAGTATAAGGGCATGCACAACAGTTCTGAAGTCGCAATGTGTTCCTTTCGGGGGATTTGGTGTCCATGGTGAATCACAGTGACTTGGCATTTGTTGAAAGTTAAGGTTCGAAGCCATCAAGGGTCTTGTCATTGATTCAGATGTGTAACTTTCCTTTGTTTGTTGTCCTTGAAAAATAACAGAAATTCTGTTTTAGTTGGGTTGCACTTCAAGTAGATGCTGAACTTCTATTCTGGATGTCATGCAGGCAGTCTTTGAGTCACTAGACACCCGAAGCAGAGGAGATTTTGAAGGAGAGTCCGATTTGAGTCCCCAGGATATGTATGAGGATGGAATGATCAATTGTGTCAAAGGCAGCTGAAAGGTCCAGCAATAAATGTGGAAAATGTGATATTTATAGGGGTCATCTTCATCCTTCATCTGTGGTCAAGAGGGAATCATCTACAATGTGTATGGTAGCAGTCTCCATGCTGCAGCACAATCTTTAGCCAGACTAGTAGCCGAGGAGAAGATGGTTAGCATTGATATGATCTTGAAGTTGAAAATACACTGCTTTTTAAATGCTCTTGTCAATGAATGGTTAGTGAGTGATGAGCCGGTGGTAGGCAACATCATCACTTTCTGGTGTAGGTTTCTTTTAGGAGCTTTGAGGATCTTGCCTGTCTTGAGAGCTTCTAGGGAGATGCCTTGAGTGAGGAAAGCATTGACAACGGTGAATAGGGATAAAAAATCACCACCATAGAGAGGTTGAAGCCTAACCATTCTGGGATTCTATGGCAAGGGTTGGGAGAAAGACATTAAATAAGACTGGCGTTGTTGGTGTATTATCTGATCTTCTGTATTTTTTCATTGAAGAAGAGGTTGATGGAATGGCAATATTCTTTGGATTTAGGAATATGTGGTCTACCAGGAGGTTGATGCAGTGCTTCATTGTCTTGATTAACATTATGGTTCTGTTGATGGCTTCACTGATGGTGTTGGTATGGCATTTTGCTTTGTCTGAAGTGATGATCTGTCAGTGTGTTCCCAGAGGGACATCAATATGGGGAGAGGAGTTGGCCTAACGGCTAAAGTGGTCGATCTATAATGTCGATCTATAATCTGGGGAACTGGGCGCGAGTCTCTGCAATGACGCTGAGCATCCTGTGATTCTCAGCAAATCACTGAATCTCCCCGTGTCTAACAAAAATGAATGTGTCTTCATGTAATACAACTGGTGTTATGTAAATCACTCTGATACCCGATACCTTCGGGTCAAGTTTGTGCTATGTAAAAGTATGTAAAAAATAAAAAGTATCATGAGGTCATCTGGAGGTCTGTTTTTCTTTGCTGTCTGCAGATGGACTATTTATTATCTGCACAGTCTTTAGAGTGACAGAGAGCTGATTGCTTGGCTTGCAAATGTGTGTTTTCATTGGGGCATTGATGTTCACATAGTGTTCCAAAAAAGTGTTCAATTTGTTTACTATACACCTATATGCCATCCGTTCTCGAACCCTAAAACCTCCATACCACCCCTGTACACCACCCTTCCCTAAATTCTTTTTTTATTTATTTTTTAATTGAATTTTATTGATTCACTTGATTTACTCAAACAAAAAGAAGCAGAAGAACAAATAATGATCTTTACGTGGCTTTACAATGCAAGTTAAATATCACAATTACAGAAAACCTGAGTACATGTTCTAGATGCATATGTCATAAAATATGTTTTTTACTATGCGCAATACTTTAGTACTATAAGGGCTCATATATAGGGTACAATAGCATACACTCACTGACAATGCAAGGATGCAGCAATACCAGGTGTTTCCCTAACTACTTCGCTCCCAGTGGTGTTGTGTTGAGGCTTCGTTGTGGTGTCGGCCACTTCCCTCGTCATTTGTAGGTAGCCTTGAAGTGGCTGCCAAATATCCAAGGTTCTGGCAGCAGGAGGCGTCACTATTGGTATTACAGTGTGTCATACTAAGTAGCCAGGCCTGCAATGTAGGGGCACATTTACCACCCTAGTTAATGGCTATTTCACGCATAGCGATAAGGAGTGCAATAGCGGCGAGTCATCGCTTGGATTTGGGAAGGGTGTGTATGTACCCAAGTAGTAATGGCGTGGGTGCTATCTCCATCTCATTCATACGGGATAGTTCCCCAAAGACTGCCCACCAATAGCCCTCTATCTTGGTGCAAGTGAGCATCAGGGGAGCAACATCTCTGACAAGGATGTGAGCAGGAGGGGTCTATGTGGTGCATTTTGCTAGGTGTCATAAACGCTCTCCACAGGAATTTAAAATGCTGCCGTTTCTGACGATGGTTGGGGGAAACACGATGTATCTGAGCACAGCACCGACCCCACTGCTTGTCCGTAATCGGGTGTCCAAGGTGACGCTCCCACGCCGCCCACACTCCAGCATCTCGGCTAGGAAGCAATGCCACTACCGCCTTGTACATTCTCACCATAAGATGACTACCATCCCCATCTTTAATATCCCTAGCCAGTAATGGAAATTCTGGTGGCTCTTTTGAGTAAATGAAAATGTTCACCTGCAATGCCCTTTGTATCCTTAGCAGCACAAAAGGATCCATTACTGTGGCATCATGGAAACGGGAACTTCTGTGCAGGAGAAAATACGACCTTTAGGGAATAGGTTGCCAAATGTCACCAAATGAAATTTGGCCAATGTGTGCTTCCCCAAACCTTCCTGCAGTATGGAAATCCAGCCATTCCCTGCCAGTGGCAATTCAGTGGGTATAATATACAGGAGCCTGTAATTATTTGCAATTTATGCCATGCCCAGCTAGTTGTGGACAATGTTTGGATATCCTGCAGGTCTCGCAGAAACCCAACCGGTATTAAGTGGCGCTGGCAGTGCCAAATCAGTCTCCGGGCTGTGATATGGGATCCGAACATCTGCGAGGCACCAGTGCACAGCGAAACTCGCCTGTGCTACCAAATAATAAACTCAGAAATTGGAACCCTAAACCCTCCTTTCTCATAGGGGAGCACTAGTTTATCACAGCTAATGAGGGCTGCCCCCCCCCCCCCCACCAGTCATAACAGCAGTGTTCGGACGGAGTTCTGAGAAAAAGCTATTATACAATGGGATAGGGATGTTGTGGAATAGATACAAAAATTGCGGAAGAACCACCATCTTTATTATGGCTATTCTATCAACCATTGACAAGGTCAACGACAGCCAACGCTCTACGTTATGCCCCAACTTTTCAATTACCAGGCCATAATTCAACTGCAGGATGCGGTCCTTCTCTCTGTGAAGGTGAATTGCAAGGTATTTCACTGATTCATCGCACCAGCCAGCAGCTACTCCGCTGTTCTATCACTGGGCGCTGCTGTAAGTAGGAAAACTTCTGACTTTTCCCAATTAATATGCAAACCAGACAAGGTGGCGTACCTTGTCATTTCATGAAGGAGCTGTGTCAAATTCTCATCCAGGTGCCCAACATATAGTATGAAATCATCTGTGTAAAGTGTAAGAAGCAGGGGTCCTGAATTAAATTTCAGCTCCAGATGGTTGTGCTTTTCTTGTAAATGCGCACCAGTGGATCAAGTGCCACCACAAACAGCAGTGGTGATAGTGGGCACACCTGCTGTGTACCCCGCTTGAGTCAAAACTCATCGGTCAGCATTCCATTAAGGGGGACGCGTGCCGTGGGTAGTGTGTACAATAATTTAATCACTGACAATACCCCCAAGCATTCTAGTGTAGCATATAGAAAGGGCCACTCAAGCGAATCAAAAGCCTTTTCCTCATCGAGCAGCACCGCAGCTGCTGGGACCGCAGCTGCTATTGAATGCAGTGTGGCAAACAGTGTACGGAGGTTAAGTGACATTGATTTGTGAGTGATGAAACCGGACTGTGCCGGTGATATCAATTGCTCAATGATTAATGCAAGCCTAGTTGCCAATATTTTGGCTACAATCTTGTCAAAATTTTAAAGCGGCAGTGGCGGGTATGCACTGCAATTCCACGTATCCTTCCAGAGTTTCTTCAGGAAAGTTATAACCACCTTCCTGAGAGTAGGTGGGAGCACCCCTGCCTCCACCGCCTCCAGATACATATCAATGAGATGGGATACAATTTGAGCCTTATATTTCTTATACAAACACCCTGTGAATCCATCAAACCCCAGTGCTTTAGAACCATCTAGCGCATCTATAGCCTCCACAACCTCATCTTTCAAGAATGGCTCAGCCAGAAACCCCTGATGCGTTTTCTCCATCCACACAAGCGATACCTCATCTAGATAGTCACTATAATCCGAAGGGTGCCCAGTGACTCTTGAGGTGTACAATGTGGTGTAGTAAGTAAGCACCTCCTGGACTATTCCCACATTGCCAGACATCTGTGACGCCTCATGATCTACTAGTTCCACTATATAGGTTGGTTTTCGTGACTATTGTATTAATCTAGCTAGGATTCTACCCGGCCTCTCGCCCTCCCCATACGGCCTGGTATTTGCATACTTTCCTAGGAAGAGAGGCCCATGATCTGCTGCTTCCCGAAATTCTGTCAGTAGTGTTGTACTTCATTGCAAATCAGGGGGGTCAATAGTACCTGCCTCAATTTGGTCTAGCTCTGTCAACTGCTCTTCTATTTGTGCTAATGTACGCCGTAAATCTCGAAGTACCCCAGCACTTTTGGAGATACATACTCCTCGTATGTATGCATTGAAGGCCTCCCACAGTACTGCCTTAGAATCCACTGATTCCAGGGCACCGTGCACAGAGCCAGTACAAGCAACTGCCTTGAACGGAACTAAATTGGTTTACAAAGCTCACCAGTACCCCGCTGGAGGCCTGACATTGTGACCTCAAGGTACAGATACTACAGGTCTGACCTTAAACAGCAAGAATGGTGAGTACACCTCTCTGATAAGGGCCACAATGGGCTCTTATTGATACTCCGTGGTCCTGACGAAAGCCCCTAGAGATTCCGGGGGGCTGAAACATGATGACCCTTTTAGTGCAGAAGACTAGTAACTTGATCTTATAACGCACTACCAACCTTTTTTTAACTTTCCACATCACCACTTCCTGAATAAAATACCGATGATGATAGTGATGTAGTGAATTTTAATTCACTACACTAGAGCACGAGCACAACCTTCTTTTTATTCCTGACCACTACTGACAAACCAGTAGGTCCTCCTCCGGGTGGAGGTCAGCATATTCTACAAACAAAAAGACCCAATTATGATGCTGAAGTAGTACACGTAGGCGGAGAATCAAGATATACTGCCAAACGGCCTGTGCACTCATATGAGGGTTTTATATGACGGTTCACACATGATTAAAAATACCCTGGTTATACAGGACAAGTGGTCCATTCTCCCCCCTCTTTGATTGTTGTATATCCTCAACTCCACCACTCACCTGACCGGGGTCTCCTGGTTCAGGATCACAGGCTCCTCAGTGGGCCACGGACCTGCCACCGTTCTTGTTGGTGTGAAAGGGGGAATGGGGGTTTCGCACCACTGGCACATTGGGGGGAGTAGACCCAGGGGGGCCACCTCACACATCCCACAGCTTTATGCCCGACGGCCGGTCCCTGTCGCCACAGGGCCTCCGTGTCTGCAGGACCATTTAAGAAACTTTGTTGGCCTCACAGTGCACCCCCACCACAATCACTCATCCTGTTGGTGCCTCACCACCAAACTGTGTGGTAATCTTCTCCGCACCCTTTGTGATGCACGCCGGCACCGCTCACTTGAGTCCCCAGCTTCATGCTGGATAATAGGTTGTGCCACGCCAGCTCATGGATCTTCGGTGCTGATTTGCACCGCGCTCAGATCCTGGGTCAGTTAACGACCCGGCAGCCCCTCCATCTCATCCTACGGCACGGCCTTACACAGCAGCACCTCCGAAGCCACCAGGGTGGACATTTTCTGCTGGGTTAGAGGTGGAGCTCCAAGGCTACGTGGCCATTATGGTCAGCGGTTTGGCCATGCCCCACCTTCCCTGTATTTTTAAAATTACTTACTACCCCTACACACTAACCATTCCTGGACCCTAGAAACCCATTACAACTCCTTGCTACTTCCATTCTCTGAACCCTAAAATCACCTTTCTATCCCTTACATTACCCATTTATGATCCCTAAAACACCTAACTAACCCAATACACTGACCCTCACCAAAAAATAAAAACTACCTCCTTACTATCCCTTGCCACTGCTCTTTTCTGAACCCTAAAACCTCTGTTCTATCCCTATACACTACCCATCCTTGAACTGCTTAAACTCTTAACTATTCCCATACACCTCCCTTCAGTGAACCCTGAAAACTGCATAGACCCACTTTAGACTACACTTACCATCCCCACCACCCATCCCTGTCCCCTAAAACTAGCTGCTACTACAATAAACTACCCATCCATGAGCCTTAAAATCCCGTTACTTTCCTTTTACCCTATCCATCCATCCTACAAAACCTTAAGCACACCACCAATCCAACCCTCTTAAATGAGTTGTAACTGTAAAGTTTGTGACTTACCTCATTGCAGTGGTAAATGGATTGTTGTAAATTAGTTGTAGGGGTTTTAATGGATGCATACTAATAGTGTAATGCTATCTTTACTTCATGAGGTTACTAGATTTTCGAAACCTGTTGTTAAACAGAAACTCTTGAATATCTCTCTTTACACATAGTCAGCTGCAAAAATAAACAGAAAATGTTCTTCACTTGGTCTGTAGATTCTGGTATTTGCCAAAGCTGAGTGTCTGCAAGGAGTAGTGATGAATGCCTAAAACATGCTTTTATTACCTCCTACTATAGAAGCCGTTGGCTGGACCAAAAAAGTTTAGAGCTATAGCAAAGCTCCTCTCCATCCTTAAAATGATGAAGGAGAAGCCACACATCAATTACAAGAGAGTATTTAAGCAAAAGGCATCCCTTGGGACAGAAAATATGGTTTTAGACCAGGGCTGGAAGTGAGACATTGAGTGTGGGTATTAGGGAACGGCTTGTTGACTCTCTCTATGAAGAACAATTGGAAATCCCAATGCTTCTCACCCTCTCTGCAGCCTATGACACAGTGGACCATACCACATTGTTGGAGAGGCTGGAACAGTGAGTAAGAATTCCTGGTCTACCCATTACATGGGTATAATCATTTTAAGCAAATAGAAGTCAACAAATTGTGAAGTGCAACCCCTCATCATCAGTGAAATAAATAACTCTTGGCACCCGTCAGGGATCCCTGCTGTTGCCGCTACTGAGACCCAGGGGCTGGATCAGCACCAATGTAAATTCCAAGGACCTAATTTACAAGAAGTGGCGCATCGCTGCGTGAAAGCAGCGATGCACCACTTCTCAGTGCGCCCTCCTTGCGACACCAATGATGCATCATATTTACAATTTGACGCATCATGTCGCAAGGAAGGACAGATGCATCAGTATAACTGACTTATCTGTCAGTGCAAAAAGTGACGCATTGCTGGCTGGAGTTTTGTCGGAAGCCTGATGCAACTTCAGCAATGTTCCTTTCACATGGGGCAAGCCCCATGTGAAAGGACCTGCTTCACCCTTACGCCTGCCACTTCCAGGACACATTGGCGTCCTAGAAGTGGCGCAGCAAAATCTCATAGATTTCGCTACACCACTCCTACGACCCTTTCTTGCGGGGGAACGCCCACCCTGCATAAATTATACCTGGCGCAGGTATAATATAGCGCAGTGGTTTACGAAGTGACGCACCTACCTAGATGTGTCACTTCGTAAATATGGCGCAACATGTAGCATTTTTCACACCACTGGTGGGTCACAAAAAGTGGCACACCGGTGGTGCACCGTGACGCAGGGGCTCATAAATAAGCCCCAAATGTATTCAGATATAGTTCAACTCCACAACCAGCTTGGTAATGCTGAGCTACAGAACAGCAACATTATCAACAGACCTGGGTGAAATTTCAATTACATCAGAGTAATCCGAGAATTGCTGATCATTTTGCAGCCGCGGTCATGCAGATAACAGCGGTGGGGCGTTGGGGCTGTGTAAGGGGGGATTCCAAAGCACGATGCCGAGGGAAAATTAAATATGTATTTAATTTTCCCCCGTCATCGTCCCTCAGAATCCCCCTTTACACGGCCCCACCGCCCCACAGCTGTTACCTGCACGGACAGTGGCTGATTTTGTGTTACTCTTTTGATGCTAACTTACTAAAAATTGTACACGTTCACGTAAATATGAGTAATTTGGCACAAAAATCGAACACAAGTATAATAGGAACCATGAATTTAGCGAGCCCGAGAGGCTGCCGGATGCTGCTTTTCGTGTTCTGTTGCATTGAGCTCTATTTTCTTTCAGCAGAACACATTCTCTGGTCCATTGTGGATTCAACTGTGCATTTTACACTAAGAAAATAGCCTAAATGCTTCTCACGGAGGGGCATAATAGCAAGGAACCTCGTTAAAATTATTGCCGTTTTATTTGCAGGAAACTGCCGATAAAACGGCGATAATGGGCTTGCTAATATGCGTTATAGAATTCCTATAGAATCCCAGATTAGATGTGTAGGACATCTAACCTGGGATTCTATAGGAATTCTATAAGGCATATTAGCAAGCCCATTATCGCCGTTTTATCGGCAGTTTCCTGCCGATAAAATGGCGATAATTTCAACGAGGTTCCTTGCTAATGTGCCACATAATTCTGCATTAACTCCTGTAATTTTGCGGTCATTTCATGTAATCACACTACAGCAAATTATGAGAGTTACGCCTACCCCTAAATATTACTTAATGTATACCTGAATTAAAGTACTGAAAGTCAGAAACCCAGCAGACAGCAAACTGTTCTTTTTCTAGCCTAACTATTTGGAAATCCCAATATCTCATCAGGCCGTACAGAACCATAGAATATGGTTGGATATACATTTTCTTATGACCGTCAAATCTCCATAGTAGGATCTGATCAGGATTTGAAAGGTGGGAGATCTTTGGAAAAAAGGTGAGGTTGTCTCATTTATTCAATTACCAACTACTTACGGACTGGCACAGACGGAATCTTTCAGATACATGCAGATTAGACACGCTCTCATGGGGGTAATTGCACCAGGCACACAACTACCAGAGGCCTCGCCACTAGAGGACAGACTTTGACTGACCATTTGAGTAAAAAAGCCATCTCCCAAACTTACTAAAAAATAATAAATAGTCAGCCGGGCCACACAACAAACCTAAAGGAGCAATGGGAGACCGAACTGGGTGAACTGGACGATACAGATTGGCAGGAAGCACTCGTGTCCCCAAAAGAGATAGTGATACCTTCTAAACTTCAATTTATTCAACTGAATATCCTGCATCGCACTTACTATACACGCACACTTTTGCATAAATTAGGCAATACATATACCCCGTTATGCCTGAGACTGTGTGGCGCTGAGGGTACATTCCTACACACACTCTGGCACTGCCCAGAATTTACAGGTTACTGAGAGGCAGTTATGCGCGCAATTTCGCGAGTCGCGGGGGTCACGCTTCTGCCGGAACCAAAGAGATGCATACTTAACATCTGGGAGCATACAGACCTCAATCATGCAGCTCAAGACTGGGCGACACAAGGGATGATACTGGCAAAGCGTAATATAGCGTAGCACTGCAGGTCAAGACAAACTCCTAGCCACCACCAATGGTGTTGCGACATGGACACTGTTATGGTAATTGAAAACACAGTCTATGTCCATAGGGGATGCCCCAAAAAATAGTCTCGGATATGGGGCAGATGGAATACATTCCGAGGTAATATTTGTGAACCACCACAAGAGGAGTCAATATCTGATGTCAGTCAATAGTGGAACAAGACATGGGTAAATTGCTATGTAATGTAACCCTGTATGAATGTATGATTAATATAAAAGAGAAAATCTTGTTGATCATGATAGAGGATGATTCAGAAAAGGGGGTGGTGATGAACAGAGTGTCTGAATTAAGCAGACCACTCTTACCCAGTCCAAAGATCAGGGCTTGATCCATCACCGTTATTTAGCTCACTGCCCCATCCCAGCTCAGAACCTGGCTATATGCAAATTAGTCTGTCCCTGGCCCAGTGCATCATGGGAACAGGGCAGACCAAACTACCAAGCCAATTCTTCACCAGAAAGGAGACAAGCTACCGGGGACCGGTTTCTGGCATTTCAGCCTCGTCGGCCCGGCTTGCTTGAATCCTGATGGAGCAGTGAGCAAGGGACTCACGTCTGAGTATACCCTGCCACACCTATAGTGGCCAAAAACGATTCAGAAAAGGGGGTGGTGATGAACAGAGTGTCTGAATTAAGCAGACCACTCTTACCCAGTCCAAAGATCAGGGCTTGATCCATCACCGTTATTTAGCTCACTGCCCCATCCCAGCTCAGAACCTGGCTATATGCAAATTAGTCTGTCCCTGGCCCAGTGCATCATGGGAACAGGGCAGACCAAACTACCAAGCCAATTCTTCACCAGAAAGGAGACAAGCTACCGGGGACCGGTTTCTGGCATTTCAGCCTCGTCGGCCCGGCTTGCTTGAATCCTGATGAAGCAGTGAGCAAGGGACTCATGTCTGAGTATACCCTGCCACACCTATAGTGGCCAAAAACGATTCAGAAAAGGGGGTGGTGATGAACAGAGTGTCTGAATTAAGCAGACCACTCTTACCCAGTCCAAAGATCAGGGCTTGATCCATCACCGTTATTTAGCTCACTGTCCCATCCCAGCTCAGAACCTGGCTATATGCAAATTAGTCTGTCCCTGGCCCAGTGCATCATGGGAACAGGGCAGACCAAACTACCAAGCCAATTCTTCACCAGAAAGGAGACAAGCTCATTTTGTCCACCATAAGCGTGGAACGGTATACTCAGATGTGAGTCCCTTGCTCATTGCACCATCAGGATTCAAGCAAGCCGGGCCGACGATGCCTGAAATGGCAGAAACCGGTCCCCGGAAGCTTGTTTCCTTCCCAGTACAAGAATTGGCTTGGTAGTTTGGTTTGCCCTGTTCCCATCATGCACTGGGACAGGAACAGACTAATTTGCATATAGCCAAGTTCTGAGCTGGGATGGTGCAGTGAGCTAAAAAACGGTGATGGATCAAGCCCTGATCTTTGGACTGGGTAAGAGTGGTCTGCTTAATTCAGGCACTCTGTTCATCACCACCCCTTTTTCTGAATCATTTTGTCCACCATAAGCGTGGAAGGGTATACTCAGATGTGAGTCCCTTGCTCATTGCACCATCAGGATTCAAGCAAGCCGGGCCGACGACGCCTGAAATGGCAGAAACCGGTCCCCGGAAGCTTGTTTCCTTCCCAGTACAAGAATTGGCTTGGTAGTTTGGTTTGCCCTGTTCCCATCATGCACTGGGACAGGAACAGACTAATTTGCATATAGCCAAGTTCTGAGCTGGGATGGTGCAGTGAGCTAAAAAACGGTGATGAATCAAGCCCTGATCTTTGGACTGGGTAAGAGTGGTCTGCTTAATTCAGGCACTCTGTTCATCACCACCCCCTTTTCTGAATCATGATAGAGGATGGACATTTATTGTACAATATCTTGAACCATCATGTATGCACCATTTACTTTTACGGCAATGTACTGTCTGTAGCTATACACACACGTGGCAATACAAAAATGTAACTTTTTTTTAAAATCTCCATAGTAGTTAAAAACACCGACTTCTACGTAATGCTTCATAGAAATATCCTCACACTACTCCAGGTACACCTCACTGCAGTTAACTTACCAGGGATCTGGTATTAAAAATTCAAATACTGCTTGTGCAACAGACAGCAAGAAAGAGATCTTACAGCGATAGAGTATACAAAATCAATCAGTCAGGGTATGCTTCAACCTTAAGAAACTGGGCCACGTTTCATGGGTCCTCAAAGAACTTCACTGGCGTTCTTATGTATGAATGAATGAATGAATGAATGAATAACTTTATTGTGTGGTTACTTAAAACCATTACATTAAGACCAAGGTATAAAATTACAAAAGTTAAAACCACAAAATTTCTGTAGACAAGCGTTTGTGAGAAGTTCCCAAAGTTCATAAGGACACACGCGGTCGGGGACCTGTGAGGGCCACCAGGTGTCCCGCGACGAAGTCTCTATTCCTGCGTGGCCTTGGCAGCTATCAGCTCGAGCCGAGTCTGTTGTATACATTTTCCGAATGAGGCCATCTGTTTTACTATGCTCAAGGTGTATAGATGATGGATTGCTTCCTTAGCTGTGCGTGTCCCGGCGTCCCTAAGAATGGGCCTAAGGTAGAGGGTGCTGGGTGCATGTAGGGCAGGGCAGCAAAATAGTAAGTGGGCCAATGACTCTCGTTTATAATTGCAGAGTCTGCAATCCCGAGCTCCTGTGCCTGCATTTTCCAGGTGATATAGTTCTTTGAGCGGCAGGGGGTGCAGTCTGTAGGCAAGAATCTTGTGGAGAGCTGGGAGGCCCACGGCCTGCGTGAGATGGTTTCGAGGATTGTGCGCGGTATGGGGCAAGCATAGGGACTCATGGAAGGCTCTTTTCGTGAGGGACTCCAAGTCCATGTCCCGAGAGCATGCGCGCACTTGCTTTTTTATCGCATGTTTGATGGTCGTGTAGTTGACAAGGTCTGGGTTCCACGACTCGATCGCCAGATTCAATTGCATCATGGCTGCTTCGATGGTAGCTGACCGGGGGTTCCCTGGTTCAATGAAAATGTGTTTCAGGACGGCCTTCAGTGTGTTATCGCGTGCCGCTGTTGTGAGGTAATAATATTTACTTAGGGCTGCCATCTCTTCCAGAGTTTGTTGATTAAGGGAGAATTCCAGACGGATTAGAGTGTTTCTTGTACATTTCGGTAGATGGTACAGTCTCTTGTATGCCCCACAATGAATTTTTTCCAGCTCCTTATTCAGTTTGCCTGGGTACGCCTGTTGTGCGTAATTAAGGGCCGGCATTAACTTGGCCTTGAGGACTCTTTGGATGGCCGTTGCTGATGGGCTGTGTATGAGGGCTTGTAGTTTACATAGGGCAAAGGTGATGGACTTACCTTTACCCTGTATTTTCTTTAAATGGGTACCGCACAACCCCGATTCATGGAAGGAGACCCCTAAGTATATGTATTTCTGGATACTGTCCAAAGTTAAATGGCCGAGGCTCCATTTTGCTCTTTTTTTTTTGGGGTAATGCCCAAAAAAGACTATTTTTGATTTAGTCGGATTTGCTACCAGCCTGTTTTTGTTGTTATATATTGCCAGGGCGGTAAGTGCCTTTTGGAGTCCTATTTTTGTATGATCCAGAATTACGAGATCATCCGCGTACTGCATGAAATGTATTTTGGTTGCCCCGATCTTTGGCGTTGCTAGGGCAGCCCCCAGCAGGGCTGTCTCCATATCTGCTGTATATAGATTGAACAGTAGGGGCGCCAACACGCACCCTTGTTTTAAACCGCGATTCGTGTCTATCTTGTCAGTTGCAGAATCGTTTGAAAGTTTGATTCTTACCCAGGTGTTTTGGTACAGAGATTGTATCGCTCTTAACAGGGAGGGATCGATGTTCCAATGGACCAGCTTTCTCCATAAGATGGTGCGGTCTACTCCATCGAACGCAGCAGAATAGTCGATGAAGCAGGCGAACAAAGGAAGACTTTTGCGCCGCCGTGCTTGATTGACTAGGTAAGAGAGTGCTGTGATGTTGTCTACAGTCGAGGACCCTGGTCTAAAGCCAGTTTGACAGAATGGCAGGAGGTTTTCTTCGCTTGCCCAGTCTGTAAGGTCTTTCAAGATGGCGCTTGCGTAGGCTTTACCCTCGATTTCCAACAGGGCGATCATGCGGTAGTTTGTTGGGTCTGATTTGGTCCCTTTCTTATGAATTGGGTGCAGGAGCGAGCCTCTCCATGAGTCAGGCACAGCCCCCGACAGCCAGCAGTCAGAGAATAGGTGGGTCAAGTTTTCAGACCAGAATTCGATGTTTGATTTAAACAGGTGGCCTGGTAGACCGTTGGGGCCCGGTGCGCCGTTTGCTCTGATTTTTTTAAATATTTTGGACACTAGAGCTTTTCCGGGAGGGGGTGTTGGATTAGTAATTAAGGCCGGGTTCACTTTTTGTGGGGTCGTGTTGTGTGGCTGGATAGTTAGTCCTTCTTCCTTGTAAAGCGCTTTTACATGACAGACCCAGACAGATGCCTCAAGGGAGTTTTCTCTATGGTTTGTGCCTCGACCAAGATGACTAATGTAACGCCAGAACTCTTATGATTTCAACAGATCGAAAATTTTCAGCCACTGAGCCTCGCAGTGATTACGCTTAGCAGCCCACACTTTTCTGGAGTGGCTCTTTGCGACCTCTTGCAGTTGGATTTTGTTTTTGGTTGTGCGGTTTTTACTGTAGGCTTTTCGTTTTTTGTTTAAATCCTTTGCACTGATTTTAATTTCTGCGTTGAATCCGAAGGCCGTCGGAGGGTACCAGTGGATTGCCCTTGGTTTGTCCCCACCTCCCCTAAGTTCTGCCGCTAGGGTCGAGGTGATTCCATCCCATGTAGCTATTGTCTCCTGGTTGTGTTTGCGCGGGGGCCAGCCTGCCCACGTGTTTGCCCTGTTGTTAAAGGTTGCTGTGGCTACCTGTCCCCATTTTATTCTTCTGGGCAGCTTTATTAATTCTTGGCCGTCCGATGCCCCCACGCATGTGGGCTTATATCGTGATTGCACTAATAAGTTCATGGTAATTGTTAGGGCTGCGTGATCACTGTCATTGCGTTGGTGAACCGTGAAGTTTGTCATTTTGTCTTGCAGTTTATCGCTTAAGATGATGTAATCGATCGTCGTTTGGTTGTTGTACGTGTGACTGATCAAGGCTCCCGGGGTATTCTTTAAGAGCAATGTGTGGGCCGTCGCCAGTTTGTAAGATTTTAAGAGTTCATTCAGAGCTTCGGACCCCCCGCGATGTTGATTTTGCTCAGTAGAAACCCCTATGTTATGGATGTTAAAGTCACCGAGGATAATGCAGTCTAATGATGGATGGCCTAGCAGTAAAGTTTCTAATTGATTTGCGAGTGTGAGCGAGTTAGATGTGTTCTCCTGCGAGTTATGATAGATGTTGATTAGTAGTATTGGTGAAATTCCGTTGATGAAGTGGGGGAATTTCAGAATGCCCGCCTGTAGGGTGTCTGGTTGATTATGCAATTCCATGAATTCTATGTTCAAGGCGTGTTTTATGTAGACGCAAATCCCCCCTGAAGGTCTTCCGAATATGTTGGTCTTTTTAGCCGCTTTACTGTATTCTGCATATCCTCTTAGCGAGAGTGGTTGGGTCAGCCAGGTTTCCTGTGTGCATATAATGTCTGCTTCCTCCAAGAATATCACCGCAGCTGGGCTTAGTAGCAGCTTTTTGAGGCCTGAGACGTTCCACATTAATATTTTTAGGCTCTCGGTGAATTTCTCTTTTTTCTTTAGAGTTTTTTCTCGCTCGCTGACAGTATGTTGAGGTGTTCGGGCTAAGTTTGCGAGGCAAACTGTATTAGGAACTGGAATTTAGTGCAGATGACAGCCAGGACCAGTCGTTGCTTGAATGACCCCTAGTTATGCACAATCGTTTTCCTTGACTGAGGTTGGTTGTGATCTTAATTGGGGTTCCATTGGTTGAGCTGTTGTTTATGCTACCTTTGCACGGAAGGAGCGTTTGTGAGTGTAGAGTCAACCACGCCCTGTACCTGATTGTGCGGCTTAGAGTGTAGAATCGATTTTTTTAAAATTGAGGGATATTTTTGAGTCGGTTTTGCCTTTATCTTTATACCCCAGCTTTCTAGTAGGGGTTGTTGACTCCTCAGTGCCTCCGCCAGGTCTGAACTGATGAAAGTTAATTCCGTTGTTTCATTTTTTTCTTCCACGTCCGGGGGCAGGAAAGAGATGGTTTCGATGTCTTTGGTTTTTATACCTTCCAATCCCGGGAGGTTTGCGCAGAGTGTTAGGAGGTTACTTCGGTTGAGGATGTCCCATTTTCCTTGCGAGGTGTATTCTGGGTATAACAGTATTTTCCGGTCCTTTGCATGTGCTTGACTTGCACTGGCCTCGTTAAGCCAAATTTTACCATGGGTTTCAATTGGAGGTATCAATATCAAACCGGGCTGGTAAGAGTTTGTCTGCTGGTTTGGTCCTATTGTCGGTTGAGGTGCCTCCGTGGGCATTGGGCTGGGGGAGCAGTTCTTATTCCATTGCCTATTGACGGCTTGCTCCAGCTTAAAAGGTGTTGGCCCGTGGGGGGCGCTCTGAAAATCTCCGATGGTGACATTGATAGTTTTTGAGTTATTGGAGGCTGATGCTTCGCTCATTGTAAACTTGGTTTGCACTGAGTTCTCAAAGCTTGTTAGATGGGGCTCCTGCGTGTGTTGCGTGGCTTCATCGTGGCTGGTTGCCTGCGATTCATGCGCATGTTTTTGTGTTATTGGCGCTGTATCGGATTGAGAAGCCACGGGCGGAGCTAGCAAGCTTGGATCCTGGGCTGGGGTAAATGTGTGTGAGTTTCCAGTCAATGATCCTATAACTTCTGCTGTATGCATGGGGGCTGCCAGGTTAGATGTTTCGTCTGTGATGGTGTTGTCAGGAGGCTGCTTATTAGGTCGTAACAAATTGTGAATAACGCTGGTGGCATATGCATTATTTTTCTTCTCCTTGTTGAGTTTTCTTAGTTTTTTCTTGTTTTTCCTTGACAAGTTTTGTGACTCTGGACTGGACGGCTTAAGGGTTTGTTGGTGGACCTGACTTTCAACCTTAGTCAGGGTTGTTCTTGTGCCGCCAGCAGAAGACGAGGCCAGGGGGGCTGGCTTTTCCGAGCTACTTGGGCAGGGGATTACTGGGCTGTTATCCGTGGGGTGTGCCTGGGCGAGACCCTGTGTAATTGAAGGCATGCTCTTCAAACAGTTTTTTTTATTTGCCTCACCCTTGAGGTCCTCTATTAGTGTGGTCATAATATTTGGAAGTTTTTCTAAGCTGTGCAGGATCGGACTGCAGCTGCATGACTCTGGCTTGAATTGTGTGCTGTCCTGCGCTCTGCGTATCAGGGCGTTCAAGTTGTCCAGTTTTGAGTCTATCCCCGAGATCAGATTTGCCACTATTTGTAGAATGTTAATCTGCACATCGAGCTTGTCCGCGTGCATTATCGCTGCTCCTGTCATTGAGACAAGGGCTTCACTGATTAATGATAGATGGTTAGTGTTTGCAAGGCCGCTATCGGAAGGCGGGGATAGGGCCGTTTTATCATTTTCTGGAAGGCCCAATCTTGGTAAGTTCAGTAGGTGATTTGGGGTCCTGTCGAATAATTGACGGGTTACACCTTCCTTATAGGCGGGAGAGTCATAGGGCAAGTCTGTGTGCATCGGTATGATGGGGAGAATTGTGCCTCCTCTCTTATCGACGTGGGTACTGTCTGAAGGGACATATATATTCGCTTTGGCTGCAGGAGGGCTGCTCCGCTGGCGTTCCGCTGGAGGGGGAAATGTCTGGGCTATGATGTTTGGTTGGGTGGGCCCAAGTGCCACCATGTCCAGTGTCGAAGGTTTAGAGGGCATACCGCTCTGGAGGGTAAGTATAGTTGGTGAGAGGGGTATCCTGTTTGCCCAAGGGCTTGCAAGTATTGAGTTCAACTCTTCTTCCTCCGTTACTTTGTTAGTGAACAAACTGTCCGAGGTCCTGGGGCAGGCGAGGGTGGAGGATGTTTTGGGGTTCAAAAAACTTCTTATGTCTCTGTTCCCAGCGGAACAGTTTGAGCGTTCTTTAATGCTGAGCCTGGGCTTGTGCGCATTTGGGTTCGGGGAGCTAGGAGGCTTCCCCATGAGGTCAGTCGGGGGGTGGGCTGGGAGGGAGGGAGCCGGCAGTTCCACGTTAAGAACAATGTGCTGTCCCGGAAAAGTTGGGGTTGCTCCAGTTGCTCCCGCTGCTCCTGCGTGTTCCTCGTCCCAGGGCCCTGGGCCTTGGTAAGGTCCCCCTAGCTCTAATACTGGAGGGTAAAATAGCTTCGCCTTCCGTCTCTTGGCAGAGCTGTGTGGCCGGGGCTTCTCCTGGGGTTGGGTTAGAGTAGAGTTTCTGGTCCTCATTTTAGGGTTGACTTAGGTGGCTTGCCGGCTCCTGGGTTACTGCGACTCGATTGATGCAACCCACGTGATGGATGGAGTCTGTGGGAGTCTGTGGGAGTCTCCTGGAATCTCCTGCTGGATAAGGAGCTCTGGCCCCCCTGATACTGCTACAGATCCGGTGCTTGTACTGGTGAGCAAGTACAAGTTGCAAGTTGTAATTTTGGCGTTTGATGTTTGGGACTCTGACTCTGGCTCTGGGCTCTGGGCTGGTTGGTGCTGCTGGGTGCTCGATGCTGCACTCCCGCCGCGCTCCTGGCCCCCGTCAGTGCGGGGGCGCTGGTCCCCTGGCCTCCTGGCCATGTGGGGGAGTTAGGAGGTGTTGTGAGGAGTTGTGAGTCCGTCGAGTCCGTCCTGTGCCTGGCCTCTGGGGGCGGTCCTGACCCTCAGCTGCACTCCCCCCTGATACTCCCGGCTATCCCCCTACACCCGGGTCCCAGGTCCCAGGCGAGAGCCTGGGCAAAGTCCGCTCAGCGGCTCAGCCCGGGGAGGAGGGCGGGAGGGTACAGGCGGTGGGGGGGGTTGCGTTGCTTTTCTTGGCGGTGCCTCTTGCTACTTGCCTCCCGCTTTTCTGTGGGGTCCGCCGGCTTGCAAGAAGGAGCCTCACGCCTCGCGCCTCACGCCGATTTTTTTTTTTTCCTTGACCGCTTTAAGTTGGTAAGCGGCTGAACTGCTCACCGCTTACTTGCTGCTTCAGTAGCGTCCAGTTACTTGACGCTGACGCTTGTTGTTTGGCTGCTGTTTGCACCCACGGCGCCCGCTGGCTGTCTCTCGCTTGACGCCGGTTGGGGGCGAGGGAGTGTGGCAATTAGCGCGGTGATAATGATGAATTGTGGCAGTGCGGTGCGGTGCACACTGCGGTACAGTGGAGGTGAAGGTGCAGGTTTCCGCTTACCGCTTACTGCATCCCTGCATTCCGCATCCCGCTATCTCCACGTTCTCCTCGCCGCCGGGCTGCTGTGGGCTGTGGGCTGTAGGCTGTAACGGCGGCTGGGGGGGGGGCGGCGGCGAGTCCGAAATCCGGCTCGGCTTTCAGTTCGGTTCTTGGATCCCGGCAGCGGTGGTGTTCCTGCTTGCCGCATGCCGCACGCCGCACGCCACAGCTCTCCTCCTCCTGCTGTTCACTGTCTCACCAGCGCCCTCTGTGCTTCCGTTCTTATGTACAGAAAATAATATTGAAATTTAGCTGAACTGTTCTACAAACAAATGCTATTACAATGAACACAGAGGAAGTTTGATCATTTTGCAGTCCCTCAACTCTGGAGTGCACTGCTTCCAGGTGCCAGGACCCCAATTATTACAAAAAGGCCACAGTGGAACGCAATGACAGGTGACCCCAGACCTTCAAGAGTTCTTGATCATCCTCTACTTAGGAAGAGGACACAGTTACCTGAGATCGTATTTCCTATCAACAAAACAATAGGAAGTAGTTTCAGCTACAAGCTTATCCAAATACTTCCTAAGCTATGAGACGTGTTTATAGTGGCTCAGTGCTCACCCTCCCAGATTTACTGAGGAAGAAAGATTGGGGAAATAGGTGCAGTTGCTTATCCCTTGACAATTTAGTAATGGCTCTAGAGCAACGCAAACTGGCTGCAAGAACCTGCCATACTAAGTAATTGAACTTGACCAGAGTTGGAATTAAAGGCTACCAACACCTCTAACTTTTTCTTCTTGATGTTGGTGGGTAGGGAGATGGAGCCAGAAGCTAAGGAAAGGCCAACCTCTTACATTTTCTTTTCTCTTTTAGAATCGGTGAAATGTTCAATTTCTGACATCAGGAACATTTATAAAGAGTGATAGTGGAAATATTGGGGAATGATTGAAGCCAGAGAGCTAAGAATCAATCATTTGCTAGGGGTGTAAATTTCAAAAAGCCTTCAAAGACAGCAGTAGGAAAGTAGCCAGCAGTTGCATCACAGCCAGCATAAAACCTATGTATATTGTGGTGCATGTTCATCAGGAGTGAGAGCGATAGAAGGTAGCTGGACAATAAATGGGGTGCTGAGGCCTGTGTTAACGTGTGGGCCAGCAAATATATTTATCATCTCCATCTAAGGAGATGATAGACTTCTGGAGGAACGCGACCGACATGCGCAGCCGAACCAACGAAAGTGTATAGCCCCTGGGCTGCAAGCTTCAGGTGCTCCTCCTGAGAGCTTGTTGGCACCAGAAAATCATGCTCACTGGGACCTTAAAGACAAGGTATCCAACCTCATGGAGCCCCCTTCGACTACAGCCTACAGCCTTGGCCCCTGGAAGAATCGAAGCTCCAAAAAAGGGGCTGAGCCTGAACGTAGAAACCTTCACCCGTTGCAGACACCAAAAGTATCTGGCCAGTAAGGGACCTTCCTTGGGCGCGAAATTCAAAGTTCTCCCCCCTAGGGTTTCCTCGCCAAAAGTCAATAGCTTTACTGCGACCTTGTTCAATAGCTATTTGGCCTCATGAAGCTCTTGTCGGCCACAGCCTCTGCCTTTCCCCAATGAAGATTTTAGAGTTGCATTTCAGAGACTAATTCCAGTAGTAAAACTTCTGACCATATCAAACCTGGTTCTGTAGCAGATCCACATTCCATCATAGTCGTCCTAAACTCAGACCTACATCCTGGTCTACCATGACCATTTGACCATGGAGCTTTTTGGTACAATTTTTAAGGTTAATTTTTAAAACTCGATGTCCCCGGTTTCCCTTAAAGGATTTTGTCATTTTGGTTCCCTTTTGTTTATTAAAATATTGTCTATTTTTATAGAATTGGTTTGGTATTTTTATTGTGTCGTATTTTGACTTCATCATTGTTTTGATACTGTTTAAATACTTACACATCGCCTCGAAGTTAAGCCTGTCTGCTCTGGGCAATAGCTACTCTGGGTTGAGCTCAGGTTAAGGGCCATATGTATCAAGCCGTGTTTGAATCGCAAAGGCCGAAATTCGCAGAATTTCGGCCTTTGCGACTCGCAAACGGCCGTTTTGCATGTTTCGGGATGTATGAAACATTCCCAAAATAAGGAATTGCAAAGTTGTGCGATTCCTTATTTTGCCATAGCATTTAGGGAATCGCAATTTTGCGATTCCTTAAATGCTATGTATGTAGCATTTTTGGCTAGCGAAATATGGTTAAGAATTCGCAAATTACCACCAACTTTTAGTTGATGGTAATTTGCAAATTCTTCAAAAAATGCATATTTTGGCATTTTTTAAGGTGGCATGTGATGCACACACATGCCCATAGGGCATGTATGTGTGCCATATGCACACACATGTATATTTCAGGGGTGCAGCAGGGTGTCTTTGAGACACCCCTGCACCCTTGAAATAATTCTCAAATTGCGATTAGCAAATTGCGAATTCGCAATTTGAGAATTATTTCGCAATCATTCCTATGGGCCTCCTGGCCCATAGGAATGCATTGGAAATTATTCCTTAAATGCGAATTTGCTAAATGCGAATTCGCAAATAAGGAATATTAAGGAATCGCTAAAAAATAGCGATTTTTTTCATACATACCATTTTGCAATTCCTAAATAGCGATTCCTTAAAATTCGCTATTTAGGAAATGCAAAATAGTTTGTTGATACATATGGCCCTAAGTTCGTGACTTTAACGAATCCCTAACACTGATTGTGGTTATTAATTGAAATAGTAACCTACTCCTCACAAACTAATACTCAGTTTCATACATAATGGTATCCATATGTTCACTTGATTTTACAACGGTGGCATGGGAAAGCAGCCAAGGTTTATTCTTGGAGGTGTGTGTCACAAGTCATTACAAAAGATAAACTCCTTGTCTAGTCAGGGCTACATATTAAAAGGATAATCATTATTACGTTCATACATAGGAAAGCAGGAGGGTTAAATCTAGTGACAAAAGAAAGAAGATTAATCCCCAAATGCAATTACTGCACTTACTTTCCATGGTCTTGGAATGCATAGATTAGCAGGCACCCTGACATTTTAATACAATGGGAAAGAGCCCTCAGCTAACTTTGAAACACTGGAGTTTTTAGTCTAATTTAAGAGTAAATATAGAATTCTTAGACAATGTGGTAAAAATGGCAGACAGGGGCGTGCTATGTCAAAGCATGAATGGCCTTTATCCAAGTTTCACAGCTGAAGAAAAAACAGTGCAGTTAGTATGAGCTCAGCTACCTGGGATTTGATAGTATAGTTTCAAAAAAACAAATCACCCAACCCACCATGACCCAATAACGACAGGCATTTCCCCAAAGTTAAACATTATGTTTTCATGGAGTAAGGGTCTATTGCAAAGCTTTAAAGAAAGTGTTTGTTCAGTTGAGGAGCCAATGGACAGTGTCTTAGGGCAGTGCTTAATCTGTGCATGCGATTGCAGGTAGGTGCCAGCACTCTTTTTGAGGACCAAAACATGTTTTTTTATTATCAGACTTGGACCCAGAGCAAGAGAAAAAGGCAGAAGAGGGAGATAGTAAGAGGAAGAGAAAGCTAGGAAAACAGACTGTGCAGGCAGAGATGAGAATTCCACATCTGAATTTTTCTGCTTTAATCTTATCATCTGACAATATGAAAATGGCATTAGTATTGTATTATTGGAGCTTTGTAAACATATTCATATTAAACTTATTTTGTTGTTTTCGAATCTTCAAATCCAAAGACTTTATCTCACTTGTGCGAATTTTACTGGTAAGGTAAATTCTTGACCATTTTCTTGTTGGCATTTCATTTAATTGATGTACATTTTCATTTAGATTATCTTTAATTCCCCAAAAAATAGTAAAGAATGTCACCCATGTATCTAATATTAGATTCCATGTGGTTTGATATCTTCTTCGCAATCGTTTTTGTTTACGTTTGCTACATGTAAGACACAATTTGAACCCATGAGCATGTCTGTAAATTGAAGAAGGTATTTTTTTTCTCCATAAAGTAACGGTGTGTTAAAACTATTTTAAGAAATAAACAATCATTTTTTCACACCTCTGTTCCTCAACCAGTTTCCTCCATATCTACCCTACCTGTATTTAAAACATGTAATTCTTTCAAAATAGGGAATTGTTTTGATTGAATACATAGCATTGTTGATGCCTATCGTTTACATAATCAAAATATAAATATTATGAACTCAAAGATTATTTTTAATTATTTTTATTTTGTATTTGTGAGAAGTTGGCCTGATATATGATGCTCACTAGTTCTAGTGATCACCTTGTATCAGTCCAAAAACCCTTATGGTGATTGGTTGTAAGTCAACCTTATAGACCAGCTATCCTAATGGTAGCATGGACAAAGCAGTCTTAGGCTAAACTCTTTTGGCATGTGAAGCCAGCTGTTTTACCACATATAACCCCTTGAATACCAGATGAAAGGACACCACACAGGTTGTTATAAAAATAAACAGTATATTTATTAATAACAAACACCTCTGAACTCTTTATGAGGTCAGAGGGCTAAGCACATGAGAATCTCTTAAGAAAAATAAGATAAATTGCACAAAATTACAATGGTGCCCTAGGGGCAGGGCAAACCATATACTAAGTAAATGGTATAAGTAGAACGATTTAGAAAATGAAGATGCCCAGAGGCTGTAGGTTCGCTGGGACTACCCTACCCTAACCTTAGGTAAGTAACAGGAGGCCCACAGGACGCGTGTGCAGAGTGTGAACTCACACGTGGGATGCGGAACAAAGTCAATGGGCAGAACAAATTACGAAAAGGTAAGTAATAGACAGTTCCGACTAGTCAGGACTAAAACGATTGGATATCTGGACACTAGGAGAGTCAATCTACCTATGAGCACCGAAATGCTCTTGTTACCTCACCCACGGGCTGCGGGTGCATAGGTGTGAAAGTGTGTCGGGTTTCCGCGTTGAAGTCAATGGAGCCTGGAGAAAAGATGCTGCAGGCGACCAGGAGGAAGATGTCCGGTGCGATCCAAGGGTGGATCGAGGAAGAAGAGAACCTGAAAGCAGAGGGGACAGTGTTCAAAGTCACTAGCCAGTGACCGGTGTGGAACCAGGAGGGAATCAGATGCTGTCGTCGCGATCAGGTGAAGAGTGGGCGCTTGTCTCTGCAGCTACGTGGACCAGAAGGTGTCTTCGATGACCAGGATGGAGGCACGAGCTGTCCCACGCAGGCTCTCACTGTCGGCGGTGTCGGATCCAGGATTGGAGTCAACAGTCCTTGGCAAAGGCAACCCACGCGGTGAGTGGAAACGGCGTCTGGAGTGGACCAGGAGGGTCCAGGGTGCTCCTCTTTTGGAAGGGAGCAAGGGCCAGTCTGGAGCAACCAGACCAGCAGTGTAGATTTTTTGGATCGTCGTCTAGGAGGTCACTAGCTAGCCGGCAAGTGACCAGACATCGCGTCGAGCAGCAATCAAGCAAAAGTGCCCCACGTAATCTTGTGGATGCTGGAGGGCTGGTCTTTGGTGCAGGAGCTGCTTGGGGCTGGGGCTTCTCAATCCCCAAAGCACTTTCTTGAGGAGGCCTCAGAAGTCGTGCTGGAAGCGAAGTGCAGTCTCTTCAAGATGGCCGGTCCCACGTGTCTCGTCGCACCCACGGGTCTCAGCTGTGCTGCAGATGTGAGTAGAGGTCGGAGAGGTCTAGGAGTCCGGGTCTCATCGGGCTCTGAAGTCTGGATCCGGCAGGAAGGACAACAAAGTGGACCGCTAGGACGCTTGATGGTGCCTGCAGTTGCAGGGTGGACACTCCTTGCCCACAAGGGAGATTCTTCAGTCTTCTGTGGAGCAGAACGTCAAAGTCCAGAGTTTCTTCTTGTAAAGTTTTTCAGGATAATCTAATTTGGAATGGGACCAGCTCCTACCTTTATCCTGTTAAAGGGGGCTGTACTATCACTAGGTCCCTCCTATGGGTGGGACCCGGAAGGGGGGTGGTTACACCGCCTATCCTTTGTCCGGTTTCATGCCAGAGCCGGGGCTGGAGTGCCCCAGCGACTGGTTTGAACCGGTGTATGCACAGGGACACCTTGTGTGCCCCAGGTATGTCTCATTCCTTTCAGGCCTCCCTACCTCAATACACAAAATCCTGCCTGGGGTGGTGCTAGCACCTCCCAAGGCAGGAAACCCTTTGTCCAGGCCTCCCTCGCTGGAAGGACTCCCAGCAGCAGGAGGTCAGACTTGTGTCTGTGGTGGCAGCATCCATTTTGTGATGCTGATGCTCGAGTTAACTTTAACCGGGGTTCACAGTTACATACATGTCGTGTCCCTCTAAAAGGGTGGAATGCTACCCCCGTCGCCAGAACTGGCGAGGGGGTAGTATTCCAATTCGTATGGCACCTTACTTTACATGTTTGACAATGCTATACCAAAGTTAGCAATAACCGCGAGGATTTTAATGCACTTAAGAGTATATGGTATAGCGTTATCATGGAACAGCTATAAGGACTTGGTTCCGCAAGCTGCAGACAGGCTCAGCTCATGCTAGAGCACCATCTCACATAATTCCAAGCACTCTGCCTTCAGGATTGATAAGGCCTGCCATAGGAGTGACTGATAGGAATATATGTGTCCATTTTAGGGTTAGATATAGGTATACTATGTCTACAGCAAAGGGTGATTACACCACCTTGCCCCAGCTGTCTTACCAGCCAGCTGTGTCTGTTTGGATGGCCAGCCAGGGGTGGCACAATACATGCTGCAGCACCTGGTAGGCCTTGGGTTCACCTATGCCCTGGGTACCTAAGGTACACTGTACAGGGGCTGATAAGGGGTCCCAATATCAATGGGTAAATGCACCTAAAGTACATGGATGTCAATTTAGAGAGAGAACAGCTAGGCTGTGGGTCTGATTAGCAGGCCCACAGCCAGGGAAAGTCGTAAACCAGTGAAGCAAAAAGCAAAAATCTGGTGTGACCATAGGATTGCAGACCCCACTCTCCTACATAACCCCCCCCCCCAAACTTAGGGACATTAAACTAACCTTGACCAGGTGAGTCTTCCTGTTCTAAGTGGAAATACCTGGAGAGACCATCTGCATTGCCATGGTCAGTCCCTGGTCTGTGCTCCACTGTAAAGTCCATCCCCTGTAGGGAAATGGACCACCTAAGAAGTTTGGGGTTTTCACCCTTCATTTGATTTAGCCACAAGAGGGGCTTATGGTCGGTCTGAATCTTGAAGTGAGTTCCAAACAAGTATGGCCTCAACTTCTTCAGGGCCCAAACCACAGCAAAGGCCTCCCTCTCAATAGCTGACCAACGTTTCTCTCTAGGGGTCAGCCTTCTACTTATAAAAGCAACGGGCTGGTCATGACCATCAATATTCAGTTGAGATAGAACAGCTCCCACACCCAACTCAGATGCATCTGTTTGGACAATGAAGGTTTTGGAGTAGTCAGGACTCTTGAGAATAGGTGCAGTACACATGGCCTGCTTCAGGTCATCGAATGCCTTCTGACAGCTAACTGTCCACTGAACTTTCTTTGGCATTTTCTTGCTTGTCAAGTCATTAAGTGGTGTCACAATGGACCCTTAATTTTTGACAAACTTCCTATAGTAACCAGACAGGCCCAAGAAAGCTCTGACCTGTGTCAGGGTGGTTGGAGGAGCTCAGTCCTTTATGGCCTGTATCTTGCTCTCCAAGGGTTGAACCTGGCCTCCACCTACAAGGTGGCCCAGGTACACAACCTGACTCTGCCCTATCTGGCACTTGGTGGCCTTGATAGTGAGGCCTGCCTTTTGCAGGGCCTCCAAAACTTTCCTCAGGTGGATCAGGTGATCCTCCCAGGTGGAGCTGAAGACAGCAATATCATCTAGATATGCTGCACAAAAGTCATCCAACCCAGTGAGAACTTGGTTCACCAACCTTTGAAAAGTGGCAGGTGCATTTTTCAAACCAAAGGGCATCACCACAAATTGGTAATGACCTCCTGGGGTAGAAAATGCTGTTTTGGCCTTGGCATCCTCAGCTAACCTGATTTGCCAATAACCAGCTGTGAGGTCAAATGTACTCAAGAAGGTGGCAGAAGCCAACTTATCTATGAGTTCATCTGCCCTAGGTATTGGATGGGCATCTGTCTTAGTGACAGCATTGAGACCCCTGTAGTCTTCACAAAACCTCATCTCTCTCTTAAATCAATCAAGAAATTTGTATAGCGCGCTACTCACCCGGAGGGTCTCAAGGCGCTAAGGGGAGGGGGGTCCGCTACTGCTCGAACAGCCAGGTCTTGAGTTGCTTCCTGAAGGAGAGGTGGTCTTGGGCCAGACGGAGGTGGATGGGGAGGGAGTTCCAAGTCTTGGCCGCCAGGTAGGAGAAGGATCTTCCTCCCATTGTGGCTCTTTGAATGCGTGGAACGGCGGCGAGGGCGTGGCTGGTCGATCGCAGCTGTCGGGTGGGAGTGTAGAAGGTCAGGCGGTTGTTGAGGTACCTGGGGCCCAGGTTGTGGCGGGCCTTGTGTGTGTGGGTGAGGAGTCGGAACGTGATTCTCTTGTTGACGGGGAGCCAGTGAAGGTTTCTCAGGTGTCCGGAGATGTGGCTGTGTCGGGGGATGTCTAGGATGAGTCGTGCGGAGGCGTTCTGGATGCGTTGGAGTCTCTTCTGGAGTTTGGCTGTGGTTCCGGTGTAGAGGGTGTTCCCTTAGTCCAGTCGGCTGGTGACGAGTGCCTGTGTGACCGTCTTTCTGGTTTCGGTGGGGATCCATCAGAAGATCTTTCGGAGCATGCGTAGGATGTTGAAACATGATGATGAGACGGCGTTGACTTGTCTGGTCATCGAGAGGGAGGAGTCCAGGATGAAGCCGAGGTTGCGTGCGTGGTCCGTTGGTTTGGGTGCGCTGCCCAGGGCAGGGGGCCACCAAGAGTCGGCCCAGGCCGAGGGTGATGATCCCAGGATGAGGACGTCCGTCTTGTCTGAGTTCAGTTTCAGGTGGCTGTTTATCATCCACTCGGCTACGTCTTTCATCCCTTCGTGTAGGTTGGTTCTGGCGGTGGCTGGGTCGTTGGTGAGGGAGAGGACGAGCTGGGTGTCGTCGGCGTAGGAGATGATGTTGCAGTTGTGTTGGCGTGCGATGGCAGCGAGGGGGCTCATGTAGACGTTGAAGAGGGTTGGGCTGAGATGTGGTGTCGAGCAGGTTCCAGAGTTCTACGGCGTGTCTGTGGACGGAGCGGGTGTTGAGCAGGATGCACTTCAGGTGGTTGCTGCTGGTGCTCGGCTTGGCCGGTGCGATACAGGTCCGGATGCAGGAAAACTTGCACGAATGGCAATTGAAGGGTCCGTGGGTGCGTCTTGGGGTGGCTCGGTAGCAGCCGGGTATCCGTCCGGTGTTGAGTGTGTTGAGGGTGGCGGCGTCGTAAGTCCGGCGGGTGGGCTGGCATCTGCGGGGGCCAGGGAGTCTGGCGCTGGGCGCTGTCCAGGCGCGGACGGGCGCAGACGGGCTTGCCTTTGGCGCGCCTTCGGCGCACATTCGGCCCGCCCGCTGCGCGTGCACGCTGCGCGTACGTGGGGACTCTGCCATAAATGGAGAGTGGGGGGGGGCGGAGCGAGGGAGGAGCAGCTGGGAGGCGGGAGCGGGGTGGCGAGTGGGGAGGGGTGCGGTGAACAGAACAAAACGGGGGTGGGGCCGTGGGGGAGCAGCGGCAGGGAGCGGGGTGGAACAGCGGGAGAGAACGGCGGTAGTAGCACAAAAATAGAATCAGGGGCACAACAGTGGAAGCAACGACAAACAAATCATGGGCACAACAGTGGAAGCAATGAAAATAAATCAGGGGCACAACAGTGGAAGCAACGACAAACACATCAGGGGCACAACAGTGGAAGCAATGAAAACAAATCAGGGGCACAACAGTGGACGCGCAAAACAGATACTGGCACAACAAAGAAGCAAAATACAATTACTGGCCGTGGCGGCGACAGGGGAGACCGGGCACACTCAGGGTGGGCCACGCGGCGGGTGGAGCGAACCGGCGCTGACGAGGTCAGGTCGGGTCTTAGCTCCCCGCCTCGCGGACACCTCCTTAAGTATCCACTGGGAGGGAGGAGCAGCTGGGAGGCGGGAGCGGGTGGGGAGTGAGGAGGGGAGCGTTGCGGTGAACAGAGCGAAACGGGGGTGGGGCCGCGGGGGAGCAGCGGCAGGGGGTGGGGAGCGGGGTGGAACAGCGGGAGAAGCACAAAAATAGAATCAGGGGCACAACAGTGGAAGCAACGGCAAACAAATCAGGGGCACAACAGTGGAAGCAATGAAAACAAATCAGGGGCACATCCTGGGTGTGAGGTTTTGGCACTAGAACTACAGGACTAGCCCAAGGGCTTTCTGAGGGTTCAATGACTCCCAATTCCAACATCTTTTGTACTTCTTTCTTTATGCAGTCCCTGACGTGGTCAGGTTGCCTGTAGATTTTACTCTTGACAGGCAGACTGTCACCAGTGTCCACCTCATGGGTGCACCAGTTTGTCTGACTGGGTGTCAGCGAGAACATTTGTCTAAAGGATTGAAGAACTTGTTTGCAATCCTCTTGTTGATGCTCAGAGAGGCTGTCAGAAAAGACTACACCATCAACTGACCCATCATCAGGGTTCTGAGTGAGCAGGTCTGGGAGAGGGTCACTCTCTTCTCCTAGCCCTCATCTGTGGCCATGAGCAAGCCCATGTCCTCCCTGTCGACAAATGCCTTGAGCCTGTTTACATGAAGCACCCTATGGGGGCTCCTGGGAGTTCCAAGGTCCACCAGGTAGGTGACCTCTCCCTTTTGCTCAATGATGGTATGGGGTCCAGACCATTTGTCTTGGAGAGCTGCTGGGGCCACTGGCTCGAACACCCACACCTTCTGTCCTGCATGATAAACAGTTAGGACAGCCTTTTGGTCATGCCAAGCTTTTTGAAGTTCTTGGCTGGCCTCAAGGTTTTTGGATGCCTTCTCCGTGTACTCTGCCATCCTGGAGCGGAGACCAAGTACATAGTCCACTATGTCAAGTTTAGGCTTTTTGAGAGGTAACTCCCATCCTTCCTTCACAAGACATAGGGGTCCTCTTACAGGATGCCCAAACAGAAGCTCAAAAGGGCTGTAGCCAACCTCCTTCCGAGGGACCTCTCTGTAAGCAAACAGGAGGCAGGGTAAAAGGATGTCCCATCTACGCCTAAGCTTTTCAGGTAACCCTTTTATCATCCCTTTTAGGGTCTTGTTGAATCTCTCCATAAGCCCATTGCACTGTGGGTGATAGGGTGTGGTAAATTTGTAATTTACTCCACACTCCTTCCACATTGCAGTCAAGTATCCTGACATGAAGTTGGCACCTCTGTCAGACACAACCTCCTTAGGAAACCCCACTCTGGAGAAAACTCCAAGTAGGGCCCTGGCCACAACAGGAGCTGTAGTGGTCCTAAGGGGAATAGCTTCTGGATACCTGGTGGCATGATCCACTACCACCAGTATAAATCTGTGCCCAGATGCTGTTGGGGGGTTCCATTGGTCCAACAATGTCTATCCCCACTCTCTCAAAGGGCACCCCCACCACAGGTAGTGGTATAAGGGGAGCCTTTGTTGTGCCACCTGATTTGCCACTGGCTTGACAGGTGACACATGAGCGACAAAACTCTTTAGTGCCTTCAGACATGTGAGGCCAGTGAAAGTGTGGGGCAAGCCTATCCCAAGTCTTGTTCTGGCCTAAGTGTCCTGCAAGGGGAAAATCATGGGCTAAGGTGAGAAGGAAACCTCTAAGAGACAAGGGGATGACCAGCCTCCTGGTAGCACCAGGCTTGGGGTCTCTTGCCTCAGAGTATAGGAGTCCTTCATCCCAGTATACCTTATGGGCACCTGTAGCATCCCCTGCAGCCTCAGCAGCAGCCTTCTGTCTGAGGGGTTCAAGGGAGGAGCAGTCTAATTGTGCCTGTCTCAAGTATGCCCTGGAAGGTCCCCCTGTCCCAAGAAACTCAACCTGTTCAGGTTCAAGCTCTTCTAGGACACTTCCTTCTGGGGTCTTTGGGTCAGCCTCCTGAGAGGGCTGATCCTCAACCTGAGGCAGGGGGGAAGGCTCTGCCTTAACCCTACTGTTCTTCCTCTTGGGTAGTGTCTGGTCCATTCTTCCAGGATCCAGCACTTGTTCAGCTGGGCATTTCTTGGCCTGTGACCTGGTCACAGCAAGGACATGTGAGGAGAGGACTAACATTTCTACAAGAGTCCTGTACCTCACATCTGACCACAGTGAGGATTCCAAATCATTGCCCAAGAGACAATCTACTGGGAGGTCTGAACTAACTGCAACCCTTTTGAGGCCAGTTACCCCTCCCCAGGAGAAGTTAACAACTGCCATACTGTGATTTGGTAGTGACGTTGCTAGCATTGGTCACTAGGTAGTCTGAACCTAGCATGATCTGATCAGGGTCCACAAATGTTGGTGTCACCATAGTGACACTGGCACATGTGTCCCTGTAGGCCTGAGCCATTTTTCCATTGATTAAAGGCGTTTGCCTGTATTTGCCCAGAGTACTAGGACTTACAGTAGGGGTCATATCCATGTCCCCAGTACAAACAAGAACAGCCTGAGTAGGTATTCTGACTAAGTCAGAACCCATCTCAGTTCCCAGGGTTAACCCTACTATAGCCTTGGGGGGTACACTACCACTACTAACTGTACTAGGGGGTGCAGGTGTCTTAGGGACAGTAGTGGTAGGAGTTGGGCCTTTCTTGGTGCATTCACTAAACCAGTGAGTCTTACTTTTACAGTATTGGCACCATGGTTTCTTTGGAGCATCATTCTTCTTCTTTTGGGAATTCTGGACCCACCCTCCTTGGATTGTTGGGGCCCTGTTGAAGACTTCTGGTCATTTTGCTTATTCTCATTATTACCCTTCTGGTCTGCTTTCTTTTGGCCACCACCCTGGTTCTGGTTCTGCTGCTTGACCCTGGTTCTGACCCATCTGTCTGCCTTCTTTCCCAATTCTTGGGGAGAGGTCAGATCTGAGTCAATCAGGTGCTGATGCAACAACTGGTTCTGACAATTATTTAAGATTTGTTCTCTCATAATTAGATTATACAATCCTGTGTAATCAGTAACTTTACTACCCAGTAACCAGCCTTCCAAAGCCTTAGTGGCACAATCAACAAAGTCAGTCCAATCCTGAGCCTGAGTTTTCTGGGTGTCTCTGAACATCACCCTGTACTGTTCAGTTGTTAAGCCAAACCCATCAATCAGTGCAGTTGTCAGGACTTGGTAATCATTAGCATCCTCATCTCTAACAGTGAGGAGCTTATCTCTACCTTTACCTTCAGAGGAGAGCCACAATATTGCTGCCCACTGACTCTGGGGTATCTGCTGTACTTTGCAGGCTCTCTCCAGAGCAGTTATCCACTTGTGGATATCATCTCCTGTCTTATAGGAAGGCACTATTTTACTCAGGTGTCTATTATCAAAACTCCTGTCTTTATCCCTAGGGATATTGCTGCCACCAGTGGGTGCTAACCCACTCAACTATTGCTCTCTAGCAAAGGCAAGTTTCTCCTTGGCAAGGGCAAGTTCTTCCCTTTGAATCCTCAGATTAACTTTCTTCATCTTTGCCTCATGCTCTCTCCTCTGAGGGGAAGTCATCCTCCTCTGAGCAGATGCATGAGAGGCACGGGAGTGAACAGATCTGTTGGAGTCCCTAGAAGGAGATCTATCTCTCCTGACCCCAAAGTTAGGCCTGCTAGTGGATGGCACTGGGGCTCCCCCAGTTCCCTCCCTATGTAGGTCTAAGTTGGCCCTTGTAAGTCTGCTGACTAAAGGTTGGCCATTTTCTGCCTCATCCTCAGATAAGTTTCCCTCTTCCCTACCCTCTACATTCTCTGTTTCAGGGAGGTTAGAGTCTGGATCACCTGGATCACCTTCTAAGGGGGCATGCTCCCATCTGGATTAGAGGGGCCTGCATTGGCAGCCCTTCTGGCATCATATGTCTCTAAGAGACCTAACAGAAAGGGAGTGGTAGGGTTAGAACCCTGTTTCAGTCTCCTGGAGGTACACAATTGTCTCATCTCCTGGACGCTGAGGGCTGCATATCTGGAAAGGACCTGCGAGGGTCACTAACCACAAGGGGAGCTACTGAGATCTCTCCTGTGGTAGACATGCTTTCTAGTGAGGTGTAAGTGATGCACTTACCTACACTATGGGTTTTCCTGCTGATCCCTTGCTAAGAGTTGTAGTCGGGGTGTGCTAGGCCCTTTCTATTACAACAGCTGGTTCAGTAGAACTCAGAGTATTTCTAAGCTTGTTATATGTACCTATGGTACCTTATGTGATCTTTCAAATGATATTTCAAGATTATATTTGGTAAAAACAACAGCAAGCTCAAATCCCAACCGCTGCACACCAATGTGAGAAGTTGGCCTGATATATGATGCTCACTAATTCTAGTGATCACCTTGTATCAGTCCAAACAACCCTTATGGTGATTGGTTGTAAGTCAACCTTATAGACCAGCTATCCTAATGGTAGCATGGACAAAGCAGGCTTAGGCTAAACTCTTTTGGCATGTGAAGCCAGCTGTTTTACCACATATAACCCCTTGAATACCAGATGAAAGGACACCACACAGGTTGTTATAAAAATAAACAGTATATTTATTAATAACAAACACCTCTGAACTCTTTATGAGGTCAGAGGGCTAAGCACATGACAATCTCTTAAGAAAAATACGATAAGTTGCACAAAATTACAATGGTGCCCTAGGGGCATGGCAAACCATATACTAAGTAAATGGTATAAGTAGAACGATTTAGAAAATGAAGATGCCCAGAGACTGTAGGTTCGCTGGGACTACCCTACCCTAACCTTAGGTAAGTATCAGGAGGCCCATGGGACGCGTGTGCAGAGTGTGAACTCAAACGCGGGATGCGGAACAAAGTCAATGGGCAGAACAAATTACGAAAAGGTAAGTAATAGACAGTTCCGACTAGTTAGGGTCTAAAAAGACTGGATATCTGGACACTAGGAGAGTCAATCTACCAATGAGCAACAAAATGCTCTCGTTACCTCACCCACGGGCTGCGGGTGCATAGGTGTGAAAGTGTGTCGGGTTTCAGCGTTGAAGTCAATGGAGCCTGGAGGAAAGATTCTGCAGGCGACCAGGAGGAGGATGTCCGGTGCGATACAAGGGTGGATCAAGGAAGAAGAGGACCTGAAAGCAGAGGGGACAGTGTTCAAAGTCACTAGCCAGTGACTGGTGTGGAACCAGGAGGGAACCAGATGCTGTCGTCGCGATCAGGTGAAGAGTGGACGCTTGTCTCTGCAGCTACGTGGACCAGGAGGTGTCTTCAACGACCAGGATGGAGGCACGAGCTGTCCCACGCAGGCTCTCGCTGTCGGCGGTGTCGGATCCGGGATTGGAGTCAACAGGCCTTGGCAAAGGCAAACCACGCGGTGAGTGGAAACGGCGTCTGGAGTGGACCAGGAGGGTCCAGGGTGCTCCTCTTTTGGAAGGGAGCAAGGGCCAGTCTGGAGCAATCAGACCAGCTGAGTAGATTTCTTGGATCGTCGTCTAGGAGGTCACTAGCCAGCCGGCAAGTGACCAGACAACGCATCGAGCAGCAATCAAGCAAAAGGGCCCCACGCAGATCTCGTGGATGCTGGAGGGCTGGTCTTTGGTGCAGGAGCTGCTCGGGGCTGGGGCTTCTCAATCCCCTAGGCACTTTCTCGAGGAGGCCTCAGAAGTCGTGCTGGAAGCGAAGTGCAGTCTCTTCAAGATGGCCGGTCCCACGTGTCTCGTTGCACCCACGGGTCTCAGCTGTCCTGCCGATGTGAGTAGAGGTCGGAGAGGTCTGGGAGTCCGGGTCTCGTTGGGCTCTGAAGTCTGGATCCGGCAGGAAGGATGACAAAGTGGACCGCTAAGACGCTTGATGGTGCCTGCAGTTGCAGGGTGGACACTCCTTGCCCACAAGGGAGATTCTTCAGTCTTCTGTGGAGAAGTACGTCGAAGTCCAGAGTTTCTTCTTGTAAAGTTGTTCAGGATAATCTAATTTGGAATGGGACCAGCTCCTACCTTTATCCTGGTAAAGGGGGCTGTACTATCACTAGGTCCCTCCTATGGGTGGGACCAGAAAGGGGGGTGGTTACACCCCCTATCCTTTGTCCGGTTTCGTGCCAGAGCTGGGGCAGGAGTGCCTCAGCGACTGGTTTGAACCGGTGTATGCACAGGGACACCTTGTGTACCCCAGGCATGTCTCATTCCTTTCAGGCCTCCCTACCTCAATACACAAAATCCTGTCTGGGGTGGTGCTAGCACCTCCCAACGCAGGAAACCCTTTGTCCAGGCCTCCCTCGCTGGAATGACTCCCAGCAGCAGGAGGTCAGACTTGTGTCTGTGGTGGCAGCATCCATTTTGTGATGCTGAGGCTCGAGTTAACTTTAACCGGGGTTCACAGTTATATACATGTCGTGTCCCTCTAAAAGGGTGGAATGCTACCCCCGTCACCAGAACTGGCAAGGGGGTAGTATTCCAATTCGTATGACACCTTACTCGACATGTTTTGATAATGCTATACCAAAGTTAGCAATAACCGCGAGGATTATAATGCACTTAAGAGTATATGGTATAGCGTTATCATGGAACAGCTATAAGGACTTGGTTCCGCAAGCTGCAGACAGGCTCAGCTCATGCTAGAGCACCATCTCACATAATTCCAAGCACTCTGCCTTCAGGATTGATAAGGCCTGCCATAGGAGTGACTGATAGGAATATATGTGTCCATTTTAGGGTTAGATATAGGTATACTATATCTACAGCAAAGGGTGATTACACCACCTTACCCCAACTGTCTTACCAGCCAGTTGTGTCTGTTTGGATGGCCAGCCAGGGGTGGCACAATACATGCTGCAGCCCCTGGTAGGCCTTGGGTTCACCTATGCCCTGGGTACCCAAGGTACACTGTACAGGGGCTGATAAGGGGTCCCAATACCAATTGGTAAATGCACCTAAAGTACATGGATGTCAATTTAGAGAGAGAACAGCTAGGATGTGGGTCTGATTAGCAGGCCCACAGCCAGGGAAAGTCGTAAACCAGTGAAGCAAAAAGCAAAAATCTGGGGTGACCATAGGATTGCAGACCCCACTCTCCTACAGTATTAATGCACAATTCAGAAACTGATTTTTAGAAGGACTGTTGTTTATTCATTTTATTGTATTGACCAAAATAAAGACAAACAATAAACAATTAATATTGTTGATAAAATAATATACTAACATGAAACTTAAAGGGTGCGTTTTGCTCCTGCTATTATCCACGGAGTAACAGCTGAAGGTAAAAGGGGGATCCTTTTTTGTATTTAAACTAAAATCCTGTCAAATTTAAGGGCTCTTATAACGTGATTGTCAATTGGGCATATTTTTAAACTCAAAAAAAAATAAAGGGAAGACTAAAATGTGGGTTTTGATGGTATTTGAACCCAGTACCTCTTACACTCAGAAAGAGAATCATACTCCTAGACTAACAAGCAAAGTGTCTAAGTGTTTCTCACTTTCACCTTCGACACTGCATATGACCTTAAATTCCGCATATTAGGCATCTTTCCAGGGCGGCTCTTCCACTAAGGCAGAGGAGCGTCGCCCCCGACTCTCAGAGCAAGGAAAAAAGGAAAAATAAAATGATGATAACATTGCTATTATTTTATTTTTCTTAGATATGGGGCTAGGTTAAAATAGAGCAGAGCTGGGGTCACAGGGAGAGGAGTGATGGTCACACTCTGAGTGTGAATGACAGTTTGGCTGGCCCTCTTGGGCCAGTCAAACAGTCATGCACACTTTGTATGTTCCCCACCAGACTGTAATGCTCAGTCTGGTGGGGAACATGCACAGGCACAGTCCCCGTCTGAGCGCCGAACCGTGGCGCTCAGAACAATCACAACACTTCATTGCAGTGTTGTGATTGGCTTAGGAGACCCTTTGTGCTTGCTGCTTCCATTATGAGACTCGTCATAAGGGAAGCGGAGTAGAGACGCTGCCGGTCGAAGAGGTAAGTGATTGTTTTTTGTTTTTTTTTGTTTTTTTCATCCCCCACTTCATCACCCCTGTTTTTTGCTAGCTGCCACTCCATCTATCTATATCAAAACTTTTTTTTTAACATTGACAGACAGTGGTATCAATGCCTACCAGTTTTAAACCAGCTGTGTTAATGTTTATTAATTACTTTGGTGATTCACATTGATAGATTCACACAATTGCTGTTTGGAAAGATCATACCATCTCAGTGACAGGGAGATTGGCAGCATTACATTTCAGTCACAGTAATATCACTGCCTCTCATTGGTGAGGTCAGTGGCACCTTTGACCTGCAGTGAGTGAGCTCACGGTCTCTGTTTGTTGGGTCTAGGAACATCAGTGCCTTTCGAACACATCACTACATTTCAGAGACTGGTTTAGTGACATAGGGGCATATTAACAAGGACCGGTGTTAAAATTATTGCTGTTTTATCGGCAGGAAACTGGTGATAAAACGGCGATAATGGGCTTGATAATACGCTCTTGTTAATTCCCATAGTATCCCATGTTCTGGTGTTAACATGGGCTTCTATGGGAATTAACAAGGGCGTATTATCAAGCCCACTATCGCCGTTTTATCTGCAGTTTCCTGCCAATAAAACAGCGATAATTTTAACACGGGTTCTTGATAATATGCCCCATATTTTCCTCTCCCTGACGGTGACGTCACTGCTTCATAGAGACGGATGAGGTGAGTGATGCTGGCTCTCAATGATAGGATCACCTTAGTTTTTCAGTGAAATCAATGCATCAGTGACAGGGCCAGTGACATCACATCTTTGCAGTGACTTGATAGTGAGATCTCTGTTCCATGCAGACCAAAAGTAGGGTTGCAGGGGGTGCTGCAGCACCATCAGTAATAATCATGCTGGAGTTCAGAAGGTGAATGAGCAATAAAGACGCCTTGATAATTTGTGCGTCTCCTGTCACATTGGGCACGTGCTCAACGACAAATGTCAAACCTTCAGCTACATCTTTTGACAAGATGCCGCTTGTTTGGAAACTGGAGAGTACTTTTATTACTCTGACTGTGAAGTGAGAGAATTTTGTAAAAGTGACCCCGGTGACAATCTAGCTGGGGGGCAGGAAGTGAAAGGAAAGGCTGTAGGATGTCAGTTTTCTACAGCCATGGCCGGCAGTGGGAGTACCTGCAGGGCGGTGACGTGGGGAGGGGGAGGGGCAGGGTGGGGGGTAGTAATGTATAGATTACAGAGTTTTACAGGTAAGTAAACATTTAAATAAATAAAACAAATTTTGTTGCGCGCACTGCATTGCATTTGGGGATGCAGTGCACTCAACGAAATGTGTTTTATTTATTTAAATGTTTACTTACCTGGGAAGCTCCGTAATCCATACATTACTACCCCCCACACTGCCCCTCCCCTTCCCCACGCCACCGCCTTGCAGGTACTCCCAATGCCGCCCGCAGCTGGTTTTCTAAAACACAACATTTAAATATCAGTAAATTAACTGTATACATATTTAAAATTATATCAGCAATTATGAAAGCACAAATGAAGCACTTTTTTTGTAATGCTGAAGTGTATTGGAAACAAAGATTTTAGTAGCATCAAAAGAAATCAAGATGCTTTACTTGGTGATGTGCAAGTGATAAATAGTCACTGAGACTCGATTTCCACACATATTCATTTTTGCACTGTATATTTTTACCCATAAAACTGCAAGGCTATGCAAATTTACTGACCATTACTGGACTTTGCTGTCTGTAAATGACTGTGGGCTACCTTGCCAGTGCTCCAAAATGCACCACCAGCTGCATACCGCACCCTTGCCACTCTCCTGATGAATGGGAATGCACATTTATTACTCTTGTGTTTTTTGTGTGACGCTTGGATTTTTCCCAATCCCAATTATTTCAGCGATATAACATTAATAGCAGTCCACCACCCACTCTAAAAATTATCCCAGCACCACTCTCTCTGCCTCTCCTTACACCCAGGACCTGGTGCTGACTTCAGGTAGGGATGTCATGTTTGAAGTATATTATGGTTTTAAAAGCACCTGCTGCCAGGTTCCTGGACTCCAGCAATTTTCAGGCAACAATAAAAATGTCAGATAACTTTGGGGATTAATGTTCTTCCTAGAGATAGATTGGAGGTTTGTCTAGTGACATTGTTGACTCATTGTAAGGTAGTGCAGAGGTTTAATATGCCTACTGCAAAGAACATGTACCATGCAGATCACAAAGTGCACATAACGTAAATAGGTCAGTGGGCTACTTCTTTTGTCTTAGAGATCCTTTGTTACTTGCAGTTTATAAGTTAAAATCCTAACATAAAATAATGAGCTATTAACTGTTATCTAGGAGCTGCATGCAAACTGCAAGGTATAGATTAGAGCGTTATTTATTTATTTGTTTATTTTTGGATTTGTAATGCGCATGGCTGCCTCAGCAACGAGGCACCCCAGCGCAACCAGAAACCAAGAGACAGGAGACCAAGGAGAGCGGGGTAACAAATTAGATGCTCAGTGTAGGGAAAAGCCAGGTCTTTAAGGCTTTGCGAAAGGCCAAATCATTCGTAGTGCTTCTCATAAAGACAGGAAGCGTATTCCAAAGCTTCGCCGCCATATAACAGAAGGAGCGACCTCCGGCCCTCGCTTTCCAGACTCGCGGAACGCGGGTCAGCGCGAGATCAGCGGGGCGCAGTAGACGCCCCGGCTCATAAGGCGCCAGCAAATGAAGTAACCCTGCTGAGGCCTGATGTGTCAGAATCTTGTGAGAAAAACACAACACCTTAAACTCAATGTGCTTTTCAACCGGTAGCCAATGGAGTTTAGGGAGCACATGTGCCACCGAGCAGGATCTAGGCAGTGCAACCAAGAGCCGAGCCGCCGCGTTCTGAACCCTCTGCAACCGCTTCATACTCGCCTTATTTGCCCCCAATTAAAGAGAATTACTGTAATCCAATCTGGATGAGATAGATGCCTGTACAATGGTCTGGCGCACCTTGGGAGCAAAGAAACCCAGCAACGGTCTTATGATTTTTCTAACCAGTCTTTCATTATCCTACTGTTGGAAAAAGGGTTCATTTGGATAGAAATCAATTCTGATTACTAGTGAGGCCCCCCAACTATGGTGTTAAGTTTCAAATTCTTAGTTTGTTCTTCTTCAGAGCAAGTACTCTTAAACTATCCTGCCTACCAGTATGGGTGACTTGTGACTCTCACACCTTGTAGTCCTCTGTCTTATCTTACATTTCCTATATACTGATTTACACACATGTTGTAAATGGCCCTTTTTGCAGGGTTATCCCCAAACTAATTGATTCTTCCTCCTATTTTTTCTTGACTTGTGTTTGTTGGCTATAGGACTCTGGGCACTTTTCCACTGCTGACCAGTGTTAAAGTGCATATGCTCTCTATGTAAATTGTTATTGCGATTGGTTCTCCCTGATTGGCATATTTGCTTTACTAATTGGTCCCTAGTAAAGGGCACTGAGTGTGCCAGGGCTGGTAAAGCAAATGCTACTAGTGGGTCTGCAGCACTGATTGTGCCACCAACATGAGTAGTCCTGAAAAGATGTCTCAGGTCTGCCACTGCACTGTGCGCAGTTTGTTAACTGCCATGTTGACTGGGCAAGTGTGCAAGGGAGGTGCAATGGCTCCAGGAGTCTGGATGAGTCAGCACTAGGCTGAATAGGCCTGATCTGCATTTGGAGTAGTGGGAGGGGTAGCACCTGTACCTGAATAGGGCTGTGCCTGTCTTCCACAATGCTGGCTCCACCCCTGTGGTGTGTCTGGAGCCAAGGCTCACATTGACAATTGATTTTGTTGTGCACTTGCAGAGTGCCACCCAAAACTGGTTTCAAATGGGCTCAGAGCCCCTTGTACAAAGAGAACAGAGACATTTTCCGGTTTAAGAATTAGACCTAAAACCCCTGAACTTTAGATCATTCCTGGAATTCAAGAGGAACCTTTGCCAAGGAGAAGAGCTGGAGAGACTGAGGAGAAGTACTGCCCTTGCTGTGTGTCTGGGGTTGGCCTGCAATTGCTGTTTCTGCCAAGGAAAGGAGAAGGACTTTGCTGTGTACTGTGTCCCCTGTTTTAAGGAGATCTCCAAGGTCCTGTAGTAAGCTGGCTTCCTGTTCAGAAGTCTCATGGACACAAATACTTCACCCCCAGCTCCCCTGAACTCTTCTGTTGTGAGTTTTGACCTGCCTTGAGGTGCCTGTGGCAGTTTTGGGTCTCTCGAGGTGGTTGCTGCTGTTTGGGAGCTGGAAGAAAGAAAAAACTCAAAGAACTACAGAAATCAACGCAACGCCTTTCTTGCAGCTGTTTCCCCGATGCATCTCTACAGCGTGAAACGAATGTCCATCGATTGCCGTGCCGCTGCAGAAACCGCCGCAGCGCCTGTCGCCGCTGTAAGAATCTACACATGGAGGGATTGCGGCTGAAGAGGACAGACACAACACCACTTCGCCGCCGCTGCATCCATAACCGGCACATCCAGGATTTCCACACATCGTACCTGTGTGGCAAGTTCCTCCGAGACCTCACCAGCGGACCGGAACCGCCATGAAGAATCGACTCATCACTTCCTGTACAGACCGTATTCGCCGCGACCTTTCCTCTGCGTGCAGCGGTACTGTTGCATCGCCTCCCCAAGGTCTGAGGAGTGTCGCATCTCTTTGTTTTTCAATGCTGAAGCTGTTTGGCTCATGAACTTTGAAGCATCTTGGGTACATTGGTGAAAAATCATGCATCCATAGTTTTCTATGGTACAAGTTCTTGAAACCTTTTGAAAGTCATATTTTTAACTGTGTATGTTGGATTTTCATCGTTTTGGTCTTGTTCAGTTTAGATAAAGATATTTTATTTTTCTAGACTGGTGTGGAGTCCATTTGTGGTGTTTTTGCTATGTTGCTGTGAGTGTTGGTACAAATACTTTACACATTGCCTTTGGGATATGCGTGTCTGTTCGTGGCAAGCTACCAAGGGGGTGAGCAGGGGTTATCTAAAGTGTCTATCCCCCTTACCTTGACTAGAAGCAAGGGCCCCTATTTAGACAAAGGTACCTACCTTTGCCAACTGGAGACTCCCATTTCTAACAACACATACGATTGATTGTCTCAGTGCTGTTATACCCTAAACTGGTATGAGTGGTGGCAGCACTATAAAACCAATTAAACGCGTGAGAGAGAGAGTATTTATGGAGACTTAAGGGGCACTTTTCATTTTTAGTCCACCTCTCCTCCAACCCTCTCCCCCAATTAACTTTCCCTATGTTCCCCTTATCTCTCCTTCCATCCCTCCTCTCCACCCCTTCATCCCCTCGTCATTCATCCTGTTTTCGCCACATTCCCACTGCATCTCTCTCCTCCCTCCTACTCCTCCAGTACTGAAGCACTAACCCCTTTCCCCTCCTAGTAACCCCTTCCATCTCCCTCCCTCGGGCCCAGCAGGACCACTTCCTTTCCTCAACTTCCCTTTCTCTCAACCCCCCTCACCCTGCCAGATGACCGTTCCCTCACTGCCACCTCTCCTAACTGACAGGGCCTCCACAACCACTGCACCTCGTTTCCTCCCAAACCTCCTACATTCCCATGACGCCACTCAGGCCTCCCCACTCCTACTTCCCTACCGCCGTGTTCCGCACCTCTCTCCCTCTAAATGTTTCCCTAATTCCTCTCCTTCTTGCAACACCAACAATGACAACTCTCCCTTAACGCCCAATTCACCTACTCCACCTGTGAACCCCACACCCCAACTTACCTCCTGTCCCCCCACCTCTCCCCAACGTACCTCCTGTCCCCCCACCTCTCCCTGCCTTCCACCACCAATTCCACCCCCCCCTGTCTCAATAGAGCCACCCAACCTTCCATGCTCTGCCTCATTCCCACTGGAAAATATGCTAGGCTCTCTGATCACCTCCATCTCCCAGATTACAGCTGCCATTTCACTTCTATGCTCTAAGATCTCCACCCATCTATGCACCTCTACTCCCTCCCAACTTCCAATGAGATGCTCCTCGCCCCCTCACTCCATTACAGCCAAGCTCAACCAATCGTCTACAAACGTCGTTAACTCACACAAGCCCTTGAACGCCACCCTTCTTCAACAGACATACCCTAGCAACCCCCCTAGCAACCCCACTATCTACACTATTCCGATCATCACCTCTGTCAGAACAAAGCACCCACCTTAACCTTCCCGAGCACCCCCACATAAGTACAACATCCCGATCACCCTTCGGAGCCCAAGTGCCCCCGTCACCAAAACAGTCTTGACAGAGCTGCGCTGTATGCTTCACAACTGCAGATCTGCAGTAAAACATAAACTTGAAATCTCCGATACCATCACCCTTCACAAACTTGACATGCTCTTCCTCACAGAGACCTGGTTCAAAGATACCTCTCACTCTATGTTTGATCTTCAATTACCGACAGGTTATTCCATATTTAGGAATGACAGAACTGAAAACACGGGGAGAGGTGTTGCAGTCATCTTTAGAAACGCCCTCCAACTTAAGGCTTCTCCAAGCAGTTCCTCCCTCACCTTTGAATGCCTTTCTCTGGAGCTTCAATTGAAACACCGTTCACCTCTCAGATTCCATATCATCTACCGCCCGCCTCGTAGTGGCTCTTCGTTCATAGAAGATCTCACTGACTTCATCAGCGACCAATACACACAAAGTGACAATCAGACCTTCGTGGGTGACTTCAATCTCCACTGGGGCGTACAGCAAGACTCCTCTGCGAGCTCTCTGGCCACCTTCCTCTCCACAAACGATCTTATCCAACACTGCATTGAACCAACCCACTCTAAGGGCGCAATCCTGGACCTTGTTATTTCTAAAGCAGGCATACTGTCTACCACTACCCCAATTCATGTAGATTGGTCTGACCACCACCTCATCCCATTCTCTCTCCAACTTTCACACTCTATAACTCTTGGCCAACCCAAGAAGGCCATCTCCTGGTTCCGTGATGCCAAAAATATTGATGCCGGTCCCCTCTGTGAATCAGCTTTGCTATCACTCCCAAAGCTAGACCCGAACATAGCTGTTGACGATCTCACCTCCCAATGCCTCACAGTTCTTGCAGCTGAAATCAATAACGTCGCTCCACTCAAAAGCAAAAGGATCAGGCCCACTCCCTCAGCACATTGGTTCAACAAATCCCTTTATGAGGAAAGGAAGCAGCTAAGATTCCTGGAGAAGCAATGGAGGCAAGTGCCCTCCACAGACAATTTAGCCATGCTTCGTACAGCAAGATCAAAGTACCACAAGCATATCTTCCTTGAGAAAGCGGCGCATTTCAAAGCCCTCCTTGACTCCGCCAAAAATAGACCCAAAAAACTATTCGATCTCATCAAGATTCCGAGCTGCTCTCCCACATCCTCCGAGGTGGAGGATTCTACTAAGAGAGCAGCGGATTTCGCTACTTTCTTCGATGAAAAAGTGAAATCACTTGTGGATCAGGTCGCTCATCCTACACCTCCAGAGGAGCGTAAATCCTTAGCCATTTGGCAGAGCTTTGACCCCATATCTGAAGATGCCCTTCTCAAGTGCATACGTGAAACAAAGCCCTCCAACCATTCTCTTGACCCTATCCCCAGTGCCATTGTCGTTGACTTCTATACCCATTCCCTTTCCTATTGGACCACTCTGATCAACCTCTCCCTATGGCAAGGCTCCCTTCCTGTCGCCTTCAAAACTGGGCAGGTCACCCCTCTGCTTAAAAAGCCCACTGCTGATGCGAAGGACCTCAACAACTTCCGCCCCATCACTAACCTTCCCTTTCTTGCGAAGATCACAGAAAGATGTGTAGCAAAACAACTCTCTCGTCATATCAAGGACAATGATCTTCTTGACAGTTGTCAGTCCGGCTTCATCCAAAACTGCAGCACTGAAACAGCCCTACTGCAAGTGGTTGATGATGCGCTGAGGATACTCGACTCAGGGGGTCCTGTCTGCTAATTCTCCTTGACCTTTCTGCAGCCTTTGACACTGTCAATCACAACACCCTCCTCAATATCCTTCAACAGAGAATGAGCATGGAGGGCACCGTGCTTAAATGGTTTGCATCCTTCCTCTCTGACAGATCTCAAATGATCAAAATAGCGAATAGTCTCTCTTTTCCTGTGGCGGTGGGTCAAGGTGTTCCCCAAGGCTCTATACTTGCACCCACATTGTTCAATCTCTACTTAGAACCACTGGGAAACCTCCTAAGCAAATCCGGGATTCACTATCATCTCTATGCAGACGACACCCAACTCTACCTCAAGGTTACCTCCACTCATGATCTCTCCATCCTAAGCTCCACTCTCGACTTCATCCAAAACTGGATGTCAACTCATCAATTGATTCTGAATCCCTCCAAAACTGAATTCCTCCTCTTCTCCTCCTCACTCTCTCCTCCCCCGGTTCAATCATGGATGGATGAGATGAATCTACTAAACAATAAACCCATCATTGTCGACAGCGCAAAATCCCTTGGTGTCATTCTCGACAAAAAACTCATTCTAACTCCCCACATCAATTCTACTGCAAAATCTGCGCGTTACCAACTGCGCCTTCTCTGGGGAATACGACGCTTCTTCCCGGAGCAGGACCTTATAACCCTGGTGCAATCACTGGTCCTCTCCAGACTAGACTACTGCAATTCTCTTCTTACTGGCCTCCCCAAATCTCACCTGTCCCCACTTAAGTCTGTTTTCCATTCAGCAGCTCGTTTCATTTATGGGGCCAAAAGAAGCGATCACATCACACCGTTGTTATCTAGCCTCCGCTGGCTTCCCTTCGAGGCTAGAGCTATCTACAAGACCGCTTGTATCACCCACAAAGCCTTGCACTCCTCCTCTCCTCGCTACCTGGCGAATAAACTGAAACTCTCTGGAGGCTCTAGACCCTCACGCAATGCGGAAAATCTACTGCTTGAACCTCCCACTTTCAAGAAGGAGAGAACAAGTGCCCAATCCTTTTCAGGCAACGCAGTGAGAATCTGGAACTCACTTCCGCCTCAGCTCCGGACCACCGCCTCCTCCCAGGCCTTCAAAAGGGACCTCAAAGTTCTCCTCCTCCAGAGACACCTCCAAAAGTAATTCACGTCCTCATGTTATTTGGAGGAAGACTTCCCACTACTGAAAATTTCTACCTCACATGACCATGGAAGTGCCTTCCCAGTGTATTCTTGTGGTTGGTGTGTCTGCCTGTTTGTAGTGTTCTCCATGTACTTGTGTTTGGTGCCCTTTTGTAACATGCACACACCACTTTGCCCTGGTAACACACGGTTTGCTACCTCTCACATGTTCTACCTTTGTTACCTGCACAAGTGCCACCTTTGCCTACGTAACGTTTTTTGTGCATGAGTGTCTAGCACCTTTTGCAGTATTATACCTCAAATGATACTTTGTTTTCTCTTGTAACCACACACTTGTCACTTTTTCCTCTTGTGCACTTTTCACTACCTCATGTATTTTTGGTTGCTCACAATTTTTACTACCTCATGTATTTTTGGTTGCTCACAATTTTTACTACCTCATGTATTTTGGTTACTCACAATTTTTACTACCTCATGTATTTTGGTTGCTCACAATTTTTACTACCTCATGTATTTTGTTTGCTCACAATTGTCACTATCACCTTATGTAACGTAACGTATGCTTTTGTAATCTGTTAATGTGTAATGTTTCTCATTATGTTTCATTTCTGTTCCTATTGTGAAGCGCTCTGACGCCTTCGGGTAAAGTCCGCGCTATATAAAAACGCATAAATAAAAAAATAAAAAAATAAATGGGTAGTAGTAAAGCAATCCTTGGCGGAGGTGGTCATTGGGGGTCCAACAAACACTGTTGAACTGGGCGCCACCGGCGCTAAAGCCGACCCTCCTTGGACCATTGACTTCCCTGCCTCTCATTAAGGGGGTCAAGCATTTGTCCTCAGTGATGGGTCAATGACATCATTGGTACCGTGCACGTTATTGGTTAATCCTTGGTTCCAAGGGACCCCCTAAGGTGAATGAATTCTTGGCAAAGCATACTTTGAAGCGACACAGGCCACAGCTATGCAAGCGGGCAGGTGTAAGGTGACAACTGGTCCAGCCGCATTTCAGAGCCTTGCTCTGTGATCACGCCTAAAAAGAAGGTTATCTCATGTCTAGAGCTCTGAAAAAAAGAAACCCAGGTAAACCTGCAGCTTGAGATCAGGGCATGGTGTGTAAGGAAGATATGTGAGGTACCGAGATTTTCCTGTGAGATCTGTGAGGCAATGGGGGGCTATTCCCAAACAGGTGTCTTTTTGGCAGCGGATCCGGTTCTACTTCAACTTAATAATTACTCAGAAATTATGAAATCGAATGCTGCTGGGGTATCCGTTTTGCTAGTAACAAATAAATGCCTGTCAAATCGATGAGAACATGGAGACGAGGTGGCCGAGTGGTTAAGGCGATGGACTGCTAATCCATTGTGCTCTGCACGCGTGGGTTCGAATCCCACCTTCGTCGATGTCCTTTGTCACCTTGTTGTGAAGTGTTTATTTAAATCTCATACACTTGCTGTACATTCCAATGAGAAGGAAAATGTGAGGTTTTCAAAACTCAACAGAATGCACAAGCCTCGCCAACTTTCAGATTACAGCAGAAAGTGTTATGTGCTCTCATACATGGTTTCAGCCTGTCACTGACTGACCTTTACAGCCCTCCTGTTAAATTTTAACACACAAGGCATTCTAAAGTGGTGGAGTGCTTGCTTACAGGGTGCCAGTGAATTAAATTATTAACCATGAATGCAGGGCTGGCTTTAGCCCTGGTGGTGCCCTGTGCGACAATATTTGTTGGCACCCCCAATGACCAGCTCCATCAGGGATTCCCTCACTACCATCCTTCAACAGTGCTCCTCAAGTCTATATAACTACTTTCTCAAAGATTCATTATGTTCATTTTATAGCATCACGTATAGCAGTGTAGGGAGTCCGAGCTTTTTACATCACACATATTACACAGAGACAATCAATCCAGCGGCAAAGCTAGCCTTTTGGCCGCCTGTGGTGGTCTCTGCATTTTCCACCCCATGGCGGCCGATTGAAGAGTGGGGGGCCTTGCCACCCCGAGACAGCAGGTAAGAGCAGGGGAGGCTGCCGACGACAAAACTCATGGACCACCTCTCCCCTCCCTTTGCTACACCACTGAATCAATTATACATGTGTAAATCAGTTTATGAAAACGTTATATAAACCTGAGGACTACAATAGGAGTCATGTCATCCATACTGGTAGGCAGTGCTTGGCCTGGAGAAGCACAAACTTAGACTATAAAACTTAACACCATGGTTGGGGGTTGTCTATAATAATAAGATTTGATTTCTACCCCAATTAACTAATTTTGCAACATCAGGATAATAAAAAACAGGGGATAAAATCATAACGCTCTAACCCATACCATGCAGTTTTCATGCAGCGCTTTGATTATACTGAATAGCTCACTGTTCTACATTAGAATTTTAGTTTAAAAACTGCAAGTAACAATAGGATCGCTCTGGCAAAAGCAGTAGACTTATTTACTTTATTTGCTCTTTGTGATGTGCATGGTACATGTTCTTTGTAGCAGGCACATTGACCCTCTGCGCTACCTTATGATGAATCAAAACTTCCACTAGAGAAAGCCGATCTCTCTCCGGAAAGAGCATCGTGATATGTTTATTGATTCCTGAAAATTGCTGGAGGCCAGGAATGCAGCAGCAGCTGCTTTTAAAACCATAATATATGTTGCACCACCACAGAGCCGATCCTGCCTACCACTTACAATAGAAAATTTGCTAACATTCGTGCCAAGAATTTTCAATTCTATTAAGGACAGGAGGCGAGGATTATGCTTACTCAATTTCTTTACTGGCAAACAGCAGCCAATCAAAATGCAGTAAAGAAAACAACTACAATACCCAGAAACACAGGGTAACCATAGAGTATGATAAGGTATAAATAGGGTCATAGAGGAGAACACTTCCTCTTTCTTTGTCCATAGTCAATAATAAGTAGAGCAACATAAAGGTAAACAAGCCATCAAAGGGGTCCCCCGGAGAGGTCTTCGTCCGGCTGACGTGGAGAAGGAACTTCAAAGAACCAGAGGAACAGCAAGAGACCGATCAGGAGAAGAAAATCCCGGCACACCTCATTTAAGGTCGGAGCCTGAAGGGAAAGAGACAGAGGCCGTAAAAACTGTTCCCCAAAAGTTGAACATAGTAATCATTACAGGGAGGGAAACATTTCATAAAGAAGCACCAGAGGTATACAGTATAAAAGCAATATGCATATATAAAGACAATCATGAAATAAGGGTGGATAATTCTCGCCTCCTGTCCTTAATAGAATTGAAAATTCTTGGCATGAATGTTAGCAAATTTTCTATTCTATGGCAGGACGGAGGCTCCGATTATGCTTGTTTAAAGCTTCGCCACCACAACAGATGCAACATCAAGAATAGGCTTAAAATAATAAGTCTTAAACACAGTTTCAGATGACCAATCCGCAGCCTTCATGATGTCCTGAAGGCTGGCACCCATGGATAAAGCTTTAGAAGCCATGGCTCCTCTAGCAGAATGAGCACCAAACAGAGAAATGTCAATGCCCGCTTCATGCATGAGCCAACGTAACCAACGTGCCAAAGTAAACGGAGTTACCGGTTTGAAAGGTTTCTGCAATGCAATAAGCAATTGGCCCTGTAAATCATGCCGAAAAGGCGCCGTACTTACCTCATAATCTTTAATACACTGAACCACACACAACTGAGGATTGTGGGGAAAAGAAGGGTAAGAGACTGAGGGCGTATTACACTTAGTCCTCCTTGAAATAATAAAGGTAACACCTTCAGGAGAAAAAGACCGACCAGCGAGATCCAAGGCCCGCACATCAGAAACCCGTTTGCAAGAGACCAAGCACAAAAGCATAGTGAGCTTTGCAGACAGTTGTTTGCGTGTCAAGAGAGAATTAGAAGGCCAGGCCGTCAGGAAACGCAAAACAACTGAGACATCCCAAAGGGCTACATACTTGGGACAAGGAGGTTTTACCATCCGGATGCCCCTCAACAATTTAGAGATCAGGGGATGTTCTCCCGCTGGTTTACCATCAAGAGGCACATGGCCTGCAGAAATTGCAGAACGAAAGTTATTAACTGTTCTGTAAGCTAGCCCCGAAGATGCTAGGGACGCCAGAAAATTAAGAATTAAAGAAAGATCCGCTGAAACAGGATCCACCGACCGCTGTGAGCACCAATCACACCAGCGCTTCCAACTTGATGCATAACGCTTGTGTGTGTTGGGTGCCCAAGCCTCATTGATAAATCTGGTAGCGTCGCCCGATAAGCCCTGGATTTGCCAGCGTCCCCCGAAATTCTCCATGCTACCAGAAGGAGTTGACCGGACAGCACCAATGGGTGAGGCTCGCAAAGCGGATCCAACAGAAGGTTCCACATGTGAGGAAGTAGAAGCGGCGTCGAGCAGCTCATCTCCAGAAGAACTGGAAACCACGCTTGAGCCCTCCAAAGAGGGGAGATTAGAATCAGTTCCGACAAGAATAGACGTGCTCGGGCCAGCACCCGGGGAATCATGAGGAACGGCGGGAATGCATAGCACAGATGGCGAGGCCACGTCTGGAGAAATGCGTCCGTGGCTAGCGCCTCCGGATCCGGCCGCCAGCTGTAGAATCGGGGAAGCTGGGTGTTGAGCCGGGAGGCAAAGAGATCCAGATGACAAGTCCCCCAAAAGCGGGACAGCTTGCGGAACACACGAGGATGGAGCCTCCAATCGCTGAAATCTCTCAGGTGACGAGAGTTCCAGTCCGCGATCAGATTGCGAGAACCCGGCAGGTATTCCGCAATAATCGTGATCTTGCGCTCCAGACAAAGGTGCCAAAAATCCTTCGCAATCTCCGAAAGAAGTTTGGATCTGGTACCCCCCAGTTTGTTCACATAACGAACCGCCGAAACATTGTCCATTCGGAGAAGAATGCAACAATTCGTTTTCTGAGGGGTGAGACACCGAATCGCGAAGGAGCCCGCCAGCAGCTCCAGGCAATTGATGTGTAGGGTCAATTCCTCCGGAGACCAACGACCCCCGGTCGACACTGATCCGCAACGGGCTCCCCAGCCCCAAAGCCTGGCATCGGACTCTATCACAACATCGGGAGTCCTCCCAAACAGAGCCCGGCCGTTCCAGGAATCCATGTGGTCCAACCACCACCTCATTTCCGTCTTGGCATCCTCCGAGAGGAGGATGTGATCCGAATAACGAAGACCCTTCTGCAAATGACGAATTTTGAGGCGCTGAAGAGCCCGATAATGCAGAGGTCCTGGAAAGATTGCCTGGATGGAAGATGATAAGAGACCCACAATCCTGGCCAATGACCTGAGCGAGACAGTCTGTTGAGCAAGAAACGATCTCAAGTCCCTCTTGATGGACCTGATCTTCTGACCTGGAAGAAGAAGCTGACAAAAGACCGAGTCTATCTGAAAACCCAGGAAAGATATCGATTGGGATGGAGAAAAATCGGACTTCAGGGGATTGATAAGAAAACCCAAGGATTGCAAAAGGTCTATGGACCAGTGCAAGTGAGACTGTAGAAGAACAGGGCATTGAGCCAAAAGGAGAATGTCGTCTAGATAGACTATAAGACGCACCCCGCGTGACCGCAAAGACTCCATCACTGGACGAAGGAGCTTCGTGAAGCACCACGGAGCGGAGGGCAGGCCGAAAGAAAGAACCTTGTACTCGTACCATCTGCCCAACCATTGGAATTGAAGGAATCTGCGATGAGGAGCTTAAATCGGTATTGACAGATAAGCATCCTTTAGGTCGAGACGAACCATCCAATCCCCTTCTTGAAGAAGGTCTCGCAGAAGATGAATGCCCTCCATCTTGAAATGGCGATAAACCACATTGCCGTTGAAGTCCCTTAAATTGAGGACTAAACGAGATCCTCCCCCTTTTTTCTCCACGAGAAAAACATTGCTGACGAACCCTTGGGGATGAGGAGAAGTTAGAATGATGGCTCCCTTTGTCAAAAGAGAGGAGACTTCCGCGGATATGAAGTCCTGATCTTGTTGGGAAAAAACAAGTGGGCGAGGCCGAAGATCTTGGTGAGGGCGAGAGCAAAATTCTATTTTGTACCCTTTCACCGTCTCCAGAATTCAGGCATCGTTTGAGATCAAACGCCAATTGTCGTGAAAAAATTGAATCCTTCCCCCCAAAATTACATTTGATGCTGAAATCAAGCTCACCTGATGGGGAAGAGTCTTGACGTCCTCCAGGACCTCCGGAGTATCCACCTTTGCCAGGTTGTACTCTATTCCTCTTAGATGGGTAGAAGGAAGACTTGTTTGAGGAATATTGCTGTTGACCACCACGTTGGGACTTGTTCCCTCGCTGGGGAGCATTGTCGGAACCACGGCCGGACGAAAGCCCCCTTCGTCCGGCCCTGCCAAAAACCGGACGGAAAGCCCGTTTCAAATTAGACTGGGCCTTGTCAAAGCCACTAAAGGTGGAAACAAAGTTGGACAGTTCCTTCAGGAAGGGGGTACCAAAAAGTAAACCTTGGGCCATAGGGCCAGACTCCGAAGAGGCCAAATCCGTAAGTCTTGGGTCTAATTTCATCAGGATGGAGCGCCGGCGCTCAGTGGACAAGGCACAGTTAGCGTTGCCAAGTATACAGACAGCCCGCTGAGACCAACCGACCAGCTCATCGGGGTCAATCATGGAACCAGATTCCTTGGCCTGGTATCCCAAATTCAGAATTTTTGTAAGTGGGCCCAAGAGATCCAAAAGTTTGTCTTGGCACAAACGCCACGATCTATCTAAGCCTTTGGTAGGGTCCTTCGAATATTTCCTCATGTAAGTGATCATTGTAGGATCCACATCAGGAGTAGCGGCCAACTTGTTTGGTAAATCAGGACGTGGGCACTCAGAGCGCAAACGCGCTCTCACATCCTTGTCAAAGGATTGACGGATGTGGGATTGAATATATTGTGCCACTTCGGGGGCAGGCAACCAAGAAGAAGAATGTGGGTGGATAATGTCAGAGGGATTGAAGGTTAATAACTGTGGTGAAGAAGGCGCGTCAACATAATGCTCCTTCCGTGATTTTTTGGAGGGAGGAGGCTTAGAAGGCTCGGAGGAAGAAGACGAGGACGTGTCGTCATCCGTGTCAGATGGAGGATCAGAACGAGAGGACACCTTGCGCTTCTTTGCAGAAGGAGCAGAAAGCGTTTTTGCAAGTTTCTCAAAATGGCTGGAATGTGGATTTTTTGGGGACTTTTTAGAACGCCAAGAGGAAGGAGGCACCCAGCCATGTTGCGCAGCATAATCTGCCAGATGTTTCTTCAGAGGAGCAATTGCCTGACAAAGTGCCTGGCCCATAAAATCATCAAATGAAGTTGAGGATTCCTCCTCCTCATAATATCCATAACCTTCCTCGTCACAGTATTCTGCCATGGCGACAGGTCAGTCGAGAATGCCCAGTGAAGGTTAGCACTTAAAGAGGCAAAGCCTGGTAAATTGGGGGAGTGGTACCCCTTGCGCAAGTCTGATAACACAGGGACACTGTGAAAAAGTACTGAATTAGATGTGGAGGGAGCAGACTCGCACGATATGAAAAGTAACAATTTTTTCCCACTCTAGGCAAAAGCCTAATTAAAATTTTACAACCCACAAACTTTTAATTGAATGTGGGCGTCAAGGAGCTCAAGCGGCAGCAAGCAGGGCGCTCAGAAGCAGTCTTCCGTGTCTGTTAGGCTGAGGCACCGGCGGCGTGTGGAGAAAAATGTACACGCTCCAAGAGACGTGTAAACAAACCGTCGCGCATGCGCGAACAGCCGCTGCCGCCTAGAAAGGGTGCGCGAGAGACGCGCGCCCTTTCAGCTCCGCTCCCGCTCCACAAAAGAAGACCGGGTAAAGAAAAACCCTGTCGGGAGGTGACGCACACGCTCCTGAAGCACCGGCACAGAAGCCGGTTTAGGGATAAAGACGCGCTGCACAATGCTGAAGCACACAGACAAAGCGGCAATGCAAGCGCCGAACTACGCACACAGCGTTACAAGACACCAGCAATAAAGCATAAGTCAAGCGGTAAGGCTACGCAGTATTAATAATAAGCGAGTAATGTAAAAGCACTTAACTGGCTGCGAAACAGCAAAGAAAGAGGAAGTGTTCTCCTCTATGACCCTATTTATACCTTATCATACTCTATGGTTACCCTGTGTTTCTGGGTATTGTAGTTGTTTTCTTTACTGCATTTTGATTGGCTGCTGTTTGCCAGTAAAGAAATTGAGTAAGCATAATCGGAGCCTCCGTCCTGCCATAGAATTCACAAACTGAAAGTGAATTTAACACAAGTGAGCTGGCAATAGAATGTCTCTAGTAATCAAGGCGGTAAGAAGACATACTGATGGTGCGAGTATCATTTAAATAAAATTCCCACATGTTCATGCAAAACCTTTTATTTTATTTTATGACTCATAAGCAAAACAAATGTTTTACTGCAGCTCATGGGTGGGCATGAAAGTGTTCCTCCTGTTCTATTTAACACTGTTATCTCTCTTCGGTTTCTACTAAATTAACATAATGGAAAAGAAAGAGGGACAAAAGTGTTCAACAGTTAGACGGGCCAGCATGGCGGACGTGTTTTAGCTGTGCTCCGTCCAGCCTGGCGACTATCCTACAACTATCCTGACTCCCTCCATACTTCTGTGGCCCCGGGGGCTTCCAATGGCCTGCTGCATCCTTTCCCTGGAGTTCTGTGATCTCTGATGGGCCCGGGCGCCGGAGCTGGGGTCTCCCGCGTTGAGCGGCATTGTGGCAGCAGTGGAGCCGGGGCCTGGAGTTTGGCGATCCCGGTAGCAGCGCCGGAGGGTCGGTCCCCGTGTTGGTGGGTCTAGCGGCAGGAGGTCGGGGGCACATCAGCCCCCAGGGAAGGTCTCGACGATGATACTGGTGAGGTGGAGACCTGAGGGAGAGGCTGCGCTGGGTCCGATGGTCCGAGTGAGAGCGGGAGACAGAAGCGGAGATCAGGGACCGAGACAGTGGGCGCGGCCACCCGACACGAGTTGCTGCAGTGCGGCTGTCTTGGTCTTCCCTCGGCACCCCCACGGTCCCTCGGGGGAGGCAGTGGTATGTCCGTCGCGGGACGAAAAGCCTCCCTCGTCGCTGGGCGACGTGGTGAGCACTGTGCGTGGCGAGGCCTGGTGTGCCTCGAGGGAGGCGGGGGGTGGATTTTGGAGCTCCCTGTGACTGTGGTGGTCCAGCGGCCATGGGTTTGGCTTCGCCCGGTGAGTGTCTGGTGCAGCGGGCTTGGAGATAGAAGGCCCGAGTCATATCTGGAGGCCGCCCCCCCCCTTTGGGGATCCTGTGGAGCGGCCAGGGCGGAGGGGATTGGGGCGGGCTCGGGGCCTTATCGTGCGCACGGAAGGCAATCAGGAGGCGGAGGAGGGGCCGGGGGCCTTGAGCAGTTGGCGGCCTTTTCGGGGGGGACAGATGACACCCTTCCCTGGCTCTGTGGGGGCCTTATCGTGCGCCTGCAAGGCAATCAGGAGGCGGAGGAGGGGCCAGGGGCCTTGAACAGTTGGGGGCCTTTTCGGGGGGACAGAGGGCACCCTTCCCTGGCTCTGTGGCTCCCCGCAGATCGGCGGCAGAATCGTGTCGCGCTGGGCGGTATCCACAACTTCTGCTGGCTGGGCCTGGTGCCGACCGCCGCGGTGGACATTGGAGGCTGAGTGGCGGGGCCTGGTGGCTTTGGTGATATTTGGGATAGCGGCCTCTCTGGTTGGCTGGTGCCCGCTGGGCCAGGAGACTTCAAGACAGTGACCCGGGGCCTGGTGGTGGTCGTGAGGAGGCCCTGTTGGTGGCGTGGACCGAGAGGGTGCCCGTGAGTGGAGGAGTTGGGCTGCGCAGGTGAGGAGCGGAGCCGGGAGGTGGGGCTCTTGCGGTGTCCAGTGGCCCCGTCTCGGTATTGGCGACATCTTGGCGGTGTGGTGGGCGCAAGTAGGGTGCCTGGCGGAGACATCGGCAGTGCTGGCGGATGCTGGGTGGATTGCGGGCCCTTGATCAAGGGTGCTTTCCTAGAGAGAGCGGTCAGCGTTGGACGTGAGAGTGTAGTTGCTGGTGAATTGAGTTGTGTCAGTGCGGGGCCAGACACTGGTAGAAATGACGAGGGACAAGGGCAACAGTTGTGCCACAAAAAATGGGCCCATAGATAAATTCACTGGTCCGGGTGGCGGGGCTGGAGCGGTGGGAGGACAGCAGGAGCCCGGTCCAGACAATGAGGCATTGATGGCGGCGATCACCCAGTCCCGTAACATGCTACACGCAGAGATTGATGCAGTGGGCTCCGATGTTATACTATTGCGCCAAGACTTGAGGAACACTGTGACCCGCATTACGAAGGCTTAGACCCGATCTCCGGGGTGGAAGACGACGTGGCGGACCCGTAGAGCCAGGTGGCCAGCATGGCTAGCACTCAGACGGGCCGGGAGTTGCGTGCGGAGGATGCCGAAGGGTGGGCGCGGCGGAACAATCTACGCTTTGTCGGTTTTCCAGAGAGCTGTGAGAAGGGCAACATGGAGAACTTCCTAACCACGTGGCTGGAAAGCTGGCTCCCCCTGATGCTATGTCCCGGTGCTTTGTGACACAGAGCACTTGTTCAGAAACCTCTGGTTGGGGCCCGCCCACTGCCAGTGATTGCGAAACTGCTGAATTATCATGACCGCAATGCTATCCTGAAACAGGCCAGACTCAAGGAACCCCTGTTGTACGAGAACCGGCGCATCTTGATCTTCCCAGACTATACACGCCTAGTGCAGCAACAGCGCCAGTCGTTTATGGCCGCCGAGGCCCGTCTTAGGGACCTCAAGCTCCCATATGCTTTGCTGTTCCCGGCCCGCTTGCGGGTGGTGTTCCAATCACGCACACACTTCTTTGACAATGACCCACCACCACCCGCAACAGATTCCTCGCAGGAGCTGGAGCAAGATCACCACCGAGCAGCTCACCACCTCCCTCCGCCAAAACCCTCCTGCCAGCACAACGGACCCCAACGAAGCAACTAGCAACCTCACACAGTGGCTCACCAACTGCGCTAATGACCTCGCACCACTGAAGAACACTCCCAGCAGAACCGGCAGCAAGAAAACCTCCTGGTTCACCGACGAACTCAAGAACTCCAAGAAGAACTGCCGCACCCTCGAGAAATCCTGGCGCCACGACCGGACCACAGACAACATGACTGCCCTCAAGCACGCCACCCGCAAACACCACCAGCTGATCCGCACCACCGAGAAGACAGCATTCACAGAACGACTGGACAACAACGCCCACAACAGCAAGGAACTCTTCAGCATCATCAAAGAGCTCTCCAACCCCAGAGCCGGAAACAACGACATCACCCCCTCGCAAGACCTCTGCGACTCACTCACCACCTTCTTCCAACGCAAGATTGCTGACATACACAACAGCTTAGGCGCACCTACCACGCACCCAACCACCGAACCAATACCCCCCACCACCACCCTCTGTGCCTGGACACCGGTCAGCACCGAAGACACCACTCGCACAATGAACACCATCCACTCCGGATCTCCTACCGACCCCTGCCCCCACCACGTCTTCAACAAGGCTGACTCTATCATCGCACCCCAACTCCGGGACATCATCAACACCTCCTTCAACACCGCCACCTTACCGGAGATCTGGAAGCACACCGAGCTCAGCACCCTCCTGAAGAAACCAACAGCAGACCCCACCGACCTCAAGAACTACCGCCCCATCTCGCTCCTCCCTTTTCCTGCCAAAGTCATCGAGAAGACCGTCAACAGACAGCTTGCCGCCTTCCTCGAGACGAACGGATCCCTCGACCCATCGCAGTCCGGTTTCCGAGCCAACCACAGCACCGAGACTGCCCTCATCGCAGCCACTGACGACATCAGATCCCTGCTCGACAATGGGGAAACAGCGGCCCTCATCCTCCTGGACCTCTCTGCAGCGTTCAACACTGTCTGCCACCGCACCCTAGTGCAGCGCCTCAGCAACATCGGAGTCCAAGAGAAGGCACTGGAGTGGATCATCTCGTTCCTCGCTGGAAGAACCCAGAGAGTCCGCCTCCCCCCTTTCAGATCCGAGGCCATCTGCGGCGTACCACAAGGTGTAGTGTAGTTCCTATTATCCCAATAGGCTCTGCGCATTGGAATAATACCTTCAATAGTATAGGCCTAGACCAGACGTTAACTAGGTCTACTACTGTCGATATTAGACTTAAAGTTTTGGGTTTGCCAGCTAGCTCAGAGTTCACTAGAAACTTTCTCGAATAGGCAAGGAGGAGTTGAACCTCCCTGGATAGACAAGAAGGGATTTAGTTTCTGACAACCATAGAACATGACAACTTTGCTCTCCCCTAATCAAGAGTGTATCTCTAGAGTCGTGTGAAAACAAAAGACGACTTATTTTACTCAGTCAGTACGTGCATTCTTAGTCTCACCAGATTGTAGAGAAAAGGAAGAGACGGGCGTGTTCAATAAAAGATGTTATTTATTGATCAGTCTCTTTTCTCATACAAGAGAAATGGATCGATATTATTGCAATACTTATGGTTAAGTAAAGTGCATACAATAAAAGCAGAAGTATAAAATAATACTGTAAAAACATTGATATGGTTTCTAAGCCATATGAAGGTTTAAAATGAATACATACACATTTATATTTGACTAATCGTACTCAACTGGTGTTTCTAACTACGCCTACCCCGGGTACCTGACCTAAGCCTAATACGTGGGCGGGAATAGAAAGTTACAGTTTAAGTTAAGTTTGTTTTGCCAAGTGACTGACTAAAGAATTCTCTGCAAGGGGTTATTCAGTTCTGTACCTGGAATCTAGGATGAATGAGGGATGGTATCTCTCGTCTCTGGTCTCGATATCCCAGGCTGCCTGCGAGGGCTACCCGGAAGCGCCGGAGCTGGATTTCTCGGCAGGAGAAAGGCAGCGTCTCGTTCTCAGCGCGTCAGGAAGGCGGGGCTGCGCCAGCGGGGTCTGCTCTGCTCTGGGCTTCCGCAAGTCTGGCTGCTCCGATCTCGTCACCACCGCGTGTGTTTGCATAGGGCAATATCGGTAATATTTATACCTTTAAGGTGCCGAGATTGACGTAAGGATGGACATAGATACGTCAATAAGGATGTCATACGACCTGGTCGTTAGCACATTCTTTTGCTGAAGTTCTCGGTGAAATCAAAACAATGGCCGCAGGGTTTTTCCCAGGTCTGTCATAGGTTTGATTTGTTTTGAGAACTCCGTATGCCTTATCAGGGGCTGGAGGAATATCGCTTGTCTAATTAGATGGCAAGCGTTATGACCTAATCAGATAACACGTTCCTGTGCCGTAGTGTGGCTTTATCAGATAACGGTTCCTGCATCATGGGGGTTTTCTGCCTCATGGGATGGCTGCTAGTTAACTTGTTAACCAGAATAGGGTCAGGAATAGGGGGATCGATACAGAACCTATAGGAATACATCACACCCACTCCACGCTAACTATGGACATATTTACGAATCTATGCATAGTAAAACATACTGTAGAGTATCGTGTATACCTTACCACCCCAAAATACATAAATGCATTTTGAAATTATCAAATATACGGAAAAAACAGTCACATGTAATATATGCACTCAAGCTGTAGAATAATGCTAAAGTAATCACGCATATCTATACATTATCACTAATTTGTATATGAGAATTTACACATGAAATGGCTCTTAATACAGAAAAAAGTTTCGAGACCATTCCATCACAGAATAAAATAATTATGAACATACCAGCGGGCAGCTAATGTCTATAAAGTATCTAAAAATAGAAATTTTAGTTCTCTAAGAATAGTTCTTACTTTAAGCAGAAAATAAGTGTCCCGAAAATTTCTTAAAAAATATTTTGGGGCTGCTGAAAAAAAATTGCTGTCCGTGAACTGGAGGGAAAATTGTTCATGGTATTTTGCTATTCTAGTTGAAGGCCAAATTCAGGGAACGTCGTGTGCGAGCTTGCTCAAAAGTCTCTATTTCTGCTCTGGTGAGAACATCATATCATTTAGACTGTCGAAAAAGCTGTCAACAGCTTCCTGGGAGAGTTCCACTAACTCGGAAAAAGATGTAACCATGCATTCGTGCGCATGATTGTCTCCATTGACGTTTCGATTAGTATTGCTGACAGAAGGTCGTACCTGATCAATGCTGCTTTCATCTTCAACTTCACTACCCCTTAATCGTAGTGGTGAAGCTTCCACGAATGCCGTCATCAGGATTGGTAGCCGTTGAGGGCAGCACAAAGCATGAGCCTTTATTGGACTCAACAATGTTTCTGCATCCATTGGCGCATCTGATTGTAGAGTCAGACAGGTGTCTAACACGCATTCTTCTCCGCATAGCAAGCACCTTAATACAGGTAAAACACATCGATGCCACATTGGTCGAAATGAAAGAAACCAAGTCATGTTCAGGTCTCTAAGCCGGGATAGTCCCAGGATTTATGATATCCGGTCCCGGTATCCAATGGCTAGGATTGTTTCTTCCCTTGTCGCAGGTGTTTTGTCTGTGACATGGTTTGCCATAACGAAATATAAGGACCAGGAATAGGATTCCTGCAATTAGTCCCAAAATGAGGGGAAGTCCGCCAAAAATCGAATGGACGAAATCTGGAAAAATACCCAGTATGGCTTTGAATGGTGTTAATGCCATCGAAAATACTGTCTTAAATACTTTTGAGACTCCACTGGTATCAGAAATATTTAAGATTTCATTCAGGATTCCTGCGAAATGTATGGGGGAATTAGTTGATAATAAGGAGTGAATCTCTGCAGTCGTCCTTGCGACTAGGAGATCATACGTTTCTTTTGATGACGTGAGTCTGGTCGGCGTCTGAAGAAGCACTGTTTTCATTCTGCTTAAAGTATCTATTCGAATAGAAGTAATTTTCAAGTTGGGCCATGCCCTTGCCTCCCTGTCTGGAAGGGAGCTGGGGAACAATAAGCGTCCACAGCACTTGACCTTCGCAGTCGTAGTTACGAGATAAGGAGTCCCGGGCATAAGACTACAGCATCTGCGATCTACAATTAGAATGTAACTCCCATTATAGAGTCTCTGAAAGAATGGTTCTATCTCTGTTGCAGGTGCGCCTAGCTGGTAACATGGAAGGTCATTTGAGTTCCCTTCACAGGCTCCATGCAAACTAATTCCATTACACAGAAGTGTACCGCTCAGTGACATTGCACAATTATTGCCACTAAGAAACACTTTCTGTCCTTTATTACTGACACATGCATGTGAATAGGGCAGGTTCCATGTTGTTTTAATGTACCCCTTTCCCAATTTTTCGTACATGCCAGCCTGTATATATTTTTGGCAGTATTGAAACCTGAAGGTTGATATTGGAATATTAATTATCCCATGTATTATCCATTCACTGACAGGTCGTTCTGACATTGTCACTGGTAATCTCTTGAGTTTCTCAATGCTCAGGATTGTATAATCAGCACCCTTTTGTGCCATACTGATTTGTTTATCAGTAAGGTTAAAGATATTGAATAGTGACGTTGTGTTGATTAAGCGCCAAGGCACATAGCCTGAACGCAGATTTTGTAACGTCCAGCCAAGCTGTACAATAGAACGCAATTGAGACTGACCGTGTTGTAACAACAGTAAGTCTTGCGATATTATGTCGATTGCTGAAGACACAATGCTGTCCAAAGAAAAAATTCTGGAGGACAGAGTCATTAACCCATTGTCCACTACAGAAAGTGATTTTTCTAAATTAATACGGTCAATTTCCCGTATTCTTTCTGCTGTCTCAATTTGAGTCACCTTCCAGGCCTCGTTGTATGCTGCATATACAGAGGCTGCGATGAAACGTTTCTGACGCTGTTTGCGCGGTCCCATAATGAAATCACGCAAGTCAGCACCATCAGTAAGTAAAGTTAGGTGTTGCTTAATTTCTGCCAGTGTGGAAGTCTGTAGCCACTGAAGGCATAATTTGCCCACACTGTAGGTGGTTATTATTCCTGGGTGTTGTCTTTGGGAATATCTAGGGTCTGGCCTGGTCATTTTGAACCCCTGTGTTTTGTTCAGGAATCTGTTTTGACAGTTATTAGTATCTGTGGGCCAGATCAACCACTGTTTCCAATCAGGATGTGTTCTGTTTTGGTTTAATACATAATTTACGTCTATCTCTTCATCTGTAGAGCTATTGCTGTTCATTGTTGGTTTTGGAATAGACGGTTTATTTAGTCTTTGATTTTGGCTAAGCCAAGACAGGTAGTTTGTTGAACAGTGTCATTTAAAAATATAATTTGTTCTGGGATCATGCAGGCTCTAAACAAAGATTCTTTCCCCTTACTTGCCATTCTTTTGTACCCCAAACACTTTTTACTTCAACATTTTTGTCCCAATAATCAAAACCAAAAGTATTCATTTGTTCACAGAATGAGTCTGAATATATCAATTTCGTGTTTGTTATCATGGTCTTTGTCCCTGTCTTATTTGACAATTTGAAATAAAATGTTTCGGCATTACTTGTGTTAAAACCTGAAAAGTATGAATATTTGTCATAAACGGTTCTTGAGCTTCCTTTTGGAGGGGTTGCACAATGTTCCCATTGATTATAATTTAAAACATTTCTAGGTTGTGCAGATCTATGTAGAAAATGGTTACCATAGTGGTTATAACAGTACATACTATCATAATTTGTCGAACCCTGCAAATAATCATGTTTGGTAAATTTAGCAGACATTACTAGGTCAGACATCATATTATTTATACTTTCAAAGTCCCAATCATCAGCAAATGAGCTTGGTTTTACAAAGTCACTCAACAAGATCTTAATTTGGTGTGGATATTTCAGGATTTCAACCGGACCATAAAATTCGTAGTCAGTTTTGTCCCATGCTACCCCACCCGGTATAGGATTGGCTGTGAAGTTGACTGAAGAAAGTTCTCTTTTCTCGACGTGTGAAGATGTGTGTGGTTTGAGGATCAAGTTGATTTTCTGACTTGCTGTGTCCATTTTAGCATATTTTCCCTCAATGAAGCGTCCCAAAGTTAGTACCATGATGAGCCAAATTATGAGGATAAATGCACCAAAACCCACCCAAAATTCAATCCATGGAGAAATTAGATATGTTTCTTTCAGTTGTTTCAAAAGTACTTTAACTTTATCTTTAAAGGTTTTTGTTGATGGCTGTGTTTTTGATTCAGTGAAGCCTTCAGAGGAATCATCGAAGTTTATGAAGTAGCCGGATGCAGTTCTGTCAATAGTTCCAATTGCTTCAGGATTGCTGTTTCTTGCATAGTCGTTTGTTACTTCATTATAGATTGGTGTCTCTCTGCTAAATGTTTTTAATTGGGTTTTCAGAGGTCTAAGTTCCATTGCATTGTTGCATAGTCCTTGTTGTAGTTCTGTAGGCGTTTCGAATGTGATTAGCCTCTTAGATTGAACCTCTGTGTTTGTAGCAAATCTTGGTGTTCTACTACTTTTCGGGAGTCCACTTGGCCTACTATTTGTTATCGGCCACATGTTGTGGTTTTACCAGGTCGATGGATACAACTCGGTTCTCCTTTTTACCAGCAAGCGGCGGTAGTACAACTGATCTTGTCCCGTTGACAGACAAGACAGGAACTGCTTTTCTGTAAGAAGGCCCAAATTCCTTCTTTACCGCGATCTTTTCTCTGACTAGATCCCCGACTTTTGGAATCCAGACAGGTCTTGCTGGGACAGGTGGTGGTTCTTCAGTGGTTGTTGGCTGCTGTTTCAACTTTATGTTGCTCAGGTCTTTTCTTGTTTCGTTTAAGTCCTGTAAAACAGCCAAACGATCTTTGATATCAAAGCTTTTTTCCTTCACCACTGAAGTCTGACTGTCGAGGTCTAAGACTAACATCCTAGTTCCAAACAATAATTTGTACGGACTGAATCCCTTCAGAGAATTTCTTGGCAAGTTATATAGACTACGTTGGACACTTATTAGATGTTTGACCCACCCAGCTCCCGAACCTAATATCCTTTCTGTTATAGATAGCTTTATGCCTTGGTTTTTTCTTTACACCATCCCGTATCCCTCAGGAAGGAAGTGAGAAGAGTCCCGCTGTGCTATGCTCATTTGGCCATGTTTCCCCTCAGGCTGGAGGGCCAGATTGAAAACAATGGTCAAACGTAGCATGCTCTTAGCGTATATGCCATTTAGACTCGCAAATCTTTGTATAACAGTCCAGACGTCAGCCGAGTGCTGGTGATCTACATTATAAGTGGAAACTAGCCTGTATATGTTAATCGGACGCTTTGCTTTTTACTGTTGATCTTTTCTGGAGTGAAACGACACGGTATTACACCGTTTCTCTCACCACTGCGATTTCTGTTACAGTTTGGGCAGTTCTTTACAAAAATGGTATGATGCAGGCTCATGCCTGGCCACCAGTACCTTGATTGTAATTCTTCCAGAGAATCTTTTAGTTTGAGGTGTCTGAGACCCTCGCCCATATGTGCGTCTGCTATTAACAAGTCTCTCCTGTCCATGTTTGGAATCACTCTATCCCCCACTCCAGGGATTCGAGCAAAAGGGACGGAGTTTGCATCGATTATGTATGTATAATTGAGTGGATAGTTGATCGGTAGCGCTGAGCAGTCGCCTTTTGATGACGTTTTCACCGCCAGCACTGTTTCACCGTCAATATACTTCACTGTACGCTTTTTTCGAGCTACGGAAGCCGATTTAGTTGCTACCGCTGTGGCTGTCTCAGCCAATGAATTCCCTGCAACGTGAATGCCATCACGCTGATGACTCAGTGAGTGTGTCACGTGAGTCTTTGGTAGTTCTTTTTGTAAAAGAGCTATTTGTTCCCAAAGCAGTTTTTGCTTTATTGTTGCACCTGTGTCATCTTTGTAACCGTTTTGAATCCATGTCTGCAAATCGTTGTTATATGATTTGACGCAGTAATATGAATCGGACACTATAAGTGTCGGGAATTCGCGATCCGCATTATCTAGCGCCATTTTCAATGCTATTATTTCAGTCTGTTGTTCTGAATTAGTTTCTACTGAGTGTGTTTTTGTTAATAGAGGTCTTAGTTTACCTCCGCGCCACACTTCTTTTGTAATCTCACATGTTGGGTTGTATGCTTGTTCTCCCCAAACGGAGGGTTGAGCATGTCCGTCTGTATAGATTACACAAGCGTATTGTCGTAAGGGCAGAATGTCGATAGGCAGAGGGAATGTTCTTTCATATTCTAGATTTTTCAATTCCTTTAGTTCTGGATCAAAGTAGTAGTATACTTTGTCCGTTGTAATTGAATTCACCCATTGTATCCATTCCGGATTCAATGTTGTTGTTGGTAAATTACAAGGTGTTGTTAATGCCTCAAAGGCTGATTCTGCTGTTCTGACTGTGATACGTCTACCGTCCGCTTGATCTTTTTCTCTAGCTATTGCGGTTTGAACTGCATGAACAATGTTTTCTTTAATGCTGAATTTCTTTTCAGCTTCTGTGTACAAGTGTGATTTGAATGCAATTGGTACCTTTTCTCCCTCATTAGAGGTCAGGTATGTGAATCCGCATCTTCCTGGGATGACTCGAATCACAAGATTGCGTGTGTTATCACGTGTTTCTAATTTTGTTTTAATTAACATGTCTGTTTGTAAGGATCTCAAAATTTCTGTGTGTATTTGAGTCCAATTGGTTCTTTTAAAATCTGGTTTTATTAGATCATAAAGGGGTTTGACCCTTTCTGCGTAATTTGCAATGTATGTTCTTCCGAAATTTAGGAAGCCTAGAATTGACTGTAGGTTTTTTAGTGTTCTAGGTGCTTGGAGTACGGCACATTTCTCTAGGAAATTGTCAGCCAGGCTTTTGCCTTCACTTGATAATTCGTATCCTAAGAACAGCACTGTTAGATGGGCAATTCTGGATTTTTTAAAGTTGAATTTGTAACCCTCTGCTGCGAACCCAAGTATTATGGTGTTCACTCTCTTCAAGTGAGTATCCAAGTCATCATCTGTTAAGTATATGTCGTCGACATAAGATAATGCTTCGTCATCATATGTTTGTAGTCAATCAATCAATCAAAGACATTTATAGAGCGCACTACTTACCCGTAGGGTCTCAAGGCGCTTGGGGGGGTGGGGGGTGCCGTTACTGCTTGAACAGCCAGGTCTTGAGCTTCTTCCTGAAGGAGAGGTGGTCATGGGTCAGGCGCAGGTCGGTCGGGAGGGAGTTCCAGGTCTTGGCGGCCAGGTAGGAGAAGGACCTTCCTCCTGTTGTCGCTCTTCGGATGCGGGGGACGGCGGCGAGGGCGTGGTTGGCTGATCGGAGGTGGCGTTTGGGAGCGTAGAAGTTGATTCGGTTGTTGAGGTAGCTCGGGCCTTGATCGTGTAGGGCTTTGTGTGCGTGGGTGAGGAGACGGAAGGTGATTCTTTTGTTGACGGGGAGCCAGTGCAGGTCTCTCAGATGTCCGGAGATGTGGCTGGTTCGTGGGATGTCGAGGATGAGTCTGGCTGAGGCGTTCTGGATCCGCTGGAGTCTCTTCTGGAGCTTGGCGGTGGTGCCGGCGTAGAGAGCGTTGCCGTAGTCCAGTCGGCTGGTGACGAGGGCCTGGGTGACGGTCTTCCTGGTTTCGGTGGGGATCCACCAGAAGATCTTCCGTAGCATGCGAAGGATGTTGAAGCATGACGAGGAGACAGCGTTGACTTGCCTGGTCATGGAGAGGGAGGAGTAATTCTGTTACTCTCGCTGAGAATACCCCTGGGCTATTCTTGTACCCCTGGGCTAACCGACAGAATTGTTTTTGAGTGCCATTTATTGAGAATGCAGACAAATATCTGCTCTCTGGTGCTATGTTTTGACAAAAGAATCCATTAGAGATGTCTAATGTTGTTTTGTATTTTTTTCGCACTATGTTATTCATTAGTGCAGCACTATGCGAGTTTTGCACTGCAAAAGTTTTGCAACATGAGTTAAGGTGTCGGTAATCCAAAACTAGACGATATGAATTGTCTGGTTTGGAGACCGGAAACAAAGGGTTGTTCATTTGTGAGGTGCAAGTTTCAATCACCCCCTGGTATTCTAGTTGATCTAGGATTTCTTTTACCTGTTTTTTAGCTTCTTGCTTAATTGGGTACTGTCTTTGTGCAGTAGGTTGTGATTTTAACTGGATTTTGTGAGGAGGAGAGTCCTCATCCCATCCTACATGATTTTTATATAAAGCAGGAGCTAGAGCTACTGCCCACTTTCTGGCAAGTGTATATTTTTTATGAATTGGGATATGATTTGAGAAGGCAGGCATAATTATTTCTTCGCCATGAGGGCACTCCCTGACAAACTCTGGTGGCCAGTCTTTTTCAGCTAGAAGGATGTCATAGCCCTTAGAGAGATTATCCCAAAATAGTCCCCTTATTTTTCTAGTCTTATCCCCTTCTATACGTAAAGTTATTTCATATATTTTGTGAGGTTTGCTAACTCTGGTGTCTGCAGTTTCCACTTGAAGATATTCATTCGTGTCCACTGTCTCCAGAAGATTCATAAGGACTTTGCGAGCTATGCTCACTTCTGCTGCGCTGTCTAGCATTGTCTGAGCCCATTCTCCGTTTTTCAGTTGTGTCCTCAGTATTCTCGGCATTGTTAACTACCTTGATACTGGCTACCTTCTTTTTTGGAAATTGTAGTTTCTTTTTTAGATGAGCAGATTCCTTGTCTTTGGACTTGGCGTGCTCTTCTCTTTGTTCTGATAGTCCTCTTCTTTCCGATTTCTGCGAGGAAGTCTGAAAAGATTGAGAGGGACGTGTATCAATGTCTTGATATCTATCAGGCTTCTTTATATTATCCCTATTTCTAAGGTTATATCTTTTCCCAGAGGGGTCACTTTGGGGTGACCTGTGTCTCTGGTTCGGAGATTTTTCTCTCCGCCGAGGAGACCTTCCTCTGGACTGGAATTTCTTTTCTTTAGGATTGGATTGTTTGTTTCCATCCCAGCTCTTTTTTTGTGATGTTGAATTATTATTAAAAAATATTTTTTCGGGACTTTCAATCAGTTGTGGTTTTACTGGTATTCCACCTAAACTATCTCTACCTAGTTCCTCATAGGATTTTTCTATAATTCTGGCAATTTCAGCTGGTTGGTCTGCTATATCTGTCTCCTTTAACCTCTGGCGGATCGCCACGTTTGCTGCTTCTCCCTTTATGTTGGCTAATAATATAGCCGAGACCTGCTTGAAGTCTTTTAGTAATTTCATACCAAGAGTTAAAGCGGGTTCTGGACCGTATTCGTCTTGAATTTGTTTTAGCACATCTGGTATTACCTAAATGAATGGAACACCGTGCGTTTTTGTGTAGATGGAAGCAAAGACTGTACCCCAAGTGTCACAGTCCTCCACGTGTGGTGCGATTCCCATTGGAAGACAGATAGTCAGAATCCTGTGTTTTTCTAACGGGGTGGTGTCTGGAAACACCGCCTCTATTTGGGTGATTTTTTGTGCTAACCAGAATGGTATTTGTTCCCGTTTAGCTGGTACTTTACCTAGGCAGGATTGTATGTTCTGTGGTGTAATTTTATTTGTGTTCCCCTGATGAGGGGTCAGCTGTGGAATTTTAATTGCTGGTTGAATTGTTGAAGTCCGCATCACATATTGGACTAATTGTCTATGTACTTTTATTAATTGTTTTAGCTGTATTAAAAGCTCTGGTGCAGGCATTCTTTCGATGTCTGGATGTGGTGTGTATCCGGCTAGGACCGGCCACGTTGCTCCTGGTCTACCTAAGGGACCGAGCCTGGTGATGTGATTATTATGTTTTAGGGCGCCATTAAATAAGAGCAGGTGCTCTTGAAATTTAAGTGGTACTTCCACCTCCTCGAAAGGAGTGTACTCATTAGGAGGTTCCTCTGTTTTGTAATAGTGGAAGTACTTTGTTACAGCATTTGCTGCTGGAAAATGTATCCATGAATAGTATACCTCTGTCTGCCGATATTCGTGTGCCTCAATTACGAATATGACTGTGCCACCTCTAGGTGTCAGTCCATTTTCTATAAGTTTTAAAGTTATAGATTTCCTCTTGATGACCGGGATGAGTATTATATCCGGGTCTGTGTCTTGCAGTGCATTATCAGCTGCTGCGAGTTCAGTTGCTATCCTAACTGTCTCTCTTTCTTCATCACTGTCTACCATTTTACCGACAGGAAGGTTATTTAGTTTGTTTGCAGATCAGGTTCTTATGGAAACAAAGATTAGATGCACAATATTTTGGAACAGTGTATCCTTCAACGTTGACTAAACCAAGGACCATACATAGGAGTTTCCTCCTGCGAGGTCTGGCGGATATTACCTTTTACCCACTCCAGACGTCTTTGGAGTATTATGGGAAAAAAGGGGTCTGAGTGAAAAAGCACGACTGAGTTACTCTAAATGTCTTACGTTAGTTTTATCGCCCTTCCAAACGCGTTGGGCGCCATGTAGCGTAGTTCCTATTATCCCAATAGGCTCTGCGCATTGGAATAATACCTTCAATAGTATAGGCCTAGACCAGACGTTAACTAGGTCTACTACTGTCGATATTAGACTTAAAGTTTTGGGTTTGCCAGCTAGCTCAGAGTTCACTGGAAACTTTCTCGAATAGGCAAGGAGGAGTTGAACCTCCCTGGATAGACAAGAAGGGATTTAGTTTCTGACAACCATAGAACATGACAACTTTGCTCTCCCCTAATCAAGAGTGTATCTCTAGAGTCGTGTGAAAACAAAAGACGACTTATTTTACTCAGTCAGTACGTGCATTCTTAGTCTCACCAGATTGTAGAGAAAAGGAGGAGACGGGCGTGTTCAATAAAAGATGTTATTTATTGATCAGTCTCTTTTCTCATACAAGAGAAATGGATCGATATTATTGCAATACTTATGGTTAAGTAAAGTGCATACAATAAAAGCAGAAGTATAAAATAATACTGTAAAAACATTGATATGGTTTCTAAGCCATATGAAGGTTTAAAATGAATAAAATGAATACATACACATTTATATTTGACTAATCGTACTCAACTGGTGTTTCTAACTACGCCTACCCCGGGTACCTGACCTAAGCCTAATACGTGGGCGGGAATAGAAAGTTACAGTTTAAGTTAAGTTTGTTTTGCCAAGTGACTGACTAAAGAATTCTCTGCAAGGGGTTATTCAGTTCTGTACCTGGAATCTAGGATGAATGAGGGATGGTATCTCTCGTCTCTGGTCTCGATATCCCAGGCTGCCTGCGAGGGCTACCCGGAAGCGCCGGAGCTGGATTTCTCGGCAGGAGAAAGGCAGCGTCTCGTTCTCAGCGCGTCAGGAAGGCGGGGCTGCGCCAGCGGGGTCTGCTCTGCTCTGGGCTTCGGCAAGTCTGGCTGCTCCGATCTCGTCACCACCGCGTGTGTTTGCATAGGGCAATATCGGTAATATTTATACCTTTAAGGTGCCGAGATTGACGTAAGGATGGACATAGATACGTCAATAAGGATGTCATACGACCTGGTCGTTAGCACATTCTTTTGCTGAAGTTCTCGGTGAAATCAAAACAATGGCCGCAGGGTTTTCCCCAGGTCTGTCATAGGTTTGATTTGTTTTGAGAACTCCGTATGCCTTATCAGGGGCTGGAGGAATATCGCTTGTCTAATTAGATGGCAAGCGTTATGACCTAATCAGATAACACGTTCCTGTGCCGTAGTGTGGCTTTATCAGATAACGGTTCCTGCATCATGGGGGTTTTCTGCCTCATGGGATGGCTGCTAGTTAACTTGTTAACCAGAATAGGGTCAGGAATAGGGGGATCGATACAGAACCTATAGGAATACATCACAAAGGATCATCACTCAGCCCAACCCTCTTCAACGTCTACCTGAGCCCTCTCGCAGCCACCGCACGCAAACACAACCTCAACATCATCTCCTACGCCGACGACACCCAACTGATCCTCTCTCTCACCAACGACCCTGCCACTGCCAGAACCAGCCTGCAGGAAGGGATGAAAGACGTCGCCGAATGGATGAAGAACAGCCGCCTGAAACTGAACTCAGACAAGACGGAAGTCCTCATCCTGGGATCATCGCCCTCCGCCTGGGACGACTCCTGGTGGCCGCCTGCCCTGGGTAGCGCACCCAAACCAACGGACCACGCACGCAACCTGGGAGTCATCCTGGACTTCTCCCTCATGATGACCAAGCAAGTGAACGCAGTCTCGTCATCCTGCTTCAACACCCTGCGCATGCTCCGAAAGTTCTTCAGATGGATCCCCACCGAGACCAGGAAGACGGTCACCCAGGCCCTTATCACCAGCCGTCTGGACTATGGGAACACCCTCTACGCCGGAACCACAGCCAAACTCCAGAAAAGACTCCAGCGCATCCAGAACGCCTCAGCACGACTTATCCTGGACATCCCGTGCCGCAGCCACATCTCCGCCCACCTGAAAGACCTGCACTGGCTCCCCGTCAGCAAGAGGATCACGTTCAGACTCCTCACCCATGCACACAAGGCTCTCCACAACTTGGGCCTGAAGTACCTCAACAGCCGCCTTACTCTCTACACACCCACCCGCCAGCTCCGATCCTCCAGCCTCGCCCTCGCCTCCGTCCCAAGAATTCGGAAATCCACCGTCGGAGAAAGATCTGTCTCCTACCTGGCAGCCAAGACATGGAACTCCTCCCAACTCACCTACGGATGACCCAGGATCACCTCTCCTTCAGGAAATTACTCAAGACCTGGCTGTTCGAGCAGTAGCGTCTTTCATGCGGGGTTTCTGAGGGGTTCCAGGGTAGTAGCTATCCTAGTGCACCGCAGAATTCCTTACATTCATTCCAAACAATGGGCTGACACACAGTGAGACCTCGCCCGACAATCCGTGAGCTTATCGCCCATATATCAGCAGGATGACTGGGCCTGTCCTCTGTGGAGCATTATTCTCTAGCCTTACATTTGGTGCAAATAGAGTACATGAACCCTCGGGTTCAAGACCCCCCGTTATGGGTTGCGATCAAACACAGACTCCAAGAGACCTCCTTCAGACTACAGGCCCTTTATCTTCCTGGCCAGTCACACTGGATCTCCCAACCTCATGCTGGAAGCCATGTACGCAGGGGCGTAACACAGGCCCCCACAGCCCACGCGGTGCGGGGGTCCCCTAACTCCAAGGGGCCTCCTCGGCACTCAACTCTGGCCGGGAGAGCTCCTGATTGAGCCCGGAGGGGGCACCCCTAAGTACCGTGCAGTGAGGCCCCCTCACTTTTCGTTACGCCACTGCATGTACGCCACCAGGATACGGTCTCACAAGCTCTTTTCAGTTGATGTGAAGAGGAGAGCCTTGTCTCCATCTAAGGAGATTATAGACTGCTGGATGACTAGGACCTAACTGCAAAGAATGAGAAAGAAAGAGGAAGAGAAAGATAGGAAAACAGAGGGTGCAAGCAGGGATGAAACCCCTACATCTGAATTGATCTGCTTTAATCTTATCAACTGACGATATGGAATAAGGCATCAGTAAATTATTTTTAGCTTTGGGCTTTGTGAAAATATTCATATTCCACTTATTTTGTTGTTATTGAATCTTCAAATCCAACAAATCCAAACATGTTTTCTTATTTGTTCAAATGTTTGTTTTGTAATAATGATAATACTTTGATTTGAATAGCGCAGCTTATTACCTGTGAGGGACTCTAGGCGCTGTCCATAAGCAGGGGGAGATTAAGTGATGTGTTCAGAATCACAGGATGTTAAGCCAAGGCTGAGACTCGAGTCTGGATCCCCTGCTCTGGTGTTGTGCCTTTTGTCCTCATGCATTACTTAGAAGCGAAAACTCAAGTGAGATGTTATCTACTGTCTGAGGGTTCAACGCCCTTACCCCTCCTGAGTTTCGTCTACCTGTCAAAACCTTGTTCAACATTTGGTAGGATTTTGAATAGAATCTTGGTTTTGGCCCTGGTAATCCTCACTTGTTGGTTCATCAGTCATAATCATTGGACACCAAAAAGACCTCCTTGAAGTTTTTTTCATTTTTTTTCCCCTTCTCTTTAAGTTGATCAAATCTCATGTGTCCTTCCCGAACACTATTCCTCCAGTGGTCTCCACATTTCCATTCTTTTGATTGACATGCATTTACTATCAAGTTTGCTAAATCTTTGTGCCGAGATCGCCCAATCCCAAAACCTTGGAGGTGTGTGAGATACCCATTTTATGCAGATCTCCCACCGTGGAAGTAAAACCAGGGTGAATAGAAGTGATTTCTGTTTTTTGCAAAAAACACAGTTGATGGACAGAATGTAGAACAATGTCATACATTCATCCCAGTACAAGGATCTGGGCCTAAATCCATCGTTTTTTTGCACTCCACACCACCCTGGGTTAGACACTGGCTATATGCAAATCAGCTCTGACCCTGTGCCTCATGGAAACAGTCCAGTCCGAATTACCAAGCCATGTCTTTCACAGACCGGAATCAAGCATCCAAGGACCGGTTTCTGGCTATCAGCCTTCATCAGCCTGGATAGCTTGACTCCAGTGGTGTGGAGAGCCTGGGACTCACGTCTGAGCATACCCAGCCCACTCGGGGTGAAAATTGCAAAAAACACAGTTGATGGACAGACTGTAGAACAATGTCATACATTCATCCCAGTACAAGGATCTGGGCCTAAATCCATCGTTTTTTTGCACTCCACACCACCCTGGGTTAGACACTGGCTATATGCAAATCAGCTCTGACCCTGTGCCTCATGGGAACAGTTCAGTCCGAACTACCAAGCCATGTCCTTCACAGACCGGAATCAAGCATCCAAGGACCGGTTTCTGGCTATCAGCCTTCATCAGCCTGGATAGCTTGACTCCAGTGGTGTGGAGAGCCTGGGACTCACGTCTGAGCATACCCAGCCCACTCGGGGTGAAAATTGCAAAAAACACAGTTGATGGACAGAATGTAGAACAATGTCATACATTCATCCCAGTACAAGGATCTGGGCCTAAATCCATCGTTTTTTTGCACTCCACACCACCCTGGGTTAGACACTGGCTATATGCAAATCAGCTCTGACCCTGTGCCTCATGGGAACAGTCCAGTCCGAACTACCAAGCCATGTCTTTCACAGACCGGAATCAAGCATCCAAGGACCGGTTTCTGGCTATCAGCCTTCATCAGCCTGGATAGCTTGACTCCAGTGGTGTGGAGAGCCTGGGACTCACGTCTGAGCATACCCAGCCCACTCGGGGTGAAAATTGCAAAAAACACAGTTGATGGACAAAATGTAGAACAATGTCATACATTCATCCCAGTACAAGGATCTGGGCCTAAATCCATCGTTTTTTTGCACTCCACACCACCCTGGGTTAGACACTGGCTATATGCAAATCAGCTCTGACCCTGTGCCTCATGGGAACAGTCCAGTCCGAACTACCAAGCCATGTCTTTCACAGACCGGAATCAAGCATCCAAGGACCGGTTTCTGGCTATCAGCCTTCATCAGCCTGGATAGCTTGACTCCAGTGGTGTGGAGAGCCTGGGACTCACGTCTGAGCATACCCAGCCCTCTCGGGGTGAAAATTGCAAAAAACACAGTTGATGGACAGAATGTAGAACAATGTCATACATTCATCCCAGTACAAGGATCTGGGCCTAAATCCATTGTTTTTTTGCACTCCACACCACCCTGGGTTAGACACTGGCTATATGCAAATCAGCTCTGACCCTGTGCCTCATGGGAACAGTTCAGTCCGAACTACCAAGCCATGTCCTTCACAGACCGGAATCAAGCATCCAAGGACCGGTTTCTGGCTATCAGCCTTCATCAGCCTGGATAGCTTGACTCCAGTGGTGTGGAGAGCCTGGGACTCACGTCTGAGCATACCCAGCCCACTCGGGGTGAAAATTGCAAAAAACACAGTTGATGGACAGAATGTAGAACAATGTCATACATTCATCCCAGTACAAGGATCTGGGCCTAAATCCATCGTTTTTTTGCACTCCACACCACCCTGGGTTAGACACTGGCTATATGCAAATCAGCTCTGACCCTGTGCCTCATGGGAACAGTCCAGTCCGAACTACCAAGCCATGTCTTTCACAGACCGGAATCAAGCATCCAAGGACCGGTTTCTGGCTATCAGCCTTCATCAGCCTGGATAGCTTGACTCCAGTGGTGTGGAGAGCCTGGGACTCACGTCTGAGCATACCCAGCCCACTCGGGGTGAAAATTGCAAGAAACACAGTTGATGGACAGAATGTAGAACAATGTCATACATTCATCCCAGTACAAGGATCTGGGCCTAAATCCATCGTTTCTTTGCACTCCACACCACCCTGGGTTAGACACTGGCTATATGCAAATCAGCTCTGACCCTGTGCCTCATGGGAACAGTCCAGTCTGAACTACCAAGCCATGTCTTTCACAGACCGGAATCAAGCATCCAAGGACCGGTTTCTGGCTATCAGCCTTCATCAGCCTGGATAGCTTGACTCCAGTGGTGTGGAGAGCCTGGGACTCACGTCTGAGCATACCCAGCCCACTCGGGGTGAAAATTGAAAAAAACACAGTTGATGGACAGAATGTAAAACAATGTCATACATTCATCCCAGTACAAGGATCTGGGCCTAAATCCATCTTTTTTTTGCACTCCACACCACCCTGGGTTAGACACTGGCTATATGCAAATCAGCTCTGACCCTGTGCCTCATGGGAACAGTCCAGTCCGAACTACCAAGCCATGTCTTTCACAGACCGGAATCAAGCATCCAAGGACCGGTTTCTGGCTATCAGCCTTCATCAGCCTGGATAGCTTGACTCCAGTGGTGTGGAGAGCCTGGGACTCACGTCTGAGCATACCCAGCCCACTCGGGGTGAAAATTGCAAAAAACACAGTTGATGGACAGAATGTAGAACAATGTCATACATTCATCCCAGTACAAGGATCTGGGCCTAAATCCATCGTTTTTTTGCACTCCACACCACCCTGGGTTAGACACTGGCTATATGCAAATCAGCTCTGACCCTGTGCCTCATGGGAACAGTCCAGTCCGAACTACCAAGCCATGTCTTTCACAGACCGGAATCAAGCATCCAAGGACCGGTTTCTGGCTATCAGCCTTCATCAGCCTGGATAGCTTGACTCCAGTGGTGTGGAGAGCCTGGGACTCACGTCTGAGCATACCCAGCCCACTCGGGGTGAAAATTGCAAAAAACACAGTTGATGGACAGAATGTAGAACAATGTCATACATTCATCCCAGTACAAGGATCTGGGCCTAAATCCATCGTTTTTTTGCACTCCACACCACCCTGGGTTAGACACTGGCTATATGCAAATCAGCTCTGACCCTGTGCCTCATGGGAACAGTCCCGTCCGAACTACCAAGCCATGTCTTTCACAGACCGGAATCAAGCATCCAAGGACCGGTTTCTGGCTATCAGCCTTCATCAGCCTGGATAGCTTGACTCCAGTGGTGTGGAGAGCCTGGGACTCACGTCTGAGCATACCCAGCCCACTCGGGGTGAAAATTGCAAAAAACACAGTTGATGGACAGAATGTAGAACAATGTCATACATTCATCCCAGTACAAGGATCTGGGCCTAAATCCATCGTTTTTTTGCACTCCACACCACCCTGGGTTAGACACTGGCTATATGCAAATAAGCTCTGACCCTGTGCCTCATGGGAACAGTCCAGTCCGAACTACCAAGCCATGTCTTTCACAGACCGGAATCAAGCATCCAAGGACCGGTTTCTGGCTATCAGCCTTCATCAGCCTGGATAGCTTGACTCCAGTGGTGTGGAGAGCCTGGGACTCACGTCTGAGCATACCCAGCCCACTCGGGGTGAAAATTACAAAAAACACAGTTGATGGACAGAATGTAGAACAATGTCATACATTCATCCCAGTACAAGGATCTGTGCCTAAATCCATCGTTTTTTTGCACTCCACACCACCCTGGGTTAGACACTGGCTATATGCAAATCACCTCTGACCCTGTGCCTCATGGGAACAGTCCAGTCCGAACTACCAAGCCATGTCTTTCACAGACCGGAATCAAGCATCCAAGGACCGGTTTCTGGCTATCAGCCTTCATCAGCCTGGATAGCTTGACTCCAGTGGTGTGGAGAGCCTGGGACTCACGTCTGAGCATACCCAGCCCACTCGGGGTGAAAATTGCAAAAAACACAGTTGATGGACAGAATGTAGAACAATGTCATACATTCATCCCAGTACAAGGATTGGGCCTAAATCCATCGTTTTTTTGCACTCCACACCACCCTGGGTTAGACACTGGCTATATGCAAATCAGCTCTGACCCTGTGCCTCATGGGAACAGTCCAGTCCGAACTACCAAGCCATGTCTTTTTTTGAGCAACTTTACAGTCGACCTGTCACCTTCTACTACTCCTAAGATCTCCAATTGTTCGCTTCCCCTAATCTCTCTCCCCATTTAAACAACTATGGCCTTACCCAACTTGTGCCAGAAGAGTTGAACAACTGGGCATTGACAAAATATGTGGACATCATTGGTCATCTCCAGACCGACCGTACAACATTCTAGAGGTGACATCTTTATGGTAAGTATCACTGTCTACACTATGGAGTACAGTGGATTTAACTCCCCTTAAGAAAAAAACACTTATTCATTCTACACAGAGCATCCTGGACTCCAGAAATGCTGGCCAAAGTGAGTGACGGGGAGACTTGTGCAAATGTTATTGGTAATGTAAATTCTTGATCATTTTCTTCTCTATATTTCATTAAATTTCATGACATTTTCATTTAGATGTTCTTGAATTCCAGACAATAGTAAAGTATGTCATCTATTTCTAATGTAAGATTCCATGTGGTTTGATATCTTCTTCATAATCATTTTTGTTTACGTTTGCTACAAATGAGACTAAATTTGAACCCACGAGCATGCCTGCACATTGAAGAAGGAATTACTCTTTCTACATAAAGTAACTGTGTGTTAAATCTATCTCAAGAAATAAATGATCCCATATTACACACCTCTGTTTCTCTCCTATCTTCCTCCATATTCATCACACCTTTGGTCAAAACATGTAATTCTTTCAAAACGGGTTTTAATATGATTGTATGCATAGAATTGTTGATGCTTATCATTTACATAATCAAACAATAAACATTATGAACTCAAAGATAATTTTTCATTTGCATTGATATACAATTCAGAAAATGATTTACTTAAGAGGGAATGTTGTTTATTTTTGTTGATCCATTTTATTGTGTTGACCAAAATAAAGATAATTAACAAAGAAATAATATTGTTGATAAAATACTATACTAACATGATGCTTAAAGGGTGTGTTTTGCTTAGGCTGTCACAATAGAGTAACACCTGATGGTAAATGTAAATAAAAAATAAAAGGGTAGTCTAAACCTTGGGCTTGGAAGTATTTGAAGCCGGGACCTCTTATACTCAAGGAGAGAATCATATTTCTATACCAACAAGCAGGCAGTATCCAGATGTTCCTCATTCTCAACTTCGACATTGCATACGACCTGCAATTCAGCATATTTGGCATCAATCTATATCAAAATGACATTGACAGACAGTCGCATCAATGACTACCAGTGTCAGAACCAGCTGGATTAATGTTTAATAATGGAATTGGTGCTTCCCACTGAAATATTCGCACAAATGCTTTTTGGTAAAATAATTTCCTGCCAATGGTGTAACCAGCAGCTGCCTCAAAGTGAGAGCCCAATAGCAATAACTTTCAGTTACATGGAGAGTGGCAGCAGTGTCTCTCAGTCACTATAATATCACTGCCTCTCATTGGAAAGGTCAGTGGCACTTTTGCCCTCAATGGCGGCCACCATGGCTTGCGGGTGGTGAGGCGGGTGCGGGTATTTGGGGGAAAGATGCCCGGCGTTCCCAATGTAAAAAATAAAAAAATAAACACTTATGCAGCCGGGTCCCGCGTCTCTGCTTCTGCTCTCCTCTTGAGACTCCTCGAGGAACAGGAAGAACAGCTAGGCTCCCCTGACCAACCACAATGCTGCAATGCAGTGTTGTGATTGGTAAGCACCCAGACTCCCCTGGCCTATCACAGCACTGCAATGCAGCTTTGTGATTCGTCTGAGTGCTGTGACATGGAGCTCAGCCAGGGGCTGGAGGGGTGGGCATGTTCTCCATGTAGGCTGTAATGCAGCCTACATGGAGAATAGGGAAAGTGGGCATGACCCATTTGGGCAGCACAAGATGGCCGGCCAAACAGTCATGTGCACTTAGATGTGGGCAAACCACTCCTCTCCTGCTCCGAGAGCAGAGTAGCCCCTCCCACCCGCAAAGCAGCACAGAAACATAAAATGATAGTAAGTTAAAGTTCTTATCATTTTATGTTTCCTCTACTTTGCACTGCTTAAAAGCAGTGGGGCGAGGCTCCTCCGCCATAGCAGAGGCGCCCCCTGTTTGCCCTGCATTGAGCATGAGCTTAAGGTCTCTGTTTGTTGGGTCCAGGAACGTTAATGCCTTTCGATCACATCACTGCATTTCAGAGACTGCTTTAGTGACATATTTTCCTCTCATTGACAGTGACGTCATTGCTTCATAGAGATGGATGAGGTGAGTGATGCTGTCTATCTCCATTAAAGGGCCCCTTTTGCCTTTCAGTGAGAGGATTAGTGACATCACAGCTTTTTAGTGACCTAATGGGTGATATCTTTGCCCAGTGGCGCTGGAAGTAGGGGTGCAGGGGGTGCTGCAGCACCTTCAGTAATAATCATGCTGGAGTTCAGAAGGTGAATGAGCAATAAAGACCCCTTGATATTTTGTGCATCTCCTGTCACATTGGCTGCTGCTCAAGGACAAATGTCAAACATCAGGCTACATCTTCTGAAGGGGGCGTGGCCAGCCAGGCAACATGACGGGCGCAACTTGCTAGAGCTCCGCTAGTGAGGCCCTAACTTATCCTGCATTTCCCCGGATAATGTGGAGGTAGCTTACCACCGCAGGGAGAAGAGGTTGCGGGATCACCTGGGGACCTCGCCGGTGTAGTCGTGGGGCGAGGCCGCGGAGCCGAGTCTTCTCCGCTGCGAGGGAGCTACTGGCAGACGAGGAGAAGGCGCGAAGTCCGGCCGGGTCCTAGAGAGGAGGGGGTCCGACTCTGGCAACGCGGAAGAAGCCTGATCGCGACTTCGGTCTACGGAAAGCGCCAGGGAGGTGCTGTGGAGGCCTCGGAGTGAGCGGCCAGGCCGGATAGCCCGCAAAGCCGCTGACAGGTTGGGAGAAGGAGTCCTGCGGCGCCTATGCGAGGGACCGGACGGTGAGCTGCCATTTGGCAACCAGATGAATTGTGCAGCGGGAGTGAGGGCTCAGCCGCTGGTGGGTTCCGGAGACAGACGCTGGGAAGGGAGGGACCCGCTCCTCAGCTAACTGTGAGGAGCGGAGATAATCTGAAGCGGGCGGCAGCCGGAGGTCACCGAAACTCCGTGGGTGAGCTGCGGAGCTCCGGAGGCGGGAGGCCGAGCGGAGGCCCAGCTCTGGTGAGAGCAGCTGCGAGTGGATACCTTGATCGGTTCTGGCCAGCAGAGAGCCGTGGTAAGCCGCAGCAGTGCCAGGAGAGTCACGAGAGCTACGGAGCTACCGGAGCTGCGTCCACAGCTGCCACAGCGTTTGTTCAGTGCTTTGACCCCGGAGCTACTGGAAAGTTGCCAGGCCCCTCAATAACCCAGTAGCAGCGCCCGTAAGGGGGTCCGGCGGCCCCTGGGGACTTACCTCAATTTCCCAGCGGACTTGGCCGACCTGCAGTAACCAGCAGCGAGGCTTACTCTACCCCCACCCGCTGAGTCCGCGAGCCCGCCCGAGCCTGAGCCTGAGCCTGCAGCGGTCTGCTGACCCTCCACCGGTCCACGTGTGAGAGGCGGAGTGAGCAGGCGAACGAGTGCGAGGTGCCTAAGAGCTGCGGGACTGGCAGAGGGGCACGGCAGAGTGGAGGAAGTCGGAGACAGGAGTCGCGGGGTGAGGCTGGTAATAAACTGCGCAGCTGAGGAGACGTTCCTATTCTGGCACCATTTTGAGAGCTCGCGCTACGAGAATCCTCAGAACCCCCCTAAAATACAGCGCTAGGCCCTCTGACTACGAGCGCTGCCAGCCGCTGATTGCAAAACCGGAGGGGCCTGCCTGACCCGCTGACCCAGGACTTGCCCGGTAATAACAAGACAAGAGCCGAGAGCTGGGGGCAGGTCTATGCACAGCCCCTGACTGTCCCACCGCAGCTGCCCATAAGCGGAGGCCTTCTGCAGCTTGCGCACAGTTGTCAGTGCATGGCCCTACCTACTGGGAAGTAGACCGCGCACCTGCCACTAGTCTGACCGTAGCATACCTGATAGTAGATTGCTGGCAGCGCCTGCTTGTCCTGCCTAATTGAGCAAGCCTGAAAACCCCACCTGCAATCGCAGTCAGAGCTCTTTGGGAAAGGACTGGGGGACGGTTTGCTGCCAGTGCACACGGACACTACCAGGAGGGTGCGCATACAGGAGTCCGGGAGCAAGGCTATAGGGTGGACTGCCCTCGGACGCCCGGCTGAAAGATGGGCTGGTAGGAGTGAGGACCCTATTCCCTGGGGAATAACACCCCCCTGGCGGTGACTGGAGGCGAGTGCCCACAGCGCAGCAAATTGCAATGGGCAGGCTCAGGGACAAAGCGCAGCTGCGGCAGCAGGAGGCGAATGGATCCGACACGACGCAGGACAAGAGGCGGATGGCCATGGACCACGCAGCTACTCTGGCGGCCAAAATGGACACAGTTCTGGCGGCGGTGGAGCGTATTGGATCGACCCTAGAGCAAACCAAGTCGTCACTAGAGGGGGGATCGATAAAGTAACGTCTGATTTCACACTGCTGCACTCAGACCACTGCAAGCTGACGGAGACCGTCACAGAACAGCGCCAAGTGGTTCAGGAGCTACAACCTGTGGTGCGCAGTCATGCCGCGGCCCTGCAGGACCTGATTGACAGAGTCCACGAACTAGAAGACCGTGCTGAGGACGCGGAAGGACGCTCTCGGCGCAACAACATCCGAGTAGTAGGCCTGCCTGAAGGAGAAGAGGGGACAGCACCTGAACGATAGACTGAGTCGTGGCTGAGGACAATCCTACCACCGGGAGTGCTATCCCCGCAGTTCGTAGTGGAAAGGGCGCACAGGGTGCCCGCGCAAGCCCAGAGGACTGGAGCTAGACCCTGCCCGTTCCTTTTCAAGCTCCTCAACTACAGGGACCGTTGATACGGTGCTCCGGGAAACCCGGAAGATGAGCGACCTGCAGGTGGGCAACAGTTGTGTAATGCTTTTCCCGGACTACATGGCGGCGACACAGAAGAGGCGGGGCTCCTACATGGCAGTGAAGAAACAGCTCAGGGACCTAGAACTACCCTATTCACTGCTCTTCCCCTCGCGGGTGCGCTTGGTCACAAAGGGGGGCACACGCTTCTTCAAAACCCCAACGGAAGTCTGGGATTGGCTGGAGGAGACCGGGCAGTGGTCGGGGACGCGACCGGTGGCCCCAGAGGGCGTCGGATGGCAAGAGCAGCGCTCCAGGAGGAGGAGGAGGAAGAGAGGGGCCAGACGGGAGACAGGCCTGGGGCAGGCGGCACCCAGCCCGGAGAAGATACGGCAGGAGCGGCAGGAAATATTGCTGGGTTCTATTTACGCCCCCAATACGGAGCAACCTGCCTTCCTGGCGTCTTTAAACCACGTCCTTCAGCAGTATGCGGGCCTGCCCTGGTTGATAGGCGGCGACTATAATATGGTGCTGGACACACAGTTAGACCGCTCATACCTGCCCCTGCGTGCAGTGGCAGTGACCTCGGCGGCACAAGCCCTTAGTGACTGGCTAACACACTGGGGCATTCAAGACCTCTGGCGTACACAACACCCCACAGACAAAATATACTCCTATTACTCGCCGGTGCACGGCCTTCATGTTAGGCTAGACAGAATAGTAGGCTCCCCTTCCCTGCTCCCGCTCTTAACCAAGTCGAAATACCTAGGCAGGACGCACTTGGATCATAACCCCTTGTGGTTCCAGATTAGCTGGGTGGCAGATAGACCTCCGGTGCCCACATGGCGGCTGCAGCCGGCCGCGTTGGAGGATGCGGAGTTCAGATCATCACTGGGTACCGCCATTCTCTCCTACTTTGAGGAAAAGGAGGACACAGCGAGCAATCCCATGGTGGAGTGGGACGCCCATAAGGCAACTATCAAGGGGCATTGCATAGGGACCACGTGGAACATCCGTGCGCAGGTATCTGCATCCCTGACCCGCATAGAATCCGAGCTACAACAGTACGAGCGAGAGGGGGAGGGAGCGGGTAGGCATGCGCTTAAGCTGGGGGAGCTACGAGGAAAGCATGCGGTCCTCATTGAGAGACTAAGGTATCACAATTATGCAGCGCACACGGCCAGGGCACATGCGAAAGCGGACAGAGCAGGTCGCTTGCTAGCCTGGCTGATACAGGCAGCGGAGCGCAAGGCGCCGATCGGTGCCATTCACTTAGGAGACGGTACTGTGGTGTATACACAGCGCCAAATACACCAGGTGTTCACCGAGCACTATCGGGACCTCTACAAAGCTCGAGGCACTGGCCGGGAACATGCAGAGGCTGACTTACTAGAGCTGGTTACGCTGCCCACAGTCTCTGATGCGCAGAGGGCGGACCTGGGTGCCCCGCTCGCGCTGGAGGAGGTGGGTGACGCGATCCAGGCGCTGGCGGGGGGAAAACACCGGGGCCAGACGGCCTGCCAGCTGAATATTACAAAGAGAACAGAGACATCCTGGCACCATGGCTGCTCCAGATGTATCAGGCGTCGATAGCTAAGGGCCGTCTTCCGTCCTCCCTGAGAGAAGCGTTTTTGGTGTCCCTGCCCAAACCTGACAGAGACCCAATGTCCCTGAGCTCGTACCGCCCGTTGGCAATGCTCAATACGGACTATAAGATATTAGCCAAGATACTAGCTGAGCGTCTGGCGCCAATAGTCCTGCATCTGGTCCACCCAGACCAGATTGGTTTTGTGCAGGCGAGGTCCACATCACTGAATCTCAGGAGGTACTTTCGAGTGGTGGCGGAAGCAGCGGTGGTGTGGCCTAGAGAAGGGTGCCTGATACTAGACCTAGAAAGGGCCTTTGATAGCCTCCAGTGGGGATATCTTCTGGCAGTGTTGGAGGCGTATGAGCTGGAAAGGGAATTCCTGGAGATGGTGGGGCTTCTGTATAGGAACCCCGTGGTCCGCGTCCGGCTGGGGCCATACGTCTCGGAGGAGGTGGAGGTGGGCAGAGGCACTCGGCAGGGGTGCCCTCTGTCACCGCTGCTCTTTGCACTCGCCATTGAACCTCTGGCGGCAGCCATGAGGCAACTGCTGGCTGACGGAATTCAACTGGGGGATGGTGTTCATCAAGTGTCCCTGTATGCAGATGATCTATTGGTCTTTGTCAGGGATGTGAATAGTATGCCGGAACAGCTTTCCCCGCTGCTAAGCCGCTTTCCCGGTCTCTCGGGGCTCCGAGTTAATGCGGGTAAGTCCTGCCTCTATGCCTTTAATAGTGAGGTTAATGATCCGGAGTACAGCCTGCAGGGCACAAGAGTGCAGTGGCGAGCGGACACATTTAAATACTTGGGGATCCAGATCTACCGGCAGCCAGCGGACCTGATGGACGGGAACCTAGGTACAGCGGTTGCAGCGCTCAAGGCGCAGATAAGCTTCTGGTCCACGCTCCCCCTGACGCCCACGGGCAGGGTAGCCTTGGCCAAAATGGTGATGCTTCCTCGCCTTCTATACTATTTCGCAAATCTGCCTCTGTTCGTGCCTGCATCTTTCTTCTCCAAGCTCAACGGGACCCTGCGCGACTTTATCTGGGGCGCATCTCGACACCGCCTGGCCCTAGGGAAGCTATTTCTTCCCACAGACAAAGGTGGCCTAGCCGCCCCCTGCTTTGAGCACTACTATCTGGCGGCGCAGCTCCAATGGATCACCCGCTGCATGGCGGACAGAGGGAGAGAGGACACCGCCACAAGTGAGCCGCCCTACACCATGGAAAGAATCACTGCGCTGTTTCATCCGCTGGCAGCCAGGGCCCGACCTGCCCCGCTTCTGCTAGGGGTGGCATACAACTGCTTCCGTAGGGCACTATACCTCACAAGGAAAGTGCTTCCATACGTGCCCGCGGTGCCGTTGGAGGGCTCTCCGGGAGGTGAGGGAGTTCTCACACGCCGCATGCTAGAGCAGTGGCAGGAGGCAGATGTGCAGACGCTAGGCGGTCTGTACCAGGATGGAGCCCTGATCCCCTTCGAGACACTGGTTGCAGAGATTGGGCTCCCCCCTGGGGGATTCCTCATGCATAGGTCCCTCACGGCCGGATGGCGATGGGGTGGGGCGACATTGCGAAAGAGCCGGCGCAGCACTTGACGATGCAATACCTACATGTCATGGGCAGGGGCAGGCATCTCATTAAATAGTTTGCCGCGTCCCTACGGTTGCACACGGAGCTGGACTTGGCCCCCCTCCGCGGAAAGTGGGAACAAGATATAGGAAGACCGCTGGCGGACAAAGAATGGGAACGGATGCTCAAAAGGCCGGTGCGTATCCCCAGAAACATGCGCTTTCGCCAGATCTAAGTATATATAGTCCACAGGGCCTACCTCACCCCAGCCTTAATAAATAAATATTTTAACAGGACAGATGCATCTTGCCCTCGATGCGACGAGCTAGATGCGGACCTCCTTCACCTTTTGTGGCGCTGTACAAGACTTGGCACTTATTGGAGGGAAATCCATGCCCGGCTCGTGCAATGCCCTGGCCGCGCAATCCCCTGTGATTGGCCTGAATTCCTCTTGCACCACTTCAAACGGTCGCCTGCTACTAAGGCGTCCTCCCGATTTCTGGACCTGGGAATGGTCACGGCGGTGAGGCTCCTAACAAAGAGATGGAAGGTGAGAGACCCACCCAGTGTGCAGGCCTGGACCTTTTCTCACCTGTGGTGGGCCCGTGCGGAGTGGACCGCCATTAGGAGAGAGGAAACAGTGGGACTCCGCAGAGAGCCCATGGCGGAATGTTGGGAGGGCATGCTCAACACACTACAGGCGACAGAGACTGGCACGGCTGAGGAGGTGGCGGGGGACACAGAGGGCGGAATGGATAACAGTGGGGAGGGGCGCGCGGCGAACACCAATAACAACAACAATGACAGCAGCAATACTGACACTAGCGCGCAGGCGGGGGCCCATAGCCGGAATGCTGTGAGGGTACAGTAGACATGGAGAAGCATATACGCGACGAGAGAGAGGAGAAGAGGAGTGGGGAGAGTGGGAGGCCGGTTAGACAAGACGAGGGAACAAACACACATTTACTGAAAGAAGGAGGGGGAGGCGGACCTCGGGGAGGGGAATAGGGGAATGTTTTGTATTGAACCCTGGTGATAAAGCTGTATCTCGTTGTTAATGTTTTCTTGCAAATGTTCTGGTTGCAACTGAGTTATGTATATATGATCTGGCACTCCAAGCGGAAAAGAGACGCAAAGATTCTCACAGGATATAGACTTGTGTGAAGGCCCGGGAATCAGTCGCCTGACGTATAGTTGGAACTACATTAGCGTTTTAATAGCAAAACGCGTTGTCGGAGCGCTGATAGAAGTACACTGGTGATAATGTATTTGATGTACATGATGCGTGAACCGAGTTGTTGAAAATGACATAGAAATGCCAATAAAAAAGAGTTGACAAAAAAAATCAGGCTACATCTTCTGAAAAGTGCTCCTTACTCCGAAACTGGTGTTTACTTTTATTTCTCTGACTGCGAAGTGAGAGGATTTTATAAAGAAGAGCCAGGTGACAATCCAGCTGGGGGACAGGAACCCAAAGGAAACGCTGCAGGATGTCAGTTTTTTCTAAAACACAACATTAAATATCAGGAAATGAACTATACACATTTCAAATTATATCAGCAATTAGGAAAGCACAAGTGAAGCACTTTTTGGTAACTCTGAAGTGAGATGGAAACAAAGATTTAAATAGGATCAAAAGATATTAAGACACTTTGCTTGGTGATGCACAAGTGATAAATGTTCACTGAAACTCCATGTCCACACATTCGTTTTTGCACTATATATTGTTTATCAGTAAAACCGAAAGTCTATGCACATGTAGTGGCAATTTCAAGGGCAAATACGCTGTCTTTAAATGACAGTGCGCTACCTTATTAGTGCTCTAAAATGCACCACCAGCTGCATACCACCTCTTACCACTCTCCTGAATGGGTACATTTACTACACTTGTGTTGTTTTTTTGTGTGAGGCTTGGATCTTTAACAATCCCTATGACTTCAGAGATATAACATTAATAGCAGCCCCCCCCCACTTAAAAATTGTTCCAGCACCACTCTCTCTGCCCCTCCAGTAACTTACCTGCCTCTCATTGAGAGGGTCAAGCATCTGTCCTCAGCGATGGGGTCAGTGACATCATTGGTACCGCGCACGTTATTACCCTAATACTTGGTTCCATGGAACCCCCTAGGTCAATAAATCGTTGACAGTGCACCCTTTGAGGCGACACAGGCCATGGCTAAGCGGGCGGGTGGGTGAAAGATGAAAGTGGCAACTGGTCCAGTCACATTTCAGAGCCTTCTTCTGGGGTCACGCCTCAGACGGAGGTTCACTCATGCCTCGAGCTCTGAAATAAGAAACTCAGGCAGACCTGCAGCTTGAGACGTGTAACGAGGGTATGTGAGGTACTGAGTTTTTCCTGTGAGAGCACTTAGGCAATGGGCGGGCTATTCCCAAACAGGTGTCTTTTTGGCAGCATCCGAGGTCTGCTTCAGTTTAATAATTACTCAGAAATTGTGAGAGTGAATGCTAGTGAGGTTTTGCTACTGACCACTTAAGCCAACATTATCGTGACGAGGTGGCCGAGTGGTTAAGGCGATGGACTGCTAATCCATTGTGCTCTGCACGCGTGGGTTCGAATCCCACCCTCGTCGGCAACTTTTGTTACTTCATTGAAATCTCATACACTTGCTGTACATTCCAATGAGAAGGAAAAAGGAAGGTTTTAAAACTTGACAGAATGCACAGGACCGTCCACCTTGCAGATTACAGCAAAAAAGAGCCACGTGCTCTCATACACGGGTTCAGCCTGACACTGACTGACCAGGGGCGGTGGGTGACATTTCAAAGTGGTGGGGCGCTAAGTGATGTGCATACAGCACCACAGCGAGCGAGCGAAGCGAGCGAGCCTGAACCCCAAAAGGGGGTCTTGGGGGGATAACCCCCCCCAAGAAAATTTTGAAAAAAAAGAAGAAAAATCATGCATTTTCAAGCAAATTTGAGAAAGCAGGAAGGTTAATAAAGCAATTGTGAAAGTGCAGTTATTACATTAATAGATGGCATAACATAGGTAGCAGCTTATTCAGTATAACCACAGAGCTTCATACATTCTGTCCTATTACGCTCAGCTGATGAATTCAGACTATAAGACTTTCATGAAAATCTCAGCTCTAAGAGCAGAAGAAGTTGCACAGCAGTTGGGAAACAGCCTTCACAAAGCATTGGGAATATGAGTGGCAATTACGTGAAAGCAAACTGAAAGCAGCATCAAGTAGTAACTTAAAGCAATGCATCCAGCAAAACAGTGCATGCAGTCAACCATACAAAAGTAAACTAAAGCAAGTGTGAACCTGTGAACCTTCACTTTGAAAGCAGGGTGCTAGTCAATAGGCCAGTCACATACATTTAAACTGAAGAAGAGTACACCTCAGCATGCAGGCACCAACATAAAAGCACCAAGCAAGTCTAACAGTTTAATGAAAGAAAAAATAAAGCAATACTTCCAGCAAACTAGACAGTGACTCAAAAAGTAAACTGAAGCAAGTGCACACTGAAAGGAATGCGCAGTCATAAGTCAGACATTCACATAAAAGCAACTTACCAAGACACCCAATCAATTACATGGGAAAAAAACTTGAGCCAATGCACCCAGAAAACCAGACCAGTACACCAAAGCATCCCACCCCTGATAGGATGGCAGCTGTGCTCTTAGGGTCACCTCTCAGTTTTTTTGGCAGGGTTGAGCACCCCCCAGTTTTATGCCCTGTGCGCCTGAAGGGGAGACAGGCAAAAGGGGTCATAATGGGACATCTGGCACAGCCACTTTGTAATCGAGGTCACCCACCCAGCTCAAGACTGAGTTACAGGCTGATATTAAATCTTTAAACAACCACAAGGGTCTCCAGCTAGTTGGTTCTTGAGCCAAAAGAGTCCTCAGCTCACAGGGAGTCTTTACATCGCGCCTGAGAAGACATGACAATGTCCCTTAACACCTTCAATGCTACAGGGTATTTTTCTCCTGTGCTGATTGATTGATAATCCCATTGTTCATGACAAGGTCAGCTCGTCATAAGCACAGCTCCAGTGGTACTGCATGACGAGCTGACCTTGTCATTAGCATAGAAGGGGTTAATCCGGAGCAACTGTGGGGACTGGTCTGGGTCTGACTTGGTACATCAGAACTGCCCCATACCTTACTGCATTAAAAACATTCAACAGTTTCTGGAGTGAGCCACTTGTACAAGTGGGCATAAGTACACCGAAACTCTGGAACTGTCACAAGTAAGCAATCTGAAGTCTTGGCAGCTGTAAATAAACACTTTGACTGTCAGATCACCAATTAGAAATTAAAAGGCTTAAAAGCTCACAAAAAGCAACTTAATTACTCCAAATGTGAAATGTCACTTCAGACCAGCTTTCGCCTTTCCCTTTATTTTCACTCTACACACTCCAGCAGGCTGCAATCACCAGGGAGGAACACATCCAGCTTACAATTTGACTTCCCAACAATAAAACCAGCAATTTACAGAGTATTGGGTTGTGACAATCAAGGGTTCACCGGTTTGGACAAATGCCAAACACCTTCACAAGCTTTCATACAATGAAATCTCCTAGCTTTCCCAGACTACAGCCTTCAATATTTATGCTGTTCGCACGCCATATGCAGAGCTCTTTTATCATGCACAGAAGATGGTGCAGTCCTGTCACATACACACAGTCCAAGCACTGAAGAAACATTGTTTGAGCTTCGAGAGATTACTATTGAATTCCAGTGACATCTACATTCCTTCCAAATTGTTATGAAAAATGTGAAATAAAGGTGCTGCCAGCTCAAACACATTTTGTCAGTAAGCCTTTAAATTATCTTAATCAACAGAGAGCGAGGCTAAGACTCGGACAACACTCAGTGCTTTTTCTTGAGTCTCCATTTCACATTGTTATCGTGTGCTACATGTATACATATTTATGTACAGACTATAGCTCCGTACAGTGAAAATATGTATACATGTAGCACACATGGCTAACTGGAGGTCCGTGAAAAAAGTCAAAAAAGCACTAAGTGCTGTTCGAGTCTCAGCGCCGGCTCTAATAGATCCTGTGATTCGGGGCAAATCGCTTCGCCTTGTGGTGCTTACAAACCTCTGAGCTAGTGTAATGTAGCCAGGGTGGGTGCACAGGTAATACCCACCAAAACCTTTGGGTCGAGTTTGCAAAACAACAAACTCTCCCGAGAGAACACCACGAGGCTGTTAGACTGCACGGCTTAAATAGAAAATGCCTGGGCTACCAACTGTACTCTGTTGGACCTCACCTGTGTCCTCTATATACATAGGGAAGGGATACACATGGATATACTCTAAGAATTACATAGAAATGGAAGAGTAGAGTTTTGGCCGGGGCTGTGCGGGGAGGGGGGGGGGGGAATCTAAAGGATACAAGGTTGGCAACCTGCCCATGGCGGGCTACTGTCACAAGCACAAGGAGGGCCTAAATCCACGGTATTTCCGGCTGCCTCGGTGACACTTGCTACGTTGCTTTTTAGGTCTTGCGTTAGCCAAGAGCTTTTAATTTAAATTTAAAAAAAATATATATCAGACAAATGTAACTCCTTAGCTGCAAAGACACGGGCCCTGTCGGTGACCCTTCATATAGACAGGGGGTCACCTCTCACAGGGATTAACTCTTAACTCACGCAAGAGCCCCTCACGCAAACGTAAGGATTTTATGGGGGCACCACGCACCGAAATCGTGACCCTCGCACCGATAACGAGGGCTTTTTTTAAGGCCAATGCAGCTCCCAGGGTCAGCCCCCCTCCCCCCCCCCGCGCCCGCAAAAAACACAGACAAAAGCATTCCCATACAGACAGGGTAATCCCTCACCAGTCAATGCCCACTCGGCAGACAGAGCCCCTACGCCCCAATGGACGCACCGCTGCTGCAGAGGGGCCCTACTCTGGATTTAATCCGGAGCTCTAAGGCCTGAGTACAGCTCGGGGGCCTGTGTTAAGCCCCTGCTCTCTAGTGTCCTCTGGGAATCTCATGTCTGCTAATCTGCCACCGATAAAAGCCCACTTTCTCCACGTTCCTTGTTTGCTTATTTCCCACTGCAGTATTGCCTCACTAGCATCTCCTCTAATACTTAGACAGTCAATGGCCAAAGTCAGCTTCTTAATGTGGGGGGGCCCTTTACGATCCCCCTTTGTCCTCCCTTCTCTCACCATGATTCGCGCAACGCGCAATTGTATCCTTTCCCTAGGCCTGATTTAATTTTGTGTATCCTTTCCGTGCCACGAAGACCGCATTCTGCTGCTCCTGGGAACTTGCTCTTAGGAATGGGCCTCCCCTCGCTCGCTCTGACTGGACTCAGGGCATCCCCTCCGCGTGGCTCTTCCGGAGGCTGCCTGGCATAGTAGCATGGCATATCCTGCCTTAAGACTCTACTGCACCTTCCACCTCTATTTCAGTAGGTGCCATCCGATGGGGGTCCTTCTTGCGTGCTGTCCCTGTGGCTGCTTCCTACCTTACCAGGTGCCCTCCGTTCCTGCCTCTCCTCTCCCCACCAACCGATCGCCTCTTGGCGCGGGCTTTTAACTTCAGGCCGCCTGCTGCCCCGTTTTCCCCTGCATGGGTCGCAGTTCGTGCTTCTCTGCCTCCTGATGTCAGTTTGCTGTGCCGCCTTCGCTCTTGGCATCTAGTTAATTCTTGTGCTCGGGTGTGGTCCAGGCCATGCTCGTCCTCACTTTCTCTGCTCTCTCCCTGACCTCCGTAGTTTCCGGCGATCTCTCCTCATCCCTGGATTGTTTTACTGGAGCGCGCCGATGCAGATCTTTCGTACCTTCCTTCCATTCATCTGCTTTCCGGCTCTGCTCTGCTCTTCCCTAGCAATTCATTACGAGTGCAGCTCTCTCAGCTCCCTCCTGTTAGCGTCCACCCTCAGTCTCAGGGTGTCGCCGCTATCTTTCTCCGCAGTGTCCGCAGCCTTCGGGCGATATTTCGGTGGTATCACGGCACCAACACCGCTCCCTGAGACCCCTGAGGAGTCGCACTAGCGTCCCTTTCCTTTATGGAGTCTCCTACTCTGTTATAGTGCTGGCCGGTATCGAGGTGGGCAGATGGGAGCGGGGATACGAACTACACAGCACATTTTACAAGCACTTTAAGTAATGCAGCCTGGTGCAGTCTTTTTAAGACACGTAAACCAGACCAAATAAAGCATTATTATTGTAATGAAATTATCATTATAATCCACAATATGACAATTGCGGGGGGTTGGAGGGGGGACCGGGGAATTAGAATAATGAAGGGAAAACTTACCTGACCGCCGATCAGCGCCGCCTGCATCTTCTAAGTTCTGGGACCTTGGCGCCTTCACTGGAGCGGAAATCCCGCCCTCCGTCCTCAGCCAATCCTGGCAATCCTGGCGCTGGAGCAGCGCCAGGATTGGCTAGAGAGGCACATTTGCTGCTCGCCCTGTCGCCCTTTGGAAACCCGGGCTGTGGCAGCAAACAAACACCCCTGGGTCCCGCTGGGGAACTTACAGTGCGCATGCTTGAGAAAGTTGCCAACTTTCGCAAGAATGCGCACTGTAAATTCCCCAGCGGGACGGCCTGCTGCAGCCTGAGTGTGGACTGTCACTCAAGCTGCAGCAGGCCACCCCCCCTGTGCAATTCCTGCCGGCGGCTGATCTGTTGCAATGCTAGAAGATTAGCCGGCGGCCGCGATGCGGGTCCATGGTGGCTGGCGGGGCTACGCCCCTACGCCCCAATGGACGCACCGCTGCTGTGACTGACCTTTGCAGCCCTCCTGTTAAATGTTAACACACGAGGCATTCTAAAGTGGTGGAGTGCTTGCTTACAGGGTGGCAGCGAATGAAATGATTTACCCTGGAGTTTTTGCCCCAACAGTGGCAAGCTGAAAGTAAACTCCTCTCTCTCCAGCAGGCGGGAAAATAGCCGCTCGAGGAAGGAGGCCTTACAATTCTATGTCAGTCCACGGAGGCTCAGATTATGCTTCTCTTCACTTTACTGACAAAAACAGCAGCCAATAAAAACTTTAAACTGGCATCACCCCGGAAGGACAACCCCCTCCAACAGTCTGCACCAATCACTATCAAGTCCATGATATAATTGTCCATGTTTAACCATACGACCTCCTCTTTCTTTGCTGCTGCAGCAGCGAGTTAAGTGCCCTTTACGTTACTACTTTGTGGTGGTTAATTGTTTAAGGGCGGTGGTTGTTAACGGCGCGTGAGTGTGCCCGTATTGTTATTGTTACTGAGCGTGTCCTTGCTCTTATGGTTACAGTGTTATTTATGTCTTTCTAGGCTCATTTGCGAATGCTATTGTTTCCGTTGTGTTATTTGTGCCCCACACGTTTCTTTCCTTTTATTGGTGAATGCTATGGTTCCCGTGGTGTTATTTATGCCCCACGCGTTTATCTCCGTTCATCCGTTTGAGGGGCGCGAGTCGGAGCGCGAGTCCGGCGTGAGATTCGCTCGGTAGGGGGCGGTGGAGCAGGAGGGAACAGACGCGAGACTCTCGCGCACAGGAGGCAGTCGAGTTCGGCCCCACACGCGGCGCACATGCGCGAGGAGCCGACTTTCGTTTTAGGCAGTACCGGCTCCTCGCACATCGCGCGCCTTTAGGCTGCATAAACTCCTGGTCTCATCGAACGCTTACCGGAGCGTCTCCGGATCAGAGCTCAGCTCTAGGGGAGATTTGGTGTGCATAAAGGGGTCTCCTTCCACCTGGAACTTTGCCTCATTGAGGGTTGAACATTTGGTATTACAGTGTGTGTGTGTGTGTTAGAGGCACCCCTGGGCTACTCCCCCCTAGAAGTTCCTCCACACCTCCCTGCTTTAGAGCTATGGCGTACTACGCCGAGGAGGATAACCAATGGGCAGATTATAACGAATATGATGAATATGAGCCACAAGAAGAACACTTGGAGGAAAATTTGGTAGAGGCCCTTGATACCCATGTCCAAGGGTCGGTGAATGATGCACTGGTCAAGGCTCTCAAACCTTTTGCTAAACCCCTTAGGAATTAGGGCAAGAGAAAGTTTAAATCAGCCCGCAAGGGCGATACTTCTTCTCACTCCTCGGCCCAGGTGTTGGCTCGGATGGCCAGGAATGTCATGAAAGATCATGGATCAATGGCGAACGACACGTCTGGGGATTCTTCCCCGACCCCGCCTGACACCTCGGACTCAGAGGTGGAATCGGTAACTGTCAGAAAGAGATCTAAAAAGGTGAAACACGCCTCTAAAGAGCTTGATAGTCAGGTGCCAAAGAACCTTCTTTTTAACCCTAACAATATTGTGCACCCTAGGTCCACAGAATGGGTTCCGTGCCCAGAGGTGGCACAGTATGTGGAAAACAACCTGCGACAAGGTTTCGACGGTGGGGTGAGAGCCACACTGCGATCTGAATGCCCCAGACCATCCTTGACAGGGAAGGTAGCTGATACGCCAGACTTGGATCCTACAATGGCGGCGTTTATGAGGAGGTTAGCGAAGGATCCAAAGAAGGGGCTGGATAGAGCATGGCGGGGTGTTCAGGACAAAATGTTGGATGTCACGGGACCCCTCACGAAGATTCTGGACACAGCAGTTAAGGCAAAGGATAATAAGGTGCCACAGGATGTATCGGAGGTTCTAGAATGGGCACAACGTGCCATGTGCTTCGTGGGGAATGCGAACGTGGCCCAGTCTACGGAGCGGAGACGCTCTTTTCTTATGAGACTAGATTCCCAACTGGCGGAAATGGCCCCTTCCGAACCAGGTCTCCAGGCTAATGGTATGCTTTTCGGGGACAAATTTGTTAAAGAAATGGGCAAGTACGTTGCCACCTTCTCCGCACTAGACAAGGCGCAGTCAAACATCAAAAGAGTATTGCACACTGGTGTTTTTGATAGGGCCGGACGCCCACGAGGTCGAGGGTCCGGCCGAGGTTATGCACAGGCCTCGCGTGGAGCAGATCAGAGAGGCAGAGGCAACCGACGTCCCAACTTCTACCCCTCCCGCGATAGAGGAGGTCGAGGCAAGGGGCAGAGAGGAACCTATCGTGGACAGCAGAATAATTCAGGAGACTACTCCTATTCAGGTACGACTTCTATGCCCGTCAGAACATATGGTGGGAGGCAGACTGTCTCTTTTTCTCCACAGGTGGCGACTGCTCACGAACGACCCTTGGGTGTTACAAACAGTACAGGGTTTTCACATAGAATTCTATGCTTCCCCGGTACAACGGCAGAGGCCGGATCCCCTTTATTTTTCCCAAACAGAGCAGAGTTTCATCGACGCAGAGATATGCTCCCTGCTCCAGAAGGGAGCGATTGTGGAATCCACCCCACACGATTTAGGCTTCGTAAGCACCGTCTTTGTGGTTCCCAAGAAGGACCAAGGGTATCGGCTGGTGTTGAACCTCAAAGAGTTCAATGGCTGGGTTGTGTATCGACATTTCAAAATGGAAGGTATACACCTCCTGCGCGACATCCTATTGGCGCAAGATTGGATGGTGCGCCTGGACTTAAAGGACGCCTACCTGGCAGTGGCCATTTATTCTCCGCACAGGCGGTTCCTACAGTTTCAATGGCGCGATCGGTGGTTCGAGTTTTCCGCCATGCCCTTTGGACTGTCGTCCGCCCCATGGTGTTTCACCAAGCTGATGAAGCCCATCGTGCAGAGGTTGAGGGAAAGGGGCGTTCGCCTCATTATTTACCTCGACGACATATTGATTTTAGGACAGTCGCCGGAGATGGTGTCACTCCATCTGTCATGGACGATCCAACTCCTTCAAGACTTGGGCTTCCTGCTGAATTTACAGAAGTCCATCTTGCAACCTTCTCAGGTGATGGAGTTCCTGGGTTTCTAGGTCGACTCGGTGAAAGCTCAGTTGCTCTTGCCCCTCAAGAAGAGAGTGGCGGTCAGGAAGGAGTTGAGGAGAGCGCTTGCCTCTCCGACAATCTCCTTGAGGACTTTGGCACGCCTGGTAGGGCTCCTTGCTTCTTCGATCCAGGCGATTTTTCCGGGCCCGCTACATTACAGGGCCCTGCAGCGCTTGAAAGCCTTGCACCTGCGCAAGGGCCTGACTTTTGCCCAACAAGTTTCCCTTTCGGCGGAAGCTCGTACGGAGATACACTGGTGGTTAGAGCATATGGATGCATGGAATGGCAGAGCCATTTTCGCGGCCACCCCGGAGGTGGTGATAGAGTCGGATGCCAGCCGCTGGGGCTGGGGAGCCCGTTGCGGCTCGGTGGAGACGGGGGGTCGTTGGTCCCGCGAAGAGCTGAGTCTCCACATCAATTGTCTGGAACTCCTGGCGGGCTCTTTTGCGATTCGCACTCTGTCCCCTCAGAAAGTTTCATGCTGCATTCTCCTTCGCATGGACAATGTGTCCGCGGTGCGCTATATAAATCGCCGAGGAGGCACCAGGTCACGTCTCCTGGCGGAGATAGCCAAGGACTTTTGGCATTATTGCCTGGCCCATCAAATTTCCGTGACGGCGGAGTATATACCGGGGTCCGCCAACGTGACGGCGGATTGGAACTCTCGGTACTTGAGGGATGCCAGCGATTGGAGGTTACACCCCAGGATCTTCAGGGCATTGGACCACAAGTGGGGTCCGTGTGTGATGGATCTGTTTGCCTCACGGCTCAACAGACAATTGCCCCAGTTTTACAGTTGGCGTCCGGATCCCTTGGCGATCAGCTCGGACGCCTTTCTTCAGTCATGGACGACGGGCATTCTATATGCGTTTCCTCCATTTATCATGATCCCGAGGGTTCTGGCTCAGGTTCGGAGGCAGAAGGCGGAGATGGTCTTGATCTCCCCGTGTTGGAAAGCACAAGCGTGGTTCCCGGTGGCGATGAGTCTCGCCTGTGCGTCGCCGGTGCGGATCTCATAGTTTCCGGACCTTCTTACGGACCCGGTGGGTCTTCGCCATCCGCTGGTTCTTCAAGATCAGTTGTCCCTCATGGCGTGGAGACTTTCCGGCGCCGTTGGCAAGTGCCGGGAGTTTCACAAGACGCTCTCTTTTTCTTATCACAGGCATGGGCACCTTCCACACACAAACGTTATGAGTCAGCTTGGAGACGATGGGTTGGTTGGTGTAACGAACGGCAGGGAGATCCGATGGGATCCGATATCACTGTGATAGTGAATTTTCTATCTGAATTGGCACGGTCAGGAATGGCTTATAGATCGGTGAATAATTTCCGGTCAGCTATTACGGCGGGACATCCGCATGTTGATGGCAAACCCGTTGGGGAGCACCCCCTGGTGTGTAAGGTAGTCAGGGGGATCCGTTTAGTGAATCCCCCTCAACCCAAGTACACTGAGCTTTGGGATGTTTCAGTGGTCTTGCGTTTTTTGGCGGCCTGGCCAGCTAACGAGGGTCTGTCTCGCAAACAGCTCTCGGCGAAGCTTACGATTTTGCTCTGCTTGATCTCATGCAGGCGAGTGTCGGATATTCGGGCCTTGGATTTGTCAGGTAGAGTATTCACTCCCACTGGACTTTCTTTTACGATTTCTAGACGTACAAAGACACATACAAAATGTATTGCTTATCCTGCTTTTCCTCATCACAGTAAGTTGTGTGTTGTTAAATGTCTTAAGGTATATGAGGATTGTACTAGAGAATTTAGGACTGGCTTTGGTCAATTGTTGATTTCGTTGCAGAGACCTTTCCGCCCGGTCGCCTGTGCGACTCTGGCCAGGTGGGTTACCTGGTTGCTGGACCTCGCCGGTATTGATACCTCTAAATTTGGGGCTCATTCTGTGAGGGGGGCTATGGCCTCTAAATCCTTTGGTGCCGGTTCTCGGCTTCAGGATATTATGACTGCGGCAGATTGGTCATCTGATTCTACTTTTAAAACGTTTTATCATAAGCCTATTGTGGATGTGGCCTCAGGGGTGGTGGAGAAACTTTAAACTAGCATAATCTGAGCCTCCGTGGACTGACATAGAATGAAAAATTGTCTAGCAGACGCGACAAAGAATTTTCAATTCTATTAAGGACACGGAGGCGAGGATTATCCCACCCGGGCTTGCAGAACTGTGTTTCGTGCATTATGAGATGATTATGTGATGTACTGTACCCACCCGAATGTTTATAATGGCTTGATTATATTTTCCATTTTGGGAATGGCCATTACGACATATGTTCTTGTTTCAGGTGATCAGCAGAAGCAGACTTGAGATGACCAGACTATGATCTGGGACTGTGTGCAGTGGTGCAGGAGGTGACTTCCTCGACGATGGATGCGATAGTTGCCACGTTGGCCTCCGGTCTTGTTGGACTGATGATGTTTTCGCAAAGAAAGAGGAGGTCATATGGTTAAACATGGACAATTATATCATGGACTTGATAGTGATTGGTGCAGACTGTTGGAGGGGGTTGTCCTTCCGGGGTCATGCCAGTTTAAAGTTTTTATTGGCTGCTGTTTTTGTCAGTAAAGTGAAGAGAAGCATAATCCTCGCCTCCGTGTCCTTAATAGAATTGAAAATTCTTTGTCGCGTCTGCTAGACAATTTTTCATTCCCCTGACCTTTTGTTTTGCGGCTCAGTGGGGCCAAGCGTTAGGTGTAAAACCTATAGAGATGGCTGACCAAGGTAACATTTGCATAGGTAAAATGATATAGCTTCCAGCACAGGATATACAATTTAATCAGAATAATTTTAGGGCGAAGCTTCTATTGGTGAAGCAGGTACAGTGGCACCGGGGTGCAGAGTCACGAGGGGCCTAATGAATCCTGATTTATGCTGCATTTTATAAATCAAACGGGGGGGGGAGGGTTTTTTTCCTTGCCCATAACATACTGACTTCGCTACTAATTTAGGTGAAATATTTTTTCAGGCAAAAGAGGCGTGTTCTGTTGCCTCTCAGCCTGTATGACTCGCGCAGACAATAGATGTCACACTACAGCGACTCAAGGGTCGCCTGACAGGTGAGATGAACGTCTGTGGGATGTTCTCCATGCCTTGCACATTTCAGCTGATCTACAGGGTGCTGTCCTGCATATTTATCAGCTGGGCATTCGCAGGATCGAAATTCAGGCTTGTTAAAGTAGCTGACAGGAGGAACTCCTCTGTACAGAGAAGCTCTTGTATTCTTGGGTGTGATTGGAGCAGCAGTGCAGTCCACTCTACAACATATTCATATATTGTGTAACTTGGTTTGTTTATTTAGTCCTTTAATGTTTTTATATAGTGCTTCTTTAATCTTTTTTATTTTTTTATTTTATTGTTTTATGCAAGGAAAAAAAAGCAGCAAGAACAGTAACAATTCCACATATAAAATCCGACAACAAAAAGAAAACAGATAATATAGATTGAGCAGCTTATTTAGCTTAAGTTCATACATATGCTAAATCCATTCGGCAATTGGCGCCCAGATTTTTTCTCCCATTACTCTTCTCTTGATACCCTTAACTTTATACACAGCAGATTCAATATTATACATAAATAATAGTCGCTCCGTCCAATAAAAAAATGATGGAGGATCAGAATTGATCCAGTCCCTGGTAATACACGCTCGGGCTACCGCCATGCAAATAAAAAGAAAGCAAGTCAAAGGTTTGCATCTTGGAGTGCCGGAGCTTAACCCAATTAACACCATCTCTGCAGTTAAATTGATGTTAGCCTTTACAATAACAGCCAAGAAACTTTCGATATGTTTAAAAAATTCCCCAAGCTTTGGACAATAAACAAACATATGTAACGTCTCGGCTGCATGCAGCCCGCAGCGATTACATTTAGTACCTACTGTTGTACTCCACTTAGCAACTTTACCAGGAGTGTAATAAAGGTCATGTATACACATAAAATGTTGCGACTTCATCATCCCAGTTATCAGATATTTAGTGGCAAGATTTACCGATTGACGAACATCAACTTCTGATTTCCCCAATTTACTTGCACACTTTAGTTGGCAGTTCTCTAGATCATCCAGGAATTCCTGCATTAAACAAGAATACAAAGTACCAATTGGAGTTTTTTTACTTAAATATTCCAAAAGGAGAACTTTACTCAAGCTTGTCGCTGCTACATGTGGTGAATTTTGTAAAAAGCTACAAATCTGCAAAAACTTAAAAAAGTCAATTGACCGTCAAAAAACAGATCCCCTAAATAGCATACCCCTTTCTGCCTCGACCTAATGGCAGAAAAATCACAAAAAATAGCAGAGGGCAATAGACCAGAGGTCGCAAAAGGTGTATACGTATATAATTTAGATAATCCCAAATGCTTTTGAACCTTTTGCTACACACCATATGCAGCTTTCAAAGTCTTAAATCGGGTTTTCTTATGGTAACTAGGTTGCACCATTCTAAGAAAGCTAGATTTCATTCCTTCTCCCAAAAACAGCTCATAAATTGATGGGGTGTTGCTCACAGGAATGCGGGCTCTATAGTCGATTATCAATGGGCTGATAAACTGAAGATTCGCCGCAATATAATAAAAAAAAAAGAACGGAACATTCCAGCCACCACAGTCCTTATTAAGAATCATCTTTTTCAGAGCTTTCCCCTGTCTTTTATACCCCCACAAAAACCTGGAAGTCGCCCTTTCTAGCTTCTGAAAACAAGAAGACGGAAATTCTAGAGGTATTGTGCGGTACATATATAATACCTTCGGTAGGATTACCATCTTTAAAACATTAACTCTTCCATGTAGAGATAAATGCAGGTGGTCTAGGCGCTCTAACAAGGAATTGATTTTGCATAGCACTGGATTCATATTTAATTCCGGAATACCGGTAATCGGAAGGGAGATTTTAATCCCAAAATACGTGACCTCCGATGACAGAGTAATATTGGCCGGAGGATTATCCCCAGAGTATAGAATCTGGGTTTTCGTGAGATTTAGTTTGTACCCTGAGAAATATCCAAATTGTGATGCCAAATCATTAATTGCTGGTACCCCTGTCTGAACGTCAGTTGTGAGGACAACGATGTCGTCGGCTTACGCTAATGCTCGATAACTTGTATTAACCAGACAAATTGGTTTCATTCTCCCCTCCAAATTAAAGCGGCAAATTAATGGATCTATATAAAGTGTAAAAAGTAAAGGTGAACAAGGGCACCCTTGTCTGGTGCCCCGAGTGATGGAAAAAAAGGAAGATAGATGAGAATTAATACGGATACACGCTTTTGGGGCTTTATACATAGTTTTTATAGCAGTTAAAAACCCAGGACCAAATCCTCTTCTGACCAAAATATTCCATAAATAGGGCCAGGCAACCCTATCAAAGGCCTTTTCAGCGTCCAATAGCACTACACCAATATTTGATTGGGTTGCCTGGGCCCAATCCATGAAAGCAATGAGGCGGCAATTATGATCGCCGTGTCGCGAGCTGGAATAAAACCATGCTGATATTTAGAGACCAATGGAGTAATGACCTTGGAGAGTCGTGAGGCTAGAATCTTGGAATTTTTTTTACTATCTTCATTTATTAATGAGATAGGACGAAAAGAGGATGGGGAAAGGGGAGGTTTATCTTTCTTTAGAAAGACCGTGATAATTGATTCTCCCCAAGAAGGAGGAGCAATGCCCTGTTGAGCCACGTTAAATAGGAGAACTAAGTCAGGTTTTAGTAAGGATAGGAAGGTTCTAAAAAACTCCAAGGGAATAGCATCGGGCCCTACTGCTTTGCCCAGTGCTAACGATAAAAGCGACAATTCTTTTTCTTCCCAAGTAATGGGTGATTCCAATTGCTCCCTCTCCTCTGCTGCCAGGACGAAAATATTAACAGGGTCAACGAATTCCGCTATCTTAGCGGCAAAGTCCCCCACAGCATCCTCTGTATATAGGCTTGAGTAAAAGTCCCTAAAAACCTCCAATATCTCTGTAGTGTTGACAAAGGTTTTCCCTGAGCGATCCGTTATTTTGTCTATATTAGAAAAGGAAGCCTTCTGCCTTAATCTCTTAGCCAAATATTTCCCTGAGTTTTCCCCAACTTCATACACTTCTGATCTAAATACCGCTAGTTGTCGGGCAAGTTGCGTGGCAAACCTCTGGTGAATCTTCACTTTTGGGCCAATAGCGCACTGGAAATATCATCAGTGCCCAATCCTGCACTAGTGCTTCTTTAATCTAAGGATGCCAGAGCGTTTAGAGCGCCAGACAGCTGAAAGCTTTGGCTTGCAACTGTGTCTTTTAATTGGGGCATTGATGTTCACATAGTGTTCCAAAACAGTGCTTTAGTAGCTTAGAAGGGTGTTTGCATTGGACGTGGAGTTGATAGGGTGGAAGATGAGTTCAAGCATTAGGTTATCAATGGAGAAGTCTTTTCAAAGTCTCAAGGTTTTGTCTTCTCTTTTTGGGTTGACCTTGGTTTGTTGATAGGACTCTGAGCAGAAGGATGGGGATGTCAAAACCGTCATTCCAGTCCAGGGGTAGGTGTGGTTTACAATGGATTGTTTGTGATGTTGAGAAAACAAATTCAAGGATATAACCTTTGCAACTTGTTGGTTGTGGGATATGATACACCACATTGAGTGTATCAATGAAGTTGAGAGTGTCTCTTAGTTTTTTTCCAGCTTGTGTTTTCTGGGAGGTTAAATTCACTCAAGATGATGGTATGGGGATATATATCAGAAGGACAAGGTGCTGTGGAGATGTGAGAATTAATCAATGAGGTTTTTGTTCTGCCCTGGTGCCCTGTATATGAGATGGACGGTGGCAATCTGAGTTCAGTAGAGTGGGAAATGGTATGTCAGCAGCTTGATGGACCTGAGTGTAACTTATTTGTCTAAGGTACAGGACCAGCATGACTAATGCATAACAGTCAGGGTACTTTCCTTCTTATATGAGAGGTCCACATGATAGATGCTGTAGCCTTTGGGAAGAACGGCTAGGATGAGTGAGGATGTGGGGATAAACCATGTTTCTGTGGTGAAGAAGGCATCAGGCTTGTGATAGGGAATTAGTCCATAATGTCTGGTGCAGTAAGCATTGTTGAGAGAGCCCTAATGAGCATGAATTGGAATTTGAAATCCATAGTTTGAGGTTGTGTGATAGTTAGTGGGATGTGTATGAGGTTGGTTCTATGTGTTGTTCAAATACAGTGTGAGTATTTGGGTCATGTAGATCCTAGTGTTATTGTCAGGACTGGCATTATGGGATGCTGGATGAGGAACATGCTTGAATTTTACCTTGCAACTTTCAGTACAAAAGGGGTTCTGGTGAAAGACTCTCCCTGGCCCAAACAGGTCCAAAGAAGAAACACCATGGTCTATGTCTGGTTTTGTTTGGGCACAGCCAGGTGATGAGATGCCCTGAAGAGTTGATTGAAGTAGGAAAGGGGCAGGAAGTGATGTCTCTTCCTGTGCAGATGGATGATGGAAAATTAAGTCTCCTTGCTTGGCTTTTTCTCTCAAAGATGGTTTTGGCAGGAAACCCGAGATGTCACTTCGGGCACAGATTGATGCCTTTGCTATTTTTGGGTTGCATTGCTGTTTTTGCAAGTAGCAACACATGGCTACTCTAGGACTGTTGGGTACTACCACCTGGCAGAATATTAATACTATTCAGCACTTCCTGCCCTACCCATGTTATGAGCAATGGAAGCAGCAAGAGACATCTCCAAATGACCCTCAGCAATCCAAACAAGCTGGGAAGAAAAACATTGTCAATTTAACACTGTCTGAACAAAAGAATGAACTAGCTGTGAGAAAACCTTCTTTAATGACAGCATCTATTCTAGGTTCATTATCCTAGCCCTTTATCACTAATAATTTAACAAAATCTTGGAAGTTTGTTGTGTGCCAGAGATAAGCTCTCCTAGTAGCCCGAAAGACTTGGGGGCATATAATCAAGGACATGCAATATTTATCGCGAATCGCACTGAGCACGATTCACATCTTCCCTGGATCTCACGCGCTACTCCGGTTATTCGCTGGTATTACATTGCTGTGCTAGCGATGTATTATCAACGTTTTGCTAACAGGCGATGTAATACCAGCGAATAACCAGAGTAGCGCGTGAAATCCAGCGAAGATTTCACAGCGCTAAGTAGAGGCTTGCTGATAGGGGAGTGTGAACCTAACCTGGCAATACTCTTCCCATTATCAGTATGCCTAAGTCATTTTAAAAGGATCCCTGAAATAATATCGAGTGACAAAATATCGACCTTCAAGAATATCGTTGACAAAATATAGACTGTCAAAATATCGACTTTCTATGTACAAACAGGTAAGTACAAAAATATCGAGTTTTAAATATCGTTTACAAAAATATAGTTGTAAAAAATATCGACTTTAATAAAAACAATGTTTAATTACATTAATATAAAAAATTAATTACTAAAATATACTTAACAATACTTAAAATAACTTTTAATAATTAAATAATTAATGAAAGTAAAAAAAAAATATTTTTTTATTCATATTTCTTACAACATATATATATATATAGTAACAAAATTTAATTAAATAATAGCCAATATTATTAACGTACAAATACAAAAGAGTAAAAATTACTATTCCCACTCCAGTGGGTGCAACAGTAGGGAAAGCGTTGGATAGCGTAGGGGTTAAAATTACTATTCCCACTCCAAAGAGTGCAACAGTGGATATATGACGTTACAACGCAACTTTTACAACGCACTACCATTACAACGAAAATTTTACAACGCAAAAACTATTACAACGCATGTTTTTACAACGCATGTTTTTACAACCCAGATACCTTTACAAAGCATACCATTACAACGTAAGTATTGGTAAGTATTTAATAATTTTTTTTTTAATTGAAATTATTTAAAATTAATTTAATATAATTTAATTTAATTTCATTTCATTAAATTAATTTAATGTAAATTTAATTTTACTTTATTTTTACACTGTACCCCTGTACCCCAAAAACTCAAAACTGACCCTGAACCCTAAAAAAAACCTTTACCCAAAAACCCAAAACTGACCCTGAACCCTAAAAATACCCCTTTACCCAAAAACTAAAAACTGACCCTGAACCCTAAAAATACCCCTTTACCCAAAAAACAAAAACTGACCCTGAACCCTAAAAATACCCCTTTACCCAAAAACTAAAAACTGACCCTGAACACTAAAAATACCACTTTACCCAAAAACTAAAAACTGACCCTGAACCCTAAAAATACCCCTTTACCCAAAAACTAAAAATTGACCCTGAACCCTAAAAATACCCCTTTACCCAAAAACTAAAAACTGACCCTGAACCCTAAAAATACCCCTTTACCCAAAAACCGACCCTGAACCCTAAAAATACCCCTTTACCCAAAAACTAAAAACTGACCCTGACCCTAAAAATACCCCTTTACCCAAAAATTACAAAAAATTTCATTAATTATTATTAAATTACTTCCCACTCTATTCCCCTGTAAACCCACAACCCGCTACAGGAAATAAATAATTTAATTTAACATAATTAGCAATTAATCAATTAAATTAAATTAATTACCAATTAAATTTTAATTAATTAACAAATATTTTTTAATTAACAATTAATTAAATATTACTACCAATTATTAAATTTACATATTTAATTAATTATAGTTAAATTACTTCCCACCCTATTCCCCTATAAACCCACAACCCGCTACAGGAAATACATTATTTAAATTTTCATAATTAGCAATTAATCAATTAAATTAAATTAATTACCAATTAAATTTTAAATAATTAACAAATATTATTTAATTACCAATTAATTAAATATTACTACCAATGAATAAATTTACATATTTAATTAATTATAATTAAATTACTTCCCGTCCTATTCCCCTATAAACCCACAACCCGCTACAGAATAAAATTACACAATAATTAAAAAAAAAACATTAATTAAAAATAATTATAACATAAAATGACACTTTTCACACATATTATAACATGAAAAAACACTATAAATATTTAAATATTATTTAAAAAACGATATTTTTTACTATCTAGATTATATACTTGGATATTTTCACTTTCTATATTATTTACAGTCGATATTACTTCACTTACCTTAAAAACGATATTTTGGCTGTCGATATTCTGTCCTGTCGATATTTTGTCCAAACGATATTTCAAACTCGATATTCTGTCCAAACGATATTTTGGAGTCGATATTATGTCTGTGCACCATTTTAAAAACAGGCATTACATACCTGCGATAACTGCGGTTAGCGCTGTTATTTTCATTGCTTCGCGTGTCTGCTGCACGGCTTGCTAATATCGCGAGGACGTGTTAGCGTGGATTTTCCATGTTGTTTACCTAGGGAACGCGATGTTGCATGTCATCAGCGATATTGATCGATGACATGCAAAGTCGCAAGGAAACACGCGATAACGCTTGTTAGCGTGTCCTTGCAAATAGGGTGATAAAAAGATCGCCGCTTTTTCGGCGTCATATGCCGAAAAAGCAGCGATGTTTCCCTTAATAATATGCCCCACAGGATCTTCCTGTCTGTCTTCTCCGCCTTGCCTTCCACTTTCAGAAGCTGAAAACTCAATCTATAATCTTGTGAATTCCAGACACTCAAACTCTTCTATCTGTCTGGTTTACAACAGGATGCAGTAGGAAAAACATGAATGTAATCAATCTGTAGGCACCCTTTTCAGATTTTCTCCATCCAGGAGATATATCTGAATTGTCTAAGATGTATATGCTTGTCTTCATGCAGGAAACGTTTTCAGTGGATGCTAAATTCTTTGGTGTTGGTAAATATGCAACAGGTTAAATAAATTAAACCTCTCCAATAAATTGAGAAAGTCATTGTTGCATGTGTTGTGGTCAGTGCTTAATTTGAGCCGATGGTTGCCAGTGCTCTGCTCAGCGCTTAATTCCCAACACCTACGTTTTGCTAACAGGCGATGTAATACCAGCGGATAACCGGAGTAGGGCGTGAAATCCAGCGAAGATATCACAGCGCTAAGGGAGGCTTGCTGATAGGGGAGTGTGAACCTAAGCTGGCAATCCACCTCCCATTATCAGTATGCCTAAGTCATTTTAAAAACAGGCATTACATATAAATATGCAACAGGTTAAATAAATTAAACCTCTCCAATAAATTGAGAAAGTCATTGTGGCATGTGTTGTGGTCAGAGCTTAATTTGAGACGATGGTTTCCAGTACTCTGCTCAGCGCTTAATTCCCAACACCTACTGGCACTACTGACAGTCCACCATAATTTGACGCTGTTTGGTCAATTTGGAAACGAACACAGCAACCGAGTTTATTAAATCAAGATACATTAAAAATGAATAATACATGCCTCCCAGGCCACTGTAATAGCTGTGGGTGGCCTGGAATATCCTGAATTGTCAGTGTGTATGTAGTGGCATGGTTAGCAGTTGTGTTAGTACTGTCATTGGCAGTCCTGGCAGGGCCAATGAGTGATACCAGCTACAGTGGACTCCTGACGAGGGTACTGGCACTTTCAAATTTTTACAACGTAAGCACTGGTTGTGGGTAGAATGGATCTTGCTGGTTGTCGAATGGTAGAGAACGGAAGGTGGAATGAGAGTTGGTTATGAAATGTGTGGAATATGAGGATTTGAAAGGGGCAGTTGGAGCCGGGCTAATGAAGGGTTTACCTGTGTCTCTTATGTGCTTCTTGTTGGATTGTACCTGAATAAATCTTTTCCAACTTCTCCCCAAAGCTTACCCTGTAATATACCAAATAATATATAATTCACTAGATGATCTGAACTTTTTCCAATTGCAAATTCTTCTGCCTTTCCTTCTCCAGTGCTTTTCTAGGAATTTGGTGAAATATTTGTAAAAGAAGGATTCGTAAATTACAGAAGCTACATTTGGCGCCACTTTAAAAATAAGCATTGGCAAAGGCAATAGGTCTTGCCTATGCAAGGCTAATGGCTTTGCCAATGTGTTTTCGCCATGTTGTACACCATCATGGCTGCTGTTCAGCATGACTCAAAGTTAGTGACATAGAGGAGAGTGACGTGAAGTGTTGTAGAGTGGAATGCCGAAAAATGGAGTAGAGTGTCGTAGAGTGGACTGGCACAGAGTGTTGTGTATTCGAGGGGCATGGAGTGGAGTCGCGTACAGTGGTGTACAGTGGTGTACAGTGGATCTGTGTAGAGTAGAGTAGTCTGGTGTAGAGTGTATTGGCATAGAATGTTGCAGAGTATAGTGGCGTAGAGGGCACTGGCATAGAATGCAGTGGTGTACAATGCAGCATTGTACAATGCTGTGGTATAGATTAGAGTGTTGCATAGTAGAGTGTAATGGTGCTGAGTGCAGTGGTGCTGAGTGAAGTGGTGCAGAGCAGAGTGGCATAGTGTACCGTGGTACAGAGTGCATTGGGGCAGAGCAGAGGAGAGTGGCATAAAATGCATATGGCGTAGAGTGGTGCAGAGTATGGTTTAGCGCCATAGAGTTCAGTGGCATACAGTGGCATAGTGGAGTGCCATAGAGTGGAGTGGACTACTGCAGAATGCAGTGGAATAGAATGGAGGGATGCAAAGTAAATGTGTGTATAGTGCGCTAGCATAGAAGGTAATAGTGCAGAGTAGAGTGACATAGGGTTCAGTGGCATACAGTACCGTGTTGCAGAGTAGACTGTTGTAGAGTGCAGTGGTATAGAGTGGCATAGGAGCATAGAATGCAGTGGCATAGAGTTGAGTGGTGTAGAATAGAGTGGTCGAGAGTGCAGTGGTATTGAGTACAGTGGTGCAGAGTAGAGTGCAGGGTCATGTAGTGAAGTGGCATAGAGTGGAGGAGTGAAGAATAGAGTAGAGTGCAGTGGTGTTGAGTGGTATGCAGTGGCATGTTGTGGCATAAAGAAGGGTAGAGACAACTGATGTAGAGTTCATTGGTGTAGAGAATTGCAGAATATTGTGACACAGAGTGCAGTGGCAGAGAATTCACCAGCGGACCATGCAGTGTGGTCGAATGCAGTGCCGTGGATTAGAGTGGTGCAAAGTAGTGAGCAGTGGTATAGATTAGAGTGGTGCATAGTAGAGTGCAGTGGCATAGAGTGCAGTGGTTCAGAGTAGAGTGGTGCAGAGTAGAGTGTCATAAAGTGCTGTGGTGTAGAGTACTGTGGTGTAGAGTGCAGTGATGTGGAATAGAGTGGTGCAAAGTAGTGAGCAGTGGTATAGATTAGAGTGGTGCATAGTAGAGTGCAGTGGCATAGAGCGCAGTGGTTCAGAGTAGAGTGGTGCAGAGTAGAGTGTCATAAAGTGCTGTGGTGTAGAGTACTGTGGTGTAGAGTGCAGTGATGTAGAATAGAGTGGCATAGAGTAGAGTGGCAAAGAGTGCAGCAGTGTAGAGTGGTGTAGAGTGGAGTGGTGAAAGGGAGAGAATGGCTATACAGGAATGGGAAATGAGAGGGACATACATGGAAATCAGGGAGAAAAATCAAAGGAGTGAAGGGCGGAAAGTGAAAACTGACTGAGAAACAAAAATGTGAACTGATGTTTGTCAAAGAAATAAGATAACACTTGAGAACTAAAAGGTTCGGTAATATTAGAAATAGAAAGTAAAAGACAAGAGAAGAAAGATGGAAGATATGTAAGAGGGAATGTTCAGAGGGGACACACGTATAAGAGCACCATGAGAGAAATCTAAAGAAAGAGCGAGAAGACAGAGGGCAAGAAAGAAAGGGGGAAATCAATGAGAGCATTAGAGAGAGGCAGAAAGAGAGAGACGAAGGACTAAGAGGACAGAGAAAGAAGACAGGAAAAAGAGAAAAAAAAGAGTGTGTGCAAGAGAGGATAAGATGGAGAGAAGCAGATAACAGGGAGGGAGGGATTGAGGAATACAGGACAGAAGGAAGATAAAAGAGAGAGATTGGTGGGGAGACAGAACAAGGGAAGAGTAAACATGGAAGAAAAAGAGGGATAAGAATTAGAGAGAGGGGGCAGAGGAAAACCTGCATGCAACAAATGAAACTTATAACAGAAACACAGCACAAAACATTTCTTTGATCGAGACCAGGTCTTCAATAACCCTCACAAAAGAGGCACCACACTGTTCAGAATGATAATATTATAAGTCATTGATGAGAGTGGAGTTTAAAGGAATCTTAGACCTCAATCAAGACCATGCCAGACAATGCAAAACATAATAGTATGTCATTTCTTCCACGTTCTTGTCACTTTGCGTTTTGCAATATGCATTCCTGACCTTGAAATGAAAGGCATCTAAGCTTAAAAAAGGCCTCTCTTAGCATCTCTCACTTGACTTTTCTTTTGGTCATAGTACCAACTCTGCATAAAACCTTAAATGGCATCCCACATGAAGGATTTGTGAAATGCACAATGTGTGGTGAGCATAAGATACTGAAGACATTCATGTCTAGGTTAAAAATAAATACCTGACTTAGTAGCAGACATGCCCCTATGTCATGACTGTCATCTTCTGTCACTCGTGGTTGTACGTCATCAACACTAAGCATGTTGGGACTTGTAGTTTCAGTTGCTCCATCACGTAGCTCTGGCTTAGTTTGAGTTTCTGAAAAATCAGGACTGTCTGAAAGATACACATGGGATTTAGGTCCGTTGACTGCAGATGTGTATGTTTGAACAAAGTAACAAAATCGAGGGATGTGGAATCTAATTAACAATATTAGGGAAATCACATCCCATGTGTTGTCAATAGTGGAGCTATTGTGTGTTTTTTAGCGCAGACTATTGTAATAAATAAATTAAATTAAATGGAAATAAAATGTATGAAGCGCACTAATACCCTGGGGTGTCTAGGCGCTATGCTCTGGTACATAAATCCTACTCCTCCGTGCCTTTGCCCGCATCCTTCTGCCACCATCTCAGGGACCAAAACAATAAGTCTCTGCCAAATAGTAATAACTCTGTTTTGTTAGTGTTTAGTTTAAGGAAATTTTGGGACATCCATATACCTACCTGTACCATACAATCATCAAAATTGGCGGCAGTGTCTTCTGGATTGCTGGCTACAGACACCACGATCTGGGTGTCATCTGCATAGGACACTACCCCAAACCCGAAGGATTTAATAAGTTCTGCCAAGGTGGTCACATATATATTAAAAATCATGGGGCTCAGTGATGATCCCTGAGGAACTCCACAAGGCGGGGCAGGGAGAAGATATATGAGGAGAACTCATACTCGGTCGGCAGTAGGAGTTCCTGCAGGGCGGTGACGTGGGGAGGGGGGGTAGAAATGTATGGATTACGGAGTTTAACAGGTATGTAAACATATAAATAAATAAAACGAATTTCGTTGCGCGCACTGCATCACCAAATGAAATGCAGTGCGCGCAACGAAATTCGTTTTTTTTTTTATATGTTTGGTTACCTGTTAAACTCCGTCATCCATACATTACTACCCCCACCTTTCCCCTCCCCCTCCCCACGTCACTGCCCTGCAAGAACTCCTACTGCCGACCACGGCTGCCAAGGAAGACTCACAGTCTAGCAGAAGGCGATGATTTACCATGTTGAATGCTGCTGAATGGTCTAACAGGACCAAAACAGCACTTCCCCCTGTGTCTAACGTCTGCCTAAGTTCTTCCGATGCTGTCAGTAATGCGGACTCTGTGCTATGTTGGCTTCTAAATCTGAACTGAGTTTCATCTAAGAGACCGTTGTTTCTAATCTCAGATAATTCAATGTTTATGGCCTTCTCTACTACTTAGTCCGGAAAGGGAGTACGCGAAATGGGATGATAAGTGTTAAGATCTTTGACATTAACGCCTTAGCGGCGGCCGCGATTTTGCGGAAGTGCGGCACTTCCACAAAACGGGCGGGGCCGCATCGGCCATTGGCCGACGACAGCACTGGGGAGGTAGTGCTGCCGACGGCAGCACGGAACGGGTTAAGGGTGGGGGTTTTTAGTAAGGGAAGTATAGATGCTTTATTCCAATCCTTGGAAAAGGTGCCTGACTCGAACATCATATACAGGGACCATATGTTCCCAGGGTATTTAGCGACCACCTCTGGGGCAAGGTGTATATTTCTAGGGGGACAGGGGTCCAGTGTTGATCCTGACCTGAGTGAGTATATTTAGAGTCATGGTTGTCGTAAGGGTGGAGAAGGCAGATAGGGTTCTATTATCCCCTTTACAGCCATCCGGACTGACTTCTAACGGGTGGGTTGTAAGGATGAGTTAAGGTAGTCGATTCCTGTTTCCTGCTAGTCTCCTGATTCCCCTTGATGGTGTGAGAAGATGAATTGGGTGAAAATGAGTTATAAATGATCTCCACCTGAGATTTAAAAATGACAGCTAGTTTGATCTATATGATTATTTTTGGGGTCAGGAGCCTTAGTCAGTTGTTTTATTACTTCATAGAGTTTTTTAGATGAATTGACTGAGGGCTGTATTTTTTCTGTTTCATATTGTGAATTGGCTTCCATGATCATTACTTTATAGTCCAAGATAGTCTAATAGTGTACAAACACACACATAACAAACTTTGCCATGTTGCTTTACCTACAAACTATTCATCAAGTTTACTGTAAGATACTTTAATCAATGTAGATTTGATTAATATGTGCTTAACTAAAGGTGATTCAAATTTGAATCTCACTAGCTCTAAGAACACCACTGCCCTGCCGCACATATCACAATAACTAACTGGATGCATAGCCTTAAATGGCCATGTCTGCTGAATACCACTAAAGACTGACGTCCATAGTCTGCCATTCTTTGAGATGCTAAAACGGTGCCCGGGAACTTCACAGCTGAACCGAGGTGATGTTGCATTGTAGCTGAGGTGGTGCTGAGCTGGCTTTGAGGTGGTGCTGCGCTACTGCTGAGGTTGTGCTGAGTAATGTTGGGCTGGTGCTCTGCTGGTGCTGAGGTGGTGCTGTGCTGGTGCACTGCTCTGGTGCTGTGCTGGAACCATGCTGATTCTGAGGTGGTGCTGCACTGGTGTTGAGGTGGTGCTGTGTTTGTGGTGTGGTGGTCCAGAGGTGGTGCTGCACTGTTGCTGGTGTTGAGATGGTTCAAATGTGCTGATTGATGCTGAGGTGGTGCTGCTGTGGTGTTGAGTGATGTTGAGGTGAAGGTGGTGCTGCGCTGATGCTGAGGTGGTGCTGCATGGAAGGTGGTGGTGTGCTGTGTGCAGGTAATGCTCAGGAGATGCTTAGTGATACTGAGATGGAGCTGAGTGATGTGAAGGTGGTGCTGAGTGATGCTATGATGGTTCTCAGTCATGTTGAGGTGATGGTGCTGTGCGGGTGCGCAGGTAGTGCTATGCTGGTGTTGAGATGGTACTTAGTGATGCTGAGTTTGTGTTGTGCTGATGTGATGTCTGACCCTGTCTTCAGGCAGGTCGCTCCCCTCACCGCCACGCAGCCCTACTGTGTGTCCGGTGACTCGCTGCCACTGCCGCCCGTGGAAGCCCGCCTTCCTCCTCGGCGAAGCTCCGTCCTGCTGCTTCTTGTGCCTCGTGTCCTCTTGTGTCCTTGCTGCCCCTTTTGCATTCTGTACCCCGTGACTCCTGTGCCCTTGTGTCCTTATTGCCCCTTTTTTGAATTCTGTACCCCATGTCTGCCTTTTCCCGCTCCCTGTCCCCTTGCGTTTCCTGCCGCTGCGTCCCTGCGGCCCTGCCCCCTGTTGTCCCATTGGCCGCCCCGCTCCCACCTCCCAGCTGCTCCTCCCTCCCTCTGCCCCTCATATGGAGGCTGCACAGCGGTAGAGAGAGCGACCTCTGACCCTATCTTCAGGCAGGTCGCTCCCCTCACCGTAACGCAGCCCCCGTGTGTCCGGTGACTCGCTGCCATTGCCGCCCGTGAGAGCCCGCCCTCCTCCTCGGCGAAGCTCTGTCCTGATGCTTCTTGTGCCTCCTGTGCTCTTGTGTCCTTGCTGCCCCTTTTGCATTTTGTACCCCGTGACTCCTGTGCCCTTGTGTCCTTATTGCCCCTTTTTTTGCATTCTGTACCCCGTGTCCACCTTTCCCCGCTCCCTGTCCCCCCGCATTTCCCGCCGCTGCGTCCCTGCGGCCCCACCCCCTGTTGTCCCATTGGCCGCCCCGCTCCCACCTCCCAGCTGCTCCTCCCTTCCTCTGCCCCTCATATGGAGACCGTGCAGCGGCCGCGCCGTTGGCACGCCAAAGGCAAGCCCGTCTGCGCCCGTCCGCGCCTGGACCGCGCCCAGCGCCGGGACCCCTGGACCTCAGCGACACCAGCCCATCAGACTGAACTACGATGCCGCCACCCTCCACGCTCTCAACACCAGCCGGAACCCCGCCTGCCACGAGCCACCCCGAAACGCACCCACGGACCCTTCACCTGCCAAGCCTGCAAATTCACCTGCCTCCAGACCCGCACCACGCCCGCCTGGCCAGGCACCAGCAACAATCACCTCAAATGCATCCTGCTCAACACCCACTCCATCCACAGGCACGCCGTCGAACTCTGGAACCTCCTCGACACAACATCACCAGACGTCGCCTTCCTCACATAAACCTGGATGAACGCCTCCTCAGCCCCAGACATAGCCATAGCCATCCCGGATGGCTACAAGATCACCCGGAGGGACCGCATCAACCAAACCAGAGGAGGCATCGCCATCGTCCACAGAAACACCATCCGCATCACGACCAACTCCGACGACACCCTCACCGCAGCCGAGCACCTTCACTTCCAGATACACACCGACCCCAAGACCACCCTCAGAGGTACTCTCATCTACAGACCCCCGGGACCACGCACACAGTTCGGCGAAGCCATCGCATACTTCATCAGCCCGCACGCCCTCACCTCCTCAGACTACATCCTCCTGGGAGACCTCAACTTCCACCTAGAAAACAACAACGACAACAACACCACCACCCTGCTGGACAACCTTGCCAACCTCGGACTCAAGCAACTGGTGAACACCCCCACCCACTACGCTGGCCACACGCTTGACCCAGTCTTCTCCTCCAGCAACCACATCTCCTTCCGCCACTCCACCGGACTACACTGGACAGATCATAGCTGCGTCCACTTCAACTTCAGGAAAACTACGATCCACCACCACCCGCAACAGGCTCCCCGTAGATGCTGGAGCAAGATCACCACTGACCAGCTCACCACCGCCCTGAGCCAAAACCCCCCCACCAACACTACGAACTCCAACGAAGCAGCCCGTAACCTCACACAGTGGCTCACCAACTGCGCCGACGCCCTTGCACCGCTGAACAATCCTCCCAGCAGACCCGGCAGCAAGAAAACCTCGCGGTTCACCAACGACCTCAAAGACTCCAAAAAATCCTGCCGTACCCTCGAGAAAGCCTGGCGCCACGACCAGTCAACAGAAAACATGACAGCCCTCAAGAACGCCATCCGCAATCACCACCAGCTGATCCGCACCACCAAAAGGACAGCATTCAGAGAACGACTGGACAACAACACCCACAACTGCAAGGAACTCTTCAACATCATTAAAGAGCTCTCCAACCCCAGCGCCAGCAACAACAACATCACACCCTCGCAAGACCTCTGCAACGCACTTGCCTCGTTCTTCCACCACAAGATCGCCAACATACACAACAGCTTCAGCGCCCAGACCACGCACCCAATCACAGATCCAACATCCCCCACCACCATCCTCTGCGCCTGGACCCCTGTCAGCACTGAAGACACCACCCATGTGCTGAACACCATCCACTCAGGCTCCCCTGCCGACCCCTGTCCACACCACATCTTTAACAAAGCCGCCTCCATCATCGCACCGCAACTCCGGAACATCATTAACAACTCCTGCGCATCCGCCACCTTTCCAGAGAGCTGGAAGCATGCGGAGATCAGCGCCCTCCTGAAGAAACCCACCGCGGACCCCACGGACCTCAAGAACTTCCGCCCCATCTCGCTCCTCTCATTTCCCGCTAAAGTCATCGAGAAAACCGTCAACAAACACCTCCTTCCTCGAGACCAACGGATCCCTCGACCCTTCGCAGTCCGGATTCCGAGCAAACCACAGCACCGAGACCGCCCTCATCGCAGCCACCGACGACATCAGGTCCCTACTCGACAACGGGGAAACTGCTGACCTCATCCTCCTCGACCTATCTGCCGCTTTCGACACAGTCTGCCACCGCACCCTAACAAGCCGCCTCCACCACGCCGGGATCCAAGGAATGGCCCTGGAATAGATCACCTCCTTCCTCTCCGACAGAACTCAGCCTCCCTCCCTTCCACTCAGCGGCCACCAAGATAATCTGCGGCGTACCTCAAGGCTCCTCGCTCAGCCCCACCCTCTTCAACATCTACATGACCCCCCTCGCAACCATTGCACGCCAACACAAACTAATAATCATCTCCTATGCGGACGACACCCAGCTGATCCTCTCCCTCAACAATGACCCCGCCACCGCCAGAGCCAGCCTCCAGGAAGTAATGAAAGACGTTGCGGAATGGATTAAGCTCAGCCGGCTGAAACTGAACTCAGACAAGACGGAAGTCCTCATCCTGGGACCATCCCCCTCTGCCTGGGACGACTCCTGGTGGCCCCCAGCTCTGGGCACCACCCCCAAGCCCACGGACCATGCACGCAACCTAGGCTTCATCCTGGACTCCTCCCTCACGATGACCAAGCAAGTCAACGCCGTCTCATCATCATGTTTCAACACCCTGCGCATGCTCCGAAAGATCTTCCGGTGGATCCCCACCAACACCAGAAAGACGGTCACCCAGGCCCTCGTCACCAGCCGACTGGACTACGGGAACACCCTCTATGCCGGAACCACAGCCAAACTTCAGAAAAGACCCCAACGCATACAGAACGCTTTTGCACGACTCATCCTGGACATCCCCCGACACATCCACATCTCTGCCCACCTGAGAGACCTGCAATGGCTCCCCGTCAGCAAAAGGATCACGTTCAGGCTACTCACCCACGCTCACAAAGCTCTCCACGACACTGGCCCCGAATACCTCAACAATCGCCTCACGTTCTACACACCCACCCGTCAGCTCCGCTCCGCCAGCCTCGCCCTCGCCACCGTCCCACGGATTCGCAGAACCACCACCGGAGGAAGATCCTTCTCCTACCTGGCCGCCAAGACATGGAAAGCCCTCCCCACCCGCCTACGACTGACTTAAGACCTGGCTCTTCGAGCAGTAGCAGCACCCCCCTCCAGCGCCTTGAGACCCTTGCGGGTGAGTAGCGCGCTCTACAAATTCCCTGATTGATTGATTGATTGATTAATGTTGCGCTGATGCTGAGGTGGTGCTGTGTTGGTGCTATGTTGCTGCTGAGGTGGGGCTGCACTGGGTCTGAGATGAGGCTGTGATGGTGCTGGTGCACTAATGCATAGGTGGTTCTGAATTGATGCTGAGAAGGTGCTTTGCTGATGTTAAGGTAGTCCTGTGCTTGTGCTGAGGTGGTGCAGCACTGGTGGAGAGGTGCTGCTGTGCTGGTGCTGAGTTGGTGCTGTAATGGTGGTGCACTGATGAGGAGATGGTGCTGTGCTGATGCTGAGATGGTTTTGTGCTAAAAAAAAGGCTCAGGTGGTGCTGTGGTGGTGCTAAGGTAGTGCTGTGCTGAAGAGGAAGTGGTGCTGTGCTGATTCTGAGGTGGTGCTGGTCTGATGTTACGGTGGTGCTGTGGTGGTGCTGCAGTGGTGCCACTGAGGTGGTGCTGAGTGATGCGGACTGGTGCTGAAGAGGTGCTGTGTTCATGCTGAGGAGGTTCTAGGGTGGTATTGAGTTGGTGTTGAGGTGGTGTTGCACTGATGCCATGGTGCTGAGGTGGTGTTGCACTGATGCTACGGTGGTGCTAGGTGGTGGTGTGCTTGTGCGGAGGTGGTGCTCAGGTACTTGTGCTGAGTGCTCATGAGGTGATGCTGAGTGATGCTTTGGTGGTGCTGAGCTGATTGCTAGGTAATGCTGTACTTGTTTGTTTGATAAGTTTTATATAACGCTGGCTAGACCTGAAGGTATCAGAGCACTTTACATGAGTTACAGCGAGTTACAGGTTGTGGGACACCCCAGCGCCGCACGGCCACCAGCTGCTGCGTGTGCCCCTTTGCTGTGCCCTACTGCCTCGCCGACGGCCTCGCGGCCGCCTTGCTTCTCCCCTTGTGGTTTTCCCCGTCATTCTTGCTCGTATTTGTCTTGGTATTCTTGTGCTGTCCGTCATTTGTGCTGGTATTTTTCCTGGTATTTCTTGTGTTTTTTTCTAGGTATTCTTGTGCTGTCCGTCATTTGTGCTTGTATTTCTCCTGGTATTTCTTGTATTTTTTTCTAGGTATTGTTGTGCTGTCCGTCATTTGTGCTATTTTTCCTGGTATTTCTGTGCTGTGCTAACGTTTTCTCGTTTTGTTTCCCCCCCCCTGGGCTTGTTGTACTGTAAGTAAGTGTTTACTCGGTTCCTTCCTGCTTCCCCGCCTACCTCGCCGCTCTCCCTCCCCGCTTCCCGCCACTGCCATTTGCCCCGCCCCTTTCTCTTCTGTACCCTCCCCGCTCCCGCCTCCCAGCTGCTCCGCCCACCCGCGCACTTGGCCTTATATGGCGACCGTGCGACGCAGGTGAGTGTGACCCACTTGTGGGACACCCCAGCGCCGCACGGCCACCAGCTGCTGCGTGTGCCCCTTTGCTGTGCCCTATTGCCTCGCCGACGGCCTCGCGGCCGCCTTGCTTCTCCCCTTGTGGTTTTCCCCGTCATTCTTGCTCGTATTTGTCTTGGTATTCTTGTGCTGTCCGTCATTTGTGCTTGTATTTTTCCTGGTATTTCTTGTGTTTTTTCTAGGTATTCTTGTGCTGTCCGTCATTTGTGCTTGTATTTCTCCTGGTATTTCTTGTATTTTTTTCTAGGTATTGTTGTGCTGTCCGTCATTTGTGCTATTTTTCCTGGTATTTCTGTGCTGTGCTAACGTTTTCTCGTTTTGTTTCCCCCCCCTGGGCTTGTTGTACTGTAAGTAAGTGTTTACTCGGTTCCTTCCTGCTTCCCCGCCTACCTCGCCGCTCTCCCTCCCCGCTTCCCGCCACTGCCATTTGCCCCGCCCCTTTCTCTTCTGTACCCTCCCCGCTCCCGCCTCCCAGCTGCTCCGCCCACCCGCGCACTTGGCCTTATATGGCGACCGTGCGACGCAGGTGAGTGTGACCCACTTGTGGGACACCCCAGCGCCGCACGGCCACCAGCTGCTGCGTGTGCCCCTTTGCTGTGCCCTACTGCCTCGCCGACGGCCTCGCGGCCGCCTTGCTTCTCCCCTTGTGGTTTTCCCCGTCATTCTTGCTCGTATTTGTCTTGGTATTCTTGTGCTGTCCGTCATTTGTGCTTGTATTTTTCCTGGTATTTCTTGTGTTTTTTCTAGGTATTCTTGTGCTGTCCGTCATTTGTGCTTGTATTTCTCCTGGTATTTCTTGTATTTTTTTCTAGGTATTGTTGTGCTGTCCGTCATTTGTGCTATTTTTCCTGGTATTTCTGTGCTGTGCTAACGTTTTCTCGTTTTGTTTCCCCCCCCCATCTGGGCTTGTTGTACTGTAAGTAAGTGTTTACTCTGTTCCTTCCTGCTTCCCCGCCTACCTCGCCGCTCTCCCTCCCCGCTTCCCGCCACTGCCATTTGCCCCGCCCCTTTCTCTTCTGTACCCTCCCCGCTCCCGCCTCCCAGCTGCTCCGCCCACCCGCGCACTTGGCCTTATATGGCGACCGTGCGACGCAGGTGAGTGTGACCCACTTGTGGGACACCCCAGCGCCGCACGGCCACCAGCTGCTGCGTGTGCCCCTTTGCTGTGCCCTACTGCCTCGCCGACGGCCTCGCGGCCGCCTTGCTTCTCCCCTTGTGGTTTTCCCCGTCATTCTTGCTCGTATTTGTCTTGGTATTCTTGTGCTGTCCGTCATTTGTGCTTGTATTTTTCCTGGTATTTCTTGTGTTTTTTCTAGGTATTCTTGTGCTGTCCGTCATTTGTGCTTGTATTTCTCCTGGTATTTCTTGTATTTTTTTCTAGGTATTGTTGTGCTGTCCGTCATTTGTGCTATTTTTCCTGGTATTTCTGTGCTGTGCTAACGTTTTCTCGTTTCGTTTCCCCCCCCCATCTGGGCTTGTTGTACTGTAAGTAAGTGTTTACTCGGTTCCTTCCTGCTTCCCCGCCTACCTCGCCGCTCTCCCTCCCCGCTTCCCGCCACTGCCATTTGCCCCGCCCCTTTCTCTTCTGTACCCTCCCCGCTCCCGCCTCCCAGCTGCTCCGCCCACCCGCGCACTTGGCCTTATATGGCGACCGTGCGACGCAGGTGAGTGTGACCCACTTGTGGGACACCCCAGCGCCGCACGGCCACCAGCTGCTGCGTGTGCCCCTTTGCTGTGCCCTACTGCCTCGCCGACGGCCTCGCGGCCGCCTTGCTTCTCCCCTTGTGGTTTTCCCCGTCATTCTTGCTCGTATTTGTCTTGGTATTCTTGTGCTGTCCGTCATTTGTGCTTGTATTTTTCCTGGTATTTCTTGTGTTTTTTCTAGGTATTCTTGTGCTGTCCGTCATTTGTGCTTGTATTTCTCCTGGTATTTCTTGTATTTTTTTCTAGGTATTGTTGTGCTGTCCGTCATTTGTGCTATTTTTCCTGGTATTTCTGTGCTGTGCTAACGTTTTCTCGTTTTGTTTCCCCGCCCATCTGGGCTTGTTGTACTGTAAGTAAGTGTTTACTCGGTTCCTTCCTGCTTCCCCGCCTACCTCGCCGCTCTCCCTCCCCGCTTCCCGCCACTGCCATTTGCCCCGCCCCTTTCTCTTCTGTACCCTCCCCGCTCCCGCCTCCCAGCTGCTCCGCCCACCCGCGCACTTGGCCTTATATGGCGACCGTGCGACGCAGGTGAGTGTGACCCACTTGTGGGACACCCCAGCGCCGCACGGCCACCAGCTGCTGCGTGTGCCCCTTTGCTGTGCCCTACTGCCTCGCCGACGGCCTCGCGGCCGCCTTGCTTCTCCCCTTGTGGTTTTCCCCGTCATTCTTGCTCGTATTTGTCTTGGTATTCTTGTGCTGTCCGTCATTTGTGCTTGTATTTTTCCTGGTATTTCTTGTGTTTTTTCTAGGTATTCTTGTGCTGTCCGTCATTTGTGCTTGTATTTCTCCTGGTATTTCTTGTATTTTTTTCTAGGTATTGTTGTGCTGTCCGTCATTTGTGCTATTTTTCCTGGTATTTCTGTGCTGTGCTAACGTTTTCTCGTTTTGTTTCCCCCCCCCATCTGGGCTTGTTGTACTGTAAGTAAGTGTTTACTCGGTTCCTTCCTGCTTCCCCGCCTACCTCGCCGCTCTCCCTCCCCGCTTCCCGCCACTGCCATTTGCCCCGCCCCTTTCTCTTCTGTACCCTCCCCGCTCCCGCCTCCCAGCTGCTCCGCCCACCCGCGCACTTCGCCTTATATGGCGACCGTGCGAACGCGCAGCGGTCACGCGCAGCGGGCGCGCCGATTGTGCGCCGAAGGCGCGCCAAAGGTAAGCCCGTCTGCGCCCGTCCGCGACCGGATCGCGCCCAGCGCCAGGACCCCTGGCCCACGAAGACCCCGACCGACCCGCCTGACGTACTCCGCCGCCACCCTCACCGCACTCAACACCGGCCGACCCCCAGGATGCCACCAAGCCACACCACGACGCACCCACGGACCTTTCAGCTGCCACGCCTGCAAGTTCACCTGCATCCGGACCTGCCTCGCACCAGCACCCGCCAAGTCGAACACCAGCAGCACCCACCTCAAGTGCATCCTGCTCAACACCCGCTCCGTCCACAGACACGCCATCGAACTCTGGAACCTCCTAGACGCCACAGCCCCGGACGTTGCCTTCCTCACGGAGACCTGGATGAACGCCTCTTCAGCTCCCGACATCGCCATCGCTATCCCAGAGGGCTACAAGATCGTCCGGAGGGACCGCAACTCCAACCAGATGGGAGGAGGCATCGCCATCATCCACAGGAACACCATCCGTCTCACGACCAGCACCGACGACACCCTGACCAGCGCCGAACACCTGCATTTCCAGATCCACACCAACCCGAACACCACCCTCAGAGGCACCCTGATCTACCGACCCCCGGGACCACGCACACAATTCAGCGAGGACATCGCCGACTTCGTCAGCCCGCACGCCCTCCCCTCCGCTGACTACATCCTCCTGGGGGACCTCAACTTCCACCTGGAGAACAACAACGACCGCAACACCAGCTCCCTGCTCGACAACCTCGCCAACCTGGGACTCAAGCAACTGGTGTTCACCCCCACCCACCTCGCCGGACACACACTCGACGCAGTCTTCTCTTCCAGCACAGACATCGCCTTCAACCACGCCACAGAGCTCCAATGGACGGACCACAGCTGCGTCCACTTCACCTTCAAGAGAACGACGACCCACCACCACCAGCAACAGGCCGCCCGCAGATGCTGGAACAAGATCACAGCAGACCAGCTCACCACCTCCCTGAGCCAGCACCCTCCTGCCAGCTCAGCGAACCCCAGCCAAGCCGAAGACAACCTCACGAAGTGGATCAGCATCTGCGCAGACGAGCTCGCCCCGCTGAGGACCCCGCCCAGCAGACCCGGCAGCAAGAAAGCACCATGGTTCACCGACGAACTCAAGAGCTCCAAGAAAACGCGAGCCCTCGAGAAAGTCTGGAAAAGGGAACCTACACCGGACAACAGGACCACCCTCAAGCTGGCCACTCGGAAGCACCACCAGCTGATCCGCGCCGCCAAGAAAACTGCATTTAAGGACCGGCTGGACAACAACGCACACAACAGCAAGGAACTCTTCAACATCGTGAAAGAGCTATCCAACCCCAGCGCAGGAAACAACGACATCACCCCATCGCAAGACCTCTGCAACTCCCTCGCTTCATACTTCCACAACAAGATCGCGGACATACACAACAGCTTCAACAACCAACCAACGCACACCAAGACCGAACAACCACCCCCCACCACCACCCTCCACGCCTGGACCCCGGTCAGCACCGAAGACACCATCCGCACGATGAACTCCATCCACTCCGGATCACCGACCGACCCCTGCCCTCACCACGTCTTCAACAAGGCCGACGCTGTCATCGCACCCCACCTGCGGGACATCATCAACACCTCATTCGACACCACCACCTTCCCTGAGAGCTGGAAGCACGCCGAACTCAGCGCTCTACTCAAGAAACCAACAGCGGACCCCACCGAACTCAAGAACTACCGTCCCATCTCGCTCCTCCCGTTTCCAGCCAAAGTCATCGAGAAGACCGTCAACAAGCAGATGGCCGCCTTCCTCGAGACGAATGGATCCCTCGACCCCTCACTGTCCGGTTTCCGAGCCAATCACAGCACCGAGACCGCCCTCATCGCCGCCACCGATGACATCCGAGCCCAGATGGACAACGGAGAAACAGCGGCCCTCATCCTCCTAGACCTCTCCGCGGCATTCGACACTGTCTGCCACCGCACCCTAGTACAGCGCCTCAGCAACGTCGGAATCCAGGACAAGGCGCTGGAATGGATCATCTCCTTCCTCGACGGAAGAACTCAGAGAGTCCGCCTACCACCGTACAAGTCAGAGGCCTCCGAAGTCATCTGCGGCGTCCCCCAAGGATCCTCTCTGAGCCCCACCCTCTTCAACGTCTACATGAGCCCCCTCGCGGCCATCGCACGCCAACACAACCTCAGCATTATCTCCTACGCCGACGACACCCAGCTGATCCTCTCCCTGACCAACGACCCCGCCTCCGCCAGAGCCAACCTGCACGAAGGGATGAAAGAGGTAGCCGAGTGGATGACGACCAGCCGCCTGAAACTGAACTCTGACAAGACGGAGGTCCTCATCCTGGGCTCATCACCCTCCGCCTGGGACGACTCCTGGTGGCCTCCCGGCCTGGGCACCGCACCCAAACCGACGGACCATGCACGCAACCTGGGCTTCATCCTGGACTCCTCCCTCTCCATGACCAGGCAAGTCAACAACGTCTCCTCGGCGTGCTTCAACATCCTACGCATGCTACGGAAGATCTTCTGGTGGATCCCCACCGAGACCAGGAAGACCGTCACCCAGGCCCTCGTCACCAGCCGACTGGACTACGGCAACGCCCTCTACGCCGGCACCACCGCCAAACTCCAGAAGAGACTCCAGCGAATCCAGAACGCCTCAGCCAGACTCATCCTCGACATCCCACGAACCAGCCACATCTCCGGACATCTGAGAGACCTTCACTGGCTCCCCGTCAACAAAAGAATCACCTTCCGCCTCCTCACCCACGCACACAAAGCCCTACACGACCAAGGCCCGAGCTACCTCAACAGCCGGATCAACTTCTACGCTCCCAAACGCCACCTCCGATCAGCCAACAACGCCCTCGCCGCCGTCCCCCGCATCCGAAGATCGACGACAGGAGGAAGGTCCTTCTCCTACCTGGCCGCCAAGACCTGGAACTCCCTCCCGACCGACCTCCGCCTGACCCAAGACCACCTCTCCTTCAGGAAGAAGCTGAAGACCTGGCTGTTCGAGCAGTAGCGGCACCCTCCCCTCCCCCAGCGCCTTGAGACCCTATGGGTATGTAGCGCGCTCTATAAGTGTCATTGATTGATTGATTGATTGATATAGTTACATCACTTAAATCAAAGTCACAGGGGGAGGACGAGGGGGGGGAATACACAAACGGGAAACGAGGAAAACAATGTCCGACTGGGTAGGTGATGGCCGAGGGGGTGAAACCAGGGCCAGACTCCTCATAAGCTGCATGTGACAGCTCCACCGGGCATCGGCCAAGGTTGCTTGTGCATCGAGGTGAGTACAAACAGTTTTGACGCACGCCCATGGGGCGGCGTCAAAGGTCTAACAGAAGTTCAGAGGAACGTTATTTGTGAGTTATATCTTGAGCTGGCTAGACCCGTAGGTATCAGAGCACTTTACATTAGGCTACACAATGTTACAAAGAATGAAAACAAATACACATTACGTCAAAAATTAAGCAACAAATTGGGAGAGGAAAGAAAGGTGAGACAAATAGAGAGGAGGGGGGTAGGGGGAAGTGTGAAGGGGAGGATGAGGGAAAAGACGGCAGGAGAGTGGAAAGGATGTCTGCCCAAAGACCGACTGGGTAGGTGACGTCCGAGGAGGGAATCCACAGCCCAACACCCCAATAGCTAAACAGGTAGCTCCATCGGGCAGCAATCAGATAGCTAGGTCTCAACTGATGAGGAAAGTTCACATAAGAAGATTCAGTGGATAGACTAGTTGGGAACTATGAGCAAGGATGGGTGAGGGTAAAAGTCAATAGCAGGAAAGAGGAGAAGAGTAGAGAGGAGGGGGTAGGGGGTACAGTGAAGAGGAGAAGGGAGAAAGGTCCAGTAGAGAGACAAAGGAGTGTTTGCCCAAAGACCTGTTGGGTAGGTGATGGTCAAGGAGGGAAATCCATAGCGGCACTGTGGCACTGGTCCTCCTGGACCTTAGTGCCGCCTTTGATACGGTCTCCCATGAGATCCTCTTGAACCGTCCTAAGGAAGTGGGACTGAGAGACCTGACACTGGCCTGGTTTCAGTCTTTTCTTGAAGGCAGGTCCTTCCAGGTCCTAGTTCCTCCATACCACTCTCGGGAGGCTGCTTTACATCGGGGAGTTCCGCAGGGTTCCGTTTTGAGTCACTTGCTGTTCAACCTGTAAGTCAGACCCCTGGCAGAGGTGGCCAAGAGCAGGGGGATGTCCCTGGTGTCAACAACTTGGTCAAGTTTAACGACGATCTCTTGGCAATCTCGGACTGGATGGCGGCTAACTATCTACAGCTGAACGCCAGCAAGTCTGAGATTCTCCTATTTGGCAGGGATCGCGAGCTGTGGTCCGATCACCTTAAGCCAGCCCCTCGCCCCAAAGAGGCAGTGAAGAACCTGGGCGTATGGTTCGACAGTAAAATGTAATTTGAAAAACAGTCAAAGGCTGTTGCAGGGACCTGCTTTGGACTTTTATGTGGTCTTAGACCACTGCTCAGGTTCTTTCCCCCTAAGGTGCGACAGACTATCATCCAGGCATCTATTGTGTCCAGACTGGACTATGCTAACTGTCTCTACTTGGGCGCCAACAAAGCGAGCATTAAACGCCTTCAGAGGGCCCAGAACGCGGCGGCTCGGCTTTTGGTTGCTCTGCCTAGATCGCACTCAGTTGCCCATGTGCTTCCTAGACTCCATTGGCTGCCAGTCGATCGGCGTATCGAGTTCAAGGCACTATGTTACTCCCATAAGATTCTGGCACGACAGGCCCCGCTGGGGCTATTCCATCTGCTGGAGTACTATGAGCCGGGCCGCCCGCTTCGTTCTGCTGATCTTGCTTTGGTCCGCGTCCCACGCATCCGGAGAGCAAGGGCCGGTGGTCGCTCCTTTGGTTACCTGGCCACAAAACTTTGGAACTCTCTCCCTTTCTCTATGAGAGTAATGTTGAATCATTTGGCATTTCGTAAAACCTTAAAAACCTGGCTTTTTCCCTGCAAGTAACATATCTGTCGCTATTCATTAACTGGCTCTGGTCCTTGGGTTCTGATAGCGCTGGGATGCCTCGTTGCTGTGGCAGCTACGCTCTCTACAAGTCCTAAAATAAATAAAATAAAATAAATAAATAGCCCATCTCCCCTTTAGCTCGCGGGTAGCTTCACCGGGCGTCAGTCAAAATGTCTACGTCTCAGCTGCCGATGGAAAGATCTCCGAGTCAAGTGTCATGGAGGGTGAGTAGGAGCTGCGTTGGGTTAGGGCTGGTCCAGAACAGGAGAATGACCAATGATTTTAGATCAGGAGAGATACTTGCTATAGCACTGTTTAACTGGGAGCGGTGGTGCTGCAGTAATGCTGAGGTGGTGCTGAGTTACTGCTGAGGTGCTGCTGCACTGATGCTGTGGTTGGCTACATTGGTGCTGAGTTGGTGGTACACTAGTGGTGGTGCACTGATACGAAGGTGGTGCTGTGCTGAAATGGTGCTGTGCTGATGCTGAGGTGGGGCTATGGGGGTGCTGTGATGGTACTGAGTGATGCTGAGGAGATGCTGCAGTTGTGCTGAGTGATGCTGTGGTGGTGTTGAGTGATGTTATGCTGCTGTGCTGATGCTGCACTGATTCTAAGGTGGTTGTGCTGCACTAATGCTTTTGGGGGCTGCACTGACTGTGAGTTGGTGCTGTGTTGGTGCTGAGGTGGTGCTGCGCTGGTGCTGAAGTGGAGCTGCACAGGGACTGAGGTTATGCTGTGGCGGTTCTTAGTTGCTGCTGAGTGATGCTCAAGTGGTGCTGTAGTGGTGCTGCGGTGGTGGTGCTGAAGTAGTCCTGAGTGATGCTGATGGGTTCTAAAGTTGTGCTGCCCTGATACTGAGGTGGTGCTGCGGTGGTGCTGAGGTGGTGTTGCACTGATGCATTGGTGCTGTGATGGTGCAGCACTGGTGCTGCAGTGATGGTCAGGTGTTGCTGATTTGGTGCTGAAGGGGTGTTGCACTGATTCACATGTGCTGAAGTGGTGCTGCGCTGATGCTGCAGTGGTGCTCAGGCGGTGCTAAAGTGGTGCTGTGCTGGTGCTGAGTGATGATGAGGTGGTGCTCAGGTGATACTCTGTGGGTGCTGAGTAATGAAGAGGTGGTGCTGAGTGATGGTGAGATTGTGCTGCGCTGGTGCTGAGTGATGTTGAGGTGGTGCTCAGGTGGAGCTGCACTGGTGCTGAGTGATGCTGAGGCGGTGCTTATGAAATGCACGCTTAATGTTCTGCTATACGAGTGATCATTTGACATCCATGGCACATGTTTACAAAGAGGGGCCTTGAAAATCACAAATATTGCAACACAGGGACTTGCTCAGAATGGCCATGTGCAGAGTTTATATTCTTAGAAACAAATAATTTAGTTGGTACCAATCTCAAATGAGGGATGGAGTGAGCAAAGAAACAGTACTGTTATTTTCATAAAGATTTTAGAGCTGGTTACTTTGACCCTTAAACGGCAGTAGCCCCTTGAACATCAATTCTTAGTGCATGCAACCACTAAAAACATATTTCACCCTGTCATCACCACCTTACTACTCAAAGCCAAATGGGGGTTGTGATGCCCACACTCCAGTGATGAAAATTGCCATGAACAATTTTATAATACAAAAAGCATCATACTGACACATTTATATAATTTCCAGCTAAGGTTTACAAGCACTGTGTGTTCAACATGCATTTATATTCAATAATTGTAAACAAAAATCATTTACATAGTGGGTGTTCAGAAATTCTGTGGTGAATCTGGCCCTTTTGGACCTGTGTTGGACACTCATCATCCATATAGTCTAACATAATAAGAAACTTTGAAAACATCTACAAACCAAATGTGCAATTTTACCACCACTGGACCGTACACTTACAAATGTTGTTTTATAGACTGTATTCAAAAGAAATATAGCAGGTGATGCTGAGTGATACTGAGGTGGTGCTGAGTAATCCTTAGGTAGTGCTCAGGTGGTGCTGTGGTAGTGCTCAGGTGGTGCTGAGTGATGCTGATTTGGTGCTGCGGCGGTGCTGAGGTGATGATGCACTGTTTCTACAGTGGTGCTGCACTAATGCTGCATTGATGCTGAGTTGCTGCTAAAGTGGTCTTGCGCTGGTGCGGAGGGGGCACTGCACTGGTGCTGAGGTGGTGCTGTGTTGATGCTGTGGCAGGGCTGCATTGATGCTGAGTTGGTGCTGCACTGTTGGTGGTGCCCTGATGCTGAGTGGTGCTATGGAGAGATGGTGCTGTGCCGATGGAAAATAATTGAAGATCTGCGTATTAAAAGCATATCCTGTCACTGAATTGCCTGTCTATGTGTGCGTACAGACAAACCAAGAAGACAAAAAGAACATCACCACACATGAAGGTATGTGTGCACGTACATACTTTTATCTTTCAAGTCACATATTGTGGTAGCAAGCCTCAGCCAGGCCTACTAGTGCAAGGGATTCGCCCTTCTCTGCTTAGAATCCTTAGACCAATAATAAGAAGTTGGCACAGAAACTGGAATAGAAAAGACAGAGTTTATTAAACCTCATGAGGTGGAACTACATTCACACAACACCCTTCGGTATAGTATGAGGTAGCACACTGACTAGAAGGAGCTTGGTCCTTTTATACCCACACAGGGGCTGAAATGAAGGCGGTACAAGGCACAGAGTATTGGTTTCAAATACATATAAGGTCATACAGAGAGTGTGCTAGCAACAAGTGGGAAGGGCTGACAGTTAGCTAATTCTGGTGGACACAGCTTGACAGTTACAAATTGGAGACAGCTGCATGTTCAACTGAGCATGTGCAAAGCAGAAGAGGATAAATATATCTTGTCTCTAGGCAGATTTCAAGAGCAGTTAACAGGAAGGTAGGACAGAGCACATGGCAAACAAAATGGCCGACAGAAATACAAAATGGATTCCGTAAACGGACAAGATAGCCTCTAAATACAAGATGTCTGCTGCTAATGCTTAACCTAATCATTGCTAAATTACGGCAATATGGCTAATGCCAAGTTTAGGTTATTAAAACAGCAGATTTCAACTACAGTGGAATAGCTGCTGTCAAAAGCGAGTGGCACTGAGGCGAGAGCGGAAAGGGACGTGGGTGAGAATGGAGATGGGGTGGGGTGGGGGAGATGAGAGCCTGGGAGAGGAGAGCTAGTTGAGCAGCCTGCCTACATTTATCGCACAAATTAAACTGTGGGTTAATATATACCAAGCACAGTGCTTGGAGTAGATCAATAGATAGTCTTGTGTTTGCAGTACAGATATCTGGCTGCATAAGTACACTATAGTTAGAGCTCAGTGTCTGGTTGCATTTAGTATGTGATGCAAATTGTGCTGTTTGTCTAAGGACATGATTTACAGCCGTCGGCTCAGCACGTTCGGAAAGCCAATAAAAAAAACAATGTTAAACCACAAGCCGAGATAAAAGAAACAAGTAGTGCGCCAAAACTAATATATGACTGATACTGAAATGATCCATGTAACAGGGCCATTCTCCCGGAGGGATAAATATAAACTATTCACCAACGAAAAAAAGGAATTTCAAAAGGCACATAAAGGAACGAATGAAAACGAATGTGCGTGCTGAAAGCCCATACAGTAGATACAGCATGTCTTGAGAGAAACAAATGCTCTACCTAGGCTCAACCTAAAAAGAGGTCCACTTGAGCATCTGCGGCCCATGCAGTTAAGAGTGGTGGGCCGGGTGGGGGGATTTTGACAGATGACAAGGAAAAATGTATTATATATTTCATTTTCTCTCATCGTCGTCTGTCGAATCCCCCCCAACCTGACCCCACTGCCTCACTGCACTTTCCTGCATGGGCCGTGCTGCACTTGAGACTTTCTCCAAAAAAAGTGGAGCATCTGCTCTTGAATTAACACATTAGTATGATTAGTAACCAAGTAGATCTTTGCAATGCTGATTGATGTACTCATTCTTGAAAGGTAAAACGATTTACTAGAAAGGACCAAAAATGTGTATAGGGATTATTAATAAAAAATATTAGCAAACCGCACTGACCCCTAATTTCTATCGGACAATACTAGGCAGTGCTTTTTCCTAATAGGATCACTATGTACCTGAGTAAGTCCATCGATTTCAATAACTGGGTCAAGACGGGCAAAGCTGTTAGAAGTCACAATATTTTAAGCCTTCCCCAATGCCCCATAAGTCCTCGCTTACAAAAGATTTTGTGGAGGGTGCTTGAGATTCCCCAGCCTATAGCAATAACCCAGTGGTAGTACTTCAAACCTACTCTGCACTACTGAAGGGTAATGTAAGCCTTCCAGTAAGATCCCCACAGTGGTAGGAGATCTAAAAGCACTACCAAGCCTCTAATCTTCTTCTCCCTCTCCACTAGCTGCCAATAGAACAGAGAGTCTATTTTAAGACTCTCTGTACTACATACAAGATCTTGCATGGCCAAGGCCTTCAAATTTTGCACGGTTTGTGCTCACCGTACGTACTGACTTGAGCCCTCCGTCCGCTGATCTCCATCTAGCCTGTACCCCCGAGTGCGCAGGCTAAGAGCAGGGGGGCGCTCTTTCAGGGCCATGGCTCCCGCCCTATGGAACTCTGCCCCTCTTGCTGTCGGGGCACACAAGACCATTGGGCATTCAGAAAACTGATTAAAACCTAGCTCTTCTCTAACCTCTAGTCTCATCTTTCCGTGTAGCCACATGTCTGTCTTAGAGCTGGGACGCCCCATTGCTGAGGCAGCCATGCGCTTTATAAGTATGCGTAACATAACATAACTACAATAGAGCTCATTGGGCTAGACTTAGGGCTGAGGCCAACCTATGCAACTCTTAACACCTTGATAATATTATTACTCATGTGCCAGGGATTATTAACCAATAAGCTAACCAATGTGCTACCTTTTTCTTCATCTCAGGCCAGACCTCAGATTGTCCAGCACATATAAGAGGGGTGAGGGGGCCTTTTTAATATTAGTAACATGGAGGGTAAGTGTAGAAAGGTAAGTGGTCTCAATAAGGAATTATCAGCTGATCACAAGTAAGGGTCAGAAATTTACAAACTCGGCTGTGGGAGAGGTAAACAATTCAATACCAGGCCCAGGTTATCATCTGGCACTTTAGTTCTAAATTCCCCAATTTCCCTAATGGATCTATCCTATACCACCCTATTGGGTTTCCCCTTATTCAGTTGTGGGACGGATCTTAAGACCCTGTTGATAGAATGCCCCGGATGATCAATCCACCTTGATTCATTAGCGGAATCCACCAACACCGACAGAGTTCATTCAAGCCCCCGCAACTTGACTAAAACAGAGTCCAAAATAACCTTAACAGTATCTGTATCAAGCATAGACGGGGATGTATGTCATGACAACGCGGGCTTTACCCCGCGCTGCCATTACGACGCATCCATTACAACGCAAGTCGTTCCAATGACTTGCGCTGTAGGCGCTGGATTGTGGAATAGTTTAATTTTTTATTCCAACTCCAGCCCACGTAACAGTAGGGAATGTGTTGGAATAGAAAATAAAACTATTCATTTAGCAAGAGCGCCCTCCAGCGCAAGTCGTTGTAAAGACTTGCGTTGTGATGGAAGCGTCGTAATGGCAGCGCGGTGTAAAGCCTGCGTTGTCATGGCTGTCTCCCTAAGATATTCTCCGACAAAGTAAAATTCATTTTTGTACAAGTTATTTGCGCGGCAGGATTCTTCTTCTTCGCAGGTGGTTAGTCGAGTGGAAGGGAATGAGAAACAACATCAATGTAAAGTATGTTGTGAGAAAGCAGAATGTTACTTATGGGCAGAAGCTGATGCAGACTTCCTTTTACCCATTATGAGCCTGATGGTAACAAATAGACTTCTGGAATGTTATCTAAAAAACAAAAAGAGTGGTGTACATGTTTAATCTCCTCCGGGCTCACACAGACCCATCTTTTCCCAGGTGTATCCTGCATGTGTTCTGCCCCTCCTCTAAGCACTCCAGGGGCATTGTGGCATGAGAAGTACTCTTGTGTCCCCATTAGCGGAGTGTCTGCATCCCACGCAGTGGTACACCAATTCACACATCATAGCATCAAGCCGCTGAGCAAGATAGAAAAGTCCTCTACATAGTAATGGATGTGTAACCATGCCCGAGGGCCTGACTATACTGGTTTCTGGACCCCTAACGCAGATTTGTGTTATCATATGCAAACATGTACCATGCATGTGTGCCATGACCTAAGCCTGTATCACAAATTGTGGTCTTGTAGGAGCGCGAGGGATGCCCAAAGTGCTCCCCTCATAGTGGTGCAAGGCTTCTGCCTTCACCAAGAGTTAAGCAACACATGCTCAGTGGTGGCAGCAAACTGTGTTGTGATCAGTAGGAGTGAACATGTTTTTTTATAACCTTTGTCACCGGTGTGAGGCCTACGGGCTTACTCACCTTTTTAAAGTTCAAATGCTGAGTGCTTAACTCACTCTTGGCATACATCCGTTAGATGTGAAGTGCTACACAGCACAGGAGAGGTGACTTTGCTGGATGCATGGAGGTACTGGACAGTGTGTGTGCTGTGTTTATACACTAAGTGCAAGTGTGCCTGTAAAGGTACATTACAAGGAGGGCACTGGGTTCCATTTTGGGAGTCCCAGGCCTGGTGTTGATATGAGTGAGGGAGTAGAAGAATCCCCCAGAAAGATTTGTGTATTGCTGCATTCCTGTGAGCTGGGCAGGACACACTGGAGAAAGAGGAGAGAGAGGCTCCTCCTATACACTTCGAAGGGTGCTCTTTGATTCAGGGAGAAATCTAACGCAAGGGGTTTAAACACATCTCAGGAAGGAGATGGGGCTGATAAGGATATTATAAACAGTAGAACTGAGTGTCTGGGATTAACCTTTTGATGGCTGTGAGTGACATCCAGGTGTGAACTCTAGTCACTCCCATGGCCTGTGCTGTGGCACTATCAGCTTCAGCGTCTCTCTTGATGTGATGGACAACCTTTCAAGTGGAATGGAGAGAAACGCGGGTGCACTTCAAAAGAAATAGAACTCCTACATAGAACATCAAAGGAGCAACCTCTCCGTTACTAAAGTCACCTCCCCTACCTTTCCTCCTGTGAACTCCTCTGCCTCGACATCACCAGCGAGGGCAAACAAGTTTGTGCTTTACATCTCATCTATCACCCGCCTGGTGACAATCACATATTCACCCAACAACTCATGGACATGATCACTGCCAATGCCGGTCGGCAGACCACCCAAGTCTACCTGGGTGACTTCAATCTCCACTGGAACGATCAGAAAGACACAGTGGTGAATAGTCTCAAAACTTTCCTTAATGCGCTTGACCTCACCCAAATATGCGATAGACCAACACACGACAAAGGCTCAATACTCGATCTCATCATTGCCAAAGAGAACTCTACACAACTGGAGGCGATTCTACCCTGCGACTGGTCAGATCATCACATTATCACCTTCTTTATCAATGAAAAAGTTAAACCTAACCCTGCTCAACCAATCAAATCCAAAACATGGAAAAGGGACATGAAGAATCTTAACCCCTCTACCCTGCCTCCCCACATCGGCAATCTCCTCTTTCCCCCTTCAGGTGCCTCGGATGTTCAATCACTGATCGACCACTACCTTGACTCTATGAATACAATAGTCAATGAAGTCGCCCCACTGCAACTGAAGAGAGTCTCCACCAAAATTTCTAACCCCTGGTATGATGATAGACTCAATGACGACAGGCGTACTATGCGAATGGCAGAGCGCACCTGGAGAGCAGACCCTTCAGCACTGCACCTCAAAAGGCTTAAGAACAAGAGAAATGCCTACTTCAGGAAAATAAAGCGCACAAAGTCGGACTTCTTTAGCCGCCAGTTGGACCAAGCAAAAAACAGGCCTAGAAAGCTGTTCGAACTAATCAAGACCCAAACAAAGACACAACCCTTACAATCAAACAGCACAACAAGCGACACCCCACACTGTGAAGCCTTCTCTGCTTTCTTTAAGCTAAAGACTGCAACATAAGAAATGACCTCGTCATGGATGTAAGCCGATTCCCCAACCACACCAGAATGGCTAACACTCAACCTAAAAACAAGGCATCTTGGCTGTACTTCGATACTTACTCGGAAGAAGCAATACACAAACTGCTCTGCACCTTGAAGCCCTCTAATCACCTCACAGACCCTCTACCTGCTAATGCTGTAAAAGACTTCATCCCCTTGCTCCTCCCTCTCTGGACCAAAATCATCAACAGCTCCCTGCAACAAGGCCTCATTCCAGACTCCCTCAAGGTGGGGCAAGTCACGCCTATACTCAAGAAACCTACAGCTGATCCGTCTGACCTAAACAATTACCGGCCCATCACCAATATCCCCACCCTGGCCAAACTGCTGGAGAAATGTGTCCAACTCCAACTAACAAAACACATTGACCAATTTGACCTCCTCAACCCTCATCAATCAGGCTTCCGAGCGAAACATAGCACGGAAACAGCTATGACACACATAATTGATGACGCCCTCCAAATTCTTGATCGCAATGAGTCCTGCCTCCTCATCCTTCTCGACCTCTCGTCAGCATTTGACACGGTCAAACATGAGAACTTGCTGGAGCTGCTAAGCACTAGAATGGGTCTATCGGGAACTGTTCTCAAATGGTTTTCGTCCTTCCTTCACAACAGGTCTCAGAAGTTCAAGATCGACAATGTGCTATCTACACCTGTGCCTGCAGATCTAGGTGTTCCACAAGGATCCTCCCTCTCCCCCACACTGTTCAACCTCGTCATGGAACCGCTCGCCACCTTGCTCCAAGCTTCCAATGTCCAATTCCATATGTACGCCGACGACACACAACTTTACCTAAAGCTACAATCCCCGGAAGATATCAAACATCTGAATTCCACGCTTATTAACACTCAATCTTGGCTGGCCGATAATCACCTCAAACTAAATGCTCTGAAAACTGAGTTCCTACTCATCTCACCCCGGCAAAAATTTCCACCACCCAAACCTGGCTCAATAACCTAACAGCACTCAATGTCCAACCTACCATAGTCGATTCGGCGAAATCCCTAGGCATCACACTCAACGCCAAGCTCGACATGCAGCAGCACGTTAGCAAAGCCACAAAAGCAGCTAATTTCCAAATCAACACACTGAGGAAAATTAAACCCTTCCTCCCTGCCGAAGACTTCCAAACTGCTGTACAAGCTTTAGTCATCCCTCGAATAGACTACCGAATTGTGGCCCTCAGCGGACTCCCGCTATCCACAACAGCACCCTTAAGAGCCTCCCTGAACGCTGCCGCGAGACTCATTACTGGCTCAAGAAAACATTCGCATATATCCCCAGACTTAAAGTCCCTAAAATGGCTGCCTTTTGAAGCCAGAATACAGCTAAAAATTGCAGTTATGACACACTCGGCCGTGCACCACAATGCACCCAACTACCTGGCTCAAAAGTTGTCTATATCAGGAGGTTCGAGATCCAATAGAAGTACAAAAAATCTACTCCTGAAACCTCGTAGATTCCGGAAGGAAAAAACATACAAGCGCTCCTTCTCAGGAATGGCACCCAGGATCTGGAATGCGCTCCCTCCTGAAACCAGGCTTATCTCCTCCACTGCAATCTTCAAGAAAGAGGTGAAAAACATCCTTCTGGCCAAGATCTCCTGAACCTTATAGGTGTTGGATCAGAGACTCTGCATTGCTCTGTATCACTGTTCACCTGTCCTTTGGCACTATACTTCTACTTGATGGGGTCACTACTACGCTACTCTCTTACTACCGACCAATATATGATACACGCTGGTTTACTGATTCACTCTCCCGATGCCCCCACTCAGTGTTCTCTCTATACTAAAACATTGGTATAAGCCATCCACACACCCAAGGTGTACCTGAACACCTCTGTAGTGGGATCAATGACTTGTGCCGTCTTATATTACTTGTTTACCTGACTGTAAATTGATATGATTTATGCATGTTATTATTATCCTACCATGTTAGTGACTATTATACTGCTCCCATTATCTCTGTTCAGCCCTACTGCCCCTACCCTGTCTTTGTGAAGCGCTCTGATATCTGTAAGGATCTTGTTCGCGCTATATAAAACTCTGAATAAAATAAATAAAGACCCAGACCCTAAATCACATTTGGTGTCTGGAAATGGACTAAAAGAAAGGGAGGTTGAGACCCCAAAAATTGACATCTGCAAATAAGCAAGACGGGCTGTGTGAGAAGGGGCGGCTCTGTCAGACTTTGGCTTGTGGCCAGGATTGGGGGTCAAGGCCTGCTATTTTACCTACTGGGAGAGGGGACATCACACAGGGAAACCAAAAGCACCTGCCCTGGAGCCTGAAGCACCAGCACCTTCCTGCCTGCCAAGACCAGTGTCTACTGAGAGGGAGAAGAGAGCGTTGGAGGGGGTGGGGTCCATTGGAAAGCCCAGTTGAGAGGATTACCAGTTTGAGGTTTGAGGAGATGGCTGCTGCACCGACTGGGTCATTGCCTGTGTGCAGAAACAGGTCAGCGACTCTTGTATGTCAGGAAAGGGCAGCCTTGAGGATAACCATGAGCGAATGTTGTGGGGGGAGTGTGAAGCCCATACCCAGCCGTTGTGGCGTCCTTGCATGCCAGGAAGAGCCACTGTGGAAGTGAACACTGCCAACAAGTACCAAGACGGTTGCCAGGCCTAGCACTGGCCCCATATACCAGGAGGGGCTGTGGGTACTAATTATTTTTTTGAATTCAGGCCGCCACCTGTGAACTCAAGTGTGACTCATGAGTCGAGGTCATGTAGTGAGGAAATTTCCCCTCAACTGCCCCAGGGACAGAAGATTGAGAGCGCTAGGATCGACACCCTTCCAACGGTGGGGAACGCTGAACTTACCTTGGAGGGGGAAGCGCTGGAGCAACTCCGATCACTGCTGGAGCTGGCCACGCAAGTTCTTGGAGAGCCTGTGCCTGATAGGTGCTGCTGCGCCTCCCTCGTTCAGCCTGACTCAATCGAGTAAGACTGGAAAATGACCAAAGTTGAGGTTCCCGCAGACACGCTGACTTCTTCCTTGCCGCTGGAATGCGTAACACTTTAAATAGGCTTACAGGGCCCCGGGGACCTTCTGTTAAAGGTGCTGCAGCACCGCAGGATCTTTTGACTACTTCCTAAAATTCAGAGTGGACTCTTCAGTAGGACCTACTGGTGAGCATCCCTGGATACAGCCACCAGTTATCGGGGAATAACCCTAAACATGTTATGAAGAGCAGTTAGGACATGGACATGCAAGAGAAACACTAGAGCCCCTACCTGAGGGTATTGTGTTATTGCTTCTGAATGTCATATTACTACTTTGAATGCATAGAGTTAGAAAACAGATACTCCTGTTAAAGATAAAAATAAATATTCAACTGAACATTGATTTATTGTCATTAGTGTGTGCTTTTTGAGTTATGAGTCTACTCACTAACCTGTATCTACACTTCCCCCACGGAGCTTTGGGCTGCTCGATGACAGCTACCACTGAGGGTCAAGTGCCGAAGGGGTACCTGGCCCAGTTGAGCAGGATCCATAGAAGGTCGAGCCGCGGACATCTGGAGTAAAAGGTCTCAACCCCCACCGTTGGGCCCAGTAACCCCTGAATACCCATGGACCTCTGAAGGGGGTTCTGACACCTCTCCTCCAAACACCCCTTGGGCAGTGTAGGTCCTCTTGTGTTCCCAGCAGCAGAGTTCAAGAGAATCACAGTAATGAATCCTAATTGGTGCAGTGATAAACAGTGGTTTGATTATGTATAGTGCTGCGAGAGCCCAGTGTCCTAAAACACTATGAATAAGTAATTCATTATTTAAAGAGAGCATTACACACAACATAAGTGAGGCTGCCTGAAAATGTGCAAAATAATTCAGTGCTTAAGCTGAAGCAAGCACTTTGAAAATATATATTTCAGTAATACACAATCAGGGGGCCATCAAGGTTAGCACGAAAACTGCTACCTCTGATGGCCCTGCCGCTGCCATGATTCACACCTCATTTAATGAGGATGCTGCCTGCCTGCCCCCACTGTAACCAATACAATGGTCACATCAGGATGCTTTCGTGGCCACGCCCTTGACCTCTCCTGCCCTTTATTTTCGGGCTCACACAGACCGATCGATGGCACCTGGAAAAGAAAAAAGGGATTCATGGCTTGCTGTAAATCTGCTGTCCACCCAGCCAGACCTGGAAAATAGGAGGACGGTGGCTGCTGTAGCAGAGGCTCTCCGCTGGTCGATGTACCCAGCCCCACCAGCCTCTCCTGGAAATTCGTCTGCGTGCCCACCCAGAGGTCCCCCGCCCCTCCTTTACAGCTCTGATCTTTTCCCTGCACTGGGGGCTGCAAGAGGAGCTTGGACTGCTTCTGAACTTCATGCTCTTAAATAAATATCAAGTAAGTTGAGAAAAAGAAAGAATACCCAGTGCATTATTTATTTATAACTGGAAAATGTCAAGTGTCTTATCAGCTGTTTTTGTTATGTTATTTTATTTATGTGCCCCACTGCTTTTTCTGTGTTCAGGGATGTGGTCTTTTAAAACAAGCATTTACCATGCAATAGGTCTCGCATTACTGAAAGTTTGATCAATTGGCGTTGCAAATAATAATGCACGCCAAAAGCTCAAACTTTCAGTAATGTGAGGCCTATTGCATTGCAAATACTTGCTTTTTATACACGAGGAGACTAAGTGATTTGCCCAGAATCATAGGATGCTTGAGCCTCCTGTCAGACCCGAACCTGGTTCCCCGGCTTCAGTCTTGTAGGGCACCGAAATGGCTACTTCTAGAGTTGTTCCTCAGTAGCAGCCTCGTTCACTCTGAAGCAGGGAAGTTGGACGGACAAAGGGCTGACAAAATACTGTAAATACAAAAAAGAATCAGTTTTAAAGCATGTGAGCTGTGCTATTGCAAAGCCAACGTTGCAGCACCAGCCTGTGGTTTGTTGGTAAATTGCAACATCAGTTCAACTTGACTCGTATACACGTCAATATTAGTTTTGTGTAAGTAAGTAAGTAATAGTTTATTAGCATAGGTAATTAAAACCATTGCAATTTATCCTTAAAAACACTAAGATGCGCACAATACATTTTTCATCAGTTGAATAAAATTACTTTCACATAAAATATGTAGTCTAAATTTAAAAATCCTAACAAAAATTCATAAAAATTTAATATATGTAGTAAGAGTAAAAATAGTAATCATGTTGTTCTAAATGTCCTCTGTAGGTTATGGTGAGGTGACGAATTCCAAGTGTTCTCTTTATTTCCGTCATCCTTAGTGTGAATCTTTATAGGCTACCGGTAAGGGATTCTGCTTTGATTAGTAACCTCTAAAAACATGATGGAGGGTCAGTTTTCTGCATCTTTGTTTCTACCTTCATCAAGTACTTCACCAGGCTACAGTTCAACTGTGGGTCGCTAGGTGCAAAGTAGGCAAGAGCTGCCTGTCTTCATGAGCGTATTCCACGCTGGATAAAATGCTGTTTCAACAACTGTTCCCGTTCCACCAACAACTTCTCACAGGAGCACAGCAGATGTTCCATATCTTCCGGCGCAATACCGCATAAACGACAGAGGGTACCCCCATTGACCCTCAGCCACTGTGGGAGATGGCGTGTGCAAGGTAGCATGCCCAGTCTGTATTTGAGGAACTTCAGTTTTGTATAACGTGAGTACCCGAGGTCAAGATAACTCTGTTGGCCTTGTTTAGAATAGGAGTTTAGGATAATGCACCCATGTGACCTCTTTGCAACACACGCTTTGTCTTCGATCCATGAGAGATGTTTTATTGTTTTCTTTACTAATCTTTTGATCGTAGTATGATTAGTAGGGGTGTTCCACAGCTCCTGTAACCCCAGATTCACTAGGCTGTTTTTCAAATATCTGGCTGCTGGCGATGCCGGATTCCATTCTAATTCTGCCCATAAGTAGCTATTTAGAGTTCCTTTGTTTGCCTTCCAGACTTTATCCCAAGTAATTACGTATGCGCCTTGTCTTGCCAGAGACTGCTTCTGTCCTCCAAATTCCAGCCTAAGTAGGGCCGGAGAGGTTTGTTTTGGCAAGCTGAATATGGTTCTATATGCCGCTGCCACAGTTCTGTCTAAAGTCGCCGCATCCCTTCCTCTCTGTACTTCACTCCCATAAGTGATCGTGGGCAGCAGTTTAGCTCTTATAACTTGTGCCAGGGGCAGAAGAGATGGACTAACAAGTTTGCCATTTAGTTTTTTTAGCGAAGTCGATATTGCAATGCCTTTTCCTCTAATGCTTGCTTTCTGAATTGTAAACTGGCCGCTGTATCGATTTTGACTCCCAGGTACTTATACACTGTTGTGTCTTCAATGCGGTTTTTGTTCCAAAACCAGCCATAATTCGTTTTCCCTTTTTTGTTAATTGACATAGTTTGTGTCTTCTGTAGATTTATCGTCAGTTGATTACCATCTGAGTACAACTGAATTGCATCCACAAGATTTTGCAGCCCTATTTTTGTTTGACTGATTAACACTATGTCGTCCGCATATAGTAATGATGGTAGTATTTGGCCCCCTAATTTCGGTGCACGGGAATTACAATTGTTTAAAATCGGGGGTAGATCTCCTAAGAACAAGTTAAAAAGGGTTGGAGCCAAAATGCATCCCTGTTTTAGGCCCTTGTTGGTTGGGATGCGTCTGGACAAATGAGATCCATCACCCAGCTTCACCTGTATCCATGTGTCACTATGCAGGTTAATCAGTAGGTCTAGCAAGGGCCTCGGGATCCCCCGTTTATTCAATTTGGACCACAGGAGATTCCGGTTGATATGGTCGAAGGCTGCCTTATAATCGATAAAGCACCGGTGAATTGGCATTTTGTTAGTTTTGGCTTTGTCAATTAACAGGCCCATTGTCAAGATGTTCGTTGTTGTCCCAACAGTTTTGGCAAAGCCTGTTTGATTTGCAGGGATTAAGGAATTTTCTGTAGCCCAGGCCTACAATTCTTCCAAGAGGATCCCGGCAAAGTACTTGGCCTCATTGTCCATGAGGGCGATCAGTCTGTAGCTACTTGGTCGTGATTTATCCCCTGATTTGTATATGGGGGAGATAATCGAGCCCTTCCAGGAGGCAGGTAATATGTTAAACTGCATTATTTCCTTGAATAGTGGCTCTAGTGCTCCAGCCCAATCCCTTTCGCTCTGTTTATAAAGAATGGGAGGAATGCCGTTTCGGCCTGGCGCCCCTTCCCTTCTTCCCTTTTTGATTTGATGGCCGCCTATATTTTGTAGGTTTGCCTCTCCTGTATTCGTGATTGTATTGCCACCTTCTTGTGTATAAAGAGTTTCACGCGCTGTTGTTGATTTGTTATCCTCATTTCCTATCCCAAAGTCGGAGGCACTTTGTTGTGTGAAGTGACCTTTGAGATACATTGCCCGTGCTGCTTCGCTAATGTTGGAAGATACTCCATCATGCACAGGATTTAGAAAGGAATTGATTGATTTCCAAAATTTTGCCCCATCGTAATTTTTTATGTCAGTATGTAGTTTTGCCCATAAGCTGTCCTCCATTTCTTTGTTAGCTTCCCACTTTGTTTTTTTCAAGGAAGCCTTCAGTGTCCTTAAGCGGTCATGTTTCACCGTGTCTCTTGGGGAGTACCTAAGTTGGCGCATTATTTGGTAGATACATTTCTTTGTACGTTTTATCTTTACTTGGTGTTCCTTTGTAAACGGGGTCATATTTTTTCCAGTCCGTCCTGTTTGAAGTTTCGGTGTTGTGGAATAGCCTGCCATTATTGTTGTAAAACACTCCCATTTCTCAACTTCATTTGCTCCGGTTCTTTCCTCAAAATGCAGTTTTGCCATATCATGCGAGCTTTCCTCATTAGCTGCAAAAAATGTAATCCTTTTATAATTGACAGTATAAACTGAGTCAATACGGAGCAGAGACTGCTCAAATTTAGGCTTGCAGATGTTCAATGTGATTTCCTGGGGGCAATGATCACTGTCTGTCTTTTCCCCTATTTGGAAAGAGGTGACATAGTGAAAGAGAGATAGTGACATAAACGGATAATCCAAGATTTTGCTAAACCTTGATGAATGAAATGTGCATGCAGGTGGTGTGTCTCCAACGAGTCTTCCATTTAGTACTCTAATGTTATAGGACTCAAGGTTCTCTAATGCCTGCTTATCTAATTTAGTATATTTAGTTGTTTCTGAGGTTGCTTGATATGGTATATTCCAGGCTATATTTTGGAGGTGATTCTCATCGTCTGTTGTGTTCCCCATCAAATTAAGATTAGTTGCAATTTGCTTTATACCACTTCTGCCGTTTCTAAGCATTATGGACCCAATCTAGTGATACTCAAATTAACCGACCTGGGAAGGATTGATTGGTTTTACCAGCGTGATCCATAAACATTAGACCTCAATGACAAGTATTAATTCATTGAGGTATGTTGGCACCTTATAAATACTGTCCATAGTGCCTGCTAGCGGTTTCAGTGTGCTTTGTGTTGATTACAAAGTGGAAGCCATGTGTGGCACACCCTACCACAAGGGTTGCACTGATATGGTAGAGCGTATTTACTCAGGTAGGGAGGGGCACAGGGGTGGAGGTTTATTGAGAACCAGGTCAAGTGCCAAATTATGTGTAATTAACCTGCTGGGCAATTGTGTACAGGTTTTAACAACATTTTATAGTTGCACTGACGATCAGTTACAATCCATATTTGCACTGATATATCAGCTATACATAACATTATATTTTTCTACCAGTGATAGGGTCCAAATATTGGTACAATAATTCCCAGCAAAACTACATGCCACTTGTCCAGATCAGGAGGACTGGTCCATAGTGTTTCGCACCTGTGCCTCTGCACTCAAGATAGCTAGTAAAGTGATTGCGCTGCCCCTGCTCATTTCATGATGAGGCATGCAGTCAGTGCTTAATTTGAGCCGGTGGTTGCAGGTGCGGATATTCAGCAGGGTGGTTTCATGAGTTAAACACTCACCACTGAGATCTGCCGGCCATTAGTCGGAACCACAGAAAGGCTAACTGAGACCTCAATCCTTCAGAAGATGGTAAATTAAATATAATTTCACAGGGTAACAGTAACATATATTGTTTACAATGCTTTGAAGCGTGGGTTGAAACTTGGCATGAAATGGGTTATTACCCTTAAAATATGGACAATTATAGGACGGGATGTGATGAAGGCAGACAAGAGACAAAGCCACCTGCCTAATGCTAACTTCATTTTAAGAGTCACTCGTGGCTGGGATCGCTGAGGGGGTCCATTGAGACCCACCCCTGAAAAGAATAGTCTTGCTCGTTCTATTGACCCCCTCCCCCGTTACCCACTCAATTTTCAGCAGCCTGGCTGCCCTCATAGTCTTAATTAAGAGTCCTTCCTATGTGTGAATGGAGCCCTGAATAGTGAAGGGTGGCATGCATAGAAGCAGTGTTCCCTTCTGCCTCCCGTCACCCCTCTTCGCTTATGTTCTCTCTCTTGCATACCCACACTTAATTCTCCTCCTCTCCATCAGTGCTTCGAAGTGACGTATCCAGCCACAAAGATCATTCCCACCACCAACTCCAAACAGCCCTTTCCTATCCCCTTGCAGTGCTCTGAAGCAGTCAGCAGATGACTTGTACTTCTATGAGCTAGTGCATACGATGGCTCTTGAACACCATGATGCTGCGCCTGACTACACCAAAGATCCATTTATTGTTTTCTAAAATGCAAACTCCGCAAAAGCTGGTCTCAGAGTGCTGTGCACAAGAGGATGTACAAACACAAGACAACTGGGAATTAACTGGTGACACAACAGAGCAGAGCAGGTTGTTGACAATGCAACAATCTGATTAGCAGTGAATTCCAGAACAAGGAGTGTAAAATTCTCTGTGTAGAGGATGCTGTGGTGCAGGGAGTGCACACAAACTAGTTTATTTTAACAAACTGACTACACTGAACATTGTACCTGTGCACCCTAAACTGGAAACAAGGTGAATAACACAAGAGATGTGGGATTAGACAGTGCCGCCGAATCTGGGACTAGTAGAAAGACCATGAAGAGACAGGACACACAGCTCCTACTCTGAAGAGCTGGGTGATCCTCTGCCTTGAAAAAGCACCGTCTGGGTCACATAGCTTCCAATCCACTTATGGCAAGCGTGTCTCTGAACCACCGAGAGGAGAGTTAGCTTCTGGCACAACACAGGAACCTCTGCCTCAGCAAGGGTTTGGCTGGGAGTTACCCTTACCCGGACCCAAACCCATCTCTGCACAATATAACTTCTCTTCAACTCAAAGTCACAGGACTGCAGATCCGATGACTGCATTCTGCCATTACTTCTATTCTGTACGGCATGGCCCTAAAAAATTTACAAAATTGTTGAGAAGTTAAAAAAAACATTATTATATTGCTTGTTAGAAAGATTATGTTAAAGGTGCAAACTTTAAAACATATGCCAAAAAGATTATGCATAGTAAAGCACACGCAGGAATTGTACATGAAGGTCAAAAAGGTAAGTGGTCCTGTGTGAGGGTCCTTATGAATAACATTAATGTGCTTAACTCAGAGGTCTACCCAGATGCCTTCTTTTGTGTACCAAACTACTCATGTGTATTATTCAGGCAGGAACCCAATTCAAAGGCTATTCATATATATCATGTTTGATAAGCTAGCTGGCTGACATGAATGTGAAGGAGCTCTTGTGGGTTTCGGTGAGTCAGATCAGATTCTCCTGAAGAGTTCCTTTCTCTTCTGAGCCTTGCTTAACACGTGTACAGGAGGAGCCCTGTATTCTTGTCATCAATGTTTGAGACAAAAATTACTCTTGGATTTCTGAATAATGAGAGAAAAAGCATTAAGGTAACATGTTGTTCCTGCTTATATTTGGCACGCTTCACATAAACCTGCATTCCCTATGAGTGTTTGCTTTTTCCTGAATTAAACCTCAAATACACATGTTTATCCATTGTTTGAATTAACGTTATAAGCTGTAACTGGTCAGTGAAATGCCAAAGTACTAAAAATTGGTATGATTTGCTATTTCTAGCCAAAATCTTGACTCCACCCACTGATCCAATCCTCTGGTTATTCCCGCCCCCCTGATTCTCCAACCACAGTTCCCCTACTTTTTTTTCCCCACTTCGACCACTGAGTTATTACATGGTAAGAACAAAGTATACAAGACTGGGTACCTAGTGTGCACGGTGATCTGCAAAACATGTTGTTCACAAAGCGCATGACAGCTGTGCAATAGTTCAGATGACAAATCAGTAATTCAGTATGCATGCTAAACGCTTTCGATGTTGAATGCTATTGTCAGGGCTCGAGTTGGGGTACCACGCGGGTGGACGGCGTCCCCCAACTTATTTCACCGGGAGCTCGATAACTGGAGCAAATGGAGCCACACATTCACTCTTGGCGTCTCTGTGGCGAGATCGGAGCCCTTTCAGAACGCTGCTCACGCGCTGGCTTCTCTGATGCAATCGCATCTAAGGGGTGAGCGAGGGGAGGCAATAAGACTGATGGTGCAAGCCACCTTTCGTGACATCACTTCCTGTTGTGACATCAGCATCCCCCCACTTCTTTTTTAGGTCGAGCCTAGAGCAGCGCATGCGCTGCTTCCTCGACTTTTAGTAGGGGGTAAAAAAAGTGCTACCCACAAGCATTTCCTGGCCTAAAGCTTACGTGCATGTGCGCGTGAACGCGCGCAGCCACCATCTGCCTTTCTTATCTCATTAAGCCTTCAAGCCGTCATGGCTCATTAAATGCTTTTGCACGCAGCTCGCGCGCACACAACTCCCTCCGCCTCTCTCTCCCACTGCAGCTCCCATCTATGTGTCCAGTCACTGGGTTCGTCCGACCCCATGGCACTCACATTTTTTAACTCAATTGGCACTAGGGGCGTAGCTCCCAGGGGCAGTGGCACCGGAGCACACTAAACTCTGATTATTTCTGTATTTCGCAGTTCCAACCAGAGGTCACAGGGCCCATTTCCTCCCTGGCACTAGACCCCATGACACACAGGCTGCGCCTCTGACGCTTCACGAGCTCGCGCCGCTCTCAGCCTGCGGTGCACGTGCCTCCCACAGCCCCACTGCATCCGCCAGAGGACCAGGATAGCAGTAACATTAGAGGGGAGTCAACAGGGATTGTGTACAGACGTTTAATAATAGACTCCAATCTGCACCCGGAAGTGTGCGGCTGGCCTGCAGTGGTCAGACGCCCAAACCGCCGGTTCCCACTGAAGCATGTGTGGTAGGCGGTGAGGCACAGGGGTTACAGTGAGACAGGCAGGGGCTCACAGGGACAACTGCATTCTCTGTGGTACAATGGAAGGTGCTGGGCGTTCAAAAGTACGTTTTATTTCCGTAAAAAACCCCCAAAAAACACACAATATATTAATTCCGTAAAAGTCTACATTGTCAAACATACACTTTGCAGTAATCTTAATGTGTTTCATGTCAAATGGTGGCATAGCAGAATCAAATAACCAGCTCTAATGCTAGGGAAACAGGGCTCTGGAGTCCCAGGCCCATGCAAGAGTAACCTACTGCAGGTTTTTGCTTTACATTCTAGTATTTGTAGTCTTGTGTTACATTATAACACCAGCACTACAAATCCCAGAAAGCAACGCTACACCCTGGACTGTATTAGCTACTCTCGCATGAGCCTAGCTCAAAGGTCATGAGTGAATGTACCTTCTATACTACTATTTATACTAAAAGGGTCATCAGCAGGCGTCTGAAGCTTGAGCGCTGTGGCACCATAACAAAAGGGAAGGAGGCATAAAAGGTTACATGAAAACTCCATGTTATCAAAGACACTGTATTCCACTACGGGTTTTCCTTCAAATAATCACTGTCCTTTAGACTCTCAGTCCAACTAGTTCAATTGAGGTTAACTAGGCCTACAAATCACAGAATGTATTGCACTATTAAATGATCTCCCTGGAGTGGTACATGGTGTTTTGGACGACAGGGAGCCCTCTAGTAACTTGGCTAACCAACATAGGGTGAACATATTCAAGTATGCTTGAAATCCCTTTCTCTAGTAAATGAGATTGCCAAATCACTCCCTGTCAACAGCACCCCAGTTCCAGGCTTCCATTTAACACTCACTGCATTATGGGAGGTGTAGTTGTGTAACTCTCCGATTAGAGTAATACATCCAGAAAAATGACTAGTAAGAGAAAAGCCAAGAACTGGGATAAAAGTGTATGGCCTTGACAAGTGAGTGTGCAATCACAGTGGGCCAGAAGCATAGAACAGGCTTTCAGATAAAGTATACACTTTACTCTAGTTTATGAATGTATTGTAGTTACGAATTGCAAGCATGTTCTCCAGGTTATTACCCTTGCTTATTCACACTATTATTTTCGTGTGTTTATCCAACTATTTAGAGGAATATTGAGAAACAGTGCCACCCTCGACTAGCTGACCCCATTGCAACTGCTGCTGTACAATATCATATGGGCAACTTGTAGTCAGTCCCAGGTTTTCAGTAGCACTACTTGCCCTCAGTGACTTGTGGGCCCAGGCATATAATGGAAAGAGTGAAACTATAAGCAGGGCCACTAGAATTATGCGGCACGGGAGCACCAAATTATGCGGCAGGATTGACTGAATAATGTAACAAGAAAAGGTAAATTATGCAGCACAACGCAGCACATGTTTTTGATAGTATTACTTAATTATTGTGACATATTTACACATAGGAATATTGTCTGTTCAAAGATTTAACCTCAATAGTATCAGTTTAACAATCAAAAGCAGAAATAAGCAAATGGAAGATTGACCAGTTAACCTTTGCGAATGGCCTTCCACTGTGTGCGAACACAAGACGCCTAGTTTTATTTAACTTTTGATCCGTTTGATCTGGAACATTTTTTTCTGTAATCTGCAGATTATGTAGCACATAATGGATTATGTGGCAAATGCAGCAACCCCATTCTCATGTACAAACAAGCATTGGCATAGCCAATTGGGCTCACCTTTGGGACCTTATAAGTGTTAAGTTATCCAGCACAATATCTTTGGTGCAACAACATCAAGTGTTGCATGGCTAAACACTTATAAGGTCCCAAAGGCGAGACCTAGTGGCTTTGCCAATGCTTGTTTAGGACTTGTGTCCTGGCTACTGTATTGATACCACGGGGTACACTGGTACAGCGCCTCGTGACGCATAGGTACAACGCTATAAGTGACAATGCAGTCAGATACTTCATGTTTAACCACGGAGAGTCCCTCCCCCCGGACCAGTAACCATATTTCGAAGCTCTCCCTCACTATTGAACCAGCAGTTGACTTCAGTGGCTTTAAATACATACATTTCCCAATCAGCTAATGACAGTCACGGTCCCGCCCCCAGTGGCCAGCAGCCAGGCTCTGCCACTCCCTCCCTGCAGTGAACCAGCAGCTTGCATCAGCAACAGCCCGGAGAATGGGAAATGCCACGCGGCAGACACACGTCAGTGGTGTCCAATACAGCCAATCCCAAGACTCATTTCACAATGGGGGTATAGCTCAGTGGTAGAGCATTTGACTGCAGATCAAGAGGTCCCTGGTTCAAATCCGGGTGCCCCCTTCATTCCTTTTGTAAAAAATTATTTACCACATTTATATTGTGCAAGTAATAAGGATTTATAATGAGAATGATTACCCTTTAAATTAATTTTGATAAAAACGACGTTAACGCATGCGCAGCAGTAAGACTGCTGTCTAAAATGTAACAACGTTTTTACAGTCATTCCCAGTCTGAGCACACTGGCTCAATTACAGTACTGTAAAACACGCGAAGTATCACTGGTAGGCATACTGAACACGTGTGCGCTGTACACAGTAAGCTACTGCATACGTTAACACACGTGCTTTTTTTGCTTCATGTGCAGCGCCTAGAGACTGTATAACAATATAAAGAGCTATACAATGATTGCTGGTCATAATTGTACTCAGTAAGAATTGCAAGGGCAAAGTAAACGCATATGGATAAACCTAGAATCCCAAGTTTCTAAGTCCCACTGTGTGCATCCTAGCACACTTGATTTGCCGGTCTTTAAAGTAACAGTGAGTGTCTAAGTAGCAAGTGTGCAGTGCATAGTACCATCAAACACGTGCATAGACGGTAACACGTCTGTGTACTGTCACACGTGTAATTCTACAGTAGAATGCATGCCTGTTTACTGTTACTGAGTGTACAGTAACAAAATCCGACACACTGTTATTGGATGACCAGATTCTCAAAACAATAAGCATTTGCAATGCAATAGGTCTCGCATTTGTAAATGACAATGCCTTTTATTTAACTGTTTAAATATTTAACACATGAATAAAAGACATTGACATTTACAATGCCAATAGCTCAAGCTCTTGTAACTGCAAGACCTATTCCATTTCAAAGAAGCAGCCGCCACTATCACGGGCTGCTTGAAAGTGAAAATGCGCATGGTGCGTTGAATGTTGCAGGACAGCATGTTGTGCCTGAAGTAGGAGAAACTCATTAAAGAAAATAGTGCTTATAAACTAAATAACACATACCGTGTACCAACAGAAGTAAAATCGCCAGTCCTCATGGAAGGTAACAAATGAAGACAATGTAGATTTTTCTAGTGTTCATGACGGAAAATCTTAATTTTATTAAAGACACGGAGGCGAGTATTATGCTTTCTTATCTTGCATTTATTTTTACAGCAGCCAAGATAAGTAAAAAACTACAGTTCCCAGAGGGCCAGAGAACAAACTGGGCCATGGGAACGAGAAAGAACGAGAATACAGTAACCAATCACAGTAGACCTAATAGATAAAGACCCTAACTGACTGCGCAGCTTCCTCTTTTCGCTGGCGAGCAGGTCAAGCATAGTCATTAAACAAAGGGAAAATAGATAAAATTAAGGATATAGCCAAAGTCCAGGAACATAAGTCTTGTAGCAGGGGAATCCAAGGAAGAAGACCAAATAGGAGTCCAGGAGGATGATGCAGGAGCGCTGGAGAAGGAGAAGATGGAGGTGAAGATCGAAGGAGACGAAGTGAAGATCTTCTAAGATGAAGCCGGTGGCAGGGCTGGATTCGCTGTAGGGAGGGAGAACAATGTTAGGAATGTTGCGGCGGGATAATACTCGCCTCCGTGTCTTTAATAAAATTAAGATTTTCCGTCATGAACACTAGAAAAATCTACATTTTATGGCAAGACCGGAGGCTCCTATTATGCTTGTTTAAAGCATATTAACAACATCAGAAGCCACAGTATGTACAGGTTTACAATAGAACATGCGAAAAATACTGTCATTTGACCAGTCTGCTGATCTCAAAATGTCCTCCAAACGAGAGCCAGACCAAAAGGCTGTAGAAGCCATGGCTCCCCTGGCCGAATGAGCCCCGAAAATGGAGACATCAATTCCGGCAAGAGACATGACCCAACGAACCCAACGGGCAAGGGTAGGAGAGGAGACAGGAAGATGGGGTTTACGAAAGGAAATGAGGAGTTGAGAATGAGAGGGCGTTCTGAGATCAGCAGTACGTTGTTCGTACACTTTTAAACATTGTCCCACACACAATTTGGGATGATCTGGAAAGTAAGGATAAAACACTGAATCCAAATGAGTCTTAGTACGTCTGCGTATCTGAAATAGAACACCTGTAGGAGAGAATTGGCGAGCAGAAACATCTAGAGCTTTAACATCAGAAACTCTCTTAATAGATATTAGACACAGTAACATGGTAAGTTTGGCAGATAGCATCTTGAGAGAAAGAACAGAATTGTCTGGCCAATTAGAAAACAATTTAAGAACCACTGTAACATCCCATAAAGAGGTATACTTAGCCAACGGTGGTTTTGCGCAACGAACACCTTTGAGTAGGCGACAAATCAGAGGGTGAGCACCAACCGGTTTGCCATCGATTTGGGAATGGTAGAGGGAGATGGCTGAACGATAGAGATTAATAGTGCGGTAAGCCTTACCGGCACTGGCTTGAGAACCAAGGAAATTAATGATGAAATTCAGAGAGGCTGAAATGGGATCGAGGTCCCTTTCCAAACACCAGCTTGTCCAAAGAGACCAGGCGGATTTGTAAGCTTTGGATGTTCCAGGAGCCCAGGCTTGGCTGATAAAGATTGAAGCCTCCTGTGAAATGAGGACGTCAGAAGAGGAAGGCCGGAAACTTTCCAGGCCGAGAGTTGCAGGGAGGAGTCTAGAATGAGACTGTGCTGAACGCCTTGGGGATTGAGCAGAAGATCCTCGAAGGAGGGAAGAAGGACAGGGAAATCCACTGCCATCTCGAGAAGAGTCGGAAACCACACTTGAGCTTGCCAGAAGGGGGCCACAAGAACTAGAGACGCAGACTGACGGCGAACCTGAGAAAGGACCCTGTTGATCATCAGGAAAGGAGGGAAGGCATAATGAAGGTGACGAGACCAGTCCTGTAGGAAAGCGTCTGTCGCCAAAGCCAAGGGGTCCGGGCGCCAACTGAAGAACCGGGGTAATTGTGAATTGAGCCGGGAGGCAAAAAGATCGATCGAGAAAGGGCCCCAAAGATGGGAAAGAGACAGGAAGACGGATGGACAGAGCTTCCAATCGCTGGAATCTCGAAGAAATCTCGAGTGCCAATCCGCTACACTGTTGAGATCTCCGGGGAGATACTCTGCGGTCAAAGAAAGATGATGTGCGAGACAAAACTCCCACAGACTCTTGGCTAAGTCCGCCAGGGGTTTGGACCTTGTTCCGCCTAGATGGTTGATGTAGCGGACCGCAGAAACATTGTCCATACGAAGAAGGATAGAACAGTGAATCCTGTTTTTTGTAAGGCTTTTGATCGCAAAGGAACCTGCAAGCATCTCTAAACAGTTGATGTGCAACTTGGACTCCTCGGCGGACCATGAACCTCCAGTCGAGATTGGTCCACATCGGGCGCCCCAGCCCGACAGGCTTGCATCGGATTCTAAGACAAGATCTGGGGCAGTGGTGAAGATAGTGCGTCCGTTCCACGCATCTAAATGGTCTATCCACCACTGAAGCTCGGTACGAGACTCTGGATCGAGAGTCACGAGATCTGAATAAGCGAGGCCTTGTCGAAGGTGTTGAATCTTGAGGCGCTGAAGAGCGCGATAATGGAGAGGGCCAGGGAAGATGGCCTGAATGGAGGAGGATAGGAGGCCGACGATCCTCGCTAAGGATCGGAGAGACAAAAGAGAGGACTGAAGGACGGAAACAATCTCCGCTTTGATCTTGGAAACTTTGGAGAGGGGCAGGCGTAGGGACGCTGCAGCAGAGTCCACCAGAAAACCCAAGAATTCCTTGTTCTGAGATGGAATCAGAGATGACTTGTCGGTATTGATGAGAAAACCCAGGTCCAAAAGAAGCGACCGAGTCACCAGCAGGTCGGTGAGGAGAGACCGTTGGTCGGCATTCATGAGGAGGATATCGTCCAAGTAAATAATTAGTCTGATGCCAAGAGAGCGAAGATAGGCGACCACTGGTTTCAAGAGTTTTGTGAAGCACCAGGGCGCGGATGATAAGCCAAAGGGAAGAGAGGTGAAACAATAGTTGACACCTGCCCACTGAAACTGGAGATATTTCCATTGAGAGGGATGAATAGGGACCGTGAGGTAAGCATCCTGAAGATCCAAACGGACCATCCAATCGTTGGGGCGAAGGGTGTCCCTCAGATGTAAAATGGTTTCCATTTTGAAATGGCGATAAACCACAAATTGGTTGAACCACTTCAAGTTGATGACTGTGCGGAGCTTCTTGTTTTTCTTTTGAACCAGAAAAATGGAGCTTAGAAAGCCTGAGGAGTCGAAGGGAAAAATTTGAATTGCTCTTTTTTGGAGTAGAGCCTCGATCTCGGTGGAGATCTGAGATGCTACGAGAAGTGAAAAGACGGGAGGGGGGGGAAGAGAAGACTGAACGGGAGGAGAAATGAACTCTATTAGGAAGCCTTGTACCGTGTGTAAGACCCAAGGGTCTGCACTGAGAGTGCACCATTTTTGAAGGAACAGTTTTAAGCGGCCCCCGACAGGAGGGGAAGAAGAAAGGCTTACCTTGCTGGTTGGAGTTGTGACGGTAGGTACGTTGACCTTTCCCTCGGAAGCCACGTCCACGTTAGGGATAAAATTGGGGTTTGTAGTCCTGGTTGTTGTTGGACGAACCTCTGGAGCCTTGGTGATAGGGACGGCCGGAAGAGCGGCCCCTGCCTCTGCCGGCCCGTCCAAAAACCCGAGGGGCGAAAACCTTTTTCACTGTTTGCTGGGCTTTGTCCAAAGAAGCAAAAGTAGAAACAAATCTACTAAGGTCACGAACCAAATTTTCTCCAAAAAGGAGACCGTTCGCCTTGGGGCCAGGATCCATAGGAGCTAGGTTGGAGAGTTTGGGATCCAATTTGATCAAGAGACCCTTGCGACGTTCATGCGTAATTGCAGAATTTGCATTACCCAAAAGACAGAAGGCGCGTTGAGCCCACATGGAGACCTCCTCAGCAGAAAGTTCAGTACCATCCAATCGGGAGGATTCAGCCAAATCAAAAATACGGGCTAGAGGGCCCACTACATCCAGCAACTTGTCCTGGCAAGTGGACCAGGCCTTGTCCACCCCTCTGCGGGGGTCCTTGCCAAACTTGGAAAAGAAGGTGAGGAGTGGTTGGTCAATGGAAGGAACCAAAGTGATTTTGTCAGGAAGAGCAGGCTTGGGGCATTCAGATTTGAGCCTGGCTCTCACTGGGGCCTCTAAAGGTAGACGTAACCTGGCTGAGATGTATTCACCGACATGGTGAGAAGGAAGCCACTCAGTAGAATTTGGGTGTCGAATAGTGGAAGGATCAAACATGGGAAAACCTTCGGAATCAAAAACTGGGTCAAAAGCAAAAGAATCCAATTTAGAAGATTTAGGAGGGGGGGGGAAGGGTCGGTCGTGTCAAAAAGGTCAATCAATTGATCTGCGTCATCAAAGTTAGCATCATCATCATCATCTGTGTCCAATATGGTGGAAATTACTAATTTTTTTCTAGGAGACTCTGCATGTTTGTCTTTATGCTTACGTTTGCCCTCGGAACCAACAAACCCCTCCTTAGAAGGAGGCCTGGGAGGAGCGGAGTCCTCAGTCAAAAGCGAGGAAGACTCGCCAACCAATGACGCTTTTTTAGAGACACGAGATTGAGCAGAGTGTTCCACCTTTCTTTTTCTGCTTTCCCCCGCAGATTGGGCCAAAACTTTGGACATGATGCTTAACATGGAGTTCTCCATATTTTTAGACATTCTTTTCATGGATACCTCCACAGCTGTTTCTACAGAATTATTAATGAATTTATTAAGGTCCTTTTTGAAGGACTGAGAGTCCTGTGTGGGGACTTCCTCAGAGGAACTATCGAGTTCCATAGCCAGGCTGTGTGAAAAGGCAAACACAGAAAACAGGAGGTAGGCGAGGGTTAATTTTTGTCAGGGGCGTGTTTGAGGGCTGGGCCGGGCAGAGAGCGTCAGGCGGCTTCACACGCTGCAGAAGGAAGAGACAGGAACAGAAAAATGCAGGCTCGCGAGGGGCCGGTGACTTGAAAAGCCTTTCAGAGGTGAGAGAAGGTCGGAGAAGACGCGCGAAGCAGCGCGCGCAAGGACGGAACCAAGGGAAGCCGGGTGGGGGGGGGGGGCCGGGAACGAAGCACCGGAGATGAAAGGCAGCACACGCGAGGAGCGTGAAAGTAAAAGCGCGAGGTCGCGCTTCGCAATTACAATAAATATAACGTTAAGACTAGCACAATATGCATAAAGAAACCATAAAACATTACTGTGAGCATAGATAAAGACACTTATCTGACTGCGAGCAGCAAGAAAAGAGGAAGCTGCGCAGTCAGTTAGGGTCTTTATCTATTAGGTCTACTGTGATTGGTTACTGTATTCTCGTTCTTTCTCGTTCCCATGGCCCAGTTTGTTCTCTGGCCCTCTGGGAACTGTAGTTTTTTACTTATCTTGGCTGCTGTAAAAATAAATGCAAGATAAGAAAGCATAATAGGAGCCTCCGGTCTTGCCATAAAATTGATGTATAGTTATCAAGGACCCCCTGATTACAATGAATTGGAGATTCCTAGGTCAGGGAAAAACAACTAATCGGTAAACAACAACCTAGGCAATCATAATTGGAGTTCAACAATCAACATGAGGATTATAAAGGAAAGAGAGCTACCAGTGAATTCAGATTCTGATATTTATTAACATATATGTTAAAGAATGACATAAATTTCATATACATAAAAATAATAACAAATCAATTAATCACTATACATAAAAATGGTTTTTGAATCAATATAATACATAATTATAAACTCATTACAAAAATCATTAAAACAAGGGAAATGGCCTAATAATTCTCGACGCGCGTTTCGCCGACCAGCGCCTTCTTCTGGAGGAGCCACATATGTTCTATAAATAAAAATGTTAAAGATACAAAAATGAAAATAATTACATACAATTCTTAAAAAACACTGACACAATATTTAAAAAGCGCATTTCTAAACCGGTAGCTTCATTTAACCTCTTTTTTTTTTAAAAACAATTTCAACAAGGACATTTTATTTCACTTTCTTGTGTATCTCCAAAATTAGACAAGAGATAAAAATGGGGTGAGACAAAAGAACATAAGGAATTGATAAATTTATGTAAGGATTGATCAATTATTATTATTATAAATATGGTCCAGGGGGTACTTTCTTTAATGAACCAGTGATAGGAGATTCGTTCTGGCTTTACCATCTTTCTATGTTTGTTTATCTAAATGAAGATAAACTGTGGACATAAGGGTTCTTTGAAGAGATCTCTCAATAACTATGCGAGGTTCTTTTACCTATATACTTACATATTAAAACGATATGTTTAAAACAAGAGCCAGACTGACTCAATTGATTTCTTTTTCTTCGCACGTTTCTTCTAATAAACAAGAAGTATCCAAAAGACGGACAGCTAATCAGGCCTTAGAGCTGTAGGAAACAAGTGATAATTAAAGTTTCCTGGTTTATAGTGAGCAGCCTTTAATCGTGTTAATAGATGCATGCTCAAAGATAAAGAGAGTCTAAACAAGTGATTACCATGAACTCGTGTCCGATTTGGATCTCAGGATATAGTAAACATGGGTTTTTGATAAAAAAGCCGGGTCTAAACTCTATGATTTTTCATAAAAAGCCGGGTCTGAAAGAGCCGAAAAAGACAAAGAGAAACAGCGAAAATGACCGTATTTATATTACTATAGTTTAGTGAATCTCATTCTATTTATACAGATTAATTTAGCAACTTGTACCTGGTAAAGTAAATGGAACGGCTTAAGCTTCTCGCCGTCAAAGTGACCGGATTGCTGGTACTTCGCACGATAAACAAACTAATAAATCCCTAAAGAAAATAATTATAAAGATTCTTTAGAGTACAATACTAATATAGCAACCAAGTACCCTCGTTAACATATATGTTAATAAATATCAGAATCTGAATTCACTGGTAGCTCTCTTTCCTTTATAATCCTCATGTTTATTGTTGAACTCCAATTATGATTGCCTAGGTTGTTGTTTACCGATTAACAAATGAAGACAAGCCAGTAATAAGGAGGGACTAACAAGCCTATCAACGAATCAGAGGTCAGCATTTACAAAGGACAATGACACAAGCCGATGAAAAATATGGGCGGAGAGTGGGTGGAGCTTCAAGTCCATACTCAAATACGTAATCAGTGACCGACATATGCTGCTGCAGCCTACGGATCCCAACAGTGGCTTTAAATAAGATAGATTAAGTTCTAGCTCACGGAATCTGGTTCCTTTTCCAGCATGATGGTTCCTCTTTAACTCCAGCAGATGCTGATCTGAAGTATCCAACCGGACTGTGAATTCATAATTTTCCATTAAGTTCTACAAGTGGGATTTAACTCCACCGTATCAGGCTGTCCACACCTCTGTCCTGAAGAAGACCCAATGTGCCGTTTGTTCATTAGCACACGTTCCTGAGTCGAAACGTTGACACCTACTTACAATCCATACCCTATGTACTCCACCCCTCAGAAAGGAAAAAGCACCCAGATGTTGGAGATTTGTCTGTATAGGGGCGGATGTTAATTAATTCATACTGTTATCCTCCAATTCCTCGGGATCGGCGTGATGTATAAGAAGGCCACCTCCTGATCTATCCAAAACCTGAATGCTATAAAAGCCAAGGTTAAGGAAGGATCAGACGAGGGCAATAAAGCCCGCGGGGAAGGGAGGGAACTGCGGGGAGGGAGATCTGAAATGACAAGAAAAGAACGATGAGTAGTCCCTTCTTTTCCTTTACTCTAATACAACACAACGTGCAACACCCCTGCTTCCTAACCCCCTTCTCAGTGTATACCTGGAAATGAAAAAGACAAGGTAGTTGTGGAAGATACTTCTCTTCACCCACATCCAAAACGGGGACGACTGTGAATTACACGGTTCCCACCTGTAACACACAAACACAACAACAACCTTACACACAATCCTAACAGAGGGCTGAATTCCTGCAGATGAATGGAATATGCTGTGAACGTACCCCTATTTGTTAAGGTCTTCACTTAGAAAGGGACATCATGGAGGAATCGAGAATTCAGAGGTACAACTGGAAAATACCCAAAATAATCCTGAACGGGTTACTTCACCCAGTAAATGTTATATGCAGGCACAGTACCTCTTTGCAAACGGAGAACAGTAAAAGCGAAGGACTCACTGGTTTCCACAATACTGCAGTTGAACGCTTGAAGCAGAGCCCACCAAATGGTTATCACAACTAGGCAGCAAGACGCTGATTTTTCCTAGTAACCAGTTTGTATACCAAGCCTGGTATTAGGTGTGTAGTGATATCGTCCTCCGCAAGAGCCTCAAAACCGGCTCGCCAACGGAGGGCAAAAGTAGCAAGGAATGATTCAATGGTTAGACAGACAAAACATCGTCCCCCGCATGAGCAAAAGACAGCTCGTCCAACGGGGGGCAACGACGGGTCACAATACGGGTAGAAGTCAGACGTAATCGTCCTCCGCATGAGTCATCCGACTCGCCAACGGAGGGCAATGCAAAACGAGATCAACAATAGGAAATTGTACTGTAAACGTCCTCCGCATGAGTCAACCCGACTCGCCAACGGAGGACAAGATCAGAGGCAAAACGGCAAACGTGCCGATTCCAAAGGCACAAGGCAACAGTCCAGCAAACTCAGTTTACTCGCAGAGAACAGCAACCTTTCCTCTCATCAAGGCTATGGTGGTAAGAAAAATATCCGACACCGGGAACAGGAAGTGAGTTCCCTTAGTAACCTTCCCTACTACCGCAAAGGACTCTGGGAGATGTAGTCTTTAGGGAAGGGTGAGGAATTGCACTTCCATATGGGTGCTGCAGCGGCGCTTAACCAGAACTGTAACACATACATCTTATACATTGTTTTGAAATGCTCGCATTGTATATATTGTATTCACTTGATCACCTTGTCACTTTATGATCACTTACTCACCAATAAGTCACGTATTTGTCTTTTCAATTATGAACGTGTTTTTGTGACAACTTTGCATTACAAAAAAAAAAGTATAAAATACTAATCTTGAGATAAACTTCCTTGGTGTGTTTCGTGTTACATATTTATATTGGAATGCTAAGAAATTGGCTACCCGACAGAACCATTTGTAGTACATTTTGTAAACGCCAATGTTCTGAGGGACACTGGGTTACCCCATTGCAGTTCATGCACACTCAAATACAGCATCCCTCGCAGAGCAGCGAATGCTGCCCAAGCTCGACCTACAATAACCTGGACTAGTCTTAGACATAGAAGTTGGACTACAGTTTGCAGCCTTCATCGATATAAAAGTAGGACTATTTGACAGCTGTTGTAGACATAGAACAAGTGCTGCAATGACAGCCTCCTTTAGAAACACAGATGCAAGCAAACTGCAAGGCACAGGTTTAGAACCTTATAATGTTTTTCCCGTTAACCTTTAATTGTGCTAAAGTTGCTAACAAGGGTAATAATACATTCTCTTTAGTATAGACAACCCCAAACACTGTGTTATGTTTTAAACCCTGAGTTTGGGGAGACAGATTTTCTAATGTGCTGCACCATGTTTACTTCACAAAAGTGACGCAAACCCAGCACAAAGAATTGTCTTGGGTTTTACTTTCCAATGTAAATCCTGATTTGCGTTGCAAAGTAAGCTGAAAGTAAAATAGCGCTAAATGCTACTTTGCATCAAGGGGGTGTACATGGGTGTTCTGATGCAAACTCTCATGGATTTTGATGGCAATGTCTAGTGGCGAAATAAATTTACTTTGTCAAAGCAAAATATTTGTAACTGGAAGAGGCACCCTTCCAGAACAAACCCTGTGCTTTACATGCACGCACACTTGCACTATAGACAATGGACTTCCACCCTTGGGCAGTATAGAGGAGTCACCGCAGTCTCTGGCTGTACGAGGGCCAGCACACCAAGCTCATGACCTGTCGCACGGGTTGGAGATTCCAATGGTACTATCCCCTATAACTGCTGCAGCCGGCCACAACCCACTGCCTGCTTCCGGGCGGAGAGCAACAACAAATCCTCTGCCTCTACCTCAGAAACTAACAAAGTTAAGGTGTCTGGCAGGCGCCCACAGCTCCCCCATGTTCTCTTCTCCTGCCAGCCCCCATTAGAGCACCAGAAGCCTTGGAGCGAGCCGCTGAGCCCTGCGTAGGTGCTGCACTTGACCTCCTGAGCACGGCCTTGGTGACAGCTCTAGCACCAAGCCCGACAGCCAACACACACCTGTTGCAATGCCACTGGGCCCATTTGCTTTGTCTCACTTTATCTCCTAACACTACACCTCAGGCTCATTTACTTGGTCCTCTGATTGATCTTGAAATTATGCCAAGAGGGATCGGATAGAGTCGAACCAATCCAGTTATCCAATGAGGACCAGGAATTGGGTATCTGACTTAATGTACATGCTTAAATCTAATCTACAGTTTATCTGCATGCTTTTACGATGCAGTAAATAAGTCTTCTCATGATCTATTTCTCTTGATTCTTTAATGTATAGTTAGCCCAGATGGTGCATGTTTGTCATTTTCATCTCAAAAGTGTCAAAATTGGTTTTATGTGTCAGCTAAAGGGATTAAGCAGTTTATCTGTTTCATCACACTGCCCGCTCTCACCAAGTGATAAGGAAGCCTGAGATTGATGGCCCGCCTCGACCCTGATCACCTGAATGCCCCCTCTCCTCACATGTAAAGCAGGGGAGGCGCAGAACAAAGCTGCTGCCGCTACGCCTGCTGCTGCTTGCCATCAGGGCCGGGTCTCCATAGTCATGCCCACCAACACCCTGGTCACCAGTAAATCTGGCCTGCCTGCATACTGCAGCACGATCAATGCCTGGAGGACCTGCTCAGTTATAACAAGTGCCATATCACCAGCAAATACTCACGTAATAACTAGTGTTAAACCTGGCATTTTTTGTAGCGTTTCCCTGACTTTTTGTTTTCTGACCACCTGTTTTTGATGGTATGTTGGACTTTGTTTTTGTTGGTTTAGTGTCTCTGCGCACTTTTTCCCTGCTATTCAGTGCTAAAATGCAAGTGCTCCTCCTGTAAATTGCATTATGATTGGTTTGCCAGGATTGGTATTTTTGATTTACTAGCAATTCCCTAGAACAGAGCACTGCGTGTGCCCATGGTCTGCAAATGAAATGCTGTTAGTGGACCTGCAGTACGTGTTGTGCCAACCACGTACACAGCCTTTCAAAAGTGTCTCAGTCCTGCCAGTGTGGTGTCTACCCGCAGTTTTTACTGCCAAGTCGACCTGAAAAGTGCACCCACTTGCCAGGCCCTACCCTTTCTTCTTACTACATGCAAGGCACCCCTAAGATAGGTCCATGATAGCCCCATGGGCAGGGTGCAGTGTATGTGAAAGGTAGGACATGTAGTAGTGTGTTTTTCACTATTGAAAGCTTGTCTTTCCCATAGGTGATCATTGAAAGTGCCTTGTAACACTTTACAAGTGTAACTTTCAATTGGGAAAATATAGATAAATGGAGTTTAGGCTCCATGAGCTCAGAATTTAGGGCCATATGTATATACACATTTTCCCATAGACACAGATAGGTAAAACCCTTTAATACATCTGGCCCTTAATAACACATCAAGGGGGGGTTGAGGTGTGTCCTGCCTTTCCTGGGTGACTCATAGCCAGACTGAATAGTCCTGTTTTGCATTTAGAGTGGTGGGAGGTGTTTTCACTAGCATCTGAATAGGCTGTGTCTGCTCTGCACAATGCACTTCTGGAGTGAAGCTGACCCAGGGAGGACAGAACTGGTTCTCACTGAATTCAGAAACTTGCTGCCTAAAACTTCATAGGGAAAAGTAGTATACATATTGTGGCCCTGACCCCAGAACTTTAGAACTCTTTTGGACTAAGGAACCTGCCAAGAAGAAGAGCCGGCGAAGCTGTGGGGAGGAACTACCACTTCGCCACATGCTTTGTTATTTTGGCCTGCAGTGGCTGCTTCTGTCTTGGGCAGTGAAGAGACTGGACTGGACTTTCTGCAACTTATTTTCCTGAGTTTCTCCAAGGACTTGACATAGAAATTGGCCCCTGTTAAGAAGTCTCAGGAAGAGCAAAGGCTTTGGGGCAGATTTACAAGCCCCTTGCACCGCTTTTGCGTCACTTTTAACATGGGAAAAGTGATGCAAAAATGGCAAAAGGGGCTTGTAAATCTGCCCCTTCAAGTTTATATGGTACCAGAACTGGGAGCTGTGTGTTTTGTGCAGCAACAGAAGAAAAAGTAACCCGATGCCGTCAATGACACAGCTGCACGCTCCGTGATCTGTTGGTCCTGCAGAGAGCACTGCCCGATTCGCACTGCAACCCTGGTCTCACCGACACCGCCGACCGATGTCACCACCGAGCCACGTGCTTGCACCAAACTTCACAACGGCTCGCTTCACATCACTGCCCTTGTATCCCCGTCGACGACGCTTAACGCTTCGTGGTCTGGGAGCAAAACACGTAAGTCGCTCAATGCACAGCCCCGTCTCACACCGCACCCTTGGCCTACTGACGCCGGTGCGATCGACTCCAGATCGTCTTCCGATGACAGCACTTCAGCAATGACAATGACGTTGATTGCACTGTGACCTGCCAGCACCATGACAAGTACCATGACAAGCACCGTTCCACTTCGCACCGTAGACCTGGTCTCACCTATGCCACTGGATGCTGTCACCGAGCCGCTTACTGCACTGGGACCTGAGGGCAGTTCATGTCACACAGCAGCAATTTGCACCTCAGGCCCGACGCCTGCCGACACTGGCGCTCCTGACTTCAAACTAACGGAGTTCAATCTGCAATGTGTGCCTCACGACTATTGCACTGACCCCCAAACCAACGCTAACGCCTCTCCAGAGATCATCGCATGGTCCATGACGCCCGGCCTTTCCAAGATACTGTTTGCGTGTCTTCCCAACACCGTAGCTTGACCGCGACACAGCAGTCAGCCTGAACTGCTGGATTTGCTTGTTCTTGACGCCGTGATAGCCCCGGATGGAGCTATTGACTTCAAGAAATTGTATTTTAAGTTTATTCTTGCAAAATTCATATCTTAATTACTGTATGTTGGATTTTTATTGTTTTCTTCTTGTTTTACACAGAAAAAAATTAGCTATGTGTTTTTTAGTTCATTACTCAGCCCAGCCCTCTTCAACATCTACATGAGCCCTCTCGCAGCCATCGCACGCCAACACAACCTCAACATCATCACCTACGCCGACGACACCCAGCTGATCCTCTCCCTCACCAACGACCCCGCCACCGCCAGAGCCAACCTACACGAAGCGATGAAAGACGTCGCCGAGTGGATGAAGAACAGCCGCCTGAAACTGAACTCAGACAAGACGGAAGTACTCATCCTGGGATCGTCGCCCTCCGCCTGGGATGACTCCTGGTGGCCCCCTGCCTTGGGCACCACTCCCAAACCAACGGACCACGCACGCAACCTGGGCTTCATCCTGGACGCCTCCCTATCGATGATCAGACAAGTCAACGCCGTCTCATCATCATGCTTCAACACCCTGCGCATGCTCCGTAAGATCTTCCGATGGATCCCCACCGAAACCAGGAAGACGATCACCCAGGCGCTCGTCACCAGCCGACTGGACTACGGAAACACCTCTACGCCGGAACCACAGCCAAACTACAGAAAAGATTCCAGCGCATACAGAACGCCTCCGCACGACTCGTCCGGGACATCCCCCGACACAGCCACATCTCCAGCCACCTGAGAGACCTGCACTGGCTCCCCGTCAGCAAGAGGATCACGTTCAGACTCCTCACCCACGCACACAAGGCTCTCCACGACCTGGGCCCCAAGCACCTCAACAACCGCCTGACTTTCTACAAGCCCACCCGCCAGCTACGATCGACCAGCCTCGCCCTCGCCACCGTACCACGCATCCGTAAAGCCACCACCGGAGGAAGATCCTTCTCCTACCAGGCGGCTAAGACATGGAACTCCCTCCCCATCCACCTTCGGCTGACCCAGGACCATCTCTCCTTCAGGAAGCAACTCAAGACCTGTCTTTTCGAGCAGTAACGGACCCCTTCCCCCCCCCCCCCCCCCCCCCCCCAGCGCCTTGAGACCCTACCGGGTGCATAGCTGCCAAGGTTTCAGATTGCTATGTGTGACATTGTCATAATTTTAGTGTAATTATGAGTGACATTTCAACAACTATGAGTGACACTTCCTCGCGTGCAAAATCAAGCAATGGCGATGAGGGAAAATTATAAATGTCAGTAATTACACCTATTTGAGCAATGAGATGGTCTTTAGGATCATATGTTTAAACACATGTAGTTAAGATAAAAGGGTTTAGACCAGACTGGTGGCCAAAAACTCTAATAAGTGATAAAACAGGCAATTGACTTTCTCCATCTGTGCATGAAGGGACTGGAAAAGTATCCCTGTATCCATCAGGACTGCCTCAACACTGCTGCAACTGAGGAAAGAGTTGTAGACGAACCTTTTTAAAAAACATGACAGCACAATGCAGTAATATTACATGGCTCCTCAAAGAACCCAGGTACCTCTCCCATCACTTGCTGACTGCACTTGTGCCTTTCTCCACTTGCCTTGGTTTGTGCTATTAAAATAGCATATACTTAGAATGATCTCCCTTCACAAACATAGAACTTCAGAGTACACTACATGGACAGGTGCAAGAATGCAAACGTGTTGCTTAGTCATATATGGCGACTACTAACTAAAATGTTATCAGCAGAGATGCGATGTTAAATACAATAATCAAATAAAACAATCTTTTTATTCACATAGTGGCACTACAGATCTGGATAACAATGTTGAAGTTATTTTAAAATACTAATGTATTGTATTGTCAACGCACGCTTAAACAAATAACCTTTTCTGTTTATTTGCTATCATTCTGGTACCTGAACTCGGTTCTAACAGTGCGCGTGCCTGGAAGCCCTCGCTGCCTGTGCCCTTACTTCGCTCCAGCAGTACCTAGAGGCCCTGGCTGCCTGTGCGCCCCGGGTGTAAAATGTTGAAAGTTTTCGGGCTCCCCCTGCGGTACTCTAGCCGTCCGCCGGCAGAGATAGCCTATGCCTCTAATACGGGAGATGGGCTGACCTCACAGAAACGGAGGCTTAAGTACGGGGGGTGGGGGAAGAAAGAGGGAATGTTTTATTTATTTAAGTGAATTTTCATATAGCGTGCACATTTATGTAAATACATGGATGGTTATAAAAAGTTACAATCCTAGAATTAAAAAATGAACAAAAGTAGGCTATACAGTAGGAATTTACTATAGTGAAACTATCGCTAAGTACAACAGTGAGCTAGTGCTACTTGTGAGCAGCAGCAGCACTCACCCGATGAAGAGGAGCTGGTATCTTTCAATGCCAAGCGGCGAGTGTGACCATAATACTGCAACTATTGTCTGAAATATCCGACTGCTACTTAAAAGGTACCCAGTATGACACACGTAGTTGTGGCGTGGGGAACACTGCAGCGCTGTCACGGTACAAGTCCGCCAGCCGCGACGAGTCATGACTTCCCCCTGCACCTTGACTCGAGGCCTGGACCCATGGCTTCCGTCATGGTGTCACACTCGCTCGAACCCTGAGTCAGGAACTAAAACCCTGGAAACCTGAGTGACTATCCACATTGTCACAATCAACCTAAGCAGGGATAGTAAGTAATCGGTAGAACTTCACTGTGAGGTCGATGTTGTGCCGTGCCGCCAGTCTAACGCCGTGGCCGGTTTAATATTATAATAAATTATTGCCCCTCCTGCGCAGGCAGCAGCGCATTCAGTCTCAGACACGAGATGACTGAGAGGGACGCTGCGCACAGCAGTCAGTCCAGTGCCCCGGCCCACCGCTTCAGACCGACCACTTAACTTCCTGTTACTGGAGGACTTGAAGTCGCATCCCCCCATCGCCACAGCATATAATGCAACGACCGCCCGGGGTCTCGGTATTAATTGGGCTGCAGTCAGTGGCTCACAGTGACTGAAACGAGCCGCGCAGCTGGCGCAGCGCGGGCTGGAATCTCGCAGGCACCCGGGCAGAAATTGTAACATTGTCTGAGAGCAGATATTTAACTATTGAGCTCCTGCTACTGGTAAGTGAAGTCTGCTGCGGCCCGGGGGGCACGCAGGTGGCGGCGCGCGCTAGCACTTAGAGCAGTGGGCAGCCAGTTTCAGCGTTGTCAGCAGAGTGTGGACAGTGACAAAAATGCGTGACAATGCATTTCAGTGCGGTGTTGCGGGAACAGCACAGTGAAATGCGTTAGCGTCACGCCTGATGCGTGACACTTGGCAGGACTGCGGGTGTGTAGTGCGCTATACAAATTCTGTGATTGATTGATTGATTAGTCAATATCACTTACAATGCTGGGTTTTGAGTTTTCTTTTTTTACGAATTGGAAAATTGGTACTACATGCCCCATAACGCAACGTGCTCTTATCAAAAAACAATTGCTGAAGCATTACTTGGAGGGAGGGAGGCCGTAGGATGAAGAGAACGATATTTCATTTGACAGTGGCCACTTCACGAGTGGGGAAGGGGTTTCCATATATTTAAGTCTTGTTATTCTTACCATTGGCGCCTAAACGATAGAATATTCTGAGCCAAAGGAATCCAGTCCTGGTTTTTACTTTTACTTCCATGATTTAAAGACAGTTGACGTAATAACCGATTATATTTTATTTACTATGCTTTCTCGTTTTGCACAGATTTATTAACCTTTCCAGCACATGTCAATTCATAAATGGCCTCGAGGTGTCGCTGTGCTATGCACAGTATCGGACGTTGTGAAACCTAATCCTCCGGTCCGGAAACAAATACCGAGATGAAAGCAGATGGGAAACAGACCACCAAAGGTTTCGCACAGCACACTCCCTTCGGGGTCACTGATTTTGCATCCAGTACTAGTCACCCCAGTTCAATATGTGACATAGTTTACTCCTCAGCCATTTCTAATGTACATTAGTAGATAACTTGCATTTTTGCTTTCTCGTTTATCTCTGCTTAATGGAGAGATATTTTTAAAGGTCATTTTAAAATATGAAGGAAATACTTTTCTATAAAGGTAGAAGTGTAGCAAAAATAGACGTCCCTGGGTGGGCTTGAACCACCAACCTTTCGGTTAACAGCCGAACGCGCTAACCGATTGCGCCACAGATACTGCACGACATTTCAGCCACAGAATGTGTTTAACAGGTAGGCACTATGACATCTTGGTAGGAAGTACTATGATTCATTGAGGTGTGAAGGTGTTTTTGTTTTGCTATGGACCGTGTTAGATTAAGGCACGGTATTGTTAAACAATAATATTTGGGAATAAACCAGATTTGGCACACTTTGTTGCTTAAGCGCTCTGCTCATTGGTACACAATGATGTCTTAATCTAGAGGGCTCTTGCTCCGGAAATGTTCATATGGCCTCCTGTTCTGGATGCTGCGAAAGCACTACCTCGTCAGGGATTTTATATTTGTAGTTTCCAGGAGGTGAATTGGTGTTGGGATAAAAAATGCAAATAGGCAACACATAATGTACCTTTTATTTAGAATCTTTCCTGTGCTCCAATAAATTATGTTATCCCAATGAAAGATTGTTAGTAATGCATAAATGTTTAGTCGTCTTGAAACCAAAAAATGTGCATACTTTTGTTTTTGTAGTTTGCAATAATTGCTAAGGTTTCACAATGCAGACTATTTTAAAAAGTGGGTCCTTCCAATTTATCAAGTACCGATGGTTGTGAGAAAAACTCACCCCTTTTATGCAGTCCCTGTTGCCCAAATTGCACCTAGAATTCAATCACCCCAAGGCACTTCCATAGTATACGTTGGCAGATTTAGTGAGATATGCTATGGCAGCCATTAAGCAGAAATCTAGAAGTCAACAAAGGGCAAAACAAATTAATCTGTCAGGTCAGATCTGGTGAAATGCAAATGTGCAGTAATCCTGATCCTACATATGTATTAAAGTATAGAGGAAAGCTCTAATCACAAATCCAATCCAATCCAAAAATTCTTTATTTCGGCCATTTGAGACCATAAAAGATTAATTAAAAAACATTTAAAACACATAAAACATACAGTAAAAACAAGGCTAGGATCAACAGACAGATTAATTCAGGTTCCTGGAGGGTCTAAGCCTCTAAGGCAATGAGGACACAGTTAGCTATATTTCATTGCAGTCCATTACAGGTTTAGTAGAAAGTTAACCTTTCAGTACTTTTCCCCTTATCAGCCACATGGCAATTAAGTACTTGGCAACTGCAAAAACTATATAATGCTGGGTACTTGTCTTCAGGATTCTGTATGATTGTAAATAGTTTCTGATATCCAAATTCCTACACAGTGGCGCTAGCCAATATTTCCTCGGTCTATTGTAGGCAGGGCAAAAGAACAACACGTGTAATTCATCCTCCTCATTCTCACTGCACCCGGGACAGATTTTATCATCCGACGTTGTCCATTTACTGGTAAAGGCTTTAAGGGGCAGGGTGCCAAACCTCCATTGAATGAAAAGTTTCCTTGCAAAGATAGGAAATATGATGTCCATAAAACCTTCAAAATAAAAAGAATTTTTGGTGTCCAGAAATTGTTCAGTTAGGGTGCTGACTTTAGATGCACACACAAGCGAAATTAGGTTTTTGTCCTTGAAAATCTTAACAAGCCTTTTGCGTGCCACCCCTAGACAGCCTCTTTCGGGATCGTCCCACAGCTCAGGCAGTCCCAAGTGATAGAATTCTCGTTTGACATTAGCCACCCATGGAATTCTGTCACGATGGTTGAGGTTCAAGACGTGCTTGAGATCTTGCCTGTAGTGGGAAAGTTCACCAGTGGATCAGAGCCTATGCCAGAACCTCAATGGTTTTAGGGCCAATTCATCCCCTGTTGAGGGGAGCCCCAGGTCTAATCTCAGAGGTAACAAAGGTGTGCCTTGGGGAAGAGCCAACAGGCGTCTAAGGAAGTTGTTTTCCACCTTGACAAGTTCTGTCCCAGCTTTGTGGCCCCATAGCTCACCACCGTAGGATGAGGCTGCTCTGGCTTGGGTTTTGTACATCTCCAAGGCTGGACTAACAGGTTTGAAGGCTGATGAATTCGTAACCTTCAAAATTGCCCCCACCATTTGGGATAACTTTAAACGGGATCTAGCTATCTGTGGACCCCACGATAAATTTTCATGTAAAGTTACCCCCAAATACTGGAACGTTCTGACCCTTTCCAGCCTTTCGGATCCCAGGGTTGGATTGGGTCTGGTTGTTGTTGAGGGATTGAATACCATGAATTTGTTTTTTTCTGCGTTGATCTCAAGGCCATGCGCCCTGCAGAAATCCCCAAACCCATCCAGTATCCGTTGGATCCCCATCGGGGATTTGGAGAGCAGGAGGGTATCATCGGCAAACATAATTGCCGGAACCCTCCTGCCTGCCAGCCTAGGTGCATCGTTGTCCCTGACATTATCAAGATGGGATATGACACTGTTAACAAAGAGGCAAAACAGGGTCGGCGCAAGGACGCAACCCTGTCTTACCCCCCTGAGAACTGGAAACCTAGAGGACAACGCTCCATCCCTCCCACACCTAACCTGGGCAAAATTGCCATCACGGAGCCTGATTATTGCCTGTAGCAATTGTGGAGGAACGCCTAGCTCCTTGAGAACCGCCCATAATTTCTTGCGGGGTACCAAATCAAATGCGGACTTCAGGTCCACAAACACCATATACAGACTCCCCCCCTCGATCCCCACTGTTTTCCAGTAGAGAAGGACGAGGCAGAAAATCTGGTCCATGGTGGACGTGTTTTTCCTGAAGCCCGCCTGGAGCGGGCTGAGGATCGCATTGTCCTCCATCCAGTCAAGGAGATGGTCCAGGAGAAGGCGTGCAAAAAGTTTTTGGGGTACATCTATAAGGCTGATCGGCCTGTAGTTGGCTGGGAGCAGAGGAGAGACCTTTTTGAAAATCTGTACTATCTCCGCCCCCAGCCAAGTACAGGGGATCTCCATCCCTCCCAAGATGGAATTAAATATGATTAAGAAGTACGGACCCCAGATCTCTGGATGGTATCTAAACAAATCGCCAGGGAGTTTGTCAAGACCTGGGGCCTTCCCCAGCGCCAATCTCTCCATAGCATTTACTATCTCACCCAATGTGAATTCTAATTTGTCTGTGGACTCAGAGCAGGTATCGTGGGCTGCCTCATTAGCAGTTACGGGAATGTCTTGATACAATTTACTAAAATGGGATTCCCATACAGAGGCAGCGATGTTTGGCTCTACAGCTGATTTCGGCTCGCCTGTACCTGTATGGACTAGAGACCGGAATTTTCTTAAATCCCTGGTTTCCAGTGCCAGAGATAGGTCCTGCCATCTATCCCAATCCCATTCTGACTTTACCTGGGCGATGGCTTCCCTATATTTGCGTCTCAACTCAACTACCTAGTCCTTATTGGTGCCAGACTTTATCATAAAAATCAGCTCGGTTTTTATCTTTTTACATGTGGAATTGTACCAAGCTGAGGTTAGTGTCCTCTTCTTCCTAGTCCCCACCTCAGGGTAAAAAACCTCTCCTAAACTTCCTACTAAATCTGTATGGATTTGGGCTAGTTTCTCATTGAAATCACTGGCTCTTGGTTTGTTAATTAATTTGTCCTTTTCGACTAGCTTTGAGAGTGCCAATTCATAAATTTTTGTGATGCACTCTGTTGAACTTACCAATTTCCCCCATCTTACCCTGCGTCTGTTGTTGGATAAAACTAGGTTCCCTGTGTCTTCCTTTGGGTCCGTAAGTGGCATCCCTTCTTCGGGGACAGGGTGTACCATATCTAAGCAGAGGGCATTGTGGCCACTATCTGATCTTTCAATTACCCTAAAATCCAGGACCTTGGACCACATGCCTGTATCTACAAAAATGTAGTCCAAGCGCGACTCGTGGTCCTTCCTATTGAAGGTACACAACGAAGGGGTATCGGATGGAGTGCGCCCATTGCAGGCCCTCAGGGCGTAATTCAAAGTTAGGGACATAATCTGCATCGCTAAAGGGGACCTTGATTTCGGGTTAGGGGATTGGCAGGGGGGAATCCCCCAATAGTCATCCTCAGCACTTAGGGCACCCTCCTTCAAACCTTTCAGTGGTTCGAAGTGGCAGTTGAAGTCTCCACCCATCAGTATCTTACAATCGACGGGTAGTTGCCCCAGAAATGAGGATAAATCATCCAAGGTGGATGATTCCATGGACACACTGACTGGGCGCGAGTACACATTGACAATCGCCAGATTAAAGGCGTTTGGCCATTTAAGAAGAACACAATGAATGTCCTCCGAGAAAGTTGGCATTATCCCCGCTCTACAGCCGATGTGACTGGCCACCCAGACAGCTAGTCCACCAGAAGGCCTCCCTTTACCACTCCACCTAGCATGGGTATAAAAGGTTGCATAACCCGCCCTGGGATAGAGTTCCCTAGCCCAAGTCTCCTGAAAGAGACAGATATCGTTACTATCTACTAGGGAACCCCAGTCATTAGAATCTAATTTATTGGCAATGCCTGCAACATTCCAGGAAAGGACCTTCATAGTTCCCGAGCCTGACTTAAGTGCCATTCCCCTCGCTCCATCACCAACATTATCTGTAGATGGTGATGGGGACCTATCCGGTAATACTTGCCCCTCAGGGACTCCCAGATCAGTTGCCTCTTGAGATGTTAGGTTATAGTGAAATGATCTCAGGAATGGGTTGGCGGGATAGCCCTGGGTACTAATGGTAGTTAAACTCTCCAATAATGATGCGACAGGGCTATAGTTGGTATTAACAGTCACAACTGTCCCTGTTCCCAGCAAAGCAGTATGGGAAACTCCTCCTTCGATGTCCCCAATACATGCACCCATCGGGAGTCAGTCAACCTGGTCAAGGCAACTACATCTGTTGGCATGAACATAATTGCTATATGCAGAAATGTCATGACGAGCGGGCCTATACCTTGACCCATCAATAGCGAATCCCACCCTAGTCCAGCCGTCGTTTGCCCCCAAGTGCGAATCCTCGCCACTTGGATAAAAAAACGACAGCGGGACCAGTCCTATGGATGTGTTCCCTGTACTCCCGAGCCAATTGCATATATGGGGTACAATCTGGGAATTCCTAAAACTTACAAGGATGCAATCTCCCCCTATTTTCTTAACAGTGTACCCAACCCATGGGACCCTCCTAACCATCAGTACTTCTCCTCTCAAATTAGGTGGTAGGGGCCTGTGAACATTCAACCAGCTAATAACTTTGTTACGTAAGGAATCAAAAGATTCCACCACGTGGCTAGAGAGCTCAGGTACCCCAGTCAGGATTACAGTGTGGGCCGCCGCCTCTGGAGGCAGATTAACTACTTTTAGCCGGTTTAGGCTATTGCTAATCCGGTTAGGGTGGTCAGCCATTGCATTGGGCAGTTTTTCCTGCCTCCTTGTGGTGGTCGAAGTAAGCAACTTCGACTTCCTGACAAGAGGCACCGGAGGGAGTTGCCTTGGGAGAGGTAATGGGTCGGGTTGGGATAGGGTGGCTGTAGGAGCGTTCACCGTGAGAGGGGAAGTGGGCTGAGTTGGAATCACAACAGTAGGAGCACTAGGTGTAAGGGGGACCCCACTATTTGTCCCATTTACTCCATTGGTGCTAGGTCGCAACCCTTGCTGGACAACCCTACCCCGCTTGATTTTTCTATGGCTAAAAGTCTAGCATTGATACAGTCAAGTTTAACCAGCAGGGGGTCCAGCAGATTTTTAAAGATGTTAGTGAAAGAATGAATAATATGGTCCGAGCTGTTAGAGAGTCCCTCTCCAAAAATGAACGGGCCGGTGTGCGGTAGCATATGGGTGTAGACAGGGTGTAAAGGGCTCACCATTTCAGTGACAATCACGGCAGGAGATGTTTCCGTGACGTCAGTACTGTTATCAATAGCGTTTGAGATGTAATCTACTTTAGCCCTCTTAGCACCCTTTGACTGCCTAGGTCTTTTTCTTTTCAGAACTGCACCCTCCCGGAGACCCCTTAGATGTGGTGCAGTGGAGACATCCCCCTCTTCCTGAATTAGAACTGGATGAGATGTTAGGGGAGACGTCGACTCTTGGATGGTAAGGACTGAGTCTCGATCTCTTTGTGAGTTAGATGGCATCCTCAGCTGCTGCAGCACTGACTCTATTGTTTGGTCGATGCTATCCATAAGGGATAGATGGGTAGCATCCAGCAATTCTAGAGATCTAGCATTCGTGGATGAGCCCGGAGAAACTCACTGCGAACTTTCCAACCCTTCTGCTATCTGTTTTTCTAGGGCTGTAAGACCATTATTTACCACAGTATTTGCCTTTACGAGGAAACTATCCAGGGTACCTGTTACCAGGGTGACCGCTTTGCTCCTTGTCTCCCTCGATGCCATATTGATCAACACCTTACTGCGCAAGACCCAAGCAAAGTATAGAAATAGGGGTCAAGGACACCAGGGACCGCTGGGCACAAAATTAGGCGGGGTGGCCCGGTCCGGTCTCTCACGGGCTCTAACGGCCTCAAACGGCCCGCCCTTTGCCCAGGCTTTGCACGGGCGTGGCACGCGAGGCGCGTTGGTGATTTAATTAAATAGTAGGATGAGTGGAGGGGAGGCGGGAAGAGTCCCAGGTGCGCTGGATCAGCTTCGCGCACTGCCGCCTGGGACTCGCAGTCCCGCTCCCTCAATTCACGCTGGAAGCAGCCCTCCTTCGTTGGTTAAAAATCATCAGGGATATGGGCAGAGTTCCCTCAAGTCTCCAGGTCGTTGTGCAAACAAGAATGTGCCCAAGAACGGCTACGAGCAGCTCCCGCGGAGCGGGGGCCGCAAGCCGTAATGTACTGCCAGGGGGGAGGGGGGCGGGAAGAGTCCCAGGTGCGCTGGATCAGCTTCGCGCACTGCCGCCTGGGACTCGCAGTCCCGCTCCCTCAATTCACGCTGAAAGCAGCCCTCCATCGTTGGTTAAAAATCGCCAGGGATATGGGCAGAGTTCCCTCAAGTCTCCCGGTCGTTGTGCAAACAAGAATGCGCCCAAGAACGGCTACGAGCAGCTCCCGCGGAGTGGGGGCCGCAAGCCGTAATGTACTGCCAGGGGGGAGGGGGGCGGGAAGAGACCCAGGTGCGCTGGATCAGCTTCGCGCACTGCCGCCTGGGACTCGCAGTTCCGCTCCCTCAATTCACGCTGGAAGCAGCCCTCCTTCGTTGGTTAAAAATCGCCAGGGATATGGGCAGAGTTCCCTCAAGTCTCCAGGTCGTTGTGCAAACAAGAATGCGCCCAAGAACGGCTACGAGTGGCTCCCGCGGAGCGGGGTCCGCGAGCCGTAATGTGCTGCCAGGGGGGAGGGGGGCGGGAAGAGTCCCAGGTGCGCTGGATCAGCTTCGTGCACTGCCGCATGGGACTCGCAGTCCCGCTCCCTCAATTCACACTGGAAGCAGCCCTCCTTCGTTGGTTAAAAATCGCCAGGGATATGGGCAGAGTACCCTCAAGTCTCCAGGTCGTTGTGCAAACAAGAATGCGCCCAAGAACGGCTACGAGCGGCACCCGCGGAGCGGGGGCCACGAGCCGTAATGTACTGCCAGGGGGGAGGGGAGGCGGGAAGAGTCCCAAGTGCGCTGGATCAGCTTCGCGCATTGCCGCCTGGGACTCGCAGTCCCGCTCCCTCAATTCACGCTGGAAGCAGCCCTCCTTCGTTGGTTAAAAATCGCCAGGGATATGGGCAGAGTTCCCTCAAGTCTCCAGGTCGTTGTGCAAACAAGAATGCGCCCAAGAACGGCTACGAGTGGCTCCCGCGGAGCGGGGTCCGCGAGCCGTAATGTGCTGCCAGGGGGGAGGGGAGGCGGGAAGAGTCCCAGGTGCGCTGGATCAGCTTCGCGCATTGCCGCCTGGGACTCGCAGTCCCGCTCCCTCAATTCACGCTGGAAGCAGCCCTCCTTCGTTGGTTAAAAATCGCCAGGGATATGGGCAGAGTTCCCTCAAGTCTCCAGGTCGTTGTGCAAACAAGAATGCGCCCAAGAACGGCTACGAGTGGCTCCCGCGGAGCGGGGTCCGCGAGCCGTAATGTGCTGCCAGGGGGGAGGGGAGGCGGGAAGAGTCCCAAGTGCGCTGGATCAGCTTCGCGCATTGCCGCCTGGGACTCGCAGTCCCGCTCCCTCAATTCACGCTGGAAGCAGCCCTCCTTCGTTGGTTAAAAATCGCCAGGGATATGGGCAGAGTTCCCTCAAGTCTCCAGGTCGTTGTGCAAACAAGAATGCGCCCAAGAACGGCTACGAGCGGCACAAATCAAAATACTCCTTGGCTTTTCTAATCGAACTAATGTTATCTCTGTGGGTGAAGGGCGGAGAAAGGAAATAGACTCATTTCAAAAGACCACAAAGCTGCAAACAGTGGATGCTATGCTTTTTCAGCTGTATTTCTCAAGGCTCAAAAACCTATTTTACAAATGAAAATAAAAAGAATCCCAAGATCGATATTACCCAATTTACCAAACTTGGGCAACAAAATAATATTAAAAAGATTATATGGAAAATTAAAGGTTAACAGGATGTAATTAATCTATATAAATTGAGCAAGCATGCCGATGGAACAATGGAAAGTAACATTTTCACAAAGCTTTGATAAAACTTCACACTTATATGGAACACACAGTATACACGGAAAACATGTACATGTAGGCAAACAGCCCAGAACTACAAACTAGCAGGCCCATGAAATAAACAAGATACATGCTCAGCTGGAAGTTGATCAGGCAGACATGGACACAGCAGAGACAGCATTACCGCATACAATTTATTTTACTGTGTGTACACTTCCAATTATTAAGGGAAGTAAATGAAATATGCTTCATTGTCCGGGTATCAGATACAGAGCTAATGCATGTTTGACTATAAGGGAACAGGATGAAGCGTTTCACACCACCTGACCCCCCACAGTTATTCCGTTCAGAAAATCAGAAACAGGTATGATCACAAGTAAAAGAACATTATTTATTTTAGTTCAGAACTTCTATTTTTTTAGAACTGCTATGAAGAGTGACACCTCGTCTCAAAATCCCAATGTACAAGAAAAAAACCATGGGTGACACATCCTTCTCTGTTCAAGCAGCCAAACTATGGAACTCTTTACCCTCCCAACCTAAGATCCAAAGGTAACCGCCTTATCTTCAGAAAACTACACAAGAATTGGCTCTTCCACACATAACCACAATACGCAAACAGCAATATACAGCTTATCTCTCTGTATATAAGTAGGGGGGCATGGCCAACCTAAGAGTATGGCGGACGCACAGTAAGAGTGCTCCCGGACCAAGCCACATAATCCTAACTTTTCCTCGCAAGTCAGAGTGCATCCACAGCAAATACTGGGCACCCTTACACCTGTACATACCAACAGAACCGCCGGGTTGAGGAACAGCAACTCTGAGACAACAAAACAACGAAGCAATGCCAGCAATGAAGCCAGTGGTGGGGCCTCATAGGCCGTTGTGAGGCAGTATTGCGGCCAAATAGAGAACTGCAGCAGCATACAGCACCTGCAAAGTCCCCAAATCGAGGAGGCAACCGACACCCCACAGACACAATCAGCGCTGTGCCTGCAGATCCAAGAACTAAGCAGAGTCCTAACACGGTAAGAGGCCGACCGTGCATAGGAGCAGGGGATGACTCCACAACGGGGTGGCAATTGGCCTGAATATAGCCGGAAGCCGTGAGCACCACTGCGAGGCATGGTCAAGGCCAAATAGAAACTTACAACACTTCACAATACCTAAGTAGTCCCTGCACCAGGGAGGCAACCGACATGGGCATTGATCAGGCCAGCGCTGCGCCTGAAAGTCAGAGAGCTGAGCAGGGAGGAGCCCCAGCACGGTACTGGGCCGACCGCCCACAAGCCCAGAACGCGACCAGATCAGGGTGGCTCTGGGCCTGATCCTAACCGGAGGCAATCGGCTCAGTACGCGACAGTGAGACAAACCCTTACCAGGCTGGGGAACAGCATCAGGGGGAGCAGGAAGACCTGCGAAGCCTAATCCTCCTCCATACTCAACGGAAAAGGCTGTAGGCGGTAGCCGAGTGGGGCCCTGTAAGTAAATAGCAACAGGAAGAGCCTGAGAAGGGAAGGCCCAGATAAAATACCGCAGAGATACCAAGTGCTGCAGCAAGGGACCCCGAACTAAGTAAACTAGGGAGCATTGACAACATATAGGAGGGAAAAGAGATGCAGGTTGGCCCTGCCAGTGCCGGAGAGTAGAAACCCACAACAGCGTTGACCCCCACAAACTGCATACTGATAAACTGCAGATCAGCCACCAAGCATGCCACAGAGCTAGCAGAATCCAGCCTCACCCACGACATAGACATTGCATTCATCACCGAGACATAGCTAAATGATTCCTCCTTACCACTCATGCATTGTCTTGTCCCCCCAGGCTTTGCAATTACCAACAAAAATAGAAAAGACCAAAGAGGTGGAGACATAACAATCATCCACAAAAACAACATTTCCGTAACAGAAATAGACTCCTTCAACTACAACACCTTTGAATGCTTAACCACCAACATTAACACTAGCAATAAAAAAACACTAATCTGCCATCCTATTTACCACCCCCCAGGCAATACCCACCACTTTCACTGAGCACCTGTCCGAACTGAATCCCCACTGCTCCCTCCGAGATGCAAACAACCTAATTCTGGGAAAGCTCAACCTACACTGGAATGAAGAAAACAACCCACTAATCAAGAACTACCGCCCCATCTTGCTGCTCCCGTTTCCTGCAAAAGTCATCGAGAAGACCGTCAACAAGCAGCTGGCCGCCTTCCTCGAGACGAACGGATCCCTCGACCTCTCGCAGTCCAGCTTCCGGGCCAACCACAGCACCGAGACCGCCCTGATCGCAGCCACTGATGACATCCGAGCCCTGCTCGACAACGGAGAAACAGCGGCCCTCATCCTCCTAGACCTCTCCGCGGCCTTCGACACTGTCTGCCACCGTACCCTAGCACTGCGCCTCAGCAATGTCGGAATCCAGGAGAAGGCACTGGAATGGACCATCTCGTTCCTCGCCGGAAGGACACAGAGAGTCCGCCTCCCCCCGTTCAGATCAGAAGCCACCAAAGTCATCTGCGGCGTTCCTCAAGGCTCCTCGCTCAGCCCAACCCTCTTCAACGTCTACATGAGCCCCCTCGCAGCCATCGCACGCCAACACAACCTCAACATCATCTCCTACGCCGATGACACCCAGCTGATCCTATCCCTCACCAACGACCCTGCCAGAGCCAACCTACACGAAGGGATGACAGACGTAGCCAAGTGGATGATGAACAGCCGCCTGAAACTGAACTCGGACAAGACGGAGGTCCTCATCCTTGGCTCTTCTCCCTCCGCCTGGGACGACACCTGGTGGCCCCCCGCACTGGGCAGCGCACCCAAACCAACAGACCACGCATGCAACCTGGGCTTCATCCTGGACTCCTCCCTCTCCATGACCAGACAAGTCAACGCCGTCTCCTCGTCGTGCTTCAACATCCTGCGCATGCTACGTAAGATCTTCCGGTGGATCCCTACCAAGACCAGGAAGACGGTCACCCAGGCCCTCGTCACCAACCGGCTGGACTACGGCAACTCCCTCTACGCCGGAACCACCGCCAAACTCCAGAAGAGACTCCAGCGGATTCAGAACGCCTCAGCACGACTCATCCTGGACATCCCCTGTCACAGCCACATCTCCGGACACCTTAGAGATCTGCACTGGCTCCCAGTCAACAAGAGAATCACCTTCCGTCTCCTCACCCACGCACACAAAGCCCTACACAACCAAGGACCAGGATACCTCAACAGCCGCGTCAACTTCTACGCTCCCACGCGCCAGCTTCGATCGACCAGCCACGCCCTCGCCGCCAGTCCCCCGCATCCGAAGAGCCACCACAGGAGGAAGGTCCTTCTCCTACCTGGCCGCCAAGACTTGGAACTCCCTCCCGACTCACCTCCGCCTGACCCAGGACCACCTTGCCTTCAGGAAGCAGCTCAAGACCTGGCTGTGCGAGCAGTAGCGGACCCCCCCCTCCCCTAGCACCTTGAGACCCTCCGGGTGAGTAGTGCGCTATATAAATGCTTTGATTGATTGATTGAGAACTTGATTGAGCTGCTACACAGCAACAACCTTACCCAACACTGCTCTGAGGAAACTCACAACCAAGGAGCAATTCTAGATGCCATTAGCGCCCAACGCGACACAGTCACAATAGACCACATCCTGCCCGTGGATTTCTCAGACCACCACTTAATCCTATTCCACCTCACTCAACCGATCACACTCCAACCCCCCACCCAAGACCCCCCAAATGGTCGAGAAACCTTACTAAGATCAACATGACTGACCTAGAGAAAAAGGAAAAATCCCTCCTCACTGCCTCCATGGAGGATCTATCCACAACAGAACTCACCGCCCACTACAACACAAGCATGGCATCCATTCTAGACCAAGTAACCCCCCTGAAACTAAAAAAAACAGGAACAGCCCATCCAGATCCTGGTTCAACATGGACATTTATTTCCAAGAGGGGGAACAAAGAGTTTTTTTATTTATTTAGGTTCAGCATACATGCCCAATGACTAGGGTAACCAACAAGGTATGCAGTTCCTAATGAGTGTTGCAGGTGGAGGTATGTGATGTTGCAAGTGAACCCTGGTGTGTGGGTATTCACAGGGGCAGGAGAAGGGAGTCCTCCTTTTGGAAAAAGACCTTCACACACCCAACAAGCAGGTGTCTTGCTTCATCATTGGGTCTGCTCCTACTCGGGTTGGCGCTGCAATACCCGATCAGGCGCCCGTGATGGGGCCTATTTGGCGGAGTGCCTTCCTCAATCTGAAGTTACTCAACAAAATAAAACCCTTCATCCCAACCAAATACCTCAAACAAGCCACCCAATCACTAGTGTTATCTAGAATTGACTATGGGAATGCCACCCTCACAGGTACAACAAAATCTCTCCTAGCTCCCCTTAAAACAACTCTCAATGCAGCAGCCAGAATGGTCACCGGAGTTAGGAAATACAATCAGATCTCACCGGCACTCGGAGATCTAAAATGGCTTCCAGTCGAATTGCGTGCCAGCTTCAGAACTACCTGCCTCACGCACAAAGCCATGCACACAGGAAAATCTAACTACCCGGCCGCCAAAGTCAAGAGGGCCAGTCAGACAAGGACCCTCGGGAGCTCCAATATACCCTACTCATCCCTTTGAAAACACGCAAACAAAGAAACGCAGCATGGTACTTCGCCAGAAATGCTCCCAAAATCTGGAACTCCATCCCATCAGATATCAGGACTATCCCGTCCTTCACAAAATTAAAAAAACACCTAAAAGACCTCTTCCTCAACCACTCCCTCCCAAACAAATAGCCCCCGCACTAACGCAACTCCCTGCTCATTGTAGTGCCCCGACATTGTATCACTAAGACCTACCCCCTGGCCCCCTTTGACCCCTACCTGTTCCCTCACCCTCATAGAGGTTCAACCCAAGACAACGTGCACTCAATCAGACTATCACAGGATCTATGTACTACCTCAATGCTGCACAGAACACTTGAACTTCCGAACCAATATGTATACTACTGCTCTGTTGTATGACTCCTGCACTAAACTGTTGTAAAGCGCTCTGATACCCCCGGGTCCGGCAGCGCTATATAAAACTCCTAAATAAATAAAAAATAAATATACCCCGGTGCACATCCAGGAGTTCAAGCAGATTACAACCAATAAGAAATAAACCCAGTGCCCCCTCATACGAGAGGCTATACCCACCAAACCGAAGAATTACTAATAAAAGCAACACAACCTAGACCATGGGTTGTATAAGAGGGAAGCCAAATGAACTGACGGAGGTCGGCCTCACACAACTGGAGGTAACAGAGGGCCCCTCAACTGCACCAACCGAGGGCTGCATACCACTCACACTAATGGATTACCCACCTCCCAAACTAGATATGATACTGCAGGAAATATGAGACACAAGACGGGCAATTAAACAACTGCTGGGGTCCCTAACTACAGATTATATGCTGCTCAAATCTGACCATACTAAACTAGCGGACACTGTCAAAGACAAAACTATCGGAAATAGCACCACGTCATAAGGAGCACTCAGACCACATCGGGCAGCTTCAACGCCAAGTGGCCACACTGCAAGAACGAATAGAAGATGCAGAAGGACGGGCAAGATGCAATAATATCTGCATCGTCGACCTACCCAAAAAACAGCGTAGGCCCCAACCCAACTCCGTTCATAGAAAGTTGGCTGCATGAAATGGTGGCCCCTGAGGGCCTAACAGAAATGTTATGTGTAGAAAGAGCACAAAGAGTACCGACTAGAAGACCAATCCTGGCCGCGCCACCTCACCAGTATTATCCCATCTCATCACTTTGTAATCTGTGTTTCTTTCCCTCCATGACAGTGGCTCCAACATTGCCCTTTACATCCTCTTAAGGATGTCATGGGTGAAGCAGAATCTTCAGCTTCTCTTTACTCTTCAGTGTTTCTACGTGTATTTCTACTGGCGTCCTTGGATCCTGAATGGACTTTCCCTCTCGGGAACTTTTCCCAAAAACAGTTTACATTTATTCTGGCCGTTTTCATTGTGTTGTCCATTTTTAGGTCGAGCCTAGCGCAGCGCGCATGTACTGCTCTAGGAGAGGGCCTCTTGAAATCACTCCAGACTTTTCATAAAACTCGAGCATGTGGCGACCTGCAGCTTGAGGGAGGGAGCAGTGGTGCACATGGTGCCATCTGTTCTGTATCATGTTTCCAAGGGTCACTTTCACTTTCATGGCCGCGTGGCTGCGCTTGTTTTTTTTTGTTGCAGAGCGCCCGTGTTTTAGGAAGGTTCCGTTTTTTTCTCATGTTGCTAAAGCTTGTGGGAGATGCGTTCGAAGAGTTTTATTTACAATATGCTTTATTCGTTTAGCAAGGCTTTACTATGTTGACGGAGTTTTTGTACTTCAGTGTTCTTTTACCAAACTTGTTCTTTTTATTTGTTTAGTGAAGTTTTGCTGTGTTGATAAAGAAAGCACATTGTAAAAAACAAAACGCTTCAAACGCATCTCCCACAAGCTTTTGCAATAGATCTTGTTTTTGCTCAGGGATTTTATGTGTTGACATGTAATTAAAAAGTCTGCTTGTGCTCTTCAGCCATTAATTTGCGTTTTTTGTGCATCTTCTCATCTTCCACTATGTGATGTCCACTTGGCACTTTTATATTGCATATTTTTGCATGGTTGTTTATTGTGATGCTTTTATGGATGCTATTGCTATCATGCCTCCGAATAAAGTATATTGATTCTGATTCTGAACTGCTTTGTCATCAGGAGTGACTAAAGGCACTCAATATACCACATGGTATTTTTCAAGAAATAAATGCACGCTCTTGATCAGTAAGTGCACCGTGTCTTAAACTCTGACAACGGCACGTGAACTGTTTTGCAGATTTTATGCATTGGTTTTATATGGCTCACATAAATTCTGGACAAACCTTGACTTGAAGGGCGTTCATGTGGTGTCCCCTGAAAGTTTAATAACACCATTAAAGCTGCCTCAGCTACTTCCATTTCCAAGGCTAGCTGTGTATGAACGCGAGCAGGAGTTGAGGGACATTCTCGAAAGAACAATCAGGAACGAATCACTCAGTGTACTTTGACTTGACGGTAAAAACCTGAGTCGGTGTGATGGTATTCAAACCAGGGATCTTCAGGTGTCACGGTGTCCTTCCGCTCTGTCACGTTATAAAGCTGGTACATTGTAAAGTATATTTGCAGGTTTTCACAGGAAAATATAAACCCAGAATCATATGCTGCCAAAGTACAAACATACTCATCTCTGTAAAAAAGAGGGGGAAAAGTTGGCCTTTTTTACATTCTTAAACGCATTCATCCTCATTTTAACCTGCCTGCTGCAGCGGTTGGTTCATTTTCTTAACTCCAATGCTACCACATTGGGGACACGTGCTGCAACATTTTGGAGGTATGGTTTGTGCATGGTGATAGGTCGGTAATTGATGTGTTTGAGTCTGTTTTTGCAGTTTGTTTGGACATACCATCCTTTGCAGGGATGGCTTCCTCTCTGCTAGTTCATGCCAGATTCTTTATCACTCCTTTAGTATTCCAGAGAAATCCGCCCTTGTGCACTTTAGAAGGGCCATCCAAGCTGAATTTGCAGAGAAGGTACATGAAGAACCGTGTCCTATGAGAGCTGTGGGTGTTTTTGTTGAAGTCTTTCTTTCTCCACCCTGCCTAGTCTTTTGCTTTGGCAGATATTTCAGTTGCTTCTCTTGTGTGTTATTTCTGCACAGATTCTGCCGGGCCTCTGATAAAGCCAGCAAGTCCCCTGGGCCACTCCTCAGAAATACCCAGTTGCTGTTGCGAAGTATTATCATTGGCCGCATCTGCTGGACCGCTTGTCTAGTCCCATCCTCTGGAAGATAACTGAAAATCGCAGGCGGGCTGAGTGCCAGGCCAGGCAGGTGCGAAGAAACTTGGCATCAGGTCGCTTCCACGTGCCTTATGGCACCTGGCACAAGCTGGGCTTTATTTTCAATTTGCTGTTCTGTGGAGAGAGGAATGGGAGCTCTGAGGGAATCATAAAGACAGAGTGGACGTGCTATATGGAAACAAGTCAGAGAATAAAACACAAATTGATAGTTTAATTTCCAAAGCCTTACTTCGGAGCTGCAAGGAAAGATTGTTTTCCATTGATGCTGTCGCCTCCGGTTTGATGCTCCCGGAGAAGGCCGTGGTTATTTGGAGACAGTGGGGTGGGGTGTTGTTGTGTGAAATGTGACACTTGCTTTGGGGTTTAGGATCTATGCTTGGTTATGAGTGATAATGGGTGATTTGTCCTGCCCTCTTTCTGTGACCTAGGTTGATTTTAATATTTTCATTATTCAAATTTTTCACAAAAGTGTTCCTTTAGTAATAAAGACGCATTAGTAGTAATTGCTTTTATACACTGTTATTAGTTTAATTACTCGTGTAGATAATGCATCTAGCATTCAGACAGTGGATGTGAAGCTCTTACATTCAGGGATTGGAAAATTCAAACCCTGCCTTCAGTCATCTTTTAAGGACTTGTGTGCACACATGTCACTTTTTCCTCCTGTAATGCAATTTCAGCATCCACAAGATCCTAAAGTGCACAATAGTATATACTCTGTAGGGCTTGAGAGAGAGCTAGCTGACTAACTTGGGTACATTTGACCATGAGGATTGGGATGTAGTCAGATCCACCTGAGGGAGGTGGTGATACAGTCTATTCGGAAGTTGGTGCAACTCAGAATATTGAATACAATTGATTAAAATAGATATGTGCTATGGGAATGGTGTGCATCTGTGGGGACCTTCGCCCACACATTGCTATTTGGTTTGCTCACAACATCATGGGGAAATTCTGAAAGCTTCTCTGGGAATACATTTCACCTATTGCTTACCATTGTCTTTGTTTGTAACTCACAGTTGCCTGCTTTCTATTATCTGGTTTTAGTTGCTTTGGGCTGTCCAGCTTGAGTACATCTCTCTTGTGGGCATTCCTTGTTTACTGGATCCTTCCGAGTCCTGCCTCTCTGTAAACAGGCCTTTAAATCTTATCTTGTCACATTTGCTGTGCATTGAAAGACAGAGCTCAAATGTCAATCTCTGTCTTCCAAGGGAGCTTGGTGTTTACTTTTCTTTCTCTGACTTCAAAGTGATAGAAATGTTTTTATGTGACAATCCTGCACAGTGCCCATATGAGACTAGAGGGTGTAGGATGTTATTTTTCTAGCACCCAACAAACATTAGGACGGAATGTATGAAGCTCTGTGGTTATACTGAATAAGCAGCTACCTATATTAGGCCATCTATTAATGTAATAACTATACTTTCACAATTGCTGTATTAACCTTCCTGCTTTCTCAAATTTGCTTGAAAATGCACCATTTTTCTTCTTTTTTTTTCAAAATTTTCGTGGGGGGGTTATGCCCCCAAACCCCTCGCTACGGTGCTTTGCGCCCACCCCTTTCAAATGTCACCCACCGCCCCTGTGGGGACACTGCATGGGGGCCACGTGGAGCATACGCATACCTTGGAGGCTTCCTTGACAGGGCTAGAACTGGAACTTCTCCGTTATGAAAGGGAGGGGATGGGGGAACACGCTAATGCACTATATGCCTACATGCACTACATGCCTTGCGAGATAAACATGCTACACTCATGGAACAATTGCGATGCCACAATTAAGCGGCACATACGGCCAGAACGCATGCTCGAGCGGACAGAGCGGGCCGACTGCTCGCCTGGCTGTTACATAGGGAAGGGCGTGGAACCCTAATAGGAGCGCTGCAGACAATGGGAGGGGTCATGGTATATACGAAACGCGAAATTCATTGCTCCCTCACTAACCATTACAGACAACTCTACAGATCTCGCGGTACAGGCACACGGCAAGTGCTAGCTGCGTTGCTGGATGCAGTTACTCTGCCTGTGGTTTCTGGGGAACACGGAGGTGTATTGAACGCCACGCTCACGATAGACGAGGTGGGGGATGCAATCAGGGACATGGCGGCTGGGAAGACACCTGGGCCGGATGGCCTGCCCACCGAATATTATAAGGCACACCGAGACATACTGGCTCCCTTTCTCCTTCAACTGTACAACGCCACCATTGACGATGGTTCGTTCCCCCCATCCTTACGGGAGGCGTTCTTGGTCTCCCTCCCCAAACCAGGCAGAAACCCTACGGCCCTGGGCTCATACAGGCCACTAGCAATGCTCAACACAGACTATAAAATTTTGCGAAAATCCTCGCGGAGCGTCTTGCGGCGGTGGTCCCCCACCTAGTACACACTGACCAGAATGGGTTTGTGTCGGCGCGATCCACGTCCCTAAACCTTAGGAGGTTCTTTAGGGTGGCGGCTGGAGTGGCAGTGGAGTGGCCTGGGCCGGATGTCTGATTATAGACCTGGAGAAGGCCTTTGATTGCCTGGAGTGGGGGTACCAAGCAGCGGTACTCTCGCGATATGACCTAGGTGAGGGGTTCCTGCAAATGGTACAGCTCCTGTACACAAACCCCGTGGTCAGGGTACGGCTGGGCCCATACATTTCTGAGTCGGTGGCGGTGGGCCGGGGCACCCGCCAGGGTTGCCCCTTGTCCCCATTATTGTTCGTGCTGGCTGTGGAACCGCTGGCGACTGCCATGCGGCAGACGCTGGGGGCGGGCATACCCCTGGGGGACGCGCCACATCAGGTCTCGCTCTATGCGGACGACCTGCTGGTGTTCGTCCGGGACGTTGCCTGCATTCCGGAGCGCCTGGCACAGTTGCTGGAACAATTCGCCGTTGTTTCGGGGCTCCGGGCGAATGCAAGCAAATCCGGCCTCTATGCATTTAATGCGGCCGTCGATGACCCAGGGTACTGCCTGGGAGGCACGAGGGTCCAATGGCACGCTACCACCTTCAAGTACTTGGGCATTCAAATCTACCGACAGCCAGCAGATATCCTGGATGGCAACTTGGGCAAGGCCCTCAGGTCCCAGATACGCTTCTGGACCTCTCTTCCATTGACCACAACGGGTCGTGTGGCCCTCGCCAAAATGATCATGCTTCCCCGACTCCTGTACTTCTTTGTTAATCTGCCTCTCTATGTGCCGCCTACTTTCTTCTCGCCGTTGCATGTGATGCTACGGGGCTTTATCTGGGGTGGGTCCCGGCATAGACTGGTGCTTGCAAAGCTGTACCTACCCACAGACGGTGGAGGGCTTGCCGCCTCATGCTTTGAGCACTATTACCTAGCAGCGCAGCTGCAATGGATTGCTCGCTGGTTGGCGGATAAGGGCAGAGAAGATACCGCCATGGTGGAGCACCCGTACTCCCTGGAAAGGGTCACTAGGCTCTTTCATCCCCTGGAGGTGTCCGGGAGGCCTGCCCCGCTGCTGCTGGCAGTAGCGTACTAATGCTATCGCAGGGCCTTATTCTTCACCAGACGGGTTCGCGCATATGGGCCCGCGGTGCCCCTGGAGGCTTTCATGGGCGGAGACGGAGTCCTTGCGCAGCCGATGCTGGAGCGCTGGAAGGAGGCAGATATCCAGACAATAGGGGACCTCTTCAGGGACGGGGCAGTGGTGTCGTATGAGACACTGGTCACTGAGGATGGGCTCCCGCCCGGGGGGTTCCTCCTGCACCGTGCCATGGTGGCTAGAATGACAGCCAGATGGGGGGACGTGTCGTCGGAACCCGCACAACATTTAACCATGCAATACCTGCACGTCATGGGGAAGGGCAGGCACCTGGTACGTTGGTTAGCGGGGTCGTTGAGGGTGCATACAGCTGTCAGCCTGGTTCCGACACGTGGTAAATGGGAGCATGACCTGGGCAGGCAGTTGTCTGATACGGAATGGGACAGGGTCCTCCGGAGTCCGGTGCGAATCCCCAGAAATCTGCGCTTCCGCTACAGGTATTTAATCGCTGAATTCAAGCGCCGCCTGTCTGAACCTTCGCAACTCCTGAGGCGGAAAGCCGGGAGATAGGCTCTAATTGTTTTAAAATTGTCTAAAATTGTTGTTGTGCCACTTGAGTTTCCCTACTGATTTTAAAAGTATTACTCACTTGGCCTCACGAACGCCCAAACAAACACAGCGCGATTGCCGGCGTGACGATTGGCCACGCCCCCTTGGAGGCCACGCCCCCTCCCTACCTTGCTTCCCTCATAAAAGTATGTGTCTATACCGTACGCGCAGCGGACGGGCGCAGCGGGCGCGCCGTCTGCGCGCCGAAGGCGCGCCTAAGGCAAGCCCGTCTTCGCCTGTCATCACCAAGTCATCGCCTCTCGCCACCCCTCCTGCCCAAAATACGCGGACGAAATACTATTATGACAGAAATCATCTTTTTGCTCTTAACTCGAACCAACGATGTGACAAATTGGAGGGATGCATTGGACAGACTGCTCTCCAATGTAACTCCTGTAGCCTATTCATACCTGCGCCGAGACTACTCTGTCACAAAACCACCAGTAAGAACCTTTCATCGCTCTTGATCGCTCAGCTCAACGTCAGGTCCCTGGTTAAACACCATGCAGAGATACATACTCTACTAACAGACGAGAACCCGGACATATTTTTCTTATGTGAAACCTGGCTCACGGACGATCTAACCAGCATCCCCAACCTAACTCTACCTGATGGATTCTCTATGACCTCCATCAATAGAGGATCAAGGGGTGGCGGCATCGCCGTCATTTATAAAACATCTTACACCTGTACTTTCGTAAAGGAAGACATTACGGGTTGTGAAGGCGCACGGTTTAAAATCACCACGAGCCCTCATTTCTCCCTCTCAGGCCTCTTTATCTATAGACCTCCGGGCCCCTATTCGAAATTCATTGAGGAACTCCTAGAAATAGCCCATGCCCTGATCACTAGCTCCGCTAACTTTACGATCTTGGGGGATTTAAACCTCCACTTTGACGCCGTTTCAGACCTGACCATTAGCAATCTCTTAGCGGACCTAACAGCCTTGCAGCTGACCCCTATCATACAATCCTCTACACACTCGGCTGGTCACTTACTCGACCCGGTCTTCACGAACATCCTAGAAGCCAAAGCCGACCCTCCTACTCCTATGGGATGGACGGACCACTTCCTTGTATCCTTCGTGATTCCGGCAACTACTCAACCTAACAAGACAACATCCACCGCCTGCCTTAGACGGCCCTGGCACAAGCTCCAAAACATAAACCTGCCTGCCAGTTTAGGAGTACCTAATTTTGAAAGCACGAATGACATCAACACGCTATATGCCTCCTTTCAGGAATGGATCACCAAAGGTCTGGATACCATTATTCCAGCGAAATGGACGAGAGGACGGAACACCCCCTCGAACCCATGGTATGATAACAACCTAAAAATTCTTAAGAAAGAATGTAAAAGAATGGAGCGCAACTGGAGGAAGGAGTATAGGGACACCGACAAAGCATCCTACTTGATCACACTCAAGCGATACCATAAAGCTATACGCTCTGCCCGTGCGTCCTTCTACGCCAAAGAAATTGATTCCAACCCCAACCCCACAAAAACTATTTTCAAATTGGTCCAAAAATTACAAAACGGCGGCAATCCTGCCAGAGGCATTTCCTCCACTCAGCAGTGTGAGGACCTCGCCACCTTCTTTACAGAAAAGGTGAGAAAGATCTATAACACCTTCCCACAGAACTCCTCTGTTCCTGCCAATCCTCTCCAGATCCCTGCCAAAGGCCCCGGCCTCACTTTTCTGCCGCCCATCTCACATGAGGAGCTAGCTAAACTCTGCAGAAAGGTGAAATCCGGCGCCCCCTCTGACCCCATGAGACCAGCCCAGTTTCTGGACTACCTGGAATTTTTTCTTCCCTCTCTGGCCATGCTCCTTAATCTTTCTTTCTCTTCTGCCATAGTACCCACTCGTTGGAAACAGGCCTGGATTACCCCCATCATTAAAAAACCCACTCTGGACCCCACAAAGCCGGAGAATTACAGGCCCGTCTCACTGCTGCCCTGGGTGTCCAAACTGGCAGAAGCCCATGCGACTACCGTACTTACTGCCCATATGGCCGAAAATAACATCTTGGACCCTTCCCAACACGGGTTCAGGCCTGGCCACAGTACGGAGTCCACCCTCCTCTCCACTACCGAACATCTTAGGATGATCTTGGCCGCCGGTCAGAGTGCTGCGCTGATATTACTGGATCTCAGCGCGGCCTTTGACACGGTGTCCCACGAGATCCTATTGAGCCGCTTGGAGGGTATCGGGATCAGGGACAGAGCACTAGAATGGTTTCGATCATTCCTCTCGAGCAGATCCTTTCGTGTGTCTGCCCCCCCTTTCATCTCCCACTCTCATGAGATTAACCAAGGAGTACCACAGGGCTCTGCCCTCAGTCCGTCCCTCTTTAATTTATACATGCAGCCCCTGGCGGCACTGGCCAAAGTATGGGACCTCACGCTGGTGTCGTATGCCGACGACACACAGCTAGTCATCACCCTAACGGAAATGCCCTCTACCGCGGCCACAAAATTTAGGGACGGGCTGGCCGCCGTTGCCACCTGGATGACTCAAAATTGCCTACAGCTGAATGCAGGAAAAACCGAGGTACTACTGCTAGGCAAGAACCCCAACCACTGGAGTGACCACTGGTGGCCCCCTCTGTTAGGACCTACCCCCCCTCCCAAAGCCCTTGTCAAAAACTTAGGAGTATGGCTGGATTCCGCACTTAATTACCAAACCCACACCAAAAAGGTAGCAGCGACATGCATTGGGTTACTGAGAAGCCTGCATCCCATTCTAGGCTTCTTTGACCCCAAAACACGGCAGCTCGTTGTCCAAGCCACCATCCTGTCCCGTCTGGACTATGGGAGCGTTCTACTATTAGGCGCTAACAAATCCAAAACTACTAGGTTCCAGCGAATACAGAACTCTGCGGCCAGAGCAATTGTAGGCCTCCCCAGAAGGTGCTCCGCTAGAAGCACCATCCAGAGACTACACTGGCTTCCGGTGGTAGCTCGCATACAATTTAAGGCCCTCACGACTGCTTTTAAAATCTTGAATATGGAGGGCCCTGAACTCCTTCAATCACTGCTTACTCCCTACACCCCCCAGCGCAATTTGCGCTCGATAGGTCAACATTGAGCAGTGGTCCCCCGCACAAAGTTCAGCCGCATCGGAGGTCGCTCCTTCAGACTCCGGGCGGCAAAACTATGGAACTCCCTACCCCTCCACATCCGTTGTATCGACAACCTACTCACTTTCCGCAAAGTCATTAAAACCCACCTCTTTTCATGTTGGTAGGTCCCTTCTCCCCTCCCTCACCCCAGTAGGTTGTGCTATGGTTCTCAGCGCCGGGACGCCCCGTTGCTGGGGCAGCTGTCGCGCTAAAAAAAAAAACATAACATAACATAACATACAACTTTATGTTGTTCACAGGGCCTACCTCCCGCCAGCGCTCGTCAACAGATACTTCCAGCGCGCAGATGCGTCCTGTCCCAGATGCGACGAGCTGGACACGGGGGTCCTTCACATGCTGTGGAGTTGCCCCAGGTTAGGCTCCTACTGGAGTATGATCGGTGAGCAGCTGCGCAGCTGTACTGGGCGCGTTATACCCCTGGATTGGCCGGAGTATATTCTACATTTATTTTGTAGGCCGCCTCAGGATAAAGTGACGTCTAGATACCTGGACCTAGGCCTAGTGGTGGCTGTTCACCTGCTCACAAGGCGCTGGAAGGCGCGCGACCTGCCACATGTACAGGCGTGGACCTCCTCCTTTCTGGCGTGGGCCTGAGCGGAGTGGACGGCCTTGCGCAGGGAGGAAACAGTGGGTATCCGTTTGACACCGAAGGCTGACAGCTGGGAAGCCATGCTTAGAGCCTTGCAGCAGGCTGGTGAGACTGGGGACACAGGGGAGATGGAACCTAACCAGTGCCCGTAGAAGGCGGGGTGTGCACAGTGGCATGTTTCTACCTAGTAGTTATACAGACCGTCGTCACTCTACAACAGTGGTATGCAGGTCCAAGGAGCGGACCAAGGAGCGGACCTAGCAATATCTGGGGGGACGCTGTGCGCGGGAGGGGGGTGGGGCTGGGGATGGGGTTGGGGTGAGATAGGCATGGAACTGTATGCTATCTTTATCAGTGCTTATGCCGCTTCTGTTCATTACATGTTTATTTCCCATCATTGTTGATTTGTAGTTCTTGTATAAGTGTCAAAGTTCTGTGCAAAACTGGTGCAGCGAAGATCCACCCTGCACATCTTGGTAACACACATTCGCTTAGCGGGTGGGTAGTCATGGACTTATCTTGTGGCAGATGCCCGGTAACCTCTGATTTGTCAATAGTATGCGGGATAATCCTCTCCCACTCCAACCAGAGACTTGAATGCCTGCATGGGAGGTGTATGGGATTTTTGAACGATGCCTGGCATACCTGCTTACTGTTTGCTTATTGTTGACCCGTCTCATACAATGTATTGTCTTTATATGAAAATGCCAATAAACAGATTTGACAAAAAAAAGAGAAGCCCTTGACAGCGTAGCTCCACTACGAATGAACAAAACAGTGAATAGACCACAGAAATCTGCACCTTGGTATAACGACGATTTGCGCCTAGCTAGGTCAGAGTGCAAACGGCTAGAGAGGCAGTGGAGGATAGCTTTTCTTAGTCAGGCAAAAATGGAATACCATAAAAAGCTGAGAAACTATCATGGCCTTATTAGGCGGGCCAAAGCCACTTACTATGCTGAGAGAATTGGGGCGGCGGGAAATTCCACAAAGGAATTATTCAAGATCTATAAGGAGATTTCCTCACTTACATCGTCTACCTTTCCCACAGAAAGTTCTGGGGAATTCTGCGATCGCATTGCGGGTGTCTTCTCAGAAAAAGTTGGAAAAATATACTCTTCCTTCCCAGGAGAAAACAAAGCGGGTGCAGAGTTTGTGGAACCAATTGGTGGTGTTGCGGGAAATCAGAGGTTGGATAGTTTTATTACCCCTCCCTCTGAGTCGCTCTGCAGAATCTGCAGCTCTGTAAAGTCTGGCTCACCCAGGGATCCTGCCTCACCAAAACTGCTTGGGGAGAGTATTGCCACTCTTGAGCCGTATATCAGGCATCTTTTAGATGTATCATTTAGTATGCACACGGTGCCTGATAGCTGGAAGCAGGTTGTGGTACTGCCACTTCAGAAGAAGCCTAACATCAGCATCGAGAAACTGGATAACCTCCGACCTATCTTGGTGCTACCTTACTTGGCGAAAGTGGCCGAGAAGGCTGTAAATCTACAACTTATGGCCCATGTGGAAGAAGCTAATCTTCTTCATCCCGCACAGTTTGGGTTCCGGTCACTCCACTCTACGGAGTCGGCTCTACTTATGGCCACTGAGGCCATTAGGCAGGGAGCTGATGAGGGGCAGCCAATGGCCCTCTTTATTGTGGACCTGAGCGCCGCCTTTGACACTGTGGCACATTACAACTTGCTGCAATGTCTGAATAAGGGCGGTGTCTCAGGCGCGGCGCTGAAATGTATACAATCATTTTTAACGGATCGTAGTTTCCAGGTAAGACAGGGTGCCCACTACTCTAGAGCTGTGAAACTGGATCAGGGTGTGCCGCAGGGCTCTGACTTGAGCCTCACCTTATTTAATTTATATGTATCCCCAGTGGCGAATATTGTGGAGGGCTTTGGAATCCAGATCGTGTCATATGCCGATGACACTCAGCTGGTGATCTCGCTATCACGGGCGCCGGATCAGGCTGCCTCCAACTTCAGAGCATGCATTCAGGAACTTGCCTCCTGGATGGCCAACAACTGCCTGAAGTTGAACGGTAGCAAGACAGAGGTGCTCGTGGTGGGGGGCCCATCTGTGTGGTCATCGGCATGGTGGCCATCCTGCTTAGGCCCAGGCCAGACGCCGTGCGCCCAGGCTAAGAACCTGGGTGTCTGGGTAGATTTGGATCTTATATTTGAACATCAAATCAGACGTGTGGTGGGGACATGTTTTGGCGTCCTCACAGGTCTGCGTAAAACCATGGACCTTCTTCACAAAGAAGCTAGGAGGACGCTGGTGCATGCTCTTGTCACCTCACGGTTAGATTACAGTAACATACTGTATCTAGGGGCGAAGGTCAAGAGTCTTGACCGACTTCAGGTGTTACAGAATGCAGCTGCTCGGCTGGTCCTTAGGCTTCCAAGAAGGGCTGCTTCTAAAAGGGCCTTGGACGCTCTTCACTGGCTTCCTGTCAGGAAGAGAATTGTGTTTAAGGCCCTTTGTACGTGTCACCGCATTACTCAGGGCACTGGGCCGAGGTATCTTCAGAATCTCATCACTGTCTACAGGCCCGTCCGGTCCCTTAGATCTATTGGGACTGGCCTGATGGTGATTCCAAAAGTCAAGAGAGCCCTAATGGGTGGCAGATCCTTCCGGTTCTTGGCGGCCAGGAGCTGGAATAAACTCCCTCTTGAGCTTCGGTTAGAACCTTCTGAGACCAGGTTCAGAAGAGAGCTGAAAACATACTTGTTCCTTCACTAACGGCCCAGGTCATGGGTTGGGTATCGGGGCTCTAGTATCATCCCACTTACTACAGCGCGGGGACACGCCGGTGGGTGTAACCAGGCGCTTTACAAGCTCCCTTAATAATAATAATAGTAGTTCTTTGTGAAGTACATGAGTTCTTGAACAAATCAATATTCAAACAAGGGGAGGTCCCTGACTGCTTAAGCCGATTTTCCAAGAAATCGTTGTGACGTTTTGGTACAGGTGGAAGTAGTCATGCCTGTATTTGGACTGCATGGGCTATGTCTAAATAAGGGAATGATTTCTATGCCTATATTAGGGCAATGTGAATTGCACCTATATAAGGGCATGAATCGGGAAAATTTGCTTGGATCCTAAAACGCCATACAACAATAGCTCCTAAGCGGTAATTGTTGGGCTTGGCCTTGTCTCCTTTTTAGGTCTCGGCTAGAAGCGCGCGAAGCGCGTTCTCGCCAGAGAACTGTAGTCGTCGGCTCAGCCGACAATGAGTGGAGACAAGAGATGGCCACGCTCAGATTGAGAAGCATGGCAGAGTCGGATTCCGACGCGCGCCTTGGGATTGGATCGCACGTCGACACACGCCTTGGTATTTGGTCGCGCGCGTGAGCTTCTGCCGTAGACAGCTCACGTCGCGCGGCTTGTATGTTTTTCAGTTTCGTTTTTACTCGTTACTCGTGCGTGTGGCCGGTGGAGAGGAGCCGAGCGTCGGCGCCCGCGGAGGCATTGCTAAGCGCAGGGGGAGACAGCGTCCCGGATACCACCCTGTTGACGTGCACAGAGGAGTCGGAGCCCACCCTACTGTGAAGCGCTCTGATGCCTTCGGGTAAAGTCCGCGCTATAAAAAAACGCATAAATAAATAAAAAATGAATTTGAAAAAATCCTCCACGGCGGGGGCGCATTCTTGCACGCGCTCTGCCCTCTTGGTCTCCCCACTGCTCTGCTCGTTTCCCCTCTGATTGGCTGGCTGCATTAAAGTAGTGCCCATTGTGCGAGAAGACAGGAAGACAGGCGTCTGGCGTCTTCCGGCATACACACAGTTACACAACCCCGCCACTGGGCCTCGCCTGCCACATAATGTAGACATGCATTGGTGTAGAAGCTGTGCCAGGGACTCTGGTGCAAGCAGGGGCACAAGACACCCTCAGCTCCGTCTTCGGTGGTAAAATTAGCCTTAATTAAACACGTGCATAAAAAGGAGATAAGGTAAGTGAAAAGCACAAATGCACAAACGAATGAGCAATTACCAAAATGAAAAGCGTGTTCTCCCTCCACAGGCTCCCGGGCTGCGTGGGCTTGTTTCGCTTTTCATTTTGGTAATTGCTTATTCATTTGTGCTTTTCACTTACCCTATCTCCTTTTTATGCGCGTGTTTAATTGAGGCTCATTTAATTAAGGCTCGGTGTGGAAACGGTGCCATGGACCCTGTAATGTTGCTCAGCCAAGAGTCGCCCTGCATACAAGAGTGAAAGGGAGCCGACACACACCGCTTCTGCAATTCATTGTCATGCGCGACCCGAGGCTTTGGTTCTTTGACACCACGCTTGTCACCTTGGAGCCACGCCATGTGTGATCTCTGCTTCCTCAATATTGTGGTGTCCGCTACTTGCTTTACTTCCGCATACTGATTTATGCAGCAGGAACATTGATTAACCCACTTAGGTATGTATGGAGAAATGCGCGAGTGAGCGACACGCCTCTTGCAAATGAGTGCGCACCACTGGTCCACAGCGCGGCTCAGGGGGGACTACAAATGACTTACAAAGAGTGCAGCAGCCAGGTAGCCACGGAACCCGCCCCGCAGCCTCGGATACCTCTGTGTCTACTGGCCATGGGCATCCTGTGCTGGCCACAGCTGCGGAGCCCGGTGGCAGGTAAGAGGGGCATGTGGGGTGCGGTGGGCGCCAGCTCAAACTGAAGTCTCACTATCTCTTAGACATCTGGCTAGTAATTCAGGAATAGGCCAGACATGGGCAAAAATAGCTAATGCAGTATACTTGTTTATTAAAAGTTACAGAAACAATATAATTACATTTTCGTTGCTTATCTTGTTATTGCAGTTTCTAAACCAAGAATGCTACAGGTTGTAAAAACAAATCAAAAGCGAGATTAAATTACATTTTTTTTTAAGTGTCTACCAAAAAGGTGGTTAGAAAGAACACATTTTACAATACGCTAGATGCACTGGTTCCATTTTTTATACAATCTTTATATTTTAGTTTTGTGTTAAACTTAACATAACATTTCGGCGTGTCCCAAATATTGCCATCATTCAATCTCAGTGTCATATCCACCATGCCATTTATTTATGTTTTAAAAACCAAAACATAAATTTCATGAGCAATGCCAATAGCTCTAACTTTAACAAAACAGTTTGTATTTACAACACGGTAGCAGGTGCAAATGCAATAGGTCCCGCATTTGCGAGCGATTAAGCTATTGGCATTGTAAATGACAATGCCATTTATTTATGTTTTAAAAACCAAAACATAAATTAAAAAAATGTCATCAGCAATGCCAATAGCTCTAACTTTAACAATGCCAAGATCATTGCATTGTAAATGTTTGTTTATAGATTGGGACTATTGTCGAGTGCCTCCAAGATTCTAGTATTCTGTTTATCAGCCTGATTTCCAAAAAGAGAGGTTGCAGGATATCCGCCCAATCTTCACTCTTCGCTTTGAACAGGGCAGGTGGACTGCCATTGGGACCTGGGGCTCCTTCTTTCCTCCCTTTGGCAATCTGCTTTTTACTTAAGAGTGACGGCGGGCGGCTCGCTGCGCCTGATGGTTTGTTTCCTGTGGCTGGGAGCTCCTGCTCCCTTATCTTAGTTATACTTGCTCCAGCTTGACTCTCTGGGATCCAGCTGTTGTCCATTTTTGCTCCTGCATTTTCTATTTGGTTATTGAAGTGGGTAGCAAGAAAGGTTATCCATTTTGCTTCCGGAATATGAGACCCTATGCCCTTATATTGTGGGTGCATTATCCCATTCACAATTATCCAAAAGCGGGCACTGTTGTTACAATTTGTGTTGTGTAGGAGTTTTACCCAGATTTCATTCTCGCGGTCTCTCTTAATGTTACATTTCAATCTTTTTAGTACTGCCCTTTGGTTATTCATGGATGCTTGTGCGCTAGTGTTCCCTGTGGATCTTCTCAGCTTACGCAGAGTCGAGTTTATTAATTTTTTGAGGGACTTCAGCTGTACTCTCTGGTCTTTCGGAATTTTGTTTTTTCCACATGCTTTCCGAGCATTGTCTTTTGTAGGGAAAGTATCTTCAAGTTTTTCTAGTAGTATGGCAGTAAAATTTCCCCAGTAGGCAATTTGATCAGCAGTGCTGGAAGCTTGCAAGTTAAAGAGTTGGATTGCAGCTGTGGCCTGCGAGTTTATGTTATTTGTCGTACATTTGATCCTTTTTAAATTTGAGGTGTTAATTGCCCCCAAGGTTACATCTGACCTAATTGATCTAGGTGTGGTGGCTGTTAGTTGAAATTCCTGGGGCGATGGTCACTATCGCCCCTGTGGGAATGTAGACAAAGAAAAAAGAGACGCCCCTGTGAGAATGTCGAGAGCATGTGGGTGCAAAAAAAATAATAATTACATGAATAAAAGACCTGGAGGCACCACTAAAGTCAGCATGTGTTGTTATTATCAGTTTGAGTGTGCATTCTTAGTATGGCTGGTGAAAAAATGAATGTTTAGAACATATCAGAAAAAAGAGAAAAAAAGTTGGGTGTAGTGTAGACGTACACTTGAAATCACTTGCTTTGGTTTCATGTAGGATTCAGGCTATTCCAGGGTATGTTCTCATTTAACCCAGGCACGTTCGTGGAAAGGCGATAGATCCAATGCTGCTCCTTAAGTAATAGAGTCCTGTAGTTTGGCTGGGTCTGGCTGTTGATATCTTCTATCACAGTCCAGTGTAGGTCATTTGAGGTATGGTTTGCTTGGATGAAGTGGTCTGTTAGTTTGCTAATGATTTTTTCTACATCGGATGATGCGTCGATGTTCCACAATGTGGGATCTGACTTTGCAGCTTGTCATGCCTACATACCGTAGGCCGCATGTGCAGGTAATCAGGTAGATGACATTGTTGGAGTTGCAGTTAGTGTGGTGAAGCTGTTGCCATGTTTTACCTGTCTCCAGATTCAAGTTTCTGCTTGCTTTTGTAAGGTGGCAGACACTGCAGTCACCGCAGGTGTAGTGACCTATGAGGCCTACGAGCCCCCATGCATCAAGAACAGTGTTAGGTGCTGGAGTTCCGGGTATAGGGTTTATTTATTTATTTATTTTCTTGTATAGCGCAGGATTCAACCCCCGAAGGGGTATCTCCACGCTTGCGCTTTTGATACAGATGTTAGACTGATAACTGAGTATTTTAACTGCCAGCAGATTAGGAGGTCGAGTATAGGTGGGTTTTAAGGAACTTCCTAAAGGATTGGAAATTGGGATTTTTCTTTAGGGCAAGTGGAAGTGAATTCCAGAGAATGGGACCTTTATAGTAGAGGGCACGCCCTCCCTGTCTTACCCTCCTAATCCTGGGGACCTGAAGCAGTTGCTGATTACTTGAACGCAAGGAACGTCCAGGACTATAGGGGATGAACTTGTCCGTTAAGTATTTTGGGCCTGACCCAAAAAGACATTTATGTATGGTACAGCAGATTTTGTATTTAACCCGCTGCCGAACAGGCAACCAGTGAAGACTGTCCAGAAGCGGGCGGGAAGGAGTCCTGGGCAAAACGTTAAGCACCAGTCTTGCCGCGGTATTCTGGACCACTTGCAAACGATTTAGTTGTTCCTCATTGGCCGAGATGAGCAGGCCGTTGCAGTAGTCCAGTCTACTGACCACCAGGGTCTGGACCAAAGTCTTTCGATGATAATCAGGCAGAAATGGGAAAACGCGTCGCAGGAGTCCGATGGTATGGAGACACAAACCGGCGACTTGATTGGCATGTTCTTTAAGCACCAGTGCCTGATCCAGACGCACACCAAGATTTTTTACAGTCTGTTTTGGACTCGGCACTGGCCCAAGATCTAAAGGCCAACATTCTGGGGACCACAAAAGCGGGGCCTCTCCAAATAACATCACCTCCGTTTTGCCTACATTACACTGGAGGCAATTTGTAGCCATCTAGTTTGAGACCGCCCTCATACCATCAGCAAAAGATTTTATTTTTGCTGGAGTGAGGGACTGGAAAGGGAACAGAAGCTGGGTGTCGTCAGCATACGACACCGGGGTGAACCCGTATTCTCTCACAATGTCAGCCAAGGGGGCCACATACACATTAAATAATGTAGGGCTTAGACATGAGCTATGTGGCACTCCCTTGGTGAGCTCCCTAGAGATGGAATGAAGGGAGCCCAATCTGACACCTTGTGAGCGGCCTGTGAGAAAACTCTCCACCCAGGACAGAGCCACACCCTCTATACCCACCTCCCGCAAGCGGCCGAGAAGAATCTCATGTGACACCGTGTCGAAGGCAGCGGACAAATCTAACAGCACCAGAATCATCGAGCCCCCTCCATCTAGTGCCATCCGGATCGTATCGGTCACTGAGAGGAGGGCAGATTCGGTGCTGTGATTGGGTCTAAACCCCGATTGAGAGGAGTCCAGACCCCCCGCTGCCTCGATGTATTTTGACAAACAGGTGTTCACATGTTTCTGGGCCATCTTGCTGAAGTATGGCAAAAGGGAGATGGGTCGGAGGTTGGAGAGATCTGTCCATGGGTGTGCCGTGTTCTAACGAATAGGGTTCACCACCACTTTCTTCCACTCCATAGGTACCCGCCCTTCCTTGAGAGAAAGGTTTAGTACAAATTTGATCTCAGGTCTAATCAGAGTACTCAAGGGAGCAATCATTTTGGCGGGTAAAAAGTAAGGCGGAGACCCAGATTTTATATGACTGATAAGATTGGAAAAATCAACATCATTAATTGATGGAAAGGTGGTAAATGAATGGTTACCAAGTATGGATGATTTGAATGGAGCAGGAGTACTGTTCATATGGCTGGAGGCTTTCATGATTTTATCATAGATCATATTTATTTTATTCTCAAAAAATAGAGAGATGTCATCACTGAGAGACTGGGAAAACTCATCTGAACTTTCAACAGGCCGTCGGTTTTACAAAGGCCTGTAGTATTTTATAAAGTTCCTTAGAGGAATTGCCTGCCTCATCAAGTTGCTGGATAAGACTGTTCTTCCTTTCCAGCCTAATATTTTTATAATAATTCGATTGGGCCTCTTGATGTGCCTTCAGGGGAGACTCTGCCACCGTCTACACCTTACCGCCTGGTTGACACCAGACGGTCTCGAAGGCTGCCCGCTTTTTTGTATGCCAATACTGGGCGTTCCCATTTCATGGTGCCACTGTTTATTATATGCCAGTTTTTGTTAAGTATCTTGGCTACTTGATTAGAGGCCACGTTGTAGGTAGTGACGCAGGTCAAGCGTGTCATGGTGTTGTCCCGTGTGGTGTCCTCTAGGAGGGAATTGCTTTGTTGGTTGGGGGCCCTCTTCTTGGTGGAGTTAATCATGTTCTCCTGGTACCCGCATGCTTGTAGTTTGTCCGCTAGTTCAGAGGATTGCTGTTTTTAGTCTCAGGTGAGACTGCAGTTACGGCATATCTGTAGAAATTGGCCGTATGGCAGGTTTTCTCTGAGGGACCTTGGGTGGAAACTACCAAACTGCAGTAAGGAATTGCGCAATTTAGGTTTGTGATATGTGGTAGTCTGTAGTTTACCCTCTGTTGCCTCAATGTTTAGGTCCAGGAAGGCTATCGTGAAGTTGCTGGCACTACTAGTGAACTGTAGGAAGGGGTCCCGCTGGTTTAGCCACGTCAGTAAATTGTCGGGGATGTCGATCAGCCCTGTCCAGATCATAAGGATATCATCAATGTATCGTCGCCAAAATTGGATATTGATGCTGTATGGGTTGGCAGCTGCCAGGATGTGTTGTTTCAACAAACTGGTATACGTAGAGGCCAACTACCCTGGGGGTGAAAATACTGCCCATAGACATCCTGTTCGTCTGCAAGTAGAACTCTCCTTCGAATTCAAAATAACTATGTTTAAGTGCTAAGGTGGCGCACTGCAGAATAAATTCCCTCCGTGTCATGTGCTCCCAGGTGGTTTCATGGAGCATGTTCCTGAGCATTTGTAAGGTATCGTCATGTGGAAGGCTTGTATAGAGACTCTAGGGCTTGCATATAGACTATTGATATCCAATCCTACTAGGAGTTGGACACTATGGTCAAAATCAGTATCCTTGATGAGGTTCAGGAAATGTTTTGTGTCCTTTATGTAGGTGGAGGACGCTTGGACCATAGGGTTTAAGAAAAAATCACAAAACCTAGATAGCGGTTGAAGGAGGGAATTTATCCCTTATACTATCGGGCGTCCAGGTGGTGGTCTTGTCTCCTTATGAATTTTAGGGACTGTATAAAAATACGGTGCCCCTGCTTTCTTAGCATAGAGGTAATCAGCCTCTTGCTTGGAAATATGGTTGTTGGTCTCCACAGTTTCTACCAGAGAGATGATGGTGTCCTTCAGGGTGGTAGTTGGGTCTTCTTTCAGGCGTTTGTAGTTACGAGGGTCGTTTAGGAGCCTCCTACAGTCAGTAGTGTAGTCAGTCTTGTTCTGGATGACTGTCCCTGCTCCCTTGTCAGCTTGTTTAATGACAATGAGGGGGTTTTGTTGGAGGCTGCGTATGGCCTCTCTTTCTTTAGTGGTCAGGTTGTTGAAGAGCTTAGGTGGGTCAAGGTTTTCAATTTGGTGATAGACGGCCTGTTCGAAGGTGGTGATTTCCACAGGGATGCAGGCGGGGAGTGGGCAAAATTAGGATTTTACTTTCAGTCCTGTCTCATTGGTTTGTGCAATGGATTCCGTTAGTGGTTGTTTTTCAAAAAACGCCTTGAGTTTTAGCTTACGGAAGAATTCAGCTAATTCCACATGGAGTTGGAATGCGTCCAGGCGTGTAGTCGGTACGAAGGAAAGGCCTTTGTTGAGAACATCTTCTACTGTGGGAGACAAATTGATGTTGAATAGGTTGAAAACCAGTGACTGTGCATTATGGTTATTGCTGATTATCTCATTCCTCTCGTTCCTGGTAAGGGTTCCCTGGTCTTGCTCCTCGTGTGGGTGCCTAATGCTCCCCCTCGTCTTACCAGTGCACCCTTTGATTGTTCTGTCTCCTCCCTCGTGCAGGGCGGCCTCGTCCTAAAAAAGGCGCCCTCTGTTTTGGTTGGAGAAATGATTGTTGTCCAGGGGGGTACAATGGTGGCTATCCGAAGAAGGGGTTTTGTTGGGGATGATTGAACAGTTCTTATTTCAAAAAGGCGGTTACAGAATAAAACACCAAAAATGTGTTCCAAGAGTCATAGTCCCTTCCACTCCACTACCCTATAAATATCATCTGGTGTCTCCGTGCACGCAAAGTGGCTTGCAAAGAAATGCATTAAAGTTGTCTTCCCCCTTCAGGGGTGGAGTTAGGGCGGTGTGACTGGTGCAGCCACATCAGGCTCCGATCTGAGGGGGGTAACATCCTTTACGACGCAACTTTCACTACGCAGTACCTTTACAACGCATGTTTTACAACGAAAGTCATTACAACGAATTGCGCTGGGGGGCGCTGCAGGATAGGGAATAGTTTAATTTACTATCCAAAACCTTCCCTACTATCCACGGGGACTGGAGTTGGAATAATAAATTAAACTATTCCACTATCCACCTGCGTTGTAAAGGCATGCGTAGTAAAAGCATGCGTTATGATGATATACATCCGAGGGGGGGCACTGTGTTTAAAAATAACTTATGAATCTTATGGCAGTACTGTAGAGTTCTTTGTGTGTCCAAAAGTTTTCAGGCAACCATAAAAATGTCAGGATAACTCTGGTTATTTATGTTCCTGCTGGAGAGAGATCAGAGTTTTGTCTAGTGGCAGTTTAGACTCAACATAAAGTAGCACAGAGGGTTAATGTGAGTGCTGCAAAGAATGTGTACCTACCATGCAGGCCACAGAACTGAGTGTGAGGGAACGATGAGTAGCACTATAAATAAAATAAAATGTATATCAGGGAGGGACTATGGAGAGATGAGGGACCCTGTTGGTGGGCGGTAGTGAGGGTATCCATGGAGAAGGAGGTGGGGGGTGCCAGAAAGATTGTTGCACTGGGCTCACCATTGTTAAAACCAGCCCTGCCCACCCTAATTCACACACACATTCACTCTAATATGCACTAACGAAGATATTCACACGCATTTACACATACACACACATTTACACATACACTATCACAAGCTCAGACGTGCAGTCAGGCATGGACAGACACTCCAGCATAGACGCAAGGACACACCCTGGCATGTACACGCATATTGCAGTTTAGCCAGCCCAGGGTCAGTAGCGCAGGCCTAAGTGGTCTTACTTTTTGCAGGTCGGTGCATGAACAGTACTAATGTTTTTCTGTGCATCTTGGGGCGTGTAGTGCTGATGTTATAATGAGATAAAAGAGAACTACAAATCTCAAATGAGATGCAAAGTGGGCGTTCTGTGCAAAACAATAGAGAAATGTCGCTAATTGACATTTCTCCTATTATCAAGCTTCATGCTAACCCTGTTAGAGACAAAAAAATCATTGCTAACCACGATTAACGATGGTTTTTTAGGTCTGCTAATTTTCAGACTTGTAATCCAATGGGAGGTGGATTACATGGCTAAGTCCACCATGGGCTATCAACAAGGATATCCCTATCCTTGTAGTTTTATCGCTGCATTACCAGCAATAACCTCCCAAAATACAGCTATCGCTGGATTTTTTTATCGCCTAGGCGGTTAGCGTTGTTAATAACATGATAACCAGCGCGATATTATCCAGCGATAGCGGGCGTTAAAAAAATTAACGCTAAGCGCCCTTAGCGTTAATTTTCCCTCTTCCTTGTTAATATGCCCCAGAATTATAAAATTCTGCGTTAAGGTGAGTACATTCTGACTACTTAGGGTCGGTTTGTAGGTCTCGCCTCGCCTTGTTAGGTCTTGCATCGCCTTGGCTACTCTATTGTTGTCGCTTTCATTTGTGAAGGGAGACAAACCATGTGAGCGCCCGGACAGGTGATGTGCACCCGCATGGTATCTCCCACCGCGTGCTTGATTTATTACAGCTCGGCTGCTCGCTCCCTCTCTGCATGCACGCTGTTTGCCTGCTCGAGGTTGCTTTCACTTTTGTTGCCAGCTCGTTTTACATAGTTACAGTAAAGAGTCACCCAAAATGGCCCACATGAAGCATTAAAGTGTCACACAGAAGGGGACTAAAACATGTAAAGTGACATTGCATTTCTACAGCGTGTCCTACCTCTGACGAGGCGTGAAATGCCACACATAACGATGTGTGTTATGCATGCACTGAAGCGTTTACAAATGGGAGCGGCAACAGTTCTTCCTGCTATGAGGCCCCATCCTCTGGGCCCTCACCCCAGCCCTCATGACTCTCGGCCAATCCGTCCCAGCCCTCGGTCCCCCTGTAGGACTCTAATAATCAGTGCTTTAAATGGGCCGGTACTCACCGGTACGGAGTACTGGCACTTCTCATTTTTATCGCTCTGAGTACCGGCACTTCTCTGCTGCCAAGGAGAGTACTGGTACTCATCAAAGGTAGGTTTATTGTTGCTAGTGCTCACGAACACGGACGAGGCTGTCTGACAGCCAAAGCACCCAAGCAGAGCCACCTCTAAACTATTCGGCAGGGCTCCTTCGCATAATGTCTGGCGTTCCCCACCACGCTGTGTTTGACAGAGCAGGGGTCCATTCAGGCCCTGTGCTGTCAATCACATTCACACCATGGGGCCTCATTTATAAGGCTGTGCGTCACTTTTACGCCGCCGGTGCGTCACTTTTTGTGACGCACCAGCAGCGTAAAAAATGTGCCTGTTGCACCATATTTATAAAGTGACGCATCTAGGTAGATGCGTCACTTTGTAAACCCCAGCGCTACATTATACCTTTGCCAGGTATACTGTATACAAGGGGGGGCGTTCTGACGCAAGAAAGGGTCATAGAAGTGACGCAGTGAAATCTATAAGATTTCACTGCGCCACTTCTAGGACACAAATGCATCAATTTCTTACGCCTGCCTCACAGCAGGCATAAAACTGACGCAAGCTCTTTCTCATGGGGCTTGCCCCATGTGAAAGGACACATTGCTGGAGTTGCGTCACTTTTGTGACACACTCCAGCAATGCGTCACTTTTGCGCCATACAGATACTTCAGAAATACTGACGTATCTGTAACTCCTTGTGACATGATGCGTCATATTATAAATATGACGCATCCAGCATGTCGCAAGGAGGGTGCAATGAAAAGTGACGCATTGCTGTTTTCACGCAACAATGCGTCGCTTTTCATAAATGAGGCCCATGGTGTGTATGTGTGCACACACTCGAATCCAGGCATCCCATGGACAGCAGAAATAGCAGCAATTAAGAAAACCGCGGGAGATAAGGGGTGTAAAATGGCCTTTATCCCACCAAAGTCTTTTGAATGAGTGTCTGTCTGCTTGTGTCTGGGTGTTTGCCTGCTTGTTTGCGCATGTTTGTTTGTGTGTGAGTGAGAAGCAAGTGAAAGAGGGAGAGAATCCAGATACTAGGGAGGTATTTTAAAGGACATTCTGGGAATGCTTACGGTGAGTATTGCTGCATGTTTCTGTGAGTGCGCACTCAAGAATATATAAATATTCGGCCACATAGTAGAAGTGTCTTAAATGCATTGTCCTTAGCCCCGCCCCTAGCCCCGCCCACTTCCTACACTTATAGCTCATTGTAAGAGTACCTGCACTTATTTTTTCCCATTTAAAGCACTGCTAATAATCCCTCATCCTGTGCTTGGGAGTCCTCTGGGTCCGTGTACCTGGCGGTGACAAAAACCTGGAGGCGGTGACTTGTACCTGTGGTGGTGGTGACGTGTCCCTGGCGGTGATGACGTGCACCTGGCGGTGGTGACATGTACCTGGCGGTGACGTGAACCTGGAGGCGGTGACTTGTACCTGTGGCGGTGGTGACGTGTCCCTGGCGGTGATGACGTGTACCTGGCGGTGGTGACATGTACCTGGCGGTGACGTGAACCTGGAGGCGGTGACTTGTACCTGTGGCGGTGGTGACGTGTCCCTGGCAGTGATGACGTGTACTTGGCGGTGGTGACATGTACCTGGCGGTGACGTGAACCTGGAGGCAGTGACATGTACCTGGCGGTGATGACTTGTACCTGGCGGTGATGACGTGTACCTGGAGGTGGTGACATGTACCTGGCGACAGTGACGTTCCTGGAGGCGGTGACGTGTTTCTGCCACGGTGACGTGTGCACCTCCTGGTTTCACTGCCACAGTGCCACTGTTTGGGGATAGGCAGCTGTAGACACCCCCATCAAACCCCAATACACCTCTATCGTTGCCCCTCCTGAAGGACATATGATAGTGTCGCCTTAGCCCGGCCACTCCTTTGACATTTCATCCGCGTGGCACTAGGCGTCTCACAGCGCTAAAAACAAAAACATCTTATTTAACAAGGCTTTCTGTCCCCATTCAGAAGGTGAAATGTGATCATATTTGGGGGCGCCTTGAAGCACGGTGATGAAATATTGAGCAAGATGGGTGAATATAGGGCAGGCACACCAAAGAAGTGAAGTACAGAATTGGAGGATATGTTTGTAGCTCAGTCTCAGAAACCTCCCATGGCTTGGAGATAGAGCTGAGCGGAAAAACCGAACTAGATGACAGGAATGTGTAACTAAAGAATACTGCATGGGTAGGACCAGTGAGACCACATATATTGCGTATTGTGATACTGGTTCGGCAGGTGGGGATATAGCTCAGTGGTAGAGCATTTGACTGCAGATCAAGAGGTCCCTGGTTCAAATCCGGGTGTCCCCTAAAGATATTTTTACATATTTTTTACAAATTTTTTTTTGCAAAGCTTAAACAGAAGTTCTTTGCTGCGAAAAAGACCAAATTAAAAGAACACACGCTTTTTGGATCATATTTCCTAGAAGTGACCAACAGATTGAAACATTTAACTTTTTCGTTACAAGCTAACTAAAATTAAGGCACTTTGTCTGCTAAAGAGAGAGAAACACAGAAGGTGAAAGAGAGAGAGAGAGAGAGACCCATAGGTCGGATAGAGAGATCCCAAGTCAGCTTAGGTAGCTAACTCACAAACTATTCTTAAGTCCCAACACAAGCTTTTAAGAGTGGATCCACCCTTTTACAGCACCAAAGACAGACGTTCTTTTTAATGTAAGACTTCTCTATTCCAATGCTTTGAAGGTTTGTGAAATCTGTAAGGTTTGCTGATTAATAGAGTACTAGAAATCTAATTTAATAAACAAATTTAAAAAGAGGCACGCACTGGTTCTGAAAGTAAGTGGTGAGGGTCCCTGTCTACAGCAAGAGATTGTGACATTTCCACCTTTCCCCTTTAGGTTACATTCTCTGGATCTACCTGAAAGGACATGTTGAAAACATAACGAAGAGTGCTGCTCTCTGTATTTGGATTAGTGACAGCCATGTGACAGTGGGAGGGTGGGTCCCACTATCCACGAGCCTTCCGTAGAGCACCACTAACCTTCTGAAACATTTCCTTCGCACCCCTTCAGAACCTTTGGATTTTTGTTGAACATTTATGTGTCAAGTGTGCTGTAGAAGTTACCATTTGGTGATTTTTTTTCTCATTGTGAACCCCCCACAGCCACCAGAACCTATTAGGTAAGTTCCCCAGCTAATATTGCTTCAAAGCTGCCCCGTTAGTATCCCTGTAAACAGCGGGCAGTGCGATGGTGGCCCAGTGGTGCACAACCTCTTTAGAAACATTTTGGGCAATTGCACACATTTGTTCATATGTTGACTAATTAATGAATTCGTTTTACAAATTAAGCACTGCCTAATAGCAACTCCAGTTATATATAGAACTCAGAGAAGATAGAAGGGAAAACCCTTGGAGAGAGGAGAGAGGTGGAGGGGCAAGTGGGCGGACACTTGATTTCGCCCAGGGCGCTGGCTAGCTTAGCAAAGGCGGCCTCTGCCCCCACATGGACACACAGGCTGAATCACACTCTAGTCAACTTTATCTTCCATCACCTTGTGTCTGTACCTGCTACTCCCATCGAGCGTTCCTTTTCCTACCAGTGGACATTAAGAACCTACCGTCAGATCCAGGGTTGCCTCGTGAAAGCAACTAGTGGGCTTGCTTCCCTGCAGATAAATATGTATAAATACCAGTTTTGCACCAACATTTAATTTAGGATAGGTGTTTAATTGTTTTACGCCCAGCCGTACCTTGCACGTTCTTCTGCCTGCACCTGTATGCTCTTAAATGTGCATATTAACAAACAGGAGCTGGGGCTGGGCTGTCAGTGTGCACACAGCACAGAGCAGGGTGTTCCTTGTGAGTGAGTGACTCACACTGTGCAGTGAGACGGCACAGTGTTTAACATCCTGTATTCCTGTACGTCCTGTTTTCTTTCTATGACTCACTCGGACTGGCGCAATCCTCTCTCCTATTAACTCTCCGCCCAATGAACAAAAATAATGGATATTCTAACCAGAGGTGTGTGATCTTACTCATTGTATAAGCTATTGCATCAACACTCGGAAGACGTGGCCCCATAGCTCAGGGGTTAGAGCACTGGTCTTGTAAACCAGGGGTCGTGAGTTCAAATCTCACTGGTGCCTCTTCCTCCTTTTTCATTAAAAATAAATATCAATATCTTTTGTAATAGTGGATATCGATAGACATATTCCTTTCAGACTATGCCACTTCAGCTCAGCAGGGCTGCAGCAATGTTCACTTTGGACCAGGACTGGAGTCCCTCAAATAAAATGAAAAGGTAAATACCCTTCTCTCCTCCAAGCAAGGTATTTGTTATGTCCATGATAGACCTTATGATATTGTATTCTAATAAAAAATGAACAGCTAATTTGCCAGGAAGGGGCTGCTGACCTCCCCCTGACTACATCCACGAGGGACAGCCGTCACCTGCAGGGCACCTTCAGCTCACAAGGTAATTTTGGGCATTTAGGGCGTTTAAATAAGTTACATTTCTTTATTTTGCCTGAACACAGTGACATTTTTAGGTCGAGCCTGGGCAGCACATGTGCTGCCCTGCAAGGCATGCTGTATTGCGTTAGGGGCTTGTAGCTCCGCCCACGCTCCACCCATATTTTTATTGGCTTGTGTTATTGTCCACTGTAAACTGTGGCTGTTCATTTGTCGTAAGGCTTAGTAGTTCCTCCTTAGTACCGCCTTGTCTCATTTTGTAACATCCCATAGCGACCCCCCCTGTTACGTGTGTTGTTACTCGGTAGGCTTTAATTACATCCTCCAAACACTATCTTCTCAAGTAGTTGTGTCCTGCCAGTTGTTGCAGGCAGGACACGCTCTCTCCAACGCTTTAAATAAAATTATAGCATGCTTTTCCAATGCAATAGGTCTCGCATTTGCAAGAGTTTAAGCTATTGACATTGTACATGGCAATGACTTTTATTTATGTGCACTGCTTGCAGGTTTTCAATGCACATAAATAAAAGACATTGTCATTTACAATGCCAATAGCTCTAACTTTTGCAAATGTGAGACCTATTGCATTATAAATGCTTGTTTTACTTGTTTTTCCAGATTAAAATAAACAGTCCCTGTTTACACAGCTCTGCCATTCAAGGTGGTTCCTCTGCATTGAACTCATGTTATGCTGAAAAGTTGTATTCTCAAAGACTATGACCTATTTTCATTAAGTGCACAAATCCGTGGATGACTCTCCTTTCGGATAATACAAAATAATCAATATTATGGACTCAAATTAATGTTTTCACTGCTTTGAACTAAAGAAAGAAGTGTTTGTGTTTAAAGTCACAAACCAGTTTACCGCTTGGGTAGGAAGTGCTTATTACTGACTTTGCCCAGTAATTCAACTGATAAATGACAGCTAAAAAACAAAAAAAGGAAATATATTCCATAACATAATTTCCCAACTCACGTAAAGCATGTAATTTGCCCACCGTTTTATTTCTAACTGCATAATTCATTAAAAAAAATAACTCCACTGCAGAATGTAAAACGCGTTTTCATGCGTAGTAGGAGTGAGGGATGTTTAGAAATGTGATCGGAAAGGGTTAAAATCAATATAAACTAAAAAAAAAAAGAAGAGGGTAAAAAAAAATAGGGCTCGTCCGGGATTTGAACCCGGGACCTCTCGCACCCGAAGCGAGAATCATACCCCTAGACCAACGAGCCGAAACATGTTTAGTTTAAGGTCTGATTTTTACAGATGTTCTCAAGACGTGCTGTGCAAAAGTTATTCTAGGTCATGATTTTGTTCACACTTATGTACAATCTGCTTAATTTCTGTAAGTGACTCCGAGAGGGTGAGCAACGTTGCTGTCTTTTAGCACCAAGATCAGTATCACTGTTGCCCCTCAGCCACAGGGCGAGTGTGATTGATGGCTCTGGGCGACAGGGTCATTTGCATAACTGCCTCTCAATGACAGGTCTCACACTGGCTTTAGGTCACACGACCAATGGGAACATTGGATCTCAGGAACACCACTTCCTCTCAGGGATAGATTCACAAACATATATTTTTGTTACACTGCAACGCGGCTGCTTGTGGATAGGTTTAGTGACGAGTGTTTTCCACTGGCAGTGACCTGACTGTAAACTCAGTGCTAAAATCAGTTAATCCACTTCCTGTCGGTGTACTCACTGCCTGTAGTGACCGGCCAGTGGTGCATCCGTCACTGACTTTTAAGAATCAGTTATCAACCTCACCTGGGCTCAGTGACAGAATGTTCTTCTCGAGGATCAGCAATCTTAACCACACTTAAATCACCCCGACTAACACACTCGGACTGGTTTCATTTCCAGCAGGTGAACTGCCACGAATCACCGACATCCTCCAGGTAGACAAGGGGGGAGGGGGCACTGCGCCCGCCACTGCAGGGATTTGTCCTCCTGTGAGACCACCCTGCCCAAAGTTGTACCTTCACCGCATTTCACTAAATAGTTATATAGAAAACTGTCTTCTGTGTGGAATATGCACAAACAAAAATACATTCTATCACAAAAAATAAAGTATAATAGCTATCGGCATCTATGTAGACGAGGTGGCCGAGTGGTTAAGGCGATGGACTGCTAATCCATTGTGCTCTGCACGCGTGGGTTCGAATCCCACCCTCGTCGGTGTTCTTTTGATTATCCCTATCACATAAATATGTGTTGCCTTTGAAGAATATTAATTTTTAAAACAATGCTAACAGCTGACCACTTTCCATGTCGGTGCAAAGAAAATAGACCTCGTTTCCCGCCGTATCTGCCTCACTCGACACGCCCCTTTAAAGTGGTGCAAACACCTTGCAACATCCTGTAACTGGGGAAATCACCTGATTTCTCTCTGCCTGACACATACAACTTATCTGACTGGCAGTGTCACCTGGTGCTCATGTAAAGCCAGCCTTTGGGCCGAGCTCGCGCTATAGAAAACTGCAAAAAACAGAGGGTCTTATTTACAAGCCCCTTGCGCCAAAAGTGCTTCACATTTAATATGGGAAAAGGTGACGCACTTGTCGCGCAAGGGGCTTGCAAATAAGCCCCAGAGTATTCTATTGAGAAAGGTGTAGTTTACTCTTCAACCATGGTGCATGTCGCCAACAACCAATCTCTGCATTTTTAGCCAATATCATTTTTCATCCAGGTATTGTAGGGCCTATGTTACAATTATGACACAGAAACAACATTTCCCTGGACGAGATGTGTTCTTAGTTGCTTAAAAGGATAGACGAGTTTTGTGATGGTGTCACGCATAAGGAGGACCACCGGTCCGCTATGTAGTTCAGGCGCGGTCTTGAGTCACGCACTGATTATTACTTCGACTTGCATTGGACAGTCGCCCGTTCACGTCTTGCACTGCAGCTCATGGGGACCAATGCACCCATCATTTAAATCCACCTTTAACTTCATTATCATAAACAGGGGCGGATTGGCAAGGCGGGCATTCGGGCATGGGCCAAAGGGCCGGTGCCTCAGTGCCCTCTGTGGGCCGTTTTTTTCTCCCCTGTCCCAGTCTACAGAGAGTGGACTAGGAAAGGGGAGAAAAAAAACCGGCCCACAGAGTGCACGGAGACAGACAGAGAAAATGAAAGCAGCCTCGCTGTGCGGCCGGACAGCGATTGTCAGCTGTGGCCTCTCCTTCACCCCTGCCCTGCCAAGCAATCAAGCTGAGGCTGGGCTGGGGAGGGGGGATTGTTTGCAAGAATCGGCCTCCCTGGGGGCCAGGTGTTTCTCAGGCCTTTGAGCCATTTTCACCTCGGCCCCCCCTGGGGCCCATGCAGCCCAGAAACGGTGTTGGTCTTAACACCTCGCCCACAGCCCTTCACATTCAGGGCATAGTGGGCGAGGAAGAATGGGTCTTGCTGTGGGGGCCAGGTGATGTTTGGAATTTTTTAATGTTATTTATTTATTTATGCGATTTTATATAGCACGGACTTTACCCGAAGGTGTCAGAGCGCTTCACACTAGGAACAGCAATAATACATGAGGAGAAAAATTACAAGTGGACAAATTCCAAAAGCAAACGTTAAGTTACATGAATCAAAAGTGACAATAGTGAGCAACCAAAATACATGAGGTAGCAATCGATACATTACAGGAGGAAAAAGTGATATGTGTGCAGGTTACAAAAGCGTACAAAGTACAAGTAGAGGTATAATACTGCAATAAATGGCAGACACTCCAGCACAAGAACAAACGTTACGTAGGCAATGGTGGCACTTGTGCAAGTATCTAAAGCAAACAAAAGTGAGAGGTAGCATACAGTGTGATACCAGAGAAAAGTGACGTGTGCAAGTTACAAAAGGGTACCATACACAGGTACAAGGGTAACACTACAGTAAATGGTAAATACTCAAACTGCCAGAACACACTGGGAAGGCACTTCCCATGCACCCGCTTCACCTCAGCCTCCCCTCTGGTGACCTGGCTACCTTGGATGACCCAGAAAGCTGTGTTTTGTGCTCCCCTGCCAGGACATTTTTCCGAGGCCTGGAGGGCTGATTAATTTACTAATTGCAGGGGCCTTACCTCTGTTCATGTGCTCCTGAGCTGAAGGTCTGGGGAGGGCTAAGTAGGTTAGTAATAGCAGGGGCTTTGGTGCTTTTCAGGTGCTTCTGTGCTGGAGGGCTGGAATAATTTTGTTACAGAAAGGGGCATTGCGATTTTTTTTAGTTGCTCAGCATGTAGGCCATTGGCACCTTGGCCCTGTGTCCTGTGCAAGAACAGTATCCTCCCACTTTCATTCCTTGTCTGTGCAAATGGTGTTTCATGAAAGGGCACGCCCCTTGAATGTGGGCCAGGCCCCTTAAATATGGGCCACGCCTCTTGAATGTGGGCCACTTTTTTTCGTCAGTGCCCGGGCCGAATTGTGATCCCAATCCGACCGTGATCATAAAGGACGTCTTAACCTTTCGCATATTCTGCAGACCAATTCAATCTTCTCGTTTTCACTCTGGCCTAAATCCCTACTCTACTGAGGCTTTATTAGTCAATTTTTAAACTCATTTTTCACTTGTCAATCTTTCCTTTACAGTGCTTTCAATTTTTGCACTTAAATGGTTATCTTTCTTGACGGTGGCAATTCCATAAATGGCCTCGAGCCGTTGCTGTGCAACACCCAGTAAACAATGTCTTGAAAGCTCACGCCCTGCTACGGCAGGTGAAGTGCACAGGATAGAGACCAGCCTGTGAAATCACCCAAGAAACAGACAAACACAGGTTTATGTATAATTTAACGTGTCGGGGTTACTGTTCATACTGTCACTATATGTCTCATGCATGTAATTTAAGCTGAGGTACATTTAAAAAACTAAAAGGGACACGTCCCTGGCTGGGCTTGAACCACCAACCTTTCGGTTAACAGCCGAACGCGCTAACCGATTGCGCCACAGAGACTGCGTGTTTTCTTTGCTGTCCTAAAAAAACTGTCTGTGATATAGTATTACGTTGTGTGCATTCAAATTGTTGGCTGCACGACTCAAATATGGGCCAACCTGATGCAAATAGCCGTGATCCTGCTAAAATAAGAACAATCCAGCTCAAACCAACAGACCACATCTGCACTGAACTTGACCAAAAGCCAATTTATTAGTTGTCTAGAAAATATAGATGTATAGAAGTTTCTGTCATGCTATGGCACAGCAACGACAGGGCCTGTGTCTGGATAAACTGGACCAGTTACAGCTTCGAGCACACCTGTGAGGAGCAGTTTAAGTCCTGTGGCCCAATGAGCAAACACTGCCCTCATGATAAGTGTGGCCAGAGGAGCAGAGTCAATGATAATTTGCCTATGACCCACCAGCTGATTAGTAATACATATTGATTTATTGTTACACAGTATGGGGTAGATTTACAAGCCCCTTGCGCCACTTTTGCATCACTTTTTCCATGTTAAAAGTGACGCAAAAGTGGCGCAAGAAGCTTGTAAATCTACCCCTGTGTCTCTAACGAAATTGACAACAAGGAAAAGCATGACTGTGAGTTGCACCGGCTTACTTTATTGATCACAAACAAACTATGGGCATATTATCAAGAATGGCGTAAAAATTATCGACACTTTAGCGGCAGTAAATTGCCGCTAAAGCAGCGATAGTGGGCTTGATAATATGCCCTTGTGAATTCCCATAGAAGCCCATGTTCTGGTGTGAAAATGGGCTTCTATGGGAATTCACAAGTGCATATTATCAAGCCCATTATTGCCGCTTTAGCGGCAGTTTCCGGCCACTAAAGCAGCGATAATTTTAACGCCGTTTTTGATAATATGCTCCGATGTTTTAAGATAGCTTAACGCGTTAAGGCACCTGATCTATAATACCGTTAATAGATCTCAGGTAGTAGGTCCGAAAGATAAAACAGCGTGAAAGGTTAACTTGTCTTATTCAGTGCATTGAATGCAGCCAGTCTGTCACAGGCTTGTATTCCATGTCATATAGCTCTACAACATTACTCATTTTTTGCAGCTGACCTTGTTCACAAATCAAATCATGATAAAAAGCTCAGAAGCTTTTGTGCTCCCCGAAAAAGTTTGCATGTGACCTAAAGAAAATATATTTCAGTCCTATCAGATTTGAACCCAATCTTCCATTCGATTGTTAATAATGTGGTTTCATTGATTTAGGACGTTGTAATAATCACTTAATACTTTCCAAAAAATCAATTGTCCTAAATGCTTTCTTGTTTGCTGTATTAATGGCCATTAGTTATGAATTTATTCCAGTGGTTGTGGTGGGAGGTATCTCAGGGGCATGACGTGCCAATACTTTTTTAATTTTAGAAAAACAGTTCCCTTAATTTTTGTAAAAAGATGATCGTCCAGGGCGGTTAATTCCGACACTTGAAATGCTTCAGCTGAAGTTCAAAATAACACCAAAACACACGAGTGAATCAAAAAAATATTTTTTCCCTTGAAAAGAACAAAGTTCAAGCAGTTCTTTGTTGATTCAAGGAAGTGTCTCAATTTATTATTCCATACACTTCCTAACATAGACAGTTGGATTATATTTTGAGACAGCCAACACATGTTTCGTCACACAGGACTTCTTCAAGGCTCAAATGATTTATAAGCGGAGTCCAAACAATGAATTAAGAACAGTGAAGTTGTCTTGCACCGAAGTTAAAAACAGGCTGGAAAATGTATAACTGAAATAGTCCACAGGAAAAATGCCAAAAGTCTGAATCTGCCTTGGGGTCCCAATCAAGACCCAAAACCGCATGAAAATCGGACAAAAGTGACAATCTCCTAAAATCGCAATGCGTTCGAAAAATACATCCCTACCATGATAAGCTGATGCGTCAACATGCAGTCTTGTATACGTGTAAAAGTCCCACCAGGACTGTGGGTATTCTTTTTTTTTATTAACTAGTGTGTGCTGTAGTGTTATTTTGAAGTTGTATTCCTACTGTTCACACAGTATGGATTATCTGCGCCTACGGTGGCTGGGTGTTGTCACCATGTGAGCACCACAATTGTTCTATCTGTTTTTTCCTGATCATCAGCTGTGATACAAGTTACAATAATGAAATCAATCTTGTTCTGTAAACACTAAATACTATTATTTGATATGCAGACAATTGACTTAGCCACTCTCTTTTATGTTTTAATGCTTCAGCTAAAGTGTAAGGCAGGGAGTCTCCTGTGCTGCGAAACTGAGGGAGCGGCAGATAGCTAAACAAACTCACTTGCTAGGGTGCCTGCTGTCTGAAAGAAATATAAATATGCGCAACTAGTCAATCTGCAGATGTAAAGGGTGAGTGGAAGCCGGTATTGACTTTAATTGATGGAACTACTTGAATCTTCCAAAAGACACATAATTATTCTTTTTGATAGGTATTTTAAGGGTGCTGCCAGCTAAATTATGAAGTGTGTGTTTTTAAGAGACAGTAATAAAAAAAGCTGCTTCTTGATGACACACATTTATTCTTTTTGAGAGGTATTGTGAGAGAGCTACCAGCCTAGCTGTGTTATGTGTGCTTTTAAGATACAGTTATAAAAATAAAAACGGCACTACATATAGTCCCTGTGTTACTAAAATCTATATTTTGGAACCACTTTCTTATCTTTAACTTTTTCACACATTTTGTATAAACTTATGTTATGCTCTGTGTAATACAAGTTTAAAATAATGAGTTATATGTACACAGTGCTCTATGTCCCAGACTGGGACCTTGTAGCACTAAATATACACAAGTCACTATTCTCCATGGCACCAAGCAGGATTCAATTCTGTGGCTCGCTGGTGCAGTTATTTCAGGTGTCATAATGCACAATACCGCATTTCCCACTGATTATCCTACCTTGCATCAGTTTTCCATTTGAACTGTGTGTTATTTTATAACTAGTTACCTGAAGATGAAAGACCCTAAAAATGTACAGAATATTAAAAAATTTTAGCCACGCCTTTGACCACACCCCTACCCTTACTCACCCTGCTTCCATTGAGCACAGCATCACAGTTTGTTCCCATGCGTTTTTTTAATGCACTTCGACCACTGATATATTCATATATCAAGCCCATAATAAACAGGAACACATCTTTGTAAATGGATCCTTCATATGTTTGTAGCACCGAGTTACAGACGTGGCATGATGGGTTGAACATTTCCATCTGAAACATCAGGGGGCACTGGCAGGAGACCCTGCAGCTGTTTGGAATTAATGATTTAAGTGAGCTGGTCTCGGTCACGTATAAAGAAAGAAATAATGCAGAGCGATCTGTTCGCACAAACGTGTGTTTAAGTTTATTTACAATTTTTGTAATAGTTAAGAGCTTACATACAATTCTATGTCAGGACAGGAGGCTCCGATTATGCTTTTCTCATTTCTTTATAATGAAATGCTCAGCAGCCAATATGATAACAAAAAACTACATTTCCCATGAACATCAGGGAACAACCATAGAGTGTACAGTATAAAAGGTCACCACACTAGTCCTTCTTCCTCTTTCTTTGCTGCTCCGCAGCCAGTTAAGTGCTCTTTCCAGTATTTACTTGTCTTTACTGTGGTTACATTATTGTATGTTGGTATTCTGTTTACCTTATTTGCCTTGACTTTGGCGCTTGCTGTGCGCTGTGTGTTGCGTCTCACTTGAGCGCTTTAGCTCCATTTGCCTGCCGTGCCTGTTTTTCCCTTTCCGTTCGTTCGGTTCCTTTCCTGGGGGCGTGTGGTCACCTCCCTGAAACCGGGCGTTTCTGTGCGCCTTTGTTTCTGTTCGTGGAGCGGGAGAAGGGGTCGCCGGCTTCTGCAGGAGCGCGAGCGCTCTCGAGTCGGTTTTTTCCTTGCGGGCAGCCGTTGCGCATGCGCACTGGCGTTATTTCCGGCTTCCCTGACAGAGCCGGTTGAGTGAAAGTCGCTTATGCGTCACAGCCCTCAGCCTGCTCGGAATTTGACCCCGTTTGACGCCGGAGTGCTGTGAAGGCTTCGGTTGTTATTTTTTCTGCATAGGCTTTGCCTAGAGTGTGTTGCTTGGTATCAGCAAGCCTTACTCCCTCCACTTTTTACAAACGACTTGAGCCTGGTTTGTGCCTGCTCTTGGGCTTGCTGTGGGGTTCTGCACTCCCCCTGACTGGTGTCTCTGGCACTCCATATTTCATTCCAGTCATCTTGTGGGCTGTAAATTTACACCTTGTGTATCATGGAAGAATACTATGGTGAGGATGATGACTACTACTATGAGGGGGATGATTCAGGTTCTCTGGAACATGATTTGGTCGAGGAATTGGACAAGGGTGTCCAGAAGTCTGTTAATAAGGCACTGGTGCGTGCCATTACCCCCCTTAAAAGACATTTGAATAAATATGCACAGCAACAGGGTTGGTTGCCGGCTGCAAAGAAGTCCTCCAAGTCTCCCGCCAATCCTCACAAGTCTGATTTCCAGAAATTGGCGAAGTCTTTAGCGGCGGAGGCCTCCAAGCCTTCTGCTTCTCCAGATACTGATGACTCTGATCAGGTGCATACCTCTGCTTCGTCTGACCATGATGAGGCTCCTCCACGGAAGCGAGTCTGCAAGGAACATTTTGTTGATGCTCCTGAGCGTCACCCTGTTTTGACCTTTGAGCCTGCTGATATTCTTCACCCTCAGTCTACCTCTTGGCTGCCTTCTCCAGCGGTTGCTGCATATATTCAGGCACACATCCGTCATCCCTTTGACTCTACTGTTAGGGCCCGGCTCCGCTCGGAATGCCCACGGCCTGATCTTGCTGATCACCTGGCGGACACGCCGGAGGTCGATCCTATGATGGTGACCTATTTAAAGAAATACGCAAAGGACCCCAAGAAGGGCCTTGACAGGTCTTGGCGATCCTGCCAAGACAAATTGCTTGATTTGCTTGGTCCTTTGACAAAGATTCCGGAACTTGGTTTCCAGGCCAAGGAGGCTTCGGCTCTTGTGGACCCTGATGAGATAATAGAATGGGCACAGAGAGCTGTATGCCAATTGGGAAACACCAATTGTGCTATTTCTTGCGAGAGACGTCGTTCTATTCTCCTAAAGTTGGACCCTAAACTGGCGGAACTCTCTACCTCTGAGTCGGGTCCAGAGGCGCAAGGTCTTCTATTCGGACAGCCTTTCTTGAAGGAGCTGACCAAGTTTGTTTCAACCTTTAGTGGCATTGATAAAGCGCAAGCTTCCTTGCGACGTGCTATGCGTCCGGTTTTTGCAAAGGCCGGACGTCATCGTGGACGCCCGTTCGGCCGCGGTTCACATCAACAGTCCCATAGAGAAGGCAACTCTCAACGTGGAGGAAGTCAAGACTCCGGTTATTCCACCAGATCGAATTTCTATCCCTCCCGCAAGGGTAGAGGGAATTATGGAAAAGGCCGTTCCGGAGGACAGCAAGGCCATTATCAAGACTCCAACGCTTCAGGTGAGCCTGATTCATGCTTGCGATGTGATTTTGGGGGGCAGAGTGCAGTTTTTTCTCGAAAACTGGCGCATGATCTCCAGCGATGCATGGGTGCTGGACACGGTTCAGGGGTTCAAAATAGAGTTTTACCAGCCCCCGCATCAGACCCATCCTCCCCTTCCTTTAAGTTTTTCCCTTCACGATCAAGCTTGCCTCTCCGAGGAAATCGACGTTCTTCTCAGAAAGGGGGCGATACTTCCCACGGTTCGTCATCCGACGGGGTTCGGCAGCTCAGTATTTCTGGTCGAGAAGAAAGGGGGCGGATCGCGCCTTGTTCTCAACCTGAAAGACTTCAAAGGAGGGGTTGTGTACCGGCACTTCAAGATGGAGGGCATCCATCTATTATGGGATCTCCTTCGCGAGGGAGATTGGATGGTCCGTCTGGACCTCAGAGACGCGTATCTATCGATTCCAATTTTCCAACCCCATCGTCGGTTCCTCCAGTTTCAGTGGATGGGTGTTTGGTACGAGTATCAGGTTCTCCCGTTCGGCCTCTCGTCGGCACCGTGGTGCTTCACGAAGCTTCTGAGGCCAGTTGTGGAACACCTCCGAGCTCGGGGTGTCCGTCTAATTATTTACTTGGACTATATTCTCCTTATGGCGGAGTGTCCTATCAGGCTCCTGACTCATCTGGAGTGGTCCATCGATCTTTTGCAATCTCTCGGTTTTCTGGTCAACATTCAGAAATCAGTTTTGACACCGACACAATCGATAGATTTTCTGGGCTTCAGGATCGATTCGGTTGCCTGTCAACTTCTCTTGCCCGGCCAGAAGATTCGTTACATCAAGAGGGAGTTGGCTTCTATTATTTCCAGACAGACTGTGTCATTGAGGTCGTTGGCACGTGTAGTAGGTCTGTTAGCGTCTTCCATTCAGGCGATCTTTCCGGGTCCTCTACATTACAGCGCAATGCAGCGTCTGAAAATCCTACATCTCCGGAAAGGCCTCAGGTACTCAGATCAGATTCCTCTGTCGGAGGAAGTGAGGTAGGAGATGCAATGGTGGTTGGACCATATGGAGGCCTGGAATGGTCGAGCCCTCTTCGGTGCGTCGCCGGAGCTAGTGATAGAGTCCGATACCAGTCGCTGGGGTTGGGGAGCCCGGTGCGGTCCTGTCTCGACGGGGGGTCGTTGGTCTCCTCAAGAATTGTCTCTCCACATAAACTGTCTAGAACTTCTAGCGGGTTCCTTTGCGATCAAGTGCTTCACTCCCCATCAGCCCAGCTGCTGCATACTCCTACGGATGGACAATGTGGCAGCAGTCCGCTATGTCAACAAGCTGGGCGAGACTCGGTCCAAAGTGCTTGCGGACATAGCCAAGAACTTTTGGCATTTTTGCCTTCAGCACAAGATCACTGTTATTGCGGAGTATCTTCCCGGTCGCCACAATCAGATTGCGGATTGGCACTCACGTCATCTTCGGGATTTCAGCGACTGGAGGCTTCATCCTCGGGTATTTCGCTCCCTCCTTCGGCGGTGGGGCCAGTGTCACATAGACCTGTTTGCTTCTCGCCTCAACACACGACTTCCGCTGTTTTACAGTTGGAGGCCGGATCCACTCGCACTGGCCACGGATGCCTTTCTTCAGGCTTGGCCATCGACTCTGTGCTATGCGTTCCCCCCATTCATGATGATCCCCAGGGTTCTGGCTTACACCAAACGACATCAGGCGGATTTGATTCTGATTACTCCGCTCTGGAGGGCTCAAGCGTGGTTCCCGGTTCTCCTGGAAATGTGTTGCGAGGCTCCTCTCCTTCCCCAGAAGTGGAATCTTTTGCTGGATCCTCTCGACGATCCGCATCCCCTGATTCTGTCCGGATCTCTCCAGTTGCTGGCGTGGCGGATCTCGGGGACCGCTGGACGTTCCCGGGCATTTCTAGCGGCGCTTCCAAATTCATTAGTGAGGCCTGGTCTCCCAATACTCACAGACGCTACAAAGGTGCTTGGAAGCGGTGGTGTGATTGGTGTGTTCAACGGGAAGTTGATCCCGTTTCAGCAGATGTCTCCTTGATCATTAATTTTCTGGCGTCCCTGGCCTCTTCCGGCCTAGCTTACAGGACAGTCAATAATTTTCGTTCTGCTTTTTCGGGTGGCCACATCCAGATTGATGGCAAGCCTGCTGGTGAACACCCCTTCATTTCCAAATTGCTTAAAGGTATTCGTCTTTCGAAACCGCCCAGTCCTAAGTATGTCTCTTTATGGGATGTTTCCATCGTTTTGCGATTCCTGGAGGCTTGGCCTTCTAACCTGTTGTTGTCCCGTAAGCAGCTGTCTGCTAAGTTGACCATGTTGTTGTGTCTTGTCACTTGTAAACGTGTGTCGGATGACCGCGCATTGGATCTTGCGGGTCGCAGTTTTACGCCAGAGGGCGTTACCTTTTGTCTTTCCAGGCGTACTAAGTCTAATACTGCATTGATTACGTATCCGTCTTTTCCCACTCATCCCAACCTTTGCGTGGTGCAGTGTCTCAAAGATTACGAGGTAAGTACTGCATCTTTACGTGCGGATATGCAGGGTCAATTGTTAATTGCTTTACAAAAATCATTTCGCCCTGTGACCCCAGCTACTTTAGCACGCTGGGTACGATGGCTCATGTCAGAAGCTGGCATTGATGTGTCTGTGTTTGGTGCACATTCTGCACATGGGGCGATGGCTGCTAAAGCTTTCTCCATGGGTGTCACTCTTTTTGACATTATGAAGGCCGCAGATTGGTCCTCTGATTCAGTTTTCAAAACATTTTATTATAAACCAATTGATCATATTGCTTCTGTGGTGGTGGATCAGCTTTGAAAAAGCATAATCGGAGCCTCCTGTCCTGACATAGAATTCAAAATTTGCAAACATACGTGACAAGAATTTTCAATTCTATTAAGGACAAGGAGGCGAGGATTATCCCACCCATTGTTATTGATTTGCATTGTTATTTGCTGTACTCTGTATTGATGATGTTGCAAAAACTCTCTCTTCCCTTGTTTTTTCCCCCCCTGGTTTGCATTATTACTCGTGCACTATTTAGATATTACGGCTGTATGTCTTTTTTCAGGTTCTGACCCGAAGTAGAGTTGGCCGGTGTCATCCATCTCCATCTTCTTCTACTGTCTGCATCCAGTTCCTTTGGATATCTGCGGCGTGCTTTGTTCTGTTCCTTTTGGTCTACGTTGGATTGCCTTTTGGACTTGAACTGTTTCCACTACAAAGAAAGAGGAAGAAGGACTAGTGTGGTGACCTTTTATACTGTACACTCTATGGTTGTTCCCTGATGTTCATGGGAAATGTAGTTTTTTGTTATCATATTGGCTGCTGAGCATTTCATTATAAAGAAATGAGAAAAGCATAATCCTCGCCTCCTTGTCCTTAATAGAATTGAAAATTCTTGTCACGTATGTTTGCAAATTTTGAATTCTTTTATTAGTAAGAGTTTACAGAAAGAAAATCCCAAAAACGAGATGTTGCATTGGCCAGGAATCGAACCCGGGCCTCCCGCATGGCAGGCGAGAATTCTACCACTGAACCACCAATGCTTCATGCCCACTTCTTCTCGGAGAGCTTATTTATGTACCGAAATCACCGTGCAATCTCACAGGTGGTATGTATATTTCATTTCCTTTTGTTGCAATATTATTGTCCACAATATGAAAGAAGAATCATGCTGAGTCAAAGAGCTCCTTACCAACCTGGCATCTTTAGTCAAACTCGCCTTTTTATCCAAATGCGTTTGACAAATGGATTTTTTAACACGCATAACATGTTAAAAGGGAAACTGTCATTTTCAGAATTTTTTTGTTGGGAAAAGCAGGACCGTTGGAGGAGGGCAACCTCGGATTGGTAACGTGGGCACTCGGGCAATGCCCGAGGGGCCGGCACCCGAGTTCCTGCTGTGGGCTGCTCTTTTGAGCAGTCTGGGGCCGATTTGGGCGGTGTCTCTATTTTCAGAATACAGCCAGCGGCCCAGTGGGTGGCTGAGTGGCCTTTCTGGAGGCAGATGGGCGCTCATTACCACCCCCCCCTCCCCCCCACCAACACCGCCGGTCGGAGGTCCCCCACCCCCGGTTTAGCAACAGGCAGAGGTATCACTCCTTTTGTCTAACTGGCCGGCCCATTAATGTGTGCACATAATGAGCGGGGCAGGGGGGCTCAGTAGAAGTGGCCTCACTTGTTTTCAGGTGTGTTTCACTAGTGTAAACTAATGTGTGCATTTTTTTCAGCCCCCCTCCTCCTCCTTTTTAATGCAATTACGCTGAAGCAGTGATTTGAGGAAAGGCATTATGTAAATTAGTCCAATTATTTTTGTGTGCCCAGGCCGATTTTCAATCCCAATCCGACCCTGGAGGAGGGTCATCTCTAGAGATCATTTTGCAGCTGTGCGAGGTTTCCCCCTCAGCCCAAATCTTTCCAGTCTCTGCCCACAGGATCTGCACGACTTTGAGAACACTTCTCTGCTCCGCTCTGCTTGTAGGTCGCCCCATCCCGAGACAACTACACAGAATGCCTTCAGTACACGTCACGTCAGCAGTACTTACCGTTACCCCTTATGCTCCTTCTGGGGAGACTTGCCAAAACTATGCAAACGTTCCATGTTTAGGGAACATTGTGCTCTACTTAATGAATCATTACATACACGCTAGTCTGATTGCTTTTAAACCTCATTTGTAACATAACGCATCCAACGGATAAACACAGAGCCGGCCACCAACATCAACGTGTCGAAAGGGGGCTTGGGGGGGTTGCCAACCGCAGGGAGGTCCCTCCCCCCCCGCAGTTTGGGAGGGTGGGGAGGGGGGGGGGGTGTTTGCAGCCATTGGGCGGATTTTTTGTATATTGGGCTGCTTTTTAGTAGCGCCCAATTTTTGTTATAAAGTCTACCTGACTCCTCCCCCGGCCACCATTTTAGATTTCGGTGACCTGGTGGCCGGGGTTTATAGTGATTTGAATTGAGGTATTTTAGTGTTGGCTTTAGTAGTTATTATGGCAGCTGAAGACTACCGTGTTCTCGAGGCCATTCGGCTTCTCAGCGAAGCGGGCCGTCTCGACTTGGTTTTGGGGGAAGTGGCAGGGCCTTCTCGGCCGACTCGTCAGGCTTCCGCTAGTGTCGCAGCTGTTGTCGCTGCCTGCATGACACCCAAACGGCCTAAGTTGGATGGGGTAAGTGAAAGGGGCTGCCCGCGCTTTCGCAAGGCGGCCCCGAGTTTGAAGGTGTGTCCGGCTGCGGTGCGGGAGGCAGGTCCTGAGGCCCCACCGCAGCCGGAGGTTATGGGAGGGTATGTTGAGCAATCGGAGGCACTGACTGCGCCAGCGGAGCTTCCCCGAGCTCTGATGGCTAAACCACGGGCTGTGTCTGCCCCTGCGCAGCATGGGCGGCACGGAGGGCGGGGTGGGTCGAAGAAGCGCTCTGCTTCCGTGGCCATAATTCCTGTCTGTGAGACAGCGCAGAGGGGGGAGAGCGTAGGCGCGCAGGAGGTCCGTTTTCACGCGCTAGCCGTTTTGTTCAGCGGCGCGTCGTGAGGGAATGTTCAGGGGCTCGTTTCACCTCTTTCATCTGTAGTGGCCGCAAAGCAAGTGTGTGGGAATGAGACACAAGGGGCTGGGCATTCTTCTGTTGTTCACCCCCCTCCTGTTTTGGGTTCTCCCAATGCGGGGGGTGAGCATGATTATGGTAATGCTGTATTTCGGGCAGGGGTTTCAGTTGAGGCCCCCCTTTAGCCCCCTCCTTTTTTCCCCCCAGGATTCCCCAAGAGGGGAAGTGGTTTTGGTGCACAGTGGTTCAGTGGGGGAAGGGGAATGGGCACAGGTGGGTCGGTGGGACATATCTCCACGTCCAGAGTTGGTGTCTGATTCAGGTCTTATGCCCTCCCTTTCCATAATTGGGCCTTTGGTGGTCAGGCTTTTGGGGGCTCTCTGGGTCCCAAGCAGGTGAGGGTAGGGCTCGATGAGAATAGGGGTCAGAGTGGAGAGTCTAGGTCTTGGGAGGGTTTGGACATATTTCCAGCTTGGTCGGAGGGGCTGAGAGACGCTGGGAATGGGGATGCTGGGATAGGGGTCAGCAGTCTGTGTAGGGTGTGAGGGTCTCTCCTAGTCGATCTTTGAGGGTTATGGGTAGGTCTGTTGGGATACAAGAGTCTGTGGAGATAGGTGATGAAGCTCAGGGAGGTCAGTTGGTGGCCCATGCGACTTCTATGGTTCAGGCCATGCTAGATTGGAGTAGTGGCGATGAGGTGGGTGATTCCCCTCCCCCGGCAGCGGCTGCACTAGGGGCCGGGGTTCCGCAGTTTAGACAAGTGGAGCCACTTAGGAGTGTAGGGCCTGGTAGGGGATTTTCTGGTGGTATTAGGGATTTTGGTGTAGGTACTTTGCAGGGTCCCGGCACATCAGTCAGAATTTTTTCTCCACAGGTTAGAGAGTTTCAAGGAGCAGCAGACTCGGTAGGGCAAAGTGCGGCCCAGTGGCGCCGAGGAGAAGGGAGGGTGGAGCCTTGCGCGGCACGTCCCGTACCGGTGGGGGATCCCGGCGCGGTCAGTAAACGCAGGTCTGGCGCGACCTCACTGGCCCCAACTTCTATACCTTCACGTCGGACAGAGCAGACGGCAGGAAATCCTTTAAGTGTTAGTCAACGTATTGGGGAGTACCGGCGGGTACAGTCGGCTCCTCCTTCTGGTGTTCTGAAAGGGTCTGGTCAGGCCCGTGTTGGTTATGACGGGTCCGGTAAGGCTCGTGTTGGTTATGAAGGGCCCGGAAGGCCCGTGGTTCGGTGTCAACTGCTGGCCCATCACAGATGGAGGAGCCATTAGTTTTGGACTACGATGAAGAGAACCTAGAGGAAGGGGAGATGTGTGAAGTGGAAGTTGGGGGGGGGCTTTCTCATGCTTCTCGTAGTTTTTTGCAGCACCGCCAGTGATACCGCCCAAGTGGGCTACAGCGTCTGGACCCAGAAGAGAGCGCGGCCCCTCGGTGCGGGTTCCTCAACTGATGGATAACGTTGAACATGTGTCATGGCGATCTGTGCCTGGTCAGGCCCCCTTGTTAGAGCCAGGTGAGAGTTCTGAACGACGGGCCAGACCAAAAATGGTGTCTGTGGGGACAGGGGGTGAAGAGGCTGAGGGTGCAAGTGAGGGAAAATTATACAAAGGTCGTTATGTTAAAGATCAAGGGGTTAGTACACAGGAGGATGAGGGAGGTTTAGGCAATAAGGTGGAGAGTGGTGTGAATACTGAGGAGGTTGCCGTAAGCAAAGATACGTTGCACAGCAAAGAATTAAAAATCAGGATGCTGCCTTACATGGGAGTGACAAACCTTTGGGTGCACACTTGATGCTGGCCACTAAAGAAAGGATTTGGAAGGGTGAATATGTTGAACTTTTGAAACTGTTACATAGAGAGGTTCGCTCCAAAGAAGGATCTAAAGAAGAAGATTATGAGCTGGCTAAGCGCCCAAAAGTGCCTTTAACCATTGAGAATTGGACGGAAGCGTTTTTGATTTATGCTTGCGTTTATTATGAAAAATTCCCAGAGCGCAGCGTTGCTATCTTTAAATACATGGATGTGATACGGAAAGCTCAAATTACTGGCAGTGGTTATGCTTGGGCACAATACGACGAGGAGTTTCGGGCTCGCTTGGCTTGGGATCCAGAGGCTAAGTGGGGTGAATTAGATACTGATTTATGGCAGCACACAATGGGGGCACCGGCAGGAGGTAAGACAATCTTTACTGCTAGTGGTCTGCCTTTAGTGTATCGGCCCTTTCAGGGGAAGCCCACCCGGGGTGGGGTGGGAAGTACGACAACGTCACAGGCAGGAGTCGGTACATGCTGGGACTTCAATAAGGGCATGTGCACCAGAGAATATTGTAGATTCAGGCTTGAATGTTCCCAGTGTGGTAGGAAACATCCTCTGGTCAAGTGTTGGGGCGCAGGGAACTCAGGCAGGCAACAGTGGTCGCGGCCAGCGGCCAGTGCTCCCAGCACGTCTCAGCAGCCCCGGTCTTCTAGAGGGGGAAAGGGTCCTCAGGGGTCTGGGCCCAAAGGCTCATACTCCGGTTAGAATAGGTCAGTTGGCAAAGGCACTGCAGGGATATGAGGATGTGAGAGTTACCAAGTTGCTACTGGAGGGTTTTGGTGAAGGGTTTCGCCTTGGTTACAACGGGCCTCGTCAGCGGCGTTGGTCAAACATTTGAAATCCGCTGAGGAACACAAAGATGTAGCGCAAGGAAAACTGGACAAAGAGGTACGAGAAGGTAGGATGGCGGGTCCCTTTGATAATTGGCCTTTACAGGACTTGATTGTGTCTCCGATTAGGGTAGTTCCCAAAAAAGAGGCTGGTCAGTATAGGTTGATTCAACATCTATCATGGCCGGAGGGGTCTTCAGTCAATGATTTTATTGATGAGGAGGCAGCCTGTGTCATATTCCTCGGTTGACGTTGCAATGTCACTGGTCGTGACTCGGGCGCAACTGCAGAAATGGCAAAAGGCGATATTAAATCTGCATTTCGACTGCTTCCAGTCCATCCAGACGATTGGAATCTTCTGGGGATCCATTTTGCTGGTAAATGGTACGTGGACAAAGCATTGCCAATGGGTTATTCTATCTCCTGTTCCCTTTTTGAAGCTTTCAGTACTTTTTTGCTATGGTTTTTCACTATGAGCTCGTTACACACTACTTGGATGATTTCTTCTTTGTAGGTTCCCCTGGTTCGACAGAGTGTCAAACAGCTCTGGACACATTTCAGGAACTCATGGATTTCATTGGTGTGCCATTGGCGCTCGAAGAGACAATGGGTCCTTGCACGACCATGTCCTTTTTGGGTATTGAAATTGATTCAATGTCTATGAGGCTCGCTTGCCCGTTGAAAAGAAGGTGACAATGTTGGAGCTTGGCAACCATGCTGCAGAGGCAAAAGGTGTCAGTGAAGGAAGTGCAGGTTTTGCTGGGCCATTTGAATTTTGCATGACGGGTGGTCAGGGCGGGGAGAACTTTTTGTAGACGCTTGGGTCGGGCTTTGTCTGGTCAACACTTACCCCATCACCATGTCCGGCTGTCAGCAGGTGTTAAGGAAGATCTTCGGATGTGGTCTGTTTTTCTACAATCCTTTAATGGAGTTCCTTTGGCCCGGAAGGAAGACTGGTTGTGGGATGTGCAAATATTTTCAGACGCGGCAGGCAGTGATGGTTTTGGTTTGTACTGGCAGGGCAAATGGTGTGCAGAACAGTGGCCTGAAGAGTGGAAGAGTGGCGGAAGGTCCATTGCGTTTTTGGAACTTTTCCCGGTGTTGGTGGCTTTAACGCTGTGGGGTCCAGATTTGGCTCATAAAAAAGTTTTTTTCGAATTGACAACATGGCTGTGGTGGACATCATTAACAGACAGTCGGCTAGAGATGAACCGATTCTGAAATTGCTTCGTGTCTTTGTGTTGGGCTGCCTGAAATTTGACATCAGTTTTAGGGCTTTACACATCCCGGGAGTGAACAATGACATTGCGGATGCTTTGTCTCGTTCGCAGTGGGAGAGATTCCATGGGCTTGCCACGGACGCGGACAGGACCTCGACCCCCATGCCAGAACATCTGTGGCATGTAGGCAACATAGGGTCATACAGCTGGTGGTAGGTTCTTTAGCTGTTTCTACTCAGGCGGCTTATTCACTGGCCTGGAATGAATTTTTAGCATCAGGCGCATGTAGACGGGAGTCTGGTTGGCAGAGATCCGAAGATGTTGTTCAGTTTATTCTGGATTTATTGGACAAAGTCTGTCTAGAGCAGGGATCTTCAAACTGTGGGGCGCGACCCCCAGGGGGGCCATGGAGTGATGTGAAGGGGGTCGCGCATTCACAGTCACACTTCTGCCCTGGCCTCCAGGGCTTCAGCTTCCCTCCTCCCCGTCCTGTGTCTCAGTCCAGGCTGCTGCTGTGAAACTCGAGCTGCTGGGGGCTCAACTGGGCAGTGTCTGGAGTCTTATCTCCAGCACGCCCGAGTTTTCACAGGTCTTTAAATACCATTAGCATATTTACATGCCTTTGTAAACTGGTTACAGAGGCTTAATGTTTTTTATGGTTCCAGTACCCCCTGGGCCCCCACTCTGCCTATTCCTTACATGTGTATTTTTACACTTACTGCTGTAGTGTGAGAATGCATTTAATGAAAAGGAATATAAAGTTTGATTGCCAAAAGAAACATGCCTGCTGTGTGTTGTTTAAAGAGCATGCAGAGACCTGCTCTTGACACTAAATAAAGTTATAAATAAAAAAGTATGTATTAATTAGATATGTGACTTTTCTGTCTTTGTTCTCTTTAATTATCAGTCATGGATCATTGAGGCATCCCTAGAACACAATTAAAAATTGCTTTCTATTTATATTTGCTGTTCTAAGTATTCACAGATAAGTGCTAACAATACAGCTTTAGGTGACTGCTTATTTCAAAATAATGAGCTGGTAACCCTAATCATAAGACTGGAAATTTGTTGCAGGATCAGCACATTATTTATTTCCTCCACCCTCGAACCCTGATTAATGCCATTATAGCAATAGTTTAACTTATATCTGAAACCCTACGCTTCAAGTTTTTGGGAATGCACCCTGCTTTCAGACAACTCACTTCTCATTCTAGCCTTCACTTTCACGCTCGCCCTGCACTCCCAGTGATCACAATGCACTCACACTGATCACCATGCACTCATAGCGATCACAATGCACTCACACTGATCGCCATGCACTCACAGCGATCGCCATGCACTCACAGCGATCACCCTGCACTCACACTGATCAAAATGCACTCACACTGGTCACCATGCACTCACAGCAATCACAATGCACTCACACTGATCACCATGCACTCACAACATTCACCCACTCACCCTGCAATCACAGTGATCATAATGTACTCACAGTGATCACAATGCACTTACAGTGATCACCATGCACTCACAACATTCACCCGCTCACCCTGCTCTCACAGTGATCACTCTGCACTAAAAATACGCTTGCATTGTTCACTCTGTACCTCACCCTGCAGTCACATGAGCACACTTCTCACCCTGCACTCATGTGACACTTCACTCACCTGTCCCCCCTCACTGCTCAATCTGAAGCTCACTCAAACAAGGCCATAACTAACCATGCACTAATTTGTCCCACTCTGCACTTACATCCGAACCCAAATTCATATGTTCACCTCACTCACCCTGCAGTCACTCCTTTTACCCTACTGTTGCATAGCTCACCGTGCAGTAACATGGGCACTCTTGTCACCCACACAGTGCAGAAGGTTAAAGTGCCTGGTACAAAGAAGATCTACCATGCACACCACAGAACTGAGTGTGAGTAAACTATGAGTAGCGCTATAAAAAAATTAAATGTTTGTCAGACAGGTGCTATAGAGAGATGAGGTGTATTGTTGGTGAGTGGTAGTGAGGGAATTCATGGAGAAGGTGGAGATACTGTTGCACCGTGTGCGACCAGTGCTAGGGCCAGCCCTGGCTGGGAGTGTTAACCCCCCCCACCCCCGAAGTTCGGGTCTAGTGGAGCCCCTGCTTCTGCCTATTATTATTTACAATTGTAGTGTGCTACTGTTACCAAAAGGTGTCCTATGGCTAATAACCATCTGCCTGCAATGTGAGAGAGGGATCCGGGGTTGGGAGAGGAGAGAAGAGAGGGATGGAAGGAAGGGGGTGAGAGGAAAGGTGCATGGGTAAACTGCTTAACTCTGCACAAGAACGCCAGGGTTTGAAGGGATCCTTGCTGCTCCCGGCCATGGCCAGGTGAGCTTCCAATGTGGCAGCGCGTATTCCTGTGGAGTGGGAGGCCCTTCACAAAGGTTGATTAGACATCTTTCTGATGTTAATTGCTATATTTTGGTTATAAACTGGTACTGATGGGGTGACATCTTTCCTCAGTGTTACTGTGTTTAAAACATTTCAAAATAATAAAGCAATGCTATCCCAAAATACACATCACAGAACATTATTTACATTTTCTATTCACACAATTTAGTCAAGCCTGTCGCATAATTTGTGTAGGAGAGTAGGGTCTGCTATCCTATGGTCACCCCAAATTTTTGCTTTTTGCTTCACTGGTTTATGACTTAATGTGGCTGTGGGCCTGCTAATCAGACCCACAGCCTGCTGTTCTCTCTCTAAATTGTTACCCATGTACTTTAGGTGCATAACAAAATTGGAACTGGTTCACCTTATTGGCCCCTGTAACAGTGTACCCAGGTACCCAGGGCATAGGTGCTTCCAAGGCCTACCAGGGGCTGCAGCATGTATTGTGCCCCCCTGGCCTGGCCTCCATATTTGACACAACTGGCTGATCACTCAGCTGGGGTAAGTCGGTGTAACCACCCCTTACTTAGGTGTAGTATGCCTATACCTAACCTAAAATGGACACATATGTTCCTATCAGTCACTCCTATGGAAGGCCTCATCAATCCTGGAGGCAGAGTGCTTGGAAATATGTGAGATGGTGCTCTGGCATGAGCTGAGCCTGCCTGCAGCTTTCGGAACCATGTCCTTTAGCTGTTCCATGATATTGCCATACCATATACTCTTAAGTGCATTATAATCCTCGCGGTTAAATGCTATCTTGGGTTTGGCTTTATCAAAACATGTCGAGTAAGGTGTCATACGAATTGGAATACTACCCCCTCGCCAGTTCTGGCGACGGGGGTAGCATTCCACCCTTCTAGAGGGACACGACATGTACCTAGCCTGAACCCCGGTTAAAGTTAAGCAGAGCCTCAGCATCACAAAATGGATGCTGCCACCGCAGACACAAGTCTGACCTCCTGCTGCTGGGAGTCCTTCCAGCGAGGGCAGCTTGGACAAAGGGTTTCCTGCCTTGGGAGGTGCTAGCACCACCCCAGACAGGATTTTGTGTATTGGGTAGGACAGGGCTGAATAGAATCAGACATGCCTGGGGCACACAAGGTGTCCCTGTGCATAGGCCAGTTCAAACCGGTGCTGGGGCCTTCCAGCCCCAGTCCTGGCGTGAAACTGGACAAAGGAAAGGGGGTGTAACCACCCCCCTTCCTGGTTCCACCCAGAGGAGGGACCTAGTAGGTGATCCGGCCCCCCAGATTCGAATAAGAGTGGGAGCTGTGTCCTGAGACTTCAGATCATCCTGAATCAACTTGAAATACAGAAGAAGACTGGACTTCGACATTCTGCTGCTCAGAAGACGGAAGAGAATCTCCCTTTTGGCCAAGGAGTGACCACCCTGTTCACACAGGCACCATCCAGCAACTCGACGTCTGCTTTGCCGCCGCCTCCCGCCGGAGCCCGAGCCCAGAGCCTGACAAGACCCAGACTCTCAGATTTCTCACAGCCCGATCCACAGTCCCTGCAAAGAAGGGACCCGTGGAGGCACCGAGAGACGTGGAACCGGACCTCTTGGAAGACCCCCAAAACGCTGACTGCTCAGCATCAGAGGTACCCTCGATGCTGTGCTTTGGGGTTTGAGAAGCCCCAACCTTGAGCAGCCCTTGCACCGAAGATCAGCCCCCCAGCATTGCCACGATCTGCGTGGGGCCCTTTTGCATCGTGCCACTTGACGCGCCTTCCCGTCCACTTGCCACGCTGCTAGTGGCCATCTTGGCGATGAAACCTTCAACTTTCACTGCAGGTCTGGTTGCTCCAGACTTGCCCTCACTCCTGTAAAAAGGAGCACCTACTCTGACCTTGCTGGTCCGAGTAACAAGCCTTTTTTGATTCCTGCGTGGCTTGCATTAGCCAAGGCCTGTTTGCTTCAATCAAGTTGCCGACACCGCCAACAGCGAGAAGCCTGCGTGGGACAGCTCGTGACCGACTTCTGGACGTCTTTGACCCCTCGTGTCTACGTGGCTGCAGAGAGAAGCTACACCTCGATACCTGTTTGCACCCGACATCGCCTGGTTCCAATCTGGTTCCACGGTAGTCACTGGCTAGTGACTTTGAACATTGTCCCCTCTGCTTTCAGGTCTTCACCTCTTCAGATCCACCCTTGGATCCACCGGAACTCTTCACATCGAGCCGCCTGCAGCATCTTCAGCTCCAAGCACCATCGACCTACGTGACGAAACCCAACACTACTTCGACCCTATGCACCCGCTTCCTGTGGGTGAGGTAACTCAGCTCCGCCGGTGTTCCCACACTGGTACACACCTCTAGTGTCTGTGTCTGAAGTTTCATCCTTCTAGGTCACTCGGAAGGTTCCTTTCTAACTAACTTTGTACTTTTTACGCACCATAGACTTTGCATTGGTGAGTGCGTGCACTTTAAACACTGCACCCGAGTCCCGCGGGCCTTTCCCGACTTCTTCACTGTTAGTCCTGAACAGCTCCAGCGATTCCCCAGGCCCTAGGCCTATTTCCTGTCCAAGTGGCATCTCTTATACCACTTTCTTAGTATATGGTTTAGGTGGCCCCTAGGGCTCATCCATAATTGTGCAACTTTTGTATATTCTAACTGTGTTTTGTTTTAACGCATTTGCTTCTGTGCTCATAAAGAGTATCAGGGTTACTTGCAGTAATAAATCCATATATATTTTCAATATATATCTGTGTGGTGTCCTTTCATTTGGTATTCAAGGGATTGTGTATGGTAAAACAGCTTGCTTCACATGCCTTTACAGAGTTTAGCCTAAAACTGCTTAGTCCATGCTACCCCTAGGATAGCTTGTCTATAAGGTTGACTTTACAACCTGCACCATAAGGGTTGCTTGGCAGGGTACAAGGTGATCACTAGAACTAGTGAGCATCATATACCAGGCCAACTTCTCACATTGGTGAGCAGCGGATTGGGATTTGAGCTTGCTGTTGTTTTACCATTACAATCTTTGAAAATATCATTTGAAAGATCATACAGGTACCTGATAGGTACACTAAAACAAGACTAGATATACTTAAGTTCTACTGAACTTAGTTGTTGTAGAGGATAGGGAGTAGCACACCCTGACTACAACTACTAGATAGGTTTTGTAGGAAAACACCAGTGTAGGTAGATTGCAACACATCCACCACACTAGAGCAATGTCTGGAGCAGAGGGATCCACTGGACCCATCTCTGTTGAGAGTGACCCTCCAAGGGCACCATCCAAATTTGCTACCTTTCCATTTAAGGAACTGAGGCAACTGTGTTCCATGAGAGGAATCAAAACAGGTCCTTCTCCTACAGCAGGACACCTCAGAGAGCTGTTAGACCAGTCTGAAGCTCTAAGGAACTCCAAACCAGGCCCCTCAGGGACTGGAGATGGAGGATCTCCCACTGAAGATGATAACCCTGATGCCCCTGCCCCTGTCGTCCAGTTAGATGAGGAAAACCAGACCACTGGGAATACTCAGCCTGAGGAAGAAGAAGAGGGGGAGGAGGTAGACAAAAGTGAGTCTGATGATAATAGAGATAGCCAGGTGTTAGTCAGCAGGCTTAACCAGGCTAACCTAAGCTTATTTGGGACTGAAGGTGGGTCCAACCCATTCAGACCCCCAAATGGACTTAACCAGGAGCATAGGAGGAGGAGGAATCACTCAGGTGAGTCCAATACTTCCCATGTTTCTAAAGGTTCTCATGGCAACTCCAGAAGGGAGTTGACTAGCCCTCAGAGAAGGGAACATGAGGCCAAAATGAGAGAGGCTGAACTTAGGATCCAGAGACAGGAATTAGAAGTTGCCCTGGCCAAAGAGAAACTTGCTAGAGCAAGGCAGCCTAGAGAGAGTGGATCAGATTCCACTGGTGGCAGCACTATCCCTAAGGATAAAGACAGGTCCTATGACAATAGAAACCTGAGTAAGATTGTGCCCCCCTACAAAGTTGGGGATGATATCCACAAGTGGATGACTGCACTTGAGAGAGCTTGCAAAGTACAGCAGGTCCCTCAGGAGCAGTGGGCAGCAATCTTGTGGCTCTCCTTTGAAGATAGAGGCCGAGACAGACTCCTCACAGTTAGTGATGGGGATTCTAGAAACTACCTGGTCTTGAAGAGTGCTCTGATTGATGGGTTAGGCTTAACCACTGAACAGTACAGGTTAATGTTCAGAGATACCCAGAAGACACAGACTCAGGACTGGTCTGAATTTGTTGAATGTGCCACTAAGGCTCTGGAGGGCTGGTTGCTGGGAAGTAAGGTTACAGACTATGAAGGATTGTACAATTTGCTTATGAGAGAACAGATTTTAAATAACTGTCAGAACCAGCAGTTGCATCAACATTTGGTTGACTCAGATCTAACCTCTCCCCAAGAATTGGGAAAGAGGGCAGACAAATGGGTTAGAACCAGAGTTAAGCAAAAGAACCAGAACCAGAACCAGGGTGGTGACCAAAAGAAAACAGACCAGAAGGGTGGGGAGCAGAAAGCTAAAGACCAGAAGTCTTCAACAGGGCCCCAAACTAATACTGAGGGTGGGTCCCAAACTTCCAAGAAGAAGAAGAAAGAAGGTCAAAGAAAACCCTGGTGTAGCTTTTGCAAAAACACCACTCACTGGACAAGTGATTGTAAAAAGGGTGGAGCCCCCAACACTGCAGCCCCTAAGGCACCTGCACCCACTAGTACAGTTAGCAGTGTTGGTCCACAGACTAAGGGGGTAGTGGGTATCACCTTGGGAACTGATGGAGATTCTGACCTAGTCAGGATCCCCACACAGGCTGTTCTGATTTGTGATGGGGAGATTGATTTTTCCCCTACTGTCAGTCCCAATAATTTGGGCAAGTACAGACAGACACCTTTAATTAATGAAAAAGTGGCTCAAGCATACAGGGACACATGTGCCAGTGTCACTATGGTGACGCCTAGCTTTGTGGACCCTGGACAATACATACCTGGTGATAATTACCTGGTGACCAATGCCAGCAATGTCACTACTACACATAGTGTGGCAATTGTTAACTTTTCCTGGGGAGGGGTAACTGGCCTAAAAAGAGTTGTGGTTAGTGCTGATCTCCCAGTAGAATGTTTGTTGGGCAATGACCTGGAGAGCTCTCTATGGTCAGAAGTTGAGTACAGGACTCATGCAGAGATGTTAGGGATATCATCACATGTCCTTGCTGTGACCAGGTCACAGGCCAAAAAGTGCCTCTCTGAACCTCAGGTCTTGGATCCTGGAACAATGGACCAAGTACCTTCCAAGACAAGGAACAGGAGGGCAAAGGCTGTGCCTTCCCAAATGCCTACAAGTGAGGATCAGCCTTCACAGGAAGATGATTCTGAGGCCCCTGAAGGAACTGTCCCTATAGAGCTTGAACCTGATCAGGTTGAGTTTCTGGGGACAGGGGGACCTTCTAGGGCAGACTTGGGGCAGGCTCAGTTATCCTGTCCTTCTCTTGAACCCCTCAGACAGCAGGCTGCTGCTGAGGCTGCTGGGAATGCTCAAGGTACCCATAAGGTTTATTGGGATGATGGGCTCCTTTATTCAGAGGGTAGAGACCCCAAGCCTGGTACAACCAGGAGGTTGGTCATACCTCTGCAATTTAGGGGCTTCCTTCTTACCTTGGCACACGGTATTCCCTTAGCAGGACACCTAGGCCAGAACAAAACATGGGACAGACTTGTCTGTCACTTTCACTGGCCTCACATGTCAGAAGATACAAAGGAGTTTTGTCGCTCCTGTGTAACCTGCCAAGCAAGTGGCAAAGCAGGTGGTTCCACAAAGGCCCCCCTTATACCATTACCTGTGGTGGGGGTGCCCTTTGAAAGAGTGGGGATTGACATTGTTGGACCAATGGATCCCCCTACAGCATCTGGGCACAGATTCATACTGGTGGTGGTGGACCATGCCACCAGGTACCCAGAGGCAATTCCACTTAGGACCACAACAGCTCCTGTTGTGGCCAGGGCCTTACTTGGAGTTTTCTCCAGAGTGGGGTTTCCTAAGGAGGTAGTATCCGATAGAGGTGCCAACTTCATGTCAGGATACTTGACAGCTATGTGGAAGGAATGTGGTGTTAACTATAAGTTCACCACTCCCTATCATCCACAATGCAATGGGCTTGTTGAGAGATTCAACAAGACCCTAAAGGGCATGATCAAAGGATTACCTGAGAAGCTCAGGCGAAGATGGGATATCCTTCTGCCCTGCCTTCTGTTTGCTTACAGAGAGGTCCCACAAAAAGGTGTTGGCTTCAGCCCCTTTGAATTGTTGTTTGGACATCCTGTAAGAGGACCCCTATGTCTGGTGAGGGAAGGATGGGAGTTACCTCTCAAAAAGCCCAAGCAAGACATAGTGGACTATGTACTTGGTCTCCGCTCCAGGATGGCTGAGTATATGGAGAAGGCATCCAAAAACCTTGAGGCTAGCCAGGCCTTACAGAAAGCTTGGCATGACCAAAAGGCTGTCCTAACTGAGTACCAGCCTGGACAGAAGGTATGGGTGTTGGAGCCAGTGGCCCCAGCAGCACTCCAAGACAGATGGTCTGGACCCCATACAATCATTGAGAAAAAGGGAGAGGTTACCTACTTGGTGGACCTTGGAACTCCCAGGAGCCCCCACAGGGTGCTCCATGTTAACAGGCTGAAAGCATATGTTGACAGGGCAGACATGGGCTTGCTCATGGCTACAGATGAGGGGCAGGAGGAAGAGAGTGACCCTCTCCCAGACCTGCTGACTCAGAACCCTGAGGATGGCTCAGTTGATGGTGTGGCCTTAGATGGCAGCCTCACTGAACATCAGCAACATGACTGTAGACAGGTTCTGCAGTCATATCGACATATGTTCTCCCTGACACCCAGTCAGACTAACTGGTGTACCCATGTGGTGGACACTAGTGATAGTCTTCCTGTAAAGAACAAAATTTACAGGCAGCCTGACCATGTCAGAGACTGTATCAAGGCTGAGGTGCAAAAGATGCTGGAGTTAGGTGTCATTGAGCCTTCAGAGAACCCCATGGCTAGCCCAGTGGTTCTGGTCCCCAAACCTCACACCAAAGATGGAAAGAGAGAGATGAGGTTCTGTGTGGATTACAGAGGACTCAATGCTGTCACCAGGACAGATGCACACCCAGTTCCAAGGGCAGATGAGCTCATAGACAAATTGGCTTCTGCCAAGTATTTGAGCACATTTGACTTGACAGCTGGCTACTGGCAAATCAGGTTAGCTGAGGAGTCTAAAGCCAAGACAGCATTTTCTACCCCCAGTGGGCATTACCAGTTTGTGGTGATGCCCTTTGGTTTGAAAAATGCACCTGCCACCTTCCAAAGGTTGGTGAATCAAGTCCTTACTGGGTTGGATGACTTTTGTGCAGCATATCTGGATGATATTGCTGTCTTTAGCTCCACCTGGGAGGATCACCTGGTCCACCTGAAGGAAGTGCTAGAGGCTCTGCAAAAGGCAGGCCTCACTATCAAGGCAACCAAGTGCCAGATAGGGCAGAGTAAGGTTGTGTACTTGGGCCACCTTGTGGGTGGAGGCCAAGTTCAACCACTGGAGAGTAAGATTCAGACCATAAAGGACTGGACTCCTCCAACTACCCAGACTCAGGTCAGAGCTTTCTTGGGCCTGACTGGGTACTACAGGAAGTTTGTTAAGAACTATGGGTCCATTGTGACTCCTCTTAATGATCTGACATCCAAGAAGATGCCCAAAAAGGTTCAGTGGACAGAATACTGTCAAAAGGCATTTGATGACCTGAAGAAGGCCATGTGCTCTGCACCTATCCTGAAGAGTCCTGACTACTCAAGAGAGTTTATTGTCCAAACAGATGCTTCTGAGTTGGGAGTGGGAGCTGTGCTTTCACAACTTAATGTAGATGGTCAAGACCAGCCCATTGCTTTCATTAGCAGAATGCTGACCCCCAGAGAGAAACGTTGGTCAGCCATTGAGAGGGAGGCCTTTGCTGTGGTGTGGGCCCTGAAGAAGTTGAGACCATACTTGTTTGGCACTCACTTCAAGATTCAGACCGACCATAAGCCCCTCTTATGGCTTAATCAGATGAAGGGTGAAAACCCCAAACTGCTCAGGTGGTCCATTTCCCTACAGGGGATGGACCGCCCAGGGACTGACCATGGTAATGCAGATGGTCTCTCCAGGTACTTCCACTTAGAACATGAAGACACAACTGGTCAAGGTTAGTCTAATGTCCCTGCGTTTGGGGGGGGGGTTGTGTAGGAGAGTAGGGTCTGCTATCCTATGGTCACCCCAAATTTTTGCTTTTTGCTTCACTGGTTTATGACTTAATGTGGCTGTGGGCCTGCTAATCAGACCCACAGCCTGCTGTTCTCTCTCTAAATTGTTACCCATGTACTTTAAGTGCATAACGAAATTGGAACTGGTTCACCTTATTGGCCCCTGTAACAGTGTACCCAGGTACCCAGGGCATAGGTGCTTCCAAGGCCTACCAGGGGCTGCAGCATGTATTGTGCCACCCCTGGCCTGGCCTCCATATTTGACACAACTGGCTGATCACTCAGCTGGGGTAAGTCGGTGTAACCATCCCTTACTTAGGTGTAGTATGCCTATACCTAACCTAAAATGGACACATATGATCCTATCAGTCACTCCTATGGAAGGCCTCATCAATCCTGGAGGCAGAGTGCTTGGAAATCGGTGAGATGGTGCTCTGGCATGAGCTGAGCCTGCCTGCAGCTTTCGGAACCATGTCCTTTAGCTGTTCCATGATATTGCCATACCATATACTCTTAAGTGCATTATAATCCTCGCGGTTAAATGCTATCTTGGGTTTGGCTTTATCAAAACATGTCGAGTAAGGTGTCATACGAATTGGAATACTACCCCCTCGCCAGTTCTGGCGACGGGGGTAGCATTCCACCCTTCTAGAGGGACACGACATGTACCTAGCCTGAACCCCGGTTAAAGTTAAGCAGAGCCTCAGCATCACAAAATGGATGCTGCCACCGCAGACACAAGTCTGACCTCCTGCTGCTGGGACTCCTTCCAGCGAGGGCAGCTTGGACAAAGGGTTTCCTGCCTTGGGAGGTGCTAGCACCACCCCAGACAGGATTTTGTGTATTGGGTAGGACAGGGCTGAATAGAATCAGACATGCCTGGGGCACACAAGGTGTCCCTGTGCATAGGCCAGTTCAAACCGGTGCTGGGGCCTTCCAGCCCCAGTCCTGGCGCGAAACTGGACAAAGGAAAGGGGGTGTAACCACCCCCCTTCCTGGTTCCACCCAGAGGAGGGACCTAGTAGGTGATCCGGCCCCCCAGATTCGAATAAGAGTGGGAGCTGTGTCCTGAGACTTGAGATCATCCTGAATCAACTTGAAATACAGAAGAAGACTGGACTTCGACATTCTGCTGCTCAGAAGACAGAAGAGAATCTCCCTTGTGGCCAAGGAGTGACCACCCTGTTCACACAGGCACCATCCAGCAACTCGATGTCTGCTTTGTCGCCGCCTCCCGCCGGAGCCCGAGCCCAGAGCCTGACAAGACCCAGACTCTCAGACTTCTCACAGCCCGATCCACAGTCCCTGCAAAGAAGGGACCCGTGGAGGCACCGAGAGACGTGGGACCGGACCTCTTGGAAGACCCCCGAAACGCTGACTGCTCAGCATCAGAGGTACCCTCGATGCTGTGCTTTGGGGTTTGAGAAGCCCCAACCTCGAGCAGCCCTTGCACCGAAGATCAGCCCCCCAGCATCGCCACAATCTGCGTGGGGCCCTTTTGCATTGTGCCACTCGATGCGCCTTCCCGTCCACTTGCCACGCGGCTAGTGGCCATCTTGGCGACGAAACCTTCAACTTTCACTGCAGGTCTGGTTGCTCGAGATTTGCCCTCGCTCCTGTAAAAAGGAGCACCTACTCTGACCTTGCTGGTCCGAGTAACAAGCCTTTTTTTATTCCTGCGTGGCTTGCATTAGCCAAGGCCTGTTTTCTTCAATCAAGTTGACGACACCGCCAACAGCGAGAAGCCTGCGTGGGACAGCTCGTGACCAACTCCTGGACGTCTTCGACCCCTCGTGTTCACGTGGCTGCAGAGAGAAGCTACACCTCGACGCCTGTTTGCACCCGACATCGCCTGGTTCCAATCTGGTTCCACGGTAGTCACTGGCTAGTGACTTTGAACATTGTCCCCTCTGCTTTCAGGTCTTCACCTCTTCAGATCCACCCTTGGATCCACCAGAACTCTTCACATCGAGCCGCCTGCAGCATCTTCAGCTCAAAGCACCATCGACCTGCGTGACGAAACCCGACACTATTTCGACCCTATGCACCCGCTTCCTGTGGGTGAGGTAACTCAGCTCCGCCGGTGTTCCCACACTGGTACACACCTCTAGTGTCTGTGTCTGAAGTTTCATCCTTCTAGGTCACTCGGAAGGTTCCTTTCTAACTAACTTTGTACTTTTTACGCACCATAGACTTTGCATTGGTGAGTGCGTGCACTTTAAACACTGCACCCGAGTCCCGCGGGCCTTTCCCGACTTCTTCACTGTTAGTCCTGAACAGCTCCAGCGATTCCCCAGGCCCTAGGCCTATTTCCTGTCCAAGTGGCATCTCTTATACCACTTTCTTAGTATATGGTTTAGGTGGCCCCTAGGGCTCATCCATAATTGTGCAACTTTTGTATATTCTAACTGTGTTTTTGTTTTAACGCATTTGCTTCTGTGCTCATAAAGAGTATCAGGGTTACTTGCAGTAATAAATCCATATATATTTTCAATATATATCTGTGTGGTGTCCTTTCATTTGGTATTCAAGGGATTGTGTATGGTAAAACAGCTTGCTTCACATGCCTTTACAGAGTTTAGCCTAAGACTGCTTAGTCCATGCTACCCCTAGGATAGCTTGTCTATAAGGTTGACTTTACAACCTGCACCATAAGGGTTGCTTGGCAGGGTACAAGGTGATCACTAGAACTAGTGAGCATCATATACCAGGCCAACTTCTCACAATTTGGTCCTCACCTGCCTCATAATTCCAGTAGCCCTGCCTAGAGGTTTACAAGTTTTTAGGTCAGGAGGGAGTCCTTACGCCTGAAAATGTTGACAGGGGGGTCCCGGCATCCAAAAGTTTGAAGACCTCTGGTCTAGAGTGACGATAGCTGGGAAGTTAGCTGGCATTGCCTTAATGGGTAAACTTCTTTGGGGATACACTCTGTCTGCAGGTGAAGTGGGGAAGAGGATGTTGGAAGGTTGGGCACGGGAGCAGGGGTCTGGACATCTTGTTCGATCTCCTTTGTCGTGGCAGACTTTAGCCAGGGTGGTTGACGCATTGCCTTTGGTGTGCAGGGATTCTTTTGAAGCGTGCCTTTTTTCTACACTTATGGTGTGGATGTTTTTTAGGGCTTTTCGGGTTTCGGAGTTGTTGGGTTCCAAGTTAATTCAGGGTCTTACATGGCAGGAGGTTCATTTGTCTAATAGAGGTGTACATATTTGGCTGCATAAGTCTAAAACAGATCAGAGAAGTAAGGGCATAGGTGTATGGTTATTAGCGTCCTCCCCCCCGGGGGCTTGCCCTTTACAGTGGGCGCGGCGTTGGTGGGTGTTGTCTGGTGGGGATGTTGAAGCCAGTGTTTTTCAACACCGTGATGGGTCTCAGACCTCTGAATATCAACTTCGGATGGTGCTTCGGAAAGCTTTGCGGAGTGTAGGTTTGGATGAGTATCAGTATGGTACTCATTCATTTCGGATTAGGGCTGCAACCGAGGCCTATCAACGGGGATGGTCCAGGCAGGATATCATGCGCGTAGGGCGTTGGTCATCTAATTGCTTTCAGCGATATGTGAGGTCTGTGGGGGGGGGGGCGCTTGCGTCATCTGCTTTGTCATAAGTCTGATGCTGTTTTTCTTTTTCAGGTTCTGTGGCTGGCCCCGGCGCAGCAGAAATGACCATATGGATTGTGGGGCACTCCTTTGTAAAATGGGCTCATGTTCAAGCTTGCCAGAGTTACTTTGGTTCATTGTTAGGTTTTAACGAACGTTTGTTTAAGGTGGTTTGGCAGGGTAAAGGTGGGATGTTGTGGAGGGAGTTGATTCCTACTCTGAATTCCTGGATGGTTGGGGGTCGGTGCCCGGATGTCTTGTTAATTCACTTGGGGGAAAATGATTTGTGTGGCGTTAAGGGTGTGGTGTTGTTGAGGGCCATGAAAAGAGATTTGACGCTTTTGAAGAAGCAATGGTCAGGTTGCCACGTGCTATTGTTGTATAGCTCCTATATATCCTTATATCGTGTTAAGTTAGCATAGGTACATTTGAGATTTAAACGCCATTTTTCCTTTCTTGCAACTTCTGCACACAACCCTTAATTGTTGACTTAGCTTTCAACCTAGTGGTTTGCCGTGGTGTATGTGAGAATAATATGTTATTGCTCTGATATCAGTCTTGTTTAATAAACCATGTCTGCACGGAGAGTGCTGAAGTTTCAGGAGCAACACGATATGGAATTGTTATGAGGTCTGATCTCCACGCTTTCATAGTCATAACACAAGTGCAGCCTTTGCCAACTTGGGCTTGAGGCGGGATTGATATTGCTTTGCACGAGAATTGTTAACACACTTGATGCGGTGCACATGCAGAGAGAGCTGGTGTATGCTGATGTGATTCCTTCATGCTAGGACACTAAGGTATGGGCCCGCCCTAAAACAACCCAAAGAGACCTTCTTAGCTAATAATATAATATATGTGTCAGGGAGGGTGAGATATAAGTGTTGTTAACTCTTATTCATTACAGCATGTTAACATGCTGTCACCATTCGCTTTTTATGTCTTAGTAACTATGCTGATAATTTTGCTACTGATAATAAGTATACTTGTATTATCAAAGATACTGCGCCTGAGAAGACGGCATTAGTAAATAAACATTTCAAATGCACATGTGTCTTCTTTACTCCATGTTCTGGTTTGTAATGATAAATATAACGAAAGAGTGTTCATGAGTCCCACGTACCCTGAGGTACTGTAAGTTCATGTTCTGGTTTGTCTAAACATTGGGTGTTTGATATGTCCAATGAGACACTGTAGCTAGCTCGGTAAGGGGTGAGTTGGTTGCTAAGGTAAGTTTTGGGACATCCTAATTTGCCGAGGTTCCACTCCTCTGTGCACAGTTCTGTGTGAGTACAGAAACCCTGCAACACTATGGACAGATTTGGTTCCCCATAGAGTTTGGAGGGGTGCTTTGAAGCCTAAAGCAGTAGATAGGGCACACAAGAAGATTAACCTGGAGGTTTCTAGATTTTGTAGAGACTTAGGTTTTGGCAGGGTTCTTCATATAGACATTCGTTTTGATACAGTCAAATTTTTCAGGAGCGATGGTGTCCATCTGTCCAGGATGGGGATGGATTTGTACTTGTTGGAGCTTAGGGAAGTTTTGTCTCGTTGTCTTCAAGTTCAGCAGTTTGCTGGTTAAGATGTCATCACTTGTAGTTCTCCCTTGTTGGCTGTTTTTTGGGGGGCAGAAAGAGGGAGGGCAGAATTCCTCCCCTCCCGCTTTCTGGGTGGCGGGGGTCAATGGTGTTTTTGCCAGGATTGGCAGGATTGTGGTGGTTCGTTTGTTTGGTTCGGTCGTTGTCAGGGTGAGTTGGGCAGGATATTTTGAGGGGGTGGTTCCTGTGGTTGGGGGAACAACGTTGCTTGAGGGGCAAGCCAGGGATTTTGGATATTAGTATGGGGGATGTGTTAAGTTTAATTGATTATGCTGGAATTTCCATTGTTGGTATTGTATAATGTTGTAATGTATGGGTGGGGGGGCGGGGCCAATGACGTTTTAGGGGTGGGGGCGGGGACTGGAGGTTGAGGAAAAGTTTATTTAGCGAGGTATAGTTTTGTAAGGCGTTTGCCGAGGTTTATGATTGTTAATGTGCACTTGTTTCAATAAAGCGGCCTTTTTCACACAGTTCACGTCTGGTGGTCTGCTTACCCCCCCCCCACCCCTCCCTCCCAAAAGACACCTTAGCAAAACACAACAGACGGACAGATTACACAGCAAAGATCCGGGTTCCAAAGTTGCTTCATTTTAGCCGAAAAAAACTCGCTGTCTACAAAATGGCCCTTGTCTCTCACAGATGATACCTCGCATTTTAAGGTCACCACTTTGTATGTTTAACAGCAAAGCTTGAATACAAGTTTGCATGCGTAAGGGCAAATAAGATTCCGAATTAAAGAAACTAGCTTGCATATTTAATAGCAACGTTTTCAATGGAAAAAATGGTTTATTTAAAAACAAAACTCAAGTATGCATTGGCCGGGAAGCGAACCCCAGTCAACTGCTTGGAAGGCAGCTATGCTCACCACTATACCACCAACACCTGTGCTGATCAAGTGTATATCAGATTACATCAAGTTACTGTACCAATAGTAGGACAGAGAATTTGTAAAATGATCAGGAATGAATTTGGGGAAACACAACACATAAACGAGTCAGTTTCTTCAAATGCTACAAATCTTAATCTAGGGGCAGTGGTGTGGCTCACTGGTTAGAGGTGGCAGACTCGTAAGCAGAGAACGGCCCGGGACCAGGGTTCAATTCCCCAGGGTCAAAACGACCAGGGTCAAAACGGACTCGATAATTCTCGCCTCGGTGCCTACTCTAACCAGGGAACACACTCGGCAACTCTGGGCACTAAGCTTGCCTCATCTCTACAACGGCCCCCCACAGACGCCTGGGATGCCTGGTTTCACCTTGGATATACCCAGAAAGGGATCATCTCACAGGGAAAACCAGGATACTCCATGGAGTCGCAGTGCGCTTTACAAGTACACCCACATCATGAAGCTTCTCCCACCCCTCTCCCCTACAAGCTAACAGCAGCTAGCACAAGAGGTGTGGTTCTTCATGGGCTCCTCCGTCTTCAACTTAATTTAAAAGCTCAACTTTAACACTAAAAGAAGGGGCTGATATAAAATGGAAAAAAGAATAGATGCCTAAGTGGCTGGAGAAGTTGGTTGAAAGGATGTGCGAGTAAAATGAAGGGTTGCTGTGTGGGTGAAAGCTTGGTGGGTGAAAGGATGGTATGGTGGGAGAAAGAATACATGCATGGGTGGGTAAAAGATTTTAATGGACGAGTGGGTCAATGGATGGGATGGTGAAAGGATGGTTGGGTGGGTGAAAGAATGGGCGGGTGAAAGGATGCATGGATAAGTGGGTGAAAGAATGGGTAGATGAAAGAATAGATGGATGTGTGTGAAAGGATGGGAGATTGAAGGAATAAATAGAGGGGAGGGTGGAAAGATGGATGGGTGGGTGAGAAGAAGGGTAGACTAGTGAGTGACTGTTATGGACACTAAGGAAACTGGAGCCTAGAACGTTACTCTGGACTTCCATGGGCAGCAGTGCTTAATTTGTGCAGGTGCGCAGCATATTGTCTGGTTGCTCAGGAGGAAGTAGTCTTTGAGGAAGTTCACTAGAGAGAAAAGACAGCACCAACAGTCAGGAAGTGTCGAGTAGAGCCATTGGAAATTAACTGAATTTGTGTGCATTGTGAGGAAAGGCTTGGAGTAAGGAGGAAACTGCATAGGAAAATGAATTGGTCAGGTGAAAAGAGTAACACAGGGCTACCAGAATTCTAAGTCCCCCCCCCCAAAAAAAGGACTAACCAGGTGAAAGATTCAGACCAGGGGTCTCAGGATACCTCTTTCTCTGAGATGCCTTGGAAATCCTAATCGGATATATCATATTCAGCTCTGTCCGTTAGTATAAGACATTGCCCCGTTGGGCTCATGCATAAGGCATTTCGTGCGGAAACATTTTGGGAACAAATCTAGACTCAGATCATTGGGCAGTTTGCCATTAACAATTGGAAGCAAGGGCAAGACTTTGGGATCTAATCAATCTCTTACCTGTAGGCAATTTAGCGCCTTGAATTTCTTCTTCCACAAGACTGTGGTCTCTAGGCGCACCAGCCCCTATTTCAGAATTCTCCTCCACAGTGTCGGGGGTATCCATGTCTCCGGAAGGTCAGTGTTTAACAGATAAGTTGGTTACTTGGAATAGTAGGTTTACTGATAATGTCTTTTTTGAAGGCCATCCTTTATCAAGCCAATCTTGCCCCCTCCCTCTCCACTACTCAATAAATATCGTTCCTTCTGTGTCAAAAAGTTTCAGGTAACCATAAAAATGTCAGGATAACTCTGGTGATTAATTTTCCTGCTGGAGAGAGATCCGAGTTGTGTCTAGTGGCAGTGAGACTCGACATAAAGTAGCACAGAAGGTTAATGTGGGTGCTGCAAAGAATGTGCACATACCATGCAGCGCACAGAACTGAGTGTGAGGGAACGATGAGTTGAACTATAACTAAAATTAAATGTATATCAGGGAGGGGCTATGGAGAGATGAGGGGCACTGCTGCTGGGCGGGAGTGAGGGAATCCATGGTGGAGGGGGTGGGGGCGCCAAAAAGATGTTGCACTTGGTGCCACCAGTGCTAGAACCAGCCCTGCCCACCCTAATTCACACACTCATTCACTCTAAGATGCAACTACGAAGATATTCACACACATTTACACACACACACATACTATCACAAGCTCGGACTTGCAGTCATGCATAGACAGACACTCCAGCATAGACGCAAGGGCACACCCTGGCATGTACATGCAGATTGCAGTTTATCCAGCCCAGAGTCAGTAGTGCAGGCCTCAGGTTGTGCAGGTCTGTGCGTGAACAGTACTAGTTTCTTTCAGTGCATTTTGGGGCGTGTAGTTCTGATGTTATAATGAGATAAAAGAGGACTACAAATCCCAGAATACAGACAAATAGCCCAGACTGGGTGAGATACTAGTTCATGGTACTCGGGGGTTGGATTGCACCTCACTTTCGCTGCTTTCTATGCCAGCCTGCGGACGTCTCCTCTCAAGCACTAGTGTCGCCAATGTATCATGGACCCAAGCGCAAGGATGGAAAAGGACCCCTTAGATGTTTTTGGAATTATAAAATACAGCAATAATCAGGGGTGAATGGGCCCTGGTATCACTGCACCTGCTGCATCAATTGCATGTACACCCCTTCTCAGGAGCACCTGTTTGTAATATTCACCCCCATGCCTTAACCAAGTCAGGCGTTCTTAACTAGGAAATTCTGCGTTATGGCGAGTACAGTCTGACTCCATTGGGTAGTTTTCAAACTTGTATTTACAGAAGTGCTTCACTCTGCCTCTTTCGAAAATAAACAATCCTTGTTTACACAGCTCTGACATTCACGGTGGTTCCTCTGCATTGAGCTCATGTTATCCTGAAAAGTTAAGTAGTATTCTCAAAGACCATGACCTGTTTTCATTAACTGCACAAATCCGTGGATGCCTCTCCTTTCGGATAGTACAAAATAATCAATATTATGGACTCAAACTAATGTTTTCAGTGCTTTGAACTAAAGAAAGAAGCAAGTCACAAACCAGTTTACCGCTTGGGTAGGAAGTGCTTATTACTGTCGTTGCCCAGTAATTAAACAGATAAATGACGGCTAATACACAAAAAAAAGTAAATATATTCCTTAACATAATTTCACAACTCACGCAAACCATGCACTTTACCCACCGTCTTATTTATAACTGTGTAATTCATAAGAAAATGAACTCCGCTGTAGAATGTAAAACGCGTTTTTATGCAGAGTAGGAGTGAGGGTTGTTTACAAATGTGATCGGAAAGGGTTCAAATCAATATAAAAAATAATATAAAGGATTGAAATCAATATAAAAATAATCAAAAAGAAAAGGGTAATAAGATAGGGCTCGTCCGGGATTTGAACCCGGGACCTCTCGCACCCGAAGCGAGAATCATACCCCTAGACCAACGAGCCGGCACATACTCCATTTTCTGTGATTTTTACAGATGTGCAAAAGATATGCTGTGCAACAGGTATGATTTTGATCACACGTATGTACAGTCTGCTTATTTTCTGTAAGTGACTCCGAGAGGGTGAGCACCGTTGCTGTCTTTTAGCACCAAGATCAGTATCACTGTTGCCCCTCAGCCACAGGGCGAGTGTGATCGATGGCTCTGGGTGACTGGACCATTTGCATAACTGCCTCTCAAGATCAGTTATTCCATTTCCTGTCGGTGTTCTCATTGCCTGTAGTGACCGGCCAGTGGTGCATCCGCCACTGACTTTTAAGAATCAGTTACCAACCTCACCTGGGCTCAGTGACATAATGTTCTTCTCGAGGATCAGCCATCTTAACCACACTTAAATCACCCCGACTAACACACTCGGACTGGTTTCATTTCCAGCAGGTGAACTGCCACGAATCACCAACATCCCCCAGGTAGACTAGTGGGGGGAACTGCGCCCGCCACTGCAGGGATTTTTTCTCCTGTGAGACCACCCTGCCCAAAGTTGTACCTCGACCGCATTTCACAAAATAGTTATATGGAAAACTCTGTCCCCTGTGGAGCGTCCACGAATAAAAAAGTTTGATAGAGATTATCTCTCATCAGGACGAGGTGGCCGAGTGGTTAAGGCGATGGACTGCTAATCCATTGTGCTCTGCACGCGTGGGTTCGAATCCCACCCTCGTCGATGTACTTTTGATAATAGCTATATATAGAAAATAAAACTAATTTCCAACCGTATCTGCCTCACTTGACACGCCCCTTTAAAGAGGTACAAACACCTTGCAACATCCTGTAACTGGGGAAATCGCCTCATTTCTCCACCTGAAACATACACATCACCTGACTGGCAGTGTCAGCTAGTGCTCATGTAAAGCACTCCAATGCCTTTGGGCCGAGCTCCCGCTATAGAAAGCTGCATCCATCATTTAAATCCACCTTTAACTTCAGTATCAGTAAGTGGGGAAGAGGGTTCAGTGCATTCAACTATGCATTACCTCCTCGTCCTGTCTTCCTCGCCACAGTAATCACATATGAGCCTCCGGCTCCACACAGAACTCCAAGTAAAATAAAAGAGCAGCGCTCTAGTCTCCCCTCCCTCCTCCAATATGGCCCCAGAGGCTTCATCCAATCCTATAAAAGGATACATATCAACCAGCACGACCTGTTCTTTTTTTCTGCACTTCTCCGAGTGCTGTGTTTTTCCCTGCTGGTCAGGTGAGTGGGGCTGGGATCCTGCTTGAGCTGTCCCCTTCTGCCCTTTTGGTATTGAGTTTGGGGGTAGTAGTGTTGTGCTAGTGTTGTTTTTCTATGCACTTTGTGGATTGTGTTTTTCATTTTGTCTCGTACTTTTAAATTTTCTTGCCCCCTTCTTTTGCCATTATTGCCTCTCGTCCTGCTTTAGCGGACTTCTGGGCTTGTTCTTTCGGCTTGTTTTGCGGGACGCATGGGTTCCTGGAAGCCGTTTTTCTTTTGTTTCCGACCGCGCGTCCTGCTGAGCGGGCGTTGCGCGGCCGGGTGCCTTTGCTCTGGGGGCCGGAGGCTCCCGTTGCACTTCCCTACCTGCTGCCGAGGCGGGGTGCACTTGCTGTGGGGGCCGGAGGCTCCCGGTCGCATTTCCCTACCTGCTGCCGAGGCCGGGTGCTCTTGCTGTGGGGGCCGGAGGCTCCCGGTCGCATTTCCCTACCTGCTGCCGGGGCCGGGTGCGCTTGTTGTGGGGGCCGGAGGCTCCCGGCCGCATTCCTTGCCTGCTGCAGTTCTGGGCATATTCTTTAGCTGCGATCAGCTTTCGGATTTCTCCGACCACGCAAGGCGGTATATGGCTGTCTTTTTGCGCATGCGCGCGGCTCTTCTTCAATGCATTTATGTGTTTGGAGTCATGCTTGGGTTGATTTATGTGGTTGCCTAGCAACCTCGGGGCCTTTTTCGGCCAGGCATGTTGTCCTGTTCATTGCTTGTGTTGACTCCACTCGTCCACTCGTGTGTGGATGTGATGGGGCGTGGTTCTCTAGCCTTTCCTGCTCCTGGGTCCTTGCAATGGACTTCTGGGTCAGAGGTGGCAATTCATTCTTTTGATTTGTTGCAGCTTTGATTCCTTCTGCTATGGCTACGGCATTGCAGGGTCAGGTGCCTGTTCCTCCTGATGATGAGGCGTAGGTGGATGACGCTACTGCTGCTGGTTCTGTCGATGTTGTGGACGTTGATGTCCGGGGTCGCTTTGTGCTGCCTAATGGTGGTGCTGGGTTACATTCGTGTGAACTTGGTGTTTCCTGCATTTTTGGTGGATCTAGTGGACGTTCTGTTTTCGCGGTATCAGCGCCCTGGGACTGATTCTTTGCCTATACATTCTTCTGTTTTGATATGGATACATGTATGGAAGTATGTGGTCAGGGGTTCGTTTTCACATTTTTGTGTACACGATACCCGCTGCGGGATTTTGCTGTGCGTAATGGTGGGTGCGGTGGAGCGCACTTTTGCAGCTGCATTGTTTTTCTATCATCTTCTACTCTGGCGTTGTTGGAGCAGCGGGTGCGCCTGCTTTCTGGTGTTTTCCTTTGTTCTTCGCTCCTGGATAGATGGTGCTGCGCTGTATATTCTCCGGATGATGATCCCTTTTTCGGGTGTTTAGTTGTTTGATCCTCCTTTGGATGTCATGGTGGTGTTGCCTGCGGAGGACCGTATGATCCTTGCTCCTGGGCGTACTGATCGCTTCCATGCCTTTGGTTCCCTGAGTGCTTTTGTTCATTCCTGGATGGTTGGCCCTTTCATGGAAGGGGGCGTGGCCGGGGTACTCCTTTCTTTGACAAGTCCCGGTTCTCTGGTGCTTCTGCCTCCTCCGCTCCCACTTCCTATTCATGTAGGGCTCGCTCCTGGTGTCGGCCCGGTTGGGGGTCGTCTCCCTTGATTCATAGACTATTGACGCGAGACTGTGTCGGACATACGGGTTCTTCGAGTGGTTTCGAAGGGTGTTCGTCTTGGGTTTTCCCAGACTCCCCCAGACTGTTTCAGGGCCACGCCTTGTCCCGGAGACCCTGTAAGGAGATTGGCGCTTTTGGGACGGCATCGATTCCCTGGTGGTCAAGAGGGCGGTGATTCCTGTTCCCCGCGATCAATTGGGGTTGGGTGTGTATTCCATCCTGTTCCTGATGTCCGTGCGCACTGGGGTTCTTCGGTCAGTGATGGACCTAACGTGGTTGTATGCTTGCATCCCTCACATGAAGTTCAATATGGTTTCGCTTCGGTTGATCCTTCCTCTGTTGTCTCAGGGCGTCTTCCTTGCTTCAATGGACTTGTGTGATGCTTATATGCATATCCCTGTTCATCCAGCCTCTCTGAGATTTCTCCAGTTTTGCGTGCTGGGTCGTCATTTCCTTTTCCAGGTACTGCCCCTTGGGCTCTGCTCTGCTCCTAGGATCTTTACTAAGGTTCTGGCTCCTCTTATTGGACATTTGCATGGGGAGGGCGTCAGTGTTTTTCCTTATCTGGACGACATTTGTTTATGCTTCTTCTCTTCCTGAGGCGGAGTTGCATGTCCAGTGGGTGTGCCATGTCCTGGAGCATCATGGGTTCCTAGTGATTGTGCCGATGTCCTCCCTGGTTCCTGCGCAGGTATTGGCTTTCATTGGGGCTCTGTGCAGGACTCTGTTGGGGATGGTGTTCCTGCCCCCTCCCGGGATTCTGTCCCTGATGTCTGCAGTTCGTGACCTGTTGTTGGGGCGTTCTCATCCTGTGAGCCTTTGGTTGAAGGTTCAGGTTCTGATGTCGGCGTCGTTTTTGACGGTGCCGTGGGCTCGCCTCCACATGTACCCGGTGGGGTCCCGCGTTTTGTCGCATTGGGACCCCTGTTCCCTCGATATGGGTATTTTGGTTCCTTTGTCGGAGGATGTTCGGGTGGTCCTGTGTTGGTGGTTGGACGGAGGTCATCTGTCCAAGGGCCGCCCTTTTCTGATTGTTCCCACCCGCATGGTCACTACCGATGCCAGCCTGCTGGGGTGGGGTGCTAATCTGGGGGATTCGACGACTCAGGGGGTTTGGCCTCAGTCTGTATTGTCATGTTCCTCCAACTACAAGGAGCTGGAGGCCGTCCTTCTGGGTCTGTTGGACTTCTCGGATCTTGTTCAGGGTCACCACGTGCTGATCCGGACGGCCAATCCGGTGGTGATGTCTTATGTGAACCACCAAGGGGGGTGCAGGGTTCGCTCCCTCAGTTGACTGGCCCGTCGGATTGGTTCTTGGGCGGAGGTGCATCTGGAGTCCCTGTCTGCCATCTACCTGCCAGGTGCGGAGAACGCTGTGGCGGATTGTCTGAGCCGGGTGTTTCCTTCCATGGGGTCCTTGTCCCTCAAGCGATGGATGTTCAGGTGGTTGCAGGTGATGTTTGGCTGTCCGATTGTGGACCTGTTTGCCTCCCGGGACAATGCCCAGATCCGTTGTTTTTGCATGATTATGCCTTGCCAGGATGCCTGGAGGGTGGACGCCCTTTCGTTCATTGGGCCGGAGGGTCTGTTTTATGCATTCCCCCCTGTTCCCCTGATTCCGGCTGTGTTGCAGAAGATCAAGCGGGAGGGGTCGTTGGTGCTTCTAATTGCTCCTTGTTGGAAGCGTCGCCCTTGGTATCCACTGCTGTTGGAATTGGCTGTGTCTCCAGGGTGGGCCTTGCCATTCGTGCCTTACCCTCTGATGGGTCCTCTTCTTCCTCTGCCTGTGTTCCGTTCCCTGGGTCTGCGGGCCTGGCTCTTGAGAGGGTTTCTCTGATGCGAGAGGGTTGTTCTGTGACTGTGGCTGGGGTCATTCAGCGGTCCCGGCGGCCTTCTACGCTTAAGTCCTACGCCAAGCACTGGGATAATTTTGCTTCTTGGTGTGTTGGTCGTGAGCTTTCGTTGGATTCTTTGGATCCTGCTCGCATTCTGGATTTTCTGAATGATGGATTTGTGCTGGGCTTGGCCATTTCGACTCTTGGGGCTCAATGGGCCGCCATTCGGGCGTTTCATGTCCTGCCTTTGGTTTCTATTTCTCCATTGGTTGCTAGACTTTTTAAATCTCTTTCTTTCCAACGCCCCCGTCCTATCATGTGTCCTCCTCCTTGGGACCTTCCTTTGGTTTTGCGTTCCTTGCAGTTGGCTCCTTTCGACCCTTTGGAGTCTGTGGACTTGAAGTTTTTGGCTCTCAAGGTGGTGTTTCTTGTGGCGATTGCCTCTGCCAGGCGTATGGGTGAGTTGGGTGCTTTCCTTCGTTCTGCCCCGTTTTTGTTGGTTTTGGCGGACCGTGTGGTCTTGCGCCCTCATCCTACTTTTGTTCCTGAGGTTGATTCTTATTTTCACCGGTCTGCTGAGGTGGTTCTTCCGGTTCTTTGTCCTACTCCTTCCTCGTCTGAGGTGTCTCTTTTGCACCTCTTGGATGTTCGGCGTGCCTTGCTGATTTATTTGTCTCGCACGTCTTCCCTTTGTACAGTTGACAACTTGTTTGTGAATTTTGGTTTGTCACGTCTGGGTTTGAAACCCTTCTTCTCCATGATCAGTCGTTGGATTAAGGAGGCCATTCTGTTGGCATATGCTTCGGTCTCTGAGGTCCCCTCCCTTCCTGTTCAAGGTCGTTCCACCAAATCTGTGGCTGTGTCCTGGGCTTCTTTCAAAGGGGTGTCTATGGAGGATGTTTGCAGGGCTGCTACGTGGTCTTCTCCGCATACCTTCATGTCCCATTACCGCCTCCAACTTGGGGGTGGGGGTTCTGTTTCGTTTGCCTCTTCTGTTTTATCTGCTGGGGTACCTTGAGAGGTTGTCCCTTTTGGGTTGTTGTGCCTCTGTATATTAAAATATGTTTTCGCTGCACTGTTGGTGTGGTCTGTTTTCCTTACATGAAGCTGATTGCTTTGGTATCGGCTCATATGTGATTACTGTGGCGAGGAAGACAGGACGAGGAGGTAATGCCCCGGTTACTTACCGGTAATCTTCATTACTCCGAGTCCATGTCTTCCTCGCCACAGTATAGTTTCCCTTCCCTCCCGGCCCTGGTGGTGGCTTCATGTCTGCGGCTTGGTTTTTCAGGTCGTGCTGGTTGATATGTATCCTTTTATAGGATTGGATGAAGCCTCTGGGGCCATATTGGAGGAGGGAGGGGAGACTAGAGCGCTGCTCTTTTATTTTACTTGGAGTTCTGTGTGGAGCCGGAGGCTCATATGTGATTACTGTGGCGAGGAAGACATGGACTCGGAGTAATGAAGATTACCGGTAAGTAACCGGGGCAATCCCTCACGGACGTCTTAACTTTTCGCATAATCTGCAGACAAATTTAATCTTCTCGTTTTCACTCTGGCCTCAATTCCTTCTCTACTGAGGCTTTATTAGTCTATTTTAAACTTGTTTTGCACTTGTCAATCTTTCCTTTACAGTGCTTTCTATTTTTGAACTTAAGTAGCTATGTTTCTAGCCCGTGACCAATTCCATAAATGGCCTCGAGATGTCGCTGTGCTACACCCAGTAAATAATGACTCGAAAGCTCACGCCCTGCTGCGGCAGGTGAAGTGCACAGAATAGAGACCAGCCTGTGAAATCACCTAGGAAACAGACACACACAGGTTTATTTACAATTTAACGTTTGGAGGTAACTGTTCATACTGTCATTATATGTCTCATAATGCAGCCAGGAGCTGTCACCCAGCTGCTATATTTTATGGACAATTTGCTCCTCACGCAAATTCCAACGGATCACGTGAGAGTTTACTTTCGCACTCATCTTTACTTTCACGAGAAGGGTAGTTTTAAATATACCATGGAAATGTAAAGAAATCATGTTTGTTTCTGAAGCTAAGGTACAGGTAAAATAAATGAATAAAAGAACACGTCCCTGGGTGGGCTTGAACCACCAACCTTTCGGTAAACAGCCAAACGCGCTAACCAATTGCGCCACAGAGACTGCATGTTGCTAAAATTGCTCTCATTAAAGAATGGTGGAACGTGTGTGGTACAGTATCATAGAGTGTGTATGTACATTGTTCGCTGCATGACTCCAATTTTGGGCCAACCTGATGCAAATAGCCTTGGTCATGCTAAAATAAGAACAGTCCAGCTCAAACCAACAGGCCACATCTGCACTGAACTCGACCACAAGCCAATTTATTAGTTGTGTCTAGAATATATAGTTGTATAGAAGCTATGGTTGTGATATGGCACAGCAACGACAGGACCTGCATCTGGATAAACTGGACCAGTTACAGCTTGGACCACACCTGTGAGGAGCAGTTTAACCGCATCGCTGCGGCGTCTATTCCGCCCCAGCGCTTAAGGGGCAGGGCGGCAATGCGGCGGCCACATGCTGATGACGGTACTGCTCCGTCATCAGCCGCGGTTGGGCTGTGCTCATGACGGAGCGGTTCCGTCATTGCCCCGCCCGCTCAATAGAACGCACCGCGCAGGCGCGGCGGCCGGGCCATGATGGAACCGCTCCGTCATCAGCACAGCCCAACCGCAGCTGATGACGGAGCGGTTCCGTCATCAGCATGGAAAGGGCTAAGTTCTGTGGCCCAATGAGCAAATTCTGCCCTCATGGTAACTGTGGCCAGAGGAGCAGAATCAATGACAATTTGCCTAGGATCCACCAGCTGACTACTAATACATATTAATTTGTTGTTACACAGTGTGGGGCTTATTTATGAGCCCTTGCGTCACTTTTGTGCCGCCGGTGCGTCACTTTTTGTGACGCACCAGCAGCGTAAAAAATGTGCCTTGTTGCACCATATTTACAAAGTGACGCATGTAGGTAGATATGTCACTTTGTAAAACCCTGCGTCACATTATGCCTGCGCCTTGTATAATGTATGCAGGGGGGTGTTCCAACGCAAGTAAAGGTCATAGAAGTGATGTAGTGAAATCTAGATTTCACTGTGCCTCTTCTAGGATGCAAATGCGTCAATATCTTACGCCTGGCCCATGGCAGGTGTAAGACTGACGCAGGCACATTTTACATTGGATTTGCCCATGTGTAATGATCCTTTGCTAGCGTTGGGTCACTTTTGTGACACACTCCAGCAATGCGTATTTTATGTGCCTACAGATACATCAGAAATACTGAGGTATCTGTAACTCCTTGCGACAAGATGCGTCATACTGTAAATATGACGCCTCATTGGTGTCACAAGGAGGGCGCAATGAAAAGGGACGCAACACTGTTTTCTCACAGGGATGCGTCACTTTTCATAAATGAGGCCCTATATCTCTAACGAAATGGACAAGGAAAAGCATGATTGTGAGTTGCACCGGCTTGCTTTATTGATCACCACAAACTGCGGTTTCAGATAGCTCAATGGGTTAAGGCAACTGATCAATAATATGGTTAATAGATCTCAGGTAGTAGGTTTGAATGATAAAACAGCGTGAAGGGTTAACTTGTCTTATTTATTGCATTGCCTGCAACCAGCTTGTCGCAGGTTTGTATTCCATATCAAATAGCTCAACAACATTACCCATTTTTTGCAGGTGAACTTGTTCACAAATCAAATCATGATAAATAAAATTCAGAGGCTTTTGTCCTCTCCAAAAATTTTGCATGTGACCTAAAGAACATATATGTCAGTCCTATCAGATTTTAACCCAATCTTTCATTCTATTGTTAATAATGTGGTTTCATTGATTTAGGAAGTTGTAATAATCAATTATTAAGTTCCCAAAAAACAATTGTCATTAATGCTTTCTTGTTTGCTGTATTGATGGCCGTTTTACTGTAATTATTCCAGGGGTCGAAGTGGGAGGGATCTGAGGGTCATGAAGTGTCCATACTTTCTTAATTTTAGAAAGACAGTTCCCAACTTTTTGTGAAAATACGACCGCCTGGGGATGGTTAATTCCGGCAGTTGAAATGCTTCAGCTAAAGTTAAAAATAACACCAAAGCACACACTAGTTATTTTAAAAAAAAACACTTGATAAGAACAAAGTTCACACACTTCTTTGTTGATTCAATGAAGTGTCTCCATTAATTATTCAAGAAAACAACAAGCTGATGAGAGGCAACACAAAAGAATAACAATGGGTTAAGACTCAGAAAGAAGAGTTCGTTTGCAGATGTTGTTGGTTTCTGATGCAAGTCCTTTATTTGAAACAAGCCTTTAAATCCTTTTGGATACAGCTAATGCGTTTCACCCTTCATGAGGACTTCTTCAGGGCTGTAAATACATACAACATAACTCACTTTAAAATCCTACTAAACAGTAAGGTAATGACTGTCAATCTGCAAATGTAAAGGGAGAGTGGAAGCCTGTATTGACTTTAATTGATGGAACTACTTGAATCTTCCTATTGACACAGAATTATTCTTTGTGATAGGTATTTTAAGGGAGCTGTCAGCTAAATTATGAAGTGTGTGTTTTTAAGAGACAGTAATGAAAAAGCTGCTTCTTGATGCCACACATTTATTCTTTTTGAGAGGTATTGTGAGTGAGCTACCAGCCTAGTTGTGTTATATGTGCTTTTCAAAAGACAGTTATAAAAAAAAATGCACTACATATAGTTCTGGTATTAATAAGATCTATATTTTGGAACCACTTTATTATCTTTAACTTGTTCGCACATTTTGAAGAAACTTATATTATGCTCTGTGTAATACAAGTTTAAAATAATAAGGTATATGTACACAGTGCTTTATGTCCCAGACTGGGACCTTGTAGAATTAAATATACGCAAGTCACTATTCTCCATGGCACCAACCAGGATTCAATTCTGTGGCTCGCTGGTGCAGTTATTTCAGGTGTCATAATGCACAATACCGCACTTCCCACTGATTATCCTACCTTGCATCAGTTTCCCATTTGAACTGTACATTATTTTATAAGTAGTTACCTGAAGGTGAAAGACCAAAAATGCACAGAATATTTTATTTTTTTAACTACGCCTTTGGCCACACCCCTACCCTTACTCACCCTGCTCCCACTGTGCACAGCCTCACAGTTCATTCCCATACGTTTTTTAAATGCACTTCGACCACTGAATTATAGATATAAAGCCCATCATAAACAGGAACACATCTTTGTAAACGAGTCAATCATATGTTTGCACAAACTGACTGAGCTATAGACGTGGCATAATGGGTTGAACATTTCCATATGAAACACCAGGGGGCGGTGGCAGGAGACCCTGCTGCTGCTTTGAATGAATGATTTAAGTGAGCTGTTCTTGGTCACACATGATGCAACGCGCTCTGTTGGCATAAACATATCTTTGGGTTTATTTACAATTTGTAAAATATTTCAAGAGTTTCCAGGAACATTTTCCAAAAACAATGTGTTGCATTGGCCGGGAATCGAACCCGGGCCTCCCGCGTGGCAGGCGAGAATTCTACCACTGAACCACCAATGCTTCATATCAGAGATTGTCTGTAAGACATTTAATTATTGAAGAAACCGGTGCGATCCCCGTAGTATGATTTCTTAATTTATATTTGTTGCAACATTATTGTACATGATTTGAAGGAAGAAGCTGTCACATAACACATATTGAGTCAAAGGGCTCCTTACCAACCTGGCTCCTTTAGTCGAACTCGACTTTCTATACAAATGCATTTGACAGAGAGAGTTTTTTTAACACGCATAAAATGTTAAAAGGGAAACTACAATTTCCAGAATACATTTTTTTGTTGGGAAAAACAGGACAGTTGGAGGCGGATTATCTCGATGGATCATATTGCAGCTGTGCGAGGTTTCCCCCTCAGCCCAAACCTTTCCAGTCTCAGCCCACAGGATCTGCACGACTTTGAGAACACGTCTCTCCTCCGCTCTGCTGGTAGGTCGCCCCATCCCGAGACAACTACACAGAATGTCTTCAGTACACGTCACGTCAGCAGTACTTACGGTTCCTGCTTGTGTCCGCTTCTGGGGAGACATGCCAACACTATGCAAACAATCCACATTTAAGTATTCCATGTTTAGGGAACATTGGGCTCTACATAATGAATTATCACATACACGCTAGTCTGATTGTTTTTAAACCTCATTTGTACATAACACCACAAAAATATGGATTGCGCATCCACCGGATAAGGACAGAGCCGGCCACCAACATCAACGCGTCGAAAAGGGACACTTTAGCAAAACAAAAGGGACAGATTACAAAGGAAAGATCCGGGTTCCAAAGTTGCTTCATTTTAGCCAAAAGAAACCCGCTGTCTACAAAACGGCCCTTGACTCTCACGGCTGATACCTCGCATTTTTAGTGCACCACTTTGTATGTTTAACAGCAAAGCTTGAATACAAGTTTGCATGCTTAAGGGCAAAAAAGATTCAGAATTAAAGAAAGCAGCTTGCATATTTAATAGCAAAGTTTTAAATGAAAAAAATGGTATATTTAAAAACAAATTTGAAGTCTGCGTTGGCCGGGAATCGAACCCGGGTCAACTGCTTGGAAGGAAGCTATGCTCACCTGAAGAAGATCAGCAAAAATGGTCAGGCGATTTAATCGATGTCTCTTCAGTAATTTTGCCCGGCGTTAAACGCCTCTAATACCTTACAAAGATTATCAAACACAGAGGCAGGCGCTGGAGACAGGAAGACAGGAAACACGTTTTATTCCGACGGAGCAGAACACATCAGATCGGACAACAAGGTATCGTCTCGAGGTGCTCTCTGACAGCCTCTCTGAGACCTGGTCTTTTATACACTGGTTTATGACATGTGACCTTTCTTTATTACAACAAAGACATTGTGAAGTATGAGGTTGACATCCCCGGCACCCCCCCAGTTCCGGCCCACTCCAACACATGACAACAGTAGAGGTCCTCACCCCCCATACAACAGGAGGGGGCTATCACGCAGCTGAGTGTTTCGCCAATTCCTTTGGAATGTGTGCGCCTGATCGAATCTCAAGGGATGGGGAGGTCATGATCAATAGTAGCTCCTTTGAAAAGGGTCGAGTGCATGCAGTAGTGGGCAATAAACTGTACCCTCAGGCCAAGGGATGACCAGCGGTTCGTACAGACAATCGGGATCAGAGGAAGGGGTCATCAAAGGAGAGGTATTCATGGAAGAAAAGGATCAGTGTGATCAGCGTGGATAATCGGAAGGAGGTGTTGGTCAGGCGCGGGGTGTAATTCCTAGAGACAGAGTCATGTTGGAAGAGGAGGGTTCATGACTTACGCATGTGGATGCGGGGTCAGCCAGAGTGCATGGGGGAGGCTTGCAGGGTCAGGGAAGTGTGCTGACGATCGATCGTGAACAGGGAGATCATGGTACCTAAAATGGCTGTCGTGTATGTTCATACGTGAGTCTGTCATACGTGAGTCTGAGAAATGGACAAGATGGCGCAGATGATGTTTAGTTCATAGACTAAAATTCCACAGTCCTCCCTTTTAACATGTCTCGCCAACTTGTCAATTCGGATCTATCCCCATAAGACCACGTATTTCTACCTCATAGAGGGGGCTCATGTGTTCAGTTCGACAGTCCAAAGTCTTAGGGCACATACAGTTAGAAATGAGTGAACACAAAGGTGGCAAACATTGAATACCTAAGCAGCACCCACACAGTACCACAACTGGTATCAGTATAAATGTAAACAATCTCCATCCCCAGTCCTTCAAAGTGTCCCAAAACCAGCCTCCAAGCGACCATCCTTCTTGCTCTTGGTGAACCTCTGAGGATAGTCTGTGGAGGTGTTCAATTGCTTTGTAGACTGAAGGCGAGTTATCTGGCACGTAGGTGCAATAGCTGGAGCCGATGATGCGGCATGCTCCTCCACGGTCGGCCAGAATCACATCTAGAACAAGGCGGTTTTGGAGAGCCACCAGGCGGACTGCCTGAAGCTCAGCCGTGTTGTTAGCAAGGATGCCAGCCGTGATGTTAATGGTTGTTTCTACTGCCTGAGTTAGGTGTCGGATAGCGCGGCTGTTTGCCATGGGTCCCCACAGAGGAACAAGTCCCTTTGCTGCATCCAGGAACTGTGCTCCGGTGGAGTCGGCTTGTTCAACAGCTCCGGCGCGCTTTTGCCGGTGGTGGTAGGCTGAGGCCACATACGTGGGAGGAAGAATGAAGGCGATGTAGCACGTACCCCTCCAACCTTTCGGGAGCCAGGTGTAACCTTTGGTGCCACAAACAAAGTACATATTCGGAGAAGCAACAAAGGAAGGAGGATCAACTGAGACCAATGTTCTGGTGATGCGGCAGGAACTGTGTCCCACCAGCTGCGTTCCCTGGCCTTCGAGACACACAAGTCCTGTGACATTGATGACAGACAGGGCCACGGTCAGGGTGGCAGCTGTTTGCTTCCGCAGGTGGGAGAAGGTGGGTCTGGCTGGATTGTGGAGTACTTGCACTTCGACTCTTTCTTTGGCAGGGATGTTCATAAGGAAGGCGGAACCTGAGACCGCAGGACAAATGGGGGCAGACGTTCTTCCCGTTTTGCTCAGCCAGAACCCATAGTAGAAGTGTGACACTGTCTGACCAGAAGCGGCGTTGTCCTTGTTGCTCTCCTGCAAGAGGATCAACCAGGCGAGGCAGGAGCCGTGAACTGAGAAAGGAGAAGGGATGAAAGGTATGGAGCGTTCAGTGGCATGCGGGAGCAACCCGCAGATCCAGCAGTTCGTGGCATTTGTAGCAAGGTTGTGCTGGTGCAGCAGTTGCACAAAGGAATTGTTCCAGAACTCCCTACGCCTCTCTCGGAGCTGAGGCGAAAGGGGGATCAAATGATGCTCTTTCATGGTGATTGGCTGTACAGTGGCCAGCAATGTCTGGTGAGCGGGTGTGCTGTCCTCCAAGATCCAGAAGGAAGTCATGAGGAGGAGGCAAAAGAGGAAGACAATGAAGAAGGCGATTGTCTTTGATTTGTGCAAATTGTCAGTCTTTGGGTTCATGTAGTGGGTATTTCCTGTTGCTTTCATTATCTTCTTATCTGGCGCTTCCATCATCTTCTGATCTGGCGCTTCCATCATCTTCATCTTCAAGGTGCTCGGTAGTGGGCAGAACCACAGACTTTGTTTAGCTTCTCTCCGGGTGACCCTTGGTTGTTTTAGGCCACCGTTCTGAGATTTTAACTTAGTCCGTGGTCTACTTAGCCGAAGCTCCCTCCTTTCGACGCAGGAAATACCCTTCCCGGGATGGCACAGTGGGATCAGAGAATTTTGCAAGTTCAAGTGCCTCTGTATCAGGATAGCAGTTCAGTGATGGTCGGTCTTTGTTCAGGAGCTCTTCTTGGGTGTTGACGTTTCCTGTCGTAGCCAGGGTCGAGGAGACCTTCTTACAGTGATGGCCGTGCAGCCAGTGCTTCTTTCCCTCCACTCGAAGAGCCGTCCGAGTGGTGATCAGTACTTGCCAGGGGCCCGTCCACCGGGGTTCCAGACTCTTCGCTCGTTGAAAGTTCCGGACTAGGACGTAGTCTCCTGGTTGGATATCGTGACCGGGGCCCCTGGAAGCATCGGGGATAGCCTGCTGCACCTGTTGATGAATGACAGTCAACGTTTTAGTTAATTTGCACAAATAATCTGACAACAGGACGTCGGGGACGTCGTGAATGGAGGTTGGCTTGGGGGCAGTCCAGAGGTTCATTGGTCGTCCAAACACCACCTCGTAGGGGGTCAAGTGGTGCTTAGTGGGAGTGGAGCGCATCGATAGCAATGCCAGTGGGAGGGCATCTGGCCACTTAAGCCCTGTGGTGGGCACTATTTTTGACAGTTTCAGCTTCAGTGTAGCATTGTGTCGCTCAACTAGGCCAGCAGATTGGGGATGGAAGACCGCATGGAACCTTTGTTTTACTCCCAGCCCCTTCAGGATTAGTTGGATAACTTCAGCTATGAAGTGGGGGCCATTGTCGCTCCATAAAATTCGGCAAAGGCTGTAGCGAGGGAAAAACTCTTTCAGTAGTACTTTGGCAGTAGTCATGGCAGTGTTATCACGGGTTGGATAGGCTTCCACCCATTTGCTGAAGGCGCATACAATGACTAGTACATACTTCAAGCCTTGGCATCTCTCCAGTTGGATGTAATCCATCTGAAGGACTTCAAAGGGGTGGTCGGGGGTCCCAAACCCTCCCAGGGGTACCACAGTTCCTTTCCCGGGGTTGTGTTGTAGGCAGATAAGGCACTGCTGGACCAGGCGTTTGGCTGAGTCTGGGATTTTGTTGTTGTGCCAGACTTTGGAAATGAGTTCAATCATGGGGGCAGAACCTATGTGTGCAGGGGAGTGTGCCATAGTCAGTATGGGGATCAAGTATGAGTCAGGCAGCAACCATTTGTTTGTGTCTTTTGTCCGCCAGCAGCCTTCGTCGTCCTTCAAACCCACCCGTGCCCACTCAGTCAGTTCGTCAGGTGTGCTGGCCGACTGGATGTCCCTAATCGTTTCCCTAGCGTCAGTCCATTTTTCTGCTTGTGACCTGGTCACGTACATGCGTGTCGTCGTCCTATTCTCAGCTGTGGTTCGGGCAGTGATGTCGGCTAGTGCATTTCCTTGTCCAACTAAGTCTGTCACCTTCTTGTGTGCCTGACATTTGATCACTGCTAATCGCTTGGGGAGGAGAACTGCTTCAATCAGGGCGGAGACTAGATCTCCATGGAGAATGGGTGTGCCATGTGACGTCAGGAATCCCCTTTCCCTCCACAAGAGCCCAAAATGATGAACCACCCCGAAGGCATACTGACTGTCCGTGTAAATGTTTGCCGTGGTTCCTGCCGCTATGATACATGCTCGTGTGAGGGCGATTAGCTCTGCCCGCTGTGCGGATCGTTGTGCGATGCGAGCTGTTTCAACTACTGTTCGGGCTGTCGTCACCGCATAGGCAGCTGAGGTGGTGCTGTCTGGGAGTTTGATACAAGAACCGTCTACCCATAGTTCTCCATCAGGGTCTGTGAAAACAGTGTCTCTAAGGTCAATTCTACTTCTGGTCTGTTCGTCCGTGAGTGTCACACAGTCGTGTATAGGGGGCACATCGGGGTCATTTTCAGGCAAGGGTAACAGTGTAGCAGGATTCAAAGTCGTGCAACTCTTAAGAGTGATGTGGGGTGCAAGTAGAGTCAGTTCGTATCCCGTCAGTCGTGCACTAGTCAGGTGTTGAGTCTTGGTCTGGTTCAAAAGGGTGTCAACTGCGTGGGGTACTAACACCGTGAGAGAGTTCGAAAGTACGATTCCCTCACTCTGACGGATAGAGACAGCAGCGGCGGCTACTGCTCGAAGGCAAGCAGGTAAAGCTCTGGCGACTGGGTCAAGAGTGGCAGAGAAGTAGGCACAAGGGCGTTGTTTGGAGCCGATGGGCTGAGCTAGAACAGACAACGCGCATCCCTCCCTTTCGTGAGTGAAGAGAGAGAAGGGCTTGGAGTAATCTGGTGTTCCTAGGACGGGTGCCGAGCAAAGGGCATCTCGCAACTCCTTAAAGGACGCTTGGCATTCGGGGGTCCAAGGGAGTGGGAAAGGAACATCTTTGGCCAACAGGGAAAGTAGGGGTTTTATGATGAGACTGAAATTTGGTAACCATTGTCGGCAAAAAGAGGTAAGGCCCACCAATGAACGGACTTGCTTCTGTGTTTTTGGGATGGGGGTGTCTAGGATGGTTTGGATTCGGTCGGGTGTAAGTTTCCTCCCTTCTTTGGACAGGAGATGGCCTAGGTAGGTCACTTGAGGTTGACAGAACTGCAGTTTCTTTTTGGAGACTTTGTGGCCATTCTCCGCAAGGAAGTGCAAGAGTTGGATTGTGGCTGTGATTGCAAGAGGAGTGGTGTCGGCCGCCAAAAGGACATCATCGACATATTGGATCAACACCACTCCATCTGGTAGCTGGACGGCGTCCAGCTGTCTTTTGAGGGCCTGGCTGTAAATGCTGGGACTTTCTGTGTAGCCCTGAGGAGCTCTACAAAATCGATACGAACGGTTTTGTAAGGTGAAGCCGAAGAGATAACGGCTGTCTGGATGGATGGGGATAGAGAAAAATGCATTCTTGAGATCGATAACGGTGAAGGTGGTGGCAGTGGACGGGATGAGGGTCAGAATGTTGGTCATGTCTGAGACTACGGGGTACTGTGGCACTACCACTTTGTTGACTTCTCGCAGGTCGATGATGAAGCGGTACGCTTTCTCATCTCCCTCACCTTGCTTCTTAACAATGGGTAGGATAGGGCTGTTGCAGACATTACTAACCACTTCCTCTACCACTCCTGCATCTACCAGGGACTGAATAATTGCTACCAATGCCTTCTCGCCTTCGGGCAATACCCGGTACTGTGGGAGTTTCGGGAGTATGGCGTCTGGTCGAACAGTTATGTGCACAGGATCGATCATCATTCGTCCTACATCCGAGTCGTTTCTGGCCCACAGGTACAGGGGTAGGGTGTCGAGCAAGGATTGGTTAGCATCAGTTATAGAGTACATATGTTGTGCGGGGCAGGACCTAGTCATGCTCGGGTTGTCGTACAGGATGACTCGGACTCCATCTGGGGAACACCTAATAGTAGCTCGGAAATGTTTTAGTAGATCAATACCCATAATGGCGTCAGGGGAGTTGGAGGAGAGCAGAAATGTTGTGTCCGTGGGGTTGTTTCCTAGGTCAAAAGAGATAGGTACAGACAGGGGATTAGTGGAGGGCGTTCCATCGAAACCTATCGATGTAATGTGTGAGCCAGACAAGGGTGCCCTTGGAATCAGTCGTTTTGATAATACACTACGTGTCGCTCCAGTGTCTACCAAAAATGGAGACTTTGTACCCAAGACCTTAGCGGTGACGTAAGGACCTTGCTGGTCAACACAGAGCTCGACTGGATCCCTCCCTCGCCCTTGGCAGTCCTATGCAAAGTCGTGAGTATTGTCGCAGCCGGACTGTTGGCACTGATTCTGTCGGGGGCGGTCAAATGTGTTCGGTCTGTCAGGTTGGTTACTGTTGGTGTCGTGGGTGTGCCCTCGTCCCTGCCCTCTTGTCCTGGGGCCATTTGCCATGTCCCTTGTCTCGTTATTCTTAATCGCTTCTCGGAGGGCCGGGCATTGAGATTTCCAGTGGCCAAATCCTTTGCAAAACGCACACTGGTTCTCATCGAGGTCTGTTCGTGGAGCGTCAGGTGTGGGCATGCGGTCTCTAGGGGGTGGATTTCTAGGGGCATTTGACCGGTAATTTCTCCTATACTGCTCCCTTCCTCGAGTCACTCCCTGTAATTGAGCAATCATCACTCGTTCTTTTAAATCCTTTTTCTTTCTCTCAGTTGCCCTCTCGTTCTCGTTCTTTTGGTGTTCGTAATACTGAGCCATCTGAAGGATAGCTGCAGGTTTGGAGGCCCCCCAACTACTCTCGCTTGTCTGTAACTTCTGGGAGACCTCTTGTAATAGCCCCTTTACATAGTTTTGCACGAATAGGTGTTGTCTGGTTGCGGTGGTCATGTCTTGGCCACTGTAGTCGGAGAACACTGTCTCAAATCGGGAGAAATATTCTGATACGTCTTCCTGGGGTTTCTGACGGCAAGCCGTGACTATCGACCAGTCTACCTTTCTCTCTGGGATCAATGTCTTTAGCCTCTGCACTATTTTGTCCGGGAGTTCCAGTATGTCTTTTACAGGTTTCTTACCGGGCTCTCGCTGCCTATCTAGTTCACCGAGTTGATTCCAGGTATGTCCAAACAGATCTGTGTGGTTGGCCTTCCGGATTTGCTTCCACACGTCAGCCGGCAGACATAACCCAAAAAACAAATCAATGTCCGCTAGAGTCATTATGGTTGAGCCCAAGGCTGTACTTAGTTCGGTATAAAAGGCTGTCGGGTTCTTTCTTAAATCGGGCAGGGTTTGCCTAAAGGTTAAAATATCTTGTCGATCCCATGGTTGATAAACCCAGTTGTACACAACCCTCCCTTTTGCATCTGCGTGGTTAATATCGTCGTTTGTTCCCTGACCTCTTGGGGGAACCCAGTAGGGGGCGGCTTCTCTGATAGGCATCATAGTGTTGGCTACTTCTAATGGGGGCTCATCCGGGACTGAGACAGTGAGTTTAACCTCTGGTTTCTGTTCAGTGATGTGGCGGAAGACCTCAAGCGTTTGCATGAAGAGGTCCGTCACGTCATGCTCGGTCCCATCTCCAACATCGATCCTTCTATATAGAGTCGTCAGCTTAGCAGGACCCTTAGTTTGATACCTATCCTCATATGCGTTCAGAGTGTGGAAGCTGAACCGTAAAATGAAATGCCGTTTGTGGCTACCAGCATGTGAATTGTACATATCCATTGCATATTCTTCGCTCTCTTTCCGTTCTACCAGTGTCTTTGCTATCTTATCAATCCCATCCCGCTCATCTTTGCTCAACCTATTCGGTCTTGCCGTTAGCTGCTTGCCAGTCTCAAGTTCATCTGATGTTGTTACCAATGTGGCCGGTGCGAAGGCCGTAAGGGCCGGGGCACTAGCGCTAGAGTCACCCTCGCCCGTGCTCAGGACTGGTAGGTGCTGTGCCAGTGGCTGGCAGGGGGCATAAGGAGGGGGCATGTAGATGATCGGAGGACCTAGCAGTAACTCGTCGTTTGCCCGTTGTTTGGAGGGCGTCTCTGGGTAGAGCGTAGAGGGGGTCCTAACAGGGCATTGGCCTGTCGACCCTGATTCTTGCGTTTGTCTAACTTCCTCTCTCCTTTTTATCTCTTCATCTAGTTCCTTCGCTGCCAGGTGGGCTGCCTTTCGTAATTCTTTCCCTATTTTTGTTTCTTCTCTTTTTCTTCGTTGCTCTGCTTCTTTGCGCCACATGCCGATACTATCGAGCATAGTCGGTGTTGCCTTATTTATTCTGACAGCTGCTTCTAGTGCTTTTATTTTATGATCATCAAAGGAACCTATCAGTGGCCACTGATTTTTGGGGTCCCTTTTCGTATATTTATGCCATAGCTTACTATAAGCTATGGCGACTAGTCCTTGTTTAGTGAACATGTCCTTATTAGGGGTGCCTTCCAATGGAGCTGGATGGTTCATCTCTAATAAACGGTCCGGGTTGATCCAACTACTGACCAATGGGGAGAAGATAGGCATGACGGGTTACAACGGGGACAAAAGCCTGCACTACCTATCCTTCACTACTTCGCGAAGACTAGACAGAATATTTCTATTCTACAGTATTCGCAAATAGGGAATACCCAAAGAGAGAACCAATATCGAACAATTAATGTTCGTTCAATCAAACAATCAGTGGCGAGAAAGAAATAGGCGCGACGGGTTACAACGGGGGCAAAAGCCTGCACTACCTATTCTTCACTATCCGCAAAGGAGGACAGAATACTTTTTACCCTTCCCTGTTTGTAGACAGAGAATTCTTGAGAAAAACAATCCTCGAACAAACAATGTTCGGGCAAACAATCAATCAGTGGGGGAGAAAAGATAGGCACGACGGATTACAACGGGGGCAAAAGCCTGCGTTACCTACCCTTCGCTGCATGCAAAGGAAGAGAGAATACTTTTATCCCTCTCAGTTTGCAGACAGAGAATCTCCAAGAGAACCAACAATTCGAAGAGTAATACTAGTATTTTCAATCAAACAATCAAATATTTCTTAGTTTGTCGTGTTACACGACCTTACCCGGACCGTATGGACAGTTTCTCGTCTTCCGATTCCAGCGCCCGATCGTCCTCTACTCTCTGCTGCTACCGTGGCACTCCTGATGGTTCCCAGTCAGGACCGAAGATCACTCGGGGAGAGGTCTGCTCGGAACCAGTGAAGTTCAGATGATCGGCTGTCAGACGAGGGTCTATCGGACAGGAGCTCTTCCGATCGTTGCAGTCGTTCACTCTGTCGTTGGGACCTCTCCCACCGGATCCACGTGTCACTGATGGGCCCCACACGTTGGGACGCCAATTGAAGAAGATCAGCAAAAATGGTCAGGCGATTTAATCGATGTCTCTTCAGTAATTTTGCCCGGCGTTAAACGCCTCTAATACCTCACAAAGATTATCAAACACAGAGGCAGGCGCTGGAGACAGGAAGACAGGAAACACGTTTTATTCCGACGGAGCAGAACACATCAGATCGGACAACAAGGTATCGTCTCGAGGTGCTCTCTGATAGCCTCTCTGCGACCTGGTCTTTTATACACTGGTTTATGACATGTGACCATTCTTTATTACAACAAAGACATTGTGAAGTATGAGGATGACATCCCCGGCACCCCCCCAGTTCCGGCCCACTCCAACACATGACAACAGTAGAGGTCCTCACCCCCCATACAACAGGAGGGGGCTATCACGCAGCTGAGTGTTTCGCCAATTCCTTTGGAATGTGTGCGCCTGATCGAATCTCAAGGGATGGGGAGGTCATGATCAATAGTAGCTCCTTTGAAAAGGGTTGAGTGCATGCAGTAGTGGGCAATAAACTGTACCCTCAGGCCAAGGGATGACCAGCGGTTCGTACAGACAATCGGGCTCAGAGGAAGGGGTCATCAAAGGAGAGGTATTCATGGAAGGAAAGGATCAGTGTGATCAGCGTGGATAATCGGAAGGAGGTGTTGGTCAGGCGCGGGGTGTAATTCCTAGAGACAGAGTCATGTTGGAAGAGGAGGGTTCATGACTTACGCATGTGGATGCGGGGTCAGCCAGAGTGCATGGGGGAGGCTTGCAGGGTCAGGGAAGTGTGCTGACGATCGATTGTGAACAGGGAGATCATGGTACCTAAAATGGCTGTCGTGTATGTTCATACGTGAGTCTGTCATACGTGAGTCTGAGAAATGGACAAGATGGCGCAGATGATGTTTAGTTCATAGACTAAAATTCCACACACCACTATGCCACCAACGCTTGGAGTTACAGTCTATACATCAGATTACATCAAGCTAGTGTACTAGAAGTGGGATACAGCGTTTGTAAAGTGATCAGGAATGAATTTGGGGAACCACAACAGATAAACAAGTCAGTTTCTTCAAAGGCTACAAATCTGAATCCAGGGGCATCAATCATGAAGGTCCTCCTGCCCCTCTCCCCTGCAAGCTAACAGCAGCTAGCACAAGCGTGGGGTTCTTTATGGGCTCCTCTATCTGCAACTTAATCTAAAAGCTCAACATTAACACTAAAAAGAAGAAAACAAGGGCCTGATATAAAAAGTGAAAAAAGGATAGATGCATACGTGGATGGATGAGTTAGTTGAAAGGATGGGTGGGTAAAAAGGTAGGATTGCTGAGTGGGGTGAAAGCTTGGTGGGTGAAAGGATGGTAGAGTGGGAGAAATAATACATGCATGGCTGGGTGGGTAAAAAGGATTAATGGACGAGTGGGTCAACGGATGGTTGGGTGGGTGAAAGAATGGGTGAGTGAAAGGATGCATGGATAAGTGAGTGAAAGAATGGGTAGATGAAAGAATAGATGGATGTGTGTGAAAGGATGGGAGAATGAAGGAATAAATGGAAGGGAGGGTGGAAAGATAAATGGATGGGTGAGAAGATGGGTAGACGAGTGGGTGACTATTATGGACACTAAGGATACTGGAGCCCAACATGTTATTCTGGACTTCCGTGGGCAGCAAATTGTCTGGTTGATCAGGAGGAAGTGGTCTTCGAGGAAGTTCACTAGAGAGAAAAGACAGCACCAACAGTCAGGAAGTGGTGAGTAGAGCCATTGGAAATTAACTGAATGTGTGGCATTGTGAGGAACGGACTGGAGTAAGGAGGAAACTGCATAGGAAAATGAATTGGTCAGGTGAAAAGAGTAACACAGGGCTACCAGAATTCTAAGTCCCCCCCCCCCAAAAAAAGGACTAACCAGGTGAAAGATGCAGACCAAGGGTCTCAGGATACCCCTTTCTCTGAGATGCCTTGGAAATCCTAATCAGATATTCAGCTCTGTCCGTTAGTATAAGACATTGCCCCGTTGGGCTCATCCATAAGGCATTTCGTGCGGAAACATTTTGGGAACAAATCTAGACTCAAGTCATGGGCAGTTTGCCATTAACAATTGGAAGCAAGGGCAAGACTTTGGGATCTAATCAATCTCTTACCTGTAGGCAATTTAGCGCCTTGAATTTCTTCTTCCACAAGACTGTGGTCTCTAGGCGCACCAGCCCCTATTTCAGAATTCTCCTCCACAGTGTGGGGGTATCCACGTCTCCGGAAGGTCAGTGTTTAACCGATAGGTTGGCTGCTTGGAATAGTAGGTTTACTGATAATGTCGATTTTGAAGGCCATCCTTTATCAAGCCAACCTTGCCACCTCCCTCTCCACTACCCAATAAATATCGTCTGGTGTCTCCGTGCACGCAAAGTGTCTGGCAATGAAATGCATTAAAGTTGCCTACCCTCAGGGGCGGCTTTAGGGCGTTGTGACAGGTGCAACCACACCAGGCTCTGATCTGTGTTGTGGGTGGAGGGGGGGGCCGTGTTAAAAAAAACTTAAAAATCTTATGGCACATACTGTAGAGTTCCTTCTGTGTCAAAAAGTTTTCAGGTAACCATAAAAATGTCAGGATAACTCTGGTGATTAATGTTCCTGCTGGAGAGAGATCCGAGTTGTGTCTAGTGGCAGTGAGACTCGACATAAAGTAGCACAGAGGGTTAATGTGGGTGCTGCAAAGAATGTGCACATACCATGCAGCGCACAGAACTGAGTGTGAGGGAACGATGAGTTGAACTATAACTAAAATGAAATGTATATCAGGGAGGGGCTATGGAAAGACATGGGGCACTGCTGCTGGGAGGTAGTGAAGGAAACCATGGTGGAGGGGGTGGGGGCACCAAAAAGATGTTGCACTGGGCACCACCAGTGCTAGAACCAGCCCTGCCCACCCTAATTCATACACATATTCACTCTAAGATGCAACTACGAAGATATTCACACACATTTACACATACACACATACTATCACAAGCTCAGACGTGCAGTCACGCATAGACAGACACTCCAGCATAGACGCAAGGGCACACCCTGGCATGTACATGCAGATTGCAGTTTATCCAGCCCAGAGTCAGTAGTGCAGGCCTCAAGTCGTGCCTGAACAGTACTAGTTTTTTTCTGTGCATTTTGGAGCTTGTAGTTCTGATGTTATAATGAGATGAAAGAGGACTATGTGATGTCGTTTACATCACCTGAAGCATGAGGCAGACTCACTAATTGCTTGGGCTCTTTCGAGATTGTGCTGGACTACAGCAGGTGACCACTTGCTGGTGACGGTCTTCTCTCTCCAGACCACATTGTCCTTCGTGAATGGGTGCCTGCTAAGCATGAGCGCAAAATCCGTTATGCTCGTGGATTTTGCGAATTTTCGGTAAATCCGCGATCCGCGAACTCTCGTGAATTTACCGCGAATTCGCAAATCCGCGAGCGGCGGATTCCGAGGGCAAAAGTTCAAGCCTTGCTGGCCTGTTGTTGTAACAATTTTACGATGGCGCCGGCAAGCTGCCAGCGCCATCCTAAAATAGTTACTAAATTAGCTTCAACAGGAAGCACTAATAGATAAAAGAAAGCAGGCGCTCGTGCATCTGCTTTCTTTTATCTATTCGAGCTTCCTGTTGAAGCTAATTTAGTAACTATTTTAGGATGGCGCTGGCAGCTTGCCGGCGCCATCGTAAAATAGTTAACAGGCCAGGCAGCTGTGCCCTCTTCCCAAATATACCATCGAAAATCGGCTGTGATGCTGGACAGAGGCCTTTGCATCCTTGACTTTCACGAGCGCAATCCTCGTGCTGTTCCTGTGGCCAGGAGCTTTTATAGCTCACTCAAGGGACCACTGCGCCCTTCGGCGCGATTGCATAGTAACACACACCTGCTCGCTGTAGACAACTCTCTGGCACTTAAGGCAGCTGTAGTGTAGTGAAAGCACTATACATTTACCCAACGAGGTATGGCACAAAACGGTGGCGTCTTCTTGAATAAATATGAAGGGCAGGGTTCATTCTGGCACGATGGTCCTGGCACAAAAATTAAACCTCAACCGGAAGCACTTACAGATATCATTTAAGCATGTGCCCTAGTTGAAGCTTAAATTCAGTGACTCATTCATCGGCCCAAAAAACAATTGTGAGCGTTGTCAAGGCTGGGCAGCTGTGCCCTCTTCCCAAATATACCATCGCTAATCAGCTGTGATGCTGGACAGAGGCCTTTGCATCCTTGACTTTCACGAGCGCAATCCTCGTGCTGTTCCTGTGGCCAGGAGCTTCTGTATCTTCATCCGCTGCTCTGATCGGTCTCTGACCTTTTATACACACAAGAGGCATGTGCACTCGCATAGAAGCCCCGCCCCAAATCCGCAAATCCGTTAATCCGCAAATACGCGGATTTTGCGGATCCACGATCCGTGAATACGCAAATCCGTGAATCGTGGATCCGCAAAATCCGCCCATGCTTAGTGCCTGCCCCTTAGGATCTGGAAGGGGCTGTACCCTGTAGAGGTGGGGGTAATCCTATATGCCCACAACATGCTTTGGACTTCCTTCTCCCAATCCTTTCCCTTCATGATGGCAGCTTGTATGGACCCCATGAGGACTCTATTAAATCTCTCCACCTGTCCATTGCTCGACGGGTGGTACACTGATGTCTGTTTCACTTTGATTCCATTCCTTTCTGCGTACTTGTTCCACTTCTCCGATGTGAACTGCGGACCATTGTCACTGAGGATCGTCCTCGGAATTCCTTCTCTCAGGAACACTGAGGTGAGAAACTTGATGATTGTGTCAGTGTCCATCTCTTCCTGCACGTGTATTTCTGGCCACTTAGAATACTTGTCCACCAAAACACACAAGTATTTCGGCATACCTTGGTTATCCAACACGGGTCCCAGAATGTCAACCGATACATCCTCCCATGGGTTGCACGGTTGGTCGAATCATCCCAATGCAGGTCTCAATGGCTTCAATATCTTGTCTGCTCCTTGGCACTGGTCACAGTCCCTCACGTGCCTTTCCTCTTGACTGTCAAGTCCCGGCCACCAATACGTTTGCTTCCATCGCATTTTGGTTTTTACGATGCCAAGATGTCCTTCATGTAGCTGGCGCAGCAGGAGCGGGATCAGTTCGTAGGAGGCACCACTTTGTCACCTCGGTATACGAAGATTCCGGAGTCGCTCATCGACAGTTCATCCCTTACTTCGTAGAATTTCCGGAGAACTTCCTTCATCCTCCTCTTCTCTGGCCAACCACCGAGCACGCATTCTTTGACCTCCTTCATGTCTTCATCCTCCTCATACGCCTGCGCCCATTCTTGCTTGCTGATTACTCTTTCAGAATCTTCCATCACGGCTATCATCTCTTCATTCTCCAATGCCAAATTTGGCGCCTCCTCCATAGCCGAGGCTCGACTAAGGTAGTCAGCCACCTTGTTGCGTGTCCCCGGTATGTACTCCACGTCACTCCACTATATTCCAGCAGCTTCAGCGTCATTTTGGCTATGCTTGGGGTGGCAGTTGCATGCCCGCTCGAGGTGAGTACCTTGACCAGCGGTTTGTGGTCCCTTTGCAGATGAAATCTCGTGCCCCACAGGAACTGCCTAAACTTCCCCATGGCCCATTCCACCGCCAGCATCTTTTTCTCAATCACACTAAACTTTTGTTCTGTAGGGGATAACGCTCTGGATGCGAAGCTAAGAGTCTCCACAGTGCCATCTTCTCTCTCTTGTGCAAGAACTGCCCCTAGCCCTTTTTCGCTGGCATCAGTGGTCAGTGTGGTCTGTCCAAGAGGATCATATCCATGCAAAGGCATCGCCTGGCTTATGTTCTTCTTTAACACTTCGAATTCTCTCTGTGCTTCTTCATCCCAATGGAACACCGTCTTGTTTCTTATGAGCTGTCTCAATTGATGTTTTTTTGTTGCAAAGTGCTGAACGAATTTACTATAGTATTCAGCCATCCCTAGGAAGGATCTCACCTCCTCCTTGCTAACAGAGGCTCTGGCATCACAGATTGCCTTCACGTTCTCTATCTTAAGGGTGATCCCATGTCCTCCGATTTCATGACCCAGGTAGGTGATTGATGTCATTCCCAGTCGACATTTATTCCATTCAGCTGTCAGGCCCTTCTCCTGCAGCACGCCCAGTACTTTGTTCAGTTTCTTGTCGTGGTCTTCTCGGTCCATTCCCATCACCAAGATGTCGTCCTGGAAATATTGCATGCCATCTACATCCTTGAACAGACGGTGCATCAGCTTTTGGAATACCGCTGCAGCCGATGCCAGCCCGAAGGGCATTCTGCGAAATTGATAACATCCAAACGGTGTTATGAAGGACGTGAATTTTCGGCTAGATGGGTGCAAGTCTATTTGATGATAGGCGGATGCGAGGTCGATGGTGGAGAACCACTTCACTCCCCTCGTTCTAGCCAGCATCTCTTCAATCCTGGGTAACGGAAAATTCTCCACTATCAGGCATTTATTTAGCTCCCGCAGGTCCACACACGAGCGCACCTTGCCTTTGGGTTTTCGTATCACGACTAAGGGCGATAACCATTCCAAACTATCAATTGGCTCAATTATCCCTTGTTCTTCCAGTCTGCGTAGTTCTTGCTGCAAAGCTTCCCTCGCCGCTATGGGCACGTTCCGAACATTGTGGGCCACTGGGCGTGAGTTTTCTTTGAGCAAGATTTTGTGCGTGAATTTCTCAAGCTTGCCGACTTTTCCTCCAAATACCTTTGGGAATTCTCTTTTCACTTTCTCCGGATTTGGCCAGCATTCACAATCCGTCAGCAACACTTGCTCGCTGCCTCCCGGGTCTAGTTTGATCCCTAGATCTCCTTGATCTCTCCATCCCAACACTGATGGGCCCTTCTCTGCCACGTACAGTTGGCAGTTTGCCGTTCTTCCCCTGAATTCGAATTTCAGGATCCTGTAGCCCACCATGGGGATTGGGGTTTCTGTGTACGATACCGGCCGAATATCTGGCGGTTCCAAGTCGGGCCTAGGCTGGGTCTGAACTCTTCCTCCCATACAGATCTTTGAACTATGGTGTATGGGGATCCTGAGTCTATCGCAAACCTGAGCTTCACTCCTCCTATCGTCATGTCGGCCCGTGGTTTACTCGAGCGCTTGTTTTCTATTCCCAGCACTTGCTCCTCAATGCACAACACCAGGTCTTCTTCTTCAGGTTCCTCCTCTTCTCCTTCTGGCCGGTCCTGTGTCACGTACTTCACGACCATCTTCTTCCCCTTCCTGCGACATACCTTCTCATAGTGACCTATTAGGCCACAGAACATGCATCTCGCCCACAATGCTGGGCAATGTTTATCTTGAGCCGCATGGTTCGCACTTCCACACCTGTAACACTTGGCTCTGCTATCCGTGGACTGTTTTCATGTTTGATCTGACTTTCCCGACCATCTGTTGGTTCCTTTATTGTCCCCAGGCGTCAATCTGTTTCGTCCTGAATGCTCTGCATCATCCACTTTGTTCACCATGATTCTCTGGGTGTTCTCCCTTTTTGCTGCGTCGGCGCATCGCTTCGACAGTTCCGCTTTTTTTACCATCGCTATTACCTCCTTTAGCGTCGCCTCTCCATGCGCCCATAACTTATCCTGTACCGTCTTATTGGTGGTGTGCATCACGATTTGTTCCTTTATGAAGTCGTCTTGTAGTGTCCCATACTCGCATGTAATCGCCAACCTTCTCAACGCAGCGACGTAGTCGTCAATGGATTCTCCCGCTTCTTGCTTCCTCTGCTGGAAGTTAAAACGATCAATGGAGACGCACACCGCAGGCCGGTAGTGATTATCTAGATCTTCTAGGGCATGCCTGAAAACGTCATCATCGGCCGCTGGTCTAGGCGTGGGCAGTAGGTTTGTGAAATCTCTTATCCCTTCTGGACCCAGATTATTTAAGAGTATCCTTCTTCTCCTCACGCTGGGAAAGTGTTCCCCATTTTCATCTTCTAAAGGTTCTAGATAGTTCTTGAAGTATTCCCTCCAGTCTTCCCATTTCATCTGGGGTTCACCTCGTTTGGGCAGAAACGGAATCGGCGCCGTAAGGAAAGATGCTTGTGTGCTCATCCTGGCCTGTTCCTCCGGTTCCCCTCCTTGATTTCTAGGGCTCCCTGGCGCGCTTGTGTTCCCGCCTTGTGCCGTGTTGGTTCAGGGTTCTCCTTCTCCCCCTTCTCTTCTCTCTCCCCGTTCCGCCAGGGCCTCAGTGGGGTGTATCTACTCTCTTACCCTGCTTCCTTTCCTTGTTCGCCTCAGTTCCTGGCCCTGATGCACGTGGTGGGGGGCGTCTCACTTCCTTGCGCATCTGCCACGCTCTTCCTGCAACTCTCTGCCACTGTGCTTCTTCACCCTTTTTCTTTGACTGGTGCAATACAGTCTTCTTCCAATGTCTGCTGCTCCTCTGTATGCCTTTTCATTCTTCTGTGAAGGAGCTTGTGCTTCTTGTGGGAAATCCCGCCCTCGTCGCCACTGTGATGTCGTTTACATCACCTGAAGCATGAGGCAGACTCAGTAATTGCTTGGTGAAACTTAATTCTTTATTTAACTCGTTAGGCAGAAAGAGCGCCGGGCGTCTTACATGGATCGTGCTCCGATCCGCTCCGCACATGCGCATTATGCTGCTCGCGCATGCGCACAACTTCCCGCGGTCACGTCCTTGCGTGTCGCGTCATCACGCGCCCGCCAAGGACTAGACCGCTACACTACAGACTACAAATCCCAGAATACAGACAAATAGCCCAGACTGGGTGAGCTACTAGTTCATGGTACTCGGGGGTTGGAGGGCACCTCACTTTCGCTGCTTTCTATGCCAGCCTGCGGACGTCTCCTCTCAAGCACTAGTGTAGCCAATGTATCATGGACCCGAGCGCAAGGATGGAAAAGGACCCCTTAGATGTTTTTGGAATTATAAAATACAGCAATAATCAGGGGTGAATGGGCCCTGGTATCACTGCACCTGCTGCATCAATTGCATGTACACCCCTTCTCAGGAGCACCTGTTTGTAATATTCACCCCCATGCCTTAACCAAGTCAGGCGTTCTTAACTAGGAAATTCTGCGTTATGGCGAGTACAGTCTGACTCCATTGGGTAGTTTTCAAACTTGTATTTACAGAAGTGCTTCACTCTGCCTCTTTCGAAAATAAACAATCCTTGTTTACACAGCTCTGCCATTCACGGTGGTTCCTCTGCATTGAGCTCATGTTATCCTGAAAAGTTAAGTAGTAATTTTAAAGACCATGACCTGTTTTCATTAACTGCACAAATCCGTGGATGCCTCTCCTTTCGGATAGTACAAAATAATCAATATTATGGACTCAAACTAATGTTTTCAGTGCTTTGAACTAAAGAAAGAAGCAAGTCACAAACCAGTTTACCGCTTGGGTAGGAAGTGCTTATTACTGTCGTTGCCCAGTAATTAAACAGATAAATAATGGCTAATACACAAAAAAAGTAAATATATTCCTTAACATAATTTCACAACTCACGGAAACCATGCACTTTACCCACCGTCTTATTTATAACTGTGTAATTCATAAGAAAATGAACTCCGCTGTAGAATGTAAAACGCGTTTTTATGCAGAGTAGGAGTGAGGGTTGTTTACAAATGTGATCGGAAAGGGTTCAAATCAATATAAAAAATAATATAAAGGACTGAAATCAATATAAAAATAATCAAAAAGAAAAGGGTAATCAATTAAAAAGGGCTCATCTGGGATTGGAACCCGGGACCTCTCGCACCCGAAGCGAGAATCATACCCCTAGACCAACGAGCCGATAGAAGTGAACGTTAATGTCTAATTTTCACAGATGTGTACGAGACGTGCTGTGCAAAAGTTATTCTGGGTTATGATTTTGCTCACACTTATGTACAATCTGCTTAATTTCTGTGTCTCCGAGAGGGTGAGCACCGTTGCTGTCTTTTAGCAACAAGATCATAGTAGTGGCATCGGTACCCTTGTCCCACAACCCTCACCGCCCAAATGATACACAGACAAGTATGTTGGGAATAAAAAGTTGCAGGTTTATTTTTAGTACAAATAACAGAGCAGGTTAACTGACAGGCGACCCCCCACCCCGCAACCCCTTGTTGCAGGGCGCCTGAAGTGGAGCCAATGAAGCAGACACTAGTGGCCCTGGCCATGTGTCGAACCTGGGAGGCAAGCCTCCCCCCGATGGACCTATCGTCCACCTGCCCCACCCCCTCTGGACCAGGGAGAGTTAACTCACACCTTGCCCAGTCAGGAGGGGCGTTATTAGCAAACCCCCGGTTGCTCAGGCTTACAACCGCCCTAAGGACTAACGGGGTGCCGTAGAACCAAGCCCCCAAGAAGGGCCCCTCGGCTTATGTATGACTCATTATTGTGCCTCTCGCACTGGGGCTTCAGGTCCTGTTCCTGCGCCTGTCCTGCATGGGGGTCGTCTTGTAACTCCTCCTGCAACCTGAAAAACAACAACATCATTAGTAATCCCCCCTCCTCACTTCCCCCCTTTCAGCGGGTGAGTGGTAGGGAGGGGAGTGAAATTGCGGGCCTCGCGTCCGCGTCGTGGGGGGGAAGTGAGGGGGCAGGGGGGCTAGGGCCTGTGTCTGGGGCTGGCGAGGACAGCCTGAGATGACCGTCGGTGAAGGAGGGCAGAACAAAGAGGGCGCCCGGGCAGAAGTGCTCCCCTTATCAGCTTGAAAAGGGGGGGGGGTGGCCTACCCTTGTCCCACCCCGCCCTCTGTCCCTCCCCCTGGCAGGCCCGCGGTTACCTGTGCCCTACTACGGGGTTTGCCCTCCTATGGGGTCCCCTGCAGGGACCGCGGGCCTCCCGCATAGTAGTGGCATCGGTACCCTTGTCCCACAACCCTCACCGCCCAAATGATACACAGACAAGTATGTTGGGAATAAAAAGTTGCAGGTTTATTTGTAGTACAAATAACAGAGCGGGTTAACTGACAGGCGACCCCCCACCCCGCAACCCCTTGTTGCAGGGCGCCTGAAGTGGAGCCAATGAAGCAGACACTAGTGGCCCTGGCCATGTGTCGAACCTGGGAGGCAAGCCTCCCCCCGACGGACCTATCGTCCACCTGCCCCACCCCCTCTGGACCAGGGAGAGTTAACTCACACCTTGCCCAGTCAGGAGGGGCGTTATTAGCAAACCCCCGGTTGCTCAGGCTTACAACCGCCCTAAGGACTAACGGGGTGCCGTAGAACCAAGTCCCCAAGAAGGGCCCCTCGGCTTATGTATGACTCATTATTGTGCCTCTCGCACTGTGGCTTCAGGTCCTGTTCCTGCGCCTGTCCTGCATGGGGGTCGCCTAGTACTTTTTCCACAGCCCTGGGCGTGGCACCCGCTGCGCCCAGAGCCCCCACCACCTAGCCTCTTAGTTAGGTTTTTGTCTGCATCCGGCTATTTCTAGCGCCTCCCCCAAGTCCAGTAGGAAAATTGCCATCCCAACTTTGGACAAGTGCACCCCATCAGATTCCCAGCATCCAATGGATTTGGCATGCAGCAGGCCATGCCTGATGAAACCTATGCCTCTCTGTTCGCTGAATTTGCGCATCGCTGCGTTGACGCGCCTGCGGGTGACTTCTAATGCCTCCTGCGATATTGCGCCGTGCCAAAGCGGTCTTGGGGAAATTTCTGACCAGTATATGTTGCACTGCCCCAATTCACTGCTCAGGATGCTTAAATCCTTCCGCATTATATCTAACAAACACCTTTTGCCTAATGACACCAGGTCGTTCCCCCCCAGGTGCACCACCAGGATGCTTGGCTTCTGCCTGTGTTCCTTCAGTAATCTACGCAGCGTCCCTATCAGTGCGGCCCAGTGCATCCCAGGGAAGCCGAACCATGATATGTTGGTGTTGTTAAGCCCGTGCTTCCATGTGTTGGCATTCACCCATCTCGCCAGTCTCGTGACGTAGGAGTGCCCCATCACCCATACCTCTGACCCTGTAATAAAACACAGTATGTTGACAAATGTTTTTTATTGACACATTAAAAGCACTGCAAACAACACACACCTCGTGGCTTACTGAAACGAACCACCATATTACTCATGTCATGACTAGTTGCTATATATATTATTTACACGTCGTTAACCAACTGTGTGCTCACCGGGAGTACAATGTTCAGAGGTCTGACATACCTCCTGTAGCAGTTGGATTCCCAAAGACCCACTTTTTTTTATAGTTTCTGCAGGGAGGCCTGCCCTGAAAGCCGTTGTGGCTGCGCCTATCCTAAAGGAGTGTGTGCTAAACTTGGCCCCTTCTATGGTGTATCCTGCCAAGAATAGGCACCCCTGCATCACATGCTCCACCTGGTACTTGGTGACCGGGGAACCATCAGAGTGGATAAGTAGCAGGCCGTCTGTCTGTGGGCGAAGGGGCAGGAAGGTGGCCAGAAGGGCCATCGGGCAGTAACTGTCATTGCCCAATCGCTGTAATGTGATGTTCCTACCCTTCCCCGACTGGTCTGTCTTTGATGAATGAAGAAAGATCTCAACTGACTCCGCAGTTGTGCGGACATCCTTAGCCGATATGGCCCTGGTGTTATGCTCTTTTTTGGACCTGGCCACTAGTTCCCCAATCCTAAAGGCTCCAAAGAATGCTAAGCTGAAGGTTGCAGCAAAGAGTGCTGACTCGTAAGCGGAGTGTGTGACTGTAGGTAAGGCATCTATCATGTTCTTCAGTGTGTCATAATCAATGGGGGCCCTCTGGTCAGCCACTCGGGGCATCACTCTCGCCCAACCTTTGAGTGCCGCCCTGGTTGTGCATGCTGTCGTGGGGTCCTTCTGACCCTCCAAACGAGCATGGTGCCCGATGGCAGACAAATGCCCCGCTATCCAGGAGTGACTCTTCCCTTCATCCCTCGCCCAGACCATGAATGCCTGCACTTTCCCAACCTGTCTAGACTCCTCCCGCTCCCAAGGGCCCATGACCTCGCAGAATGTCTTCACACAAGTTTGGTATCTCCTCATCGTTCTAGGTGCCACTGACATCTCGCCTAGTTCTCTGATGCGCAACGCCACCGCAGCAGGTGCCATAGCCGAGCCGGGAAAGGCGTCATCTCTTCCCTCGTCCTTGGCCACGCCTCTCGAAACCGCTGCCAATGGAAACGGGAAAGTGCATCAGCAGCCGTGTTTAGAACTCCCGGGATGTGCTTAGCTTTGCATTCCACATTGTTGTATAAACACACCTTTACCAATTCCCTTAGTAAACATAACACAAGTGCACAAGAGGCCGACTGGGTATTGATGGCTTGGACTACCGCCATGTTGTCAGACCATAGGACCACTCTTTTCGCAGACAGTAAGGCAGGCCAAAGGTGGAAAGCCACCACAATCGGGAATAGTTCCAGAACTGTTATGTTAGAGGTAATCTTTTTCTTCCTCCAAGCATTGGGCCATCCTGCCGCGCACCAATCTCTGTCTAGAATTGCCCCAAAGCCGTCCCTGCCTGACGCGTCAGTAAACAACGTCAGTTCCTGGCTGCTGGTCCAGGGATCCCTCCATATCACTGATCCATTGAAATGCTCGAGGAAGTCGCCCCACACCTTTAGGTCTTCCTTAACCCCAAAGCTCAACCTCACTTGGTGGTGTTTGCGCCTGATCTTCGCTGCTGCCCTGGCCAACCTGCGCGCGAAAGCCCTGCCCGCTGGTATCACTTTTGTAGCGAAGCTTAATCTCCCATGTAGGCTTTGGATGTCGTCCAATGACACCTTGTCTTGCCCTAGCACCTGTTTGATCTGGGCCGCTAATTCAATGACCTTGTCCGCTGGGAGCCTGGCCTCACCTGTTAATGTGTCAATTTCTATCCCTAAGAAGACTAAAGCCTGCGCTGGACCCACGGTCTTCCCGGGAGCCAGTGGAACTCCCAGATACTTAGTCATAACTTGAAATTTTTTCAATGCCTCTGCACACTCGTCTGACTCTGCCTTGCCTACAAACAGGAAGTCATCCAGGTAATGGGTGACGCCTAGGACACCCTCCACGCCTTGTAGAACCCATTGTAAAAATGTGCTGAAGGCTTCAAAGAAAGCGCAGGAAATGGAGCACCCCATGGGCATACATCTGTCGTAATAGTACTCGTTGCCCAGCCTGAAACCCAGTAGGTTCTGGCTGCTGGGGTGCACTGGCAGGAGTCGGAAAGCAGACTCAATATTCGCTTTTGCTAACCATGCCCCTTTCCCGGCTCTGCGCACGAGGTCAATGGCCACATCAAATGAACAATACGAGACAGAGCAGACCCCTTCTTCCAGATTGTGATTCACTGACTCTCCCTCCGGGTATGACAAGTGGTGGATCAGCCTAAATGATCCAGGCTCTTTCTTAGGTACTATCCCCAGCGGAGATACCACAAAGTTGTCTAATGGCGGTAGTGGGAATGGACCAGCAACCCTCCCCAGCTCGAGTTCCTTACCCACTTTGGCTCTCACTACTTCTGGATTGTCCCTAGCCGATTTCAAATTATCTGCATCTCTAGCGGCAGGAGCTCCTATGTATGGGATGATGAAGCCCTCCGCAAAACCCCCAAGGAGCAATCTCCCATCAATTTTGTTGGGGTATTTGTTCAGCAATGGCACCAATCGTTCCAGCTTAATCGGTGAGGGCCCCTTCACTGTGCCCAACTCTGGCAGATCTGGCAGCAACTCAGGGGAAGTACAGGCAGGGGATAATTTGTTAATTCTCAGGATGCTGGGGGGGGGGGGTGGTCAGGGGGGTGGAGTTTGAGCTCGATAGGGCTGCTAGTGGGTTACTTGTTCTGCCACGACCCGCCCCTACCACCGTGATAGCTACCTTGCCTTTGTGCTTTGTTAGACCTACATGCTCCCGCCTGGTGCTGCCCTCCGCAATTACTGCACGTATGCGTGAATCTGCAGGAACTCCCCCAGTGGCAGTGTCCACCGTTGAATAACCTGCATGAACCTGGAGATGCCCCTTGAGACTGCTTCCCGCTTCCCCTTTTTTGACCTCTCCCCTTATAGCCCCCTCGAAAGGGCGGCGTCCTCTGGTCCGGCTGTGCCGCGGGGCTGCTTTTGTTACTATGCACTGTTACGCTATCCTGCACCTTGCTGTTTGTCATGACCCCTTGGAGCGCCCTGGACCCCATATGGTCCATCCATAGCTGCACCTCTTTATGGTCCCAACGCATCTTGGGCGATCTGGACATTTTCTTCCTGAACTCTCTATCGTATTCTAACCAGCCTACACCTCCCCACTTTTTTGCTTCGTTGTGGATGAGCCTCCCATACAATACCAGCCCTGGGCCTTGGTCGCTAAACCTCTCCATAATGACCGAGGACAGTATAGCGAAGGCCTGCAACCAGTTATCGATGCTCTTCTCTGGCCATGGCTGGAATCTCACTTTCTTTTCATCATCCTTCACACCCGCCTTGCGTGCATCTGCCCCTTGCTGACCCAGCATCAGTAAAGAGAAAATGTCTATAAATTCTCGCCTCCAAATTAATTCCTTTGCTGCCTGCGGGACCTCCCAAGATAAGCAAGAGCGGCCTGATAGTAAGGGGGCGTCGAATTGCATGTCTTCCTCGCCTGGTAAGGCTGGGGAAGGTGCTGGTGGCGTGGGCACCGGCTGCGCTATGTTGGACGAGGGTGCTGGCGCCACTGGAGATGGGGCTAGCGGGCTTGGTGGCTGTGGTGCCGGGGGGACAACAGGGGGTGCTGAACCGGTCCCCGGAGGTGCGGGTGGAATGCTTGTCAAGTCTGTACCCTCCTGCCCTCTCCCAGTATCTCCCAATGTGCCATTGTCACCGGCACCGGCTCCCCACACATTGGATAGTCGTGCCCCCCCGCTGGGACCCGGCATCACACTTTCCCTCATCTCTTTCATGAATATTTCCAATGTGGACATCATCTTACCCAGATCGCTTCTGGTAGCGTATTCCACAGCCGGGTGCCTGTTAGCAGGTACCATTGATGGGCCAGGAAACTCCTGGACCCTGTCCGGCAAGTCCGAAGTGCGTGGGACGTCATGCACCACTGCGGCTGCGGTAGTAACGGTGCCCTTCTTTTTTGGAGGTGGCGGAAAGTCTTTGTTTGTGGGCACCTTAACTCTTTTGGACGCTCTAACGTGTCCAGCACTACTAGTGTCCTCATCTTCGACTGCAATAATGTCATTGTTCACACATGAGTTCGCCGTGCTGCCCTTCAATAAATTGGTAGCCCATGCCACACCGTTTGTCTCGACTAGCTGCAGGAAGATCGCCGCGTGCGCCGCTTGAGCTTCTGTCACGGCCGTGCCTGGTCCTACACCATCTGCTCTTATTTCTGCCATTGTCAGGCCACTTCCTGCAAGAAAAATGTCGTGACTACTTGGACCTATCCCCCACATGTATCCTCCAGCTCACTCCAATTGCATTCTCATCATCCTGTTAATACTTACTACGTTTCTGGACTGTTGAAACCGAGAGAGGGGGGGGGGCCACGCTGTTCCTTGATACGACGCCGCGATGCCTGTCGGGTACCACAGCCCTGTATATGTTGAATAAACACGATTGCATTAGCCCTACCCCGTTTTTACGGTAGCTGGCCCCTGTGGGACCAGGCCTAACGCACCAGTCCCCGGCCCGGACCCCGTCACCCCTAACCAAAAGGACCAGACAATGAACACCGGCCCCTTCGGATGTGTTATCCCTACCCCTTCAATGGCCAACCCCACCTGCAGCTCTTACCTTCCGCTTGAGATGGGGGGGGGGGGCGTGCTCCCGTCGAATTACGTCGCTATCTTTAGTTGCCTGAAATAGGGAGACACGCAAAATTGACATGTAACATCAAATACACCTTTTTTAAAACATTACATCCCATCCCTCAGAGCACATCATCTTTCGTGGCATGGCTTGTTTCCCCAGCGCAGCGACTTACAACCGGCATTTCTGCTGCATGGGGGGGGCAGTCACAGACAGTAACCTCCACTGTCCTCTTGACCTTTGAACCTAACGTATTCGCTACTGCTCCCTTCAATCATTTAACCCACATAACTATACTCATTGCACACATACCTCTCGTGCACTATAAAATTGCTAGTGCCTGTGCCGGATGTGTGACCATCGAGGGCTAGAAATACTTGGTGGCGCACACCCTAGCCCTGCATCCCCCAACCGACGAAGCAGCCCGCCCACCGACGAAGCTGCCTTTAAACCCTGATGTCTCGAGTCGACATCTCCGTCCTCCGGCAGCAGTAGCAGGACCTGTACCAGCCCATGCACACAACCCCCGCTTGGCAAAGCGCACTGCAGCGCTACTGCTTGCCCCGACCACGCTGCTAAAGGGAGGGGGGGGGTTGCCCCTTCTCGGACGGCACGCCCAGGGGGGGGTTGCCTCGCCGCCCGTGACTGCCCGACGATGCTGGCCCCTCAATTGCAGCCGGTGGCGGCGGACCCCACACGGAGATCAGCGCATATGTAAATCGCCCCGGTTGATCAAGTCGACAAATTTGGCGGCGGTAGCAAAAACATTTTATTTTCACCCAGTGGCGGCGAACCCACACGGTGATCAGTCATTGAAAATCGCCCTATCCTTCCGACTGGTCGCGCGCATTAACACCGCCATGTTTAAATTTTGCGGCTGCAGCAACCATGTATTTGCAGCCAGTGGCGTCGGACCCACACGTTGACTCATGCATTGAAAATCGCGTATAATTGATCGAGGCCACTCAAACCATTGTGGTCGCGCGCATCAACACCACTATATTAACGTTGATGGCTTGAGGGCGGCGGCGGGACTTAGACGGCGGATAACCATTGTGACTGGTCGCGCGCCTCAAACCACCATATTTGAAGTTGATGGCGGCGGCGGGCCCCACACAGCGGATAAAACATTGTGACTGATCGCGCGCCTCAACACCACCATATCTATTAGGTGGCGGCGGAGTGCCCACACGGTGAGCACATTGCGGCCCACCCGCCGATCCCGGCAACTAAAACATCGCCCTACAGTCAACTACGACTAGGCGCGTGTCGTCCAAAGACGCACACCTTGTTTGCTAAATATAATTTAAAGTGGCCAGTGGCGGCGGACCCACACGACGGTCCCCGCCACTGCCTCGCCTTTCAACTTGTCGCCCCTGTTACACAAACAATCCCCTCCCAATGGCGCCATTCTCGCCGCCTTTACCCACGCACGAAGACGCCTCGAGACCCCACAACAACAAACTTGGATCAGAGGACTCCCCCGTGGTAAAACCACGGAGCCCTGTCGACTCGGATATACCGAGGACGGGGCTCAGGGGGGAGGCGTAAATGATCCCTTACCTCTGCTGGAGAGTGAAATTGCGGGCCTCGCGTCCGCGTCGTGGGGGGGAAGTGAGGGGGCAGGGGGGCTAGGGCCTGTGTCTGGGGCTGGCGAGGACAGCCTGAGACGACCGTCGGTGAAGGAGGGCAGAACAAAGAGGGCGCCCGGGCGGAAGTGCTCCCCTTATCAGCTTGAAAAGGGGGGGGGTGGCCTACCCTTGTCCCACCCCGCCCCCTGTCCCTCCCCCTGGCAGGCCCGCGGTTACCTGCGCCCTACTACGGGGTTTGCCCTCCTATGGGGTCCCCTGCAGGGACCGTGGGCCTCCTGCAGTATCACTGTTGCCCCTCAGCCACAGGGCGAGTGTGATCGATGGCTCTGGGCGACAGGGACATTTGCATAACTGCCTCTCAATGACAGGTCACACACTGGCTTTTAGGTCACACGACCAATGAGAACATTGGAGCTCAGGGACATCACTTCCACTCAGGGACAGATTCACAAAAATATATTTTTATTACACTGCAAGGTGGCCGCTTGTCGATAGGTTTAGTGACGAGTGTTTTCCACTGGCAGTGACCTGACTGCAAACTCACTGCTAAGATCAGTTAATCCACTTCCTGTCGGTGTTCTCACTGCCTGTCAGCAGCGGTGCGTCCATTGGGGCATAGGGGCGTAGCCCCACCAGCCACCATGGACCCGCATCGCGGCCGCAATCCTATTATCTATCCTAGTATGTCTTCAGTCTTCTAAATAAAAGCCGCCGGCGGGAATTGCGCAGGGGGGGTGGCCTGCTGCAGCTTGAGTGACAGTCCACACTCAGGCTGCAGCAGACCGTAGTGCGCAGTGACAGTCCCGCTGGGGAACTTACAGTGCGGATGCTTGGGAAAGTTGGAAACTTTCTCAAGCATGCGCACTGTAAGTTCCCCAGCGGGACCCAGGGGTGCTTGTTTGCTGCCACAGCCCGTGTTTCCAAAGGGCGACAGGGCGAGCAGCAAATGTGACCCCCTAGCCAATCCTGGCGCTGCATGCAGCGCCAGGATTGGCTGGTCCACCACGCAGCATCCATCAGTGGATGCCGCGCGTGGTGGGGGTGGGACATCCTGATCCTGTCTGACAAGGAAGATAATCGCGTGGTCGGAGGGCCCCAAAGTAACTAGCAGAAACCTGTGCTACTGCGTCGATTTTCTACTGGGGAAAGCTCTGCCTCTTACACACTTTATATAACTAGTCCAGTATCTTCTTCGGAGATGATGTGATTAAAAATGGAATTGACGTGGAAAGTCTCGCTCCATACACCCTTTATTTCAGAAGCTGTTCTTTTTCACCTTTGGAAGACACCGTGTACTACTGTTGACTTCAACTTGGCCTTAAACTGAACGCAAACAGCAGAAGGCGGCTGGCTTCCAGGATGCTGGTCACATGGATGGAAGATGCGAGAAAAGTCTGAGGTAATGTAAGAAATTGACAGTAAATATGCCTCCGTAATTTCTCGTTGCTCTTCCAGTTTTGAGAGTATGAAGCGGAGAACGATTAACTTTTTGTGCTAGCTAGCCCAGAATTTTGAAATTTAGGAGAGAATTAACGAGACTGTTATTGGCCTGCATTTTTGTGTGTTTTGGCTTTGAATAAAAACATTGATTTTATGAAAATGTTCTCTGGCTGTTTACATACCAGTTCACGTTTATTTAATATTGTGGATTTTTGAAAATGTTATTATAACAGGTATATGTGTATACTTTTGAGTGGATCTTCTGTGCTAAATTGAGGCTGGCAGTTTGTGAAAAATATGCCATTTTGCATTCTCGGCGACACACTATGATTTTTAATGACGTCTATAACATATACATTCTATTCACGGCTGGGGCTTGAGGGTCAAACAGGGGGGGGAAGGTCAGAGGGCAACAATCATGCCCCTTGATGTGTGGAAACAGATGGTTTACTCATCTAAACTCACTTGTGAGAGATTTCATGTCGGGAGTAGGAAAGAAGAGGGTTTCCCTGAAAACACTGCAGCGCAGCGTCCGTGAGGGAAGGGGGCCTGGAAGTCCCGAATTTAGAATTGTATCAATTAGCCTCCCAACTGCAATGGCTAGCGCAATGATTGGAGGGAGTGAATACGGAGGGGGCGTTTCTGTCTGTGCCCGGCTTACATCACACATTTTTGTTAGCAAAGATACTGGACTACACAACGGTGACCCCTTCCTGCCTCTGTTGCAGACTGCAGCCCTGAGATGATGGAAACGACGATGCATGTCCAAAATGATGGAAACCCCCAGATACACGCTGATCCTCCCACTGGTGAGCCTGCCTCATAAAGTTCCATGCTTGATATTTGGGCCGGAGCATCTGCTTGCTTGGACGGAGGTGGGGATAGAGACAGTAGGAGACTGCTATAGTGAGAACGCCCTGATCCCCTTTGAGGACTTAGTAGAAACAAATGGCCTCTCCGTGGGCCAGTTCATACAATATGAAACTCGGATATGCACCTTTGGAATGTTATGGGGCAGAGGTCGTGAAGAACTGGTGACACATACTCCGACTCCTACATGCCTTGCTCACCTTAGGCACAGCTGGACTCCAAGTAAATTGGTTTTTTAAGGCACTGATAGAGACCACTTTGATGCCCTTAACCAAGATTAGATCTAAGTGGGAACAGGCCTTAAACAAAGAATTCACTGATCAAGACTGTGGAAAAGTGCTGGCATGGCCTAAGTCGGTACAGCAACTGAAGTATACCCAGCTTAATTTTGTCAATATGACCTACATGACCCTGCACAGGCTTCAGACTATTCATGGAGCAGAGATGCGTAATTGCCCGAGGTGTACCTTCCGAGACGCAGACTGTATACACATGGTCTGGGACTGTGAGTTCTTGCGTCTGTTTTGGGGTGTAGTGACAACACAGATAGGCACCACCTTGGAGAGAGTAGTGGACAATTCCATCGAAGTGTGCTTGTTGGGCCTGTTCCCATACCTCCCAAGATGAAAAGTAGGGAACAAATTCATAGATTTAGTCATGGCGCTAGTGAAGAGACAGGTGTCAATGACATTGAAATCTAGTACAGGGAGACAGTTTGAGGCCTGGAGAAGGGACATCTCCAATTGGGCGGCGGCTGAAGGCCAAGCGTTGATCATATAAAAAAAAGAGTACACACTGGACGATGCAAGGAGGATCATGTACTTCCAAGTACTGACAAAAATTGAATAATTAAAAGCTTCTCTGCGGATCTAACAACCTAGCACAGAGTCGAGGTAGTTAGCCCAAATTTAGAACCATCTGATAAACGAACATATTTCTTATGTGCTCTATGAGAATTCCAGTGAATCGGATGGAGTATTGGAGCATTCACATATTATTGCCTGGGGAAGCATACATTGATCTTCGATTCTGGCTGAGACTAACGGCTATTTTGTGCACCGAAAAAATCTATTTGCCTGACAATATTAGATGGATCCTTATAATGATAAAATCTGAATCTGCAGACTTATACACCAACAGAAGGACCTTAGTTCCAGGAAATGTCCTAGTATGGCAGCTGTACTACTGGAATGCATTTACAAGGAATGTGGATGTTTTCAGGACAGGGGTAAAAAGGTGGCCAATTGCCCATTAAGGACAACCCCAAAAGTGTAACTTGTAGTATTTACATACCTTCTCAATCGGTTTGTTCAGCTCACATGCAACCTGTTATCTAGCAGTACATCTTTCCATGCATTAGGCATTGAAGTGATTCACTGAGAGCCACATATCTACCAAGTCTTTGGCTAATGGATTTTACAAAGAGGAAAACTGTTGCATTTTGTATAGAAACTGTAATATATAAACGTACTCTAGGGATTGTCTACATGTATAATTTAAAGTATTGGTAATAGTACAGGAAATCCACAACTTTTGGCGATTTACTGGTGTTATCTTTCAACCACAGTTGTGCTTAGCTTAAAGATCACTGGCCCCTGCTACTTCAGCCACAATGTGCAGCACTGCTTCTGCAAAGCAACAACAGGCAGAGTAAAGTTCCTTACCAGGAGTGACCCGGCATAACATTTACAAATTTAGGCTGCTGTGATTTGGGGGTTCACCATATGATTTGGCTCCACTGACCCTGCTGCTCTCCTGCTGCGGAACACAAGTATAAGATCTTGTGATAAAGCTTTGTGAGAAGTCTGATGCAGGTGTTAATCTGCACAGTCACTCACCATTTCAATCATCCACTCACCTCATTCATCCACCCAGTTACTGATTTATCAACCCATGTATAAACCCTTCCATTTATCCACTCTGGCATCTACTAAGCCACCCATCAGCCCATTCACCCATCCTTCGATCCACTAATCCACCTATCTGCTTATTCGCCTATCGAATCACTCACTCATGTACCCACTCATCCATCTACGCATAAACCCATTCACAAAACCAATATAATCACCCATCCACTGAAATGCATTTACTCGCTATTTCACCCATCAATCCACCTCCCCCCCGATCCGCCTCTCCGCGCCGATGTGGAGTGTGTGCCAATGTCACCTGGAATAGGATGGGCGCAGACAGCCTGATAAGTGAATCAATACCAGGCAGCACGTATGAGTTTCACTTTGAGGTGCTCCGCATAAAAGAGCAAAGGGTCACTCAGTGCCACTGAATGGTTGTTATAACGTTAGCAGATTGGAGACTAGAGGTGTGCAGAAATGTTTTGTGGTAACAGTTATGTGATGAAGTGGATTGGTAAGGAATACGGCAATACTGTGTCAATGGATTACACCTAATATTTTTTGTAGCTTTAAATCTAAAGCTTGTGGAGAGCTGGCAGGGGTGGTGTCATCAGTGAGAAGTATGAGCTGCACCAGACCATGAAGTTCAAGAGGAGGGTATTGACATCAAGCCCAAGTGCTAGACACTCGGATTTTTCAAAGTTCCTAGCGTGCGGACCGGGGTCATTAAAGCATGGGGGAGACGGGCACAGCTTTGGTGGGGGCAGACAAGGTGCTGGGACAGAAGGGGTTAACTTAAGGTCATAGATTGTGTGATATTGCACCTGGCAGATATAGAATGAGCGAGGGCACAGAGGGAGTGACGGGACAGGATGTCCTACCGACCTTGGAGCTGGGGAATCAGGTTTGGGTCTCGGCTTCGGCTCAACAACCTGTGATTCTGGGCAAATTACTTAATCTCCCCGTGTTTATCGAAAATGATGTGTATTGTTATTGGTGTTCATGTAAAGCGCTGCAATACCTTCTGGTCGAGTTCGCGCTATATAAAAACTGCAACAACAAAAAAAGCGGATGAAGGCTCTAAGATGGGGTTACAAGTACAAACCGAGTGGTATGCGCATGGGGGAGTGTGACGCAGTGGTAGACGGTGCACAGGGCATGGGTGCCATAGAGTGCAAGAGGGCAGAGAGTCCATCATAGCTCAGTGAAAGTGGGAAAAGTCGGAGAGTGGGCGTTTTGTTTTGTTCTGCTTTAGAATATGCTGTAGAACCTTGCATGGTCATTCTGTGATTATACTGAATAAGCATAACTGCACTTTCACAATTGCTTTATTAACCTTCCTGCTTTCTCAAATTTGCTTGAAAATGCACGATTTTTCTTCTTTTTTTCCAAAATTTTCTTGGGGGGGGTAACCCCCCAAACCCCGCTGTTGGGGTTCGGGCTCGCTCGCTGCACTCACTCGCTACGGTGCTGTATGCAAATCACTTTGCGCCCCACCACTTTAAAATCTCACCCACCGCCCCTGCTGCCTGTAGTGACCGGCCAGTGGTGCATCCGCCACTGACTTTTACGAATCAGTTACCAACCTCACATGGGCTCAGTGACATAATGTTCTTCTCGAGGATCAGCAATCTTAACCACACTTAAATCACCCCGACTAACACACTCGGACTGGTTTCATTTCCAGCAGGTGAGTTGCCACGAATCACCAACATCCCCCAGGTAGACTAGGGGGGGGTGGGGGAACTGCGCCTGCCACTGCAGGGATTTTTCCTCCTGTGAGACCACCCTGCCCAAAGTCGTACCTACGTCTACCGCATTTCACTAAATAGTAATTGTAATTGTAATTGTAATTGTAACTGTGTTTTGTATCGCGCCAAATCACCGACAGGTCTCAAAGCGCTACTGACCAAGTACAGCAACAAAGATGGAATGAAAGTACGTGGGTGTCTGATCTAAATAGCCGATTGTTGAGATGGAAAAGCGTCCTTGAAGAGTAAGGTTTTCAGGGACTTCCTGAAGAGGAGGAGGTTAGGTTCTCTGCGAAGCGCCTCTGGTAACTTATTCCAGGTGGTGGGGGCCTGAACTGAAAAAGATCTGCCTCCTTTAGTTGTTAGCTTGAAGCGTGGGCAGGATAACAGAAAAGATCCGGACGATCGCAGGGCGCGCTTTGGTTCGTATAGCTTGAGCCTTTCTTTTACATAAGCTGGCGCCTGTCCGTGGACTGCTTTGTGACAGATACACATACTCTTGAATTCGACTCTCTGCGCTATAGGCAGCCAGTGTAGCCTATAGAGCAGAGGGGAGGCATGAGACCTCCTCGGCAATCCAAAGATCAAGCGTGCTGCATCATTCAGGATAACCTGAAGACGATTGATGGAACTCTTTGGGAGGCCGAGGTACAGCGCGTTGCCATAGTCTATTCTAGACACTATGGTGGCTGATACGATGGTTTGCAGCATATTTCTCGAGAGCAAGGGGGCGAGTTTACGTAGTTGTCTGATCAGGTTGGTACAGGAGCCAACTACGGTGGATACTTGGTTGACCATCGAGAGTTCCTGGTCGATTTTCATGCCGAGGCTCTTAACACTGGGGCAAGGCTTTGGGGTAGGCCCTAACTCTTGTGGCCAAAACAAATCATTCCAGGGGGAAGTTGAGGTGGAAACTACAAGCACTTCCGTCTTATCTGGATTGATTTTCAGCAAATTGGACGACATCCAATTCACTGTAAATCGTAGAATGTCTTGGGCCAGGGACTGAGCCGATGGAGTATTATCGATACTCAGCAACAGCTGAGTATCGTCGGCGTAGTTAAATACTTTACAATTCATATTTGCCAGGGATTCAATCAATGGTTGTAAGTACATGTTAAATAAAAGCGGAGAGAGTGACGATCCCTGCGGGACTCCACGGGCCAGCATGCCCACATCTGAGACCTGGTCTGCCAACTGGATCTTCTGCGTCCTTCCTGTCAAAAAAGCTGTTAACCATTTAAGGGCTTGCTCTCCTATCCCACACCTAGCCAGTCTGTCCAGGAGCAATGCATGGCTGACGGTATCAAACGCCGCTGAGAGATCTAATAAAATCAGGGCGCTTGGCTTTTTACCGTCAGCCATGCATCTTAGCTCATCTAGTACCGACAGCATTACTAGTTCTGTGCTATGGTGGGCACGAAAGCCAGCTTGCCGCTCCTGGAGAAGATGGTGAGATTCCAGGAGGGATGACAGCGATTTTAATACATGCTGTTCTAGTACCTTTGACAGAAATGGCAGCTGGGAGATTGGCCTGTAGTTCTTCAGGTTAGTAGGATCTGCTCCGGGCTTCTTTAACAGGGGTCTGACGCGTGCCTCTTTGAAGGAAGATGGTAAAGTTCCAGTGGCTAATGAGGTATTTAGAAGGTCTAAAATTTGATCTTCTAGGAGCGGTATTGCCAGCCGAAGGATGTCAGGTGGGCAGGGATCGGCGGGGGAGCCTGATTTGGTGGATAATACAAGTTGTCTCAGAGTGGTGGAGTCGATTTCAGGGAAACTAGTGAGGACAGGGGATGGAGGGTGTGGAGGAAGTTCGGTATAGGAGACTGGGTTGTCCTTCTTGATATCGGACAGGATGGTTGCTACTTTTTCCAGGAAATAACCCTGAAAGGTCTCACACTCAATCAGAATATCAGCCTTTCCTTCCTTCTTACTCAGCTCTTTCAGGATTTGGAAGGTCTCTCTCTGGATGTTAGTAGCCTTATTGATGCGTGTCTCATAATAATCCTTCTTGGCTGATATAATGAGCTTTTTGTATGATTGAAACAGTAGTCTATATGATTCCCTGTCGGTATCCGTTTTGGATTTCCTCCAACATCTTTCAAGGTAACGAAGTTTCCTTTTTTGTACACGTAGGCCTTCAGTGAACCAGGGGGCTCCTTTCTCTGCACCTTTTACTTTTTGTGTTTTTTCAGGGGCTAGCTCATCGAGTGATTGCCCAAGGGTGGTTATTATTGCACCATACTTTGAGTTTAAGTCGGAGCTATCAGCGAGGATAGGGGAATTCTGTTTGTATTTGGGCAGAACTTTGGTTAAGGTCTCAGAAGTTACTTTCTTCCATTGGCGTACTCTTTTTGGTTTTAACGGTAGTTTGGCCTGGTAGATATTGTGCAGTAAATCGTATGAGATAAGATGGTGATCCGACCAAATACAAGGTGAAATACTTGTGATGACTGCTCTTGGTATCGAGGACCAGATGAGATCTAGGATATGGCCTTTTATGTGGGTTGGAGCTTCCACAAGTTGTGTTAATCCAAGGGCAGTCATGGTGGTCTGTAATGTCTGGACAGCCGGAGATTGATCACTTTTATCCCAATGAATATTAAAGTCACCCGTTACCAAGATGTTTTTATAACGTGTGCATAGATCAGAAATAATGGGGATAAAGAGATCATTAAACATGGGAGTGCTTTGGGGTGGACAGTAAACTGTTAGGATGATGAGACAGGAGTTATTCGAGGTAACTTTTATCCCTAGTAGGTCGACGATGTTTATAGTCTCTGCTAAGATTTTGGTTACCATAAATTGCTTTTTGAAAATCGTTGCTACTCCCCCACCTCGGGTCCCTTCAGGTCGATTGTGCCAGATCATATCATATCCGCTGGGAAGGGCGGCAATGATATCCGGGGAAGAGACATCGCTCAACCACGTTTCAGTGAGTGTTAGGATATCGATAGTCTCGTCCTGTAAGAGAGTAAAGATTTCCAGATGATGTTTATGTAGTGACCTGGTATTGAGGGTGGCTAACTTTAGAGGGGTTGAGCGGTTTAAATTCTTTCCGCTAGGAGGGTGCAGTATATGATTTTCCTTGAGAGTGGTACATATAGTAGGAGATGGAATATACCTGTCAGATTTCAGTGCAAGAAGGTCCGCAGAGGAGTAGCAGGTGCGAGTGCCAGAGTCCCTCAGCCCTGAGCCCGGTCGTGTGCGGACGGGCGCAGACGGGCAGGACTCTGGCGCAGGTCCGGCGCGTCCGCTGATCGCGTCCGCTGCGCGGAGCCATGACCGTCTGTTTATATAGCACTGTCAATGGCCTCAGTTACCTAGCCCGACCCAAGATGGCCGCCAAAACCGGCGTCCAGCGCTCTCGGCGTCAATACTCGGCCGAGAGCGGGACCGGAGCTGTAGGGAAGGGGCACAAACAATTTCTAGGCGCTGCTGAGCGCTGGGGGGTCCCAAACACCTATCAGAATCAGGTGTGATAAATTGCCAAATTGCGAGCAACAATGGTTAAAATACACAGTAAAAACAGGGAAAGACAAGAGACCTCCCGGCTTCCGCCTCAGGAGGGGGAAAGGTGCATGCAATGTCAGAATTATCAGTGATATGGAAAACCCTGTCCCCTGTGGAGCGTCCTCGAATAAAAAAGTTTGATAGCAGGCAACTTTCCTCAGGACGAGGTGGCCGAGTGGTTAAGGCGATGGACTGCTAATCCATTGTGCTCTGCACGCGTGGGTTCGAATCCCACCCTCGTCGGTGTCCTTTTGATAATCGCTATATATAGAAAATAGAACTCATTTCCCACCGTACCTGACTCACTCGACACGCCCCTTTAAAGAGGTACGAACACCTTGCAACATCCAGTAACTGGGGAAATCGCCTAATTTCTCTCTGCCTGAAACATACACATCACCTGACTGGCAGTGTCAGCTAGTGCTCATGTAAAGCACTCCAATGCCTTTGGCCGAGCTCGCGCTACAGAAAACTGCATCCGTCATTTAAATCCACCTTTAACTTCAGTATCAGTTAGTGGGGAAGAGGGTTCAGTGCATTCAACTATGCAATTCCCCACGGACGTCTTAACCTTTCACATATTCTGCAGACCAATTCAATCTTCTCGTTTTCACTCTGGCCTCAATTCCTTCTCTCCTGAGGCTTTAGTAGTCCATTTTAAACTCGTTTTGCACTTGTCAATCTTTCCTTTACAGTGCTTTCTACTTTTGCACTTAAGGAGCTATGTTTCTAGCCCGTGGCCAATCCCATAAATGGCCTCGAGATGTCGCTGTGCTACACCCAGTAAATAATATCTCGAAAGCTCACGCCCTGCTGCGGCAGGTGAAGTGCACAGAATAGAGACCAGCCTGTGAAATCACCTAGGAAACAGACACACACAGGTTTATTTACAATTTAACGTTTGGAGGTTACTGTTCATACTGTCATTATATGTCTCATAGTGCAGCCAGGAGCTGTCACCCAGCTGCAATATTTTATGGACAATTTGCTCATTCACGCAAATTCCAAGGGATCACGTGAAAGTTTACATTCGCACTCAACTTTACTTTCAGGAGAAGGGTAGTTTTGAATATACCATGGAAATGTAAATAAATCATGTTTGTATCTGAAGCTAAGGTACAGTTAAAATAAATGAATAAAAGAGCACGTCCCTGGGTGGGCTTGAACCACCAACCTTTCGGTTAACAGCCGAACGCGCTAACCGATTGCGCCACAGAGACTGCGTGTTACCATCATTTGCACTCATGAAAAAACGGTAGTGCGTGTGTGGTACAGTATCATAGTGTGTATGTACATTGTTCGCTGCACAACTCCAAATATGGGCCAACCTCATGCAAATAGCCTTGGTCCTGCTAAAATAAGAACAGTCCAGCTCAAACCAACAGGCCACATCTGCACTGAACTCGACCACAAGCCAATTTATTAGTTGTGTCTAGAACATATAGTTGTATAGAAGCTACGGTCGTGATATGGCACAGCAACGACAGGACCTGCGTCTGGATAAACGGGACAACTTACAGCTTGGACCACACCTGTGAGCAGCAGTTTAAGTTCTGTGTCCCAATGAGAAAATCCTGCCCTCATGGTAACTGTGGCCAGAGGAGCAGAATCAAAGACAATTTGCCTAGGATCCACCAGCTGACTACTAATACATATTAATTTGTTGTTACACAGTGTGGGGCTTATTTATGAGCCCTTGCGTCACTTTTGTGCCACCGGTGCGTCACTTTTTGTGACGCATCAGCAGCATAAAAAATGTGCCTTGTTGCACCATATTTACAAAGTGACGCAGCTAGGTAGATGTGTCACTTTGTAAAACCCTGCGCCAGACCTGGTTTTGGGTCCTTTTGTCACCTACAATATAGCGAGATTAATTTTTTTAGCAGGGCTCTGCTTCTAAAATGTATTGTTGACCAAAAGAAATTATGTTCAAATAATCATTTATTTGTATGGACAATTCAAGACTGACATTAGGACCAAAATGTATGATTGTATGAATGAATGATGAATGTATTGGCCAGTGTGAGAGTTGGATGTGTGGTGAATTTGTAAATTGTATTGTATGTAGCTGCTTTTTATGTAATGTTTTTCATGTGTACATGTAAAGATGTATGTTTTGCTTAAAAGAATAAATACTGTTCAACTAAGATATAAAAACATTTAATAAACTAGTGACATAAGTGAAAAACGGACCAGCATGTTTTATTCATAAAGGTCACCATCAGTATTTAAAAGTGACTTCCAGTACTGGCAGTTGTGTTGTTGATTTGGTATATTAGGCTTAGCCTTGCTGGTATGAAGCCAAGACCCTGTGTGTTTTTTTGCGTTTACATTATGCCTGCGCGAGGTATAATGTATGCAGGGGGGGCGTTCTGACTCAAGAAAAGGTCATAGAAGTGACGTAGTGAAATCTAGATTTCACTGTGCCACTTCTAGTTCGCAAATGCGTCAATTTCTTATGCCTGACCCATGGCAGGCGTAAGACTGACGCAGGCACATTTCACATTGGACTTGCCTATGTGTAATGACCCTTTGCTAGCGTTGGGTCACTTTTGTGACACACTCCAGCAATGCGTCATTTTTGCACCTACAGATACATCAGAAATACTGAGGTATCTGTAACTCCTTGCGACAAGATGCGTCATACTGTAAATATGACGCCTCATTGGTGTCGCAAGGAGGGCGCAATGAAAAGTGACGCAACACTGTTTTCTCACAGCGATGCGTCACTTTTCATAAATGAGGCCCTATATCTCTAACGAAATGGACAAGGAAAAGCATGATTGTGAGTTGCACCGGCTTGCTTTATTGATCACCACAAACTGCGTTTCAGATAGCTCAATGGGTTAAGGCAACTGATCAATAATACGGTTAATAGATCTCAGGTAGTAGGTTTGAATGATAAAACAGCGTGAAGGGTTAACTTGTCTTATTTATTGCATTGCCTGCAACCAGCTTGTCGCAGGTTTGTATTCCATGTCAAATAGCTCAACAACATTACCATTTTTTGCAGGTGAACTTGTTCACAAATCAAATCATGATAAATAAAATTCAGAGGCTTTTGTCCTCTCCAAACATTTTGCATGTGACCTAAATAACATATATGTCAGTCCTATCAGATTTTAACCCAATCTTCCATTCTATTGTTAATAATGTGGTTTCATTGATTTAGGAAGTTGTAATAATCACTTAAGTTCCCAATAAACAATTGCCCTTAATGCTTTCTTGTTTGCTGTATTGATGGCCGTTTTACTGTAATTATTCCAGGGGTCGAAGTGGGAGGGATCTGAGGGGCATAAAGTGTCCATACTTTTTTAATTTTAGAAAGACAGTTCCCAACTTTTTGTGAAAATACGACCTCCTAGGGATGGTTAATTCCGGCAGTTGAAATGCTGCAGCTAAAGTTAAAAATAACACCAAAGCACACACTAGTTATTTAAAAAAAACACTTGATAAGAACAAAGTTCACACACTTCTTTGTTGATTCAATGAAGTGTCTCCATTAATTATTCAAGAAAACAACAAGCTGATGAGAGGCAACACAAAAGAATAACAATGGGTTAAGACTCAGAAAGAAGAGTTCGTTTGCAGATGTTGTTGGTTTCTGATGCAAGTCCTTTATTTGAAACAAGCCTTTAAATCCTTTTGGATACAGCTAATGCGTTTCACCCTTCAAGAGGACTTCTTCAGGGCTGTAAATACATACAACATAACTCACTTTAAAATCCTACTAAACAGTAAAGTAATGACTGTCAATCTGCAAATGTAAAGGGAGAGTGGAAGCCGGTATTGACTTTAATTGATGGAACTACTTGAATCTTCCTAATGACACAGAATTATTCTTTGTGATAGGTATTTTAAGGGTGCTGTCAGCTAAATTAAGAAGTGTGTGTTTTTAAGAGACAGTAATCAAAAAGCTGCTTCTTGATGCCAGACATTTATTCTTTTTGAGTGGTATTGTGAGTGAGCTACCAGCCTAGCTGTGTTATATGTGCTTTTAAAAGACAGTTATAAAAAACAAAATGCACTTCATATAGTTCTGGTATTACTAAGATCTATATTTTGGAACCACTTTATTATCTTTAACTTTTTCGCACATTTTGAAGAAATTTATATTATGCTCTGTGTAATACAAGTTTAAAATAATAAGGTATATGTACACAATGCTTAATGTCCCAGATTGGGACCTTGTAGAACTAAATATACACACGTCACTATTCTCCATGGCACCAACCAGGATTCAATTCTGTGGCTCGCAGGTGCAGGTCTTTCACTATAATATAGGTGTCATAATGCACAATACCGCATTTCCCACTGATTAGCCTACCTTGCATCAGTTTCCCATTTGAACTGTATGTTATTTTATAAGTAGTTACCTGAAGGTGAAAGGCCAAAAAATGTACAGAATATTTAATTGTTTTAGTTGTTTTTTAGCCACGCATTTGACCACACCCCTACCCCTTACTCTCCCTGCTCCCATTGTGCACAGCATCACAGTTCATTCCCAAAGGTTTTTTAAATGCACTTCGACCACTGAATTATTCATATATCAAGCCCATCATAAACAGGAACATATCTTTGTAAACGGGTCCATCATATGTTTCACAGGCCAGGTCGCTCCGCCACCGCGTCAGCATCCCCCTTGCTGCCTCTGTGATTCCAGCTTTTTCCCGCCGTTCTTGCGCTTTCCTGCTCCCGCCGCTGCCTCCCCTGCGGCCCCGCCCCTGTGCCTGATTCGCCACCCGCTCCCCCTCCCAGCTGCTCCTCCCTCCCTCGCACCCTTCTTAAAGGAGGCCGCTGCACGGCCACGCACTGCTGGCGTGCTGCTGGCGCGCCGCTGGCGTGCCTAAGGCAAGCCTGTCTGCGCCCGTCCGTGCCTGGACCGCGCCCAGCACCAGAACCCCTGGACCCCACACTCGCCGCAATGCCAGACTCAGATACGACACCGACTCCCTCCACGCACTCAACGCCAGCCGACACAACACCTGCTTCCAGGCCGCCCCGAAACGGACACACGGACCCTTCTCCTGCCGCACCTGCAGCTTCACCTGTGACAGACCCACCAAACCTCCTAGAACTAGACCCAACCACCTCCGCTGAATTCTGATCAACACCCGCTCCGCACGCAAACACGCCATCGAGCTCTGGGACCTGCTCGACACCTTCGCCCCAGATGTGGCCTTCCTCACAAGACCTGGTGGAACCACTCCTTGGCACCCAAATTCGCCATAGCCATCCCGGACGGCTACAAGATCACCCGCAGGGACCGCGCCAATGGAATTGGAGGAGGAATAGCCATCGTCTACAAGTCCACCCTCAAGGTCACCATCCACGCAGACGACACCCTCAACACCGCCGAACACCTGCACTTCCGGATCCACACCGACCCCAACACCACCCTCAGAGGAACACTCGTCTACAGACGCCCCGGACTCCGGGCTCAGTTCAGTGACTCCATCACCGACCTCGCCAGCACCCACGCACTCGCCTCCACCGACTACATCCTCCTCGGGGACCTGAATTTCCACCTCGAGAACAACAACGATGCCAACTCCGCCACTCTGATCGAAAACCTTGCCAACCTCGGCCTCGGACAACTCGTCACCCCACCCACGCCGCAGGCCACACGCTGGACGCCGTCTTCTCCACAAGCACCCACGTCGCCTTCAAGCACACCTCCGAACCCCACTGGACCGACCACCGCTGCATCCACTTCACCTTCAAAAAACCAACCACGCACCATCGCACCCAACAGCTGTCGCGCCGCTGCTGGAACAAAGTCACCGAAGACCAGCTGACCACCACCCTCGCCCAGAACCCACCCATCGACCCCACCTGCCCTGACGCCGCAGCCCGCAACCTCAGACAGTGGATCGACGACTGCGCCAACACCCTCGCCCCACTCAAGAGGCCATCCAACAGCCACGCCAGCAGGAGAGCCAACTGGTTCACCGACGAGCTCCTGACCTCCAAACGCACCTGCCGTAAGCTGAAGAAGAAATGGCTCCACAAACGAACACCAGAAAACCACGCAGCCCACAAGGACACCACCCGCAGACATCACCACCTCATCGGACTAGCCAAGAGATCCTCCTTCAAAGACTGCCTGGATAACAACGCACACGACAGCAAAGAGCTTTTCCGTATCGTGAAAGAACTCTCCAATCCCGACGCCAGCGCCAATGACATCCCGCCCTCACAAGAACTGTGCGACTCACTAGCCATCTTCTTCCATCGCAAGATCGCTGACATCCACGACAGCTTCAACTCCACGACCGCACCAACGATGCACGACTCCACCACCCCCGCGATCACCAACAGCGCCAACCACCTGACCTCCTGGACCTACACCAACGACAAGGAGACACGCAAGATCATGAACTCCATCCACTCAGGATCTCCGTCAGACCCATGCCCACACCACGTATTCAACAAAGCAGAAGCGGCCATCGCGCCCCAACTACGGAAGGTCATCAACATCTCCTTCGAAAAAGCAACATTTCCCGAAAGCTGGAAGCACGCCGAAATCAACGCCCTCCTAAAAAAGCCCAAGGCGGACCCCAAGGACCTCAAGAACCTCCGACCCATCTCCCTGCTCCCATTTCCTGCAAAGGTCATCGAGAAAATCGTCAACATTCAACTGACCCACCACCTCAAAGACAACAACATCCTGGACCCGTCCCAATCCGGATTCAGATGAAACCACAGCACCGAGACAGCCCTCATCGCTGCCACAGACGACATCAGACGCCAACTGGACAACGGCGAAACATCAGCCCTCATCCTCCTGGACCTGTCAGCCGCATTTGACACGGTCTGCCACCGCATCCTAAAGACACACCTCCAAGAAGCCGGAATCCAAAAGAAGGCTCTTGACTGGACCACGTCCTTCCTCTCCGGCAGAACCAAGAGCGTCCGCCTCCCACCTTTCCGGTCAGAAGCCACCAACATCATCTTGGCGTCCCCCAGGGCTCATCCCTCAGCCCGACACTGTTTAACATCTACATGGCCCCCCTCGCACAAGTGGCCCGCCACCACAACCTCAACATCATCTCCTACGCCGACGACACCCAGCTCATCCTCTCCCTCACCAAGGACCCCCACACCGCCAAAACCAACATTCACGAGGGCATGAAGGCCATCGCCGACTGGATGAGGAGCAGCCGTCTGAAACTGAACTCGGACAAGACGGAGGTCCTCATCCTCGGACCCACCCCCTCAGCCTGGGACGACTCCTGGTGGCCGACCGCTCTAGGAACAGCACCGACACCAACCGACCATGCACGCAACCTAGGATTCATCCTCGACTCCTCCCTCTCCATGTCCAAGCAAGTCAACGCCATCTCCTCCTCCTGCTACAACACCCTACGCTTGCTCCGCCGGATCTACAAATGGATCCTGACCGAAACAAGAAGAACAGTGACACAGGCCCTCGTCAGCAGCAGACTGGACTACGGCAACGCACTCTACGCAGGAATCCTAGCCAAACACCAACGGCGGCTACAACGCATCCAAAACACCAGGGGGCGGTGGCAGGAGACCCTGCTGCTGCTTTGAATGAATGATTTAAGTGAGCTGTTCTTGGTCACACATGATGCAACGCGCTGTGTTGGCATAAACATATCTTTGGGTTTATTTACAATTTGTAAAATATTTCAAGAGTTTCCAGGAACATTTTCCAAAAACACCATAATGCATTGGCCTGGAATGGAACCTGGGCCTCCCGCGTGGCAGGCGAGAATTCTACCACTGAACCACCAATGCTTCCTGTGATATACCCTATGTGAGATCTTATTTATGTATTGAAGAAACCGGTGTGATCCCTCAGGTGGTATGTTTTTTAAATTTATATTTGTTGCAACATTATTGTACATGATTTGAAAGAAGAAACTGTCACATGACACGTAGTGAGTCAAAGGGCTCCTTACCAACCTGGCACCTTTAGTCGAACTCGGCTTTCTATACAAATGCATTGGACAGAGAGACTTTTTTTAACACGCATAAAATGTTAAAAGGGAAACTACAATTTCCAGAATACATTTTTTTGTTGGGAAAAACAGGACAGTTGGAGGCGGATTATCTCGATGGATCATATTGCAGCTGTGCGAGGTTTCCCCCTCAGCCCAAACCTTTCCAGTCTCAGCCCACAGGATCTGCACGACTTTGAGAACACGTCTCTCCTCCGCTCTGCTGGTAGGTCGCCCCATCCCGAGACAACTACACAGAATGTCTTCAGTACACGTCACGTCAGCAGTACTTACGGTTCCTGCTTGTGTCCGCTTCTGGGGAGACATGCCAACACTATGCAAACAATCCACATTTAAGTATTCCATGTTTAGGGAACATTGGGCTCTACATAATGAATTATCACATACACGCTAGTCTGATTGTTTTTAAACCTCATTTGTACATAACACCACTAAAATATGGATTGCGCATCCACCGGATAAAGACAGAGCCGGCCACCAACATCAACGCGTCGAAAAGGGACACTTTAGCAAAACAAAAGGGACAGATTACAAAGCAAAAATCCGGGTTCCAAAGTTGCTTCATTTTAGCCAAAAGAAACCCGCTGTCTACAAAACGGCCCTTGACTCTCACGGCTGATACCTCGCATTTTTAGTGCACCACTTTGTATGTTTAACAGCAAAGCTTGAATACAAGTTTGCATGCTTAAGGGCAAAAAAGATTCAGAATTAAAGAAAGCAGCTTGCATATTTAATAGCAAAGTTTTAAATGGAAAAAATGGTATATTTAAAAACAAAATTGAAATTTGAGTTGGCCGGGAATCGAACCCGGGTCAATTGCATGCAAGGAAGCTATGCTCACCACTATACCACCAACGCTTCAATATCTTGTTAGGTTTCGACCTGGGAGTTGCAACTGCGTAGCAGTTGCTCCTCCCACGGCGAAACCTCATGATCCTACATATTGACTTTGGTTCCGCCTCGGTCTCCCATTGGCTAGCTCCATAAATGAAGGCTAGCCATTGGGAGACAGAGGCTGTCAATCACGCTTTCTCTTAAAAACGCGATTCAGGGGCGTTTCGCTGTGTTTTTTTAAGCCCCGCCCCTTTGTCCCGGGCCGCGCTGTGATTGGCTGCCGGCCCGGGACACCCCCGTGATGTCATTCCCGGGCCGTGCTGTGATTGGTTGGCCGGCCCGGGTCATCATGCCTCCCTGCAAACTTTCAGTCTGCATTAGGCTTTCAAACAGTCCTTCCCTAGTGCGACAGAAGTGTTGTTTGCTGTGTTGGTGATTCAGCTTTCACATGCTGATAATTTGAATTTCCTTATTAAAGACTTTTGTGCAAAATCGCAGCATTGCTTCGTATCCTGCAGATTGATGGGCCCCAAGGAGGTAGCACTCTGCCAGCGAGCGATGGGCTTCGAACTGAAAACATAAACTTGACAACAGCAAAATAAACCCGGCAAACAACAACAGAAATGTGGTGATTCACATAATTACAAGATAAGAAACATCAGGGGAGGAAAGCACGTTGGCAAATATTGCGGACGCTTTACAGTGTTTAGCTACACTGGTTGTTTCTCCCGCAGGATCCCTGGCAGCCCGGCATTTCCACTTTACATTCCGATTCGTGCCCACGGTGGTGGGGGTTGGCAGCAAGACACGCTTCAGATAAACATCATACAGACACAAATCGACACTGCCCACCCTTCTAAAAAGCTCTCTCCATATCCCCCTATTTGCGGGATAATGCGCTTTCACCGTGTCAGCCGGCCCATTCACGCAGCGCCATTCCTCACACATTCCGGCCGATTGCATCTGTCTCATCCCCTTTCATCTCCGCCGCTCGGGATTCTTCACGAGACAAGGCCTCGCCTAATGCTTCCGCCCTGCTTACGCGTCTGCGTCTGCCAGAAACACTTTGCGCGCCTCTGCCTCACCCCCGCCCAGTATGGAGCCACCGGAACCTGTGCCGGGTTATTCATTTTGCATTAGCATCCACTTTGCAAAACACGGGGCGTATCCATTGATAAATTATTGAGAGGCAAAATGCTACAAAACATACATAAACGTTTGCGACCAGGCCTTCGGAAGACACAGTTCGGCATTAGTGCTTCGCAAGCACATCTTTTTACCATGACTCTTTTTAGCTCATTTACTTTTATCTGGAAAGATGACATTTGTGTGAAAGCATGCACAGTGTGTTATTTTTTTTTTTACCATACGTGTTTTTCAGTAGTCTGTTGTACTAAGTATTTTGTACTGTTTTTTGTTAAATGTATGAGAGATAAAGGACTGCTTAGTGCACTATGGCCTGGATCAAAATAAACAGCCAGGCCCACAACGCATGCCACCCTCCAACTACAAAAACATTTGATGCGCAAGAAATAAGTCAACCTACAAGGAAAGAAGGTGTGGGTGTGTGTGTGTGTGTGTGATTTCTCCTGGGTGTGTGTGTATGTGACTGCTCCAGAGTGTGTGTGTGTGTATGTGACTGCTCCAGAGTGTGTGTGTGTGTATGTGACTGCTCCAGAGTGTGTGTGTGTGTATATGTGACTGCTCCAGTGTGTGTGTGTGTGACTGCTCCAGTGTGTGTGTGTGTGTGTGTGTGACTGCTCCAGTGTGTGTGTGTGTGTGACTGCCCCAGTGTGTGTATGTGACTGCTCCAGTGTGTGTGTGTGTGGGGGGGGGGTCTCTGGGTGTGGCTGGCTCTGGGTGTGTGGGTCTGGGTGTGTGTGTGGTAGTAATTGCTGTCTGCTGAGCTCGTCCGTAGGGTACAATAGTTCTCACATTTGCGAGATATTAAGCTATTGGCAATGTAAATGACAATGCCATTTATTTATCTGTTTTCAAAACCAACACATAAATACAAATTTTGTCATTTACAATGCCAATAGCTCTAACTTCTCCAAAGGCGAAACCGTTGCATTGTAAATGCTTGTTTATATATCAGATTACATCAAGCTGGTGTACCAGAAGTAGGATAGAGAATCTGTACAGTGATCAGGAATGAATTTGGGGAAACACAACAGATAAACAAGTCAGTTTCTTCAAAGGCTACAAATCCTAATCCAGGGGCATCATAAAGGTCCTCCCATCCCTCTCCCCTACAAGCTAACAGCAGCTAGCACAAGCGTGGGGTTTTTTATGGGCTCCTCGATCTTCAACTTAATATAAAAGCTCAACATTAACACTAAAAAGAAGAAAAAAAGGGGTTGATATGAAAAGGGAAAAAAGGATAGATGCATAAGTGGCTGGAGGAGTTGGTTGAAAGGATGGGTGGGTAAAAAGGTAGGATTGATGAGTGGGTGAAAGCTTGGTGGGTGAAAGGATGGTAGAGTGGGAGAAATAATACATGCATGGATGGGTGGGTAAAAGGATTAATGGACGAGTGGGTCAATGGCTAGAATGGTAAAAGGATGGTTGGGTGGGTGAAAGAATGGGTGAGTGAAAGGATGCATGGATAAGTGAGTGAATGAATGGGTAGATGAAAGAATAGATGGATGTGTGTGAAAGGATGGGAGATTGAAGGAATAAATGGAAGGGAGGGTGAAAAGATGGATGGGTGGGTGAGAAGATGGGTAGACGAGTGGGTGACTATTATGGACACTAAGGATACTGGAGCCCAACATGTTATTCTGGACTCCCGTGGGCAGCAAATTGTCTGGTTGATCAGGAGGAAGTAGTCTTCGAGGAAGTTCACTAGAGAATAAAAGTAGCCACCACCAGGCAGGAAATGGTGAGTAGAGCCATTGGAAATTAACTGAGTTTGTGTGCATTGTGAGGATAGGACTGAAGTAAGGAGGAAACGGCATAGGAAAACGCATTGGTCAGCTGAAAAGAGTCACCCCAGGACAACCAGAAATCTAAGACACCCCCAAAAAAGGACTACCCAGGTGAAAGATGCAGACCAAGGGTCTCAGGATACCCCTTTCTCTAAGATCCCTTGGAAATCCTAATCAGATATTCAGCTCTCCCCGTTATTATAAGACATTGCCCTGTTGGTCTAATCCATAAGGCATTTTGTGCTGAAACATTTTTGAGGAAAAATCTAGACTCAGGTCATTGGGTAGTTTGCCATTAACAATTGGAAGCAAGTGCAAGACTTGGGGATCTAATCAATCTTTTACCTGTAGGCACTTTAGCGCCTTGACTTTCTTCCTACCCAAGACTGTGGTCTGTAGGCGCATCAGCCCCTCTTTTAGAATTCCCCTCCACAGGGGAATCTGCAGGGTCAGGGGTATCCAAGTCTCCGGAAGGTCAGTGTTTAACTGATAGGTTGGCTGCTTGGAATAGTAGGTTTACTGATAATGTCGATTGTGAAGGCCTTCCTTTATCAAGCCAACCTTGCCAGCTATTCATTTCAAACATTGGCCCTCCAGCTGTTCCCGGGGTGTCTATGTTGGACGTGTTATTACTTATGTAGAACACGTACATGTGATTTTTGAATCTGTGGTCTTAAATAACGATGAGTCAAAAAAGACACAGCGTTATAAAAAATTATTTTAGAGTAGCTTAAGGCAATTAGTACACGCATGCCCTCTTTGTTTCATTCAATTAAGATAATAGAAAGGAGGGACAAGTCGTGTGCATCAGCATAAAGAGGTAGAAGTCGTTTCTGATATATTTATTTCCAAGATCCTAATGCTACTCAAAAAAAGATGAGATTATGTATTTTACTACAAAAATCCTCTGACCTCTAACACAAAGAAAAGTTTAAAGAATAAGCCTTAAAATATTAAATAATACCTTTGCATACCTTTGCATATGAGGGGAAAAGGGGACATGAGAAGAGCTCCAAAACCCTCTTGCACATAAAGGGAAATGTATTTACTACAAAAAATGTAAACCCTGGATAACCTCAAATGGTTGGAAGTTCCCTAGATTCACCCAATAATCTATATAGTTCATGAACAATTGGTAGGAACAACCGAATAGTGTATAGTGGTCCGTCTAGTAATGTTGGCTCCTCGCAGTTTCCATCCAAGTTGCATGAACCAGAATGCAGGTAGTGAAACGGGATTATCAAAACAACATCTAGGAAGATATGGTTACACATAAAATAAATTCTTCAAGGAAGATGGTTAAATTCCCAGGGGACTCAAAAACACAAGATGACTACTTAGTATTATATTTTGACACGTAAAAAGGAAGGGGGTAAAGGAAGACGGCAAGACCGATAAACAGATCAACATTGTGTGATGTTGGAGATATCCCCTAAATAAGGTGCAGACACTAAGTGGGGCAAAGAGAATTATTTATTATAATTAGCACAAGAGAGCGCCGGGAACACGTCCAGAACGCTCAGCAATCGGCGCCTAATGCAGTTTCCAAGATTACCGCAGCGCTCTACGTCATCGCGTATCCCGCGACGACTAGAGCGCGACGCTACATATCTCCCTTCTTTATATAACAGTTACAAACCATAAGTCTTTCTCTCGGGTCACAGTTATTTCACTTCACCCAGTTCATAGTCTCTGTATTTGGCAGGCCTTACTACGTCTTACCGGAGTGGAGGCGAAACTCTCAGAGTTGCTCTCTGCCTGGCTCACCAGTCTCCTTCCAGCTCCCTTGGGACTCTCTCTCTCCGCGGCCTCACCAATCTTCTCCCTATGTACTCCCATGACTGGATTGTCTCCTTCCTCATGCTCAACTCCTCTTCCTTCGTCTCCTGGGTCTTCTTCTCCTCCGTGCGTTAACTCGCTGTCTGTGGGTGAGCTTTGGCTCTGTTGCGTCTTTGATCCTTCTTCTCTGGTCCACTGCAATATCTTGTTGCATTTGGACCTGCGATCCTGTGACCAGACATTTCCGTCGTTAAGCAATGCTGCTCTGTCCTACACCTCTTTTACTTGCAAGGGCAGGCTGTATTTGCTGTCCCCTTTCCTTCTCAACTGAGCAAGTTTGACTCTGACCCACTCTCCTCTTTCTAGTGAGGTCTCCTTCACATTGTGTCCCTTATTGTAGTGCTCCGTGCATACTCTTTGTGCTCTCTCCAAGTTGTGCTGAACCACTGCTGGTGACCATTTACTAGTGACTGTCTTTTCCTTCCACGCCAGGTTGTCCTTGGTGAACGGGTTGCGTCCTCTTAGGATTTGGAATGGACCGTATCCCGTACCCGTGGGTGTAATTCGGTAGGAACCACAGCATACTCCGCACTTCCTTTTCCCAATCCTTGCCCATTGCTAAGGCAGCTTGTATGGAACCCATTATGACCTGATTAAACCTTTCGGCCAGACCATTGCCCGCCGGGTGGTATATGGATGTGTGCTTTGCCTTGATTCTGTTTCGTTCCATGTATTTGTACCACTTTTCCGAGGTGAATTGGGGTCCATTGTCACTCAGAATGGAGCGGGTATGCCTTCTTGGAGGAAAGTGGCCGTAAGAAATATGAGGACTGTTTTCGTGTCCATCTCCTCTTGTATGTCTACTTCTGGCCACTTTGAATACCTATCGATGAGAACGCACACGTACTTCGGGGTTCCCTGTGCATCCAGTACTGGTCCCAGAATGTCTATTGATAACTCCTCCCAAGGATTTGCAGGGTTGTCTAACTTCCCCAGGGATGGCCATAGTAGGGTCTGAGATTTGTCTGCTCTCTGGCACTGGTCACATTCCCTTACGTGCCTTTCAATCTGGATGTCCATTGCCGGCCACCAGTACACCTGTTCGGTTCTCATCTTCGTTTTCACGATACCCAGGTGTCCTTCATGCAGTACAGCTAGCAGGTGTGGTATCAATGGCGCTGGTGGAACAACTTTGTTCCCTCTAAACAGGAATGTCCCTTGATCTCCTATGGACAACTCCTAACGCACCTCGAAGAATTTCCTGAGTTCTGCTCTGAGATGCTTTTTTTCAGGCCATCCTTGTAGCAGGAAGTCCTTGACGACTTTGATGTCTGGATCATTTTCATAGGCTTTTTCCCATTCTTGACTGCTTATCACTTTCTCTTGGTCTTCTGCAAAAGCCACACGGACTTCATCCTCGTCCGCGCTGGTCGGGGCATCTTCCATCGCTGAGGCTCGGCTATCAGCTACCTTATTCCTGGTTCCTGGGATGTACTCCACATCATATCTGTAGTCTAACAGCTTTAGCATCATCTTGGCGTCGCGGGTTGTGGCGCTAGCATGACCACAGGACGTGAGTACTTTGACCAAGGGCTTATGATCTGTCTTGAGCTGGAACCTCATGCCCCATAAGAATTGGTGGAATTTCCCCATTGCCCACACGACTGCCAGCATCTCTTTTTCTATCGCACTGAATGTTCTGTGGGTGATAGGGACCTCGACGCAAAACTGATGGTCGCCACAGGGGCGGCTCTAGGCTCATGGCAGCCCTGGGCAGGGAGTGTAGGTGGGGGGCCCCCGGAGGAACAGGTAGGGGGCCCCCGGAGGAACACAGGCATGGAGGCCAGTGAAGAGGGGGGGGGGTCAGGGTGTTTGGAAGTGGAACAGAGCCGGAGGCCGCCAAATCCCTGCCACGGGCCGCCACGCAAATATGTATCCATCCTCGGAGGATTATTATATTAAGGATATATATATTTAGGATATATATTGGTGTGGTGGCCCCTGGAGTTTGGTGGCCCTGTGCAGGTGCACAGCTTGCACATGCCTAAGGCCGCCCCTGGTCGCCATCTTTCCATTATTCCTTAATTGCATAAGGACTGCCCCTAGTCCCCTTTCGCTTGCATCAGTAGTCAATATGGACTGTCCCTGTGGATCATATCCTAGAAGGGGCACTGCTTTGCTGACGTCGTCCTTGATTTTCTGGAAGTCTACTTGTGCCTCTTCTGTCCATGTAAATGTTGTTTTGTCTCGTGTGAGCTGCCTCAGATGGTGCGTCTTGGTGGCAAAGTGCTGTACAAACTTACTGTAGTATTCGGCCATCCCTGAGAATTACCGCACTTTCTCTTTGTTCTTCGGTGCGGGTGCCTCACATATCGTCTTGACGTTGGTTTGTTTGGGTGTAATGCCTTTTTCACTGATCTCATGCCCTAGGTAGGTGACTGACGTCATTCCAAACCGGCACTTCTCCCACTCGGCCGTCAGACCATTTTCTTCCAAAACTTGCAACACCTTTGCCAGCTTTTTGTCATGGTCGGTTTGTTCCTTGCCCATCACCAATATATTCATCCTGGAAGTACTGTACTCCCTCTATGTTTCTGAACAGTCTGCGCATAAGTTTTTGGAACACTGCCGCTGCTGACGCCAGGCAGAAGGGCATGCGGCGGAACTGGTAGCATCCGAAAGGTGTTATGAAGGATGTCAGTGTCCGGCTCGTGTGGTGTAGAGCTATCTGGTGATAGGCTGAAGTGAGATCAATGGTGGAAAACCATCTTATCCCCTTTGTTTTGGCCAGCATTTCTTCTAGCCTTGGTAACGGAAACTTCTCCACGATGATGCACTTGTTCAGTTCGCGTAAGTCCACACATAGACGGACTTTGCCATTAGGTTTCATCGCCACTACTAACGGGGCCAGCCATTCTGATCAGGTTATCGGTTCGATGATCCCGTTGTCTTCCAATCTCTGCAACTCCAGTTGTACTGCATCCCTGACCGCTACGGGTATATTCCTTACTCTGTGGGAAACCGGCGAGGTGTTCTCCTTGAGATCTATTCTGTGCGTGAATTTCACCAGCTTACCCACTTTTCCTCCGAACACAGTGGGGAATTCGCTTTTCATCTTGTAAAAATTCGGTAGATGTTCTGTGCTGGTCATCAGGACTTATGTGTCCCCTCCTGGGTTTAATTGTATGCCCAAGTCCCCTTGATCCATCCACCCTAGAACAGATGGACCTTTCTCAGCCACATATAGTTTGCACTTTGCACTGAGATCTTTGAACTCGAACTTCAGGACTCGATATCCTACCATTGGAATGGGTTCTCCTGTAAATGTGACCCGGTGTATGTCTGGGAGTTGGAGGTGCGATCCTAGGCTAGCTTTGAAATCCTCGCTCCACACTGACCGTTGTACGATGGTATACAGGGAACCTGAATCTGCCACCATCTTAATCTTTACACCTCCAATCACCATATCACACTGTGGCTTCTTGGAGTGTCTGCAGTCAATACCTAGTACTTGTTCTTTGACACACAGTACGTTGTCTTCTTCATCCATTCCTCCTTCTTCTTCAACTCCTAGGTCTTGCGTCACATATTTTACTGTTGGTCTCTTCAGCTTGCGGCGACACACCTTTTCAAAGTGTCCCACAATTCCACAATACATGCATTTCGCTCAGAATGCCGGACAACGTTTGTCGTATGCCGCATGGGACGGGCTTCCGCATCTGTAGCACGTGGTTGTGCCCTCTTTGTTCAGTTTCTTTGGCTGTGAGGGTCGCGTAATCCATTTATTTTGCACCCTTCCTTCTCCTGCAGTCGTTTTGCCTCTCTCTGGTGGTTCTGCTTCGTCGACTTTATTGACCATGGGTCTCGTGGTGGTCTCTCTCTTCGCTGCATCTGCACATCGTTTGGAAAGTTATGCCTTTCTCACCATGGCTATGACTTCCTCCAGGGTAGCGTCTCCGTTCACCTCTAGTTTGTCCTGGATTGCTGTGTTTGTCGTGTGCATGACTATTTGGTCTTTGAAGAATTCATCATGCAAAGATGCCAAATTTGCACGTGATTGCTAATTTCTTTAGTGCTGCGACATAGTCGTCTATGAATTTGCTCGTCGCCTGTTTCCTCTGTTGGAGGTTGTATCTGTCTATGGACGTGCACACTGCTGGTCTATAATGGTTGTATAGGTCCTATATCGCGTGCCGAAACACATTATCATCTGCGGCCTGTCGCGGAGTGGGGACTAGATTCTGAAAGACTCTGACTCCTTCTGGGCCTAAATTGTGCAGTAATATTCTCTTCCTCCTCTTGCTGGGAAATGCTTCTCCACTTTCATCCTTTAGGGCTTCTAAGTAGTTCATAAAATATTCTCTTCAGTCCTCCCACTTCATCATGGGCTCCCCCGGTTTGGGTAGGAACGGAATAGGAGTCGTGAGTGAAGACGCCTGCGCACACATTTCGGCGTGTCTTTCTGGCGCTGCCTCTTCTCCCCTGGAACTACCTGGCGCGCTTGCACTTCTGCGGTATGTTTGGTTCTGTTGAGGCTCCAAGGCACCCTCCTCTCCTTGCTGCCCTTGTTCCGCAAGGGCCCCGGATACCCTGTAGGTGCTTTGGTGGGTGACGGTGCTCCTGGAGGGGCGTGATGTCTCTCCACGTCTTCTTCTCCCCCTACAGTGGTTGGTCTCGCTATGTGGGTTGCCTCCCTCTCTGGCGCACTTCTGTGTTTTATTTATTTATTTATTTATTTGTGGTTTTGTATAGCGCTAGAATCACTCCAACAGGAGTATCTCTGCGCTTTTGACCGGTAAATCTGTGAACACACTGAGGGATGAGTTTAGATTTCATTTTTGAATAGGATAGTTTTTAATTGCTTGCGGAATGCTAGATGTTCTTTGCATTGTCTTAAGGTCAGTGGTAGTTTGTTCCACAGCTTTGGGCCTATAGTAGATAGAGCTCTACCTCCATGCCTGGCTTTTTTGACATGGGGGACCACAAGTAGGAGATTGGTACTTGATCTGAGGGACCGTGCTGGGACATAAGGAATAAATCTCCGTTCAAGATAGGTAGGTCCCTGTCCGTTCAGACACTTGTGGATCAAACAGCAAATTTTAAATTTGGCCCTTTGTCTAACTGGGAGCATGTGCAATTGCTCCAGGAGGGGTTTGGAGGCAGTTCTCGGAGGGGCATTCAGAACAAGGCGGGCTGCCGTGTTCTGAATAACCTGCAGTTTATCTAGTACTCCTTCGTTGACGGATAGTAGCAGACCGTTGCAATAATCTATCCGGCTCAGGATAAGTGCTTGAACGAGGGTTTTCCTCACTGAGTTAGGTAGAAGAGGGAAGACTTTGCGAAGTAGGCCGATAGTGTAGAAGCATATCCCTGATATATAGCTGGTATGCTGTTTAAGTGATAGGTCGTGATCCAGCCGAATACCCAGGTTCTTCACGATCTGCTTGGGTTCAGGGACAGCCCCCAACTCTGCAGGCCACCAATCCGGGGTCCAGAGTATCCTAGCTTCCCCAAATAGCATGATCTCCGTTTTGCTGACATTACATTGGAGATAGTTGGAGGACATCCAATGTGCCACTTCTTTCATGCCAGCTGAGAAAGAGTTCCTAACCTCGGCGGAAAGAGATTTGAAGGGAAACAGGAGTTGTGTGTCATCTGCGTAAGATACGGGAACAAAGCCGTATCTACGCAACACTCCTGCCAGGGGTGCCACATAGATATTAAAGAGCGTAGGGCTCAGGCATGAGCCCTGTGGCACCCCCTTAGAGATCTCAATTTCCACCGAGCGGTATGTACCCATGGTGACTCTCTGGGTACGGTCAGCTAGGAAACTCTTTAGCCATTCAAGGGCTTTGTTCTTAAGGCCAGCGCTCGACAACCGTTGAATTAAGATGGAATGAGATACGGTGTCGAACGCTGCCGATAGATCTAATAGAACCAAGATGACTGATAAGCCCTTGTCCTGGTAAGCATGGAGATCATCAGTAACCGACAACAAAGTGGATTCGGTACTGTATTTGGGGCGGAATCCTGATTGGGACTCATCCAAAGCCTGTACTTGTTCAATATGTCTAGATAGATGTCGATTGACATATTTTTCTGTGACTTTCCCCAAGAAAGGTAGCAGAGAGATGGGTCTTAAGTTTGTCAGGTCAGCCCATGGTAGGGCGGTGTTTTTCCTCAAAGGTCTGACGAGAGCTCGCTTCCATTCCTTGGGGACAGTGCCTGAAATGAGTGAGAGATTCACTAATTCTGTGATCAGTGGACTAAGTTGTTCATCCAAAGTGGGTATTAGTCTAGCAGGGATAACATCCTCTGGACTACCACTTTTAATCTGTTTTATAAGACTCGATATCTCTTGAAGTGAGACAGGGGGAAAGGTGTCCAGGGATTGTGGGTCTGGTATGGAGTCAGAGAGAATGGATAAGGGGGTCCTAGGGACTGAAGTTGAGGCCTGATTGGTACTTAAAATTTTATCATAGATTTTATCAATTTTGTTCGAGAAGAAACAGGAGATCTCATCACACAGCTGCTGGGATGAAGTATCAGGAGCTTCACATGCTGTCGGTTTAGCAAATGTCTGTACTATTTGAAAAAGGACTCGAGGGGAGTTTCCCGCTTCTTGTATTTGAGTAGCAATATGTGCTTTCCGCGCACATCGTATTGCTTTATGGTAGGAGGATAATGCACTCCAATATTTTTCTTTATCTTCTAAAAGATGGGATGTTCTCCATCTTTTTTCTAATTTCCTGGCTCCTTGTTTAAGAGTTCTTAGTTTGTCAGAAAACCAAACTTCTTGCTTTCTGACCGGCCTGGATTTAAAAGACTTTAATGGGGCAATTTTATCTATCGTTTTCCTGGTTTCATCTTCAAATTTCTTGAGAGCTGCTTCAATGTCATCCGAATGTCGTAGTACAGGAAGGTTAAAATTATCTTTAATAGTAGAATTAGTGACTTTATGCCACTGTCTGCGGATACAGGGTAAAGTGCTGAGGTGCTTGGGTTTGGGCGCCTGGGGGGGAGTAATAAATTCCACAACGAAATGATCAGTCCAGCTCACCTGGGTAGCAGGTGGGCAAAAAATCGTGTGAATATTGGAAAAAACTAGGTCTAAAGTATGACCAGCCTGATGTGTAGGTCCTTTATTCTTTAGTGTCAAACCTAGAGTCAATAGGTCTGTTGTTAATGATTGAGCATCATTGCAATCATATTTCTCACCATGGACATTAAAATCTCCAGCTAGTGTGAACTCACAGTCATCATTAATATGTGAGGCAAGTAGTTCAATTAAAATATTGGAAAAATTTTTGTAAGGACCAGGTGGCCTATAAACTAAAGCACCTTTATAGTTTTCCTTAGAGGACTGTATCTTAAAAATCAGAATTTCAATGTTAGGGGAACAAAATTCTTCTAGAATTGTAGCTTTCAATTCTTCTTTGTATACCACAGCAATTCCGCCACCAGTTTTAATAGGACGGTCCAGTCACAATAATTTGTAATTGCACGGAATGGCGAGGGTGATAGCCGGAGTACAGTGTGGTTTGAGCCATGTTTCAGTGAGAAAACACAGCTCAGGTTGATTGGAAGATATCATATCCCATACCTCCGCCGTGTGTTTTGAGAGGGACCTAATATTACATAGGATGTTTTTCCTACCTCGTGGGGCGGTGTCTATGACTAGAGAGGGCATGGGTGTCATCAAATCACAGATATATATGTGGGAGTTCAAAGTTTGAGCAGTAGTAAATTGAGTGCGACAAAGACGGCAAGAAAAGGGGCCTTCAACCTCTAATTGGAAAGTGCATTTAGCATTTAGTGGGCGAGGGACATTTAAGCTTCGCAGTGCCGTAGAGGAATATGTTATACTCATCGAGGCGGGGGAAGGCGGTGTAACAGCAAGACCTGCCATAGCCCCTAGCCCGTCTAGTTGCCTAGTCGTGCTTTCGTTTGCTTATTCTACCCCCCCGGGGGGATATGTGTCCGCTCTGCCTTGGTTGGGGCTGCCCTTCTTCCTCTTGTTCAATAAGGTATTCCTGCCCCCTTTCCCTGGCTGCGACTGCTCTCTTGCTGTTGTCCTGCCTCTAGGGTCACTGTTCCTCGTGTCCCTCTCTTTTCTCCTCTATGATGGGTTCTGGTGTCTTTTTCATTCAGGTCCCAGCCTGCGTTGCCACTCTGATATTGGAGATATCCCCTAAATGAGGTGCAGACACTGAGTGGGGCAAAGAGAATTATTTATTATAATTAGCACAAGAGAGCGCCGGGAACACGTCCAAAACGCTCGGCAATTGGCGCCTAATGCCGTTTCCAAGACGGCCGCCCCGCTCTACGTCATTGCGTATCCCGCGACGACTAGTGCGCGAAGCTACACATTGCTGGGCATATTTAAATTTTGTCTAACCTTAAAGTATATTGAATCATGCGACCTTAACCAAGTGGGCTTTATTGAGGGACAATCATCTAAAGAAATAACAATGCCCACGTTGTTCTCCCAGGTGATTAAGAGAATCATTTTAGTAACCCAAAAATAATTATCGACCTAAGGAAATCCGAAAAGTACCAATTTCAGCGCTCTGACTCCAGCACACAAGCCCCCTTTAAAATGTTCACACAAAGCTTGGGTCAAGACAAGTAATTTTTTCCACGGCAGAAGAACCATGTAGAAACCTTCCATACAGATCAGTCGCACAGGAAAAAGATGATCTACAAATGAGCCTTGCAGCAAGTGTTACAAAAATATCTGAATAAATAAATTCAGACAGTGAAGCATGGCAGTAGTTTAGAAAACTAAGGGGCATATGTACTAGCCCCTACTGCCATCACAACGTCACTTTTATCGACGTTGTGGTGGCGACAGGGGCTTAACCTTATTTACAAGACAGCGTCAAGCCACTTGTAAATAAGGCCCCCTTTCATGCTATGGATAGTGTGAAAGGGGTGGGCAGTGGGTGTTGCAGTGGGCGTTCCAACGCAACACTCATTGATTTTGACACTGTCCCAAATGTACAAGGGCAGCGTACAAAAGAGGTAGCGCCAAAATTAAGACCTGGAAAACCTGGTCTTAAGTTGGCGAAATGAGGAGAAATGCATTATTTCTCCTTATTTTTGCTTTTTCCATGTGTGCTGCCTTGTACAATACACATGGAAAAAGCAAAATGTCATGGATTGTTTATGTACAGGAAGATACCCCTTCCTTAACATAAACAATCTTTTTTTTTTAAAATGCCATTTTGTCACTTTCATGTGTGCTGCATGAAGCAGCACACATGAAATTGACCGAATGGCATTTTAGGATTGTTTATGTGCAGGAAGGGACACCTTCCTACACATAAACAATCCTCCCCTGCACACAGACACCCTTGCACTATGGTGAAAGGTTGCTTGCGTTAGCGCTACACTGCTAAGTGTAGCGCCATCGCAGGGGGAAAAGCAAGGCTGCACCATATTGTTGTAAATATGATGCAGCCTTGTGTTTCAGAAGTGGCAGAGTGCGGCATTAAACCAGGAAGGCTAACGCCTCGCTCCGCCACTTCTATTGTACATATCCCCTAAGTGATCAATATTAGAATAAGATACCCCAAGAGAGCCTCTAGATATTCATTTGGAAAGTTCTTGGGTTAAATCGCTTGCTACACTCAGATTCCATGGAAAACATGCTTGAAGAGAAGGATGCTGCATGTCTCAGAGAAACTTGGCTTCGGAGGGTAAACCACCCGTATTTTATTCAAATTTGAACTGATACAGTACCAAATAATTCAGTACGCTATTCTGGTGGATTTTTCACTTTAATATCTACACAGATTGCTGAAAATGCTTCTCTTATTTCTAAACAAAAAAGCACATTTCGGCCTGCTGCCAAGATTGATCTGTTCAATAATAAAAAAAACTGTATATTTTCGTTCAATTCATTCTTTTTATATGAGATTTAGACCAGATTTGTACACTGTTTCCCAATTATATGATAGTGATTCTGGGGGAGTTCAATATGCTCCTAAAACCTTCCTAGGAAGAGGCCCATTTTGGAAAACTGCTGAAACCATTGTGTTGAATAGGGCCCCTTTTGACATGGTTATCCTCCACCTTTTGCCTGGTATATGATGCAACATTGACTGAAAGTGTACTGGGCTCCTGCTAACCAGGTCCTCAGTACCAGTGTTCTTACCCTAAACCTTTCAACCTTTTGCACGCAATGTAATATAATATTGTGTAAGTGACCCCATTGAACAATTCGATAAGTGTGATTATTGAGTGCATACGCTGCTGCATTATCTTCTTACCTTAAACTGTGTCATTGGTACACAATTGGCACCAATTTAGACTCCATGTAAGTCCCTAGTAAATGATACCCTTTGGTGCCTAGGGAACTGGGTCTAAAGAGGGCCAAAAGACTGCAGGACGAGTTGTGTCACCCTAAAGGACCCTTCCCAAGCTCAGGCAAATTGCCATTGCAACATGCGTGTTTTGGTACGCAGAAAAAGTGAAGAGTCGACATGGCACACATCCCTGTGTACCATGCCTGCAAAGCACTACATGTGATACATAGGCAAGACCTCTGAACACCTGGTCAGGGAACTCTGCTCTCCGCTCTTGCATCGCTGCCACTGTCTTCTACACCTCTCTGTCCAGGTAGGTGTTTGAGGGACTCCTCTACCCACAGGCTCCAGCCTGCGCCTCATCCCTGGTGGTCCAGTGGGAGAGCCTTGCTCTTCTGCTGGTCTGCTCAGGCAGCCTTCTCTGTTTGTCTGTCTTTTTGTCTGTACTGTTATTGTGCCTGTTTTTCTGTTTTCTATATTTTTCGCTATTACTGTGCCTTCTATTGTGCCCATTTTGGCTCCCCTTTCCCGCCGCTGCTGCTCATGCAGAGTAGATCTGTTTGCTAGCATATTTTTCAGTGCAGTTGTAGGTGCAACCTTATAGTAAAATGTGGCCAGGGCAGAAGTGTTAAACCCTGAAAAATCAGAAAAACTCCTGTGCAAACGTTCTTGAACTACCTTTGGGTGGTGTTGGGGAATGTTCCCATAGGTGGTATGTAAGAACATTAAGTGGGATACTGGAATTATGTAAAAAGTGATGACCACAATGTTGGCAACAGTACATTGTGTCAAAATTGTGTCATAATCAGTTGTGCCCCCTAACATTTCAATGCCTGAAAATTAAATCAGACAACATACTATTTACAGTTTCTAAATTTCAATTGTCGGAAAATGTACTGGAGGTAATGAAATGATTTAAAGAAATGTTAAATACATGAGGTATTTTCAAAAGTTCTCTAGGGCCAAATACATCATATGAAACTTTGTCCCAAACTATACCATCAGCTGAAATGTTCACGAAGGGCAGGTCTCTTTGTTCATGATGAGATGTATGTGGTTTCAGGACCAAGTTCACACTTGATACTGCAGAGCGTTCTGGGAGATGATTTCCATTCATGAGTAACAAAGAGGCCAATCCAGAATATAAAAAACAAAATTCTAGTTATTATCCAGAGTTGTAGCTAAGGTGATACTAGGTAAGTCTTTTTAAGAAAAATTTAGAATTCATGAAGTTGTTGTTTACTGGAAACTTGAGCTGGCATTGTTTCAGGTTCACTGGGATCTAGAAAAAAGGTATCAAAATTGATGAAGTAGCCAGATGCAGCTCGATCTATCTTTAATAGCTCACCAAGTTTTGTTGAACTGGCAGATATCTCTTGTAGAGGCATATTTATGTAGATATAGCTGGTAGGCCAAATTGATATTTGTCTTTCATTTGTTTTTTGATGTTCTGTTTCAACAGGAATGAGTTCCATTTCATCGTTGGTAAGTCCATTACGTTGTATTAATGACTCTTCAAATGTTATGAGTCTTTCTGTCTGAACTTCCTGTATGGTAGCAACAGGAGAGTGTTGGCTACCCAGAAACCCACGAGACCTACTATTCAGTATTGGCCACATAGTGTGGCTTGATCAGCTCGATAGAGACAAATCTGTTTTCTTTTTTGCCGGCAAGAGGCGGAAGTACTGTTCTTGTTCCTTTGACGGCCAGGACAGGTATAGGCTTTCTGAATAATGGCCCAAATTCTTTCTGGTCCACAATCTTTTCTCTGACCAGATCTCCAACTTTTGGGATCCAGGCAGGTCTTGCTGTGTCTGATTTGACTTCCCCAGTGGTGGTGCGTTTTACTTGCACAGTGCTTTGTAGTGCCCGGAATTCATTGAGATCCTGTAAAACAGCCAAACGTTTATTGGTGTATAATGGCTTTTCATCCACCACTGGCTTTCATAATTGAGATCAGGTACCCACATTATCATCCCAAATAGGACTTCTTAAGGAGTATCACCTCCTAGCAAACTTCTTGGCATACTGTTGAGAGCCCTCTGGACCCCATATAAGTGATTGACCCAAATACCACCAGAACCTAATACCCTTGCTGTTAAAGATTTATTTAAGGATTTAAGTCACAGTTTTTCCTCTTCACAACCAAATTTACCTTGGGATGGTATGGAGCATCGCATCGCAGTGGAACACCCAAACTTCCCATGGCTTCCTTGTAACCCTAGAGCTAAACACAGGTCATGGTCAGAATGTAATGTGCCAACTGCATATGTCCCTATAAATACTTGCAAATCTTTTATAACAGTTTGAGCGTCAGCCGAGCACAGAGGCCAAACCCACAGGAATCTCGAGAATGAATCCACTGCCGCCAAGATATACTTGTAAACACCATCTGTTTGTAGGAGTCCACAGTGGTCCAAATAGACACAAGCGAGTGGTCTGTCTTATATCAATAGTGGTGTCTGCGCTGGACGTGCTATGGTGGAACCCTTCCTTCGCTGACAGATGTCTCACTTTAAGACAAAATTCTTTGTTTGCTAGATCTGCTGACAATATCAAAATATCGTCCGCATATAGGGCCACCCTTCTCTCCTGGTCCCCATATCTAAAAGGTTTGATATCAGGGTTGTCCATTAATTTCTGTGCGAATGGTTCAATATACATATCGAACAACAAGGGGCAGAGAGGGCAGCCCTGTCGGGTTCCTCTAGTTATACCAAATGGCTTTGTAAGACAACCATTCAACAGGAGCTTAGCCGATGGAGATTTATAGGTTGATTGTATAGCCCGGCAAAATATTATGCCCAAATTGAATTTCTATATGACTTCCGATAGGTAGGTCCAATTTACCCTATCAAAAGACTTGGTGGCGTCTAGTGTCAAGGCAGCAAGAGGTAATGAATAGGTGTAGGCAATATCTATTGCTCCGACCAGATCATAAGTGAGGTCTGCTAACTGTCGCTCTTTCACAAACCCCTTTCGATTGGAATTAATAATATCTCCGACCACCTCCTCCAATCTAGTAGCCAGAATAGTTGTATACATTTTATAATCGATGTTCAAGAGCGATATGGGCCGGTAAGACCCATAGCTGAAGGGGTCCTTTCCTGGTTTCAGAATGAGGACAACGGTGGCATCATTCCACGTTGCCGGAGGGCTAATTCCATTTATAAATATTTTATTAAATAGAAGAGTTATTGTTGGTTTTAAACTCTCTCCAAGTGCACAATATAATTTTATTGGTAGCCCATCTGGACCGGCCGCATTGCCCCTTTTCCCACTTGCCACTGCTTTCCTCACTTCTTCTTGCGTAATGGGCTGCCCTAAATCTAGTTGTTGTTTGGAACTTATAGGTATTACAGCGATATTGTCCAGCCAAGACTTAGCCTTAGATTTATCGTCTGTAGATGTCTCTTTGTATATCTCCTGAAAGTAGTCTAGAAAAACCTCTCCTATGCCCGCATCTGAAAGAATGGGGGGTTCTCCATTTCCCACTGAGACCTCCTTGATATGGTTCTGGAGCTGGTCTGCCTTGACTTTCCAAGCTAATAGTTTACCAGCTCCTTCCCGGTACTCAAAATGTGCCATCTTGCTCACTTCCCACCTCCGCATAAGCCTCCCCTGGAGAACCGACTCCATTTGTTCCTTCAATTTCTTACTTATTTCCCGATCTTCCTTTTGTCCGATTCCCTCTTGAGCATTTAATTTTATTTCCACCTTCCTCATATCTTCCTCGAGGCCCAAGATCTCTTCTCTATATTTCTTACGTCTATAACTTGCCCTGTTGGCTATTGTTCCCCTCAAAAAAGCCTTAAAAGTGTCCCAAACAATATAAATGTCGGCGGTTCCCAAATTAATCTAAAAAAAACAGGTTTGTTTCCCAAGAAAGGAAACTCACCTCATTTTCTTCTAGTAGGAGTGTGCGGTCAAAGGACCACCTTCTGGCTTGTTGGGAACCTAGGCTCTGTAACGTCAATATAATACTGGAGTGGTCTGACATATGCGATGGCAAATAGGTTATGTCCTTTACTTTATCTCTGAGAATGTGGCAAAGCAGTATGTAGTCGATTCGTGATTTATGTTTGTACTTGAAATTCCTAAATGTAACACCCATCTGTTGCCCTGACGTTTCTCTCCAGATATCGCTGAGACCCAGTTGCGTTTGAAGGTTAGTGGGGTTGTCACAGTTCGGGCCATAATATCCGACTAATGTGAAAAGAACCTCTCTAACAGAGACTTTCATTATTAACCATCTGCCCCCTGGGTTCCTTTTATATTGTAAAATATGTGCTTTGGCTCCCTTTTTAAAAAGGATCCACACCCCCCTGATGTTTGCAGTCTGATCGGTGCATGTGTAGGAATCCACCCACTTCTGTGATCTTAATATATCTTTTGTCTCTGCCTCGAGGAGGTGTGTCTCCTGGATCCCCAAAACTTGGGCCGGGGAGTCTCTCAGATATTGCAGAATTTTCCTTCTACGCGACCCCACCCTCAAACCATTAACATTCCAGGACAATAACTGCAAGGAGTTCATTGGGGGAAACACTTCGCCCTCCAGGTCTTCCTTAAGAAAAAGCAACAGTAACACCTTGGTTTTAGCACATCAGTCAATCTCAGCCTAACTAAAACGCTCTGGTCAACATAACCTATGAAAAGTAAGACGAATGAGTTTTTTTTATATTTTATACCCCTGTGCTCCCATACTCCCCACCCCCCACCCCCCTTGGCGAACCCAACCCCTATTTACCTGGACTAGTTGTTGTCCAGATGGGGTGCCCGTAACCTCCTTTTCCTCTATCTTTTTAACCCTTGTGTTACCCACCTAAGAGTGAAAAAAAGAAGGAAAAAATTGTGCCTCGCATCAAATCATACCCCTATTTCCCCTTTTTGTTAAAAAGCATTTTTATACTTTATTATTATTTTATTCTTATTTTATTTTTGTTTGTTTAATTATTTATTTTTTGCCTTTTCCCCCTTTCTCCCTCTCTTTCTCTCCGCTTTTTCCTCCTTTGTATGTACCCTCAGCTCAACCTATAGAACATTATTTCATGGTTAGTTGTTTATGGGGGCCCTTTACCAATGCTGTCGGGTAGTTCATATGCCTCTGAATGAACCTGTTGTTATGCATTCTGTTATTGTGCATTACCTTCGAAAAGGCAGGGAATTTAAGTTGCACCGTGGCACCGATCTTCTTAAAACTGTCCATTCTTCTCCCGAGCTCCCACTGTCTTTCCGGTGTATCTCTTGAGAGGTCTGAACGAACTTCAAAAGTGAAATCCTTGCCTTTTACTGTTTTCATCTTTAATGCCAAGTTCAAGATTTTTCTTTCACGGCATAAATCAGGAAGTTAATGATAATCTTCCTCGGCTTGGCCCGATTTGGAATTAACCGAAAAGGGTCCCTATGGATTTTCTGTATATCTTGTGTCAAGGACTCTACTGAATCATCAAGCGGGAGGGCTTCCTTTAGCAGATTTACCATGAAATTTCTTAAGTCGGAGCCCTCTTTCCCTTCTGGGATATTCAGAATATGGAGGTTGTTCCTGCGGGAATTATTTTCCAGCGTTTCCACTCTCTCGCACAGCACGGCTTCGCCCTTTTGTAGCTCGTGGATTTTTGCCTCTGCTGTCCCTAAGTTCGTTTTTATCTCCACGACTGAGTGTTCAAGGGATTCTGTTCTGGTGTTTAGGAGATCGACTTTCTTTTCTAACATCTCACAGGAGCTCCTAATCTCCCCTTAATTAGCGGCTGATACAGTGAACCCTTGCTTGATCTCTTCCTTTAAGGATGCAAATAAAGCTTCCAGGGAGGATGGAGCTAGAGAGGAAGGAGACCCGCTCTGCTCTAAACATCCAGGTCCTGAATCTGTTTCCAACCCAGCTCCATTCACATTTTGTCTAGCAGTGGCAGTGGCAGTGGTGGCAGCATTGGTGTCGGTGGTGGGGGGAATAGCAATTCTTGCCGTTGTAACCAGATCAGTGGCAGAAGTAAAAAACAATTTGGGTAGCTCAGAATCTGTCCCTGATATTCCTGTAGGCTGCATGTCAGCCTGCATATCAGCCTGCTCTACCCCTTGCTCTACCCACTGCTTTGTAATCAGTAGGATCTCAGGCTGGACCCTAAAAAAGGACCTTAATGAGGGGGCGACCTTCACTGTGTTAGGTGCTGCCTTGCTCTTCCCTTCTTTAATACTCCTGCCTTTTACTTGGTAATTCTGAAAGGCTGAGTTATCACAGGGTGGGATAGTTGACTTAGATGTGGTAGGGATAGTTATGATGTTCTTGGCCCCCTCCCCCGCTGATTTGTCACCATACGTTTCTCCCTTTTCCTTGGGTTGCCCTTTTTTCCTTCCAGACACCTTCTGCCAATTTTCTTACCGTGCCTCTCTTTTATTTTAGTATTGGCATTATCTCGTTTCATTGGAAGCCCCCCACCGTCTTGGCTGTCTTCGTCGTCCTGACAGTATGGGGAAGATAGGCTATGCTGGTCTTTCTGGGCGTCAGTTAGTGAAGATAATGCCGGCCCTTAAGAGGTGATAGTGACATCTGTATGGGGGGCTGTGGGGGAATCCAAAACTGTTGAAGGGCTCTCGGTGAGGTCCCTGCTCTATGTGCCCGCCTTCACAGTTTCAAAAAATCGCCTGATACTGGCGCTGCCGCTATAGACCCGGAGGAGGCCGCGGGCCGCCGCTCTGCGGCCGAGCCTCAACTCCAGGGTGGCAACACACCAGCACGAAAGGCGAGGCAAGTAGGTGGCACTGAAGCTCCAAGTCATCCGCCCCGCAGAAAACCAACGAATTCAGCGATCCTTCTCGCGCACGTCAAAGCCAGGAGCTCGGAAACCGAGAGCTCACAAGGTGGGTCGTGCGATCACCGCAGTGGTAGGAAAGGATTTATCGGTCGTGCGTCTGCTCAGCCGGCAGGCACCATGTTCTCTGCACAAGGTCTCTGGTTATGAGATAAACGCTGGCAAGCCAGAAGCTATGACTTGGAATATCCCGAACCCTGTACATCAGACCAGTCGCAGTATGCGTTATCTTGGGATCACAATTACCCAGGACATGAACAAATTGACAGACATCAATTCATCACAAACTCTCCGGGACTGTCAAAAACAAATGAAGTCATGGACAAACCTCCCCTTATCCATTCTGGGGAGAATTAACCTAGTCAAAATGTCCATACTGCCCAAGGTAACTTTTCTCTTTAATGCAAAACCTCTCCATTTCGACAAAGATATTATAGGAAAATTCCAGTGAGAAATCAATTATTTTATCTGGGCGTATAGATCTACCAGATTCGCATGGAAGAAATGAAGACGTCAGAGAGAAAAAGGGGGTTGACGTTACCTGATTTACAATTCTACGCTTGGGCTTTTCAACTCACTCACTCTTGCATGTTACTGAAAATACCAAGTGACAAAAGGAGTGGAGCTATGTTTCTGGCCATGCTGAAAGGGGCGGGGCTGCAAGTAGATGGGTTTATGTATAAATTTGGCGACCAAAAGTTTTTTTAAAAAGTCAAGCTTAAGGTCCTGCAGGGGTTTGCCAGGATATGGGCATCATTGAGGAAGGCGACAGGTCTCAGTTATTTCTCCAAATTGGCATCACTCGGGGTCTCTCCAGGTTCACCAGAATGTCTTTGTGACAGCCTGTCTATTCCACTAAGAGATGCTGGAATCAAAGTATGGGGAGACTTAGTCAGTAACAAAACACTCATCCTATGGGAAGATCTAGAAACGATAGTGTGTAGCAACCTTGCAATATTCAAACACATTCAGTTACATAGTTGGACACAATCTCAGTTTAAAAAATGGGAAAATATAGGGGAAGGAAACAGTTTGGAGAAACAGCTTGTGGAAAGGCCAGTAGGTAATAAGGAAGTTTCCCATTGGTATTGGGCCATAGAACAGGAGATCGATGGTGAATTTAAGTTGGCCGATGAGCTGTGGGGTGGAACTTTTCCTAATAAACAGGGCAATCATCTATGGCAGGAATCTTTTAAAATCCTTTTCAACATCGTTAAACCTGCATGGATGAGGAGGAACCAATTATTTACGGCCCATCGTGCATACCTATCCCCCCTCAGATTGTCAAGAATCAGTAAGGGTTCACAAGTTAGCTTTAAAAAATGCGGAATGGTCGAGGCATCGGACCTTCATGTTTAGAGACTGCCCCCACATCCAGACATTCTGGGAAGATGTACAAAGAACATTGGAGAGCATAATGGGAGTGAAAATCGTAATCAACCTAAAATTTGTAATTTTTGGCTTACAAACCCATATACTAGGTCCAGCCAACTCTTTCTATTTTATTCAATCTTGCTGACAAGAAGACAAATATGCAAATATTGGGTTGATTCTGCCCCCTCCCCCCCCCCCCCCCACTCACTCGGGCTGGTTGACTTCCTTGTATGAAACATTAAAAACAGATATGGCCAGAGTATGCAGAAGGAAAAAGATCGCATACTGGGACTTATTGTTGCAGTGGAGTTTAGTTTTTTTTTTTTTTTATCTTTTTAGATCCTGAGTTGTTTTTTTTTTTTTTATGTTTTTAGATCCTGAATCTAAACGTCAGGTCTGCGCTGAAACACTATCAGCACATCTATGACCTCATTGAGGAGGAAGCTCCAGACGTATTCGCCATGACGGAAACATGGCTACAGGACGCTGATACCGCTACTACCAATCTAGCCTGCCCACCCGGCTATTCTATGTACACTCTGAATAGGCTATCTAGGGGTGGGGGTATCGCGCTAGTGGTAAAAACTATCTACCCTTGCGTCTGGAGTGCCTTAAACATCTCTGGATGTGAAAGTGCCATGTTCAAGGTCTCTGTCAGCCCTGAGTTCACTCTGTCCGGGATGGTCGTCTATCGCCCACCCGGCAGTGATGTGGCGTTCAGAAATGCTTTCCCTGATATTGTTGGCCCTTTGGTTGCCGACTGTGCCAACTTTTCTATCATGGGTGATCTAAACCTGCACTTCGACACCCTCTCTGGCCTGACAGTGCGTTCCATCTCTACTGACCTTGAGGCCTTTCAACTCCTCCAGATGGTTTCCCAGCCTACCCACCTGGGCGGGCATATTCTGGATCCCCTGTTTACCAATCTGTTGGGGATTCTAGTTACGTCTGTCTCTCCGGTGGAATGGACAGACCACTTCTTGGTGTCCATTTCCTGCCCGGTTTCGGCCACTCCTTCCACCTCTACGGCTAGACGGGTTCAGAAGCGGGCTTGGAAAAAGCTTAGGTTAGAGGACCTTCATCGTCTTCTATCAGAGGAGCCGCTGGGTCTTTTGACGGATGTGGAAAGGGGGTATGACCTCTTCTGTTCATGGATAACTAGGGCCTTGGACTCTCTGATACCTATCGTCTCTACTAAAATCAATCCCAGAGAGTCGAGCCCCTGGTACGATGGCACTCTCCGGGCCCTAAAGGGTGCCTGTAGACGAGCAGAGAGGGCCTGGAGGAAAACCTATGGGGCTGATCTAAAAGCTGCATATGCCAGGTCCGTTAAGCTCTACCATCGAGCTATCTGCCGAGCCCGTGCGGCTTTCTATGCCACCGAATTCCGGAACAGCCCGAATCCGTCAAAAGCTATTTTCAAGGCCGTAAAAGAACTCACGGCGAAGCGGACTACCACTACGACCGCAAGCTCCCTTTCCCATTGTGAATCCCTTGCATCTTACTTTTTGGGGGAAGGTCCAAGTTATATATAGGACATTCCCTAGCATAGGGTCCACTGCGGAAAGTATTAATGGGGTTCACCATCAGACCACACTGCTTGTTTTCCCCCCCCTTACCTTGGATGGTTTTGACAAACTTGCGCTGCAAGTTAAGTCTGGGTCTCCATCTGACCCAGTAAGGCCTGCTCTCTTCCGAGACCAAGCTTTTATGGGGCGTACAGCTGTATGCTCCCTTGTCAATCTCTCCTTGGAAACGGGAATTGTACCATCTAAGTGGAAACAAGCTGTGGTGTCCCCGATTATTAAAAAGCCCACCTTGGACCCCTCTAAGCCTGAAAGCTATCGCCCCATCTCGCTGCTGCCCTGGCCAGCCAAGATCACTGAAGCCCACGTCAACTTGGCCCTGTCTGAACATCTGACTTGGACCAATGCCCTCGACCCCACACAAAACGGATTCCGTGCTGGGCACAGTACGGAAACTGCGTTACTTGTGATGGTGGAACATCTTCGGGCAAGGTTGGATGCTGGTCAAACGGCGGCGCTTATTTTGTTAGATCTTAGCGCCGCCTTTGATACGGTAGACCACAGCATCCTCCTGCGTCGACTCGAGGAGACTGGTATTGGCGGTCAGGTGTTGCAATGGTTCCGCTCCTTTTTAGACGACCGCTCCTTCTGTGTTGCCATCCCTCCCTTCAAGTCCAACTACCAACCACTGGCCATGGGGGTTCCGCAAGGGTCCTCGCTGAGTCCCACGTTGTTCAATCTGTACGTGAGACCGCTGGCTGATGTCGCTAGGCAGTGGGGCCTCACTATGGTCTCATATGCCGACGACACTCAGCTGGCGGTTACTCTCAGCGGGGATGCGGAAATTGAGGCCCCCAGGTTTCAGTCCGGACTGAAGGCGGTGGCTAGTTGGCTGACAGGCAATTGCCTTCAGCTAAACGCCACTAAAACAGAGGTGATGGTCGTCGGGAAGGGAGTGGAGCTGTGGGGTGACCACTGGTGGCCCCCAGAGTTGGGTCCTACTCCGATCCCGGTATCGGAAGTGAAAAATCTGGGGGTATGGCTGGATGTGGGCCTCTCCTTTATAGGCCATACTAAAAGAACTGCGGCCTGCTGTTTCGGTCTCCTGAGGGGCTTGAGACCTGTTCTCAAGTTCTTTGATGCCCCGACCAGGCAGCTGGTGATCCAGGCCACTATCATCTCTCGCCTGGATTACGCCAGCTCTCTCCTGGCTGGGGCCAACCAGGCTGAACTAACCCGTTTACAACGGGTTCAGAATGCTGCGGCGAGGGCGATTGTTGGTTTGCCCAGATTCTGCTCAGTGACAGGTGTCCTTCGCTCCCTACGCTGGCTCCCGGTTAGGAAGCGCATCCTCTTTAAGGTCTTGTGCCTTGCTTTTAAAATCTTGAGAGGTACAGGCCCGGAAATCCTGTCGAGTTGTCTGTCTTTTTATGTCCCTGCCCGTTGCCTCCGCTCTCAAGGTCTGGCCCTTGCGGTGGTTCCCAGATTCAGGCTTAGCCGCATGGGAGGCCGCTCGTTTAGGGTAATGGCTGCGTCAGCATGGAACTCCCTCCCTGTTGAAATCCGCTTGCTGGAGGACCTTCTGACCTTTCGGAAGGCTATAAAAACCTTCTTGTTCTAGCTGCTTCTTAGTTTCTGTTTTTAGCCTCTCGTTGTGTTACGGGCTACCTTGTCTCTGCGCCAGGACGCTCCTTGGCTGGAGTATCTGTGCGCACAATAAATAGACGTAACATAACATAACATAACATAACATTTTTGTTGGTCCTATGATTATGCCAACTGGACACTCCCTGGACCAAATCAGAAATGAACATGGCTTATGGGGCATTGAGAAGGTCCATTGGATCTTTTTGATCAATCTGGAGTGATACCTAACCTCCCAAAATCAATCAATGGGTAGTGCTCTTCTGTCTGAAAACATATCCCTTCGGGCTTTGGGCTGACGGCATCGCGAGAATCCGAGGGTAGAGCCCATGTCATTCTAGCCCATTGAGAAAGGGTAATGTACAGACGGTCAGCATGCAACAGGTATTGGCGAATGAGGACAAGAAAAAAATTAATAATAATAATTTCTTTGTTTGCTTAGTTAGTCCTGGCCACCAATAGCATTGCTTCAGCAAAGAAACTGTTGCAGTAATTCCTGTGTATGCAGAACCTAGACCTTTGTTTGCAGCTAGAATTAAACTTAATCTGTGATCCATGTTTGGTATTACTGTATCCCCCACTCCTGGAATTTGAGCATACAGAATGTTATTTGCATCTAACTTGTAGGAGTACCTGAGTGGAAAGACTTTTGGCATGGCTGAACCTTTTTTTGTGTGAAGCAATGACAGCTACTAATATCTGTCCGTCTATTCTTGTGCTAGAAGAGTGATTACAGCTATGACAGCAGTTTGTACTGCCCCTTTTGAGGCTTCATCAGCCAATGAATTTGCTTCAATTTGAACGCCATCACGTTGATGACTCAGCATGTGTATCACTTGAGCTCTTGTTAGTTCATTTTTCAACTCAGCTACCTGTTCCCATAGCGATTTATGCTTGATTGTGCAACCTTTTGAGTCTTTAAACCCATATTGACCCCAGTAGTGTAGATATTCATTGTATGACTGGACCCAGTAAAATGAATCACACACGATCAGTGTGGGGAATTCTCTACCTGTATATATTAGTGCTAGTAACAGGGCTTTTAATTCTTCCAGCTGTGCTGTGCAGTCTCCTAGAGAATATGTCTTCAAACTGCTAGGATGGGAACTTGCCTTCCTGCATACGAACCTTCACTATCGCACACGCAGCGCTGTGTTGTTGTTCACTTCCTATGAACGGCTGAGCAGATCAGTCAGTGTAAATATTATATTCATACTGATCTAGAGGCATTATTTCATTTGGGAGAGGATATTCTTGTTCTTATTACAGAAATGTTTGTGTTTTAAGTGTAGAGTCAAATTTGTAATCTACATCTGCTGCAAAGATAGAATTAGCCCATTGTATCCATCATGGATAGAAAGCTTTAACATTGGGAATGCTTGCCTTTGTGACAGCCTCCAAGGTTGGTACTGGAGTCACAACAATTATTCGTTTCCCCCGAGCCAGTGCTCTTTCTCTCACTACAGCCATCTGTAATGCTGTCAGATTTTTTTCTGTGGAAACAAAACACATTTCAGCATTTGTATAGAAGTGTAATTTATATGCTATAGGTACCGTTTCGCCTTCATTGAAGGTTAGGTAAGGATACCCAGCTTGACCCACTATAACACGGATGACCTTTTTTGGTTATGTTTACACGTGTGTGTAGGTGTTTGGAAGCTATCATGTCAGCTTGTAGGGAACTAAGGATATCCGTGTGTTCCTGTGTCCAATGCCTAACTGAAAAATCGGGTCTTATTAGGTTGTAGAAAGGTTTTACTTTTTCTGAATAATCTAAAATATAAGTTCTGCCAAAATTCAAGAATCCCAATATGGATTGTAAATTCTTCAAAGATTTAGAAGGTTGGAGTAGCACACACTTTTCTAAAATGTTAGCTGCCTGGTTTTTCCCTTTACTTGAAAGTTCATTACCCAAAATCAGGACGCTGTGGTGGTCTATTTTTGATTTTTTGAAATTGAATTTGTAGCCCTCAGAGGCAAACCCTAAATTTACACCCTGGTATTTAAGTTGATCTAAGATCTCCCCAACCCTTTTTTCTTGTTTCATTGGGTACTGTCTCTGTGAGTTGGATTAATTTTTACTAGGATTACATGGTGAGGTGATTCAGCATCCCACCCAACATGGTTGCAATATAATGCTGGAGCAAGTGCTACTGCCCAGTCCTGCGCTTAGGAATGTTTTAAGCATACTGGAACGAGGTGAAATAAAGCCAGTAAAATTACTGTTTCTCCCTTTGGACACTCCATAACATTTTCAGGCGGCCAATCTTTTTCAGCCAGAAGTATGTCATATCCATAAGTCAGGTTCCCCCAAAAGAGACCTTTACTTTTTCAGGGTTTGGTCCCCCTCCATTTAGAGTATTATTTCATGTAACCTATGTGAAACACTTACCCTCCTATCTGGTGTCCCCACTGTGATATGTTCATTCAACTAGATTATCACCAGAAATTCCATCAGGTTCTGGGGAGCTACTGTTACTTCTGCTGCATTGTCTAGCATTGTGAGAGCCAATTACCCTTTCAAAAGTTGAGTCCTCAGAATTCTGGGCATGTCTAACTTTAAGACCTGCTTCTTTCTTCTTTTTATATTGAGGTTTTGATTTTGGTTTCTCTTCTTCTTTGGAAGTATAGTCTGAAGCTTATTGTGTGTCTCTGGACTTTGTACGCTCTTCTTATCTGTGTTGTGACTGTTTTTCCCTCTCTGAGTTTTTTAATGAACCCTGAAAAGAACGAGAGGACTATGTATCAGTATCCTGATACCTGTCAGGTTTTTTAATGTTATCGTGATTCCTAAGGTTGTACCTCCTTTTGAAGGGTTCCCGTTGAGGAGACCCACCTCTGGATTGTGAACTATTTTCTCTATTTTTTTGTTTATTATTATTAATATTCCATTTTTTCTTAGAAGAATCAGGTGCTTGCTTGATGTTATCTTTATCAGGACCACCCATGCGCTGAGGGTTTGTTGCTCTAGCTCCCAATTTATCTCTACCTAATTCGGCATAGGAATCTTCGATAATTTTAGGTAATTCACGCTCCTGTTGTAAAAGAGTGAAATCCCTCAGGCGTTGGTGTATTGCCACTGCTGTTGCCTCCCCTTTTATGTTTGCTGATATAATAGTTGATACCTGCACAAAAGTTCCTAACAATTTCATCCCTAACTCAGAGCCGGTTCTGCTCCATACTCATTCTGTATTTGTCTCAATACATCTGGTATTACTGCTATTGAAGGGATACCTTGAGTTCTGGTATATATGGCAGTGAAACTGGTACCCAAGAGGTACAATCCTCTGTCTGGGAAACTATCCCCATTGGTAAGCAGATTATTCATATTCTGTGTTTTTCTTGAGGGCTTGTGTGTGGAAACGCCGCGTTATTTTCTGAGCAATCCAAAATGGCATCTGCTCACGTCTAATGGGCATTTTATCCATAACTGTGTGTAGAGTTTGCAGAGTTTTTTTAGTTGTAGTTCCCTGAATTTGTCCTGCTGGTGTAGCCCTTGCTGGCTGAAGTGTGAGTGTTCTCATCACGAACTGTGTCAGCTTTCTGTAAAGTTTTATTATTTTTTTATGAAGTGGATGTAAGTCTGCTACGGGCATTGTGTCAATGTCTGGATGTGGTATGTAAGCCACTAGGACTGGCCAAGTTGCCCCATCTCTTCTGAGTGGACCCAGTCTCACTTTTTCTTTTGTGTATGGGAGGGTGCCTTTAAACCAGTTTATGTGCTCCTGGTAGGTGAGCGGAATTTCAATGTCCTCATACGGACAGTATTCATCCGGTGTTTCATCTTTAGTGTAAAAATGAAATGTAATTTTGCGTGCATCTGCTTGTGGGAATTAAACCCATGAATAGAATACCTCTGTTGTATATGACTTGTATGCCTCAGTCATGACTGTTACTGACCCACCCCTAGCTGTGACTCCATAGTCAGCCAGTTTTAAAGTAAGGGCAGTTCTGACATTTCTGAAATGTTTATTTCACCTTCTTGTTCTTCCTCCCTTGCTGCAGTCGTACAATGTGTTGGCGCAGTGGCGCCTTCATCAGCCATTATTGAAAAAGAGGAAGTTTCAAGCAAACAGAGATAAGGTTTTATGCACAACAGGGAAATATATTTCCTTCAAGCTTGATAACCCTGCAGCCAATACATAGGATATGCCTACTCAGCTGTGGCTGATTGTTCCCATTCCCACTACAGACGTCTCTGGGAAAATGTGAGTAGGGTTCTCTGAGAATAGCACGACTGAACTACTCAGATTTCACCAATAAATAAGTACCAAACCAACATAGGCGCACCATGTCGTGTAGTTCCTGTAAACCCATATAGGATCTGAGCATTTAAAAAACATCGACTGTGGTATTAGTGTCTAGACTGATTCCAGACACCCCCACCGGGTATGTTAACCTGTATACCAGCTAGCTCACAGTGCCACTTTAAACTCCTCTTACCAAGGAGAGAATAGTTCTTGGCAACTATCGAACATGACAACTCTGTCCCATTAGGAATCGTGGAAACAGTGCAGTACTTTCCGCTCAGTCACTCGTGCTCACTTTGTCTCAGAGAGATACACAGAATAAACGGTGGGGACGTTTTCAATAAGTATTCATTGAACCAGTGTAATTTTAGTGTAAAATAGGTGTGCTGAAACAACAATAAGTCAGAAACAGATATAAATGATTATAAGTACCAACAGAGTAAAACGATGTTAGATTCTACTTTAGTTTTAAAACAATGAATAAAGGCAAGTATATAAATACATGACAGTAATAATGCATACTCCTACGATGCAACCCTAACTAGATGTAACTATGTGTACCTAGCATGTATGTAGGTGTTGAGCCAAGAATCCCTCTAGGATAAATTCAGCCCATTTACCTGAAGTGAGAGACTGTGGGACCCCATCTTGGTGCCAAGATGGACACCCCGCAAGGGATGTCAGACCACTGCGAGCTGGAGTGTCTTCCTGCAGGAACCTTAGAATCTTGCATCAGTGTGTCAGCACGGAAGTCCTTTTTCTTCTCTTCCTGCCTCAGCAAAGATATAGTATTTATATACCCAAAGTGGTACCCTCAGGTGATCTACCTTGCTGTGAAACGTCAGACTAGGATGACAGAAGGAATGACCCTTATACATAGTTATTATGCAGGAGATGGTAGTCCTGCTGAGATTCAAAGAATCCTCATGCATAATGAATGAGGCTAGTTTTCTGAGAAAACCCCACATCATTTATGCAGTACCGTAACTAGGTAAAAGGTCAGTACAAAGAATCGTTATGTAGTGTAATGGCAGCGGAACTATAAGTGGAAGATTTAGTTACTACCTGAGCCTATACCGGGTCACCTGTTTGAAACATAACAGCAACTTTGAGACCTCCACTGGCTCCCCGTCGAGAAGAGATTAACCTTCAAGCCTACAAATCTCTCCACAACACCAGACCCAATGCCTCAATGAAGGAGTCTCCTTCCACGTACCCAGGAGAGACCTCCGCTCCACCGACCTCGCCGAACCCCCTCGCATCCGCAGAGCCAGTGCAGGTGACATAGGGGCACATGCATCATTGAAAATTGCATTCGCTAATGGTGTGAATTGCAAAAATCGGCCGTTTGCGAATGCAATTTGAACTTTTGGGATGCATCATCATTTTTGTACTTTTCGCAATTTTAGTAATCGCAAAATTGCGATTACTTAAATTGCGATTGCATTTAAGGAATCTCAAACTCAAATTGAGATTCCTTAAATGCAATGCATCAAAATAAAAAAATTAGCGATTTCGCTAATAGGGGGAGCAAATTACCATGAAGTTGACCTTCATGGTAATTTGCAAAAACTTTGAAAAATGCACTAAAGTGCATTTTTCAAAGTTCCATTTTACACACACACACATGCCCTTGGCAGATTTCAGGGGTGCAACAGGGTGTCCTTTTGACACCCTGGCAACCTTGAAATTGCATTCTCAATTTGCGATTCTCTAATTGCGAATCGCAAATTGAGAATGTCTTCCCATTCATTCCTATGGGTCTCTAGGAATGGGGAGGTATTCCATAATTGCGATTCGCAATTTGCGAGTCGCAATTAAGGAATTTTAAGAAATCGCTATTTTTTTTGCGATTTCTTCATGCATAGCCATTTGCGATTCCTTATTAGCGAATCCTTATTTTTCGCTAATAAGGAATTGCAAATGGCAATGTTGATGCATGTGGGCCATAGCCTTCTTCTACATTTTTTTTAATTGTTTTTATAAAGCACTGCAGATAAGACAGGAATATACAGTAAATCAGATGCAGTTTGAAAGCGACACTGAAGGGTAATTTTACACGTATCCCTGTCGCATTTTGAAGCCGAGTATACAATTAGTACAAGGCATTTACAAGTACTATCACATTCCATACAGCATAAGTGCTTTACATTCAGTAAAAGAAGAATGGACTCTAGTAAATAACATCTGATGCGGTACCCAGTACAACCCCTTACCCAACACAACCCTCCCGCCCCAACACCCCAACAAAGACTGGTAACTAAAGTGCCGCTTCATTGATTACACTCCGTCATGATGTTCCTGCGTCCGGCGTGTGTTAGGTCTGAGAAACCCCAGAAGAGGCCGTGGAACAAGAGGGAGGGGGGAAGGAAAGGAGAGACAACAAATGCGAAGGAGGGACCAAGCAATAGAGCCGGGTGGGGGCCGATGGAAGGCAAGGGAGACACTCAGACAGAGTATGGGCGGGCTTGAGTCAGCTGGAGCCTAGGCCACTGTACCACTGTCCCGCATGCTATACTGAGATACTCCTGAGTCAACTTCCTCCATAGCTTTAAATTGATCCACCAAATGCGCCCATTCCAGCAAAATCGGTCGTCGACGCAGCCCCCTGTACTCCTCGCGGTGTAAAGCCTCCCGTTCAGCAACTGCCCATTGGCCCACCTCTTCGCGCCAAGCGCCCACCCTCGGCGCTAGAGCAGACTTCCAGCGTCGTGTTATCATTTGTTTTGCCTACATCAGGGCGAGTCCTGCGAATCTGCGTAGCACTTTTGCCTTCTTAGGGAGGGGGAATAATCCCAAAAGGCAGGCCTCAATTGTATCCCACGGATGGCGCTCCGTCAATGCCTCTAACCCTCGGATGACCTCTGAACAAAATCCCCGCAACACCTGACAGTACCATATCATATGAAGTAAATCAGCCTTAGGAGTCTTGCACCGCGGACACTCTGAGGACGACGCAGGAAACATTTTACGTAGAGTTGCAGGGGCAAGGTATGCTTTATGTAGTATAAATAGTTGAATGGTTTTATAACGGCAATTCCGAGAGACCCGCCGGGGATGCTCTAACATTTGAACCCACTCCCTATCCTCTAATTCCCGCCCCAAGATCAAGTCCCATTTCTGCCTTGGGTGTAGTTGTGGAACTTGCAAATGTTCTCTCAATCCTCTGTAGAGCCAGCGCACCAAATGACGTCCATGCACCATAATGTGGAGTGATCTCAGCAATTGGAAAGTGGAGGGTTCTGCCTGATCAGCATACCAAAAGGTCCAAATGTAACGCACCACAGCAGCATGAGTGAGGAATAATATAGCAGGTACTGAGTGGGCGCGAATGACCTCATCATGGGGCATCAGCTGAGCCTCTGAGAAGAAGTCGCCGATGTCCCTACCCCTTCCTGAGTCCACCCCCGTAGTTGGGCCATCGATAATACACCACGCCTAGTAGGCAACCCGCATAGAGGGATATTCGGGGCATATGGATTAGAAAATCTAGCCAGCTTCTTCGCCTGTGCCCAATAATGCAATGCAACATGCAGTAAGTATGGAGGATCACGCAATTTCTGTGCACCTGGACAGAGCTGCGACTGAAGGAGCCCACTCTGCAAATGATTCAATGAGTACCCAATTTCGAATAAGTTCTTACCCGCCAACCAATATGCCAACCACTGCAACTGGCCCACTATACAATATATCTTACAATCAGGTGCCCTCATGCCCCGCACCGTACTAGGTAGCTGTAGCTTAGACAGCGCCAAGCGATGCCTGCCCGTCCCCCAAATCAAGGATGTTAATAGCATATCTAGTACCTTAAAAATCCAAGCCGGCAAGACCACCGGTAAGTTCACAAAGTTATAAAGGAGGAGGGCAGCATGACCATCTATGACACAGCTATTTGGCCAGCCACTGTCCATGGCATCGAATTCCAAAAGGCAACCTGGGAGCACAACAAATGAATGGTGCGTACTACATTGCCATCGATAGTATAGGTGGTCGATCTATAAATATTAATCCCCAGGTATTTGAACGTGACTGGCTCAACCCGGAAGCGCAGTGGACCAAATTGTAGAGGGGGAGACACATAAGTATCATAAAAGGCAAATGCACCCGATTTAGAAGCATTAAGACCCAGGCCAGATATTTCCCCAAATCTAGAAAAAGCAGCAGCTATCGTATGATTATCTGCATCCAGATCACTAAAATATAGCAGCATGTCATCCGCGTATAGAGACATTGAGTGAATCACTCCCCGTAACGGGATGCCATGAGGAATAATAATCTGTCGCAGGTACTGTGCAAGAGGCTCAAGGGCTAACACAAAAAGCATAGGGGACAAGGGGCAACCCTGACGTGTCCCCCGAGAAATTAAATAATAATAAGAAATGGTTCTACCTGTCTTAGCACGAGCTGTGGGACTGGCATACAAGAAGTTAATCCATGCACAATACGACTGGGGCAAACCAAATTTAGACAACACCGCAGGCATATACGGCCAGCTTAGAGTATCGAAAGCCTGGCGCATGTCCAGAGACAAGCATCCAGCAAGGGGGGCCAATTCGTTGGCCATTGAATCAGAGACCATGGGAAGCTGGACCTCGGCCAGGAAGGAAAGCGTGGGAGCCAAGACATCCATGCACGGAGCGGCATACAAACAAGTATAATAATCACGGAACGCAGTATTAATCTCATCCTGGGACGTAACCATTATATTTGTGACCGTGTTCACAGCTAAGATTGGAGAGGGACTCACCGTGGGTCGGATCAGCCTCGCCAATAGCGCACCCGCCCTATCAGACTCGGAGTGTATTCACAGCGTATAAGCCTCAAAATCCAATAAACGTAAACGCTCTAACAATTCCGCATACTTAATCCTAGCAGACTGAAGCGGTTCTGCACCCTCTACATTCCCTTGAGTCGCCACCTCCAGGGCCTGTAGCTCACCTTCTAAGTCAGTTATATCTCTAATCGTTTCCCTCCGGGATCCTGACAGCGTCCCCATGGCAACACCAGGGACGGTCACTTTGAAGGACTCCCACTCGATGGCCCTGGACGAAGCTGTACCCTCATTCACAACAAAGTATGTGTAAATTGCTGTGGCCAGCGCCGCCTGATAAACCTGATCTTCTAAGTGTAAAGGCTGCATCCTACACGTTGGGATTGGAGCAGGAGATTGGCCCCAAGTCAACTGCAACTCTAAGGGGTTATGGTCTGAGATAGTCTTACCCAGAAACTCTCAATGAATAACAGAAGAAGCTAGACCCGGGGAACAGAGAAAATAGTCCAAACGTGTGTGCAACTTATGGGGGTAAGAATAGAAGGAATATTCCTTTATGTTCACATGCTTTGCCCTCCAGATATATACTAAATCCCAACCTCGCGCCCAACGAGTTAAGGTTACAGCCTGTGCCCTCGCCGCCGTATTAAACAAAGGAGGATGGGAATGATCCAGGTCAATATCGAACACTGCATTTAGATCACCCCCCAGGAGCCACGGGACCAGTCAGCAAGTGCCCGAGACACCCGCGTAAGGAATAACTCTTGGTCTACATTTTGTGCATAGAGGGATCCCAGTACCACCTGCCTGCCATCCAGCGTTCCCAACAGAAGCACAAACCGGTCCTGATCATCTATTTCACTCTCAGAAAGAAAGAAGTGGATGCCCGCCCGGACCCAGATAGCAGCCCCCTGGAGAAGGCTGAATATGCCGTCGCAAATACCTGCCCACGCCATCTCCTCTGTAATTTCGCAGCTTCAGTGGGGATCAGATGAGTCTCCTGGAAACAAATTATGTGTGCCTTACAACGATGCTATTGCACAGCTATCCTATGCCGTTTGGCCAAGGAACCCATACCCCGCACATTCCACGAGACAGGGGTATAAGAATTAACAGTAGGCATCATCAATTGGAAGAAAAACACCTCTCTCGGATCTCAGCCCAGCCCACCCGGCCCCACCCACCCCCCCACGACCCCCAGACCATGCGGCATAGTTACAACAAATTCAACAGAATCCCAGTACTGGGTCCAACGCCCAAACATCGTTCGACCAAACCGTACAAACAAAGTGAACATACTTCACAATCAACTAGTGCTACCGCCTTTGGGGGAAGGTCGCTAACACCATCCACAGTCGCACCAGAGCTATAAAGCTCTCATGAAAGCACCCAGAACGTGGGCCAGGCCGGGGAAATCACTCATTCACTCCCACCTGTCATGGAGGCATACAAATCCTAAAATGGACTGCCCTACGGGCTTAGGCATAGATGATGAACCATAAGTCTGGAACCGGTCAGGAACCCAACTTGGGAGTGACCATATCCTACACAGTATAAATCAAAGAACTAAGGGCCTCATTTATGAGCCCTTGCGTCACTTTTACGCCGCTGGTGCGTCACTTTTAGTGACGCACCAGTGAAGTAAAAAATGTGCCTTGTTGCACCACATTTACAAAGTGACGCATCTAAGCAGATGCGTCACTTTGTAAACCCATGCGCTACATTATACCTGCGTCAGGTATAATGTATGCAGAGGGGGCGTTCTCCCGCAAAAAGCCTCGTAATAGTGACGCAGTGAAATCTATGAGATTTCAATGCGTCACTTTTAGGACACTGTTGCGTCAAAATCTTGCGCCTGCCTCACAGCAGGCGTAAGACTGACGCAAGCCCTTTCACATGGGGCTTTCCCCATGTGAAAGGACGAATTGCTGGAGTTGCGTCACTTTTGTGACACATTCCAGCAATGCGTGACTTTTGCGCTTACAGATACGTCAGAAATACTGACGTATCTGTAACTCCTTGCGACATGATGCGTCATACTGTAAATATGACGCATCATTGGTGTCGCAAGGAGGGCGCAATGAAAAGTGACGCATCGCTGTTTTCACGCAGCGATGCGTCACTTTCCATAAATGAGGCCCTAAGAGTCTGCCGAGGCAAGAGGATCATTGCTGAGTCGCGAGGTCGCAGAAGGGAACAGAGCAACACTGCCTTCAGAATCAGTGTCCGTGTTCAATCCCTCAGAAGGGATAGAGCTAATATCAGGGTGAGAGGTGCAAAAAGTAGAGGCAGCCTGCAGAGCACTGCGTCTGCCCTCCAGTACCTGCCTGCGACCCAGGGAACTGGAGATCGAGCTCTGAGTTAGAAGACCCCTCTTACGCCTCCGGAGGGGCAGCTGCGATTTGGGCAGTTAGAAGTCCATGCGTCTCATAGGTTGGACATCAGGGAACATCCTATCCAACCATTCCCATGCACTATCAGGGGTATCAAAAAACAGGGTACGCTGGTCATGAATGATTTTCAGCTTAGCGGGGAACAATAAGGCAAATGTCAGAACCGCTGCTCGAGCATGTGCCTTTACCTCCATAAATGAAAATCTCCTGCGTTGAACTGCCTATGTATAGTCCGGAAAGATTTAAATCTTGACATTGTCCACCTGTAGAGGACCGTTGTCTCTTGCCGCCTGCAACAAATAGGTACGGTCCCTGTAATTTAAAATCCTGGCTAGGATGGGTCGCGGGTTGGCACCTGGAATTGGACGTCGTGTGGAGACCCGATGTGCCCTCTCAACCGTGAAATGTGTGGAAAGCCCAGTGGGAGCCACTGCAGTCTTCAGCCAGTGCTCGATATGCTTCGTAGGCGTTGATCCCTCCATCCTCTATGGCAGTCTTACGTTTTGGAGGTTGTTCCGGTGTGTCCGGCCCTCTGCGTCATCCGCCCGCATCTGGAGGGAGTCAATCTGCTGCTGCATAAGTTGTAATTGTTCCTCATGGGCCTTAGACATGCGGAGCCATGGCGTCTACCTTCTGCTCAGTCGATTTAGCTTTCTCCGCCAATTTCTTATGATCATCCTTCAAGAGATTGAGATCCACCGAGATGATACCCAACTGCGCCTCCAGTACCGACCGGGAATCGCGAATCTCTCGTAAGATCACATCCAGCTTGTCCCCTGAAGAATTGGGCTCCATTGCTCCTTCCGTCTGGTCGGAAAGGGCGGACGAAGGTCCCGACATCGGAGAGAGAGATCCCGCTCTCTCCCGGACCTAGCCGGCACCCTGGACCTTCCCTTGCCCATAGCCGGTAGCGCTGCAGCACCGGGCAGCAGGCCCCCAACACCAGCAAGTAGAAAGTGACACCCTTGCCACGATCAGCGGAGCGCCTTCCCAGGCAGCAAATGACCTCCACCACCGGTCAGCAGCACTTGGCAACAAGAAGGGATCAACTCAGTCGCCAGGGATACCCAGATACCCCGGCAGGTAACGGCAGCTGCTATACCGCGTGGCCGTAGGCCCTCTCAGCTCACCAGATTAAGAAAAGTAGAGAAAAGTCCAGAATGGGCTCATGCAGCTCTCGTGGTGCCAGAACCCAGCTACTCAGGCAGGCCTCCGCGCCGCCGGGTGGTCCCCCAGATCATATACCAATGCAGGGCACCAATCTTAGGCACGTGGCGGTCCCAGCTCACCCCCGAGCACTATTTCATGAACAGCATCACTAATGCAGGCTATGCAGCATCACAGTCTCGTGGTGAAATGGGTGTACTCAGTCAGCAAGGCGCTGCCCCTTCACGTAGCCCAGCTCGAGAGACATAAGAAAGGGGGGAGCCACAGCAACCAGCCCCTATATCCTGCACCAGCACAACATCAGCAGGGTGGGTGGGGGGGAATTGCAATGACCACTTGTCCACAGGGAGGGGGGGAGAGAGGCTCAAGAGGAAGGAGCCCAGCACCTAGTCCCAGCGTCCAGTCCCAGTATCCCACAGGGTCTCACCACCAGCACTCGGAGGGAGGGGGCCGCCACGGCACTCCTCTCGGCCTTACCTGGAATCCGGTCAGAGCAGCAAGGGTCAGCCGCATGGCCGCCACCAAACTACATCTCTGCGCGGCTCCTCAATTGCTCTGGACACCTCCAAGTAAGACTCCCGCTAGCACTCCCAGCACGCGTGGCCCGTATACCACCTCGGGGGCCTCCACCGCTGCAATCAGTTTTAGGCCCAAAGCCAAGGGCCCTGCGTGGGGGCCGCCACCGGGATCAGACACTCCCAGCCCGCCGGTCACCAGGCCAGCTCGCGGCTCCCACATCGCAGCAGGCCCCGGGAAGGCCAAGAAATACCACAAGCCGCAGGAGTGTGCCGCAGGGCTCCAGGTGCCCGCCGATCCTCGTCGAGGCTGTACTGCCGGTTGGAGGTGACAGCCACTGTCTCTGCACCGTCCAAGAAGGTAAGGAAAAGGACGGATTATTAAACGGATGAGAAGCCCCAGCCCGGAGCTCGTCACTTATGCGACCTCCATCATGGGCAGCAAACCACGCCCCCTATAGCCTTCTTCTACATCACAGCAAAGACCTGGAACCAGCTCCCGTTCAACATCAATCATTCCCACACTCTGCACACCTTCAGGAAGAGCCTCAAGACCTGGCTCTTCAGCTGACTCTGAACTGCATGCCACCCCGCCCCCCTCAGCACCTTGAGACCCTCACGGGTGAGTAACGTGATTCACAAATCCCTGACTAATTGATTGATTGATAGGTAAGTCAACCCTAACAGTAGGCCTTACAACCCTATGGCAGGGTGCACTATACCCATGTGTGGGCACATCTGTACTTGTGGATGTGTCCCTGTGATATCTAAATTCACCCTTAGATACTACAAGTGCAAAGGGAAGCCGTGCTAAGTACATGGGCTGGACACTCGTGTAATATGGGTTGCCCAGCTACATGATGGCTTCACTGTACTCCCAGATGTTTGGTACCAAACATCTCCTCTTAATTGACCCACAGTGATGCCAGTGCTGGATTTATTAAGAAATACACCAAGAGGGCACCTTAAAGACAACCACTAGTGTGCTGACTGACTGGTCTCGACCAGTCAGCCACCATAGACACATTTCTGACCTCCTGAAGTGAGAGCCATTGCTCTCAGAGGTTGGCAACAAAGCCTGCTCTGGGCACAGGTGTTTGCACCTCCTCCACCCAGGAACTGCATTCCAGGGCAGGAAGCTTCACAGGTCCTGCCACCTTTGTTATGCAATCCGGGTCTCTCCAGATAGTGAATATGCCACCCCACCTACCTTGACCCCATGTTTTGGCGGCAAGATAGGTGGGAAAATTAGTAAGATTAGGAGGTGTATCCATACCAAGCAAGTACCATCCCCGAGGTTAACTAGGTGATGTGAACACCACCTTTTTAAATTCCTCTATCTCATCTTGTTTTGGATGGAATTAGCCTTCTAGGGACAGGGTTATGCCCACTTCCCTCAGGAAGTGGTGATATAGATTGTGTAGAAACCCTAAAGGTAAATAGACAATTGGCTACTAACTGTCACTCCCCTTAACACCCCTAAATTTAGTATTTATGTGGCACACTGAACCCAAGAACATAGATTTGATGGATCAAGAGAAGAAGGACAAAGATGAGTCACTGCCTAGTGAGAACGGCAGTAGAACTGTGAACTTGTGGCGCAAAACCCTGCCTGTTCACAACTCTCTCGACAGTCGCAACAGAGTGACTCATCTGGCAAGCTAGAGATCTACCACAACCTTGAGTAGCCGGTCAGCAATTAGAAAATTGTTCTACAGTCTCCCTTGGAGTTGAGGAGCTAGTCTCCTGTATCCCGCAGGCACCGACAAGCAGAGTCTAGTCCACCGCATTGCAGCTCTACAGCCCGATTGACACTGCAGACAACCAGCAGAAGGTTCCAATGCTTTGGAAGGTGAGATCTGTCTCCCCCACTCAGCAGACCTTCCAGCATTTCGCGATTCGCAAAATAATCGCGAAATCAGGTGAAGAACACAATGGCCGCGATATTGAACATTTTGGCCCCGAAAATGGACTGTGGCAGGCAGCAAAAAAGATGGTGACATCTTATTGGCTGTACACGCACACGTCACTACGTGGTGCTGTACAGTCTTAACAGCCGCCTGTTTACGCCTGTTGCACGCCTGTACTGCAGTAAGGGATTTATGTCCATGCGCTTTGGAAGATGAGGCGAGTCTCCGAGAATTTCGAGAAAGCCGGGCAGTGTTTGAATTTCAGCTTGAGAAAGTGCTCTACCCATATGCATAAATAAAGCTGCATTTCGGAATTATTAAGGAGAGCGCAGGGCTCGGTACGTGTAGAATTACAACCCTTCCTCCCCCAGGAAGCTGAGTACTTGAAAGTTCTGCGGAGGAGCGGGGGCTTCTCCTACCCACACACCCCACCACCCAGCTCCCTGCAACACTTTGCTCTCCCCTCGTCCAAGCTTGCTGAGGGAAAACTGTGACCTCAGCAAGCGTTTTTAGCCTTCTCTTAACTTTCCTTTATTCGTTAAATGGATAAAAACTAGGAAAGGAACATTAAGGGGTCGATTCCGATTCGGGAAAAAAAACGTCCGTACGATTTGTATCCGGAGCCCTCTCCGTACGAATCGTACCCGTCCGTCCGAGTCGCGTAGTATGATCCGTATTCCGTTAATCCGTCCGAATCGTCGAGATCCGTACGTATTGCAAGGCTGAAACCATGAACCGTACGACTCGTACACATGCCGTACGACTCGTACACATGCCGTAAGACCCAACGAGTACGATCCGGACCGGGGTATGAGGACGCAATTCGTACGGTCCACGTCAGGTAAGGGCGAGTCGTACGGAAAAGCACACAAACACATACATACCGTATGGTCCGTACACCCCATGATTGCAGGGGTACAGTGCGTACCCCTGCGATCATGGGGTCTGCGCACCGTCCCCCATGTACACTGGGTGTACGCACCGTACCCCATGAATGCTGGGTGTACGCACCGTACCCTATGTATGCTGGGTGTAGGCACCGTACCCCATGTATGCTGGGTGTATGCACCGTACCCCATGTACGCTGGGTGTATGCACCGTACCCCATGTACGCTGGATGTAAGCACCGTACCCCATGTACGCTGGGTGTACGCACCGTACCCCATGTACGCTGGGTGTACGCACTGTACCCCATGTACGCTGGGTGTACGGTGCGTACACCCAGCGTACATGGGGTTCGGTGCGTACACCCAGTGTACATGGGTACGGTGCGTACCCCTGCGATCATGGGGTATGGTGCGTACCCCTGCGATCATGGGGTACGGTGCGTACCCCTGCAATCATGGGGGGTGCGCACCATACCCAGGGGGGCCGTTCCGTACCTGTTTCGGCACGAACTCTGCTTTTACAGCTCTTTTCAGTTCCCGTAGAAAAAGGGTTGTACTGTGCGTACCAGACATGTATCGTACTTGCTGGGTCGTAAAAACCAGCCGCGAACCGTACAGATGACACGTACAGCGGGTTCGGAGGGAGATTTGGACAGGGATTTGATTCGTACAGTCTCTGTACGACTCGTACGGAGTACGGCTCCTGGTATGAATCGTACTTCATCGTACGTACAGGGGACGTTGCAGGGTGCGATTCGTACGGGAAAAACGCTCCGAACGGCTATTTGGAGCGTTTTTTGGGGAATCGGCCCCTTTGTTGGGAAGGTCATCTTTCTGGGGCATTTTCTTCTGTTCCGACTGCAGCCTCAGGAAGGAAGGGGGTGGGGGTGGGGGGGTTTGGTCGGATTGTTGGTCAGTAGTACGTGGAGCCCTATGTCCTCCCGCATCCGAGCTTGCTGAAGGGAAACCGTGACTTCAGCAAGCGGCTCTTACCTCTCCATTTGTTGCCTTGTGAAATGGATCCAAAAAAGAAAGAAACATTTTGTTGGAAATGTTGTCTTTCTCTGGCATATTCTGTTCGAGCTGTAGACTTGGACAGGCAGGGGTAAATAAATAAAAGATACAATACAATACATGGAAAATAACTGCATGCAACTAGACATAGTGTTTGCAAAGTGACCAGAATGTTTTCTGTCACATGCAAAGACATTAGCACCACTTTACAAAATGGGACAGTTGACAGCGCTGTTGTTTTAAACTCTTTCCTGTAACAGCATTGTTGTCGGAAGAGAGGGTGAGGAGATGATGTCTCCATGGCCAGGGGTGTCTCCAACCAGAGGCGCAACTAGAGCCACATTTCGGGGGGGGGGCTAAGAAATAATTTTGGGGCTGGGGGCTGAAACTTTAAGCAATAGGGGCTCTTGGAAGGGGTGAAACAACATCAAAGCCTCATTAACATGCACATGGTCTTTTAAAGACCTGTGAAGTGCTGGGGTGCGGCTGTGTGTGTGCCCGGGAGCTGTCTGAGCCCGGGCTGCCACGTACGAAAGGGGTTTGGGGGGCTGAAGCCCTTTGATTCCAATGGGTGTAGCGCGCCTGTCTTCAACATCTCCATGGTCCGGGGTGTCTCTGACGTCTTCATGGTAAGTAGGGTCTCTGATGTCTCCATGGTCAGGGACATCTCTGGGGTCTATTGTGCTTGACTGAGCCTATTCTCCTGGAATGTTACCACAAAGGAGAATATAGCAAAAAAACTCAAATACATTTTCCAATGCCTATTGCATAGTTAAATAGTTAAATCAGTTTGCGTAGATTTAAGGCTGAAAATGAATGATTAAGAGTAAAATAAAGTGCCGCAATAATGCAGCTAAATTTCCATTTTTGTGCCGCTAAATCTCCATTTTTGTGCCGCTAAATTTGCAAATCTATGCCGCTATATCCTGGAGGGTCTGAAGTGTTAATATACCAGGACCAACTAGACCTGTGCAGCACCAACTCCCAGAGCACCGGACATCCTGCACCAAACACCCACAGCGAGAGTTCTATCGGGATTCTCTCTGCACTATGACCGAGTAGCAATCAAGGAACATCAGCATCACTGAGACCCACTTTATGACTGGCCCAGCTGTCCTGATTCTGCCCCACCACCATTTTCGTCCCTAATCACGAGGACCACCTTTCTGCATCCAGCCCAGCCGACCTAACCACTCAAAACCTGAGCCGCCCGGCCTGGGTACCTAAGAGCTGGCTGTGCGCCCTTGCTCCAAGACCACTTGCAACCTAAGCCCTTTTTTTGGAGCTCTTTGACTTGTCCCTAAGTCTCCATGTGCAGCCTGTTTTCAGGTAACCCACCAACACCGTAGTCCACCAGGCAACAATCTCACCAGCACCCTGCTCCTGGTGAAACCCAATCAGGTCCAGAAGAACTGCTGGTAGTACTTTGCACCATGGTCCTTTACAACTCGAACCCCACAAGGTAAACTGACTGTACTAACCGTTTTGCATTAATTACTTTTCCTTCTATGGGATTTCATTGTGCGTAAAAGCGCACAAGTTTGGGAGATTTAGTTACTTACCTGTAAAAAATTATAACAAAAAAACTGCTTACTTTTGAACAAAATTCTTGATTTACAAATTATATAAAAAGAACTGTCATTTTTAGGTTTCGACCTGGCGAGGGGCACGCAGTGCCACTCCCAGATCGAAAACTATTGTCTACAGTAGGGATGTCGGCACAGCCTCTGCCTCTCATTGGCTAGCTCCATAAATGGAGGCTAGCCATTGGGAGACAGAGGCTGTCAATCGCGCTTTCTCTTGAAAACGCGATTCGGGGGCGTTTCTGGTGCTTTTTTTAAGCCCCGCCCCTTTGTCCCGGGCCGCGCTGCGATTGGCTGCCGGCCCGGGACACCCCCGTGACGTCATTCCCGGGCCGCGCTGTGATTGGCTGCCGGCCCGGGACACCCCCGTGACGTCAGCCAATCACAGAGCGGCCCGGGACCTGACTTGTTTTTTAAGTCCACGAAACCTTTTGTTTCAAATCCGAGCAAGCATTAAGAGTCAAAGACTCTAGGGAACGGTTCAGTGACTAATAAAATGTGATAAGTTTGTTCTCTGGCATAATTCTTTCTAATAATAACTCGTGTTGTTTATAGCCCTTCACACAGATGTCTGCCGTTTTATAGCGCTATGAAAACCATGTTTTATAGCCCAGTGTAATTGTACTCGATTTTATTGACGTCGAAATGACGGAAAGTTGGGCTGGCCTACGCTGAGATTCGAAACACTTTGCCCTGAAAACCTTAGCAGTTGTCAGGGGTGAGCGTTTCACCGGCGAAGCCATTTTGCATCATCCTTTTCTGTTAAATTCAGCTCGTTCACTGGACTTCTGACAAACTCAAATCGAACCAATGAATGCTTTGAGATTTCATTGGAATTGTTGGTTCGTGTTTAAAAAAAGATGTATCCTTGTTAATAGCAAAGCCTATAAAGTTTGTTAGTTTTTTTTGTTTTTTTAAGGATAGCGCCTAGTTAATATATTATTCTGCCACAAATGGGTAAATGCCGCCCTGATACACACATGAAACTTTGCTGGAAGCCTGAAAAGATCCGCACTCCCCTTCAAAGTGCGTATGCTTAAAGATAACGCACTTTTCAACGGCTAGGGTAGGAACGGGTGTTTTTTTTTTTTTATTTCAAAAGTTTTTATTGAATTGAATATGAAAGTTTCGCATATACATTGTATACATTGTATTTCTTGGGCTTCACATGTGTGTTGCTCGGTGGTGGCAAGCAAGATAGAGAGAAGAAAGGAAGAAAGAGAGAGGGGGGGGGGGTTATCGTTTCAGATATTCGTCTAGGGCTGCCCACATGTCCTCTTTGGCTGTGTGGTTCGCCGCCTTGTGTTTGGCGGTGATGTTGTCTGCTGCCCGGAGGAATGTCACCCAGTTGAACCAGCGCTTGAAAGTGGCTTTGCTGGAGTTCTTCCAGTACCCCAGAATGTTTTTAACAGCTGCCGCTAGGAGCATGTCTACCAAATCTCGTATTTCTTTGGATTGGAGTTGTGGCTCTAGGAAGCCGGTGATTATCCCTGCAAGCCCTCTTTGTATCTGGCAGCCGTGATCGAGTCTATTAGGTTGTATACTTTGCTCCAGAACGCTTTGACTTTGGGGCATTCGTATAGCATGTGGGCCAGGTCTCCCCTTGCTTTGTGGCAGTTCCAGCACTCACTGTTGTCGGTAGCCCCTACTCTCTCTAGTTTCGCCGGTGTCCAGTGTAGTCTGTGTAGTATCCAGAATTTTGTTTGTGCTAGCTGTGGTGTGATCTTGTTTTTGGACGCTGATGTCCATAGTCTGGCCTTCTCTTCCTCACTCAGTGGTCTGCGGATGGTTTCTTCCCAGAACGCTATCGTTTTGTCATTAAGGGTGGTGGTGCGTGGTGTGATTATTTTGTAGATCTGCGCTGTCTGGTGACCTGTCGCGTTAAGGTTCTGTGCGTATTGTAAGATGGTTGGTTTGTGTTTGGAAAGGTTTGCCTTGGTGATGGCTGCTTTGATTCTTAGGAACTCGTAGAATTCCTTATCTGGTAGGCCCGTTGTGTGTTGGATCATCTTGTAGGTGAGTGGGTTGCTTCCTGCCTCTAGTTGTGCCGGTGTGGTTATGCCTCTGCTTAGCCATTCTTTGCTGCCTAGCGTTTTCCCTTTGTATGTAATTTTGGAGTTGTACCATAATGATTCCCATTTGGTGCCTCTGATTCCTACTTCTAGCTCTTTATCTAGTCTCAGTAGGGCTATTTTTGTGTTCCGTATTATTGAGTTTTTGGCTTCTGGGTGTTTGTTTGCCGTGAGGGCCAATTTTTGGGTCAGCCCCTCCTAAAATGCTTCTTTCTAGCTCGAGCCATACCGGCACATAATCTGGTGTTGGCGCTAACCAGTGTAGCCCTTGTTTGGCAAGGCATGCCGACTGGAAGACCTTATAGTTTGTGAGGTTCAGTCCCCCTTGTTCTTTTTTCAGCCTGAGTTTTGCTAGACTTATTCTAGGTTTTTTGCCCCCCCATAGGAACAAGTTAATGGCTTTGTCGATTTATTTGTGGAAGTCTGTTGTTAGTGATAGCGGTAGCATGGACAGCAAGTAGTTGAGCATTGGGGTGATCATCATCTTAACTGTCTCAACTCTCCCCCACCAGCTGACAAATTTGGGTCCCCATGTGTCTAGCTTCGTTTTGATCTTTTTCAGCATTGCTTCCTCGTTGTGCTCTAGTGTTGATCTAAGGTCTTTCCCGAAGAGGAGTCCCAGATATTTTAGGGGCTTTGTTTGCCATGCCAGGCCTGATTTGCCTAGTACTGCTCTGGTAGTGTGGCAATTCATTGGCTTGCATTCTGACTTGTCCCTGTTGAGTTTATACCCTGAGACGTTTGCATATTCCTCTATTGTTTGTACCAGTGCCTCGATTGACTCCCGCGGATTGCTTGTGGTGATCAGTATGTCATCCGCATAGGCAGCGAGTTTGAAGGCATGACCTTCCACTTCCACACCTGCGATCCTCGTGTTAGTTCTGATCATGTGGAGAAGGGGTTCTATTGCCAGCAGGAATAGTCCTGGCGACAGGGGGCATCCTTGTCTTGTCCCTCTACTTAGGGTGAATGTTTCTGATGTAGCTGCGTTCACCACAACACGAGCTCGGGGGTTTTTGTATAAGGACATTATCATTCCTCTATATTTGTCTCCAAACCCGAATTTGCGCATGCATTCATTTAGGAATGGCCATGAGACTCTGTCGAAGGCTTTTTCTGCGTCCAGCGCAATCATTACTGCCTTCTCTGTGCTGTTCGCCGTGTGGTTTATTAAGTGGCAGAGCAGTCTTGTATTGTCCTGTGAGAGCCTGTTTCTCAGGTATCCCACTTGTGTTTTGTGTATGAGGGTGGGTAGGTGTGCGTTTATTCTGGCTGCCATTACGTTCGCGTATATTTTACAGTCTACGTTTATTAGGGATATTGGCCTGTAGTTTTGTGGGAATTGTGGGTCTTTCCCTTCTTTGGGGATGACAATAATGTTTGCCTCTGCCATTGAGTCTGTCATGCTTCCTTTCTCTGCGCATCCCCGGAATACTCTCACTAAAATTTCCTTAAGCTGCATTTGGAATTTTTTGTAAAAGGTCACTGTAAATCCGTCCGGTCCTGGGGCTTTGTTGGGTTTGAGTGTGTCTATGGCCCTCCCTACCTCCTCTTTTGTTATGTTCTGGTCTAGCGCTTCACTTTGTTCGCGGCTTAGTTTGGGTAGGTCAAGTTTCTCGAGAAGGTTCGCCCCCCCGTCCGCCTTTAGTGCTGTGTCTGCGGTGTAGAGGTCCTTGTAAAACCTCCTGAAGGTTTCGAGGATTTGTTTGTTCCCTGTGTGCGTTATTTTGTCTGTGTCTGTGATCGCCGCGACCGAGTGTTGTCTCTGTTTGGCTTTTAGGTACCCTGCCAGTGCCCTTCCGGCTTTGTTGGCTGAGCATAAGTTTATGGATTTGTATTTGTTTATCCATGTCGTTGCTCTTTCGCTTAATACGCTGTTGAGTTCATACTTCTTCTTCGTTAGAGCCGTGAGTGTGTTCCTGTCTAGTGTGTTTGCGATGTGGTTGTTCTCTAGCTCCTTTATCTGCTCTTCCAGTTCTTTAATGTGTTTGTTCCTTTTTTTGTTCATTCTTGCCTTGATACTTATAAGTTTCCCCCTTATTGTGGCTTTGAGCGCGTCCCACAGCGTCCCCACCTCTGTGTCTTTTGTATCATTGAATAGGAGATACTCTCTGATCGCCTCCTCAATCTCTTCGATGTTGGTGGGGTCCTCAAGTATATCGCTATTGAGACGCCACCCCCTGCTTGGTAGATCATTGTGTTTCCCGCTAATGGAGAGGGAGATGTGGGCATGGTCTGAGACTGCTATCGATCCTATTTCCGTTCTGTCCGTCAGGTGTGTGTGTGAGCTTGACATGAGGATATAGTCTATTCTGCTGTATGAGTTGTGTGGTGTTGAATAGAATGTGTACTCTCTGGCGCTAGGGTGTTGTAGTCTCCATGGGTCCGCTAGCGCGAGCTTGGTGCAGAGGTTTTTGAGTATGTGCTGTTCTTGTGTGGCGTGGCTCGGTCTGTGTGGGTGCCTGTCTGTGGCATTGTCCATTGCCTCGTTCATGTCACCTGCCATTATCACCAGTTCTCCCAGTGGTAGCCTGCTTAGCTCGCTTTCTACCTCATCCCAGAACTTTTTTTTTGAGGCATTTGGCCCATAGATGTTCGCTATGTGCATTACTTCCTCTCCTCTTTTGATGCTTGTGACTAGTCTCCTGCCCTCCGTGTCTGCTGCACTGCCCAGAGTCTTGAATTTCCCCTTCTTGCTTATAATGGTAATCACCCCTCCTTTCTTGTTGATTGCTGGTGAGCAAGCTATTTCGCTTATCCAGTTTGCCTTAAGTTTGTTAGCGTCCTCTGAGGTTACTCTAGTCTCTTGGAGCACGTACACGTCTGCTTTGAGCCTGTTCAGGTAGTCTAGTGTTTTCCGTCGCTTGACGGGGTGGTTGAGGCCTTTGACGTTCAGTGACACAATCTTGATGTCAGATGTGATCTGTGCTAGGCCTTGGGTGTTGTGAGTAGTCATGGTGCCCTTCTGGAATCACTGCTCTCAGGATTGTGACCTTTGTGTGATCTCTGCCTACGGTGTTGCCTCTCCATCCACCTCCCGTCTACGGCCCCCCCCCGGGGTTTGTGCTGGGATAGGGAAGTATGTGTCAATAGGTGACGGGGAAGTAAGAAAAGAGAAAAAAGTACATAGCCCCACCAATCAAGGGTTGTCCGCGCTGCCCCCTCTACCTCCCACCTCTCCCCCCTCCCCCCTGTCAAAGTACTGTAAACGTGCGACAGCAGCGGTTCACCGCCCTCCGCCCCCCCGGATGATTAGATCCTCCCCCCCGCATCCTTCATTGTCAAGCGCTGATAAAGGATATCTTGTAGTCACTGTACCCAGTCTGGCTCAAAGTTCAAAGTTCTGGGTGTCGTTGTTAGTCTTGGTTAGGTCTCGTGCCCATTCCTGGGCTGACTCTACTTTGTCTTAGCTTAGTTCTGTCTTCCTTTATCTTGAGGTAGGTATGTTTATTTTGATTGAGGTAGCAATGTTCGATTTGGTAAATGTCTTATCAGCCTGGTTCCTTGACAGTGACCCTAGCCACGTCCTGCTGTGCCATTGTCGCCTGTCTCCGAGCCGTCTGAGGACGCTCTCCTTTTTGCCGTTCCCGGACTTCTTTGTTCCATCTCCTCTTGGTCTGGTTCTCGTAGGTAATTGCGTAGCTCTGCCGGGTCGTCAAAGGTTCGTGTGCCCTTCCTATCTGTTATCCTCATTCTTGCTGGGCCTACGAAGCCACAGGTTATCCTGGCTCTCTTCATTGCCTCCCTTAGTGCTAGGAACGCCTTCCTCGTCTCTACTGTGCTCTTAGAGAAGTCCTGTGTGATGACAATCTTTTTGCCCTTCCAGTTGAGGGGTTGGCCTTTACGTGCGAGGGCAAAAATGGCTTCAGTGTGGTTGGCTCTCAGCGGTTTGCAGATAATAGTTCTCGGGCCCTTCATGTGTGGCTGTCTTATGGCTGGCACTCTGTAAGCTTTATCAATTTCGAATGTTCTTTCGAAGTTTAGCCCGGTCAGCTTGGGTATTAAAACTTCGAGTAGTGCCGCGCATGAGCCTGCTTCTTCCTCTTCTCCTTCCGGTATGCCCAGGAGTCTGATGTTCCCTTTCCTGTTTTTGTCTTCTTGTTCTGCTAGCGTTCTTTGTAGGTCGCTGGATATCTTTGAAATGTACCGAATGTCTTTTTCCATGGTCACCGATTTGTCCTCCATATCGCTGATTCTTCTCTCAGTTTCGCCTACTCTGCCTGCTATTTTACTTTGGTCGGCACGTATTGCTGTGAGCTCTAGTTGCACATTGTCCATGGAGATCTTTGTGGCCTTTGCCAAGTCGTTGGCTTCTGTTATTTTCTTTAGGAGCAGGTCCATCGCTGTCTCAGTGCTCTGTAGTGTTTTCAACTTGATTGGTGACTCTTGATTCGTTTTGATTTTTTTGATTTGGTTGGTAGTCATCCCGCCCAACCCTTTAACCCTTAGATGTGCGTGCGGCCGCCCCTTCTTGTGCTGATCTGCTTGTTGTGTCTTCTGTTTGGGGCTGGGTTTGGCGTGGGTCCCGGCTTCGTCTGTTTTTGCTGTGTTTCCAAACGAGAACCTACTGGGCCACTTTATTGTCCTTGTTCTAGTTCGCCCTTCCGCCAGGGCTGCCGCCGCGTGGTTGCTATCGCCCCCTTCGCTTCAATATATCTTGGCGGCCGCCCTGAATTCGCTTTGCTCGCCCAAGGTATCAGTGGGTGCCAGTTTTAAGCGGTTGTTGCTTCTGCTACACCCTCCTTCGTTTCTTTCTCCGCTCTTGTCTGTGTGGTACCTCCACCCCCCAGATGGCCGCCGTAGATGGTCTGTGCCTGTGGGCTAAGGATCCGCGACTGCTGTGTGCTGTGTGCGCTTCCCTTGGCTGTTCTTGTAGGGTTCCGCCCCTGCACTCTGCCCGGTACTCCTCGGGGATGCTCCAAGCGTTCTGCAACAGTGCGTACTGCACCCGTACGTGCTATACTTGCGCTCGAGCTTCCATCCTTGGTTCCCCGCCCCACATAAGATGGCCGCCGTTTCAAGGAAGGCTCTTTTAGGTGTTTGTGGGTTTCTGTGCTGGATAGTTACTTGGTACTGTGCCTGCGCCTGTTTCCTTTGGCCTCTCTTTGGCCTCTGCTTCGCACTCTGCTTGCGTGCGCTCTGCCTCGGCGCCTGCTCCGTTCCTGCCCCTACCAAGATGGCCGCCGTTTACACTACCTTCTCGTTTAGGTGTTGTGGGCTTCTGTGCTGGATAGTTACTTCGTACTATGCCTGCGTCTGTTTCCTTGGCTTCTATTTGGCTTCTGTTTGGCCCTTGCTCCGCGCTCTGCTTACGCACGCTGTACCTCGGAGCCAGCCTCGGTTTCTGCCCCTCCCAAGATGGCCGCCGGCGCCTCTCTCAGACGACTGCTCGCTCGCTCGCTCTTTCTCTGCCGCTTCGCTCAGCGTTGCCGCTTACCTCCTTCGAGGAGAGAAAGGACGCCGCGGCTAACCTGCTGGGCTCCCCGGTTCCCCTCTTGAGCGGCGCTCACGGACCGTCGCTGTTGTTGTTGTCGTTCGGGCACCCAAGATGGCCGCCCCTCTTGTGACTTCCCCTGCTTCTTAGTCTCCTTTTCTGATACCTTCTCGGTCCGACTCCGTCGGTCGTCTTTCGGGCACCACACCTTGCGTTTCAGCTTTCCCCGTGTCAGCGCTGCCTCGACCAGGCTTGTTATCGGTGTAGCTGTTGCTGTGGCGCTGTTGCCAGGTTTTATGGCTCCGCCATCTTGGACAGTCACCCTCGATCTCCAGCCTTGTGGGATTCAGGCTATTTCTGCTTCAGGCGCTATCCTTCAGATACTCTCGCCTGCCTCATCTGCTGCGCTGTTTGTTCCTACACACCTCCTACCGCTTTGTGCGGGAGTTCGATCCGTTTCGCCGCTTTTGTCGCTGGTTTGTTGCCCGGGGTCACGGAGCTCGCGAACTTAGGCAACCGCCTGCGCTGCCATCCAAGCCACGCCCCCCGGAACGGGTGTTTTAACCTTTACATTCGCCCTTATCTGGCGGGCACAGAATCTATACATGCCTCTCCAGTGTTAGATAACGCTGCTTTTGCCCCCGTTTTTGGAGTGGACCAAATGTGTTTTCAGACACTCTGGCCGATAAATGACAGGTCTCGTTGGTGTCCTAATTAATGTAGAAGCTGTTTTATTCTAACCCCTGCTGTCGGGTGGCCTATTGGCATTTTAACATGGAAAAACCCCTGGGGGCTAACTTAATTGATTGCTCGCTGCCAGCCGATCTGTGAGTGTCGCTGAACAGCCAAGTGCATGCGTATTCCGGAGCGTCTTGTTGAAATGTGCTTCTGTTCTGACAGGTGAGGACGCCATGACAGGCGACACCGACAAGTACCTGTGCCCGCAGGACCTGAAGGAGCTGGGCGACGACTCCCTGCCGCAGGAGGGCTACATGGGCTTCAGCATAGGGGCGCGATCTGCCAGGTACTGTGCCTTCTTTCTTCACTCGGCCTCTCCCTACCGCAGAAAACAGCACATGGATGGAAGTCTATTCAGACCTGGACGTTGTCACGTGGAATTATATCATAATAACATATAGTCAGTTAGATTTGGTGTGCTTGAAACTGGTTGGGTGGGAATGATGTGTGTGTGTGTTTTTTGGAGGAGTTATGTTATTGCTTTTGGTGGGGCTAATAATTTGTGCTTTAGAGCCGATGTAAAGATTACGTTCCTTAGAAATGGAGCTGGTACTGTGGGATTTGCAAGCGCGAGGCCAGAGACATATAGATGGACACAGAACTATGTGGGTTCATACAAAGGCCCCCCTACTATCGTTTGCATTGCAGGTGCCTTGTCAGGCTTCTAGGAACGTTCAGAAAGAGTGTATATGCTTGCACGTGACGTGTTGAGTCACTCAGTGACGCACTTCCTGTCTGCCTCAGTTAAACAGTGACGTCACAGACTGGAGCTGCAGCAGAAGCAGGGCTCGAGGCGGGTGCCACGTGATACGCGGATTTCCTCCGCACTGGAAGTACAGTTTATGTTACTTGCAGCGTCTGTCTGGGCCTTTTCTATGCTTCTAACAAACGCTGCCTTGTGCCCGTCGATAGATCACTTCCACAGTAGTGGATTAGGCAGCATGTATGCTGACAGACAAATTATTTTGAGGCTAATAATTAAACCCCACTCCAGAGTGCCCCAGGACTTTTTCCTATGGCTTAATGAGATGTTAAAAAAAAAAAAGTTGCATTGTCTGCCCCTGAATGACACCTCCCACAAGGTAAAGCTGGGAGGTTTACACGCCAGGCTCCTCTGTGCAGGTTGCATTAGATCAGGAAGACGGCAGTCTGGACGTGCCTTTTTTTCACGGTCGAGGTATTGCACTTTCGTTTGTTGATCCTGTCGGTAACTTAATGCATGTTTAACTTTGTAGAACAACTTCCGCCAGGAAAGAGGGCGCCTCCTATAGAAATGTGAGCAGCTTGTACACCAGAAGCGTGTTGTGACATGAAAACGGTGTAGTAAACGGGGAGCTGGGATATGAAAGCAGACAATATATTTATGAAAGTGAACCTCAAACGATACAGAGCTGGTCAAAATGTTTTGAAGTGTCAATCATTTTTGTTGGTTTTGCATTCTCGCTCGAAATGTTTTTTTATTTTTTGATCGCCTCCATGCTTGTGATTACGAAAATGTCATTCCAGTTTGCAGCTGCTTCGTCCATTTTACATCTGCACAGTTCATATACACATGTTATGCTCACATCACACAACGATTCGTGACCTCTCCAACTACCGCTTTCCAGGCTCTGTAAAACAGACCAGACCGTGTGTGGAATTAAAATAAGTCGTGTGATTTCGAGGATAACATAAATGCTTGAAACGTTTGAGTTACACGCAGCAGCATTTTGCTTTCGCCGTCTGATTGTTTGCTTTCTGTTTCTTCTGTTCTCCCCTGAACACCCTTGTACATTTCTCAAAACTAGTCCCAAGATCAGGTAAGAGGGCACGCCACCCTACTCCATTTCTCTGCTCTCTCCCGTGCTCATCTTCAGTCTTCTCCTGTGCTTGTTAGGTTTTGCCTAGCGATGCGTACGAAGTACGCATGCGCTAGCAACACCTCTTGAGTTCTATGTGGGGTGATGACCCGCCTCTGTCTATCATTGGCTAGCTCCATAAATGGAGGCTAGCCATTGGGAGACAGAGGCTGTCAATCGTGCTTTCTCTTGAAAACGCGATTCAGGGGCGTTTCTGGTGCTTTTTTTAAGCCCCGCCCCTTTGTCCCGGGCCGCGCTGCGATTGGCTGCCGGCCCGGGACACCCCCGTGACGTCATTCCCGGGCCGCGCTGTTATTGGCTGGCGGCCCGGGACACCCCCCTGACGTCATTCCCGGGCCGCGCTGTGATTGGCTGCCGGCCCGGGACCTGACTTGTTTTCTTTTTCTGCCGAAGATATTTAGAATTAAGTGAAGGACCGACATTTAGGTGTGGTTTGTGTGTCTGTGCCTAGTTCAATATTGTGTTCGAATAATGCACTCTTTCCTGTTCGCTCTTTCTTGGTCACATTGAACTCCCACCCCGTACTCCTTGGCAGCTGTCTTTAATTGGCCTCTACTTAAATGGACTAGTAACTTCGGTGCAGTGGTGTTATTCCCCGCCCCTCACATTTTCAGGCCTTGGTTTGTATTTGGCTAAGTATTTGCAGTACTACCGCTTTAATGAGCTGTGTTTCCGGAGTGAGTCTTGAGCAGCCAAGGTCAAGGGATGTGTGTGTGAAGTGGTGAAGACCACAAGAGCAGGAGGCTCCTCGAGTAAGTGGTGTCTGCGGTACCAGTGCCCATAAATTAATGGGTGCGCCTCCTCCGGTGCCCCCACAGCCACTTTTGCTTCTGTACAGACAGCAGCGAAGACGTGGCAAAGCACCGGGCTGATTTATGTTTTCTCAGACGTTTTAGACTGCCCGTGGAACTAAAGGCCCTAGATTTCCAAAACGGTCTCAGTTTAACCCATTTCTCGCACAAGGTCTCCGGATAATTCATTGTGTGTTTGTGGATAAATGAATAATCACTAAAAGCATTTTTAGGAATGCAGTGGGGCGGTTTGGGGAATTAGAGGTGTTCACTTTTTAATTAACCAAATGCATCTGTTGAGGAAACAGCACACGTATCTGCTCAAAAATCTGTTGAAAAGTTGTCAGGAGGAGCCAAAAATAGTGTTTTGGACACAGCAGATCCTTTTGAAAGGGAAACTTCATGTGTCATTACAAACAAGGCTCTTCTTGGGCAGTGTTTCCTTCCGCTTGGAAGAAAATACTGCCCAACATGGCCAACATTCATAGCCATGAACACTAAGCTTGTTGATTCACCAACCTTTGTCGGACTTGTATATATGCTAGCAGTACTGCAGCACTCGTCATGTCTGTTAGAAGTGCAGTCCAGGGATGGAATGCTCTGCAGGAGCGGATTGCAGCATTTGGTTTAAATGGGGGCCCCACAGGTAAATGGGATCACCTGCGGGGGGGGGGGGGGGCGGATACTACAGCGGTGTGCACTTCCGGTAGCTAAGACGCTTTTTGACTGTGCTCCACCTTTTCACCAGGGCTGCGCATTTTGGTGATTAACGCCCTATTGTGTAACATGGTATGTTTTTTTTTTTTTTTTTTGTAATGTAGGATTTCCCTTTGTGTAATGCCGGTGATGTTCTCTTTACAGTTCATCAGCTGTGCTTATCCTCCATATCTTGGTGTGTGTGTAGCACTGGAAGTTTCACTCACTCTGCTAGTGAACATACTGGTTCAGTTTTCGTCTCTGTATATTTTTACTTGAATAGAAAACAGAAAATTCATGGGAAATTGTAGAACATAGTCTGTCCTGTATTTTGTTTTCAGGGTGACATATCTTAGAGGGGTTACCATTTATCGACGTTCCATGGGTGGGTAGCGGTGTCTGGAATTAACACTTTGGAATGTACTGACGTGTCCATATAAGCTAGTCTGTTTTTTTTCTCGCTCTCTCTCAACAGTGGTGTGTGTATATATAGATTTACACTTATCTTTACAGTTTGTCTAGTTCGCTGCCGAGATCCCTTTAAAAAAGAAAATGCAGATTGCGGCTTCCAGGTTTTCATATTTCAGTTGTTTATGAAGCGAGTGCCATTCTGTTGAACATTTCACACCTTTTTACATACAGGTTTGCAAAGTGCTAAAACCTCAGTGATACACAACTTATAAACGAACACTATTTTTAAAGTATAAAACATGTAGCAAGCCCAGCTTTTCTGCTTTTTTTCTGAACCCTATTTTTGTAGGTTGTCCACCCTGCCTGTCCTGCTGTCCCCCGAACGTGTCCACCCTGCCTGTCCTGTTGTCTCACTAACGTGTCCACCCCAATGTCCACCCTGCCTGTCCTGCTTTCTCACGAACGTGTCCACCCCACTGTCCTGCTGTCTCACTAACGTGTCCACCCTGCCTGTCCTTCTGTCTCACTAACGTGTCCACCCTGCCTGTCCTTCTGTCTCACTAACGTGTCCACCCTGCCTGTCCTTCTGTCTCACTAACGTGTCCACCCTGCCTGTCCTCTGTCTCACTAACGTGTCCACCCTGCCTGTCCTGCTGTCTCACGAACGTGTCCACCCTGCCTGTCCTGCTGTCTCACGAACGTGTCCACCCTGCCTGTCCTTCTGTCTCACTAACGTGTCCACCCTGCCTGTCCTGCTGTCTCATGAACGTGTCCACCCTGCCTGTCCTCTGTCTCACTAACGTGTCCACCCTGCCTGTCCTCTGTCTCACTAACGTGGCCTACCCGCTCTCTCTTCACCCTTCACTCTTGGACCTCGCACCCGTGCCCTTCCTCAACCCTGGGTGCCCTTTCACCTCTGACCGCTGTCCTCAGCCTCGTGCGGTGTGCTTAACCCCCACCACGCCTGCTGCCCCCTCTGCAGTGCCTCCTCGTTTAATAGTAATTCCCTATTTTGTAGCGCTGCGTGTGCACGTTATAGCTCCTATAATACTATTTGTGTGTACGGGGTAAACGTGTCTGTCCTTAGGTGTGTCCGTCCGCAATGTTCTGATCTCTGCGTGCCTGCTCTTTACATATGGCTTTCTTGACCTTACTCCGGCCGCCTGTACGTGGTGATAGTTTGTGGTGATCTGGTGTGTGATGCCGAGTGCGCCCCTGCTGCCAGTCATGCGTGCTCTCTTCTGTCTCTCACCATTCAGGTGCTGTGCTTTATTCCCCTGGACTTGTTGTTCTTGGGGTTATTTCTAGGTCAAGTGGACTTGCAGGCCTCAGCATTCCAAGGGCTTCACAACCAGGACTGACGGAATGTGCCACATATGGGGGGTGAGGGCGGGGTCACTTGGTGGCCACAGCAGCAGGTTAAGTCTCCCAGGTGGTTGCAGCTACTCTTGATGGCTGTAGGGGGCGCTCAACACTTCTGGGAGGCTGACCATTGTGATTAGCAGCCGGAAGCTATCGACCCTGATTAAACGAAACACAGCATGAACACTTTGTACCTGGGGGTGCCTAGAAGACCATGGCGCCTGCTCCACTTCCCAGAGGCGGCGCTAGTGAAAGGCTAGGGACAATTGCCCCCCAGATGATTGCAGTACCAGCCGAATCCAGAGTACAGGCGACTTTTTAAAGTCGGAGGCCATTTGATACCTGCCTTGAGGCCAATCACGAGTCTACCATGATAAATACGGCAAAGAAAATAACATTGAGGAAACATTAAAACATCTGAAAAGAGGTAACATGGTGGGACTTTCCCTTCGTTATCCATCCCTGCTTTTCGAGTAAAATTGAGTAAAGCCTTGCCCCTTAAACAATTATTGGGTGACGGCGATTCCCGCGCAGTGCACGTGACGTGGGGCACATGCCGTATTGAGGGAGTAGTTGTAAAGAATTGTATTTGTTTTTTAAAAGCGGATGAACAGTGTTCTAAGGTGCCAGCGCCTAGTGAAGCTTTAAGAAAATGTAGGGTAGCGTTTGGAAATACAAAACTGGAGTTTCGTAGCACTGCATGTCAAAAGTGTTGCTGTTACTGAAGTGAACGATCATGTCCACTTTTGGAAGAAGAATGATAGACTGACAGTCTCGCTGTGATTTAAGTCTGTGGGCTGCAGGTTGCGCGAAGATGTTGCAGTGAGCGTTTCATCCACCGGATTTATTTGACAAGTCGAGGATGTCACTTAAGGCGATGCAGGGGCCCCTGGAGCATGACTGCGTGCCAGGCTTTTATCAAGATTTGTACGTTTAGGCGCTTCGCACTGTTCAAGAAAAGACGTGAAAAGAGGGTGGTAAACTGGTAATCCTAGAGAAAAACGTTTGTAGAATAAACACTGTGTAAGTACTCGTCTCACATGAATTTTCCCTCGGGCGCCCGTTCCCTTTTAGTATCCGCCCTAAGTCACAAACTCATTTAAAGTTATTCTCTAGATGTGCGCTTTACTAGGTGCCTGCAATTTGTCCTGTAGCTCATCCTGTACTGGTAGCGCCAGCCCATCGATGCACACAGTCCACCTTCTCCGCTGTGTGACCACACGACTTTCATGTTTTTTATATAGCACTTCTACTATTTCTATAAGCACTAGGCCTTAGTAAAGTCTTCCATTTTGCCCGTTCTTCTATATTTGAAAACACCAACGATCTCACCCCCTGTCTACACATGAGGGATCCCGAGTGTGTGCGTTTGTGACTGCTCCAGTGTGTGCGTGCATGTGACTGCTCCAGAGTGTGTGTGACTGCTCCTGGGTGTGTGTGTGTGTGACTGCTCCAGGGTGTGTTTGTATGTGACTGCTCCAGTGCGTGTGTGACTGCTCCAGTGTGTGCGTGCATGCGACTGCTCCAGAGTGTGTGTGTGTGTGTGTGTGACTGCTCCTGGGTGTGTGTGTGACTGCTCAAGGGTGTGTGTGTATGTGACTGCTCCAGAGTGTGTGTGTATGTGACTGCTCCAGAGTGTGTGTGTGTGTGTGTGTGTGTGACTGCTCCTGGGTGTGTGTGTGTGTATGTGACTGCTCCAGAGTGTGTGTGTGTGTATGTGACTGCTCCAGTGTGTGTGTGTGTGTGTGTATGTGACTGCTCCAGTGTGTGTGTGTGACTGCTCCAGTGTGTGTGTGGCTGGCTCTGGGTGTGTGTGGCTGGCTCTGGGTGTGTGTGGCTGGCTCTGAGTGTGTGTGTGGGTGGTAGTAATTGCTGTCTGCTGAGCTCGTCCGTATGGTACAATAGTTCTCACATTTGCGAGAGATTAAGCTATTGGCAATGTAAATGACAATGCCATTTATTTATCTGTTTTCAAAACCAACACATACATTCAAATTTTGTCATTTACAATGCCAATAGCTCTAACTTCTCCAAAGGCGAAACCGTTGCATTGTAAATGCTTGTTCTAATTTGGTCTCTGATTTATCATTCATGTATGTCTCATTTATTTTATTTGTGAGTACAACAAATGTTTAGTACTGCCCTCTGATAAGCCTAACTGCTTGCCCACACTATCACAAAGAGGAATAATTAGTTTTGTCTTCTTTAGCTTCTGTAAGCCAATTGGGGACCCACTAGACTCTACACAGTGTACTTATTTTTAATGTACTATATAAAGAGTGAGCTTCCTACATTGGTGGATCAGTGGTGGGGTCTACGGCTTTGCAATTGCTGATATCAGTTGGACAATAAGTGACTAGATGAGTAAATCCCAAAATTGCCTTAAGTTAAATTGCATTTTTTTCAATAGGTTGATTTTTCAGAATTTCTCAAATTAACTGTGAGGGCCTTGGTTATGCCCCTGAGTTTAAACTGTTCTAGAATTTGAAAACTTACTGTACTTAGGACTAAATGTTCTGTTAGAATCCTTTAAAAAACTTCTCTATAAAGATCCCAACTTTGGTCAAATAATGAGTACCTCAGAGGGTGTGGCCGAGGAGCTCGACTTAACCCCATTTTTGCAGCTTAAATACTGGCAGCTAAGGACCCTCTGTAAAGGGTACACAATAAAAACTGGCCCACACCCTACCACTGCAGTGCTTCAGAATTTGTTGGCAGAGTATGAGCTGGCCCATCCTACAGATGAGGCCCCAATCCTGAAAACCAGGGTGGAGTGAGTGAGGAGGATGACTTAGACCTTCCCCCTCTCAAAGAATAAGTTGCAGTACCGGTACCAGGCAACTGACCCAATGTGCCAAGGGCACCTGCCTCTAACGAGGATGGCTTAGGTCATTCAGGGTACAATGAAGGTCTCACTGAGGAGGAGTTCTTCTGGAGAAATTGGCCTGCAGAATAGCCCTAGAGGCAGAATACTGACCATAGAAAAGGAGAGGGCCGGATATGGGTTTAGCATCCATAAACAGTAGCAGCAACATAATACTAAGGGACACAGAGGAAATTCTTTGACCCTAACATCTCTTAAGGTATTGTGCCCAAATATGTGGAAGGTGATAATATCATCAAATGGCACTGAACGAGGCAGAGGCTGAGTCCTTTGACCACAGGAAGGGTACCCTGATTGAGGGCATTGAACTCACCACCGAAGAGTATAGAATTAAGTTCAGGGGGACCCAGAAAACCTTGAGTCAGTCTTGGGTTGATTTTGACGATTTTTCAGTGAATACACTAGGTGGTTGGTTAAAATGAAGCCAGGTGCAAGACTATGATGGGCTGCATAATTTTATAATGAAAGAACACCTGCTGAGTAACTGTCTCTGTATCAATACTTAATGGACCTAGTTACTACTTCTCCCCAAGAATTGGAAAAGAAGGCTGACCACTGGGTCAAGACTAGAGTGACCAATTCTATTACTGATGGGGGTGACCAAAAGAAAGGGGTTATTAAACCTCCCCATGGGAAAGAGGTTAAAAATCCTAAGGATAAAAGCAAAGAGTCTTCTAAGCCCCCCAGAAACCTGCTCCGGAAGGTGGGCCCCAAAACTCTACACATCCAAAAACTGGGTACCAAGATAAGAATTGGGATCCAAAAATGGCAATGTGTTGCAACTGTAAACAGACTGCACATTCAAACTAGAGACTCTGTTCTAATTTGGAAGCTAAACTTGACGATGTCTGCAAACGGACCGGGGTATTGGAAGAGGAGGTGGCCGTGCTCTCAGGAGTAACACAACGACATGAGAGGGACTTAACAACCCTTAAAGCTCAGAATACAACGCTTCAGATGGATATCGAGAGATTGGAGATTCAGTCCAGAAGAAATCATTTGAAATTTTTGAAGATTCCGGAGGGGGCTGAGAATGGGGATGTCAAGTCACTCATATGTAAACTTCTTAGGGAGGGAGTCTTAAAAGACAGGCCTGACATAGATCTTGAAATGGAAATCCAGAGGGCCCATAGGGATCCTTTTAGACTGCACACTGATAGGAAAGCTCCCAGGAAAGGTCTAGTTAACTTTCACACCTATGCTATTAAGGAGTTGATATTGGGGAGAGCCCTGACTGATACCACCTTCAGATTGACTCCACAAAATACCTAATTTGTTCTGATGTAGGTAAAGTTACAGCGCAGAGGCAGTGGGAGATAGGAAATAGGATGCCTGATCTGAGAAGTATGGGTGCACAGGTACAAATGAAGTGTCCGGCCTTCTTAAAAATTATGTGAAAAAACAAAACTCACAATTTTTTCTCTCCCCAAGAAGTCAATACTTTTCTAATTCTAATGAAAGAAAGCTCTCCGTAGAGTGTCTTCCTTTTTCTCCTCTCTCTTTACTGCATTTAATGTAGTGTAACTTGAAATTTATAGCGAATCTAGAAAAGAAAAAAACAATACCCACTTAATAGGGGGGGCAAATGAAAAAAAAATGTAATAAAATATGAATGGGGAAAAAAAAAGAATATAATCTATAGTTCACAGTGGATGTATGACGTTACAACGCATGCTTTTACCACGCATGCTGTTACAACGCAAGTATTACAACGCAAACCTTTACAACGCATTACACTTGGGGGTGCTGGATAGTGAATAGTTTAATTTACTATTCCAACTCCAGTCCCCGTGGACACTAGGGAAGGTGTTGGATAGTAAATTAAAACTATTCCCTATCCTAGAGCGCCCCCAGTGTAATGCGTTGTAAAGGTTTTCGTTGTAATACTTGCGTTGTAACAGCACTGCGTGGTAAAAGTTTAGTTGTAAAGGATGTTTCCCGTTCACAGTACACTTAGTTGCCTATTGTCCATATTGGGGGTGATCCTGACCAGATTTAGTGAGTCCCTGATCGGCGATAAGATCGCCAAAGTAGGTAGGGGGGGGTTCCTCATGGGAGGTGGGCGGTTTGTTGGGTGGTGGGGATAAAAAGGGAAAAAATTAATCCTCATATAACCATGAAAAGAAGAAAGATATCTTTTTTTGGGCGGGAGTCGGATGTGATTCATTCAATGAAATATTGAGATGACCAGTATTTCCAGTAAGATTAAGATCATCAGCTGGAATGTTAACGGTCTGAGGGATAGGAGGAAGGTGTCCAGGGGGAATGAATATTTGAATAACCCTGGGGCCCATATCTGCTTACTTGAGGAGACCCATCTAGAGATACAAGAGTGAAAGTTAGCATTTTGTAAACTACGGTGGGTCCAAGATATTCTTTGCTCGGACCAGTGTGGCAGTACAAAAGGAGTGGCAATAGTGATCAGAATTAATGCTGGGATCAGAGTGGAGAAGTTTGAGACAGATCAGTCTGGGAGGTGGTTGGTGGCCTCATTATTAGTGGGTAGCACTCCATTTGTATGTGCAGTTTACTATGGGCCCAATCAAGATGCCCCGGGGGGCTCTCCTGAAGTTAAAAGTCAGCCTATCGGATATGGCAGTACCTGTCATTCTAGGGGGGGACTTTAACTTAATTTTCAATGAAAAATTGGACCGTACTTCGAGGGTTAAATTCACACCCCCTCATAAATCTCGAATTGAACTGAAGAATATCATTAAAGACTTCAATCTAATAGATATATGGAGGGCCAAAAACAGCAGTAAAAGGGATTTCTCCTTCTACAGCCAAAGATACGGACATCACTCCAGAATTGATTTCTTTTTATTAGATCAGTCTTTCTTTTCTGCAGTGGAATCCATTTCTTATATTCCAGCTTTGCTGTCTGATCATTCTGTCGTGGAGTTGGTTATCAATTTTAAGCAGAAGGAGCAGCATAGAAGGTGGACCTTGGATAGACCCTTATTATCTAAGGATGTAGTTAAGCTGGATATAGTAACCCAGACAGAGGAGTACTTTAGGCATAACTATGGCTCTACAAGTGATCAGGTGGTATGGGAGGCTTTTAAAGCTTTTCTTAGAGGCCTACTGAGCACCTTGATGATTAGAAGCAATAAACTTAGGAGGAGGATGGGGGAAGAGCGTCTCTTAAAGCTTAAGTTAAAAGAGCAGGAGCTTCAGAGAGGATCGGCGGATCAGCTAAATACTGAACCACGCCTACAAACTGATTTAAATGGACTACGGGCAGAGTATCAAGCAAGCCTTGATAAGATCTTAAAGGACAAGTGGGACACTAGCAAGCTTCAAAATTTCTCTTATTGGGTAAAATGTGGTCACCTTCTGGCCTGGAAATCCCGGGCAGATAGGATTAGAAATCAGATCAATAGCTTATTTCTTTGCAGCAAAGGAACTGTTACCCATGACGATGATCTAATCAGGGAAGAGGCTAGACTATTTATGCAAGGCCTATATAAGGCTGATACCTGCCCTACTCCACAGAGAGTTGAAGATTGGTTAAACCAGTTAGAGCTCCCTAATATATCTGCTGCGGATAGAGCCCTCCTTAGTTCTGGTATTAGTGAGAGCGAAGTCAGAATTCAGATTAAGAAAATGACCAGGGGAAAAGCAGCCGGCCCGGACGGACTTCCAGTAGAGCTGTATATGATAGTTCTCGATCAAGTTGTGTCTGTCTTGATGATTTTGGTTAATAAGATCTTTTTAGCAGGTGAGACTGCCCCAAAATCATGGTCTGAAGCTACTGTTACCCTATTATTGAAGCCCAACAAAGATCCTTTAGGAATTGAGTCTTATAGACCGATTTCATTGCTCAATTCGGACTACAAGATATTTGCGGGGGTTCTTGCAGCTAGAATGGTAAGAGTGATTAAAACTATTGTTCGCCAAGATCAGAGGGGCTTTATCCCTGATTGGCAACTAAATGAACTAACATTCCAAGCTATTGCGGCAATTGATGTTGCAATCGATAAGAAGCTTCCGCTAACTCTGGTAGCCATTGATGCCGCTAAGGCTTTCGACCAAGTCAACTGGTCATATTTGTGGAAGGCCTTATCGGGGTTTGGATTCCCAATTAATTTGTGACAGCAATTAGGTCCCTCTATTGCACCCCGTGAGCAAAAATCTTAGTTAACGGATCTCTCACAGACTGGGTAACAATTGCTCGTGGAACTAGGCAAGGGAGCCCCCTATCACCCTTATTGTTTAATTTGTATATAGAACCTTTTGTTTGCCAGCTTAGGTCTGATCCCGTAATTAAGCCTTTTAAAATCTCCGATCTTGAATTAAAATTTGCTTTATACACTGATGATTTACTTATGTTTACGTCAAATCCAGCTGAAGCCATCCCAAGATTAATAGATCAGGAGGAAGCCTTTGGGGGTATCTCAGGATATAGTATAAACAAAGACAAAACTGAGATCATGGAGTGGCATCAAGATGCAGGGACACCAGGAGCTAGGACTCGAATGAGGTACTTGGGGGTACATCTGGCCCAAAAAATTGATGATATTCCAAAAATAAATCTGGATAGAGTCTCAAAGGACGTTTGTGGCCTGCTGCAGCGGTGGTCAAGCCTCCCATTAAACATCTTTGGGAGGGTTAACCTGATCAAGATGATCATCCTCCCAAAAATAACATTTCTTTTCAATACTATTCCTTTATCCTTTCCCACACCGGATATTGCTAAATTACAGGGGAAAATACGATCCTTTATTTGGAACACCAAGTCCCCAAGAATCTCCTGGAAAAACTAAGGAGAAGTTTAAACACAAGTGGGCTGGCTCTCCCAGATATACTTGTTCACTCTCATTCATTTCATTTTAAAAACTTCAGATTGCTGGCTAATAGAATAGACTCATCTTCACTAGGCACACTCTTTAAAGCACTATTGCAAGATATACCACAGGGACAAGAGTTCTTTCTTTTCAAGTTTGGGGACCCGAAGTTTTTAAAAAAAGCGAGGCTTAAGATTCTGGGTGCAGCGTTGAAAAACTGGGTATATATTAGGAAAAGTCTTAATATTCCCTATTATACATCTCAGGTCCCGATCTGGGACTCTCCCGGTACACCAGCTTGTCTTAATGATCAACTGTCCTGGCCCTTGAGGATGGCAGGGTTAGATTGCTGGAGAGATCTCCAAAACGATTTGCAGCTTTTGAGTTGGGAGTCCCTTTCTAGTTTGACCGGGGGGATACTCACCAGATTTAAGTATTATCAGTTGTCAGGATGGTGGGCAACCTTATCTTGGGACTTTGAAGAATTAAACTTAAAATTTGACTCAGTATCTAGGAGGGGTAGATGGAAGCGCGAGATCTCGTTTTGGTATAGGGCCATATTAGAGGCTGAGAATATCACAGATTTTGAGTTACAAAAACTTTGGGGTAATCTTTCAAGTCCAAACATCGACAACTTTAAGGACCTATGGATTGATTCCTTTACCATCTTACAGGCAGTGGTTAAGCCTGCCGCGTTAAAAAGAAATCATTTATATACCATGTTTAGGGTCTACATAACTCCTAAAAACTAGTTAAGTTTACTACCATGGAATATTTTTGCCCAAGATGTAGGCACCCTGCCGCGGACGATCTCCATATGTTTGTCGACTGTCCAGAGATAAGAAACTATTGGATTAAGATTCAGGATTTTTTGGAAGATGTCCTCCAACAACAATTGGTAGTCACCTCGAGGACTATTTTCTCTGGACTGAGGACAGATTATAATCTTAATGAACTCCCTACAAAATTAATCTTTTATGTTATTCTTCTTGCAAGGCGTGAAATCTGTAGAGCCTGGAAAGATGTAAACCCTCCAACTTTTTCAGAATGCCTAAAATATATAATCTTTACGAGTGAGTCTGATATGGCATGCGACAGTACAAGTTTTGATAAGATCTGGGCGGCCCTTGTGGCTTAGCGTAACAGGTAATTGGTCTTCCAATGATTCTCCCGAGCACTCTTGGTTCTTTTTCTCCAAAGTAACACAGGGTTCCTGTTATGGTGTGAAATGGAGTGGACCAAGAAAACAGTAGCGACTTGAGGGATCTGGCCCCCCTTCGTATGTATTGGTCTACAACACCAGGGTTGGACTAGGATGACCAATTGTGAAGGGACGTGTTATTTCCCGTCAAGAATGCTCAACATGGTATATGAGGAAAACCAAACAAAAAAAAAAACTAGAGACTCTGCCTGTTTCAAAAAAATCCCCCCTACTGCTCCTCCAGCTACTTCTGAATTGACAAGTCTCCAGGTAAGATCCCTAGTGTGCCTTGAGCAAATCAGTGTGCACACAGATGCTACACTAGTCTCTGAGGTTGGGATGGATCTTGTAAACACGATACAGAGAGATACAGGTGCAAGAGTCACCATGGTGACTGAGAACTGGTATATCCAGGGCAGTATCTTGCTGGACAGATATATCCAGTAACCAACGCTGATAATGTTACTAAAGTTCATCCCATGGCTATGGTGTTCTTAGAATGGGTAGGGGTTACTGTCCTGAAACAGGTTTTGGTCTTTTCTGAAAAGGAATGATCTGGAGTTCTCAGCTTGGGCTGTGGTCGAGCTTGGATCCCCTACAGCCATGCTGGAAATTCCTGAATGGGTATGCATAAACACCAGAGCAGTGAGATAGGCCCAGGGTGAAAACGAGGAGTTGAAGTCTGAAACAATCAACTTCTGAACAGCCACAAGCTCAGGTTCCCTCTCCTCAGGGAGATGACCTCTCAGCCCCAGATGGAAGTCAACTGAGCCTCAGGAACCTGGGCCTTACACAGATGAGTTCCTAAGACCAGGGGGGCCCTCTAGGGAATAGCTGTGCCATGGGCAAAGGAAGAGCAGTTCAGAGAGTTTCTCCTCATATTGGCACATTACATCCACCTAGCTAGGCATCTTGGCCAGAGCAAGACTTGGAGTAGGCTAGTCAACCACTTCTACTGGCCAAACATGTTCCAGAGGGTGAAGGAGTTTTACAACTCCTGTGCCATCTGCCAAGCGTGTGGCAAAACAGGTGGACATCCAAAGGCCCTCTTAATTCCACTTCCAGTGGTAGAGGTACGCTTTGAAATGGTAGGGGGTGACATTTTCAGTCCCATTGAACCTCCAACTGCATCAGGGAATAGATTTATGTTGGTAGTAGTGGATCATGCTACCAGGTACTCCGAAGCATTACCCCTTAGGACTACCACTGCTCCTACAGTGGATAGGGCCCTCATTGGCATCTTTACCAGAGTGGGTTGTCAGACAGAGGAACAAACTTCATGTCTGGCTAACTGAAGCACTTTTGGTATGAATGTTTAGTGACTTACAAGTTCACTACACCATATCACTCACAAACTATTGGACCTGGAGAAGTGTGGCTCACTGGTTAGAGGAGGCAGACCTGGAAGCAGAGGTCAGCCCAGGACCAGGGTTCAATTCCCGGCTCGGCGGGGTCTTGAGTCCTAAAATGTCCATGGACTCGACAATTCTCGCTCCGGTGCCTACTTGATTCACGGGTTCACACTCTGCGACTCTGGGCAATAGCTTGCTTAATCTCCACAACGGCCCCTCGCGGCGGGATGCCTGGCTTTCACCTTGCGGATACCCTGCCGGGGTTATCTCACAGGGGAATACCAGGACGGGTTCCCTAAGCAAGCGCTTAGAAACCGCTTGGTGATTTGCGCTATATAAATTCCTGTACATTTACATTTACCTGTTGAAAGGTTCAAAAAGACCATAAAAGGCATGAATATGGGACTCCCTGAAAAACTCATAAGGAGATGGGATGTCCTTTTGCCATGCCTGCTTTTCGGTTGCAAATAAGTGCCAATGAAGGGAGTAGGGGTTTCCCCCTTTGAACTTCTATTTGGCCATCCTGTGACGGGACTACTTTGATTGGTTAAGGAAGGCTGTGAGAGAACTCTCAAAGAGACTAAAAAAATATTATGGATTATGTACTAGTTCTACATTCTAAAATGGCAGAGTACACGGGTAAAGCAACCAAAAACCTGGAGGCCAGCCAAGAGGTTAAAACACTGGTATGACCAAAAGGATGCCATGGTGGACTTCAGTGGCAGTTCCTGTGCCTGGGCGTCGGGGCTCCGCCCTGCTAATTTTGTGAAGCATGCGGATGTTGTAATTGCTTAAAGCAAAAGCAATTACCATCCACATGCCTAACAAAACAACTCAGTTCCTCCGTGCGGCCGTGCCTACCTTTCTACCACTCTCACGCACTGCAGGGTCAGGCAACCAGGCCATTTTCCAGTGTGACACATGCACACTTGTGCGCATTTGCCTGACAAAGTGTTCGGGCTTTTTTTGGTACGTAGGGCGGACCTAGCACAGGCCCTGGTCTGCTGTGATTAGGGGTCCGCTGGGACCACCCAATTATGACGCGCAGCAGCGCCATATTTTAGAAGCAGCCCGGGCGTGCAAGGCATCAGCCCTGTACTTCCCGGAGCTTCTTGTCAATCAATGTTGAGACTGCATCACGTCCCACCCTTTCCCATGTCGTCATAGGGTGAGGTGGGGTCAGTAAGCTTCACTGACCCCACCCTCCACCCTCTGATGACCTGGGAAGGGGTGTGTAATGAAGTTAGCAGTTCAGTAGTTGGGGTGGGCGGAGCTAGGTGGGCAGAGGGGAAGAGGAGGGGACAGAATAGGAAGGGGCAGTCAGAGTAGGGACAGGGACGAGAGGAGTTGTGAGAGAATAAAGCTCCAGTTATAACACACCATAGTGTCTGTAGTTATTGTAGCAGGATGCTACAGCTGGCGACGAGGGTGGGATGTGCTTGAACCCCACAGATCCTCACGAGAAGAGCCCTGTCCCCAGCTTGCCTCGAGGAGCAGGAGACGCTGACCAGAAGAACGAATTTGCGACCTGCCACGTGAGGCCAGTAGCAGGTGACCCTGTCCCCCCCCAGCAGTTGGGAGGGACTCAAGAGGGAGCCGAGGCACCAAGCGTCTCAACGCCCGAGGCAGAAGAGACCTCTTCGCGCCAAAACGCGACTTGCGCAGGAAGAGCGCGGTGACCTGCCAGTGCTGCAGGAGCAGAAGCCAGGAGCCTACCCTGACTCTGCCAGACCCCAGGAGAGAAGAGAAAGTGCCCTCGCGTGGAGGACGGCGCCCCACGGAGACCGCCTGCCAAGCGGTGCTGACCGAGCGCTGTTCGCGCCAAAACGGAAGAAAAGCTCACCCCCGATGCGTGAGACATCGCCTACCTGATACGCGGTAAACAGGGAGCTCGCCTGGATCGCGTCTGACCACTCCAGCGTCCGAGGAGCGTCTGAAGAGGTGCGGAGGGCGAGCTGTGTGAAGAGCCTGGCTGCCGGTGAGTGCCAAGTGGAGAATGAAAGCCTGAATGAAACCCTGTGAGACACGAGACTCTCCTAGCGGCGGCCATCTTTAAGTCAGGCGATTTCTGGGACACCCTCCCTAGGCAAAATAGGGGCGGCCATTTTGAAGTCAGGCATCAAAAAAATATATATATATATATAAAATAAAGGAAAACAAGCATTGGAAGCAGTGAAAAGAAGAAGAGAGAGACAACAAGCATTGACAGTCGCAAGGAACAAACAAGCATTGCTAGCCACAAGTGACAAAACTTGGAAACGCACGTCAGTCGCTGACGCAAGAGGCAGACGCAAGCGTCAAAGCTCAGTGCCACGATGTCTAACCCTCCCGCGCAGAAGGATGTCACGGGAGGCACCCACCTGCGCGCCCCGGAGCCATTGTCAGTCACAACAGGAAGCAGCATGGGCCTAAAATGGCAAGAATGGCTCGAGGACTTCGAGGACTACATCGAGGGGTCCAAAATTGAACCAGACAAGGACAAGATCATAGCCCTTCGCAATCTAGGGGGGCGTGAAATAAGCAAGATCGTACGAGAGATTCCAGCCACAGATGGTGACACATATGATAAAGTGAGAACTGTTCTGAACAATCGTTTTCTGCATAAAAGAAACGTCGACTATGAGAGGCATAAATTCCACCAGCAGCGCCAAGGCAAAGAAGAACCACTGAGCTCCTTCATACATCGGCTGCGGAGGCAGTCCCTACATTGTGACTTTACCAACTTCTCGCTGGATGCAGCCATCAAATCTCAGATAATCACGGGGTGCCACTCGGAGTCGCTGAGACGGCGACTGCTGAGAAAACCTCAAGAACTTGCAGAAATCGAAGAAAACTCCAGACTGTACGACCAGGCCGAGGAGAATGCGGCGGAAATCGAAACAGGGCCCAGTACCAGCCGTGAGCACGCCAACCGCATCACTGAGAGACGGCAGGGACGTCAGGATCGGCGCGACAGTGGACGGCGTCACCCGCGAGACAGATCGAGGCGCTCCAAGTACTCACCCAGGCGACGCCCGGACTACAGAAGAAAGGAATCCGATAGGAGAGATCGCCGACCTGAACGCACGAGGCGATGTTTCAGGTGCGGGTACGACTATCCTCATATTGACTCCTGCCCTGCCATGGGCCAACGGTGCCGGAAATGTGGACGGTCCAACCACTTTGAGGCCATGTGTGGGGATTACCACAAAGAAAAACGCAATGATGGCGGCAGACGGGAAGGGTCGCAGCGGCCCTCACGTTCGGAGGCCAAACGTCATCACATCAGAGCAGTTCAGGAAGAGCCTCCTGGATCTCCCACGTCTTCACATTCGAGTCATGACTCTCGGCGCTCCCGATGGGACCGTCGTTCCCCCTCAAGAGACTCACGATCATCCTCATCCAGGCACTCATCCTACACCACCGAATATGTCAACTTTGCTGACCACGATCAGTTCAAACGTTATCCCCGCCTCAACATCAAAGTGGGCAACCATGCAGCTAAGTTCATGATGGACAGCGGAGCATCGCTTAACTACATATCTGTTGCTGAACACGACCGTATGGACCCCAAACCACGTTTGCATTTTGCACCTGTCCGCGTCTACACCTGGATGGCGAAGAAACCTCTCCAATGTTTGGGCAAGTTTGACACCACCCTAACGCATGGCAAGCTCTCCATCCCAGCGGTTATCCATGTGATCAAAGGTCCTGAGGCTGACTGTCTGCTGAGCCTCCCCACGGCGGAACGTCTTCAACTGGTGCACATCCTTTTCAACGTCCATGACATCTCGGACTGCGCCGGAAAGTTCCCTTCCCTCTTCCGAGGTCTGGGGAAGCTGAAGGGCCGTCAGATCCACCTGCATATTAACGAGCAAATCAAACCAGTGGCCCAACACCCGAGAAGAGTGCCGTTCCACTTGCAATCCGCAGTTGAACGTGAACTGCAGGAACTTTTGGACGCAGATATCATTGAGCGCACTGCGGGCCCCACTCCATGGGTGTCCCCGGTGGTTATTGTCCCCAAGAAAGGCTCCCAAAACAAAGTCCGTCTCTGTGTGGACATGCGCCTGCCGAACCAAGCAATCGAGAGGGAGCGACATCCAGGCCCGCTCCTGAGCGACATGATCACAGCCCTCAACGGGGCGACCGTGTTCTCAAAACTGGACCTGAACAAGGGCTACCATCAGCTCGAGCTTGACGACAGCTCCCGCCCCATCACGACATTTGCCACCCATCTTGGTCTTTTCCGCTACAAACGCCTCAGTTTTGGCGTCTCATCGGCCGCAGAGATCTTCCAGGAGGCCATACGTCTTGTCATCCACCACATCCCCAACGCGCTTAATTACAGCGACGACATCCTGGTCTACGGCTCGGACACGAAGGAGCATGACACCGCCCTTGATCGTGTCTGCCTCGCTCTGATGGAAGCTGGGTTGACTCTCAACAAAGAGAAGTGTGAGTTTCATCAGTCGACCCTAAAGTTTTTCGGACACATCTTCTCTGCGAGTGGCATGAAACCGGACCCGGACAAAATCGCCACGCTCAACAACACCAAGAGTCCGGCAGACGTCAACGACTTGCGTTCTTTTCTTGGGATGGCCAGCTACTGCGCCCGCTACATTCGTGACTACGCCACCGTGAGTCACCCCCTGAGGCTCCTCACGAAAGCTGGTGCGCAGTTTGTGTGGACTCCGGAGTGCGAGCGTGCCTTCAAAGACATCAAACACGCTGTGGAATCAGCCAAATGCCTCTCCTATTTCAATCCTAGGAGGAAAACGGAAATCACCGTGGACGCAAGCCCGGTGGGCTTGGGGGCCATCCTGGCACAGTACGACCATGAGTCGGATCAAAGGAGGATCATCGCCTATGCCAGCAGGAGCCTAACAGACCCTGAGAAACGATACTCCCAGCCGGAAAAGGAGAGCCTAGCCGTCGTGTGGGCGTGCGAACATTTCCACATTTTCATTTATGGGAAGCATTTCACGCTCATAACTGACCATCAGGCGCTTGTCACGATCTATGGCAATCCCAAGTGCAAAATGCCCCCCAGGATCGAGAGATGGGGCTTGCGGCTGCAAGAGTATACATTCTCAATCATTCACAAACCGGGGAAGGATGAGAATCCGGACGATTATATGTCTCGCCACCCCCGAGACTCATCAGAGACTGTGCCTTCCATTGCAGAAGAATACATTCATTTCGTGACCAATCATGCTCGTCCACCAGCCATCCCCATGCACGCCATTCGGGAAGCGACCAGCCAAGACAGCACCTTACAAGCAGTGATGGAGCGCACCCGAACCAACAGGTGGAGATATCACCCGCAGGAGGCAGAGGAAAGTCCTGCTGTCAGGAAAGAACTCCAAGCCTTCCGGCATGTCTCCGACGAACTCTCTGTAACCAGTGACGATCTCCTCCTCAGAGATCACAGACTAGTTATACCAACGACACTGAGACAAGGAGTAATTGATCTGGCTCACGAAGGCCATCGAGGAGTCGTCTCCACCAAGAGAGCACTGAGAGAACGTGTCTGGTTCCCCGCCCTCGACCAGATGGTTGAGGACACATTGAAAGACTGCCACCCATGTCAACTGACCAGCCGCAGTAATCCACCCGCACCCCTACAGATGACCCCATTGCCTAATGGAGTATGGCAAGAAGTCGCCATGGACTTTTATGGCCCTCTGCACTCCGGGAAGTATGTAGTCGTCATCCTGGACGAATACTCCAGATTCCCAGTGGCCCAGTTCATATCATCCACCAGTGCCGCCTGCACCCTCAAGGTGCTGGAAGAAGTCTTCGCAACTTGGGGTGTCCCCCGGGTCATCAAGACGGATAACGGGCCCCATTCAATAGTCATGAGTTCAGTGATTTCGCGAAACACATGGACTTTCAACATCGCAAAGTCACGCCACTCTGGCCTCAGGCCAACGGCACTGTGGAAAGATTCATGTCCACCATCAAGAGAACATTCCAGCAAGCCACGGCTGAAAAGAAAGATCTTCAGTCAGCACTAAACGAAGTCCTTAGTGCCTACAGGACCACTCCCCATTCCACAACGGGCCAATGCCCCGCGACCCTCATGCTGGGGAGGACAATGAGGAATCGGATCCCCACATGGGACGGAGCCTTGAGAAAACCTCCGTCGGACCAACAACACAGAGACATGGCCATAACCGATCGACACCGCAAGGATAAGATGAAAGAGTATGCGGACCACAGGCGAAGGGCCCGGTCCCTCTCCCTGGAGGAAGGCGACAGAGTTGTTGTCAAGCAGGAACAACGCCACAAGACTGATTGTCGTTTTAAAGACGAGCCCCTAACAATCACCCAACAAAAGGGTACCATGGTGACAGCCGAATCACAGACACGAAGAGTCACCCGCAACGCTTCTCATTTCAAGAAGTGCTCTCCTGAGATCCCTGGAAACACACGTGTGGTCCCCACACCTGAAAGCAGGGACAACCCTGGGACTGTCGCACCTGACACCGAACATTCACCTACAGAAGAACTCTCACCTGACGTTGTCGTGTCCACACCAGCGAGACCCCGCCGTCACGTACGGCCTCCCAAGAGACTGATTGCGGAGATGGACTAATCTCTATTTCTTTCATTTGTTGCTTTATTAAGAAAGGGGGAGATGTAATGAAGTTAGCAGTTCAGTAGTTGGGGTGGGCGGAGCTAGGTGGGCAGAGGGGAAGAGGAGGGGACAGAATAGGAAGGGGCAGTCAGAGTAGGGACAGGGACGAGAGGAGTTGTGAGAGAATAAAGCTCCAGTTATAACACACCATAGTGTCTGTAGTTATTGTAGCAGGATGCTACAGGGTGGGGTTGCAGGAGGCTGGTTGTGATTCCCTCGCTCGTGCCTATGAATGATCCAGGAATCTTTCTGAGCGAGGACTGGGGCAGGGCGATACCATACTGGAACACGCACGGTAAGCCCCGCCTTTATTTATCACATCTGCCCCTTAACATGCACTTGTCCTTGTCCTCGTTAGGGTCACTGGACTTTTTGTAAAGTGGAAGCCGGCATGATGACTCCACTCTGAAGAAAACTTACAGACCCGGTAACAGGGGACGTTGATGTTTATTCATATCCCTGATCCTGTGATCCTCAGCTCTGTGCTGCTCCTGACTCCCCTCCCACATAAGAGTACAACATTTTTTGACATTTTCTCGAGAGTGGAACTGTATGCCTGGGTCACATAGGGGCCCGCTCCTGTACTTAATTTGTTTTGAGTCTGCACGCACCTGCAAGTGAATGGACAGAGTCTGTTCACTGCTGCAGTGCTATTTGTGATTTTATTGCACACTCTCCAGTGCTTTTAAAGTCACAAAGAGTGAGGCATCGACTTAAGGGAAGCCAAACACTACATGAATCAACCAAAAAAAAACAAAATGCGAAGTGTCCCACATTGCGACACATAAGTGCTTGGTGAGGCCTGGTCGCTCTTTTCAGTTATCTAATTTATGAACCAGTGCAGGCCGTGAATAATTAAAGCAGCTCTCTTATGGCGGCTTTATACAATAAATGTCTTTCTGTTTTAAATGCACTATAGTTGTTCCCAAGTAAGGGTGGTGTGGCTGAGTAACTGTTTTAGTTCTGGATCCTCCCTGGAGGGCGGGACAACGCGAAAAGCAGTTGGCAGCAGCAGGCAGTACCCTTCTTGAAGGATACCTCTGAATGGATGACAGTTTTGTTTTTTGTGTGAAGTGCTGACTGTGGATCTAGTTTGCTTGTAATTGGTGCACAAAGTGTACCACGTTTATTTGCCACCTCAAAGTCTGTGAGTTCCAGAATGCGCAATGGTTTCCACTTCAAATGCTTTGGTTCTGTATAATCTTCGGTGGGAGAGGGACAGAACGTCTCTCAATTCAAGTTAAATACCTCTCACTTTAAATAAAAACTTTTCATTTGAAAGAAGAAATCTGATATACTAAGGTGATATGCTTCTTTTAGAATATAATAGGCTGTCTTCAATATTCAGAAAAAAAGTGCATTTCTCTAACACGCAGAAGCGTTTCAACTTACTACATCAGATTTTCTCTCTCATTGAAAATAATTTATTAAAAAGTTACAGGTAGATTCATCAACACAAATTGCGATCGCAATAGTTGCGAAACAGCTATTGCGATTGCAATTCCATGAACCGCAATTCATGGAATGAAAAACAACCAAATTGCGAAATCGCAAAATATATTTTGCGACTTCGCAAGTAAAATCGCAGAATCAAGGTGGAACCCTCTTTCCGATTCTGAAATAGCGAGTTTCCAATCATTCTGTAATTTTAGTTGCGAAATCGCAAAATAATCGTAAACCAAATGCATAAAAAATCGCAATTAGCGAAAAAGCTCAAAATCGCTATTTGTGAGGCGTAAGTTAAGGAGTACTCAAACCAGGTGGTAACCATAAAATAAAAAAATAAATAAATAAAAAAATTCTAACTAGCTACAGGTGTGGGGCTGAACAAACACACTTAAGGAGACACAGTAGGAGCATGAGGACATTCACAATGCCATGACTCTACATGGTGGTAAGGCGGCGAAGGCTCCAGGCTGCAGCCAGGAACAGACGCAGGATCCAGGAGCGAATTTTCCGGCAGTGGATCACACTCCTGGGCCAGACTGAGGAGGAAATCTACTCAAAGTACAGGCTGAATGGGGCAATGATTACCTAGCTCATCCGGGACCTTGACCCCCTGATGCAGCACCCAAGGAGGAGGACCTATGCCATGCCCACCCATGTCCAGGTCTTGTGTTGCCTGCACCTCCTGGACCTCCAGAAGCTTCCAGGGGATAGTTGCAGTTGCAGGGGGGATGTCCCAGAGCACACAGTCCCGCTGCCTAAGGAGTTTTCCTGGAGGCCATGTTGACCCGGCTAGACCATTACATTACATTCTCAACCACCCAACAGGACTTGAATGAAAGCTACAATTTTACAACATTGTGCAATTCCCCCATGTAATTGGATGCATTGACTTTACCTACATCCACATCTGCCCACCCGCTGAGACAGAATACATGTACCGGAACCGCAAGTCCTACCACTCACTGAACATCCAGATGGTCTGCAACGCAAAGACAATCATCACCAACATAGTGGCACAATACCCAGGGAGCACGCATGATTCCTTCATATTCCGGCACAGCGGCATGCACAGACGCCTGGCGAGGGGAGACTTTGGCGAAGGACACCTTCTAGGTAAGTACACATGCCAACAAACAGTACATCAAGACCATGTAGCTGCGCATAACAGGCACTCACCCTCTGCTCCTTTCATTCAGGTGACAGTGCCTACGGCCTCCGTGAATACCGCCTCACCCCATACCTCAACCCTGCCACACCACAGCAACGGCGTTACAATGCTGCACACATTCGCACTAGAAATTGAATTGAGCGGACATTTGGGCTTTTAAAGAGCCGATTCCGCATTCTACACAAGACTGGTGGGGCCCTCAAATACCAGCCTGAGGTCTGCTGCCGCATCGTGGCTGTGTGCAATACTCCACAACATTGCTACCAAGCGGAGGATACCTGTGGAGATCTCTGGCAGTGAGTCGGAAGGGGACAACCGCCCACCTGCACATGTGCATCATGCACGTGGGGAGAATCCTACAGAAGGACACAGGCGCCGCAACCAAATCACAATGAACTGTTTCTAGTGCACCCATTCCCGTCACACAACACTGCAATCATGCATGACAAATGTAATAATGACATGATTCGGATTTACTTGTGACTATAAATTCTTATTGTTATTTTCACAATAATGTGGCTTTAAATTTTTTACAAATTACATGAGAACTGTATTTCCTCATACAGCCCCATGATAGAGAAGAGGGTGTGCTTGTCTAATCAGCATGGCCCTGCTGGTGGATTTCATAGAGTCACGAGTGCCTCCAGCCGGACGCACTCAGTCACCTCTCCACGTCCTCCACGACACTATTGGCCCGTGATGCTGCAGTGGGCCTGGTGCTGCGGCGGTGTACGGTAACCAGCGGCAAGGACAGGCTGCTGTGACACGAAGTGCCCTCACTGGCATCATCACCCCCACTTGCTTGGCGATGGCCAGACGCCTGCAGACTCTACACAGCTATTGTGACTTGTTCAAGGGCCCTGGTGACGTCCTGGCAGCATTGAACCATCTTTATCTGCATCGCAAGGGAGCTGCGCGTAAGTTGGGAGGTGGCATTTCCGATGAGATGGTTGGATCTTGTGTATGCTGACAGGCGGGTCAGCAGCTGGCGGTGACACCAGGATCTGGCTGTTCTCCCTGACAGCTGCGCTCATGACCTGCATGCTTTCTGTGAGCTGGCTCACGTTTCGCGCTGTTTTGTTGAGCTGCAGGTGGAGGGCTGCCAAGTGCCGTGCCTGCTTCTGGTGGTGGACAGCAAGCATCTGGCGTTCTATGGCATTCTATGGCCAGCCCAGGATCTCGGACATGTTCCCCCCTGCCAGCGCGTGTTGAGACGTTGCGCGGCTGCCTCATCAGTCCGCTGGACTGAGATCGCACAGTGGCTGTGCGCCATGTCTGCCTCCTGGGTGGTGGTGGTGTGGCCTGTACCACTGCCATGGGTGTCACATGAGGTGGTTGCTGTGCTCCTGTGGCTGCAGGGGTGGCCCTGTCCACATGGGGAGGTGGTGGTACTGCTGCTGGTGGTAGTGATGGTCCAGGTCGTGGGGTAGGATGGCCCACTCCTTTGGTGTCCTTAGGGTTCTCCTCTATGTGGAGGGCCTTGCTGTCTGTGCTGAGTTGTTCAGACGCACCTGTGATGTAAATGGGTGCATGATTAATGATATGTATCTTGCACATGGGATGTTGCTACATGCATGCAGGCTTGCATTCCCTGACTGGCTTTAGGAATATCTTTCACTTGACAGGTCTGGCTGTGTGTGGCTATCCGGGAATTGTGGTCACACTACAGGTCCCACAATGCAATAGTGCATTTCAGGTGTGCATGGCCTGCATTACTGGGGTTATCAAATGACTAGCTCTGGAGTCATGGGCATTGTTAGGGGACAGGGTCGCAGTCGCATGGCACTTACCTTGGGATTGTTGGGTGGTTCGGGAGGAGTCCAGCCGGGTGACCCCCACGCAGGCTGCAGGATTGATTGTGTCCTCCACCAGGTCTTCGAGTGGAGTGTTGGGTACAACTGTGGGGTCTCCTCCTCCGGTGGCAAGTTGCTCCCCCAGCCTCTCAGCGATGTGTTCTTTGGCACGCCCTCTGAGGTCATACCACCTCTTTTTGAGCTCGTCAATGGAGCGCTGGGTCACTCCAACTGAGTTCACCTTTGCGTGGATGCGCAGCCAAATGCGCCGCTTATCGGCCTCAGGCACCCTCCGGGACTCCTTTCCAAACAGCCTGTCATGGTCCTTTGATACTCCCTCAATGAGGTACTCCAATTCCTGCTCAGAGAATTTTATTTTTCTCTTTCTGCCTGGTGCACTGCTCCCTGCTGCTTCCTGGGACATTTTAAGTTGTTGTTTGTGTCCTGGTGTGGTGCTGCAGGATGTCTGTTGTGGAGCTCTGGGCTGTGATTCTTCCACTCTCAGGATCTGTGTTCTGAATGAAGGAGGGAACTGCCTACTTCCTGGTTGTGATGTCATCATTGTGCTCGAAATGCGACTTCCCGTTTTTGCGATCTCGCAATTAGCGAGATCGCAATTTGCGATTTCGGTAATTGCGAGTTCGCAATTTTTACATGGAAAACGGGCGATTCTGCGAATTTCATGCGATTTGGCGAAAATCGCTATCGGCAATTGCGGCCGATTGCGATTCGCTTTTTTAAGTCGCTTTTCTTGATGCATCCCATTCTGCGATTTCTAAATTGCGATTCGGTATTTTTCGCAATTTAGAATTTGCAGAATATGGGCTTGATGCATCTGGGGGTAAGTGTTTAAATACCTGAACTGGGAAACATCCAGGCCCGGCTCCAGGATTTTTTATTTGGGTGGGCCAAGGGTGCATTTGGGTGGGCCACTGGGGCTCGATTTGTCGCAGCCCTCCTTTATCTCTTCTTAGTCTTGCAAGGCCCAGTAAAACGCACTCTTTTCCAAATCTCTTTCTAAATGTCATCAATATCAAAAAGTGTAAAAAGTGTTTTTTCCATGTAATGTTCCTTTGATGGGAAGAGGAGGTTTCTGAGGTGGGAGGATCAGGCAAGTGACACTTCTTGGGTTCCCTCTGTGAGAGCCTTCAGGGAGAATCCCTCTTCATTACTACCTCCACCTGACCCCAGACTCTGCAACATACTCCCTTACAGTCTTAAATATCTACTACTCCTCTCCAGTGCACCTTATCTCACAGCTGACCTTGGGCCCCAGCCCCATATCAGGCACCATTGGGCTCCACTTTCATTTTGCCCGGTAAAAACATTAGAAAAATCACCTTCAAACTTAAAACATTGAATATAGCAGTAAATATAATTAGCACGCACTTTAAAGTAGGTTCCACAGTAGCCCTCACGACCCGACTGCTAATTAAATAAACAAAAACCGAAAGGCCATGACAGGGCCGGCTTTAGTGCTGATGCGAAAGTCTTTTTTGACGCCGCACCATTAACCCCTTTCTCCGTAAATACCTTTACTACCACCTTCCAACAGTGCCCCTCATCCCTCCATTACCCCCCCCTATTGACCTCCTCCTCGGATTTCCTCACTTCCTCACACCCCAAGCGCCCCTCATATCCCCATAGCCCCTCCCCTTCATGACCTCCTCCTCGACCAGTACCCCTTATCTCTGTAGCCCCTCCCCCTCATGACCTCCTCATCTGACTCCCTCACTACCACCCTCCACCAGGGCCTCTCATCTCTCCCTAGCTCCCCCCACCCCATGACCTCTTCCTCGGATTCCCTCACTGACATCCTCCACCAGTGCCCCTCATCGCTCCATAGCCCCTCCCACTACCTCCTCCTCGGATTCCCTCACTGCCACCCTCCAACAGTGTCCCTTATCTTTACATAGCCCCACTCTCATATGCATTTCATTTGTTGTATAGCGCTACTCATATCAGTGTAGTGTGTGTCAGTACTTTACATCACACACACATTATACAGAGACAATGAATCATACAAGTATGTAAATCAGCCTATAGGGAATGTTACTTAAGCAAATGAGGATTACAAGGTGTATGAATCACGTCATCCATACTGGTGGGCAGTATATTTTAAAAGGGTTTGGTATGGGGAAACACAAACTTAGGATTTAAAGAGTATTCCATTGGGGTCAGATTTACTGATAAAAATGTACATCTGCCTAAACATACTCATTTTAGCAACATTAGACTAATGAAAGACTGAGGAAGTTCTAACTATATCACAAAACAAAAAAAGCTAAGTTCTAACTATACCATTCATGTTTGTATGCAGCTCTTCGATGACAGTTCATAGGTCACTGTCCTAACTCCATCGGAGACGGTCGCTCCCCTCCCGCCCTACCGACTGGTATCGTAGCGATTTGCTGAGCATGCCTTGCATTAATTAGACATAGCGCTTTGTTTCCAAGCAGCGTTTTGGTGCCTGAATTAATTTGACACTACATCAACATAGCGCTTTGTTGCCAAGCAGCGTTTTGGTGCCTGAAGTAATTTGTCATATCAATAATTGCAGTAATTGTTATAGCGCTCTGCTGCCAGCATTGTTTGCCATAGCGCTTTGTGGCTAGTTACTCAGTGCGTCCTGTTTACCTTTTGGCTCGCGGCCATTTTGTTGTTGTGTATCCCAGCCCGTCCCCCCACCACGCTCCCGCCTCCCAGCTGACCCCCCTCCCACTGGAAGATAGGAGCTGACCTGGCCGCCCCTACGCTGTGACCATTCCTAACTCCATCGGAGACGGTCGCTCCCCTCCTGCCCTACCGACTGGTATCGTAGCGATTTGCTGAGCGTGCCTTGCATTAATTAGACATAGCGCTTTGTTTCCAAGCAGCGTTTTGGTGCCTGAATTAATTTGACACTACATCAACATAGCGCTTTGTTGCCAAGCAGCGTTTTGGTGCCTGAAGTAATTTGTCATATCAATAATTGCAGTAATTGTTATAGCGCTCTGCTGCCAGCATTGTTTGCCATAGCGTTTTGTGGCTAGTTACTCAGTGCGTCCTGTTTACCTTGTGGCTCGCGGCCATTTTGTTGTTGTGTATCCCAGCCCATCCCCCCACCACGCTCCCGCCTCCCAGCTGACCCCCCCTCCCACTAGAAGATAGGAGCTGACCTGGCCGCCCCTACGCTGTGACCATTCCTAACTCCATCGGAGACGGTCGCTCCCCTCCCGCCCTACCGACTGGTATCGTAGCGATTTGCTGAGCGTGCCTTGCATTAATTAGACATCGCGCTTTGTTTCCAAGCAGCGTTTTGGTGCCTGAATTAATTTGACCCTACATCAACATAGCGCTTTGTTGCCAAGCAGCGTTTTGGTGCCTGAAGTAATTTGTCATATCAATAATTGCAGTAATTGTTATAGCGCTCTGCTGCCCGCATTGTTTGCCATAGCGCTTTGTGGCTAGTTACTCAGTGCGTCCTGTTTACCTTTTGGCTCGCGGCCACTTTGTTGTTGTGTATCCCAGCCCGTCCCCCCACCACGCTCCCGCCTCCCAGCTGACCCCCCCTCGCCCCTCCCCTTCCACCATCCATTTATGACAGATGCATTTGCGCGCAGCGTTCACGCGCAGCGGACGCGCCCCATGCACGCCGAAGGTGCGCCAAAGGTAAGCCCGTCTACGCCCGTCCGCGCCTGGACTGCGCCCAGCGCCAAACCCCCTGGTCCACGCAAACCCCACTCCACCCGCATAACGTATGACGCCGCCACTCTTCTAGCCCTTAACCCCGGATGCACACCGCAATGCTATGAAGCTGCCCCAGGACGTACCCACGGTCCCTTCACCTGCCACTCCTGCAATTTTACCAGCATCAAGACCCATACCACATCCACCAACCCCAAAAACAGTTCCGACTCTAACCACCTGAAGTGCATCCTGCTAAACACCCGCTCGGTCCACAGACACACCTCTGAACTCTGGGACCTACTGGACACTACATCACCGGACATCGCCTTCCTTACTGAAACATGGATGAACACATCATCAACACCCGACATCGCCATAGCCATCCCGGACAACTACAAGATCATCCGAAAAGACCGCACCGTCCAAACAGGACATCGCCATCGTCCACAAGGACACCATCAAAATCACGTCCAGCTCCGACGATATCCTCACAACCGCTGAACACCTCCACTTCCAGATCCACACCAACCCTAGGACCACACTCAGAGGCACCCTCATCTACAGGCCTCCAGGAACCCGTAAACAATTCAGCGAAGACATCACTGAATTCATCAGTCCACATGCCCTCGCCTCCGAGAACTACATTCTACTAGGAGACCTCAACTTCCACCTGGAAAAGAAAAACGATAGCAACACCAACACCCTTCTTGACAACCTGGCCAATCTCGGCCTCAAACAACTTGTTGACACCCCCACCCACTATGCCGGACATACGCTCGACCCAATCTTCACCTCCAGCAAACACATCTCCTTTGATCACACCACAGCTCTCTATTGGACGGACCACAGTTGTGTTCACTTCAGCTACAAAACCACCTCGACCCGCAACCCCCCACAACCTATTCCCCGAAGAAAATGGAACAAAATCACCACCGACCAACTCCTCACATCGCTCAACCAAAACTCACCCGCCCTCTCATCGGACCCAAACCAAGCGGCCATCAAATTCAAACAATGGATCACTCACAGCGCTGACGAATTAGCACCCTTGAAAAACCATCACACCAAACAAGACAGCAAAAAGGCCCCCTGGTTCAACGACGACCTTAAGAAATCCAAGAAGATATGCCGTACTCTCGAGAAAACTTGGAGAAAAAACCCAACCACCGACAACATGACCACCTTCAAGGCAGCCACCCGCAAACACCACCAACTGATTCGATCCACCAAGAAATCAGCATTCAAGAATCGACTCGACAACAACGCCCATAACAGCAAGGAACTATTCAACATCGTCAAAGAATTCACCAACCCTACCGCAGCCTCAAACGACATCACTCCCTCCCAAGACCTCTGTGATTCGTTATCCTCCTTCTACAACAAAATTGCCGACATACATAACAGCTTCGAAAACAGTTCCAACGAACAATCCTCCCCACCCCCCTCAGAACCTAAACCGCCCTCTAACAACCTCAGCGCCTGGAACCCAATCACCACTGAAGACACCATCCGCCTAATGAATTCCATCCACTCTGGCTCGCCAACCGACCCATGTCCCCACCACATCTTCAACAAAGCAGACTCCATCATCGCACCCCATCTCCGTGATGTCATCAACTGCTCCTTCAACTCCGCTACCTTCCCAGAAAGCTGGAAACATGCCGAAGTCAGCGCCCTCCTGAAGAAACCCACAGCAGACCCCTCTGAACTTAAAAACTACCGCCCCATATCCCTCCTCCCATTCCCGGCCAAAGTCATTGAGAAAGCCGTCAATAGCCAACTCGCCGCCTTCCTCAAATCCAACAACTCCCTCGATCCCTCACAGTCTGGCTTTCGAGCCAAACACAGCACCGAAACCGCCCTCATCGCAGCAACAGACGACATCCGAACACTACTGGACAACGGAGAAACAGTGGCCCTCATTCTACTCGACCTCTCCGCCGCCTTCGACACTGTCTGTCACAGCACCCTCATACAACGCCTCAGCAACATCGGCATAAAAGGAAAAGCCTTGGACTGGATCATCTCGTTCCTAGCTGGGAGAACTCAGAGAGTCCGACTTCCCCCATTCAAATCAGAGGCCACCGAAGTCATCTGCGGTGTACCACAAGGATCATCACTCAGTCCTACCCTCTTCAATGTTTACATGAGTCCACTCTATTGCATCGCGCGTCAACACAACCTTAACATCATCTCCTACGCTGACGACACCCAGCTGATCCTTTCCCTCACCAAAGACCCCAACACCGCCAAAACCAATCTTCACAAAGGCATGAAAGAAGTAGCCGTATGGATGAAAAACAGCCGCCTAAAACGTAACTCAGACAAAACGGAAGTGCTCATCCTAGGATCATCCCCCTCTGCCTGGGACGACTCATGGTGGCGTTCGGATCTGGGCTCAGCACCCATACCCACAGACCACGCACGTAACCTTGGCTTCATCCTAGACTCCTCCCTCTCGATGTCCAAACAAGTCAACGCCGTCTCATCCTCCTGCTTCAACGTACTTCGTATGCTCGAAAAAATCTTCCATTGGATCCCCGCCGAGACAAGAAATACTATCACCCACGCACTGGTTACGAGTCGACTAGACTACGGAAACACCCTCTACGCTGGAATTACAGCCAAATTACAGAAAAAACTCCAGCGCATCCAAAACGCATCAGCGAGACTCATTCTGGACATCCCTCGCCAAGATCACATTACCGGCCACCTGAAAGACCTTCACTGGCTTCCCGTCAACAAGAGAATAACATTCCGTCTCCTCACCCACGCACACAAGGCCCTCTACAAACTAGGGCCCGAATGCCTCAACACTCGACTATCCTTCTACACACCCAACCGCCAACTAAGATCCTCCAATCAAGGCCTCGCCGCAGTTCCGCGTATCCAAAGATCCACCATGGGAGGCAGATCCTTCTCCTACTTGGCGGCCAAGACCTGGAACTCACTCCCCACTCACCTCCGCCTTACACAGAACCACATCTCCTTCAGAAAAGAACTCAAAACCTGGCTATTCGATAAATAATGAACCCCCTCCCCAAGCGCCTTGAGACCCTCTGGGTGAGTAGTGCGCTATATAAATTCTTGAACTTGAACTATGTTAGGATTGTACCTTCTGAACTGCAAGTAACACAAGGATGTCTGTGACAGAGGCAGTAACCCAATGAGCTATCCATATAAAATACAGTTCATCTGCATTTAAAAACTACTAACAGACAAATGATTGCTCTCCAGCATTATCAATAATCACCAGCGTTATCTGGGCATTTTGTATCGTCTTATTGTTGTCCTGTATTGGCCACAATATTGATGAAAATTGTTTAAATGAAGCACACACGAAGTATGTGTCCTGCTGAGCATGTGCAGATTTTAAAAAGAAAAAAAATGTTGTAACACATTCTCTTACCTACTCCATTAGTCAAACTTTGTGTCACAGCCCAATGTGATAAGCAGCTGCAGGGGTCAGGAAAGGTGATTAGGAATAAACAAACTTCTTTGCTCCTGCACTGCATAGAAAAAGCAGCAGAACAGTAGACAAAGGTTACCAAAGGTTACCGATGTCAAAGAAAGGATTTGTCACCTTTCCCAATACAGAGATGAAGGGGTGAAAAAATAAACAAAGCCTCATTAACATGTTAATGGTCTTTAAAGACCTGTTAAGTACTCGGGTGGAGGGCTGCCATAATCTCTAATACTGTCTCTGTGTGCGCGCCCCGGGAATCTGTCTCTGCCCGGGCTGACAGACACGACCTGTGCGTTGCAAGCCTGCCTTCAAGCCCTCACTGCCAGGGCCAAGGCTCCTGTTTGGGTGGGCCAGGCTCATGTTTGGGTGGGCCTGGCCCACCCGGCCCACCCGCTAGAACCGGGCCTGGAAACATCCCTACCCCAATTCTAATACCAATGCTATTAGTGAACTAAGACAAAAATCAGTGGTCATGTGACCCTATATGTGGACTTGTTACCTATTATATATACACCATTTTACACCAATTTTGAAAACAATTCTTGGTGCGAGAACCACTCCCCCAAGAAATGTCTAGCTCGCTTGCATTGTAAAAGTCATTCATTGATCTTACGCCCACCACTTTTAAATTTCACCAGCTGCCACTGGTGGACTTCTTACCAGAGCAAAAGGTAAGGGTGTTGGAGCCTGTTGCACCTAGGACCCTTTAGAATTAATGGAGGGGTCCCTATCCAATCCTTGAGAGGAAATGTGAGGTCTCCTATCTTGTGGACCTTGACACTAGCTGGAACACCAAGAGGGTCATTCATATTATTTGCCTGAAACTTTTCTTTGACAGAGCTGAATTGACTAAGCTGATTGTCACTAATGGGGATCAGATATCAGGGAGAGAACCTCTCCCTGACCTCTTCTCCAGCATCCCCAACAATGGGTCAGTAGATGGAGTTGTCTACTCTGCCCAATAGCAAGCTGACTGCAGGCAAGTCCTGGAGTATTATGCTGGGCTTTTCTCCTGAGCTCCTGGACAGACACATTAATGTATCCATGATGTGGATGCTGGAGACAGCACATCAGTCAAAAACCACACCTATTAACAGTCTGACCATGTTATGGAGAGCATCAAACTGAAGCAAGCAAAATTCTGAAGTTATGAGTTATTGAACCCTCTGACAGACCCTGTGCTAGCCTAGTGGTCTTGGTCCCCAGGCCTCACACCAAGGGTGGGAAACCAGGTTTTACTGTGGACTATAGAGGTCTCAATGCTGTCACTAAGACAGATGCACATCCCATACCCAGAGCTGATGGGTGCAGCTAAGTCTCTCAGTATCTTTGACGTAACATCAGGGTACTGGAAGATTGGCCTAACCCCCGGAGCCCAAGAGAAAACAGCATTTTCGACCACAGATGGGCATCAACAGTTTGCTGTTATGCCCATTGGTTTAAATCACAGGTCTTCAAACTGGGGGACGGGCACCCCTTGGGGAGCCTTAAATTATTAAAGATAGCCTGGCTAATTAGGGCTGTGAGCCCGAAACCGGTCCCAGGATGCTTGTTTCCGATCCAGAGAAGACATGGCTCGGAGGTTTGGGCTGGACTGTTCCCATGAGGCACAGGGTCAGACTGATTTGCATATGGCCAGGTCTGAGTGCTTACAATGTTCAACACTCTGTCCATCATCCCCTTTTGTTTTGCTTTGAACGTCAACTTTTACTCTAAGTGACTTCTCTTCCTGTGATGGAGAGGTTTACTTAAAGAAAATGGTTTGTAAACGGCAGTACATCACCGCCTCTGATTAATCATTCATTGTGGATTCATAGTGACATCACAGCCTCCTGTCGATACGTTTAGTGACGTGAGTGCGTTTCACTGACAGTGACCAAACTGCATCTCAGTGACAATATCATATATACCATTTCCTGTTGGCGTCATCACTGTCAGTTAGTGACAGGTGATGCAGCGCTACTCCAAAAATAACTTCTGAAACCATAACACTTATCCCTGAAACACCAGAACATGCATTCACTCCAGGGCCGGACTGGGAACCAAAACCGGCCCTGGCAAAGTGCTCGGCCGCCCCCCCCACCCCTGGATGGGGGTGCCGCCGAGCTCTTTGCCGGGGCCAGTTTTCGGCTGCAAAAACGGCCCTGTCACAAAAACGGCCGACAGGGGCCCAAAACCGGCCCCCACCCTTGCGGCGCACCAGGGGATTGCCCGGTGCCCGCAACGGCCAGTCCGCGCCTGATTCACTCACCAGTGGGGCCCATATCACTGTGAGCTACACACACACACTACTACCAATTCTCTAGGGATCAGTGAATTTCAATGGAGAGCTGCTGTATCATAGCGAAATGTCTAAATTAAAACTAAACGTTTATACTATTTACATCTGCAGTTTTAGAGAGTTTACCATGGTTTTATCATCAGGAAATATACATTTAGACATATCGCCATACGGGTCGATGGGTCTGCTAGTAAAAAAATTAGGCGTAGGAAAACTCAAGACCAGTTTAATTCTCCATTTATCTAATTTTTATTAAAGCAAATCTAACATGTCTAAAAGTTTCTTTTCTTTATTTATTTATTTAATCTTTAAATGACATTTAAACGAAAGTTTAGTCCAAAACAGTTAACGTCATTTATTTTAGAAAATTTCAGAAATAAACGTTAGCATTTTAGGTTCAAAACGCAAGTATTAGCAAAAGACAGATAGTTCCCAAAATCCATTCTCCTAACCTCCCTAACTAAAATCCCTCACTAAAGTACTTTTCCTGCAAAGAAAAATAAAATTCAGTTAGAGTCTCACGTTTCAGGAAAATCAGCTGTCCAGCAGCATTTCGGGTAGAAATTAAGAAGAACTTTTTTACTCGGTAAAATCAGCACTTTTTATACCTTTTTCAAGAGCTCTATCTACCTAAAAGAGTGACTTTTAAAGAAAAGTTGAGTCCTGATTGGTCAATTTGGGGGTGGATGAGCATAACCTCATCATCACATTATACATTTTCTCCCTGTCAGGGTTTTTTTTTAATGTCCCCATTGTCTTTCCTAGTCCGGCCTAGTCGAGTTCCTTAATTTGTAACTTCAAGTAAAGTTCCCACGTTCAGAACCATTGCTCTCATCACTTGGCAGCCATCTAAACTTCCAGGCCACAGCGGCCCTGAACCGCCTTCCGTACAGGCCCAAGCAGCTCGCATTCATCCTCATCTCCTCTGCTGCGCACGCGCTCTGCCTTTTGCTGTCACAGTAAATCAGTGACTCCATTTTGTCACGGGCCTCTCGAGCCAGAATGGGAACTATCATAGAAACAAGCACAAATAAACATTAATTTAAGAAAAATAGCCTTTCTGTTTACCTCCCCTTACTAAGGTTTTCCCTATTAGCAATTACCTAGCAAATAAGGGACATTTATGCATAATATACTCACTTAGGTCCACTTTTCTGGCCACAAATACATAGACAAAAGCACATTTATGCTTCATTCTGTTATATCAATGCAGCATATTAGTACAGGACACAACAAAATTACATAGTTAGTTAGTTATAATTGCAACATAAGCAGAGATTAATTCCCACGTGTATGTGTATGTCCAACTTTTTTTAATTTTATTTTTTTAATTTATTTATTCTAGGTTGATTAGTCTCATGCACCACTCCATTAGTTCAGATTACACTTTATCGAAGTGTGACTTCACAAGGGGTACACAACATTTTGTTTCTCCACCTTGCTTCATCAACTCTCCCCTTTGGTGATTTTATCACCAAATATCTCCCAAAATGTGCAAATTGTTATCAAAACATGTTCAGGTTCTTCAGATTAATAAGCCTTTATACTTTAATATCCTTTTCTTTAGTTTCTCTAAAGATCTTTTCTCGGAATTCCTCCAATTCTACATCACCTTTTTCTCGTTCTCTTTCTCTCTTTTCTCGTATTGCCTTCTTCAATGGTTTTCTAACATTCCTTCTTTTTCTGTATATGCAACATAATCTCATCATCAAAATCACTAACACTATTACTGTTACTGGTATTAGTATCTTACCTATTATTGAACTACCTATTTCTTGAAACCAATGTTTAACTGCAGTAAAACGTCTACTAAGACGTTCAAGAATACCATCAACCTCCAGTGGTTCAATTATTCCATGCAACTTTGTAATGTTTGTAATGTACTTTTCAATATTCTGACTTTTATCTTGAATATAGGTACAACAGTGCTGCACCTTCAATATCCCACAGACTCCTCCTTCTTTTGCCAATATGATATCAAGAGTAATACGGTTTTGCATTACCATAGTTCTCATTAAGCATGAGCGCTAAATCCGCTCCGATCGCGGATTTTGCGAATTTTCGGTAAATTCGCGATCCGCGAACTCTCGCGAATTTGCCGAAAATTCGCAATCCGCGAGCGGCGGATTCCGGGGGCAAAAGTTCAACCATTCCTGGTCTGTTGTAACTAATTTACGATGGCGCCGGCAAGCTGCCAGCGCCATCCTAAGATAGCTACTAAATTAGCTTCAACAGGAAGCTCTAATAGATAAGATAAAGCAGGTCATCGAGCGCCTGCTTTATTTAATCTATTAGAGCTTCCTGTTGAAGCTAATTTTGTAACTATCTTAGGATGGCGCTGGCAGCTTGCCGGCGCCATCGTAAATTAATTACTACAGACCAGGAATGGAATTATACCGTTGTGGAGGCTGGGCAGGTGTGCCTTCTTCCCAAATATACAGTCGAAAATCAGCTGTGACGCTGGACAAAGGCCTTTGCATCTTTGACCTTCACGAGCGCAATCCCCGTGCTGTTATGTGGCCAGGGGCTTCTGTCTCTACATCTGCTGCTCTGATCAGTCTCTGACCTTGTATACACACAAGAGCCATGTGCACTCGCATGGAAGCGCCGTCCGTTTGGCCCCGCCCACACACTCGCGGTGTGCACCGTCTTCCCGCCATTTACCCACTATGATGGGCAGATCACTCAAGGGACCCCTGCGCCCTTCGGCGCGATTGCATAGTACCACACACCTGGCCGCTGTAGACAACTCTCTGCCACTTTAAGCAGCTGTAGTGTAATAAAAGCACTATACATTTACCCAACGAGGTAGCACTTACTGATCATCCAGTAGAAAGTACTCCAGTTGAGTAGAGGTATGGCACAAAACGGTGGCGTCTTCTTGAATAAATACGAAGGGCAGGGTTCAATCTGGCACGATGGTCCACTCCTGGCATGGAAGCCACGCCCCCAAATCCGCCGATCCGCAAAATCCGCGGATTTTGCGGATCCACGATCCGTGAATCCGCAAATTCGTGAATCGTGGATCCGCAAAATCCGCCCATGCTTAGTTCTCATAGCAATCATTTTGGTGTTTACCATTAGGAATCCACCTGCTGTGTTATTGTTATTGTTATTGTTATTTCCGGTTTATATAGCGCCAACTCACCGGCAGGTCTCAAGGCGCTTATGACCGACAGGCACAGCCACTTATTTGGCAGGATGAAGAAAATACCAGAGTAGTTAGACTGAGCTCAACGCCTCCCTAAATAGAATTGTTTTTAGGGTTTTCCTAAAACGAAAGAGGTTACTTTCTTTACGGAGGGGCTCGGGTAGTTTGTTCCAGATTTTAGGTATCAAAACAGAGAAAGATCTCCCGCCTTTTGTGGCCAGTCTGAACCGGGGGCAAACCAGCAACTGTGCATCTGAGGACCTAAGTCTTCGTTCAGGTTTGTACACCTCCAGCCGTTCCTTAATATAGGCAGGTGCTTGCCCATAGATTGCCTTATGGGCTATACATAGGCTTTTGAAATCAGACCTTTGCCTAATAGGCAGCCAATGGAGGCTCTGTAGCAACGGAGAGGCATGGGTTCTTCTTGGGAGCCTGAAAATAAGTCGTGCAGCGTCATTTAGGACCACCTGCAATCTGTTGATCAGGGTTTTTGGAAGACCTAAATAGAGCGCATTTCCGTAGTCCAGCCTCGAAATGATTGTAGCAGAAACTACAATGCGAAGCATGGACCGGGAAAGAAGGGGGACTAATTTGCGCAGCTGTCTGATTAGACTGGTACAGGTCCCCACTATGGAGGAAATCTGACTGACCATTGACAGTTCACTGTCAATCTTGATACCCAGGCTTTTCACCTTATCCTCTGGTTTAGGGGTCAGACCTAGTTCCTGGGGCCAGTACAAGTCGCTTCATGGGGAGCATGTAGATGATACCACTAAAACCTCTGTTTTTTCAGGATTAATCTTCAGAAGGTTCATGGTCATCCAACTGACTATATATCTAAGAACATCCTGCGCATGGTTCTGCGCCGGCACTGTGTTATCTATGCTCAATAACAACTGGGTGTCGTCAGCATAGTTAAATACACGACAACCCATCTTTGCCAGGGAGTTAATTAATGGTTGCAGGTACAGGTTGAATAGGAGTGGGGACAGTGCGGAGCCTTGAGGGACCCCGCATGTCAAGTTCCCCACCTCCGATACCTTATCCCCCAGCTGAATCCTCTGTGTCCTCCCTAACAGGAAGGATTCCAGCCACCGGTAGGCTATGTCCCGAATCCCGAAATTGGCCAGTCTATCCAAGAGCAGGGTATGGCTGACAGTATCGAACGCCGCTGATAGATCTAAAAGTATCAGGGCACTCGGCTTCTTACTGTCAGCCATCCCTCTGAGCTCATCCAGCACCGAGAGCATCACCAACTCGGTGCTGTGATGTGCACGAAACCCCGCCTGCAGCTCATGGAGAAGGTGGTGTGACTCTAGGAACGAGGCCAGGGATTTCAGCACATGTTGTTCAAGGATTTTGGACAAGAACGGGAGTTGGGAGATAGGCCTATAGTTCTTCAAAGTCTTAGGATCGACTCCTGTGTCTGTTGACAAATGATCTACTATCGTTGACAATCTTCAAATTCGATTCGCATTGAAAGATATTCCCACTGCTGGTATCAGTGCTCCAAAAACATCACCTATTATTTCTATAACACTCTCTCTTTTCCTACGACTTAAAGGTTTACCCATCTCATGTATGCCATTTGTTCCCCTATCTACATGAAATATTTTGGGAAAGACCAAACCCACATAGCATGTCCCATACCAATGGTCAGGTAATAAGCTTTGTTCCCATAAAATGAAATAGACACCAGGAAAAACTGGATCATCTCCTCCTTTAAATCCCCAACCCCCTAGTATTCTATAGGTATCTTTACATTGACTTGCTCCCACAAAGTAATTATCATACACATTATTATCTCTCCTAATACAGAATTTTCCCATCAGTGGATATATTTATAGCTACATTCACATTTCTTTCATCAAAACACTGTATGTCCAATATTTTGATTTCTCATGCTTCACCTTGTCTTTGCGTTTATAAGCTATTCTTCTCTCTTCAACCATGTCTAAAAATACCTTTTCTTCCACTCTCATTTTACATTTCAGATTATTTTTAAATGCATAATTATGACTTAGTTCCTCCATTTTTAGAAAGTATTCCCCCATAACTGTAGCTGGCTTTCTTTTAACAGTGGCTTATCAATTTTTAACTTTGCAAATACTTCATCTGAATTGTAATAATGATATTTCAATTTACCTGTCTGATAAAACAGCTTGCAATCACAGTACATGTAACCCCATATGTAAGTGGAAGGTGATGGTCTGTCACCCCCTCAGAATCAGATGCAGGCAAATTCACACACACATAGCAATCACTTGCATCCATTGTCCTGACATACTCTGATAACAATTTTGAAAAAGTGTTTTTCGAAAAATCACTTATTGAGCTATCCTGATGTACTTCCGGCCTATATACATGCTGTTTGTTAGACTTTGACTCTGTCTCCTGTTCAATTGAACTCACATTCTTTTTCAATTTCACTAAACTATCCTGGAAAGGAATTACAATAGCCAAAATGATCCATATCATTGGTAATAATCCAGTGCAAACCATGCATAACCTACACCATTTTCTAAATATAGAACATTTCGTCTTGTGCTCCTTATTTACCATTATTTTTTTATTTATTTTTTATTTTTACTACTTTTCTTCAACTTTGTGTCACCTACAGAGTTAGTTTTGTTACCTCTAACAATTGTTCTTCTGCCTTATGTCTATTACACAATTATTTTCGTGTTCTCTAACAAGTTTTCTTCGACCTTTTGTCACTTACAAGTTTCCAGTTCCCTCTATATTAATCCTTCTTCTTTATCAGGATTTTCAGGATTTATACTTTTTATCTTATACTTTGAGCAACCATTGTCCTTTTCAGTAATTCATCTCTTTACTCACTTTTCCCATTTGTCTTTGGGCAACTCAAATCTTCTTGGCTACTGTTTACTTCTTCAATTGACGGTAGAACAATATATGTCCAATCAGGTGATTTGTACTTCTGATTTGGTCTTCTCACTCTTTTTGGCCGTTGTACCACTTCAATCCTTCTACCCAAGGACTCTCTCTGACTGGTTATTTCATGCACTTGTTCTTCCTGCTTTCTTTCTCTATTAACCAGTTTAATTTTCAGCCCTTCATTTCTCTTAGGCCAATTATCTCCTTTACATAATCTTTTTGTCTTAGGCTCTGTGGTGTTATGTTCCACTCTCCAGGCCCTTTTTCTTGGACTCTTTCTCACTGAAGTCTCATCTTCACTGTCGTCAGTTTCACTTTCAGTGTCCTCGACAGTTTCATTTATAACAAATTTCACAATGTCCTTCCTCTTTTCAGAGTCCGTTTTCTCATTTGACAGTTTTTTCACTCCGTAAGGAACATCTCCATAACTGGTACTTGGAATCTCATCCTTGTCGTGAGTTATTTCCACTTTTCCAGCATCAGGGTTCTCGTTCCTTTCTTCTAAGTTTGCAGACTGTCTTCAGAGTTTTTCCAATCACCAGTTTTCTCTCTGTTCTGCTCAGTGTTCCCACTGGTGTTTTCCTCTACCAATTCTCGATCTTCAGAATTTGGTACTTCAACAGTTTCCTCTTCTCCTTCAGACGCAGAACTAGCCTCTGAAACCTCCAGATGTCGACATTCTTGTTGAGCTTCAGAATCTGGATCTTCCTCTGGTTCACCTTCAGAGTCTGAATCAGTGGTACTTTCATCTTCATCTGGATTTTCAGGTTCAGGCACACGGATTGTATGGCTCGTGTGAACCCACCTCTTCACTCCAGCACATTTAACTGCGGTTGTGCTAACCAAGATAACCTGTCGTGGTTTCTGCCAACGAGGCACCAAGCAATTTCTTCTGCGGTGCACCTTGATTCGGACACAGTCTCCAGGCACTAGGTCATGAGCTGGCTTTTTCTCTTTCGTATCTGAATGAGTTCCCACCTGATGGAACACCGAAGTCACTACATCAGACAGGTTTTTGCAGTAATCCAGTATGATGTCATCATTAATAGTTAACAACTTTTCAACTGGTACATTTGCCTGTCTCATCACTCTACCCATCAGAATCTCAAGTGGACTCAGTCCAGTCTTCCTGTCAGGAATGCTTCTCAAAGCCATCAGAACAAGTGGCAAGGCGTCTACCCACTTCAATCCTGTCGCCAAACACATTTTTGCAATCCTGTTTTTAATTGTCCCGTTTACCTGCTCAACTACTCCTGAAGCCTCAGGCCTGTAAGCACAGTGCAGTCTTTGGCATATATCCAGTGCGTCACATACCATTTGTATGAGCTCATTCTGGAAATAGGGACCGCGGTCTGTTTCAATGGTCACCGGAAAGCCAAATCTAGGTATAATCTCTCGTAGAAGTAACTTTGCAACAGTTATTCCATCATTCTTTCTTGTGGGGAAAGCCTCCACCCACCTTGAGAACAAACAGATGACCGCCAGAACATATCTGAGTCGATTACACTGTGGTAATTCGATGAAGTCCAACTGCATTCATGTAAATGGACCTCCCTCTCCTCCTATGGTTCCCAGACTCACAATAATTTCCTGTTTGGATTGAACTGCTGATACACCAGACACCTCTGGCACAGACTCTCTGCAATCACCCTGAATTTGGGATTGTACCACGCCTGTCTAAATAGACGCAGCATGGCACCTCTTCCAATGTGAGCTTGACCATGGTATGCTCGGGCCATATTTGAGACCATGCTATCAGGCATTACTGGTCTTTCGTCTTTCTAAAGACGAAAGACCAGTAATGCCTCTTCCTCTCTTTGTCTGCACCCTGCTTTTAACCAAGTATTTTTCTCTTCCTCATCTGCCTCTTCCTGCATTTGCCTCACCTCCTGCCAAGTTTCAACTACTGGACAGACCACAGCTGCGTCCACTTCAGCTTCAGAAGGACCACGACCCACCACCACCCGCAACAGGTTCCCCGCAGGAGCTGGAACAAGATCACCACCGACCAGCTCACCACTTCCCTGAACCAGAATCCTCCAGCCAGCTCAACGGACCCCAGCCAAGCAGCCAACAATCTCACACAGTGGATCACCAACTGCGCTGACGACCTCGCACCCCTGAAAAACCACCCCTGCAGGCCCGGCAACAAGAAAGCTTCCTGGTTCAACGATGATCTCATTAACTCCAAGAATAACTGCTGCACCCTCGAGAAAGCCTGGCGCAAAGACCCGACTACAGTCAACATGACTGCCCTCAAACACGCCACCCGCAAACACCACCAACTGATCCACACCACCAAGAAGACAGCATTCAAGGAACGACTGGACAACAACTCACACAACAGCAAGGAACTCTTCAGCATCGTCAAAGAGCTCTCCAACCCCAGCACCGGAACCAACGACATCACCCTCTCGCAAGAACTCTGCGACTCACTCGCCTCGTTCTTCCACAGCAAGATCGCCGACATACATAACAGCTTTGACGCACAGACCATGCACCCAACCACCGAACCAATGCCCCCCACCACCACCCTCCATGCCTGGACCCCGGTCAGCACCGAAGAACACCATCCACTTCGGATTACCAACCGACCCATGCCCCCACCACGTCTTCAACAAGGCCGACACCGCCATTGCACCCCAACTCCGGGACATCACCAACTGTTCCTTCAACACCGCTACCTTCCCGGAGAGCTGGAAGCATGCGGAACTCAGCGCCCTCCTGAAAAAACCATCAGCAGACCCCACCGACCTCAAGAACTACCGCCCCATCTCGCTCCTCCCTTTTCCTACCAAAGTCATCGAGAAGACCGTCAACAAACAGCTTGTCGCCTTCCTCGAGATGAACGGATCCCTCGACCACTCGCAGTCCGGCTTCCGAGCCAACCACAGCACCGAGACTGCCCTCATCGCCGCCACTGACTACATCCGAGCCCTGCTCGACAACGGGGAAACAGCGGCCCTCATCCTCCTGGACCTCTCCGCAGCGTTCGACACTGTCTGCCACCGCACCCTGGCGCAGCGCCTCAGCAACATCGCAATCCAAGAGAAGGCACTAGAATGGATCATCTCATTCCTCGCAGGAAGAACCCAGAGAGTCTGCCTCCCCCGTTCAGATCCGAGGCCACCGGTCATCTGGGGCGTACCGCAAGGATCATCACTCAGCCCCACCCTCTTCAACATCGACATGAGCCCCCTCGCGGCCATCACATGCCAACACAACCTCAACATCATCTCCTACGCTGACGACACCCAGCTGATCCTCTCCCTCACCAACGACCCAGCCACCGCCAGAACCAACCTACACGAAGGGATGAAAGACGTAGCCGAGTGGATGATGAACAGTCGCCTGAAACTGAACTCAGACAAGACAGAAGTCCTCATCCTTGGATCATCACCCTCTGCCTGGGACGATTCCTGGTGGCCCTCGGCCCTGGGCAACGCACCCAAATCAACGGACCACGAACGCAACCTGGGCTTCATCCTGGACTCCTCCCTCTCGATGACCAGACAAGTCAACACCGTCTCATCATCATGCTTCAACGTCCTACACATGCTCCGAAAGATCTTCCGATGGATCCCCAGCGAAATCCCGGAAGACGGTCACCCAGGCACTCGTCACCAGCCGACTGGACTACGGAAACACCCTCTACACCGGAACCACAGCCAAACTACAGAAAAGACTCCAACGCATCCAGAACGCCTCCGCACGACTCATCCTGGACATCCCCCGTCACAGCCACATCTCTGGACACCTGAGAGACCTGCACTGGCTCCCCGTCAACAAGAGAATCACGTTCCGACTCCTCACCCACGCACACAAGGCTCTCCACGATCTGGGCCCCAGGTACCTCAACGACGGCCTGACATTCTACACTCCCACCCGCCAGCTACGATCGACCAGCCACGCCCTCGCCGCCGTTCCACGCATCCGAATAGTCACCATGGGAGAAAGATCCTTCTCCTACCTGGCAGCCAAGACGTGGAACTCCCTCCCCATCCACCTCCGCCAGACCCAAGACCACTTCTCCTTCAGGAAGCAACTCAAGACCTGGCTTTTCGAGCAGTAGCAGACCCCCCTCCCCAAGCGCCTTGAGACCCTCCGGGTGAGTAGCGCGCTATACAAATCTCTTGATTGATTGATTGACTGTGGTTAGCATTAAAGGACTTGGAACATGTTCTTTTTCTCTGTCCTTGTTAATTGAAGCCAAAGTCTTTGCACAGTATTTTGCAATCGAGTCAACATAACGATTGCCTCGGGTGACGTAGTCATCCCCCTTTTTGTGTGCTGCACACTTGACTACAGCGATTTTGTCTGGTAACTGAATTGCATCAATAAGCATTCGCACAAACTCTGCATTTCGTATGGGGGATCCTGCAGAAGTCAAATAACCTCTTTGGGACCACAGTTGCCCATAATCACGGACAAAACCCCAAAGCCATACTGACTGTCAGTCACTATGGTGACCTTGATCTCTTTTCCCAATTCACATGCTCGAATCTAAGCAATCGATTCTGCGATTTGAGCAGAAAGGATCCCTTTCAGACAAGATGCTTCCAATACTTTCGCTACAGTACACACGGCGTAAGCTGCACTCAAAGCACCTTCATCCGTTCTCAGACATGAACCATCCACAAACATCACATAATCAGACTCAGGCAATGGCTCATCTCTGATGTCTGGTCTTGGTTTGGTACAGTATTCAAGAATATCCAAACATTTGTGATCAACCTCACCTCTCATCTCAACTTCCTGGACATCAGGTAATAGTGTAGAAGGTTTTACATTTACACATCTAGAAATTGTCACATTTTCTGCTCCTAGAATTGTCTTTTCGTACTTGGTGATCCTGCTGTTGGTTAGGTATTGGGTCTTTGTCCTAGTGAGGAGAATCTCCACCGAGTTAGGTACATACACCCTCATAGGAAATCCCATCACTATCCCTTCGCTTTGTACTATACTGACACTTGTAGCTGCTACTGCTTTCACACAACCTGACAATGCCTTTGCAACAGGGTCTAAAACAGCTGAGAAATATGCAGTTGACTTTCTCAGTTTTCCATGTCTCTGAATCAGTACTGACAATGCACATCCCTCTCGTTCACTGCAATACAGTTCAAACTCTTTTTTGCAATTTGGCATCCCTAAAGCTGGTGCTTCGCAGAGACTCGTTTTTAACTGCTCAAATGCTTCCATTTCAGTTTTAGTCAGAACAATAGGGTCTCGGATATCTTCTCTGATCAACCTCTGCAATGGCTTTGCAATCAGAGAGAATTCACTAATCCACTGTCTACAGTAACCTACCATTCCCAGAAACATTCTCACTTGCTTTTGAGTTTTTGGTGGCTTCATTCCCTGTATCATTTTAATTCTTTCTGCAGTAACTTGGCTGACTCCCTTGGCAATCTTATGACCTAAGTATTGCACTTCTTTCTGACAAAATTGTAATTTTGATGGAGACACTTTATGTCCTTCTTCGTCCCAAATGATTCAGCAATGCAACAGTATCAGTTATGCATGCATCCTTTGTCTTTGATGCCACCAGAAGGTCATCAATGTATAGAACCAATAAGGACTCTCCAGGCATGCTCCAACTCTCTAATGATTTCTTTAGCAATTGATTAAAGATTGATGGACTTTCAGTATACCCTTGAGGAATTCGGCACCATGCCAAAATACGATCTCCGAACCAGAATGCAAATATTGGCTGGCTTTCTGGATGCAATGGAACTGTGAAGAACGCATTACACAGATCTCTGACTGTGTACCATTCTGCATCATAGGGAATTTGATATAGAATCACTGAAGGATTCGGTACAATAAGACAACATGGGACGACTATTTTATTGACCTTCCTCAAATCTTGTACAATTCTAAAGGTTCCATTTGGCTTTTTCAATCCCTTTATTGGTGATTTGCAAGGACTGCTCTCTATCTCTCTCAGTATTCCCAGCTCAATCATCTTGTCAATCACTGGGATTTTTCCTTCGATTATTTCTTCAGTCATTTTATACTGGGCAATATGCGGGTAGTTTGCACCTTCTTTTACTGAGACTTTTGCAGGTTCTACATCTTTCATTAACCAATGTCTTCTCCTGGGAAATCCCACACTTTCTCTTTCACTGTCTTTTTCAATGCATCAGGTATTTTTTCTCGGTCAAACACAGATAACAATGTATTCTGCTCAGCCTCAACCATGACCATAGTCATTTGATACAGGCTATCTTCATCTGGGGTTTGCAACTCTATGCCATCCGGTGAACAATATATAGCACAGTTCATCTTACACAAAATATCCCTTCCTAACAAATTCACAGGACTACTATCACAAACCACAAATCGGTGCATGTCTTTGAAATTCCCAATCTCTACTTCAACTGGTTGTGTCAAGGGTGTTTTTATTTGTCTGTGAGCTATACCTACAACTTGGATGCTATTTCCTGAGAGAGAAAGATTTTGGACTTCCACTGATCTAACAGTAGAACGGGTAGCACCAGTGTCCACTAGGAAAGTTATCATTCACCTTTCCATTCACAAATGGACCAGACTGATCTACCTCAAGAGTGGCTCCAAGCACACACTCTTCTCCCTCTCGCAGGGACCGTCAGAAACTTTTATCCGACTCACTTCAATCCTCCTCCTGTAACCAATACTGGGGACACGCATTCACTCTGTGCAGTCTTGTTACCTGCTCACCTCCGCTGAATCCTGTCTCTGCACTGTATCTCTGTTGGTTTACACTGTGTGGAAGTGGCGGTTGTGGCACCTGACTTTGCTGAGTTACTATCTGCTGTTGTTGCGGTTGCTGTTGGTTTACCTCATACTGCACCTGTGGATTCAATGATGTGTTTTCTGGATTAACTCTTGGTGGATACTTACACACTTTTCTCCAATGCCCTATTCTGCCGCAATTATGGCAGGGATACTTTTTCTTCAGTTCTTCTACATTTCCTACTAATTTTGGTTTTCCAAAACTACTTTTCGGTTTTCCCTGATTTGCATTAGCGCCTTTATTGTCCAATTGCGCTACCTGCTCTGAAACTTTCACCAGTGCCCACATAGCCTTTTCTTTTAATTTCTTTTGTTTTGCATCAATTTCTTAACTGCAATATTGGCCTTTCTCAAAACCTCATCTACTGTGCTCGACTGCCATCCTATCAGGGTGTGTCGGATCATGTCTCCGATTTCCGGCCTCAATCCATACACAAATCGATATACAAAATGACTCATGTCTTTTTCACTCAACTCTTCATATCCACTGTACTGTTTGAACACCAACAACAGTCTCTCATAGAATGCATGTACAGGTTCTTTCGGCTCTTGGGTTGTTCTGTCTATTTTAACCCAGTCTGTCTCTTTTGGTAGAATTTTATTCTTCAAAAACACAATTACTTGTTCGTATTTTTGCATTACATCTGGTGATGGGGCACCTGTCACTTTGTCTCGGGGGTACTCCTCTCTTGGCCAATCTACAGATATTTTACATTCAGTCCATAGGTCTGCTGGCACAACTATGTCAAATAATCCATCTAAATCGGCCCATAGTAGTTTTGAAACCTTCACAAATAGATATACCTGTCGATACCATTCCACTGGCTTTTCTCAGTCCAGGGAAGTCATTTGTAAATAACAATATATCCTGTCTGCTCCAAGCAACATGTACATATCCTCCTCCAGGTATTTCTCTCATGGGGAATTCATTTGCAACGGCCTCTTTTTCCCTGACTGGAAACGCTAGTGTAGATTTATCACTAGTCTCCTCTCTCTTCTTTGCCCATTTAACTCTCCATTTACTCACATCTCCCCATTTTCGCAACATCACAATTAACTTTTTTATCTGTGTTAGTCTTCCAGCAGTATTCATGTTCTTAATGTCTTTTTCTGAAAACTCTACTCTATAGGATTTCTGCAATGTTTTATTCTTAGAAAACTCCACTCCAAATTCATTTGCCAATCCCTCCAATTGATCGTGCACTGTCTTTGCATTCCACGTTGTGCTTTTGCACATGATCAAAGTTCATCATCGTGGCACGTTTTCAATCTATCTGTTCCGATTGTTCCAATAATTAATTCTTCCATGTCTACTTTTAACCTGACTACATCCAGTACTTTTGGCTCAAGCTCCTTTAATTTTAAAGTCTTAATCCAATCACTTAGTTCCTGGTCTGATGGTCCTACAGGGGTTTGCGTTAAATCTATTTTCTCTACGCTCCTTTCTGGTGTAGCAGAGTCAGATTCTGTTCCAGTTGCATATTTATAGGGTAAACTCTGATTAAAAGTTAAGTCAGGTGGATTTACATTGTTTACTCGTTTAACTGCTGACAAGTCTGGATAAATATTTCTGTTCAGCTTTTGTAAGCCCTGCTGTAACGGGATTGTTAAACTTGGTTCTTTTACTCTCTGGTTTTCAAACACTGGAATTACACGTCCTATCGTTACTGGGACTGTCACTGCTTCTATATTTTTTGTAAGCTCTTGTATCTTTTCTGTTAATTCATTTGTAGTTCGTATATATTCTGCAGTACTGGCTTGTTCCTCAACCCGTTTTTCTGCCCTTTTACACTCTCTCGTTAATGACTCTGTTTAGGGGTACCGAGAAGTCTTGATTCTACTATTGAGGTATTTGGTTGTATCTCACTTCTACTCTTTCTGGTACATCTTTAAAATTTGAAAATTGCTTTGGGGTTTCATTATTTCTCTCATCTGCCGATGGAGCATTGGGTGTAGACCTGTGAGAAGTTGGCCTGATGTATGATGTTCACTATTCTAGTGAGCACCTTGTATCAGTCCAAACAACCCTTATGGTGGTGGTTGTAAGTCAACCTTATAGACTAGCTATCCTAGGGGTAGCATAGACCTAAGCAGTCTTAGGCTTAACTCAAGAGGGCATGTGAAGCCAGCTGTTTTACCATATGCAATCCTGTAATATCAAATGAAAGGACACCACACAAGTTATATATTATAAAAATTATGTATTTATTACTAGAATAATCCTCTTTACTCTTTATGAGTGCAGAGGCACAAGCGTTTAAATAAAAGCACAGTTAAACATACAAAAGTTGCACAATTATGGATAGGCCCGGTGGCCACTCAAACCATATATTAAATAAGTGGTATAAGAAACGCTTTTCAAACAGTGGTAAGGCCTAGGGCCTTGGGAATCGCTGGGACTACACTGGGCTAACAGTAGTTAGGACGGGAGTAGCCCGCGGGATTCGGGTGCAGTGCTAAAAACACACGCATGTACCAATTCAAAATCAATGGTGCGTAAAAGTTACAAATTTACTGTTTTAGAAGTCTTCCGACTGGACTAGAACTTAGCCACTTAAAACTAGGACACTAGAGGTGTAAACCACTACAGGAGCACTGGCGTTCAATCGTTACCTCACCCACAGGAAGCGGGTGCATAGGTGCCAAAGTGTGTCGGGTTTCGTCGTGGAGATCTATGGAGCCTGGAGATGAAGATGCTGCAGGCGGCCAGGAGAGAAGAGTCCGGTTGGATCCAAGGGTGGATCAAAGATGTAGAGTACCTGAAAGCAGAGGGGACAGAGTCTGGGACACTAGCCAGTGACCAGAATGGAACTAGGAAGGAACCAGGCGATGTCGGGCACAATCAGGTGGTTGTCAAGAAGCTTGTCTCCGCTGCCACGTGGACTCTGGGGTATCGAGGATGACCAGGAGTGGAACACAAGCTGTCCCAAAAAGGCTCTCGCTGACGGCGGTATCGACTTCCAGATCAGAAATAACAGGCCTTGGCAAATGCAACCCACACAGGATTTGAAGATCGCTTCTTACTGGGACCAGCAAAGGCAGAGAGGTTGCTCCTTTTCAGGGGAGCGAGGGCCAGTCTGGAGCAACCAGACTAGCAGAGTAGTTTCAAGGATTCGTCGTCGTAGTGACCACTAGCCAACAGGCAAATGACCGGACAGATGTGTCAAGCAGGAAAATGCAAAAGGGCCCCACGCAGCACTCTGTGAGTGTGGAGGGGTGATCTTCGGTGCACGAGCTGCTCGGGGCTAGGGCTTCTCAAACCCCAATGTACAGCTTCGAGGGTGCCTCGGAAGCTGCACGGTCAGCACTTCTCAGTCTTTTCAAGATGGCCGGTCCCATGTCTCACGTCGCCTCCATGGGTCTCAGCTTTGCTGTGGCTATGGATCGGGCTGTTGGATGTCTGGAAATCCAGTTGTTGTTGATCTCTGTTGCTCGAGCTCCGGATGAAGCTGCAAAAAAGCAAACTGTTGGGTGCTGGATGGTGCCTGTTTGCACAGGGTGGTCACTCCTTGACCACAAGGGAGATTCTTCAGTCTTCCATGTCGAGTGGGTTGTCGAAGGGTCCAGAGTTTCATTTCAAAGTTTCAGTCAGGATTACCTGCCTTCAATGGGCACAGCTCATACCTTTATTCCAAATCAAGGGGCTGGATATCCTGCTAGGTCCCTCCTATGGGTGGGACCCAGGAAGGGGGTGGTTATACCCCTTTCCCTTTGTCCAGTTTCGCGCCAGAGCTGGGGCTGGAGTGCCCCAGGACCGGTTTGAACTGGGCTATGCATGGGGAGCCTTGTGCGCCCCAGGCAGTGTCTAGTTTCACTCGCCCTGCCTGCCTCAATCCACTATCTCCTGTCTGGGGTGGTGTAACACCTCCCTGTGACAGGATACCTTTTGTCCAGGTCTCCCCTGACGGAATTTCGGTCAGCAGCAGGAGGCCAGACCTGTGTCTGTGGCAGCAGCATCCAATTTGTGATGCTGGGGCTCTGGTTAGATTTAACCGCATTTAAGTAAAGTTACATGTCTTCTCCCTCTAGAAGGGTGGAATGCTACCCCCGTCACCAGAACTGGTGAGGGGGTAGTATTCCAAAGTGTATGACACCTTACACGACTTGTTTTAATAAAGCCAAACCAAAGTTAGCAATAACCGCGAGGATTATAATGCACTTAAGAGTATATGGTATGGCAATATCCTGGAACAGCTGTAAGGAAACGGTTCTGAAAGCTGCAGACACGCTCAGCTCATGCTAGAGCACCATCTCACATAAAACCAAGCACTCTGCCTCCATGATTGTTAAGGCCTGCCATAGGAGTGACTTATAGGTGTATATGGGTCCAGATATAGGTTTAGACATAGGTATACTATATCTAAGCAAGGGGTGATTACCCAACCTTGCCCCAGCTGAGTGATCAGCCAGTTGTGTCTGTTTGGATGGCCAGCCAGGGGTGGCAAAAGATATGCTGCAGCCCCTGGTAGGCCTTGGATGCACCTATGCCCTGGGTACCTATAGTACACTGTACAGGGGCTGATAAGGTGTCCAATACCAAATTGGTGATATACCTATAGTACATGTATGTGAATTTAGAGAGAGAACAGCAGGCTGTGGGTCTGATTAGCAGGCCCAGAGCCACATTAAGTCGAAATCCAGTAAAGCAAAAAGCAAAAATTGGGGTGACCATAGGAAAGCAGACCCTACTCTCCTACATAGCCCCCCCCCCCCCCAAACGCAGGGACATTAAACTTAACCTTGACCAGATAAGTCTTCATGTTCTAAGTGGAAATACCTGGAGAGACCATCTGCATTGCCATGGTCAGTCCCTGGTCTGTGCTCCACTGTAAAGTCCATCCCCTGTAGGGAAATGGACCACCTGAGCAGTTTGGGATTTTTACCCTTCATCTGATTAAGCCACAAGAGGGGCTTATGGTCGGTCTGAATCTTGAAGTGAGTGCCAAACAAGTATGGTCTCAACTTCTTCAGGGCCCAAACCACAGCAAAGGCCTCCCTCTCAATGGCTGACCAACGTTTCTCTCTAGGGGTCAGCATTCTGCTAATAAAATCAATGGGCTGGTCTTGAGCATCTACATTAAGTTGTGAAAGCACAGCTCGCACCCCCAACTCAGAAGCATCTGTTTGGACAATGAACTCTTTGGAGTAGTCAGGACTCTTCGGGATAGGTGCAGAGCACATGGCTTTCTTCAGATCATCAAATGCCTTTTGACAGCTAACTGTCCACTGAACCTTTTTTGGCATCTTCTTGGATGTCAGATCATTTAATGGTGTCACAATGGACCCATAGTTCTTTACAAATTTTCTGTAGTACCCAGTCAGGCCCAAAAAGGCTCTGACTTGTGTCTGGGTAGTTGGAGGAGCCCAGTCCTGTATGGCCTGGATATTGCTCTCCAATGGTTGAACCTGACCCCCACCTACTAGGTGGCCCAGGTACACAACCTTTGCTCTGCCCTATCTGGTACTTGGTAGCCTTGATAGTCAGGCCTGCCTTTTGCAGGGCCTCCAGAACTTTCTTCAGGTGGATCAGGTGATCCTCCCAGGTGGAGCTGAAGACAGCAATATCGTCTAGATATGCTGCACAAAACTCATCCAACCCAGCAAGGAATTGATTCACCAACCTTTGGAAAGTGGCAGGTGCATTCTTCAAACCAAAGGGCATTACCACAAACTGATAATGTCCACTGGGGGTTGAGAATGCTGTTTTGGCCTTGGACTCCTCAGCTAACCTGATTTGCCAATAGCCAGCTGTCAGATCAAATGTGCTCAGAAATTTGGCAGAAGCCAACTTATCTATGAGCTCATCTGCCCTTGGAACAGGATGAGCATCTGTCCTAGTGACAGCATTGAGACCTCTATAGTCCACATAGAACCTCATTTCTCTCTTTCCATCTTTGGTATGAGGTTTTGGCACAAGGACTACTGAGCTGGCCCAGGGGCTCTCTGATGGCTCAATTACTCCAAGTTCAAGCATTTTCTGCACCTCAGCCCTTATACAATCCCTGACATGGTCAGGTTGCCTATAGATTCTATTCTTCACAGGCAGACTGTCACCAGTGCCTACCTCATGGGTGCACCAGTTAGTTTGACTGGGTGTGAGAGAAAACACATGTCGGTGAGCCTGCAGAACCTGTCTGCAGTCCCATTGCTGCTGGTCAGAGAGGCTGCCTGCCAAGGCTACTCCATCCACTGAACCATCATCAGGGTTTTGGGATAACAACACCCACACCTTCTGTCCTGGCTGGTACTCAGTCAGCACAGCCTTTTGGTCATGCCAAGCTTTCTGTAATTCTTGACTGGCCTCAAGGTTTTTGGTTGCCTTCTCCATGTATTCAGCCATCCTGGAGCGGAGACCAAATACATAGTCCACAAAATCAAGTTTAGATTTTTTGAGAGGTAACTCCCACCCGTCCTTCACAAGGCACAGGGGACCCCTTACAGGGTGTCCAAACAAAAGCTCAAAAGGGCTGTAGCCAACCCCCTTTTGTGGGACCTCTCTGTAAGCAAAGAGCAGGCAGGGTAAAAGGATGTCCCATCTTCGCCTACGCTTTTCAGGTAACCCTTTTATCATTCCCTTTAGGGTCTTGTTGAACCTTTCAACAAGCCCATTGCACTGTGGATGGTAGGGTGTGCTGAACTTATAGTTAACACCACACTCTTTCCACATTGCTTTCAAATATCCAGACATGAAGTTGGTACCTCTGTCTGAAAGTACCTCCTTTGGAAAGCCCACTCTGGAGAAAACTCCAAGTAGGCTCTTGCCACAACAGGAGCTGTTGTGGTCCTCAGGGGAATTGCCTCTGGATACCTGGTGACATGATCCACTACCACCAGTATAAATCTGTGCCCAGATGCTGTTTGGGGATCCATTGGTCCAACAATGTCTATCCCAACTCTCTCAAAGGGTGCCCCCACCACAGGTAGTGGTATTAGGGGGGCCTTTGTGGTGCCACCTGATTTGCCACTGGCTTGGCAGGTGTCACAGGAGCGACAAAACTCCTTGGTATTCTCTGACATGTGAGGGCAGTGAAAGTGAGGGACAAGTCTCTCCCAAGTCTTATTCTGGCCTAAGTGTCCTGCTAGGGGAATTTCATGGGCCAAGGTGAAAAGGAAGCCCCTAAATTGCAGAGGTATAACCAACTTCCTGGTGGCACCAGGCTTGGGGTCTCTAGCCTCTGAATAAAGGAGCCCATCATCCCAATACACTCTATGGGTACCTTGAGCATTCCAAGCAGCCTCAGCAGCAGCCTGCTGTCTGAGGGGTTCAAGAGAAGGACAAGTTAACTGAGCCTGCCCCAGATCTGCCCTTGAGGGTCCCCCTGTCCCCAGAAACTCAACCTGATCAGGTTCAAGCTCTTCCAGGACAGTCACCTCTTGGATCACAGAATCATCCTCCTGAGAGGGCTGATCCTCAACCTGGGGCAAGGTGGAAGGCACTGCCTTAACCCTCTTGCTCTTTCTCTTGGATTGTGGTTGGTCTATATTTTTAAGATCCACCACAGGTTCAGGTAGGCACTTCTTGGCCTGGGACCTGGTTACAGCAAGGACATGTGCTGAAATACCTAGCATCTCTGCAAGAGTCCTATACTCCACTTCTGACCATAAGGAATCCTCTAGATCATTGCCCAAAAGACAGTCCACTGGGAGGTCTGCACTCACAACAACTCTTTTGAGGCCAGTTACCCCTCCCCAGGAGAAGTTAACAACAGCCACACTATGTGTAGTAGTGGCATTGCTAGCATTGGTCACTAGGTAATTTTCACCCAGTACAATTTGTCCAGGGTCCACAAAGTTAGGTGTCACCATAGTGACACTGGCACATGTGTCCCTGTAGGCCTGAGCCATTTTCTCATTTATCAAAGGCGCCTGCCTATACTTGCCCAAAGTATTAGGGCTCACAGTAGTGGACATAGGCTTGTCCACATCATAGAGCAGAACTGCCTGAGTAGGGACTCTGACTAGGCCAGACTCCATCTCAGTATCCAGGGTTAATCCCACTAAAGCCTTGGGTTGTGCACTACCACTGCTAACTGTACTAGGGGGTGCAGGTGCCTTAGGGGCTGCAGTGGTAGGACTGTTCCTTTCTTAGTGCATTCACTACCCCAGTGTGAAACTGATTTACAGGTATTGCACCAAGGTTTCTTTGGCCTATCATTCGTCTTCTTTTTCTTTCTAGTTTGGGACCCCCCCTCATTAGAAGTACTTTGGGGGCCTGAAGAAGACTTCTGGTCCTTTTGTTTCTGATCTCCACCCTTCTGGTCTGCCTTTTTCTGATCACCTCCCTGGTTCTGGGGTTTCTGCCTAACCCTGGTTCTGACCCATTTGTCTTCCTTCTTTCCTAATTCTTGGGGAGAGGTCAGATGTGAGTCAATCAGGTGTTGATGCAACTGTTGGTTCTGACAATTATTAAGGATCTGTTCTCTCATTATTAGATTGTACAATCCTGTATAGTCTGAGACTTTACTTCCCAGCAACCAACCCTCCAGAGCCTTAGTGGCACAATCAACAAAATCAGTCCAGTCCTGAGTCTGAGCTTTATGGGTATCTCTGAACAACAACCTGTATTGCTCAGTGGTTAGCCAAACCCATCAATAAGAGCACTCTTCAGGACAGTGTAGTTTTTAGCATCCCCAGGACTAACTGTGAGGAGCTTATCTCTCCCTTTCTCAGAAAAGGAGTACCATAAGATTGCTGCCCACTGATTTTGGGGAACCTGCTGTACCATGCAGGCCCTCTCCAGAGCAGTCATCCATTTGTGGATCTCATCCCCTTCTTTATAGGGGGCACAATCTTTGTCAGGTTTCTATTGTCATAGGACCTGTCTTTATCTCTAGGGATATTGCTGCCACCAGTGGAATCTAATCCACTCAATCTCTAATCCCTTGCTAAAGCAAGTTTAGCTTGGGCCAGGGATACCTCCTCCCTCTCTATCTGGAGTTTGACAGCTCTCATCCTGGCCTTATGCTCTTTTCTCTGAGGGGAAGTCATTCCCCTTTGAGAAGCCCTTGAAGCATTAGAAAGGTTAGATTCCCTGGAAAGGGATCTCTCTCTTCTATTGCCAGGGAGTATTCTGCTATTGGGTCTGGGGAGGTGATTACCCTCTCCATTCCCATGTAGGCTCAAGTTAGCTTGGCTAAGCCTCCTAACTTGGACCTGGATATTCCCCTGATCATCTGACTCATTCCCATCCCCCTCTTCCTCATCTACCTCTGGGGTGGTGTTCTCATCATCCAGGGGGTTCACTCCATCTCCTGAATTACCTGAGGGACCTGCATTAGCCTTCTCAAGATCATCCCTTTCTAGGACTCCTATCAGGATAGGAATGGTAGGGTTGTGACCCTTTTTCATCCCCCTTGTAGTGCACAAGGCACTCAAGTCTCTGAAGCTGAGGTTGGCATAGCTGGAAGGTGCCTTGGTAAGGTCACCTGCCACAGGTAGAGAATTGGGTTGTTCACCTGTGCCAGACATGACTCTAGTGAGGTGTAAGTGGTGCATTTACCTACACTATGTGTTTTCCTACTAGAACCTTGCTAGTGAGTTGTAGTCAGGGTGTGCTAAGCCCTTTGGTCTACAACTACTAAGTTCAGTAGAACTTAAGTATGTACGCTTTGTTTTTATGTACCTATGGTACTTAATGTGATCTTTCAAATGATATAAAGATTACAATGGTAAAACAAAAGCAAGCTCAAATCCCAACCGCTGCACACCAATGCGAGAAGTTGGCCTGATGTATGATGTTCACTATTCCAGTGGGCACCTTGTATTAGTCCAAACAACCCTTATGGTGGTGGTTGTAAGTCAACCTTCTAGACTAGCTAACATAGGGGTAGCATAGACCTAAGCAGTCTTAGGCTTAACTCCAGAGGGCATGTGAAGCCAGCTGTTTTACCATATGCAATCCTGTAATATCAAATGAAAGGAAACCACACAAGTTATATATTATAAAAATATATGTATTTATTACTAGAATAATCGTCTGTACTCTTTATGAGTGCAGAGGCACAAGTGTTTAAACAAAAGCACAGTTAAACATACAAAAGTTGCACAATTATGGAAAGGCCCGGTGGCCACTCAAACCATATATTAAATAAGTGGTATAAGAACCGCTTTTCGAACAGTGGTAAGGCCTAGGGCCTTGGGAATCACTGGGGCTACACTGGGCTAACAGTAGTTAGGACGGGAGTAGCCCACGGGATTCGGGTGCAGCGCTAAAAGCACACGCATGCACCAATGCAAAGTCAATGGTGCGTAAAAGTTACAAAGTTACTGTTTTAGAAGTCTTCCGACTGGATAGAACTTAGCCACTTAAAACTAGGACACTAGAGGTGTAAACCACTACAGGAGCACCGGCGTTCAATCGTTACTTCACCCACAGGAAGCGGGTGCATAGGTGCCAATGTGTGTCGGGTTTCGTCGTGGATATCTATGGAGCCTGGAGATGAAGATGCTGCAGGCGGCCAGGAGAGAAGAGTCCGGTTGGATCCAAGGGTGGATCGAAGATGTATAGAACCTGAAAGCAGAGGGGACAGAGTCTGGGTCACTAGCCAGTTACCAGGATGGAACCAGGAAGGAACCAGGCGATGTTGGGCGCAATTAGGTGGTTGTCATGAAGCTTGTCTCCACTGCCACATGGACTCTGGGGCACCGAGGATGACCAGGAGTGGATCACAAGCTGTCCCATGAAGGCTCTCGATGTCGGCGGTGTCGGCTTCTGGATCGGAGTTAACTGGCCTTGGCAAATGCAACCCATGCAGGATTTGAAGATCTCTTCTTACTCGGACCAGCAAGATCAGAGAGGTTGCTCCTTTTCGGGGAGCGAGGGCCAGTCTGGAGCAACCAGACTAGCAGAGTAGTTTCAAGGATTCGTCGTCGTAGTGACCACTAGCCAACGGGCAAATGACCGGACAGATGCATCGAGCAGGAAAATGCAAAAGGGCCCCATGCAGCACTCGGTGAGTGTGGAGGGGTGATCTTCGGTGCACGAGCTGCTCGGGGCTGGGGCTTCTCAAACCTCAATGCACAGCTTCAAGGGTGCCTTGGGAGCTGCACAGTCAGCACTTCACAGTCTTTTCAAGATGGCCCGTCCCACGTCTCACGTCGCCTCCACGGGTCTCAGCTTTGCTGTGGCTGTGGATCAGGCTGTGGGATGTCTGGAAATCCAGTTCTTGTTGATCTCTGTCGCTCGTGCTCTGGATGGAGCTGCAACAGAGCAAACCATTGGGCGCTGGATGGTGCCTGTTTGCACAGGGTGGTCACTCCTTGACCACAAGGGAGATTCTTCAGTCTTCCACGTCGAGTGGGATGTCGAAGGGTCCAGAGTTTCATTTCAAGGTTTCAGTCAGGATTATCTGCCTTCAATGGGCACAGCTCCTACCTTTATTCCAACTCAAGGGGCTGGATATCCTGCTAGGTCCCTCCTATGGGTGGGACCCAGGAAGGGGTTGGTTACACCCCTTTCCCTTTGTCCAGTTTCGCGCCAGAGCTGGGGCTGGAGTGCCCCAGGACCGGTTTGAACTGGGCTATACATGAGGAGCCTTGTGTGCCCCAGGCAGTGTCTAGTTTCACTCGCCCTGCCTGCCTCAATCCACTATCTCCTGTCTGGGGTGGTGTAACACCTCCCTGTGACAGGATACCTTTTGTCCAGGCCTCCCCTGCTGGAGTTTCGGTCAGCAGCAGGAGGCCAGACCCATGTCTGTGGCAGCAGCATCCATTTTGTGATGCTGGGGCTCTGGTTAGATTTAACCGCATTTAAGTAAAGCTACATGTCTTCTCCCTCTAGAAGGGGGGAATGCTACCCCCGTCGCCAGAATTGGCGAAGGGGTAGTATTCCAAAGTGTATGACACCTTACAAGACATGTTTTGATAAAGCCAAACCAAAGTTACCAATAACCGCGAGGATTATAATGCACTTAAGAGTATATGGTATGGCAATATCCTGGAACAGCTGTAAGGAAATGGTTCCGAAAGCTGAAGACAGGCTTAGCTCATGCTAGAGCACCATCTCACATAAAACCAAGCACTCTGCCTCCAGGATTGTTAAGGCCTGCCATAGGAGTGACTTATAGGTGTATATGGGTCCAGATATAGGGTTAGACATAGGTATACTATATCTAAGCAAGGGGTGATTACACAACCTTGCCCCAGCTGAGTGATCAGCCAGTTGTGTCTGTTTGGATGGCCAGCCAGGGGTGGCAAAAGATATGCTGCAGCCCCTGGTAGGCCTTGGATGCACCTATGCCCTGGGTACCTATAGTACACTGTACAGGGTCTCATAAGGTGTCCAATACCAAATTGGTGATGTACCTATAGTACATGTATGTGAATTTAGAGAGAGAACAGCAGGTTGTGGGTCTGATTAGCAGGCCCACAGCCACATTAAGTCGAAAACCAGTAAAGCAAAAAGCAAAAATTGGGGTGACCATAGGAAAGCAGACCCTACTCTCCTACAAAACCATAAAGAACCTGGTTGATATGGTGGTGGGCTCCTATTTAATATTTCTTCTAATACAGCATCTTCTGATTCACTTTCACCATAACCTTGTTTCCCTGTCGCTATGTTTTTCCTCTTTTCTGTGCATTTTCGCCCTTCATAATCATCCGCTAATCTAACAGGATACATTCCATCACACATGTTAGCATATCTCCATCTGCGCATTCGGGTCTCATGTGTTTCTCCCCAAAAATCACAAAATGTACCTCTTGGTCTAATATGTCTACTTAATCGTTCGCTTTCCAATTCATGCATCTCATCTTCCCACTCAACTAATGCTTCAAACTGAGTTGGTCTTGGTCTCGGCTCAAGCTGCATCATTCTTTCTCTCAAATTTCTCAAAATTGCCACGTCTAAAGATCCTCCTTCTGGAAAAGCTAACACACCATCATCTTTGGTATATCGTGTCCAATTCTCTAACCAAACGCATGTATGGTAACCATATTTTGACAACATGTAAGAAGTAGGCGTTTTTGGCGAAGGGAGTATTTTTCCCTCTCTAGTGACTATCTCTTTGTCCTTTACAAACATATTCTTCAGCTTTTTAAATGATGAAGGTTTTTTCTTGTCTTCGTCAAAATAATAATAAGCCATTTTTTAATAGATTTCCGGTCTTTCAAAAGATTGCGTACTATTCTATTGCTGTTCTGCAACACCAACCTTTTACAGAGCACACACTAACGCACCAATGAGAACAAGATACGTCTATGTAGTGCTTAACCAATAGCTTTCGCTGTTTTCCGTGATGCACCAATCAGCCTTTTCCCTGTCTCAGTCACAAGAACCAATCCCTGCGCGACACTTTTGACGTCACCAGCGCTCCGGCTTCTGCAGCGCCAACTGACCCCTTACAGGATTTTTAAGAAGCCGTATTTACAAGATATTTCAACAGAATCAGTTAGTAACTCACAAAAAACAACTCCATTCGTCTGTTTCGCTAAATAAAGTGATAGCATTTTCTCAATCACACAAGTATTCTGTATTTCCAGTAGACAGCGCTTACCTCTTCTCTACCACAGAATTTTACATTTGTCAATAAAGTAGCACCACTTCCTCTACTTTACCCTTCTCTCAAGCTCGGGTTGAGCTCTATTACTCTCCCAGCAGTAAGTTTTAAACCAGGATACGCAATGATCCCTACATGAAGGCTAAGATTTTATAGACTGTCCTCACTATACATTTATCCTTTCACACAGTAAATCCCTAAACCAGTGATGTGTGACAACACCACTTGTGATATACGACGATACCACTGCAGTATACGACGATACTACATTTGAAACAGACTATGCGATGTGCGACTTCACTTGCCACACTTCCTCTGCCTGCAGACAGAGTAACCAGCTTCACGCAATACTCGGAAGCCTTTTCAGGACTACATATAACGTAATACGAACTCAACAGATGTTAGTCATAATTCTGTACACCAAAACCCTTATATAGCTCTTTATACATGATCCTAGCTAACTTCTATAGCAACCACTACTTTGCTACCAAGCTCAAAACTGATGCAGCGCTACTCCAAAAATAATTTCTGAAACCATATCACTTATCCCTGAAACACCAGAACATGCATTCACTCACCAGTGGGGCCCGTATCACTGTGAGCTACACACACACACACTTCTACCAACTCTCTAGGGATCAGTGAATTTCAATGGAGAGCTACTGTAGCATAGCGAAATGTCTAAATTGAAACTAAACGTTCATACTATTTACATCTGCAGTTTTAGAGAGTTACCATGGTTTTATCATCAGGAAAAATGGATTTAGACATATCGCCATACGGGTCGATGGGTCTGAAAAAATTAGGTGTAGGAAAACTCAAGACCAGCTTAATTCTCCATTTATCTAATTTTTATTAAAGCAAATTTAACATGTCTAAAAGTTTATTTTCTTTATTTATTTATTTATAAAATCTTCAAATGACATTTTATCAAAAGTTTAGTCCAAAACAGTTAACTTCATTTATTTTAGAAAATTTCAGAAATAAACGTTAGCATTTTAGGTTCAGAACGCAAGTATTAGCAAAAGACAGATAGTTCCCAAAATCCATTCTCCTAACCTCCCTAACTAAAATCCCTCACTAAAGTACATTTCCTGCAAAGAAAAATAAAATTCAGTTAGAGTCTCACGTTTCAGGAAAATCAGCAGTCCAGCAGCATTTCGGGTAGAAATTAAGAAGAAGTTTTTTACTCGGTAAAATAAGCACTTTTTATACCTTTTTCACTAGCTCTATCTACCTAAAAGAGTAACTTTTAGAGAAAAGTCGAGTCCTGATTGGTCAATTTGGGGGTGGATGAGGATAACCTCATCATCACATTATACATTTTCTCCCTGTCAGGGTTTTTTTTTTATGTCCCCATTGTCTTTAATAAGCCGGCCTAGTCGAGTTCCTTAATTTGTAACTTCAAGTAAAGTTCCCACGTTCAGAACCATTGCTCTCATCACTTGGCAGCCATCTAAACTTCCAGGCCACAGCGGCCTTGAACTGCCTTCCGTACAGGCCCAAGCAGCTCGCATTCATTCTCATCTCCTCTGCTGCGCACGCGCTCTGCCTTTTGCTGTCACAGTAAACCAGTGACTCCATTTTGTCACAGGCCTCTCGAGCCAGAATGGAAACTATCATAGAAACAAACACAAATAAACGTTAATTTAAGAAAAGTAGCCTTTCTGTTTACCTCCCCCTTACTAAGGTTTTCCCTATTAGTAAATACCTAGCAAATAAGGGACATTTATGCGTGGTACACTCACTTAGGTCCAATTTCTGGCCACAAATACATAGACAAAAGCACATTTATGCTTCATTCCATTATATCAATGCAGCATATTAGTACAGGACACGACAAAATTACATAGTTAGTTAGTTATAATTGCAACATAAGCAGAGATTAATTCCCACGTGTATGTGTATGTCCAACTTTAAAAAAAATGTTTTAATTTTTTTTATTCTAGGTTGATTAGTCTCATGCATCACTCCATTAGTTCAGATTACACGTTATCGAAGTGTGACTTCACAAGGGGTACACAACATTTTGTTTCTCACCTTGCTCCATCACAGGCATTTTTAAGAGTCAGTGACATTAGTGCCTGGCATAGACAGTATCAGATACCTACCTCACCAGCTCTCAATGACATAATTTTCTCCCAGTGGATCTGCTCTTTATTAATCACACTAAAACTGCATGGACTCAGTGGCGTAGCTAGCAGGGGGTGGGGGGGGTGCGGTCCGCCCCAGGCGGTACAATTTTGAGGGCGGCCGTGCGGCACTGGTGCATTCCTGCCAAGTATCACGCAATAGGTGCTGCGCCTGGGCCCCAGGTCTGCTGCTCGGAGGACGTACTGCAGCAGCTGCTTGCCGGGTTGAGTTCATAAATAGTTAAGGAGCCATGATCTGCGCTCAGCTCTGAGGCAGCTGAGAGCGCTATAGTGTAACAATTCTGCCCGGCTGTAATGTGTCGTGCCTGGCTCCAGGCTGCTATAGCGGCGCGCTGCGTGGTTTACACACACTAAGGGGTCGATTCCGATTTGGGAAAAACCGCTCCGAATAGCCGTTCGGAGCGTTTTCCCGTACAAATCGTACCCTGCAACGTCCCGCGTACGTACGTTGAAGTACGATTCGTACCAAGAACCGGACTCCGTACGAATCGTACAGAGACCGTACGACTCGAATCCCCCTATGAGTCTCCGTCGGAACACGCTGTACGCGACATCTGTAAGGCTCGCGGCTGGTTTATACGACCCATCAAGTACGATACGTGTCTGTTACGCACCGTACAACCCTTTTTTTACGGGAGCTGAAAACAGCTGGAACAGGTACGGAACACCCCCCCCCCCCCCCGGGGTACGGTGCATACCCCCCATGATCGCTGGGGTACGCCCCGTACACCCAGCATACATGGGGTACGGTGCATACCCCCCATGATTGCAGGGATACGCACCGTACCCCATGTACGCTGGGTGTACGCTGCGTACCCCTGCGATCATGGCGGGTACGCACCATGCCCCATCTACGCTGGGTGTACAGGGCATACCCCTGTGATCATGGGGGGTACGCACCGTACGGTGTGTACGTGATTGTGCGCTTTTCCGTATGAATTGCCCTTAGCTGACGTGGACCGTAAGGATCGCATCCTGATGCCCCGGTCCGGATCGTACTCGTCGGGTCGTACGGCGTGTGTACGAATCGTATGGAGAGGGCTCCAGATACGATTTGTACGGACAATTTTTTTACCGGATCAGAATCCACACCTAACTGTTGCCAATTACCCGGGGGAGGGGGGAGCGGCACCTGCCCTCTCTGCAGTGCTTGCTGTCAATCACTGTGGCACGCGGTTTATAATCCGGATGTGACCGACCGTCCTGTCCGGAGGAAGAGGAAGTGAGGCAGAACGGCGGGGGACTCAATCTGAGTCAGTCCTCGCCAGGTGCACAGTGCTGACAGTCGTGGTTCTGCGGTGCCGCAGCGCCGCAATAACCCCGGGCTTGCCGCCTTCACAATTCATAATTACTTGTCAGTTGTCAGCCCAATTTCACCAAATTATATCATGCAGAACCCCAGTCCATGGGGAACTAAGAACAAAATGAGCTGCTGGCAGAGTACAGACAGGAAGACGAGGTGGCCGAGTGGTTAAGGCGATGGACTGCTAATCCATTGTGCTCTGCACGCGTGGGTTCGACTATTTTTCTATACAGTGTTTAAAACCACGTTCCTGGAAAGAGAATAGTGCTTAACTCGCTGCTCGACAACTCCAGTACCTCCCGGCGCTGAAGACTTTAAAGTGGTGCAAACACTTTATCATGAGATTATGGCCAAATCACTTAATCTGTGCCAAAAACAACAAAACTTTCTGACCTTGTGTAATGTAAGCTCATGTAAGGCGCTTTAATGCCCTTAGGCCGAGTCAGCTCTCCAAAATTTTCAAATTTTTTGTAAATAGTTCGCGCTATATATTAAAACAAGCATTTACAATGTAATGGTCTCGGCATTATTAAATGTAGAGCTATTGGCATTGCCCATGACTTTTTTTTTAATCATAAATAAATGGCATTGTCATTTACATTGCCAATAGTTTAATCGTTAAATAAATGGCATTTTCATTTACAATGCCAATAGCTTAATAGCTCGCAAATGCATGACCTATAGCATTTACGCCCACACAGAGCCACACACACAAAGCCACCCACACACCCACACACAGACTACACACACACACACACACACAGACTACACACACACACACAGACTACACGCACACACAGACTACACGCACACACAGACTACACACACAGCCCACACAGCTCTCACAACCCACACAGCTCTCACAGCCCACACAGCTCTCACAGTCCACACAGCCCACACAGCTCTCACAGCCCACACAGCTAGGAAATCCCTAGAAAACCAGAGGTGTTCTCTCAGAAGGTACCCCTCGAAAAGAAAGAGGGTACGATATGATATAATAAGGAATGTGCAAAAAAATGAAACAGTTTGCTGAAGGCACACAAGTGATAAAATTAAGTTCTCAACGGAGCGACAACTGACAAGAGAGGGCTGCGACTCCTGGAAGAAGCCCAGCGAGCACAAATAGAATATCGCTAGGGGTACCTGATTAGTGCTATCTTTTCCGTTATCATATGAATATTTACTTTGGTTGCGGAGTCGCCGGCGTTGGCTTAGCGTGACCGCCAAGAAGTTCATTTTAGGCAGAGGTTGACAGGGCTGAGGAGCATTAAATACGTTGTACTAATCAGCTCCTTCAGAAAAATACTGTTTTACTCCGACTCATAATCACATTAAATCATGCTGCAAGGTTTTCTCCGTTCACAATTCTCCTTTGAAATTCCATCGGAGCTTATCACCTCTGGGTTCTAGCTGCTGGAAGCCTGCCTCCCTCCATTGCACCAAGCTTAGTGATATATTCTCTTAACAGTAGCATGTCCTGAAGAGTAGCAAAGGCAAGCATAAGGGGCAACCCGTGATCCATCCTTTTGAAAAGGCAAAGCAGTATTCCCCCGCTAGCCCAGAGGGGCATTATACTCCCGTCTCAGACATGCCCAATGATCTTGAATTTGGAGAGAAATACAAAAATCACACCAAGCGGGGTCATAGACTAGGCGCATCGCTCACATTCGCACAGTACCTGCTACTCAGGTAAGCCACCGTTACACAACCAGACTGTTGTACAACAACCTTCTTTCTCTTCCTTGTTCCACGCAGAGCCAAGTCTGTTTACGGCGGAAGTGACGTAGACCGGGTGTAAGGACTAGAGGCGTGGAGAGGACCTAGCGAGGGAGGGACCACAACTGAGAGGACATGCCCGTCTCCCTCACTTCCGAGACTCCAATCTGTCACGGAGCTCAAAGTTTATCAGTTAGCGGTCTAGAATGTTCCAGTAAACGAGTCTGACAAAAAGGGGAGTCAAATTCATGGATAAAACATTTTTTTTAATACACCAATTACTACATAAACAAGGCGTACCACGTGCTGTGGCGTCAGAAAAATTTCATTGGTCCTAATCCACACCGGGGCTAACAAACGGAATGGTAACTCCATCCCCGATACAAGTAGGTTACGATTCAAGAAAGTAGTCTACAAAATAATTACGTAACAAGGAATGGTGGATGGACTGGCAATGTGCCACTCTATCAGCCAGCCCAGTATGCTGATTCTATTGGCCTCAGAAGGATGAATGGCTGAATCCAGCAAGACACAGGACCGCTTGTGTCTCAGCTGTGTCTGGTGAAGATAACAAAGAACAGGAGTATTCAGAGAGAGAGGGGAAGGAAGAGAAATACAGTAAAGTAGAAGGAAGGGAGAGAAAGATGGGGAGAGGGAAGGAAGAGGGGGACAAGTAGGAACAAAACGAAAAGAGATAGAGGGAGGAAATGCAAGAAGCGGGCAGAAGATGAAACATGGGGGAATGAAGAAAAGAGGTAGCTAAGGAGAGAATGAGGAAAACGAGAAGTAGGGGCAGATAGAAGGACTGCTGGGCAGAGAAGAGAGCAGTATTAGCGAAAGCTGGGTGCCGCCTCATATAGCGCTAGATGTGCCAGATCTCCCGCAGACACCCCGGAGATGAGCCTCTCTGGGCCCGTCACTAGCGTTGGAGTCCCTCCCGGGGGACTCGAAATGACAATTGGGCCCCTGAGCCTCTCTGGGCTCCTTCAACAACCAAATGCTGCCTCTTCGATGGAGCCCCCTCCTGGGGACTCGAAGCAGCTATGGCCCCCAAGAGCCTCTGGGCTTGAACAGAATGCAGCCTGAGCCTCCCCTGCCCGTGCACACTCACCGGACTCTCAGGCGGAGGCTCCTCGGTGCAGGCGGCGTCCTCCTCCTCCCCCGGTCCTGCTCCTGGGACCGGGTGCTGGCAATGGCGGCGGGCGGGGCTCTCTTCCTCGGGGGAGCCCCTCGGGGGAACCAACACGCTCCCTTACCCTCTCCAGGCGAGCGCACCGTGCGCAGGGTAGGCTTCTGCTTGCTCCGGTGCTTAAACCGGCCGCGAGTCTTCGGTGGGAGGCGGGGTAGGCTCCCGCCCTCCTACTTCCGGTTCCGGTTGTCCTGCCCCGGCCTGCCTGACTTCCTGGTCGCGGGCCGGCGGCGATAAGGGAAATCTCGCCGGGTGGGCACCAGCTTCCCAAAATAAAGCGCTCTGTATTTTAACGCAGGGGGACTGGACACGCTGGGGGACGGGACACGGGGGGGACGGGACTGGCGCGGGGGGTTAAAAAATACATTTTTAAAAAAAAGAAAACTTACCTGACTGCCCGTGTCCGCGTCAGAGCAGAGGAAGCGGCTCTAGTGTGGGTGGAAAGCGGCAGCATCACCTTACTCGGCGCCGGCTGGGCAACAATGGCTGCCTCAAAGCTTCTGAAATTTTTTGGATTTGGGGGCGTGTTTTGCTGTCCTGAGTGACGGACGACGTCACAAGCTAAAGAACAGCAAAACTTACACCCCCAAATCCGAAAAAGACGGGGCTTGTTTGGAGTGACTCACTTCTCTTCCAATGGCTGGCCTCTGTTTAGGAAGCCAGCCAATGGAAGCGAACGGAGCTGAGAGGCGTGTCTAAACTGCCCTACTAACTGACATTAATTCTCCGGACCGGAAGCTGCTTCGCAGCTTATAGGTCCCGAGACCTAAAAAGGAAAATCACATGTCTCTACAGAAGAACAGAGACTTTAAGGGTGTGTGTGTGGGGGGGGGGGAGGTCAATGCCAGCTACGAACAGCCAGCTTAAAACGTGTGCAAGGGCTGCCTCTGAGCCGAGCCTGTGGAAGTGAACTAAGAGAGAACCAAGACAGCTCACACACACACCAGCCTAGCACACGGTCCAGATGTTATCACTGATACGTCCATTGCCCAAGTCATCAACATTTAAGATCAATGGTGCATGGGCGGGCATACAGACCTTCAGTGCACATAACTTCATCATGGTTGCACAACTTCTCTCCATTTTATGGAAGTTTCCTTCTGTTTTATAACTGCTAGTCCAAATACTGACATTTCTCCATGTGCTCACTAATAAAAATACAAATCGCCCACTATTCTTGGTCTATGGCAGATCGAAAAATCCCCCCAGGTTCTCTTTCATCTCCCCTGTGGGAGCTGTCAGGGTTTGGTCAGCGAGCAGAGTGTATTCCGGGTGGGCGAGGGATGATAATATGGAAAATGTGTACAGAAAAGGGTGCACACTTCAAACGTAAGGATCCTACTGAACGGTTTCATTTTTATAGCGCTTCATACTACATACATTTTATAGCGTTTCTTGATGAGGTGCCCAAGGCTTCCAAGAGGTCTAGTAATGGTCTAATCCGTTGTTGCCTATGGGTAATAAAGTATACAGATTTTAGATTGTCCTATGCGGTAACTGCATTCTTTCTTCCCTGGGGCAGGGGTGACACCTGAATGTGTGTTGGGCTGGTCTCCGGGGTGACCACAGGCTATCAGTCTAGATAATTCAATCCGCCAGACTACTGCCCTCGCACAGGGAGGCACATTTTACACAAATTAAGATAGGCAACTAAACATGCAAAACACAGCCATGTTTCAGAAGGAACAAAAACAATGTGTCTATAATTAGATTCGTGCGGAAGAAGCCAAAAAACACCACTCAAAGCGCTGTATTGTAACACCAATAATAGTTGTAAACGCTACACAAATCACTCCATAAAATGCTTGGCTCCACGCGAATAGCTGGTAGCGTTATACGACTGCCAATAATATATAAGATGTTATACACAAAAACACAGTGGGTGCTTGACTAGTAAGTAACTCACTCGAGTTCTATGCAGTGATCGCTGCTACGAACGAAGTGTTTTCCAAATTACCCACACACTCTCATACATCCCATGTAGGTGACATGAAAACGTATGGGTTTGGAAAGAGATCCGAATTAAAACAAAACATTGCACAATAAAACAAACTCCACATTTATATTTTTTTAAAAGCTGTGTGTGAACATAGGGGACTGTCCCGTGCCTCCCACGGCTCGGGGATATTAAAATGCACACAAGGAAAGATCGTTACGGCATGAAAATGAGCTCCGCGTCGCAGAGGGAGAGGCCGCGGCACCAAGATAAAGGATGTTTGTGTAACGCGCTCATATGACAGCCAGGGAACAAAAAGAAGAAAAAAACACCTGAGATCAGCGTGGTCCTTTGACTGCACTGCCAGCAGCCTGCGGAGGAGTGCAGGAAAGTGTGGCAGAAGGAAGGGGGGGGGGTTGCACTGCTTGAACCTTGGCATTCCACTGACCCCCACCCCAGCGAGACCTGAGGAGCCGGTGGCATTGCCGCCTCGCGTGCTTGTGCGGCGCTTCGAGGCACCCCTTCATGTTCCACAGACACTCGTCACAGCTCGCGCGCCAGTCCTGAGGTTTCACTGAAAAGACAAGAGCTCATAAAGCACACATTATACTTGAAAACAGCCGTAGTGACAATTACCTGGGGGCAGAGAGAGGGCCTTGGGTGCCGCACTAACAAACAGCCTAACACAATGTATCTGCCTGGAGCCCACACAGCTGCGTGACAATGCATGGTTTTCAAAAAGTTTGGAGAAATTGATCTGTAACCCTCCTTTCCACAAAAGAGGGCACGAGGAGTGGCTGTATCCACTTCCAAGAGGCAACGCCGACAATTATAGTCGCTGCACATCCCCAGACAGTGCCTACATTCGCCAAATATTCACCATATTCGAGCAACCTTACTCTGCACCGAACTTCTTCATTCAATCACGTGTGTGCGCATCCACCCGAAGAGCCCATCCGTGCATGCAGCCGGACCACCCACAAGCTACTCACACATTGGCTATATTCAATCACAACCATCCACCCAGGCGTGCAGTCCAGTCGCGTGCAATCCCCCCTCGTTCACCTTCCGCTGCCCACCTGCGCGTGCAGTCACTCCTGGGACCGGGTGCTGGCAATGGCGGCGGGCGGGGCTCTCTTCCTCGGGGGAGCCCCGCGGGGGAACCAACACGCTACCTTTCCCTCTCCAGGCGAGCGCACCGGGCGCAGGGTAGGCTCCTGCTTGCTCCGGTGCTTAAACCAGCCGCGAGTCTTCGGTGGGAGGCGGGTAGGCTCGGGGACGGGACACGCAGGGGGACGGGACACGCAGGGGGACGGGACACGCAGGGGGGTGGGACACGCGGGGGGGTACTGGCACGGGGGGTTAAAAAATACATTTTTTTAAAAAAGAAAACTTACCTGACTGCCCGTGTCCGCGTCAGAGCAGAGGAAGCGGCTCTAGTGTGGGTGGAAAGCGGCAGCATCACCTTACTCGGCGCCGGCTGGGCAACAATGGCTGCCTCAAAGCTTCTGAAATTTTTCGGATTTGGGGGCGTGTTTTGCTGTCCTGAGTGACGGACGACGTCACGAGCTAAAGAACAGCAAAACTTACGCCCCCAAATCCGAAAAAGACGGGGCTTGTTTGGAGTGACTCACTTCTCTTCCAATGGCTGGCCTCTGTTTAGGAAGCCAGCCAATGGAAGCGAACGGAGCTGAGAGGCGGGTCTAAACTGCCCTACTAACTGACATTAATTCTCCGGACCGGAAGGTCCCGAGACCTAAAAAACTAAAGCGCGAATAGTGAAGTCAGCGCGAGGGATTTGGAGCGCTTTACATGAGCACCAGTTAGTTACATTACACACACATTATTTATTTATTTTTTGTCACGAGGCGCTAAAGTGATTTGCTCAGAATCACAGTATGTTATTAAACGCCGAGACTCGATCCTGCTTTCCTGTTCTGTACCAAATTAATCCAATAACTTAATTTTCTCTCATTCCTCCATTCATTGTCCTACCGGCGACAAGCTTTATCACCCTCATTTTTTAATATTTTTTTACTCGTGTACATAATTGTCAATCTTATTTTACCGTGCTTTGTAATTATGCACTCATTATGAGCCTTAACAGGTGCCAATCCCACACATGGCCTCGAGATGTCGCTGTGCTACACCCGGTATGTGAAGTCCCGAAAGCCCCTGACTTGGAACGCCAGGCGAACTGCACACAATAGACAACTCCAGGTAACACCAGCTGTGAAACAGACAGAGGTTTCACATGGAACTCACCGTTTAGGGGTCCCTGCTCATACTGTCACCATATGACCCATAATAATGCAATCAGGAGCTGTCACCCAGCTTCTATCTTCTGTGTATAATTTGCTTCTCGCGCAAATCACAGTGAATGAATGACTGTAATTCTTCCTTTTTTCATTAAATTTTGCGTGAAATTTTATTTTCGTTATAAGAAGAAGGGTCGTCTTAAATGTAACTTTAAAAATAAATTTTTAAAAAACCACATTTGCATCAGAAGCACGGTAAAAAAACAACCGTCCCTGGGTGGGCTTGAACCACCAACCTTTCGGTTAACAGCCGAACGCGCTAACCGATTGCGCCACAGAGACTGCGTGTAATGAGGATTTCCGATCACTTTGTGTAGGAAAGGATTGCTACTCTGTAGCACAATATTTTGTTTGTGGGTATATGCATTGTGGTAGCGCAGTAATCATTACTTTAATTATCTGAACTACACCACATACGCCATAGAATGGAATGTTTATGCCCTAGTCTTCATGTTCAGCACAGGGGTTATTCGGTGGGGACGTTGTAAAGGTGTTTTTCTGTAGATGGTTGGGAGCATTTTTGGATTTGAGTGAGTTATTGTTAACCTTCACTTGCCAGTAAAGCCCCAGCAGTTTGTTTGATGGTTTTTGTCATTGCAGATTTCAATTGGACTTCAATTAATTTTAAGAAGGTGAATCAACCGCTCACAGGTGTGGTCTCATGAATGTCAGATGCAGAGATCTCAGGCCCAAACTTGTCTCTTTTTTGTCTCAGAGAAAGCATGGAATCGGTGCACAATCACTAGAAATGGCCACCGGAGAAGAGCCTGGGGTGGAGGGTGTTCTTGTTGGTAGTCCCTCGAATGCTCCTTGCGTGAAGAAGTCTGACTATACAGGAGGGGGCGTGGATGGAATTGGTGGAGGGACACCCCACCTGTTCTAATCATAAAGCCAGCATGTTGTGTGGTCAATGGGGAAGTCTGATTTCCTTAAGCACCTTTCCAGGGCTCTGCAAGATTTCAGAAGTTCATCTGTGCAGGATTTATTGCTCGTCAATCTAGATTAGCATATAGTTAGCTGGGCTTTCTGTTAGGGGTAGGGGTGTCACAGTGCCAGTGCAGTATACCAAGGTGTACAGACCTGCACTGGTGTGCCAGAGCATATATGACAGCGCTGATCTTGCACAGGTTTGTGTCCCACACACTGACTAGTTTCTCAGCTAGCGGATTCAATTCGAGGGGGGTGTCAAATTTGTGTAATTTACTCTTACATAAATAATGCAAAATTTAGGAAGAATTATGACGTAATACCAGTACAATCGATCAAGTGTTCAGATTGTGTTGTATTTGTTGGAAATATGTTTTTTTTATTGAAGGGACATATTTATGTAGCTTTTGTTGACCCTAGGGCAGCTTTTGATTTAGTTTTGCAGGATCGTTTATGGGATTGTTTGTTTGAAATGGGACTACCAGTCTGCTTACTCGAGCAGAATAGAAGACTGCACTATAACAACTTTGCAAGGATACCCTGGGGTCCGAATGGGGAACTATCTAATCCTGTTCCAATTAGGCAGGGAGTCCGCCAAGGGTGCGTGTTGGCCCTTACTCTCTTTTCCTTATTTGTCAATGATATCCCGGCACATTTAGATGAGAGTCAAAATGACTCACCTAAGTTGAATGGAGAGAGGGTTCCCGCACTCTTATTTGCGGACGATACCATTCTGATCTCGCAAACCCTGAGTGGTCTGCAAAACCTTTTAAATTCCTTCAAATTGTACTGTGACAAGAAGGGTCTAGAAATGAATACAAACAAGACCAAATGTATAGCCCTCAACCCCCACAAATCCTTCAAGGGCCATTTCCTTCCTAACGATCAAAAACTGGAACTTGTATCGGAGTTTTCATACTTGGGCGTCTCTCTTGACTCCAAAAATTCCTGGAAGACACAACTAGAAAAAAGTAAAACTATTTTTAATCACAACACTTTACCCATCACAAGACGACATGGGGCCAGCATAAACAAATCTATTACACCAGCCCTGGAAGTGTTTAAATTCAAGGCACAGGCCGGTGCCTTATATGGTGCCGAAGTGTGGGGTATGAAAGCGGGGAATCTTTTTAAGAAAAGTGAGAACAACTTCTATAGGAGTATCTTGAGATTGCCCACACGCACCCCACTCTTACCCCTTTTTCTAGACCTTAACATGAAGCTTACGGACGATCTTGCAGTACTTCGTCCACTCCTATATTGGGTTAGACTATGGAGTACTCCAGACCTTGCAGATTACAAAAGTGGTATTCTAGAAGTGAAGAACCTTGATGTTTATAATACTAACCCTTGGTTAAATTAAAGCATGTAAAAACTTGGCTTATACAAATTGGTCTTACCCACTTCTGGGAAAATCCTGCACTTTTGACACAAAGTTGCAAGAAGCTTGTAAAGGCAAGATTCTGGTTTTACATCTCCTATAACTCCCTGAATGATAATTCCTGTTGTTCCATTACCAGTAGTTTTTTGAACTTCAAAAATGTACAGCACTTTGAGGAGTTTTTAGATGAGATACAACCCCAGCTTGCAAAAAGTCTGTACCTAAAATTTAGATATGGAATACTTAAAACGAATGTAGCTCTAGCTAGGTGGGAAAAGCTCACCGGGACAATTAAAAGCTTGAACTGTACATGTTGTCAGTCCAACTCAAAAGAGGATGAGAAACAAATATTGTTGTTCTGCACTACATATGACAGAGCAAGGAGACGATGGATAAAGCCCTTGTGCAATGCCCTAGGTATTCGTTCGTACGTGGAAGCATTCAAGATCATCAAGACTGATACTAGTCGTCTTACTGTGTTTTGTGTCAGTAGATTCCTATTGTTTGCAAGTTATTAACGCAAGAAGCGGGGGTTGGAACTGTAGTTGCTTAGCTGGCAATTCGCTATGCAGTGGTTGTGTTGTCCTGATTGCCTGAGGATTATTGTTGAGCCAATTTCTAGGATCATTCTCTATGGAGGGGTATTTTAAAAAGCACACTGTGCTCTCATCTTTACCACGCTAGGAGAGAGCACATCTATTAGTTTTTTCACCCACAGAAATTAATAAAAATAATAAAAATCACTACACTTTGATAGAATCTTTTTGTTTATACATATCTGATCGGAGGGTGATTCTGTCAACACCTCTTCACTTCCTCAATTGTTTTGGAGTTATTCTCTATGGTGCCACCCTAAAAGTTTAAAAAGTTTTTTATCTTTTATTATAACAACATTTTATATTTTAGGTGACTTTTTAAATTCATGAATCAACACTAAATCTGATGAATTGTATTGTATTCCAGCTCCCCAACAGCATATCATGTATGTACTTTTGTACCCATTGTGTAAAATGTACTGTTGTTTTTATGTGTCTTTTATGGCCAAATTGGGCCGAAATAAAGATCAATGATGATGAAAATGATGGGCAATAAGTAGCTGGCATTTGTAGCAATATTTAAGTGCCAAATGCATCCCCATGTCCTTTTGCACGCAAGAAAACATTTCACGCATAAAAGTGCGAAAAACACAAAAGACGCAAACAATAGTTACTCACATTATGTTATTGACATTGCTCCTGTGCATGGAGGCAAGATGGCGGATGCGTTTGCATCCGAGTGAGCAGCTGAACTGCGCCTCGCTGTTGTGTCGCTTCCCATCTGTCGGGTAGCTGATATTTACCTGTCTTTTGGATGCTTGTTTGTTGAAAACACGGTGGATAGCGGGGGCTGCTTTATCTGGGAAATGTGGTTGGATTTATATCGAAATTACCGCCGTCTGTTTCACACTGTTTGGCGTTCTCCACTCGCTACTCCGGACCGATTCGTGTGGCTGGGCTGGGCCAGCGGTCTGTGTGAGGCTTTTCGAAAACTTCGGCCGGAGGCTGCGCCGGACTGCAGGTTGGTTTTGTTGAAGAGTCGGAGACGCTGCCTCGGGATGGCTCCAAAGAATCCGAATGCCAGCATGGTGCCTAAGGTTTCAAAACCAAAGACTCAAGCTGCAATGGCAGCAACAGCGGTTACGGAGGGAAATGCAGTAATTGAAGGATCTCCGGGTGCCGGTATGACTACAATACCAAACACGGAGTCCGATGCTGAAGTGATTGATGCCGGTAGCAGTGCGCAGTCATCCTCTGCAACACTGACATCAACAGTGAATGCTGGGAGTTGTAGGACTGGAGCCATCCCGAAAATACCCGGTATGTTTAAAAAAAAGAACTTAAATGGAAATAATGACGGGCAATGCACAGGCACGAACCCCCCGCAGATTGACGTCTCTAATGTTGATATCGTTGGCACTGGTAATAGAAACGGTATTGGAGTTTCTAAGGGCAAAATGCATGGAGTAGTCCAACTGGGTGTCGTTTCGTTATTACCTGGGACTGAATCAGGGCAGAATGTAGCAGAACGTACCCCAGCAGTATTTACCTGCTAACTGTACATGAAACTTCAGCTAATCCACTATGCCCTGCTGTTATTATAAACCAGGAGTCACTGGCAGTTACTGGGGACACAGAGTCAATTGATTCAGCAGGTAACTTTTATTCAATGTCGGACTTATCCACTGCTTTGGACTCGGAGAGTTTGGATGGGGAATGGAGAGATGACTTAAGTGTCACCAGTTTAACTAGTTCTGTGCAGTTAGAGGATGGGGTGAATTTAGTAATTGGAGAGAATGGGGAGAATGAGACATCCCCTTATGTTAGAATGGAGTGGGGGGCTGAAGAAAACACAGTCCGTAAGGCTCCATTGGTTATTGGTAGACCCACTCCTTCAAATCCAGGGGATGGAAACAGTCAAGGCTCTCCAATTTTAAGTAGTTCTGCTGAAGTAACTTCGGGGGATCAACCTCATGTGCCTGTGATTACTTTAAGCACTCTTTATCAGGTCATGCTCCAACATCGTGAGGAAACTAAAGCTGAGAACTTGCGTACTCAAGGAGCAGTACGAAGGATTCAAAATAATGTGCGGCGAGTGGTTAAAACCTCTAACAAAACATCAGCTAGAGTATTAGAGGCAGAAGGAAGGATTTCAGCGATCGAAGATGGGATCACGCAACAAAAATCTCAGCTCTCTTCCTTGGAAACATTAAGGGAAGATGTCAACTGGAAGCTGGTTGATTTAGAGAACAGATCCAGGTGGAACAATCTGCGAATTTTGGGCATACCAGAAGGGTGTGAGGGGTCTAACGTCAGACAGTTTGTTATTGAGCTCTTTATGAAAGCTTTTCCGGAATTAACTCAGTGGCAGTGGGATCTGGAGCTCCATAAAGCTCATAGATTCCCCTTTCAACAAAAAAAGAATGCCAGCGCTGCCTCTAACATCAAGCCAAGAGCTATACTAATTTGCTTAAACAACTTCCTGGCTCGTGAGGCTTTGTGTGATTTGGCCAGACCTGATCGAAAACGAAAGGGGAAAGGAGTGGAATTTTTTGTCCGTCCGGACTACTGTCATGCCACAGTCCAACAGCACTGGCAGTTTCGTCAACTCATTCCATCTTTTCAAGCGAAAGGAGCTCAGGCCTTCCTTCTTAACCCCTCAAAACTTAAAATAATGCATAAAGAGAAAACATACTTTCTAACCTTGGAGGGTGCGGCGAAGGACCTATTAGCGTCTATTTAATCTCACTCTATACTGCAAATCATGAACTGATTTCTCAAATCTGTATACAATTGTCTAATGCATTACTCCTAGGTTTTTTTTGTATTTTGCTTTATGACTACTTAGTTTTATGACTCTGCGTAGGTTGATAATTAAGGAGATGGGAAGCAATCCGCGAGATGCATTATGCTTCTATGGCCATCACTTTCTGGGTCCTTTCAGTCCCTTTGCCTTCTGTGGGTGGGGTGCTGGGTGGGTGTGGAGGGTGGGAGGGGGGGCACTAGAGGGAGGTTGGGGTGGTTCGGTGGTGGGCAAGTAAGGACAGAACTCTTTGTTTTAAGATAGGCATTGGACGTAATATGTCTAGTAGACTTTTCTCTGCTATAGGGACGGTAGAGGTCAATAGAGCCAGAGTTGTTGTTTTTGATTTACTGCTTACTAATCAATTAAAATATCAATATGGGTAAATTAAGGATATGTTCATGGAACATCTGTGGCCTTAATTTTAGGAAAAAAAGAGGGATCTGTTCACAAATAATTCAGCAAAACTGTAATATGAACTGTATGCTTTTTATCTATGCACTGGCTCTTTTTACCGTTTTTATGTATATGTATTGCTTTTTAAGATATGCATCATATCGAAATAAAGCCTAACTGAACTGAGCAATAATTCGGAGTATGAGGATAGATTTATTATGCTTACAGGAAACACACCTGACATGGAATGACAGACGATGGCTTAATGATCTAGGCATGCAGGTATTGGGGTGCACTCGTCAAGGTACCACCACAAGGGGAGTGGCAATCCTGATGAAAAGAGGAGTGGGGTGCTGTAAACGCACTAAAACTGATCAGTATTGTAGGTGGGCAATAAGTGAAATCTGTATAGAGGGTAATCCCTGGACTATTTGTTCGATCTATGGCCCAAATTTGGACGATCCAGACATGATAAACTTTCTTAGTATAGAGTTAGCCGGCTGGCCCGCTCCCTTAATATTATGCGGAGATTTTAATATTCATCTCGAGGGAGACTTTGATATTAGGAGCGAGTCGATCCATGCAGGGTTAAAAAAAAAAGACTGATAAAGCGATAAGAGGCTTAGTAAAGGAATTTGGGCTATGTGATGTTGGTTTGCTAAAAATACTACTGCGCCGGGCTATACTTTCTTTTCTGCCCCTCATCAGAAATGTGTCTGTTTGGACTATTTCTTTGTTACTTCCCGACTTATTAGTAAGATTATGTATGAGATATTTCCTAAAATAATATTGGATCATAATCCCATAGTGATAGAGATTAAAATAGAGCTGGATTCCTCGTCTAATGGGAGCTCATGGACGTTTGAGCGAAAATTGTTGGCAGACCCATCATATATTGAGTATATGGGTAAATGGATAAAGGAATTCTTTGAGTTTAACCGAGGGTCGGCCTCAACCCAAATTGTATGGGATGCTTTTAAAGCGGGGGTACGCGGGGAGACTTTATCCTATTCAATTAATAAGCAAAGAACTTCCCGGGATAAATTGGCTTCTTATTATAAGGAAGTGCAGGAGTGGGAAGCCAAACTAGTAATAGCTATTAATTCCTCATAAGACATTGAACATATCAAATCAAGTCTTTCCATACATAAATCTAGGCTATACGAGATTTTCGCTATGAAATTAGCCGAACAGGTGGCAGTTGCTCGTTCACAAGTGTATGAAGTTGGGGAAAATTCAGGAAGTATTTTGGCTAAAAAGATCAAGCAAAAAGAAGCATACAATTGTATTAATAACATACAGGACGAGGCGGGACAAACTCATCATCAACCGGATGAAATTTTAGAGGTTTTCCGATTATTGTATAGTAAATTGTATAAAGAGGAAGTGTCAACCGACTCACCTGAATGTATTTTAAACTTTTGTGGTCTTGGAAATATCTCTAAATTAACCACTGCACAGGCGGCAGCGCTAGATTTAGACATTACATGGGGAGAAATAGATACGGCTATTCTCTCCCTCACGGCCGGTAAGGCTATGGGACCGGATGGCATTCCGCTGGTGTTTTACAGGGTATTCCGTCATGTGCTAAAACAAGATTTGCTTTTAACTTTCTTAGAAGCTCAGAAAGGGATAGCACCAGTATCTTGGTGGCAATCGATTATCATGTACTTTTTCAAAAAAGACAAGACCCCTCTCCTTCCATCCTCCTATAGGCCTATCTCATTAATCAACGCTGACAGCAAGATATTTCCAAAAATCTTAGCCTCCCGAGTCGCAGGTATAATCTCATCAATTGTGTCACACTGGCAACACGGTCTTATCCCTAATCGGGATACTACGGACCATGTTCGGCTTGTGATTGCCTTAATGGACTGGGCTCACAAGACTAAGACGGCACTTGGTATTACCCTGTTGGATGCCGAGAAGGCATTCGACAGGGTAGCCTGGTCGTATCTTTGGGATTTGCTTTCACTGAAGGGCTTTGGTCCTCAGATGATTTTAGCTTTAAAAGCTCTTTATGCTTCTCCAATGTCATGTATTAAACTTGGAGGGAAAAAATCTGCCCCTTTTTCTATCTAACGCGGTACTCGACAGGGATGCCCTACTTCACCACTTTTGTTTGCCCTTTATATAGATATTTTTTTAAATAAATTGAATCAAGTGGAGGATATTGCACCTGTACAAGTTGCACGCACTAATTATAGAGCTCTCGTCTATGCGGACGACATAGTAGTGACCACAACAGACATTCAGAGGGTATTGCCAATAATAGAGGATTTGGCGATTCAGTTTGGAGCCTTTTCAGGTTATAAACTGAATATATCCAAAACCCAAATTTTATTCGTTGGTCAGAATCCGCCTGCACAAATTAAAACAGTGGCAGTAGCGACATATCTGGGCATTAAAATTGCATCTCCAATATCTGCTATTCCAGAGTTAAACTTAAACACCTTGCTGAAAAAAGCAAATTCCTCGCTCGAGCGCATTGATCATCTTCATTTATCCTTATACGGCCGGAATAACGTTTTAAAAATGATGTTATTTCCCAAATTGTTATATATGTTTCGAACAATCCCTCTTGAATTTCCCCTTAGATGTTCTAAACAACTAGAAAGGATGGCAGCTAGATTTTTGTGGGGTTATAAACGCCAGCGTAGATCATATAAGAAGATGATGTTTCCAAAGGTCAGGGGAGGGTGGGGTATCCCGCATTTTTTGTATTATTATCTTGCAGCTGTAATGCAGTTTATCAGTCCGCTGATAATTGGTGTAAATGCATGAATCCCAGTGAGCCATTCACCATCAATATATGAATTCGCATTGGGAGAGGAGTGCCGCGGATGTCTGGTTAAAAACATAGAGCCTAGCTATTTAAAAAAACTAAGTTCAAGATAGTAAAAGTAGCGTATGGGGCATGGAGAATAATTAAGCGCCAATTAGGAATTCAGAGAATCCAGCTGTACACACCTTTTTCAGCACCATGCATTCTCCCCCCAGTCTTTAAAGATTATGTTATGATTAGATGGCGTAACTGTGGAATTCATTGTGTGGGTGATCTGTGGCAGAACGATCAGCTGATCTCTTTCGCGGAGCTTCTAGATAAGTATAATCTAACAAGTAATGATTACTTTAAGTATTTGCAGGTCCATAGTTTTTTCAATACTTTACCTGTACAGGAACGTTCTGGCTTGCGGAGGATTCCTCTTATTGACAGCATGTTCAGTAAAAAATCGATAGGACATTATTATAACTTACTTATCTCTTTATGTTCAGATGATATAGAGGCTCACCAAAGGAGATGGGCTGAAAAGTTGGGTACTGATGTTATTCAGTTAGAGGAATCTATTGTACTGGCGAACAGCATCTTGATCACTGGCAGATCACGCTCACAGCATTATATGGCCATTTTTGACTATATTATACGCCCTCAAAAATTTCCAAATGGGGACGACTGTGGGCACATCATGCAGTAGATGTGGGGTGTTTGTAGCTGATGCATTACATATGTTTTTTCTGTGTCCTCAGTTATCTTTATTTTTCTCTGCTATTCAGACATTTCTGACAGTATTGTTTGGGTCTACAGTTATTCTGACAGGGGAAGTAGTTCTAATTGGGGTAACTTCTGATACATTAGCGGAAGGGAAGAAAAATGTATTATTTATTTGTATGGCATTGATACGGGCATGTATCATGCAAGAATGGATTAATCCAGTTCCCCCTTCTTTTGACACTTGGAGAGCCCGCCTTTTAGCTACATATAATATAGAAGCGGCCATATATAGAACGAAGGCCCGGAAAAAAGAGCTTTAGGCATGAACATTTGGGCACCGGTTCGGCAATGGATTCAAGGGGAATTGGATTAATTATACGGCGTCTTTGGGGTATATTAAATATCCTGCTAGTATTTTTTTCTTCTTTTGTTTTTCTCTCCCAGTCTTTGCTGCTGATTATGAAAAATGTTACCCTGTGATGCTTTTTATCTCTGTGAACGGTTTTTGACCTCTGTTTTTAGGTTTCGCCTGGCGTCAACTGCGCAGCAGTGTTCGCGCAGGCGAAATCTTTTGAGTTTCAGTATGGGGCTTTAACCCGCCTCTCTGTTCCATTGGCTAGCTCCATAAATGGAGGCTAGCCATTGGAACAGAGATGCGTCAGTCATTGTGGGAGGAGATTCGTGGGCGTTCCGGTGATTTTTTCGCTCTCCGCCTCTTTTCGTATGTCATTGCGGCGGTGGGCGGTATGTTTTTTTTTTTTACAGCATGTTTTTGTTATTTCTTCGAAGATGGTGCCCGGGCGGTAACTTACTTGCGAAGCTCCGCATTGTTCCGTCTTAGTAAGGTTGTGCATTTCTCAGCAGTTCCCGGGGGTTGGCGCACTTTGTAGCGCTCTGGTACGCTCCGTGCAGCTTCGAAGACGGGCCCTACTAAACCTCACGCACCTAGCGTGAGTCGGCGTTCGGTGCGGACACTGTGAGCTCTGTAGTACGATGCTCACCCGGCTCTTGGAAGCAGCAGAACGTTGAGAACCAGCTCACAGCATACAATGAGGCGTACCAGCCTCGGGGCCACAGCAGAACATTGATTACAAAGGCGCTGCAGTCACCATGTGCTTTGAAGTCACGAGGAGACCGGGGGCTCAGGGTTCCACTTCCTCCTTGGGTTTCAGTGAACGCCCCCTGAATGCTGTGAGCTGGTCACTTGGTTCCTTCAGCAGGGTTGGGCCAGCGCCTGTGTTTGCCTTCACCAAGTCTGTGTTGTCGTTCGCGTTCAGATAGTCTGTTGACATTGCGTGAGCCCTGGGCACTTCCTGGCCCTAGAATACAGCACCGGGGTCAGGTTTTCACCCCTCCCCTCCTGCCCTGGCCGTAACCACCAGGGCCGTGAGAGAGCAATGCAACAATTCCTCTAAGCGGGGCAGTCCTATATATGATCTCAAACCTACAGAGTTTAATATTCTTTGGCAAGGAAGAGAAATAACTCGTTTAGGAGAGGATGTGACTTTACGGGCAGAGCTGCCGATTGTGGAGCTGGCTGGGGAACTGCGGTAGAGTCTCCGCTTCAGCTCAACACCCTGTGATTCTAGGGGAATCACTTTATCTCCCTGTACCTAAAAAAGAAAACAAAATATGACCCTGTATAATGGAACTGGTGCTCGTGTAAAACAGTTTTCAAGAGCACCCCTCGCACTCGAGTTAGGTCATAAAAGCATCCGGTCTTTCAATGAATATTGCGAGCTCCTCTTAGCTGATGGTATGCAGTGCCACGTAGCTGCCCTGAGGCTTATTCCTAGGAGTGTCTGTGGGGGCCCACGTGCAGTGTGCGCATACTGGAGTAACACTGCAAAGAAGTTGTAGTTTTGTGAAAGCCTGCTCACTTTACAAACCCAAGGGCTGCAGTAGGGTATGGCGGCCATCTTGCTCCTGCTGGGTGTCCTTTCATGTGCCTGCCATACCTTCCAATAGCACTTTCCGCCTCAATATTGCACTTTTGATAGCATCGCTCATTACAGATGCTGCGTTTTGTGTATTGAGACCTGCATAAATGTCACGATCTTAATCAACCATCCAATTCGATGGTTCTTTAGTTCATTTACCTTATTTATTGGAAAATTCGAGTTCCCCTGCAGCCTCGCCTATGTTAAAAATCGTGATCTGTAAGCTGTGTACATACCTCTGCTGCATTGTCATTACACAGTTTTGCTGGGGAAAATGTGACTGTGTTCTGCATTTGTAGTCCTTAACTCGGTTCTTCGAGTCATAATGGTGATATCCCAGTCATGTAGGCTTAAGTGCTTTCACTACATCCGACTGGCGCTATATAAAACTGCCAAAAAATAAATGAAATGTAGAGTAGCCAGCACTACTCTTAAGTACAATAGCATAAGCCATAATGCAAGGAAAATGGCCTCCGAGCACCGTGAGTGGGCAGGCAAAACACTCACAATTGGATTGCAGTAGGTCCTCACACACTCCCAGGCATTGGTGTTACAGTACCTGCTGCTTCACCCGGAACACCCAACCTCTCCTCCGACTGAGTGACCGCCGCAGAGCCTCGCCCCGCCTGTGTGGGTGTGGCTGTGTGAGTGTGTGAGTGTGTGGCTCTGTGTGCGGCTCTGTGTGTGTGTGGCTCTGTGTGTGTGTGTGTGTGTGTGTGTGTGTGCGCAAATGCAATAGGTCTCCCATTTGCGACAGATTAAACTATTGGCATTGTAAATGACAATGCCATTTATTTATCTGTTTTCAAAACCAACACATAAATAAAAATGTTGTCATTTACAATGCCAATAGCTCTAACTTTTGCAAAGGCGAGACCGTTGCATTGTAAATGCTTGTTTTGTGTTGTAATGCCTTTTTTCCCCTCTCTTTTTGCTGTTATTAGATGCGTTCTGTTCTGCTTGCATAAAATGGGGGGAAAAATCCAATAAAGAATTTTTTTTAAAAAAGACATTGTTCCTGTGCTCCTGTGAAAGGATTTTTAGCCGAACAGACTTGAAATTACACAACGTGGCCTAATGGCATAATTTAAGACATTTCATTCAATAATGCATAATGTGAAATGCCGGAAAGTATGTGAGATCATACTGGTATAACAACATTTTTCCCCATGCCTATTCAATTTACCACAACATTTATTCAGAATGGTGAAATGTTGATAGTTTTGTTTCAACCAGGAGACATGCAGTTAATCAGATATGTCAAAGTACAGAACCTGAGGAAATTAAAAGCGGCGGCTGTATCCGCATCGTGGGAGATGCTCATGTGTCATTTGAGCAACGCCAAGGCTATCCATAGTATCAACTATTTCTTGGACATAAGCGATACAGGGTCCATCTTCCTATGTATGCAGGTGGCTCATGAAGGATAAAAACTTGGAGATGGGCACTAAGCATTGCTACAAACCCATAAGCTTTTCAAGAGAAATGATGTGTACATCTTTTGGTAGAGCAAAAGAGGGTTCTCATCGTTCAAGCTCTTTCAGGAAAATAACTTTATTTTTCCTGTCTCTGGCACAAATTGATGCTTGTAAGGAATGTTGGCTCATGGTAGGTTTTCCAGGTGTGCTGAGCCCGAATTATGTCCATGCACGAATAGCTGACTGGATCAAAGGAGCAGTACCATTACAATTGTAAGCTATTGCCTGGATCAATGTACAGATTGCAGTCACTTAACCAATACTGCTAAGTTCCAGAGCTAATAATGATGTCAAATAATTACAAAGAAAAAAAAAATGATAGCTGAGATGATCAAAATAATGTCGGCCACTGGTAATTCCGGGGCATATTACCAACAACTAGCGATAATTATCGCTATGTTGGTTTAGCGGCGATATTTTTATCGCTGAGCTGCGGCGATTTTTATCGCTTAGGAACCCTGCTATTATCAAGGTTTATCTCCTAAGTGATAAAAATCGGCCGAAATGCATGAATATCGCTGAAAAATCAGCGATATTCATGCATTACCGAGCTAATGCTCTTAGCCATGTTATCCTCCTACCATTGGATAACATGGCTAAGAACTGCTCTGGGGCAGGTGTTAGCTTTTGGAGATATTCGCGCTTAGCGCGAATATCTCCAAAAGTCGGTAATAGGAGATAGCGATGTTAGCGACTGTTTCCAGTCGCTAACATCTTGGCACACCCACTTTGCATGTCATTAGTGATAAATATCACTGACATGCAAAGCGGGGCCCAAGATGGTCGCTATCTCCTACTAGCTGTCGCTAACTGGTGTTAGCGACAGCTAGGTAATAGGGAGATAATTTTATCTCCGCTTTCTTGGCTTTTAAAGCCAAAAAAACGGAGATAAACCCCCTTGATAATATGCCCCTCCATATTTTATCACTCACTGCATCCCTCCAAGGATGGAACCAAACTTAGGTAACAGGCCTTGGCCCTGCTCCATCAGGCACAATCCAGACCAAAGGACCAAGTCTTGACCCTCTGAAAGGATCACAAACATCATGTTTGATTTTTAGCCTTGTTGGGCCTCATGAGTGAGGTGCAGCTTTATTCTGGGCAAACCCATAACACTTGGTGTCTTTCATTGAGAAGAATCACAAAGTGAAGGGTTGAATGTGTGAATTAAGCTCAGCCACTGTTACTTTGGGCCCCAATCCAGCATTTCTGTGTGTTTTTGCTCTCTGCGCCACTCCAAACATGGACCAACCTAATGCAAACAACTTTGGCCCTGCTAAAATAAGAACAGTCCTGCTCAAACCAGCAGCCCACATCTGCTTAGAACATGAACACAAGCCAACCTATTAGTGAGAAGCGTGTCGTGATATGGCACAACAGGCACAGGGCCTGCATCTGGATAAACTGGACCAGTTTCCTTCTGGTTGGACCACACCGGTGAGATGCAGTTTAAGTCCTGTGGTCCAATGAGCAATCATTGCCCTCATGACAGGAGAGGCCACGAGGAGCAGAGTCAATGACAATGTGCCTACGGCCCACCAGCTGATTACTAATACACGTTGATTTGTTTTTACACAGTATGTCTTTAAAGAAATCGACAATAAGAAAAAATATGATTGTAAGTTGCACCATCTTACTTTATTTATCGCAAACTGACAATGTTTTAAGATATCTTTATGGGTTAAGGCACCTGGTCTATAATACTGTTAACAGATATCAGGTAGTTACTGCAATAACCAGAGAGATAAAAATGTAATCTGTGGACATTGGTTTGAACGATAAAACAGCGTGAAGGGTTAACTTGCCTTATTCATGGCATTACCTACAACCAGCGTGTCACAGGCTAGTATTCCATTTTTGATAGCTCATCAAGATATATGGGATAAAGTACCTCCTGCCATAGATTAAAAGGCTATTGCAAGTCACCGAGGAGTTGCATTATCATATATAGGAATGAGGCCAAAGGCAGAGTTCCTTATAAGGTTGTGGAACTCTGAAGTGACTTGCAAAATCCTTGGGCAGGGGGTACATTATCCCTTATAGTATATAGTCACACCACTCACCTTTCCCACAAACAATTTACATCCTCGGTACATAGCTCTTTCATGAAAGAGAGAGCATGTTTGAAAACATGAAGAATAAAAATGGAATATTTAATGCAAATTAAATACTTCAATAAAATGGTTAGATATTTGTTGCCAAAAGATATTAGAACCTATTTCATACAAGTCATTTTTTCATCAGATAATATTTGTACGATATGTAGAAATATGCAGAAAGATCCTACATTTTCTATGATTACCTAAAGAGTGCAAACAATGCAATACATATCTTATTTCTGCTTGTCCCTGTACAGCTACAACAACAGCAGAAGAAAGAAAATTAATCTTTTCGTTCTCTGAGCCGCTGCTTTAATTGTGCAGCGTGACCTCCCTGCATTATTATTATTATTATTATAATTAATTTTATAAAGCGCTCAGCTACCCGTAGGTTTCCCGGCGCTAAAACCAAAACGATGAGAGGGGAGAGGCAGAAGAGGATTATTAGATGTTAAATAACCATGTTTTTACCTGTCTACGAAATCTAAGATAATTGGGTTCAGTACGTAACTGAAGGGGAAGGGAATTCCAGAGAGAGGGGGCAAGCCAAGTGAAAGAGCGGCCACCCAGTCTGGCCTTTTTAATTCTCGGGACTGAAAATAGGTGTTGGCCGAATGATCGCAGAGGGCGAGAGGGACAATATTGCTGTACCAAAGAGTTAAGGTAAGGTGGGGCTAGGCCGGTGTTTATTCTGTGCATGATGCAGAGGGCCTTGAATTTTGTCCGGTTTTCAATCCGAAGCCAATGCAGAGTACGGATGGAGTTGGAAGTAGGGGATGTAGCCGGGAGTTTGCACAGTAGTCGTGCTGCCATATTCTGGACAGTCTGCAGCTTGCGGATCACCTCTTTACTGGCTCCCAGGAGAAGGATGTTCCCGTAGTCCAGTCTCGATGTAATTAAGGCCTGGACCACGGTTTTCTGAGTGTCCAGGGGAAGCATCCATATGATCTTGCGTAACCATTTAATGATGGTGATACAGATGGAGGAGGTTTTGATCACATGGTTCTTCATAGTTAGTTGGTCGTCGAAAATGACGCCGAGGTTGCGTGCAGTTTTAGACGGGGTGGGTAAAGTGCCCATTTGAGAGGGCCAGTGTTGGGGTCCCCAGAGGGTGGTGTTATGACCAAACAAAAGGAGTTCTGTTTTTCCCCCGTTCCGTTGCAATTTATTGTCCAACATCCAGGCTGCGATGTTGTTCAGACCTGTGCAAAGGGAAGAGGAAGAGGAGTGAGAGTCAGAGGAGAGAGAGTAGATGATCTGGGTATCATCGGCGTATGAGTAGATAGTGAGCCCGGCTTGTTCCGCAATAGTCGCTAGAGGTCTGACATATAAATTGAAGAGCAAGGGGCTCAAGATGGAACCTTGCGGAACACCATACGCCGATGTAAGGGTTTGAGAGGCAGATGAGGAGGAGAAAACCTGAAAGGTTCGGTTTGAAAGAAAACTAACAAACCAATTGAGAGCTGTACCGGTGATGCCAGAAGATCTAAGGGCATTGATGAGAATAGGGTGGGAAACGGTGTCAAATGCGGCACTCAGATCAAGCAAAATGAGTGCCACGGTTTCCCCCCTATCTACTCGGGATCGGATGTTTTCAGAGACCCCTAAGAGGGTAGTTTCTGTAGAGAAACATGATCTAAAACCTGATTGGGATGGATGTAAAATTCTATTTGCTTCAACATGGGTAGATAGTTGGGAATTGATGTGCTTTTCCATAATTTTTGAAAAAACCGGAAGAAGGGAGATGGGACGAAAATTAGATGGGGTACTAGGATCAGCGTTTGCCTTTTTGAGCAGGGGTACTATCATTGCATGTTTCCATGCAGAGGGTACTGTGGCTTCTCTTAGGGAGGTGTTAAGAAGATCCATAATGAGTGCAAGGGAAGAATTGTCCAACCTTTTTAGTATTTGTGGGGGGAGAGGGTCCAATGGGGAACCGGATTTGATTTTGCTGATGATATCAGAGAAAGTCGTGATGTTAAATGGAACCCATGTATCGATCAGTTGAGAAGCAGTAGAACAGGTTTCCCATGGAGACATGGAATCACAGGAGAGCGTAGGTGTGGATAGTGTGGGGGGGATCGGCTGGGCAGGAATATGGGACTTATCCTCTGGAATCGTACGGTCTGGATGTAGGATTGGGACAAGTGGAGGTAGTGGAGAAGGAGGGGGGGAAGGTTTCTCAAAATTGGAGTAGATGGTAGCAATTTTGGCGACGAAGTATTCAGCCAATGTATTGCATTGTGCGGTATCAAGGCATGGTGGTTTGGGCTGACACAATGCGCCTGATAGCTTCTGTACTACCTTGAAGAGAGCTTTGGGGCGATTTTGTGCCTCCAGGATAGTTGTGTTGACATTTCCCCTCAGTTGCAGGCTGTGGCAGCAGGCATCGTGACATCAGAACTCAACTGTAATAAGTTATTACAGTTGAGCACCGAGGTCCATACTTTATAATAGGAGACTGCAAGTGTTACACGTCTGATTGTAAAGATATTACAGACAGGAGGATATAAAGGGATTGCAGAATCGTATATATTATAAACAATGTAATGCTGGTAGCCGTGTTTAGTGTAGAGGTCACAAATTGTAACCATGGTAAAAAACCTTAGAGGCTTTTCTGCTCAGAGAAAACTCTTGCATGCGACTTAAAAAGCATGCATTTCAATGCTATCAGATTTGTACCCAATATTCCACATTATCCTTAATAATGTGGTGGCATTGATTATAAGACGTTGTAATCATTTATTAAGTACCCAAGAACAACTGTCTGTATTGTTATACTGTTTGGTGTATAAATAGCCTTTATTTGTATAATAATTGACATATCAAGCCAATCATAAACGGGGAGAAACTTCTGTAAACTTGGCCATCATATGTTTGTACACATTGAGCTAGAGACGTGGCATGATGGGTTGAACATTTCCACATTAAACACCAGGGGGCGCTGACAGGAGATCCTGCTTCGAATGAATAATTAAATGAGCTGTTCTAGATCACACATAAGGAAAGGATGAATGCAGCGCTCTGTTTGCACAAACGTGTTTAAATTTATTTACGATCTTTAAAAATAAATAAGAGTTTGTATAAATATTTCCCCAAAAGATTCCGTTGCATTGGCCGGGAATCGAACCCGGGCCTCCCGCGTGGCAGGCGAGAATTCTACCACTGAACCACCAATGCTTGATGTGCTCAAACTGCTTTCAGATATACCGTATCTTATATAGTCTTATTTTTCCTGGGATTTTTTATGAACTATTGCAAGCAGGAGTTGTCAGATGCAACATAGTGAGTTGCTCATCAGTCAAGTGGCTGGTTATCAGCGTGACACCTTCAATCACCCTTAAGTTTCTTTACCCGTATGTATTTTACAACTTAACATTTTTTAGCACATGCAACATTTTTAAACGGGAAAGTACAATTGCCTAAATGCCATTTATTTGCTAGACATAAATCAAAGGGCCGGTTGAAGGTGTCTCACTGGGACCATTTTGCAGCTGTGCGAGGTTTCCCCCTCAGCCCAAATCTTTCCAGTCTTGCTTCTCTGCTCCGCACTGGTTGTAGGTCGCCCCATCCCATCCCGGGGCAACAACACGAAATATCTTCAATAACACTCTTTCACGTCAGCAGTCCCTCCGATTTCTGTTTATGTGCCCCTCCGAGGAGAATACAAACATTTCGAATTTAAGTATTCCATGTTTTAGGAACATTGGAATCTACGCTAGTTGGGCTGTTTAGAATCTCCTGTTCCACTAAAACACGAATTGCGCATCCACTGGATCAACCAGAGCCAGCACCGGCCGTGAACGGATTAAAAAAGATACTTCACCAAAAGAGAACAAACAGATTAGACAATCACCTCTGGGTGCCCGCGCCGGCTTCATGTGAGCCAAAGTAAACCCACTGCCCGACACCCGACACCTTTCTCTCATAGCTGGCCCCTCGCATCTTCAGTACACCGGTCTGTAAGCTTAGCAAAGCATCTCAGTGAAAATAAAATTGTAGCTATAACATCAAAGAGTAATGTTACTGAAAAAAACCTGTGTTCATATTTAAGACCTAAAGACTAAATGCAAAACACTAGATGCATTCCTTACAGCAAAATGTGAAATAAAAATAATGGCTGCGTTGGCCGGGAATCGAACCCGGGTCAACTGCTTGGAAGGCAGCTATGCTCACCACTATACCACCAACGCCTGGCCATCGTGCTTGCTTCAATCTACTTATACAAAGCAGGTACATGAGCAGTCATGCACAGAAAAAGTGTATTAGAATGATCCCAGAGGCAGGCAGATGAACACACTCCTCTCTGCAAAGGCTACAAACCTGCATTATTCAACAATGTAGATTTTTCTAGTATTCATGACGGAAAATCTTAATTTTATTAAAGACACGGAGGCGCGTATTATGCTTTTCTAATCTTGCATTTAATTGAACAGCAGCCAAGATAAGCAAAAACTACAGTTCCCAGAGGGCCAGAGCACAAACTGGGCCATGGGAACGAGAAAAAACGAGAGTGAAATAACCAATCACAGAGGACCAACTAGATAAAGACCCTAACTGACTGCGCAGCTTCCTCTTTTCGCTGGCGAGCAGATCATGGATAGTCATTAAACAAAGGATAAATGAATAAAATTAAGGATATAGCCAGAGTCCAGGAACATAAGTCTTGTATCAGAGGAATCCAAGGAAGAAGACCAAACAGGAGGCCAGGAGGAGGATCCAGGAGCCTCGGAGGTGGAGAACTTGGAGGAGAGGACCGTAGGAGCCGGAGGGTAGATCTCCTAAGATGAAGCCGGTGGCAGGGCTGGATTCGCTGTAGGGAGGGAGAACAAATGTTAGTAAAGTTGCGGCGGGATAATACTCGCCTCCGTGTCTTTAATAAAATTAAGATTTTCCGTCATGAATACTAGAAAAATCTACATTTTATGGCAAGACCGGAGGCTCCTATTATGCTTGTTTTAAGCATATTAACAACATCAGAAGCCACAGTATGAACAGGTTTGCAATAGAACATGCGAAAAATACTGTCATTGGACCAATCTGCTGATCTCAGAATGTCTTCCAAGCGAGAGCCAGACCAAAAGGCTGTAGAAGCCATGGCTCCCCTGGCCGAATGAGCCCCGAAAACGGAGACATCAATTCCGGCAAGAGACATGACCCAACGGACCCAACGGGCAAGGGTAGGAGAGGAGACAGGAAGATGGGGTTTGCGAAAGGAAATAAGGAGTTGAGAATGAGAGGGCGGTCTGAGATCAGCAGTCCGTTGTTCGTACACTTTTAAACATTGTCCAACACACAATTTGGGATGAGCTGAAAAATAAGGATAAAACACTGAATCTAAATGAGTTTTAGTACGTCTGCGTATCTTAAAGAGAACACCTGTAGGAGAGAATTGGCGAGCAGAAACATCTAGAGCCTTAACATCAGAAACTCTTTTAATGGAAATGAGACACAGCAACATGGTAAGTTTAGCAGAAAGCATCTTGAGTGAAAGAACAGAATTGTCTGGCCAATTTGTAAACAACCTAAAAACCACTGTAACATCCCATAAAGAAGTATACTTAGCCAACGGTGGTTTCGCACATCGAACACCTTTCAAGAGACGACAGATCAGAGGGTGAGCACCAACCGGTTTACCATCTATCTGGGAATGGTAGAGAGATATGGCTGAACGATAGAGATTGACAGTGCGATAGGCCTTACCTGCGCCTGCCTGTGAACCAAGGAAATTAATGATGAAGTTCAGAGAGGCTGAAACGGGATTGAGGTCCCTTTCCAAACACCAGCTTGACCAAAGAGACCAGGCGGATTTGTATGCCTTGGAGGTACCAGGGGCCCAGGCCTGGCTGATAAAGATCGAAGCCTCTTGTGAAATGAGGACGTCAGAAGGGGAAGGCCGGAAACTTTCCAGGCCGAGAGCGTCAGGGAGGAATCGAGAATGAGACTGTGTTGTTCGCCCAGGGGATTGAGAAGAAGATCCTCGAAGGAGGGCAGAAGGACAGGGAAATCCACTGCCATCTCGAGCAGAGTCGGGAACCACACCTGCGCCTGCCAGAAGGGGGCTACAAGAACTAGAGACGAAGACTGGCGACGAACTTGAGAAAGAACCCTGTTGATCATCAGAAAAGGAGGGAAGGCATAATGTAGATGACGAGACCAATCCTGCAGGAAAGCGTCTGTCGACAAGGCCAGGGGATCCGGGCGCCAACTGTAGAACCGGGGCAATTGGGAATTGAGCCGGGATGCAAAAAGATCGATAGAGAAAGGGCCCCAAAGATGGGAAAGAGAGAGGAAGACGGATGGACAGAGCTTCCAATCGCTCGAGTCTCGAAGAAATCTCGAGTGCCAATCCGCCACGCTGTTGAGATTTCCAGGGAGATACTCTCCTGTCAGAGAAAGGTGATGGGCGAGACAGAACTCCCACAGACTCTTTGCTAAGTCCGCCAGAGGCTTGGACCTTGTTCCGCCGAGATGGTTGATGTAGCGGACCGCAGAAACATTGTCCATACGAAGGAGGATAGAACAGTGAATCCTGTGTTTTGAAAGGCTTTTGATCGCAAAGGAACCTGCAAGCATCTCTAAACAGTTGATGTGCAACTTGGACTCCTCGGCGGACCATGAACCTCCAGTCGAGATTGGTCCACATCGGGCGCCCCAACCCGACAGGCTTGCATCGGATTCTAAGACAAGATCTGGGGCAGTGGCGAAGATAGTGCGACCGTTCCACGCATCTAAATGGTCGATCCACCATTGGAGTTCGGTGCGGGACTCGGGATCTAGAGCCACGAGATCCGAATAAGCGAGACCTTGTCGTAGGTGTCTTATCTTTAGGCGCTGAAGAGCGCGGTAATGAAGAGGGCCAGGGAAGATGGCCTGAATGGAGGAGGAGAGGAGACCGACGATCCTCGCTAGGGATCGGAGAGACAACAGAGAGGACTGAAGAACGGACATAATCTCCGCTTTGATCTTGGAGACTTTGGAAAGAGGAAGGCGAAGAGACGCTGCAGCAGAGTCCACCAGAAACCCTAAAAATTCCGTGTTCTGAGACGGGATTAGAGATGACTTGTCCGCATTGATAAGAAAACCCAGGTCCAAAAGAAGAGATTGGGTCAAGAGCAGGTCGGAGAGTAGAGACTGTTTGTCGGAATTCATGAGGAGGATGTCGTCCAAGTAAATAATCAGTCTTATGCCAAGAGATCGAAGATAGGCGACCACTGGTTTTAAGAGTTTGGTGAAGCACCAGGGCGCGGAAGATAGACCAAAAGGAAGAGAGGTGAAGCAATAGTTGACACCTGTCCATTGGAATTGAAGAAACTTCCAATGGGAAGGATGGATGGGAACCGTGAGATAAGCATCTTGAAGATCTAAACGGACCATCCAATCGTCGGGGCGAAGGGTGTCTCTTAGATGTAAAATGGTTTCCATTTTGAAATGGCGATAAACCACGAACTGGTTGAACCACTTCAGGTTGATGACAGTGCGGAGCTTCTTGTTTTTCTTTTGCACCAGAAAAATGGAGCTTAGAAAGCCTGAGGAGTCGAATGGAAAAATTTGAATCGCTCTTTTTTGGAGTAGCGTTTCGATTTCGTTTGAAATCTGAGACGCCATGTGGGTTGAAAAAACGAGGGGGGGGGAAGAGAAGTCTGGACGGGAGGGGAAAGAAATTCGATTAGGTAGCCTTGCACTGTGTTTAAGACCCAAGGGTCTGAAGTGAGAGTGCACCATTTTTGAATGAACAGTTTTAAGCGACCCCCCACAGGAGGGGAAAAAGAAAGGCTTACCTTGCTGATTGGAGTTTTGACGATAGTTCCGTTGACCTCTCCCTCTGAAGCCACGGCCACGTTGGGGGTAAAATTGGGGCTTGTAGTCCTGATGGTTGGTGGACGAACCTCTGGAGCCTTGGTTGTAAGGACGGCCGGAAGAGCGGCCCCTGCCTCTGCTGGCCCGGCCAAAAACCCGAGGGGCGAAAACCTTTTTTACTGTTTGCTGGGCTTTGTCCAATGAATCAAAAGTAGAAACAAATCTACTAAGATCTCGAACCAAGTTTTCCCCGAAGACATGTGCCTTGGGGCCAGGATCCATGGGCGCTAGATTAGAGAGTTTAGGATCCAATTTAATCAGAAGACCTTTGCGACGCTCATGAGTGATTGCGGAATTCGCATTTCCTAGAAGACAGAAGGCGCGTTGGGCCCACATGGAGACTTCTTCAGCAGAAAGGTCAGTACCTTCTAAGCGGGAGCATTCAGCCAAATCAAAAATACGGGCTAGAGGGCCAACAACATCCAACAATTTGTCCTGGCAAGTGGACCAAGCCTTGTCCACCCCTCTGCGGGGGTCTTTGCCAAACTTGGAAAAGAAAGTGAAGAGAGGTTGGTCGATAGAAGGAACCAAAGTGATTTTGTCGGGGAGAGAAGGTTTAGGGCATTCAGATTTGAGTCTGGCTCTCACAGGGGCCTCCAGAGGGAGACGTAATCTGGCAGAAATATATTCCCCGACATGGTGAGAAGGGAGCCATTCGGTAGAATTCGGGTGTCGAATAGTAGAGGGATCAAACATGGGAAGGCTCTCGGAGTCAAAGACTGGCTCAGATGAAAAGGAATCCAAATGAGAAGATTTTGAAGGGGGGGGGGAGGGTCAGCAGTGTCAAAGAGGTCAAATAATTGATCAGCGTCATCAAAATTTGCATCATCATCATCGTCTGTGTCCAAAATGGTGGATATTACCAACTTTTTTCTAGGAGACTCTGCATGTTTGTCTTTTTGTTTGCGCTTGCCCTCGGAGCCAACAAACCCCTCCTTAGCAGGAGGCCTGGGAGGAACTGAGTCCTCAATCAAATGCGAGGAAGACTCGCCAGACAATGACGCTTTTTTAGGGGCACGAGATTGAGCAGAGTGTTCCACCTTTCTTTTTCTGCTTTCCCCCGCAGATTGGGCCAAAACTTTGGACATGATGCTTAACATGGAGTTTTCCATGTTTTTTGACATTCTTTTCATTGAAACTTCCACTGCTGTTTCCACAGAATTATTAATAAATTTATTCAAATCTTTCCTGAAGGACTGGGAGTCCTGGGCAGGAACTTCTTCAGAGGAACTATCGAGTTCCATGTGCAAGCTGAGACAGCAAGAACCACAGAGAAAAAACAGGAGGTAGGCGAGGGTTAAATATGTGAGCAGGGGCGTGTGAGGAGGCGGGCCGAGCAGAAGCGTCAGCAGAAGGCTTCACACGCAGTGTAAACAGGGCACCAGAGCTGGAAATACCGACACGCAGAGGAGCCGGGAGCCGGAGAAGCCTTGAAGAGGTGAGGAAGGTCGGGGAAGACGCGCGAAGCAGCGCGCGCTAGGAAGGAACCAAACGAGGCCCAAAAGGGGGGGGGAGCGAGGGAACAGCGCACCGGAGCCGACCAGAAACACACGCGTAGAGCGTGAAAGCAGTAGCGCGAGGTCGCGCTTTACAAATAAACAGCTATCATAATAAAACGGGCACAATAAATGTAAAACCAATAAATAAATATCACTGTGAGCAAAGATAGACACTTATCTGACTGCGAGCAGCAAGAAAAGAGGAAGCTGCGCAGTCAGTTAGGGTCTTTATCTAGTTGGTCCTCTGTGATTGGTTATTTCACTCTCGTTTTTTCTCGTTCCCATGGCCCAGTTTGTGCTCTGGCCCTCTGGGAACTGTAGTTTTTGCTTATCTTGGATGCTGTTCAATTAAATGCAAGATTAGAAAAGCATAATAGGAGCCTCCGGTCTTGCCATAAAATTTAACCACCATCAACAGCTACAGCTGGAGAATGAGTCCTCACTGGATCTATGTGACTTCTCATGCAGAATGTGTACTGACACCAGACGATCTAAATTCAATCTCTCTAGTCTCACACTACATTGATGGACTGGCTATCAACTTCAGCGGACATGTGCCCTGGCCAAAAGGCTGTATTATTTTAAACCATATTGCTTACATTTTGTAAGGATATAAGCAATGGACATTGAAACCCTTCTGGGCTCTGTAGCCATATCCTCAACTTTTCAGGCAAAAGCACTCACGGATTTCGGAATAATGAGTGTAAAAGCGTTAAGGTAACCATGTTGTTCCTGCTTACATTTCTCATGCTTTACTTAATGTTGCATTCATTATACGTGTTTGCTTTTTCCAGGAAGTTATTACTTTCTTTTCAGGAAGCATATTACTCTTGTCTGGTGCATAATTTGAAATAAGTCACATCCAGGTGTTTATAGTGGGGCACAATTGGGTTGTAATTGAAGTCAGTGTGAGTTTCTCTCAGTGGGGCAATATGGTGTTCAGTGGGAGAGAGTATGTGGCACTATGGCCAGAGCTGCTGATATTTGGAACTAGGGAACCAGGTTCAGCACTCATGACCAGTCCACGGACCACTCTCCTGAGGGAGCACATTCCCGTGCTATACCTTAGAAGGCCCTGCTAGACCTTAGAAGCCCTGTTGTCTTAGCACCAGCAGTTGGACACAAGCAGTGGCAAGTGTGGGTTAATCTTGAAGGCCTGTCCACCACATTCCATACTGAAGTTCAGCTCCAGTCTGATGGGCAGGGCTATGAAGAAGCACACCCTAGAGCAACAGTGACTCTGTCACTGCAGTCATAGGACCCTTGAGGCCAGTCGGCCTCACCCATTGGTACTTCCATTGGCCTTGTTTTAGCAGTATTAGTTGCAACTCACCAGGGATTGGCCATGCAGGATTTGCACTCACACCAAACTAAGGGGCAGAGTTACAAGAAACTGACGCATCTGTAGAAATGTGTCAGTTTACCTGCAGCAGCCTGCGATACCCTTGCACCACCATGGATGTGTTGTATTTACAATAGAGCGCCCCATGGCGCAAGGATTGACAGATGCACCAGAAATTCTGATGCATCTGTTGGTCCAAAAGTTATGCAGCAGATGAAGTGTCATGTGACAAATATGGTAGAGCCATAATTATGTGGAAAACATTTGCAAACTAGGCTATTTTGCCATTCATGTTTGAACTGCTCTTCTGAAAAAGGGAGAAGTGCTGATGACAGTAACTCCATGATTCATAGACAAATAGCTTGTGAGTCCACTTTTAAGTGTATTTCGGACATTCTGAGATTGTAAATGTATACCACTTTGTGAATGTATTTTAATGTCAATAACTCATATTAAACCTTAAATAAACATGTGTATCCATTGGTTGAATTAAATACAGTGGCGGCTCCTTTGCTAAGGCAGAGGAGCTTTGCCCCTCTGCTTTTTTGCAGTGACCCAAATGGAAAATCAAATTATAGTAACTTGTGTTAGTATCATTTTATTTTCACCTACTTCTGCAGCTTTGCATGAGAAGGCAGCGCAGGGGAGGAGTGGTAGCAACCTCCTAAGTGAGCAATGAGTGCTTGGTGGCTGTTTTGGGCACTTTGCATGTTCTCCATGCAAGCTGCAGTACAGCCTTCATGGAGATCATGCCCAGACTTCTAGTCCGTGTCTGAGCACCGAACCATGGCGCTAAGACCAATCACAGTGCTGCTAAGGCAGCTTTGTAATTGGCTGGCTGGGAGCCTGTGTGTGCTTCCTGTTGAGGCCTAGCAAGGGAGGACTATGGAGGAGAGATGCAGTGAAGAAGCGGCGAGAAGGTACGTTTTTACTTTTTATTTTATTTTTATATCAGCTTCCCCCGCGTCCTCCCCTGCACCTCTACGTCCAATGCCAGCCGCCATTGATTAAATAACGCAATAAGCTGTACTAGTCAGTGAAATGCCAAACAAATACAAAAAATTGGGATTCTTTGCTCTTTCTAGCCACACCTCTGACTCCGCCCACCGACCCATTCCTCGGGTTATTCCCACCCTCTGCTGTCCGCCCACAGTTCCCCTACTTTTTTTCCCCCACTTCCACCACTGCATTAAAAGCTTTAGGGTTAGTCTCTGACTCTATGCATGGCAACGCATTCCTCGCTGTTACTGCTTATAAACAGCAACAAAAAGTATTTTAACAAGCATGTCAGACCCATTAAGTCTCATCTTTGAGAACTATTGGCTTTACCAGTGTTTTTATAGCTATGCTCGTACATAACCCCATGTTATGCAGCATGGCTAAAGAATTTAGAAAAGCTGTTGACACATCCAAAAAGAAATAAAAAGGTGGGCATATAATTTTCTAAACATGTGGTGATCGCGCCGACAAAGTCAGGTGACACCACTGTTTTATTTTTCTTTCTAGTGATTGATCTAACTTGGATTGGTAACTAAAATTGAAAAGTACGAAAGCACTGTGTTTTTTGAGTGGTTGGGATGAAGTAACTGGGGTTGGAAGCAACATGGGATTTTTTGGGGAGCAGAACTAATGGGTCAGGGTGGAAGAAACACGCAGAGGAGCAGGAGCATGAGCAGAAGAAACCAACATGGAGGGCTCAGATCGGGGGTAGGACTTAGAAAGTGAGCAAAGTGGAGCATTAGGGGGAAGGAAGCACAATGGTGAAAGAAAGCCATGTGGAATTGGTGAGAAAAAGCGCAACAATAAAAAAGCAACACAGCGGAGTTGTCGAGAAGCACAAAGGGGGTTGAGGATGAGAAGTACATGACAGAGGCAGGTGGAACACACATGCACACGTAGAGTGCTTAAAGAAAATCAGAAAAAAGTAGCACCAAAAAGTATGAGCAGTGAAAGAACACAAGTTATGTGCCCATTCTCCTGGGGAGGGACAAACACAGGAAGAGGAAGGAAAGTCCACATAAGCTAACAGATAAAAAGTGAACAGTGATAGTCACAATAAAGCCAGCCAATTGTAAGAATGGGTGGGATTTAAGCCCACTGTAACTAACAATACTTCTAGCAACACACAATGCACTTAGCCTCATTCCATTTACATCTTCTCATGACACTGAAAGTAAGGATGTACAACACAGACCATGATTCACAGTTAAGAAGAGACTACAGAAAAGAGTTTATGTTACTTTCTCTGAAGTCAGTACGAAAATTTCACATTGCATGTCAGTGGGTCATAAAGTAAATTACCTACATGTTTATTCAAATTATAGCCTCTGGGCAGAGTACACAGACCAATTGTCACACATGTGCCAGTTGAAATTCTCATTACATGTGAAGGAGGTACATGCCGTCAAAATAATGATGAAAATATACAAAAACTGTTGAATGGAATGCTTGAATTCATTTCAGCCGATGGTAATTACTCGTGACCGCATCTCAATCCATCATTATTTTGAACACCATGCCACCCCAGTTTGGACCCACCTATCTGCAAATTAGTCTTGGCCCTGCTCCAATGGGAAAAGTTCAGCTTGAACTGCCAAGCCATTTCCTTCCTGAACCAGAACACAAGCAATCCAGGACTGGTTTCACCCATGCTAGGAGTTCATCAGCTGGGTATAGCTTGGCTCCAGTGACATAAGGTGGACAGGGCCCATGTCTGGACATACGCGACCCACTTAGGACAACATTCAAAAGTATTCAAAAAGTGATGGATGGGATGCTTGAATTAATCGCAGTCACCTGTAATTGTGACGGCCGCATCCCAATCCAGCGGTATTTTGCAAATCATGTGTAGTATCTTCCAATTGTATTTATAATGTTCCCTTTTACCTCGTTCCTAGCTGCTCAGCCAGTGTGAGTGTTCTTTATGGAATGTTGGTGTAATGGACATGAGTGGAGCGCTTGGGTGTCTGGTGTGAGTGTTGACAGTTGGAAGATGGCCGCTAGTAGGCTGCTCCTTGTGGGGTTGCTACCACTGTTCTTAAGGACTTCATAAATACCTTAAAGACACTACTTGGCTATGTCTGCTGTGTCACCTCTACATATGGTACTTACTTGTTACATTTTGGCGATGATTTGGAGAATAATTCACGCACAACAAGTGGTCTCAAGGAATTTAAAGATGACAAGCCAAGGACGTCTCCAGGTAGGATTCAACCTAAAGAATCTGCAGAGAGCACTTGGAACATGTAGTGGTTCACAAATGACCACACAGATGGCTGAAATGGTTGTAAAGAGACAACAGAGAAAGGTTGGACTTAAAAGGAAATAGAGCTACATGAAACAAATGAAATAGAGTAACAAGAAACAAGAGAAAACTGGAGTAACACGCCTCGCGGCCCCACCAGTGTCCCTCCCATCGGACAGCCCCAGCCCAAGCGTGCTCAGCTCACAACGATCCCAAATGTTGGACCAGCATACAGTTTGACTCCGGTTCATCGTCCGATCCCCGGTTCCGGCGGCAGGTTAGCCCAGCACCATGTGACTCTGGGCAATAGCTTGCCTAATCTTCCCGAGGGCCCCCAGCGCTGGGACACCTCCGTCGGAGGTAGCTGTGCGCTTTACAAAATGCTTGCTGACATTTGGCACTGCACTCTGAACACTACTACCACATATGCTTGGACATGATCTAATGGTCTTTTACACCATTGGGGGTTAAATGGTGTGAGCATGTGTGTGTTACAGCCACTACAGGTGTCTTTACATGTTCACTGGTTCCATATGATTCTTCACACTGTGATATGTGCAACTAAAATACTTTGATTTCTGCAAGTATGATTTTGAGTCAAAGCGTGGATGTCAATGAGGCCACAAAGGAGCAAAATGACTTAATTCAAGTAAGCATGATGTCTTATTTGTTGTAAACATATGCAGCATTTGCATAGTGACTAGTGTTGGATGCTACGGTCTGTGACTTTGTTTTGGCTGAGGAGATGTATGGAGAATGTGACCATGGACGTTTCAGAGTGTCTTTGTTGTGGCAATTTTTTTACTTTGGTTTTGTCATTGAGTCTGAGCCTGGTCGAGAGCTTGGGCCATTAAGAGAGCGCGCACTCCATTCAAATGGATCTACAGTTAAGCGCAAGCCAGGGCCGGCTCTAGGCTCACGGAGGCCCTGAGCAGGGGGTGTAGGTAGGGGGCCTGAGGCCGCCAAATCCCTGCCAGGGGCCGCCACGCAAATATGTATCTAAGGATATATATTGGCGTGGCGGCCCCTGGGGTTTGGCGGCCCTGTGCAGGTGCACAGCTTGCACATGCCTTAGGCCAGCCCTGCACAAGCAACCTCACCTATTCCAGCACACGTTCTGTACCTCGAGGATCTGTTATCACTGTCATTTCTTCTTTTCAGTGCAGCTGTAGGACACCCTGCAGCTCAAACGTGCCGTGAGCCATCCTGCTCAGTGTCACGTACGTGTCGCCATCTTGGGTTTGGAGGCACTACAGAAGCACCGGAGCCACTTAGAGTTCTGTGGCTTACAGCTTTCTTCGTGTTTTCTGCCTACCACGTTCTTTGCTTTTTAATAAAGTTAATTTAAAATTTCAAGGTGAACAGTAATGTTGCTGTGTCCAGATCAGCTGCAACTATTTTCTTATTTCCACCAAGAAACTACAGGTACTCTCTCTCTCCTTTGTATTCCTTGGCATGTGCATGTCAGTACACTCTGCACAGTCGTGGTGCAAAGTCATGGAGCAGCCACTAAGTTATTTCCGGAGTCACAAGCACTGCAGCTTCTGAGGATGCCAGTCTTGGAGCATTGTAGTCTCCCGGAAGCAAAATTCGACCAGCACAACCCGGTTTCTCCTTCATCTTGGAGTGGAGGCTGAATTCTATATGGGGACACAGTTTAGAGGAACTTGATCCCGGCAGCTTATAGTAGTGGAACAATTTGTTAAAGCTGAAGTGTTTTGGAAACACTGTTTTTTTTTCTTTCTTTCTCCGAATGTTGACAGTGGTCTTGCTTACATTGTCATACAGTTAAGTTACCACAATGTAAGGCAATGTAGATTTTCCTAATAGATTATGACGGAAAGTCTTAATTTTATTAAAGACACGGAGATGAGTATTATGCTTTCTTATCTTACCTTTTATTACAATCGCAGCCAAGATAAGTCAAGACTACAGTTCCCAGAGGAACAAGCAGAAATAACTGGCCAATGGGAATACAATAAAACAGAACCTTATAACCAATCAGAGTGTACTAGCATGAATAACGTCACAGCTGACTGGGAACAGTCCTCTTTTTGCTGGCGAGCAGCTCAGATAGAATAAAAAATAGTAGAACAATCGATAAAACAATAGTAAGGGCTAAAGTCCAGGAACAAATCTCTTGACCAACATCCAGCCAAGACAGTCGAACCACACGAATCATTGAGGAAGAATCCAAACAGGAAGGAGAGACGTCAAGATGAGGTGGAGAACATTCTTGCAGATTATCAGTCCCATCACGAAGATGTGGGAGGCAACGCTGGAGTCGCTGTATGGAGGGAGAAACTGATTAGAAGTGTTGCGGTGGGATAATACTCGCCTCTGTGTCTTTAATAAAATTAAGACTTTCAGTCATAATCTATTAGGAAAATCTACATTGTATTGCAAGACTGGATGCTCCTATTATGCTTGTTTAAAGCATATCAACCACTAAAGAAGCAGCGGTAACAACAGGTTTGCAAAAAAATGTTCGGAAAACATTGTAATTAGACCAATCTGCCGATCTCAGAATGTCCTCCAAATGAGAGCCCGCCCACAAAGCTTTGAAGGCCATGGCTATCCTAGTGGAATGGGCTCCGAGATAACTCTACGTAGCGCCGGTGCCACTGCCCTCAGCGTCTCTCCTCTCATCCACCCCAACCTCGCCCAGGCTGTAGTTCGATCCCCCCACCATTTTGGTTGTTGTGCCTAACCAGCACCTAGAGCCCACCTCCCGCCTCCCAGCTGCCCCTCCCCCGCACGGACTCAGAAGGCTTGCCCTGCCTGCTGGTCCTCTGTGACCTCTCCTACCTCGTAGGAAGCGGCCGCTCCCCGTGCATCCTGCCTGACTGCCACAGCGCTTTACAGAGACTGGTATCGTAGCGCTATACGCCTGCCTGCCATAGTTTTGCCTGCAACAGCTGCCGCCTTGTATACCTGCACTTTATGTTTGAAAATTGCATTGTGCGCTCAATTCCGATTTTGCTAACGTGCACCTCGGCATTTTAACATCGATTGTCAGCCAGCGCTCAGACTCACTTTTCTAACTCTACGTAGCGCCGGTGCCACTGCCCTCAGCGTCTCTCCTCTCATCCACCCCAACCTCGCCCAGGCTGTAGTTCGATCCCCCCACCATTTTGGTTGTTGTGCCTAACCAGCACCTAGAGCCCACCTCCCGCCTCCCAGCTGCCCCTCCCCCGCTCCGCCCCCTCCACTATCCATTAATGTCTGATGCCCCAACGTGCAGCGTCCACGCGCTGCGGCCGCGCCGAAGGTGCGCCAAAGGTAAGCCCGTCTACGCCCGTCTGCGCCTGGACCGCGCCCAGCGCCAGACCCCCTGCTCTATGCCGCTCCCAACCCCCCAGAGTAACTTATGATGCCACTACTCTCCTCGCCCTCAACCCCGGACGCACCCCACTTTGCTGCGAAGCTACCCCAGGACGTACCCACGGCCCATTCTCCTGCCTCTCCTGTAAGTTCAACTGCGTCAGGACCCTCACCAAACACAATTCCTCCATACACAGCTCCGAACCCAACGACTTGAAATGCATCCTACTGAACACCCGCTCGGTCCACAGACATGCAACCGAACTCTGGGACCTAATCGACACTACATCACCTGACATCGCCTTCCTTACTGAAACTTGGATGAATGCATCTTCTGCCCCCGACATCGCCATAGCCATACCGGACACTTACAAGATCATTCGAAAAGACCGCACCAATAATAAAACTGGAGGAGGCATCGCCATCGTCCATAGAAACACCATCAAAATTACAACCAGCTCTGACGCCAATATCGCAACCGCCGAACACCTCCACTCTCAGATCCACACCGACCCCAGGACCACACTCAGAGGAACCCTCATTTACAGGCCCCCAGGCACCCGATCTCAATTCAGCGACGACATCACTGACTTCGTCAGCCCGCACGCCCTCGCCTCCGAGAACTACATTCTTCTAGGAGACCTCAACTACCACCTTGACAACATTCTCGACAACAACACCACCACCCTTCTGGACAACCTGTCCAATCTCGGACTCAAACAACTTGTTGACACCCCCACCCACATAGCCGGTCACACGCTCGACCCTATCTTCACCTCCAGCAAGCACATCTCCTTCGATCATACTACAGCCCTCCACTGGACAGATCACAGCTGTGTTCACTTCAGCTACAAAACAACCCGGACCCACAACCGTCCACAACCCATTCCACAAAGAAAATGGAACAAAATCACCACCGAACAACTCCTCACATCACTCAACCAAAACACTCCCACCCTGGCAACGGACCCAGACCTAGCGGCCACCAACCTCAGGCAATGGATTACCCACAGTGCAGACGAACTAGCACCCCTGAAAAAACACCAGTCGAAATTATCCAGCAAAAAAGCTCCCTGGTTCAATGATGACCTTAAAAAATCCAAGAAGACATGCCGCACCCTGGAGAAGAATTGGAGAAAAGAACCAACCTCAGACAACATGGCCTCCCTCAAGACAGCCACCCGCAAACACCACCAACTGATCCGATCCACCAAGAAATCAGCACTGAAGGACCGTCTCGACAACAATTCTCATAACAGCAAGGAACTCTTCAATATCGTCAAAGAATTCACCAACCCTCCCGCAGCATCCAACGACATCACTAACTCCCAAGACCTCTGCAATGCGCTATCCTCCTTCTTCTACAACAAAATTGCCGACATCCACAACAGCTTCAAGAACACTCCCAATGACCAACTCACCCCACCCCCTTCAGATCCCACCCCTCCAACTAACTACCTCAACTCCTGGAACCCAATCACCATTGAAGACACCATTCGCCTCATGAACTCAATCCACTCTGGCTCACCTTCTGACCCCTGCCCCCACTACATCTTCAACAAAGCTGACTCCATCATCGCTCCCCAACTCCGCGATGTCATCAACTGCTCCTTCGACTCCGCCACCTTTCCAGAAATATGGAAACACGCCGAACTTAGCGCCCTTCTGAAAAAACCAACAGCAGACCCCTCAGATCTGAAAAACTACCGACCCATTTCCCTCCTCCCTTTCCCGGCCAAAGTCATCGAGAAAGCCGTCAATAGCCAACCAGCAGCCTTCCTTGAATCCAACAACTCCCTAGATCCCTCACAGAACGGCTTTCGAGCTAAACACAGCACGGAAACCGCCCTCATTGCAGCGACCGACGACATCCGAGCACTCCTGGACAACGGTGAAACAGTGGCCCTCATTCTACTTCGACACTGTCTGTCACAACACCTCAACAACATCGGCATACAAGGAAAAGCCTTGGACTGGATCATCTCATTCCTAGCCGGGAGAACACAGAGAGTCCGACTCCCCCCATTCTACTCAGAGCCCACCGAAGTCATCTGCGGCGTACCTCAAGGCTCCTCACTCAGTCCCACCCTCTTCAACGTCTACATGAGTCCCCTCGCCTCCATCGCACGTCAACACAACCTCAACATCATCTCCTACGCCGACGACACCCAGCGAATCCTTTCCCTCACCAAAGACCCCAACACCGCCAAAAACAACCTTCACGAAGGCATGAAAGAAGTAGCCGAATGGATGAAACAGAGCCGCTTAAAACTCAACTCAGACAAGACGGAGGTGCTCATCCTAGGATCCTCCCCCTCAGCTTGGGACGACTCCTGGTGGCCTTCCGCTTTGGGATCTGCGCCCACACCCACAGACCATGCACGTAACCTTGGCTTCATTCTAGACTCCTCCCTCTCAATGTCCAGACAAGTCAACGCCGTATCGTCCTCCTGCTTCAATGTCCTCCGCATTCTCAAAAAGATCTTCCGCTGGATCCCCCTCGAAACAAGAAAGACTGTCACCCATGCTCTGGTCACGAGTCGACTGGACTATGGCAACTCACTCTACGCAGGAATTACAACAAAATTGCAGAAAAAGCTCCCGCGCATCCAAAACGCATCAGCGAGACTCATATTAGACATCCCGCGCCAAGAGCACATCACCGGTCACTTAAAAAACCTCCACTGGCTCCCCGTCAACAAAAGAATTACTTTCCGCCTTCTTACCCACGCACACAAGGCCCTTTATAATCTTGGACCCGAATGCCTCAACACCCGACTGTCCTTCTACTATCCCACCCGCCAACTAAGATCGTCCAATCAAGCCCTCGCCGCAGTCCCGCGCATCCGAAAAACCACCATGGGTGGCAGATCCTTCTCCTTCCTGGCAGCCAAGACCTGGAACTCACTCCCCACACACCTCCGCCTTACTCAGAATCACATCTCCTTCAGAAAAGAACTGAAAACATGGCTATTGGATAAAAAGTAAACCCCCCCCAAGCGCCTTGAGACCCTCTGGGTGAGTAGTGCGCTCTATAAATGCATGAACTTGAACTTGAACTCGAGAACGGAGACGTCAATGCCCGCAAGGGACATGACCCAACAAACCCAATGGGCCATAATTGCACAGGAAGTGGGAAGATGGGGCTTACGAAAGGAAATGAGAAGCTGGGAATGAGAGGACATTCTAAGATCAGCAGTTCTTTGTTCGTACACTTTGAAACATTGACCTACACATAATTTAGGATGGGAAGGAAAAAAAGGATAAAAAGACAGAGCTTAGATTTGTCTTAGTACGTCTGTTGATCTGAAACAAAACACCTGTAGGAGAAAACCTAGAAGAGGAAATATCCAATGCTTTAACATCTGAAACAAGTTTGATAGAAATAAGACACAGTAACATGGTAAGTTTAGCAGACAACATTTTGAGAGAAAGAGCAGAATTGTCTGGCCATTCAGAAAATAACTTGAGAACCACGTTAACATCCCATAAATAGAATACTTAGCCAACGGAGGCTTGGAAAACCAAACTCCTCATAAAAGGCGGCAGATCAAATAGTGAATACCCACAGGCTTGCCGTCAACTGGTGAATGATTTAGGGAAATAGCAAATCTATACGAATTGACCGTTCTGTAGGACTAACCTGTGCTGGCCTCAGAAGCCAAGAAATTGACCACAAAATACAGAGGGAATGAAAAGGGATCAATATGCCTTTCCAGACACCAGCTTGCCCATAAAGACCAAGCGGACTTGTTAGCTCTTGAGGTCCCAGGGGCCCAGGCTTTGCTGATAAAGAGAGAAGCCTCTTGCAAAATGAGTAGGTCATAAGGGAGAGGCTGTAGACTTTCCATGCTGAAAGAACCAGAGAATTGTCCAGGATGAGGTTGTGTGGAAGTCCTAAGTGGTTCAGAAGAAAGTCCTTGCGGGCAGAGAGGAGAACCGGGAAGTACACTACCATCTCCAGAAGAAAAGGAAACCAAATCTGAGATTGCCAGAATGGGACCACTATGACCAAGGATGTCGACTGGAGACGGACTTCGGAAAGTACTCTATTGATCATGAGGAAAGGAGGAAAGGCATAGTTGAGGTGAAGGGACCAATACTGTAGGAAAGCATCCGTAGCTAGGGCCGAAGGATCCAGACGCCAGCTGAAGAAGAGAGGCAATTGGGAGTTGAGGCAAGAAGCAAAAATATCAATATAAAAAAGGCCCCATTTTTGAGATAGAGATCGGAAGACGGATGGAAGAAGCTTCCAATCACTGGAGTCCCAAAGATAGCGAGAGTGCCAATCTGACACAGAATTGAGATCTCCCGGAAGATACTCCGCTGTCAGCGATAGTTTGTTTGACAGACAATACTCCCAAAGGCTCTTTGCCACCTAGATGGCTGATGTAGCGAACTGCAGAAACATTGTCCACATGAAGGAGAATGGAACACCAAACTCTGTTCTTTGTGAGGCTTTGGATTGCAAACTCAAGGACCTGAACTTCCACCTCGACAACCGCAACAGCCCGAGTCCATCACGCTCCTCCCCAACCTCACCAACCTTGGACTGAAGCAGCTGGTCAACATGCCCACAGACAGAGCTGGACACCCCCTTGACCCTATCTTCGCGGGAGGAACAAATATCCATTTCAGCCGCACCACCCTGCCAGAAACCCAGCCCCTCTGGATGGACCACCACTGCGTCCACTTCACCTTCAACACCACCACTGCACCTAAGCCCACCCTGCGACCACCACAAAGGAGCTAGAGCAAGGTCACAGAGGAACTCCTCACCACCACCCGCCTCCAAGACCGCCCCAGTGCCACGACCGACACCAAAACCGCGGCCACAGAACTACACTGCTGGATCTCCTGCGGCGCCAACAAGCTCGCACCCCTCTACCACCCCGCCAAACAACGCCCTCTGAAGGGTGCCTGGTTCACCACAGAACTACATGAAGTCAGACGCTCTTGCAGTCGCCTAGAGAAAACCTGGCGAAACCAGAAAATTATTGAAGCACGGAACAACCACAGGAGCCCCCTGAAGGAATACCACGAGCACATAAGAGACACCAAGTGGACCTTCATTAGAGACAAAGTCCAGACCAATGTGACCAATGCCAAGGAACTGTTCAACATCCTACAGCAGTTCACAAAATCCCCCAGTGAAGCCATGGATGTCACACCTTTCCAGGACCTCTGCGAAAAGCTCAGGTCATACTTCCATCTGAAGATCAAGACCCTCTATGACAATTTCAGCTAACAGATGATGGACACCACCTCCCTCCCCCACTGATAAACCAACCATCATGACTGGAATCCCGCCACCGTCGAACACATCACCGCTACCATGAAGAAAACCCACTCAGGAGCCCCAACAGACCCCTGTCCACTGCAAATATTGCACAGGGCCACTGCCGCATTGCACCCGAACTTGGACTGACCATCAACGCCTCCATCATGTCCGGAATCTTCCCAAATGACTGGAAGCGCGAGGAGATTAAACCCATCCTCAAGAAACCCACAGCCAACCCAACAGACCTGAAAAACTACCGACCCATCTCTTTCCTCCCTTTCACATCCAAAGTCACAGAGAGAATCGTGAATGCCCAGCTGACCACCTTCATCGAAGAGAGCTCCATCCTAGACACCTCCCAGTCTGGATTCTGCAGCAACCACAGCACGAGACCACCCTCCTCGCCGCCAATATCGACACCCGCTACTCGACCAGGGACACACTGCGACCCTCATCCTTCTGGACCTCTCCACAGCTTTTGACACCATTTCTCATCGCACTCTCGCAGCCGGACTTCACGATGCAGGGATACAAGGAGCCGCCCTCAACTGTATCCATTCCTATCTCTCTGGCTAAACCCAGTGGATCAGACTCCCTCCCTTCCTCTTCGAACCCACTGATATCAACTGCGGAGCACCCCAAGGATCATCACTCAGCCCCACGCTCTTCAACATTTACATGGCCCCCCTCGCCACCATCGTGAGACAGCATGGACTCAGCATTGTATCCTATGCTGACAACACCCAGCTCATCCTCTCACTCACGAAGAATCCAGAAGACACCAGACAGAGTCCGCTTCCAGGAAGGAATGAAGAACGTGGCAGCTTGGATGGAAGACAGCTGTTTGAAACTCAACTTAGAGAAGACCGAGGTCCTCATCCTCGGTCCCTGCACCTCTGCCTGGGACAACACCTGATGGCCCTCCACCCTTGGGAATCCACCCACTCGTACAGACCACGCAAGAAACCTCAGCCTCATACTCGACTCCTCCCTCTCCATGAACCGACAGATAAACGCCTTTCCTTCCACCAGCTTCAACTGCATGTGCATCCTCCGCAAGACCTTCAAATGGATCCCCCCGACAGAAGAAAGACCATCAATCACGCACTCATAACCAGCAGACTGTACTATGTCAACGCCCTATACACCGGAATCAGCAGAGCCCTACTACACAAACTCCAGACCAACCAGAACGCAGCTGCCACACTCATCCTAGGAACGCCTCGTCATGAACACATGACCCAACACCTACGAGACCTCCGTTGGCTCCCTGTCGAGAAGAGGGTCACCTTCAAACTCTCAACCCATGCCTACAAATCCCTAAACAACATCGGACCCAATAACCTCAACGAGAGAGTATCCTTCCACATACCCTGGAGGAACTTCCACTCCGCCAACCTCATCCTGGCAGAGGTCCCCCGCATCTGCAGAAACAGAACAGATGGGAGAGCATTCTCCTACATCACAGCCAAGACCTGGAACAAGCTCCCCGTGAACATCAGACGCTCCCCAACCCTGCTCACCTTCAGGAAGGACCTCAAGACATGGCTCTTTGACTGGTCCAGAGCTGCCCCCCCAAGCGCTTTGAGAACCTAGCAGGTGAGTAGTGCCCTTTATAACCCCTGATTGATTGATTGATTGAGCGTTCATTATCTAGGAATGAAGGGGAAGATTTACAAGCCCCTTGTGTTACTTTTGCGTCGCCGTTGCGTCACTTTTTGTGACGAAGCAACAGTATAAAAAATGCATCACGTTGCGGCCCATTTACTTCATGACGCATCTAGGGAGATGTGTCACGTGGTAAAGCCCTGTGCCACATTATACCTGCGCCAGGTATAATGTATGCAGGGTGGGCATTCCCACTCAGGAAAGCCTTGTAGAAATGATGCAGTGAAATCTACATGATTTAATTGCACCACTTCTAGGATGCCCCTGCGTCAAAATCCCCTTGCCTGCAGGTGTAAGGAGTGACGCACTGTAGTGGGAATAGGCCTCCCCATGCATTGCTGCAGAGTTACGTCATTCTTGCAAAACAACTCCAGAAATGCGTGACTTTTGCGCCAACAGATTAGTCACAATTTCTGACGCATCTGTCAATCCTTGTGCCATGATGCGCCATATTGTAAATAGGACCTTTCCATGCTGGCACAACGGTTTTGCACAGAGGCGCAGGGAAACTGACACATCCCTGCTCTAACGCAGAGATGCGTCAGTTTCTTGTAAATCTGCCCCGAAGTGCCTAACATTTTCTGTGACTTTCCGCCAATCTCCGATCTTTTTTCCCTTGAATGAGGTAAATTGGCAACGTGTTGCAAGTACATTCTTCTGAAATTAAGCAATTTAGAGGAAAACATACAGAGATATGTGTGGCACGTACGGGGATCAAACCTTGGAGTTCCTAACACCACGCACCAACCAAAATAAACCATGTTCATTTTGCATCTTCTCGTGACACTGAAAGGAACGGTACAACACACAACCAGCGGCGGCAGCCATGAAGAAAGGGTGGTGGGGCGGGTGGAGTCGCTAGGAGGCTTCGAGCGTGGGGGGATTACAATATATATATATATTTTTTAATCCTTTTGCTGCTGCTACTGGTTGTCTCCAGCAGTTTGCCGCCTCTGCACTTTATGGGTCCCAGCAGCCCCTGGAACCCAGATTCTATTGGTCATCCAATTGGACTGAGCAGGCAAGAAAGAAGTCCTGCTCAGACCAGGGAGTCTGTGGGGTTTCTGCAGCCCAGCTGCTCAATACCTGAAAAGGCCAGCCAAAACACATATGCGCACTTAGGGAGTGGAGTGCACGTATCACTTCTCCTTCCCCTCCCATGCCTAAGCCCCGCCCCTCCCAACACCGCTAGCTAAGAGACGGCAAATGTAAAATAAAACTATGCAAGAGCATTGTTCTATTTTAAATATGCTGGGTCGGAGCCTGTCAGTGGGGCAACGCTCCTCCGCCATTGCAGAGGAGACGCCACTGCACACAACACGCTTCACATTTAAGAAGAGACTAAAGCAAAGAGACACTTGGAGGCTGTCTCATAGTGCGATGCGTTTCAGTAGTAGGCCACTCGCTTTTAGGTCACAGGGTGAACGGCAACTTTGCCTCTCAGTGACATCACTTCCTCTCGTGGAGAGGTTTACTTTAAAAATGGTCTCTTAACAGCAATACCTCCCCGCCTCTGATATATCATTCATTGTGGAATCATAGTGACATTACACCCTCTTGTCAATAGGTTTAGTGGCATGAGTGCCTTTTCTTCACTTGCAGGGACCAAGTTGCATCTCATTTATACCATTTCCTGTTGTTGTCATCACTGCCAGTCAGTGCCAGGCCAGTGGCACCTCTCCCACTTATTTTTAAGATTCAGTGACGTTAGTGCCTCGTATTGTGAATGACCTACCTCACCTGCTCTCAGTGACATCATTTCTCCCAATGTATCTGCACTCCTAATCACACTAAAACTGCACGAATTATGAAAACCCTTCTGGCAGAATTACTCAAGAGGTGGATATCTTTTTTTATATTCATTCAGAAGATCAATCTCCTTATTACCCCACTTAATTTCCCCTAATAACATCAAGGAAAAACCCCAGTCACTGAAGTGCTGAAAAAAAAACTGGGCTGGATGTCGCTTTTAACATGAAGACGAGGTGGCCGAGTGGTTAAGGCGATGGACTGCTAATCCATTGTGCTCTGCACGCGTGGGTTCGAATCCCACCCTCGTCGAATACTTTTCTACACAGTGTTAAAATCAAGGACTGCCTCTTTCAATGTACCTTGAAAGAGAATAGTTACTTACTGCTCTCGCTGCTCAACTCCGACACAGAACACTAGTGCATTGAAAGTGCAATGGCAAACACCTTGCAATGTCCTGTGATTCTGACCAAATCACGTTCTCTGTGCAAAAAAATCTGACTTTGTGTAATGCAATCTCATGTAAGGTTCTCCAAAGGCCTTGAACTGAGTCTGTTCTACATATTTTTTGCAGTCTTTTTTATAGTTCGCGCTTTATATTAAAAAAAAACCTGCAAATAAACTGCATATATTGCGAATTGCAAAGTCAGCCTGAAGTGTTTGGACCGCTTTGCAAGAGCACCAGTTATACATTATACGTGACACATTCATTTTTAGTCACGAGAAGATAAAGTGATATGCTCAGAATCACAGTATGTTAGTAAACGCCGAGACTCGAACCTGCTTCCCTGTTCTGTACCAAATGAATCCAATAACTTCCTTTTCTCTCACTCCTCCATTCATTGTCCTTCCGGCGACCAGCTTTCTCCTTTTTAAAAGTGTTTTACTCATTGTGTACTTATTGTCAATCTTATTTTTACCGTGCTTTGTAATGTAGATTTTCCTAGTTATTATGACGGAAAGTCTTAATTTTATTAAAGACACGGAGGCGAGTATTATGCTTTCTTATCTTGCATTTTATTAAACAGCAGCCAAGATAAGTGTAAAACTACAGTTCCCAGAGGGCCAGGCAACAACTGGGCCATGGGAACGAGAAAAAACGAGATAACAGTAACCAATCAGAGGACACCTAATAGATAAGTGCCCACACTGACTGCGCAGCTTCCTCTTTTCGCTGAGAGACAGTCAGATAACAATAGAGAATAAAGGAAAAATAGCCATAACCAGAAAGAACGCCAAAGTCCAGGAGCAGAAGTCCTTAATCAGTGGAAGCCATAGCCAAAGTCCAAGGAAAGGATCCGGAGGAGGTGGAAGAACCAGAGGAGACATCCAAGCAGGAGATGAACGGAACCGCTGGAGAGTAGATCTTTTATGAAGCAGGCGGCAAGGCTGGATTCGCTGTAGGGAGGGAGAACACATGTTAGTAGTGTAGCGGCGGGATAATACTCGCCTCCGTGTCTTTAATAAAATTAAGACTTTCCGTCATAATAACTAGGAAAATCTACATTTTATGGCAAGACCGGAGGCTCCTATTATGCTTGTTCAAAGCAAATTAACAACATCAGAAGCAACAGAATGAATAGGCTTACAATAAAACATGCGGAAAATACTGTCATTGGACCAATCTGCTGATCTCAGTATGTCCTCTAAACGGGAGCCAGCCCAAAAGGCCTTAGAAGCCATGGCTCCCCGAGCCGAATGTGCTCCGAAAACAGAGACATCAATACCGGCAAGGGACATAACCCAGCGAACCCACCTGGCAAGGGTAGGGGAGGAAACAGGAAGGTGAGGTTTACGAAAAGAAATAAGGAGTTGAGAACAAGAGGGCGTTCTGAGATCAGCGGTCTTTTGTTCATACATTTTCAAACACTGTCCCACACAAAGTTGGGGTTGATCGGGAAAATAGGGATAAAAAACAGAGTCTAAGTTAGTCTTAGTGCGTCTGCGAATCTGGAACAGCACACCTGTAGGGGAAAAATGGCGAGAAGAAACATCCAAGGCTCGAACATCAGAAACCCTTTTGATAGACACCAAGCAAAGCAACATAGTAAGTTTGGCTGACAACATTTTGAGAGACAAAGCAGAATTAGAGGGCCAATTCAAGAACAATTTAAGTACAACAGAAACATCCCACAAAAAGGTATACTTAGCCAACGGTGGTTTGGAGCATCGAACACCCTTGAGGAGGCGACAAATCAGAGGATGAGCCCCAACGGGCTTATCATCAATGTGGGCATGATGAAGGGAGATAGCAGAGCGATAAAGGTTAATAGTCCGATAGGCCTTCCCAGCGCTGGCCTGAGAAGCTAAGAAGTTGATCACAGAACTTAGAGAGGTTGAAAAGGGATCGAGAGACCTTTCCAGACACCAGCTTGCCCAAAGAGACCAGGCGGATTTGTAGGCTTTGGAAGTGCCCGGGGCCCAGGCCTGGTTGATAAAGTGAGCAGCCTCTTGTGAAATGAGGATGTTAGAAGGGGGAGGCCGGAAACTTTCCAGGCCGACAGAGTGAGGGAGTGGTCCAGGATCAAGCTGTGACGCTCGCCTAGAGGGTTGAGAAGAAGATCGTCGAAGGATGGCAGAAGTACAGGAAAATCCATCGCCATCTCCAGAAGAACAGGGAACCAAATTTGGGCTTGCCAGAAAGGAACCACCAGAACCAGTGAGGATTCCTGGCGACGAATTTGCGCCAGCACTCTGTTGATCATGAGGAAAGGAGGAAAGGCATAATGGAGTTGACGAGACCAAACTTGGAGGAAAGCATCCGTGGCAAGAGCCAAGGGGTCTGGTCTCCAGCTGTAAAACTGGGGCAAATGGGAATTGAGGCGAGAAGCAAAGAGATCGATAGAAAAGGGACCCCATAAAGTTGAAAGAGAAAGGAAGACGGAGGGACAAAGCCTCCAGTCGCTGGAGTCGCGCAGGAACCGCGAGTGCCAGTCTGCTACTGAATTGAGGTTACCCGGAAGGTACTCCGCTGTCAAGGAGAGATGATGGGCCAGACAATATTCCCACAGACTTTTTGCTAAGTCTGCCAGGGGTTTGGACTTCGTGCCGCCGAGATGATTTATGTAGCGAACCGCAGAAACATTGTCCATGCGTAAGAGTATGGAACAGCGGATCCTGTCTTTGGAAAGACTTTTGATTGCAAAGGAGCCAGCAAGCATCTCTAAACAATTTATGTGCAGTCTGGACTCCTCTCTTGACCATGCTCCTCCAGTCGAGATTGGACCACATCGGGCGCCCCAACCCGATAGACTGGCATCGGATTCTAACACAAGATCTGGGGATGTGGCGAAGATAGTGCGCCCGTTCCACGCATCTAAATGGTCTGTCCACCATTGCAATTCTGTGCGGGACTCTTGGTCTAGAGCGATGACGTCGGAGTAAGCCAGACCTTGGCGAAGGTGCCTGATCTTCAAGCGTTGAAGGGCCCGGTAGTGCAGGGGGCCCGGAAATATTGCCTGAATAGAAGAAGAAAGAAGACCGACAATCCTGGCCAGAGATCTGAGGGAGATGACAGAAAGATGTAGCACCGAGGCGATTTCTGCTTTGATTTTGGAAATCTTGGAAAGGGGAAGGCGTAACGACGCCGCCACCGAATCCACTAGGAAGCCCAGAAATTCCATGTTCTGAGAAGGGACCAGAGAAGATTTCTCGAGGTTTACCAGAAAACCTAAGTCCAAAAGAAGACACTGAGTGGTCTGAAGATCTGTGAGGAGACCCTGCTTGTCTGAATTCAGGAGTAGGATATCGTCCAAGTAGATTATGAGACGGATACCAAGAGAGCGAAGAAAGGCGACCACTGGTTTCAGCAGTTTCGTGAAGCACCATGGTGCAGAGGAGAGACCAAAAGGGAGAGATGTGAAACAGTAGGTCATACCTGACCACTGGAATTGGAGAAACTTCCAGTGAGACTGGTGGATAGGAACTGTGAGATAGGCGTCTTGGAGATCCAAGCGAACCATCCAATCGTGGGGCCGAAGGGTATCCCTCAGATGAAGGATCGTCTCCATTTTGAAATGACGATACACCACAAAGTGGTTGAACCATTTCAGGTTTATGACAGTGCGTAACTTCTTGTTCTTCTTTTGAACTAGAAAAATGGAGCTTAAAAAGCCTGTAGAGTCGTAATGAAAAATTCGAATGGCTTGTTTTTGTAAGAGAGATTCTATCTCGTTGGAAATGAGATTTGCCATGTGCAGAGAGAACACGGGAGGAGGAGGGGAAAAGGTCTGGACAGGAGGAGAGTAAAACTCTATAAGATAGCCTTGAACCGTGGAAAGGACCCACGGGTCTGCACTTATGGAATGCCATTTTGGTAGAAACAGTTTCAATCGACCCCCTACAGGAGGGAAAGAAGACAGGCTTACCTGGTTGATTGGAGTTGGAGTTGCGATAACCTTGACGCCCTCGGCCGCGGAAACCACGGCCTCGCTGTGGGTAAAATCGCGGCTTGTATTCTTGGGTGTTGTCGTAAGAACTCTTGGAGCCTTGATTGTAGGGACGGCCGGAAGAGCGACCCCTGCCTCGTCCGGCCCGGCCAAAAACCCGAGGGGCGAAAGTCTTTTTTATAGATTGCTGAGCCTTGTCAAGAGAAGCGAAGGTAGAGACAAATCGGCTGATGTCGCGCACCAAATTCTCCCCAAAGAGAAGACCATTCGCCTTCGAGCCGGGGTCCATAGGAGCCAGGTTGGCCAGCTTGGGATCCAATTTGATCAAAAGGCCCTTACGTCTTTCGTGGGTAATGGCTGCAGTGGCATTGCCCAGAAGGCAAAAAGCACGTTGGACCCACATGGAAATGTCCTCGGCTGAAAGATCAGAACCGTCAAGACGGGCAGACTCTGCCATGTCGAAGATACGGGCTAAGGGACCCACAATGTCCAATAACTTGTCTTGACACGTGGACCATGCCTTGTCAACCCCACGACGAGGGTCCTTGCCAAATTTAGAAAAGAATGTAAGGAGAGGTTGGTCGATGGAAGGGACGAGGGTGATTTTATCAGGAAGGGCGGGTTTAGGACACTCAGACTTCAATCTGGAACGCACAGTCGCCTCAAGAGGGAGACGAAGGCGGGCGGAAATGTATTCACCAACATGGTGAGAGGGTAGCCATTCGGTCGAGTTAGGATGACGAATGGAGGACGGGTCAAACATAGGGAGACCCTCCGAGTCAAACACTGGCTCGAAGTTAAAGGAATCACATTTGGGAAGTTTAGGGGGGGGGGTCAGTGACGTCAAAGACATCAAATAGATCGTCAGCATCAGGCATATCATCATCTGTGTCCAAGATGGTGGAAATCATTAATTTTTTTGTAGGGGACTCTGTGTGCTTGGATTTTTGCTTCTTTTTGCCCTCGGAACCGACAAACCCCTCCTTAGTAGGAGGCCTGGGAGGCACTGCGTCCTTGTCCATAAGCGAGTGAGACTCGCTAACCATAGCTGACTTTTTTGATTTTTGCACAGAAGCAGAGTGTTCCACCTTGCGTTTTCTGCTATCCCCCGCAGAATGGGCCAAAACCTTGGACAACATGCTGACCATGGAATTTTCCATATTCTTTGACAGTCTTTTCATAGACACTTCCATTGCCTGTTCAACTGAAGTATTGATAAATCTGTGAAGGTCCTGCTTGAGAGACCCATTATCCATAGAAGAGGAATTTTCCTCAGAAGAGCTTTCATTTGCCATTGCAGCCAGAGCAGGGTAGTGAAGGGTTAATAAATGAGAAAAATACAGGGGGCGTGAACAAGGGAAGAGCAGGGGCGGGCCGACTCTGAAGGAGCGAGGAGACCGGGCTGAAGGTAGGCAGGCAGCCGGCTCCGAGAATGCGAGTGAAAGTGGCCGAGGAAACTGAAAGCGGAGCACACGTGGAGAGCGGGAAGACAGAAAACAGGCTCCGGCGCCGGTGAGGCAGACGAGCTCCAAAGCGGTAAGAACGTTCGCGAACAAGCGCGAAGACCGCGGAGCGGGCGAGACCACTGCAGGGGCGGGGAAGGGGGAGGGAAACAAGCGTGAAGCAAGCGGAACAACTGAAATGGAAGGAAGCGCACAAAGCGCTAGTCAAAGCAGCGCAACAGCGCGTGAATATAAGCGCATAAACCAGCAAGGAATATTAAGCATTAAACATATACATGCATAAATAAACATGAAACATAGCGAGCATAGATAAGAGAACACTTATCTGACTGCGAGCAGCAAGAAAAGAGGAAGCTGCGCAGTCAGTGTGGGCACTTATCTATTAGGTGTCCTCTGATTGGTTACTGTTATCTCGTTTTTTCTCGTTCCCATGGCCCAGTTGTTGCCTGGCCCTCTGGGAACTGTAGTTTTACACTTATCTTGGCTGCTGTTTAATAAAATGCAAGATAAGAAAGCATAATAGGAGCCTCCGGTCTTGCCATAAAATTATACACTTCACTATCAGCCTTAGCCGGTGCCAAATTCCATACATGGCCTCGAGATGTCGCTGTGCTACACCCGGTATTTGAAGTCCTGAAAGCCCATGACTTGGAACGCCATTTGACCTTCACACACTAGACAGCTCCAGGTAACACCAGGTGTGAATCAGACAGCGATTATACATAAAACTCACCGTTTGGGGGTTACTGCTCATACTATCACCATATCATATGCTAAATAAATGCAATTAGGAGGTGTCACCCAACTTCTATATTTTGTGGATAATGTGCTTGCTCTTTGCGCAAATCACAGTGAATGAATGACTAGAATTCTTCCTTTTGCATTAATATATGATCGCGTCAAATTTTACTTTCGTTTTCGTTTGTGCGGTAAGGGTCGTCTTAACTGTAACTTGGATATATAAAGAAAACACGTTGACATATGAAGTTCAGGTACGGTAAAAAGACTAACGTCCCTGGGTGGGCTCGAACCACCAACCTTTCGGTTAACAGCCGAACGCGCTAACCGATTGCGCCACAGAGACTGGCATTAGTTCCGATTTCACATCAATGTGTGCGAGAAAGAACTGCCAGTCTGTGGCACAGCGTTTGTTGTGGGTGTATGAATTGTTATCATTAACTTGATTCTCTTACCAACACCAAAAACACAATAGGATGGAATGCATATGACCTAGTCTTCATGTTCAGCACCGGGGGATATTCGGTGGGGAGGTTGTAAAGTTGTTTTTCAGTAGTTTATGGGGGCGTTTTGGGATTTAAGTGAGTTATTGTTAACCTGCGTTAATTGCCAGTAAAGCCCCAGCACTATTTGTTTGTTGGCTTTGTCGTTGCAGGTTTCAAATCGAGTGCCAATTGGACTTTAATGAATTTTATGAAGGTGACTCAACCTCTCACTGCTGTGATCTCATGAATGTCAGATGCTGAGATCTCAGGCCCAAACTTGTCTCTTTTGCCTCAGAGATCCCTTGCAGTCGTCGCACAATCACTAGAAATTGCCACAGGAGATGAGGATGGGGTAAATAGTGTTGTTATTGGTAGTCCCTTTAATACTCCTTGAGTGAAGAAGTCTGACTATACAGGAGGGAGGGGGGCTGGGATTGATGGAGGCCAGCATGTTGTGTGGTCAATGGGGAGGCCTGATTTCCTTTAGCACCTTTCCAGGGCTCTTCAACATTTCAGGAGAGGTTCATCTGTGCAGGGTTTATTGCCCGTCATTCTAGATTAGCATATAGTTAGCTGGACTTTCTGATAGGGGTAGGGGTGTCACAGTGCCAGTGCAGTATTCGAAGGTGTGCAGAGCTGCACAAGTGTCCCAGAGCATATATGACAGCGCTGATCTTGGACAGGTTTCTGGCCCACAGACTGACTCGTTTCTCAGCTAGTGGATTCAATTCTAGGGGTGTGTCAAATTTGTGTAATTTCCTTTTATATAAATAATGCAAAGCTTTGGAAGAGTGATGCAAAATTACACAACGTGCCTGTTGGCATAATTTCAGACATGTTATGCCATAATGCATAATGTGAATGCCGGAAAGTATGTGAGATCATACTGGTATAACAAAATTTTTCGCCTAGCCTATTCAATTTACCACAAAATGTATTCAGGAAGGTGGCATTTTGATGGTTTTGATGCAACCAGGAGACAGGCAGTTAATCGGATATGTCAAAGTCCAGAACCTGAGGAAATTAAAAGCGGCGGCTGAGTCCGCATCATGGGTGATGCTCATGTGTCATTTGAGCGACGCCAAGGTTATCCATGGGTATCAACTATTTCTTGGGCATGAGCGATAAAGGATCCATTTTCCCATGTATGCAGGTGGCTCATGAAGGATAAAAACTTTGAGATGGGCACTAAGCATTGCTACAAACTCATAAGCTTTTCAAGAAATTATGTGTGCATCTTTTGGTAGAGCAAAAGAGGGTGAATAATTATTTCTCATAGGTTTTCATCGTCCTAGCTCTTTCTGGAAAATAATGTTATTTTTCCTGTCTCTGGCACAAATTGATGCTTGTAAGGAATGATGCCTAATGGTAGGTTTTCCAGGTGTGCTGAGCCCTAATTATGTCCATGCACGAATAGCTGACTGGATCAAAGGACCAGTACCATTACAATTGTAAGCTACTGCCTGGATCAAAGTACAGATTGCAGTCACTTAACCAATACTGCTAAGTTTCAGAGCTAATAATGATGTCAAATAATTACAAAGAAAAACAAAAAATGATAGCTGAGATGATCAAAATAATGTCGGCCACTGGTAATTCCATATTTTATCGCTCACTGCATCCCTCCAAGGATGGAACCAAACTTAGGCAACTGGCCTTGGCCCTGCTCCATCAGGAACAATCCAGACCAAAGGACCAAGTCTTGACCCTCTGAAAGGATCACAAACATCATGTTTGATTTTTAGCCTTGTTGGGCCTCATGAGTGAGGTGCAGCTTTATTCTGGGCAAACCCATAACACTTGGTGTCTTTCATTGAGAAGAATCACAAAGTGAAGGGTTGAATGTGTGAATTGAGCTCAGCCACTGTTACTTTGGGCCCCAATCCAGCATTTCTGTGTGTTTTTGCTCTCTGCGCCACTCCAAACATGGACCAACCTGATGCAAACAACCTTGGTCCTGCTAAAATAGGAACAGTCCTGCTCAAACCAGCAGGCCACATCTGCTTAGAACTTGACCACAAGCCAACCTATTAGTGAGAAGCGTCTCGTGATATGGCACATCAGGCACAGAGCCTGCATCTGGATAAACTGGACCAGTTTCCTTCTGGTTGGACCACACCAGATGGAGCACTTTAAGTCCTTGGTCCAATGAGCAACCATTGCCCTAATGACAGGAGAGGCCACGAGGAGCAGAGTCAATGATAATGTGCCTATGGCCCACCAGCTGATTACTAATACACATTGATTCGTTTTTACACAGTATGTCTCTAAAGAAATCGACAATAAGGAAAAGTATGATTGTAAGCTGCACCATCTTACTTTATTTATCACAAACTGACAATGTTTTAAGATAGCTTCATGGGTTGAAGCACCTGGTCTATAATACTGTTAACAGATATCAGGTAGTTACTGCAATAAACAGAGAGATAAAAATGTAATCGGTGGACATAGGTTTGAACGATAATACAGTGTGAAGGGTGTGGTAAATAAATAAATAATACCCTATTTTTAAATGCATAAATGAATAACAGATAGCTCAATAAATAAGAGTCAAGATTCGAGGTAGTAGGAGTTTTGCAGGTTTAATACAGCAAATACAGGAATAGGATGGCAAGGCCCAGCAGCGCTGCCGGGGTCAGGATCGGGACAAGGGGAACAACTTTTTAATAACAGTGCATGAGCATATATACATAACGCAAACACATAGCATTACATTGCAATAGGCGTAGCAGTGGGTGGAGCAAAAGGCGTGACGCGTAGCAGTCGCGAAAGATAAGGGTGAAAAGAGGTGTAACAGGGCGTATACATAGACATGTGATGCAAACGTAACAGAATATGTCATGAATGGGGCGGAAACCATGGAGGGGGCTACCTGAGGAGCCGGGACCTCTAACCTGATGGTGTGCGCAAACTAGCAATGACGTGTTACTAGGAGAAGCTGGGGGCTATGAACTCTGTGCTAGGAGCAGAGACTGAAGTCTGGAGAGTCAGGGCGACATGTACCTAAACAGTATCTAGTATCTGATGTTTAGAGAACATGTTGATATAAACTAGAAGTCAGGAGGGGAAAGGCTAACTTGATTCTAAGACTGGACCATGCATTATTCTACATGTAGTGCGTGGTGAAGAATATTAAATGACCATTAAATGCAGTATTTCTCTAACGTGGAGACGTGAAGGCTAGACAATGACGGAAACTATCGATGCGATTCAGTAGCTTTAGGAATGCAGAGAAGGAGGACTGAACTGATAACTGGAATCATAACATATTCTTGGCAGACTCAGAGGCAGAGCCAGGGTGAGCCGGGCACTGCAAGGCAGGAAGTAAGTGAAGGGTCGAGGATACAGGTGGGGGCTGTATCGCTCCTCAGCGAGGCTTCAGGAGACAGGAGCTGAATCTGGTGTCCAGGCCCTTTTGAGGCCTAGAAACGGGGACTTTTCAATAGAATAACGTGCACACTGAGAAACGTGGCAACGTAGCTTTACATAGGCCTGATATTCGTAGTATTCACGAGAACTGGAAACTGGCATACTAGAGGTGGACACAACTGTAATTGCGTCATTAATCGAACATAGGGAATGCATATGCATATTTAATCATGCACACATAACATATGATGGATGACACGTAGGGACACAGAACATGGCAAAATTTACTTTTCCACATTCCCTCCTTGTCACTACGATTCCATCAGGAAACATCAATATTCATGATACCATCTATTATTTCATACAGTATCATTTGCTCGTCTCGAATTATCCTGGAACGGGATTTAGAACGGGGCTTGGGACTAGGAATACAAGAGGTAGCACAAATGCCGCAAATCGCAGGGCCACATTGTATACAGAGGCAGCAGCTGAATATGATCGCTACTGCAATACCTAGAAAGGACAAGACTTTCCATCCCCAGGCGGAAATTATATTCCAGAACCAACCGGACCATGTCCAGGTGCCTGGATCTTGGTGTAACAGATGGGCAATCTTATGGAGTCTGGTTATAGCTGAATAAACAGACGGCGCGTTATTTGGAATGAAAATGCAGCAACTAGATCCGATGACTCTACAGGCCCCGCCCCTATCGGCCAGTATGACGTCAAGGACGAGACGATTCTGTAAAACGACAAATCTCATAGCAGATTGCTCTTCAGTTAAATTACCTAGAGCAGAGGCAGTCTCATTTACTACAGCTTCGAGGGTTCTGGTTAACCTACGGATTAGCTTACTATTCTGGATAGGTCCTATAAAGAAAAAGAAACCTCTATTGAAATCTGTATACTGTTCTAGAGCAGTTTCAGTATAATTGACAATTGGGACTCCCTTCTATGTCTAATGTGTACTAGATGTGTGTTTCTATGATAATCAGGTGGGGCTAGGAAAACTGGTGGCAGTAGGAAGGCAATGTAACAGGTTCCCTCCCAATCGAGGGGCAGACGAACATATGCAGTTTGACCACAAATAAAATAAGAATGACGTGAAGCTTTGAAAATGGATTTCCCACTGTCACTATACTTGACAATAGTAGTACAATCACTATGTCCTACATGTACGGAACCATTATTTCGGACACATAATTCACCTTTAACTGGTAATACTGAAATAGCAGGTAAGTCTGGAGTAGTATCAGACTGAACATTCAGGACCATGAAATTCGAAGAATAGTTACCTAAATTATACACTTCATTTTCTAGATCTAACCCGGTTCTGTGGGGGAGACCTTGCTTGTCTGGGAAACATGTACTGTTAAGAAAAGACATATCTGTTGAGGATGACGTTAACGTGGACCATGCTCCACACGAACCATTATGTGAAAAAGGATAAGGAAAAAGTGGCAGAACTCCCTTCGGTATCTGGAAAGGGGGGAGTCGACCACACACCCAGCAATTAGTGGCATTGCTGGTCTGATGTGAGTAATGTAACATGCGGATGAAAGAATTATTTTTCATAGCGAGGCGGTAAGAGAGTTCATGAGGAGGCAGATCACTAAACGTGTGCTCTACTGTAGCATTAGCAGACTTATTTACATGAAGAACTGGGAAATACAGGTAAAATGCATAACTGGTGCAGGAAATCATAATGCTGAGAAATAATATGAAACATAGAAAAATGATACATCGGATTGAGTTTTGACTAACTCTCTCACTATGGGGGTCTATTTTATACATGTCAGAAACAGTCTAACCGTTTCACCTAGGGGAGGACTTAGACAATCAAACTGGCTGACTTATTTTACTAGACCGGAGTTTCAACTTATACTCCTGTTGCGGAGTTTTCTCTAACAGGGGAGGGTTTGTAGCAATGTCTTTTGCGGGACAGTCCTTGAGAACAATATTTTGGCAATCCTTCAAATCCTGGGAAATGTTCTTTGAGACGGGTTTCAGTCCATAAAACTGCTTTACATGCGAAAGGTGCACCCAGCCTTTGCGACCTTCCAACTTCACGGCTGTACGGGTGGCGAGGAGGACCTGTCGGGGCTCCTTCCAGCGTGGCTCCAGCGGACTTGAGCGGTCAAAATTGCGGACAAGAACCATGGATCCTGGAACGATTTCATGCGGTGCCACCTCGGTATTGTCTGGAAATGCGGCGGCAACCTGTGAACGACAAGAGTTGAGGGCAGACATCAAGGAAGCTAGGTAATCTGTCAGCATATTACTAGAAACATCGGTAATACTTCGGGGTCTAGGAGTACCCCACATGTTAGGGGGGCGGCCGAAAACGACCTCGTACGGGGACAGACCTGATCTGGAATGTGCGACCATGCGCATATAAAATAAAGCGACTGGCAGAGCTACTAGCCAGTCCACACCTTTCTCTTTACACACTTTTGCAATACGGATTTTCAGAGTCTGGTTATGTCTCTCTACGAGACCGGCTGCTTCAGGATGGCGTACACAATGAAACTTCCACTGGTACCCCAACAAAAGGGAAACATGCTTCATCAACTCGGATGAGAATGGCTGGCCGTTGTCAGAATATACGACTCTAGGGAGTCCATAACGGGGGAAGAACTCACGAACCAACTGCTTGGCAGTGGTCGCGGCGGTGTAATCTGGAACTGGATATGCTTCTGTCCACCTGGACAAAGCGCATACAACTACAAGGACATACTTGAAACCTCGACATCGCTCCATCTGAATATAATCCATCTGGAGGACTTCAAAAGGGTGGTCAGGGGGCTGGAATCCACCTTGTTCCACCGGGACACTTTTACCTGGATTAAACTGACAACATATCATACAGGTACGGACTTTCTGCTTGGCTGCAGCTCGTAAATGCTTGTTGAACCAGATGTTCTGGATACTGTCTAACATAGCTTTTTCTCCTAAATGTGCTGGACTATGTGCGGTATTAATAATGACTTGAACCATAGAGTCGGGGAGAAACCATGTGGCTCTACCCTTCGTTAACCATCCTTGATCTGTCTGGACCCCTCCTTGTTCGGACCATTTCTTGATTTCTTCGGGAGTAGCATGTAACTGTATGTCTATGACATCTTGCGTAGGGTCTTTAACTGTCATACATGTAATCGGATCTGGAGTGTGTGTCATGTTAACTGGAATGTCTAGAGTCTGTGCTGTAAGCTTGGCTGTGCGATCTGCTAGATCGTTACCTTGAGAAATGGTGTCAGTAACTTTCGTATGTGCTTTGCACTTCATGATAGTGATAGATGTCGGTAAATGTATGGCATCTAACAGAGCTTGAATAAGGAGACCATGCTGAATCTTGGTTCCATGAGAAGTCATGAAACCTCTCTCTTGCCAGAGCACTCCGAAGTCGTGTACAACTCCAAATGCGTAGCGTGAATCTGTGTAAACATTAACTTTCAAGTTCTTGGCGTGTATGCAGGCTTGTGTCAGAGCAACTAGCTCTGCTGCTTGAGCGGACAGGGTGTCGATACGGTGTGTTTCAATAACTTCAGTGTCAGTAGTCACTGCATACGCGGCGACTAGTTCTCCTGTACTTGTTCTCATACATGAACCATCCACATAAAGTGTCAGGTCGGGGTCTGGTAACGGAATATCTGTCAGATCTTGTCTTGGCTTGGTCATAATGTTAACTACTTCCACACAGTCATGTGCGGCAGAATTCGGAGTAACTGATGGTAACAGTGTAGCAGGGTTCAGGATGTTGCAGCGTCTGATTTCTATGTGTGGCTGGAACAGTGTCAATTCATAACCTGTTAAACGTGCAATTGTCAAGTGCTGAGTCTGTGTTCGGTTTAACAGAACTTCCACGGAATGTGGAACTTGTACTGTCAAGGTATGTCCTAAGACTATGGAATCACTTTGTCTGATAGCTAGGGCTGCGGCTGCAACTGACTTGAGGCACGCAGGCAGAGCCTGGGCTACAGGATCTAATGTGCTCGAAAAATAAGCACAGGGCTTGTATTGTCCTGCTTGATCTTGTGTGAGAACAGATAATGCTGTACCTTCGCGTTCAGTGACGAAAAGTGTAAAAGGCTTACTGTAGTTCGGTGTCGCTAGAACTGGAGCTTGGCATAGGGCTTTCTTTAACTCATTGAAACTAAGTGTATGTTCAGATGTCCAAGGGAGGACAGTCGATACGGCTGCCTCCTGTGTCGTTAACTGTATCAGTGGCTTGGCTAGAAATGCATACTGAGGAATCCATTGTCTGTAGTAAGAAGTAAGGCCGATAAAAGCACGTACCTCCTTCTGGGTCTTGGGTTGAGGAAGACTCGCTATTAACTGGATACGGTCTGGTGTCAACTGCCTACCCCTCTTGGACAGTAAGTGTACTAAGTAGACCACTTGCTGGACACAGAATTGAAGCTTCGAAGGGGACACCTTGTGCCCCATCTCGGCTAGGAAATACAAGACTGTAAGGGATGCTCGCTCGCAAGCACGTTCAGAACGGGCTGTGATCAGGAGATCATCGACATACTGGAGCAGGGCAGTGTCAGTTGGCATGTGAATGTTGTCTAGTTGTCTCTTAAGTGCTTGACTGTAAATGCTAGGGCTTTCTGTGAAACCTTGAGGAGCGCGTGTGAACATATAGCTCCTTCCATTTAAACAAAATCCGAAAAGGAACTGGCTGTCTGGATGAATAGGGACACTGAAAAACGCGTTCTTGAGGTCGATTACAGTAAAGAACGTGGCTTCGGAATCAATGGCTGTCAATAGGGAAGAGATATCTGGAACGACTGGGTACTGAGGAATAATACACTTATTAAGTTCTCGTAGGTCAATCACTAATCGATATACTGGGGGTGCATTTGGATCAGTACGTTTCATGACTGGAATGATCGGAGAATTGCATACGTTGGAGTCAGTTTCTACAACCACTCCTTGTGCCATGAGTTCGTCAATAATTTTGGATAAGGCTGCTACAGCCTCAGGTGGCAATCTGTACTGTCTGATTCGTGGTAACACTACACCTGGCTTGAGAGTCACACGATAGGGTGTGATTTGCATATAACCAACATCAGTTGGACCTTGCGCCCATAGATGCTGCGGGACATTAGACAATCTGGAATCAAAATCTCGTAATACATAGTGACCCTTAAAGTCACGTAGGAACAATCGTATTCCCTCTGGGGAACAGCATATAACTGCACCTAACTCTTTCAGTGTTTTAATGCCTAATAGGTTTTCTGGACATGACTTAGTAAGTAACAGATCAGTAGTGCGGGACAATGGACCTACTTCTAGAGTAACTGGCTTTGATATTTCATTTACAATGGGTTTTCCTGAAAATCCAAGGGAAACATTTCTTGAGCCTGAGAGCGGAGCCCCTGGAACTTCGGCGTGACTAATTGTGGTCCTACTTGCCCCTGTATCAATCAAAAACTTTCTGTCTTTCCCTAATACTTGACTGTGAACATAGGGACCTTCTTGATCTACAGGTATCTCGATGAGAGGCAAGCCTACCTCCCTCTCTAGGCTGTTTCATGAATACTGTTGGTACTCTGGATACTCAGACTGTGCATACTGGTACATCTGCTGTGTAACGTGCTGTGTTGCAGCAATAGGCTGCGGTGCGGTAACTGTCTGTGGTGCATTCTGTGGCTGAGGAGTCTGTGAAACTTGTTCTTGTCTAGGCGGACGTGGTCTTTCTTTAGTCTTACCAGTAGCTATGTTGTGTTTCAGAACTGCACACTCGTTTATAAAATGACCTGGCTGTTTACAATAATTGCAGTTCCCTTTAACGGGAGCTGCAGGATGACTGGCTTGATTCGGACCCCTCTTCTGACTGTCTTGAGGAACAGATTGTGCAACTAGTACTTTCATTTTCGTGTCTTTCATACGTTTTCTCTCGTGTTCCTGTTCTTCCCTGATCCTATTCTGGTGGTATTGGAGCATCTGCAACATCTGGGACGGGGTATTAGCTTGCCAGGTACTTTCGACTTTCAAAACTCGATTTTTAATTTGTGGACTTGAATTCTCGACTAATTTAGTAACAAAAAGGTGAGGGTATGACTCACTACTTGTCTTGAGGCCACTGTTGATGCTAAAACATTTCTCAAATCTAGAATAAAAATCACTAATATCTTCGTCTTGTTTCTGTTTACAGGCTGAGATTGCATCCCAGTCTTCTTTTCTAGTTGTCAATAATCTAGGTAAAACTTGTATTAATAATTCTGGTAATTCTTTACATTTTGCTCCAAGACCGGTACCTGGTACTCGTGCCTTGTCTTCAGCTTCTAGAACTGCCCAATCGATCTTTTTCTCTCCCACCTCCCATTCTTTTTCCTTGAGCTTTTCATACACCCCTGCGGGCAGCAGAACCTTTAACATTTTAATTATATCTGGATACGTGTATTCTCCCATACGGAGCATGTCTTTTAATTCTCTATGGAACCCTGCTGGATCTTTATCATGACAGGGAATTAATTTCTTCATCTCTAGGAGTTCCATCTTTGTAATCGGAGTGTAAACAAACACTCGTTCTAGTTCGCCACCCGTTCCTCTGACTGGGTGGACTTCTCGTAACGGATTCTGTCTCTCCATATAAAATGGTTTACTTTCGGGGGGTGAGACATGAACAAAACGCGGATTCAAAAACGTTCTATATTTGTGACGCTGTTCTAGAATGATACTAATTAAGTCGGTACCTAAACCTTTCCATCTATACTGGAGTAACTCGTTCAGGATATCATGTAACGGGCCTGGATCAGAGTGCTGACCCTCATACAATGTAATGAGGTGCTGAATCATATACATACCCGCCAGTCGTTGCTCGGCTGGGGGCATTTTCAGAAACATTTGTGCCACTATTTCGTCTGGAAAAGTGGTAGAATCAGTAATCCATCGGACTGCTGATCGGGCTAGTTCTTGTTCATGCATGGTACTTAACTCACTGTAACCGATTCGTGATTTCAGAATGTGATCGGTAGCTTGAAACACTTGTTCTAGAGAACCTTGTTCTGGTGCTGGATGATGGAAAATAGACTTGTGTTCTAGGCGTAAATGGCGATCTGGAAATCTAGATTTTCCTACATACGCTATTCTGTCAGGATTCTCGTCGTCTAACTCTTCAGGATCAGAGTTACTTTCTTTCTCGCTTACTTGTGCTGCTTTACGCTGTTCGTGTAACTTTATTATTTCTTTACGGATTTTCTTGTACATACTCTCCATAGCACCGACGGTCTTGTGCTTACCCTCGGCTATATTATCACTCCACCTTGTCAGGGTTTTCATTTCAGCCGGATCTTTAGACGGGTAATCTTGTTCTCTTATTAGACAATTGATCAGAAACTTTAATATCATGAGCTGGGTCTCAGCTTTCCTTTGAGACATGGCCTCGCCAATGCTTTCTGGATCATCCCCTGTACGGATGAAGCGATATATTCTGTCTAGATCTTCTTTCATATTCGGTAAGGTGACTAGATACTCGGCCACCTTTCTTACACGGAATGAATATAAAACCATATTATCCTCGCCTGGGACTGGATCATAGCCGCATTCGGCAAGGGATTTTCTTATTTCTGCTACAGTCTGATGTCTGGGCGTACGTTGTGACGCCTGCATATGTAATTCGGCTGTCGTTAAACGCTTGTGTGGCGGCGGGGTTTGAGGAGTACCTCCCCCTGCGGCCCCTAAACTAGAGTCGTCTACTGAGGCTCTTCGTCCTGGCAGAGTGGGAAATGGAAATGTAGGCTGGACTTGTATGGCAGGCTGGACTTGTATGGCAGGCTGGACCGGGGGTACCGTAACAGGTACTCCGGTGTCTGGAGGAGCGGGAAGTGCCTGATTTACAGGGACTGGCGGAGCGCGAACAGGATTTGCATATTCTGGGACTGTGTCGTCCAAATAGGACGAAATAAAAATATCAGCTGCGGTCGGTTTGTGACGCAGCTTGGTCGGAATTAATGGTGGCGGGAAATTACTGGATGCCTCTGGGGTCGCTTTTGGCAAGCCCTCGGCAAGGAGAGGATACATACCCCTAATAAGGGCATGCCTCTGTCTGTCTGACTGTTCGGCTTTGACTTGTTCACCTATCTCGATTAGTTCTTTTTCATGGGCTCGTTCCAAGGATTCTCTACTTAATTCTGACTTTCTGATTTCTTTTTCAGTTCTTTTATGAGCTTCTTTGCGCCATAACTCGATGGCATCTTTCTGTGACTGTCTGGCTTTCTTTTTCCATAATGCCTCTTCTACTCGCATGATGCACTCGGCATCCCATGTACCCGATACGGGCCATCGGTACTTTTCTTCTAACTGTTTGGTATACTCTACCCATAAATCTAGATACAGTATGGCGCTTATGCCATGCTTCTGATACATAAAATGACCTGGACTGTCCCTAGGCGGGACAGGAACTGCTGCTTCCAGCAGACCCTTTCTAGTTTTTAACTGGCGTAACTTAGAAAACAAGGGCATGACTGGACTGTAATCTAGACACAATACAATACACAATGAACACGATACTTATTCCCCATTCATACCACGACATTAAAATACATGAAGAACATTTAAAAATAACAGTTCGAACAGAATACTACCTGGAATACGGAACACAGAATACATGAATTTTCTCGAGAACAGAACTGACTAGAACAGGAACTAGATGCACTGCTAAAACAGTACGAAACTTACCGGTCTCATAAAGAGACACGTCAGGACCCGCATCCACCGAAGTGGACACTTCGTTTGTGGGTCTGTGTACCACCAACCCACGGACCAGAGTCAATTAAATTGACCCTGTCTAGATACTACCCCAGTAACGGTACTCACCGGGCAGCAAGAACGGAAAGCCTCAGACTGGACTGGACTGCCTCGACGTCGGACGGACGAACTTCGGACTTCTGTTACGGGTGGGCCTCCGGATACCTCGGACCTTGAACTCTCGGCTTGGGCTCTGGTCGGGACTCGCCGCGTTCCTCCACCGTCTCGTCTGGATGCTGGACCGCCTCCTCCGTCTCCTCCGTGGGCCTGAGGGATACTTGAAGCAGAAATATCTGCCGGTGCGCAGAAGAGTTCCGTCACGACTGCAGAGGGTCAGGGGGTCGGCGTGGCTTCACCGACGCGTGGGGAAAGGGCAAGTCCCTATTCGGGCGCCATTATGTGGTAAATAAATAAATAATACCCTATTTTTAAATGCATAAATGAATAACAGATAGCTCAATAAATAAGAGTCAAGATTCGAGGTAGTAGGAGTTTTGCAGGTTTAATACAGCAAATACAGGAATAGGATGGCAAGGCCCAGCAGCGCTGCCGGGGTCAGGATCGGGACAAGGGGAACAACTTTTTAATAACAGTGCATGAGCATATATACATAACGCAAACACATAGCATTACATTGCAATAGGCGTAGCAGTGGGTGGAGCAAAAGGCGTGACGCGTAGCAGTCGCGAAAGATAAGGGTGAAAAGAGGTGTAACAGGGCGTATACATAGACATGTGATGCAAACGTAACAGAATATGTCATGAATGGGGCGGAAACCATGGAGGGGGCTACCTGAGGAGCCGGGACCTCTAACCTGATGGTGTGCGCAAACTAGCAATGACGTGTTACTAGGAGAAGCTGGGGGCTATGAACTCTGTGCTAGGAGCAGAGACTGAAGTCTGGAGAGTCAGGGCGACATGTACCTAAACAGTATCTAGTATCTGATGTTTAGAGAACATGTTGATATAAACTAGAAGTCAGGAGGGGAAAGGCTAACTTGATTCTAAGACTGGACCATGCATTATTCTACATGTAGTGCGTGGTGAAGAATATTAAATGACCATTAAATGCAGTATTTCTCTAACGTGGAGACGTGAAGGCTAGACAATGACGGAAACTATCGATGCGATTCAGTAGCTTTAGGAATGCAGAGAAGGAGGACTGAACTGATAACTGGAATCATAACATATTCTTGGCAGACTCAGAGGCAGAGCCAGGGTGAGCCGGGCACTGCAAGGCAGGAAGTAAGTGAAGGGTCGAGGATACAGGTGGGGGCTGTATCGCTCCTCAGCGAGGCTTCAGGAGACAGGAGCTGAATCTGGTGTCCAGGCCCTTTTGAGGCCTAGAAACGGGGACTTTTCAATAGAATAACGTGCACACTGAGAAACGTGGCAACGTAGCTTTACATAGGCCTGATATTCGTAGTATTCACGAGAACTGGAAACTGGCATACTAGAGGTGGACACAACTGTAATTGCGTCATTAATCGAACATAGGGAATGCATATGCATATTTAATCATGCACACATAACATATGATGGATGACACGTAGGGACACAGAACATGGCAAAATTTACTTTTCCACAAGGGTTAACTTGCCTTATTCATTTGATTACCTACAACCAGCGTGTCACAGGCTAGTATTCCATGTTTGGTAACTCAGCAAGATGTATGGGATAAAGTACGACCTGCAATAGATTAAGAGGCTATTGCAAGTCACTGACTAGTTCCATTATCATATAGAGGAATGAGGCCAAAGACAGAGTTCCTTATAAGGTTGTGGAACTCTGAAGCGACTTGCAAAATCCTTATCATGTAAGGCAGAGGGTACTTTATCCCTTATAGTATATAGTCGCACCACTTCCCTTTCCCACAAACAATTTACACCCTCGATACATAGTTCTTTCATGAAAGAGAGAGCATGTTTGAAAACATGAAGAATTAAAATGGAATATTCAGTGCAAAATTAAATACTTCAATAAAACGGTTAGCTATTTGTTTCCAAAAGAAATTAGAATCCATTTAATACAAGTAATTTTTTCATCAGAAAATATTTGTACGATATGTAGAAACATGCAGAAAGATCCTACCTTTTCTATGATTACCTAAGGAGTGCAAAAATTGCCATAAATTTCTCATTTCTACTTGTCCCTGTACAGCTAGAACAATAGCAGAAGAAAGAAAATGAATATTTTCGTTCTTTGAGCAGCTGCTTTAATTGTGCAGCGTGACCTCGCCTGCCTTTTCCCTCAGTTGCAGGCTGTGGTAGCAGGCATCGTGACATCAGAACTCGACTGTAATAAGTTATTACAGTTGAGCACCGAGGTCAATTCTTTATAATAGGAGACTGCATGTGTCACACATCTGATTGTAAAGATATTATAGACAGGAGTATATACAGGGATTGCAGAATCGGATATACTATGAATAGTGTAATGCTGGTAGCCTTGTTTAGCGCAGAGGTCACAAATTCTACCCATGGTAAAAAAAAATAAAAAAAAACTTAGAGGCTTTTGCGCTCACAGAAAACTCGTGCATGTGACCTCAAAAGCATACTTTTCAATGCAATCAAATTTCAACCCAATATTCCATTCTATCCTTAATAATGTGGTGGCCTTGATTTAAGAAGTTGTAATAATCATTTATTAAGTACCAAAAACAATTGTCTGTCATTCTGAAACATAAAACTGACTATTTTTCGGAAAAAATCCTTCATTCACATAACAAATCAAGAGAATTGTTTAACATCGTGGAAAGTCTTAGTGGCAGTGACAGAACTTCTCCCTCTGTGGCCCCCACCCAGGATCTTTGCAACTCATTAAACACTTTTTTCTTTAATAAAATTTCCACTATAAAACAAAGTATCCCCACCACTCTGTCTCCCTTTCCTCTGGCTGACACCTATCACAATCTTTCAACTTTGGAATTTTTCCCCCCCATTGATAATGCCAGCCTATCCAAGCTGCTGGTCAAGGTCAAATCAGGCTCTCCTGATGATATTTGTCCCCCCCATATTATGAGAGAAGTGGGAACCACCATCCCTGAGAGCATGCTTCCCATGCTGAATGGCTCTCTCTCACAGGGTAAAGTTCCCTACAATTTTAAAAAAGCCCTTCTTATCCCCCTCATAAAAAAAACTGGAGCTAACCCACTGGACCCGCTTAATTACAGGCCCATTTCACTGCTGCCTTACTGTGCCAAATTACTTGAGGCTCACGTCTGTGACAGTATTTCCAAATTTATGGAAGAATCTAAGTATCTTGCTCCCAATCAGGCGGGCTTCCGCCCTTGTCATTCAACTGAAGCAGTTATGCTCTCAGTGCAGAATACTTTGAGGCGGAATGCTGATGAGGGGATCCACCAGGCTCTGGTGCTACTGGACCTTTCGGCCGCGTTCGACATGGTTGACTATACCATCTTGGTCAACCGTGTCGAGCAGGCGGGTCTCAGGGGCCCCACGCTGAGCTGGATTCGCTCATTCATCACTGGCCGCACTCAATCTGTGAGACTGGGTACTTTCACAGCTCCCACTATACCTACCATCTGTGGAGTACCTCAGGGTTCATCTCTGTCACCCCTGCTTTTTAATTTATATCTACGCCCCCTTCTGTATTCTCTTAGGAAAGCCAGAGTCACCATCTTCAACTATGCAGATGACCTGCAGCTCATCTTTCCTTTAAACACCAAGGACTCAGTGGAAGAGTTTCAAAACACCATGTCTCACATCCTGAGTTGGATGAGCTGCAGCCATTTGAAACTCAACCCAGGCAAGACGGAATTGATCTTGCCTGGGCAGAGTGTACTTAGTTGGAATCCCAGCTTCTGGCCATCCAGCATGGGAGCCCCTCCGCCTAAGTCATCTTCAGTCAAGAGCTTAGGAATTTTTATCAGTGAGGATCTCTCCCTGAAAAGGCAGGTTGGCGCAGTTGTGTCATCCAGCTTTTTTCAGTTGAAGAAAATCAGGAAGATTGCCTGCTTTTTCTCCCTGGAGGCCCTCACCCAGATCGTCATCTCCCTGGTCCTGTCTAGATTGGACTTCTCCAACAGTCTTTATCTTGGGCTCCAGGCTGGAGAGCTAAGGCGCCTCCAGCTGGTTCAGAACCAGGCAGCCAGACTCATTCTCAACCTATCAAAAAGGCAATCTGTCAGATTAGGGCTAAAACAGCTACACTGGTTGCCTGTCGAGCAGCGGGTAGCTTTTAAAACCGGGTGCATACTATTTAAGTCCCTACATGATTCTGGCCCTCTATTTATCAGAGAATTGTTTAACAGATACAACCCTTCCCGCAACCTTCGGTCCATGCACAAATCCCTTTTGACTGTCCCTTCTTACAAGAGGAAACGTCTCGGAGGTTGCTGCTTTGACTATCTTGCAGCTACCTTCTGGAACTCTCTCCCTCTTCACTTAAAACTCTGCGATAACATCCTCAGTTTCAGACACTCACTTAAAACCTGGCTTTTTTCCCATGCGTTCTGCTGAGCCGCTTTGCTCCTACTTTTGACTAGCGTGTTGCGTTCCTGCCTATAGCGCCATGAAGCCCCCGGGCGTACGAGCGCTTAATAAATACATATCAATATCAATATATCAATATATTGTTATACTGTGTGGTGCATAAATAGCCTTTATTTGTATAAGTATTCACATATCAAGCCCATCATTAACAGGGAGACATGTTTGTAAACGGGCCATCATATGTTTGCTCACACTGAGCTACAGACGTGGCATGATGAATTGAACATTTCCACATGAACACCAGGGGGCGCTGGTAGGAGACCCTGCTTCAAATTAATGATTTAATGAGCTGCTCTAGGTCACACTTAAGGAAAGAATGAATGGAGCGCTCTGTTTGCATAAACGTGTTTACATGTATTTACAATCCTTAAAAATAACCAAGAGTTTGTATAATTACCCCCTCAAAAATTTCCGTTGCATTGGCCGGGAATCGAACCCGGGCCTCCCGCGTGGCAGGCGAGAATTCTACCACTGAACCACCAATGCTTACTATTTCGTCCCCCTACAGTTAATACACATGCAAACAACAATCTGATATTGTGCACCGTATGTTATGTAGTTGTATTTTTAATGGGATGTTTTTATGAACTATTTGCAAGCAGGCGTTGTCAGATGTGAAATAGTGAGTTGCACATCAGTCAAGTGGCTGGTTATCAGTGTGACACCTTCAGTCAGCCTTAGGTTTCTTTACTCGTATGCAATTTACAAGTTAAAATTTTTAGCACATGCAACATTTTTAAACGGGAAAGTACAGTTGCCTAAATGCCATTTATTTGCGCGGCATAAATCAAAGGGCCGGTTGAAGGTGTCTCACTGGGACCATTTTGCAGCTGTGCGAGGTTTCCCCCTCAGCCCAAACCTTTCCAGTCTCTGCCCACAGGATCTGCACGACTTCGAGAACACTTCTCTGCTCCGCACTGGTTGTAGGTCGCCCCATCCCATCCCATCGCAACAACACGAAATATCTTCAATAACACTCTTTCACGTCAGCAGTCCCTCCGATTTCTGTTTATGTGCCCCTCCGAGGAGAATACAAACGTGAACGGATTTAAAAAGATACTTCACCAAAAGAGAACAAACAGATTAGACAGCTCCCCTCTGGGTGCCCGCGCCTCCTTCATGTGAGCCAAAGTAAACCCACTGCCCGCCACCCGACACCTTTCTCTCATAGCTGACCCCTCGCATCTTCAGTACACCCGTCTGTAAGCTTAGCAAAGCATCTCAGTGAAAATAAAATGTAACTATAACATCAAAGAGCAATCTTAATGAAAAAACCTGTGTTCATATTTAAGACCTAAAGACTAAATGAAAATCACTATCTGTATTCGTTACAACAAAATCTTGAACAAAAATGAAGCTGCGTTGGCCGGGAATCGAACCCGGGTCAACTGCTTGGAAGGCAGCTATGCTCACCACTATACCACCAACGCTTGCTTTTGCTCATCATTTCAACCCACGAATACAAAGCAAGTATGTACTTCAAATGTGATTGGAATGATTCCTGAGACAGGCAGATGAACACACTCCTCTCTTCAAATGCTTCAAACCCACATTATTCAACAGTTTAACCTCCATCAACAGCTGCAGCTGGAAGACGAGTCCTCACTGGAAGATACCAGACAGGTTTCCAGGCTGGATCTATGTGACTTCTACTCATGCAGAAGGTGGACTGACACCTGACGGTCTGAATTCAATCTCTCTAGTCTCACTACACTGATTGACTGGTTATCAGTTTCAGGGGGCCTGTGCCCAGGTCAAAAGGCTGCATTAAATCAGTGGTTGAAGTGGGCGGGATCGGCAGGGCACGTGCCCCTACTTCTTTCATTTGATAGACGCCATTCTCCTACTTTAAAAAAAAAAATGCATCCCAGGACGGCAGAAATAGCCACGGCCTACAGATAAAGGCTCTGCATTTGTGGCCGTTCAGGAAACTGCGGGGCAGGTAGAGAAGGGAAAGGACTCTGCCTCTTCCTTCTTGCCCAGAGAAGACAAGGATAGTGCCCACTCTGCTCTGCCGCTTGCAGCTGCCCCCTCCCTCTCTTTCTTCTTCTTATTCCCCCTCTTTCTGTCTCGCTCCTTCTCACTTGCTGAAAACCGGGACTTCAAGAAACTGTTCTCACCCTCTCTTTCCCCCTTTCGTTAATTTGTTCCCCTGCAAAATGGACCCAAAACCAAAAAAACACATTTGCTGGAATTGTCATATTTTCTGACATTTTTCGATTCCAAAGTGCATCCTCGGGATGGAGATAAAGAAAAGGTTCAATATATGAAAAATAACTAAGTAAAGCAAGATAGAGTGGACCCAAAGTGGGCAGACTCAGCGCCCTACTCAAGAAACCAACAGCGGACCCCACCGACCTCAAGAATTACCGCCCCATCTCGCTCCTCCCGTTTCCAGCCAAAGTCATCGAGAAGACCGTCAACAAGCAGATGGCCGCCTTCCTCGAGACGAACGGATCCCTCGACCCCTCACAGTCCGGCTTCCGAGCCAACCACAGCACCGAGACCGCCCTCATCGCCGCCACCGATGACATCCGAGCCCTGATGGACAATGGAGAAACAGCGGCCCTCATCCTCCTAGACCTCTCCGCGGCATTCGACACTGTCTGCCACCGCACCCTAGTGCAGCGCCTCAGCGACGTCGGAATTCAGGAGAAGGCACTGGAATGGATCATCTCCTTCCTCGACGGAAGAACACAGAGAGTCCGCCTGCCACCGTACAAGTCAGAGGCCTCCGAAGTCATCTGCGGCGTCCCCCAAGGATCATCTCTGAGCCCCACCCTCTTCAACATCTACATGAGCCCCCTCGCGGCCATCGTACGCAAACACAACCTCAGCATAATCTCCTACGCCGACGACACCCAGCTGATCCTCTCCCTGACCAACGACCCCGCCGCCGCCAGAGCCAACCTGCACGAAGGGATGAAAGAGGTAGCCGAGTGGATGACGACCAGCCGCCTGAAACTGAACTCAGACAAGACGGAGGTCCTCATCCTGGGCTCTTCACCCTCCGCCTGGGACGACTCCTGGTGGCCACCCGCCCTGGGCACCGCACCCAAACCGACAGACCACGCACGCAACCTGGGATTCATCCTGGACTCCTCCCTCTCCATGACCAGACAAGTCAACGCCGTCTCCTCGTCGTGCTTCAACATCCTGCGCATGCTACGAAAGATCTTCTGGTGGATCCCCACCGAGACCAGGAAGACCGTCACCCAGGCCCTCGTCACCAGCCGTCTGGACTACGGCAACGCCCTATACGCCGGTACCACCGCCAAGCTCCAGAAGAGACTCCAGCGGATCCAGAACGCCTCAGCCAGACTCATCCTCGACATCCCACGAACCAGCCACATCTCCGGACATCTGAGAGACCTTCACTGGCTCCCCGTCAACAAAAGAATCACCTTCCGCCTCCTCACCCACGCACACAAAGCTCTACACGATCGAGGCCCGAGCTACCTCAACAGCCGAGTCAACTTCTACGCTCCCAAACGCCACCTCCGATCAGCCAACCACGCCCTCGCCGCCGTCCCCCGCATCCGAAGAGCGACTACAGGAGGAAGGTCCTTCTCCTACCTGGCCGCCAAGACCTGGAACTCCCTCCCGACCGACCTGCGCCTGACCCAAGACCACCTCTCCTTCAGGAAGAAGCTGAAGACCTGGCTGTTCGAGCAGTAGCGGCACCCCCCCCCCCCCCCAGCGCCTTGAGACCCTACGGGTATGTAGCGCGCTTTATAAGTGTCACTGATTGATTGATTGATTGATTCACAGACAAATGCATTAGTGCCACTTTACAGATTTTGCCAGTGAAGCGCTACTTCTGTTTTCTCATCTTTCTTTGGTCAACATTATTTTTCTCGTGTGGGAAGTGCACAATTCCTAATGGTACTGCAATACCTGGTTGATGGGTGGACTGGGAAACAAAATATGTACTGTGCCTCTGTGTTCATGGATGTGGTCTTTTTAAACCATACTGCTTACGTTTTGTAAGGATATAAGAAATGGACATTGAAACTCGTCACTTCTGGGCTTTGTAGCCATATCCTCAACTTTTCAGGCAAAAGCACTCACTGATTTCGGAATAATGAGTGTAAAAGCGTTAAGGTAACCATGCTGTTCCTGTTTACATTTTACATGCTTTACTTAATCTTGCATTCCTTATAAGTGTTTGCTTTATAGAGGATGATATTACTTTTTTTCAGGCAGCATATTACTCTTGTCTGGTGCATTATTTGAAATAAGTCGCTTCCAGGTGTTTATAGTGGGGTACAAATGGGTTGTAGTTGAAGGCAGTGAGTTTTTCTTAGTGGGGCAGGATGGAGTTCAGTGGGAGAAAGTATGTGGTACTATGGGCAGAGCTTCTGAATTTGGAACTAGGGAACCAGGTTCAGCACTCATGACTTGTCCATCAGACCACTCTCCTGAGGAGCACATTCCGATGCTAGACCTTAGAAGGCCCCGCTAGACCTTAGAAGCCCTGGTGTCATAACACAAGCAGGTGGACCCTAACGGTGGCAAGTGTGGGTTAACCTTGAAGGCCTGTCCACCACATTCCATACTGAAGTTCAGCTCCAGTCTTACGGGCAGGGCTATGAAGCAGCACACTCTAGAGCAGGGGTCTTCAAACTGTGGGGCGTGACCCCCAGGGGGGCCGTGAAGTGGTGTGAAGGGGGTCGCGCTTTCACAGTCACACTTCTGCCCTGCCCTTCAGGGCTTCAGCCCCCCTCTTCCTCCGTCCTGTGTCTCAGCTGGGCTGCTGCAGTGAAACTCGAGCTGCTGGGGGCTCAGCTGGGCAGTGTCTGGAGTCTTATCTCCGGCACACCCACGTTTTTCACAGGTTTTTAAAGACCATTAGCATATATATATGCCTTTGTAAACTGGTTACAGAGGCTTAATGTTGTTTATGGTTCCAGTACCCCCTGGTCCCCCACTCTGCCTATTCCTTAAATTTGTATTTTTACACTTACTGCTGTAGTGTGAGAATGCATTTAATGAAAAGGAATATAAAGTTGGGTTGCAAAAAGAAAAATGCCTGCTCTTGACACTAAATAGAGTTATAAATAAAAAAGTATGTATTCATTAGTTATGTGACTTTTCTGTCTTTGTTCTCTTTAATTTTCAGTCATGGATCATTGAGGCAGCCCTAGAACACAATTAAAAGTGACACAATTAAAAGTGCTTTCTAGTTATATTTGCTGTTCTAAGTATTCACAGATAAGTGCTAAAAATACAGCTTTAGGTGACGGCTTAATTATGGGCCATCAAATTAATGAGCTGGTAACCCTAATCATTTATTTATTTTATTTATTTATTTATTGGGCTTATTGAGCGCGACAGATACCCAAAAAGGGCTTCCCGGCGCTATAGCAGAATACTGAACCAGAGAGACAGGAAGGAGTTATAGGAAAAGAAACCTGAAACATGTTACTGGTTGAAAAGCCAGGTCTTAATGGCTTTGCGGAATTGAGTATACCGAGTTTCTAGACGGAGAGATTGTGGGAGGGAGTTCCAAAGCTTCGGGCCTAGGAGAGAGAAGGATCTACCTCCCATCCTCGCCCGGTGTATTTTAGGGACACAGAAAAGACCTTGAGTGGCAGATCTCAGGCTGCGGGCAGGCATGTAGGTCTGTACAAGGGTTTGAAGATATCTGGGTGCGTTGCCCCACTTTATCCTATGCATGAGGCTGAGGGTCTTAAATTTGATCCTGTTGTCAATTTTTAGCCAGTGGAGCGCCTTTGGATGACTGGACATACGCTCTCTCCTGTTGCATTTGCAGAGCAGTCTGGCAGCGGCATTCTGTACCAATTGGAGTCGCCTCATGACTGTCTGAGATGCCCCTAAATAAAGGACGTTCCCGTAGTCTAAGCGAGAAGTAATTAGTGCGTTAATCACTGTCTTTTGAGTGTCATCCGGGAGCATCCATATGATTTTTCTGAGCCATCTCAGGATAGTAAAGCAGGTAGCTGTGAGATTGTTCACCTGGGGCTCCATGGTTAGGCCGTTGTCGATGGTAATGCCTAGATTACGAACTTGATGTGATGGAGTTGGCAAGGGGCCCATTTCGGATGGCCAGTGTCTGGAATTCCAGAGGTTTTGATTGGGACCTACTATCAAGACCTCGGTTTTGCTTCCATTAAGTTTGAGCATGTTTTTGTTCATCCAGGAAGAAATGTTCCTAAGGCCTGTCTGTAGGCGTGTGGGGAAGTCAGGGTTCTCGTTTGAGATTGAGAAAACGATTTGAGAGTCGTCAGCGTATGTAAACATGTTAAGACCAGCTGATTCGGCGATTTGGGCCAGCGGGGCTGCGTAGAGGTTAAAAAGCAGGGGGCTTAATACTGAACCCTGTGGAACTCCGTAGGGGGAGAAATGGACGTTGGATGCCGCATTACTGGAGGAGATTTGAAATGTCCTGAGAGTCAGGAAAGATGCAATCCAGTCTAGTGCCGTTCTTTTTATTCCCATGTTGGAGAGGGAAGCGAGCAGTATATCATGGGAGATGGTGTCAAACGCCGCGCTGAGGTCGAGTAGAATCAGCGCGGCGGAGCTGCCCTTTCGACCAGTTGTCGAAGATTTTCCACGACTCCAAGTAGTGTAGTCTCCGTCGAGAATCCAGTGCGGAAACCCGATTGGGAAGGGTGTAAGATGCTGTTTGCCTCCGTAAATCTGGCTAGGTGTTCGTGAACATGCTTCTCCAAGATTTTGGAGAGAACAGGCAGGAGGGATATGGGACGAAAGTTTGCCAGGACTTTGGGGTCAGCCGATGGTTTCTTAAGAAGAGGCGAGACCATGGCATGTTTCCAGGATGGCGGGACCGTGGCCGTGGAAAGAGATACATTTAAGGTTTGACATAACATGGCGAGAAGAGGAGAGTCCAGGAGTCTGAGTATAGAAATCGGGACGGGGTCAGCAGGTGATCCAGATTTAACCTTCCCTAAGATGTGCCGCAGACCTTGGACATCGATCTCGGGCCAGGAAGTAAGTGGCTCGTAGGACGGTTGAGGTTGGGCATGGACGTTATCTGTATTGGGACCGTGGTTTTGCACACTATTGGATTGAGCCTGGTGTTGAGTTGCTATATCCTGGTAAATTGTCTCAATCTTAGATGTAAAATATTTCGCCAGTTCCTCGCATTGAAGGCTGTTGAGAGGAAGAGGTTTGGAGGATGTATTGGCGCCTGCTAGCTCTTTTACAAGGTTAAAAAGTGTTTTAGACTTGCTGGTAGCTTCAGATATGGATTTGGCTACATAGCTAGCTCTTGCTTTGCTACAGGCTTTATGATAGAGCTTGAGTTCGCTTTTGTAGTGAGAGCTGGCAGCCGGGGAATAGTCTTTCCTCCATAGGTGTTCTAATCGTTTACATTTGGATTTAGAGGCCTTCAGTTGTTCATTATACCATAAGGCAGGAGAGTTATGTGGACGAGGGGCAGGCAAATGTCTAAAGCACCTAGGAGCCAGTTATTGATATTGGTGGCTGTAATTTCAATTCTCTGGTGTCTAATAATTCCTCCGGTGGGGTTGACCTTAGGATGGACGTGAGGTGGTTAATGTCCAGCTTTTTCCAATTTCTTTTGAGGGACTTGCTAGGCCCGCTAAGAGGGCTGACGGCCATGTGGTCCCACAGATGGAATTTTGTTAGAAAATGGTCTGACCAATCTAAGGGCAGAGCCTGTTGGCACTGTAGCTGGGGAAGGCTGGAAAAGATGGGATCTAAAAGGTGTCCCCTTTTGTGAGTTGGGCCTGAGTTCCATAGAGTGAGGTTCATGGCAGCCAGGTCGTGAACTAGATTTATGCCAGGTTTGTTTGTAGGGTCGTCGAAATGAATGTTCAGATCACCTATAATGGACAGATTGTTGTAATTCACCCTTACCGAGGCGATCCAGTCCACTAGTTGGGTAGCCCAAGAAAGTGTGGGACCAGGCGGACGGTAAATCAGGAGACCTGTGAAGGTGAAAGACGGGTGTAGTTGGAGTTTGAAAAGGGCCACCTCACAGGTACGTAAAGGAATGGGTTCCAAAATACACTGCAGCGATTTCTTAAAGATAATTGCTATCCCACCTCCGATTCCAGTGGTTCGGTCTTGTCGAATGATGGCATAATTGGTCGGTAGGGCTTCGGCGATGTCTGGGTCAGAACTAGCATGGAGCCATGTCTCAGTAAGAAAGAGGGCATCTAGAGAGTTGTCGGACAGAAGGTCAAAAATGTCCCTTTTATGTTTGCAGAGTGATCTGCAGTTGAGACTGCCAAAAAGCCATGAACGAGCTGGCTTGTGGCCATTAGGTCTGGGCCGACAGGGTTGCAGGATGTCAAGATAGAAGTTGCATGCGCAGCATGCGGTACTGCTGTTCCTGTGGTTAGATAGTATTTCGCAGGTATGGTTGACAGGGGGACGTACTGATCGTAATAAGTCGGGCATGTAGGTAATCACTCGTGCAGAGTTTAAGGGCCCTGGGCCCGGCCAGGCGCTGACGGGCGCAGACGGGCTTCCCTTAGGCGTGCCTTTGGCGCGCAAACGGCGCTCCCGCTGCGCTCGTCCGCTGCGCTTCCGGAAGATGCACATTTTTATCTCGTAAGGAGAAGGGGCGGAAGGGGCGTGGCCTCCAGGAGGGGGCGTGGCCAGTGGGCTCGCCAGTAATGACGGCAAAGGACTTTGGTGTTTAGTCCCGCGGCAGCGCTCAAATCCGCTGCGCGGGAGTCTCAGGAGAGTGGCAGAGCCTCAAAAGACGAAGTGCAGGTAAAACAAAGCAATATATTTGTGACACTTAAAGCGAATTAAAAAGCGCTAATGTGGTCAGGCTCCCGGCTTTCCGCCTCAGGAGTTCAGAGCATCTGGAGACGCTTGCAGGTCAGCGTCCTAAATAGCGTTACCGGGGGGCGTGGCCTCCGGGAGGGGGCGTGGCCAGTGGGCTCGCCAGTAATGGCGGCAAAGGACTTTGGTGTTTAGTCCCGCGGCAGCACTCAAATGCGCTGCGCGGGAGTCTCAGGAGAGTGGCAGAGCCTCAAAAGACGAAGTGCAGGTAAAACAAAGCAATATATTTGTGACACTTAAAGTGAATTAAAAAGCGCTAATGTGGTCAGGCTCCCGGCTTTCCGCCTCAGGAGTTCAGAGCATCAGCGGACTGGAAGTTTGTTGCAGGATCAGCACATTATTTATTTCCTCCACCCTCAATCTCTGATTACTGCCATTATAGCAATAGTTTAACTTATATCTGAAACCCTACAATTCAAGTTTCTGGGAATGCACCCTGCTTTCAGACAACTCACTTCTCATTCTAGCCTTCACTTTCACGCTCACCCTGCACTCGCAGCAATCACAATGCACTCACACTGATCACCAGGCACTCATAGCGATCGCAATGCACTCACAGCGATCGCCATGCACTCACATTGATCGCCATGCACTCACCGCGATCACAATGCACTCGCACTGCTCACAATGCACTCACACTGATCACAATGCACTCACACTGATCAAAATGCACTCACACTGATCACCCGCTCACCCTGCACTCACACTGATCATCGTGCACTCACACTGATCACTATGCACTCACACCAATCACCATGCACTCACACCATTCACCCGCTCACTCTGCACTCACAGTGATCACAATGCACTCACACTGATCACAATGCACTCACAACATTCACCCACTCACCCTGCACTCACAGCGATCACAATTCACTCACACTGATCACAATGCACTCACACCATTCACCCGCCACTCACAGTGATCACAATGCACTCACACAGATCACAATGCACTCACACTGATCACCATGAACTCACAACATTCACCTGCTCATCCTGCACTCACAGTGATCACAATGCACTCACACTGATCACAATGCACTCACACTTATCACCATGCACTCACAACATTCACCCGCTCACCCTGCACTCACAGTGATCATAATGCACTCCCAGTGATCACAATGCACTCACACTGATCACAATGCACTCACACTGATCACCATGCACTCACAACATTCACCCTGCACTCACACTGATCACCATGCACTCACACTGATCACCATGCACTCACACTGATCACCATGCACTCACACTGATCACCATGCACTCACACCATTCACCCGCTCACCCTGCACTCACAGTGATCATGATGCACTCACAGTGATCACAATGCACTCACACTGATCACCATGCACTCACAACATTCACTCGCTCACCCTGCTCTCACAGTGATCACTCTGCACTAAAAATTCACTTGCATTGTTCACTCTGTACCTCACCCTGCAGTCACACGAGCACATTTCTCATCCTGCACTCATGTGACACTTCACTCACCTGTTCCCCCTCATTGCTCAATCTGTAGCTCACTCAAACAAGGCCATCACTAACCATGCACTAATTCGTCCCACTCTGCACTTACAGCCGAACCCAAATTCATATGATCACCTCACTCAACCTGTAGTCACTCCTTTTACGCTACTCTCACACTGTTGCATTGGTCTCCATGCAGTCACATGGGCACTCTTGTCATCCACACAGTGCAGAAGGTTAAAGTACCTGGTACACAGAAGATGTACCATTCCCATCACAGAACTGAGTATGAGTAAACTATGAGTATTTTGTCAGACAGGTGCTATAGAGAGAGGAGGTGTATTGTTGGTGAGTGGTAGTGAGGGAATTCATGGAGAAGGTGGAGAGACTGTTGCACCGTGTGCGACCAGTGCTAGGGCCAGCCCTGGCTGGGAGTGTTAAACCCCCCCGAAGTTTGGGTCTAGTGGATCCCTGCTTCTGCCTATTATTATTTACATTTGTAGTGCGCTACTGTTACCAAAAGGTGTCCTGGGGCTAATAACCATCTGCCTGCAATGTGAGAAAGGGATCCGGGGTTGGGAGAGGAGAGAAGAGAGGGATGGAAGGAAGGGGTGAGAGGAAAGGGGCATGGGTAAACTGCTTAACTCTGCACAAGACTGCCACGGTTTGAATGCACCCTTGCTGCTCCCGGCCATGGCCAGGTGAGCTTCTAATGTGGCAGCGCGTATTACTGCGGAGTGGGAGGCCCTTCACAAAGGTTGACTAGACATCTTTCTGATGTTAATTGCTGTACTTTGGTTATAAACTGGTACTGATGGGGTGAAATCTTTCCTCAGTGTTACTGTGTTTAAAACATTTCAAAATAATAAAGCAATGCTATCCCAAAATACGCAGCATCACAGAACATTATTTACATTTTCTACTCACACAATTTAGTCAAGCCCGTCGCATAATTTGGTCCTCACCTGCCTCATAATTCCAGTAGCCCTGCCTAGAGAATTAGAAATTTGTCAGGAGGGGGTCCTTACGCCTGTAAATGTTGACAGGGGGGTCTCGGCATCCAAAAGTTTGAAGACCTCTGCTCTAGAGCAAAAGTGACTCTGTCTCTGAGGTCACAGGACCTTTGAGGCTAGTCCGCCTCACCCATTGGTACCTCCCTTGGCCTTGTTTTATCAGTAGTAGTTGCAACTCAACAGGGATCAGTAATGCAGGATTTGCACGCACACCAAACAAAGGGGTCAATTTACAAGAAACTGACACATCTGTAGAGATTTATCAGGTTCCCTGCGCCAGCCTGTGATACCCTTGTACCACCATGGATGGCCAGTATTTACAATACGACGCACCATGGTGCAAGGATTGACAGATGCATCAGAAATTCTGACGCATCTGTTTGCCTAAAAGTCACGCATTGCTGGAGTCCTGTCGCAAGCACGACACAACTCCCACAATGTATGTTGAGGCCTATACTTATTATAATGCGTCACTAGGATTTGATGCAGTGGGGTCCTAGAAGTGGCGCAGTTTAATGTTATAGCGTAAGGCTTGCAAGTGGTTTTATATGCTAAGTTGAAGTGGCAGTAAATTACATACACAGGCCCTGCAATGTCTGGCTTGACACAGGGTTGAAAGGCTACTTGTGTGGGTGCAAAATCCAGTGTTGCAGGTCCACTAGTAGCATTTCGAGTACAGGCCCTGGGCATACAGTCCACTATACAAGGGACTTACCGAAGAACTGAAGGTGCCCCCCAATCAGGAATACACAAACGTCACCATGTTTAAGAGAGAAGCACATGCACTTTAACCCTGGTTAGCAGTGGTTGGTAGAGTGGTAAGAGTGTTAAGGCCAGCAAATAGATACAGCAAGAAGTGGAGGTAAGCAGGCAAAAAGGTTGGGGAAGCCCATCCTAAGGATGATGGGTCGAAAAGTAGAGAACTAAAGAAGAAACATGCCTTCTAACCAAGGTGCCCATTACCTGAAAGAAATGCAAATGTTTGCAATGGTTAATCACCAAATGTAAAGCGTGCATTGGAGCCAGTGTAGCTTTTAATTAACAGATCCACTCAGCTTCATGGTGACAAACATTTATTCTTTTCGAGAGGTAGTATATGTGTCTGTTAAAAGGAATGCAACTTTGTAATGGGCATATATAAAAATATTTACAATAGATGTAGTCTGAATGCTTGTCACTAAAATGTATATTTTTAAATCACTTGGCTAATCTTAAACAGTATGTTGCACCAAACTGTTTTATACAGTGCAATACAATTTTAAAATAATGACATTCACAGAGCTTTCTGTCACAGACCGGGACCTCGTAGCACTATAAACAAGTCACTATTCCTCACTGCATCAGTCTTAATTCTGTGACTCTGCGGTCAAACACGAAGACATCTGCCGTGATCACATTAGCTGACTGAGGTTTCAAAAGGTAAAAGAGAATATTTCCCTTTGATTAGTTTAAGTTGATTTTTTTTCTTCATGTGAGATGTGTGCATGTTTTAATATGCAGATACGCAAAGGAGAGAAAAAAAGCCACGTTTACTTCTTTTTAGCCATGTGTTTGACCACGACTTCACACTCGCTAGCCCTAACCACGACCCTTAGTACTACCATCCTCACACTTTTTGTAATGGACTTTAACTGCTGCGTGTGAATGAAGACAGGTTCAAAATGTGCCTTTTTCACTTCCAGGCTATCTTCATTTACATGTAATTGAGATTAATTTGCACCCTCCTGGGTCCCTATCCAGAGCCCTCCAGGGGGGCGCACCCCACAGTTTGAACACCTCTGGTATACAGTGTTTGGCTGGAAGTGTGTTGTCTGTGGTTTGATCCTGTGAGGGCAGTGTTTCCATGTTGTGCGTAATGACCACTGAGGCGGAGTTATCATGTTCTGGGACACAGCACTTACGAGTGTGATGGATGAAGAAGTGGGATAGAGAGGGACGCAGCTTATGGTTTTCAGTAAGCAAGCAATTGAAAACAGCTCCAAAGACTCCTTTATGGCATTTAAAATGACCATAGTGCACTTAACTGGTTAGCAATCAAATCAATCAAAATGCTTTTGTAGAGCGCATTGCTGCTTCATAAGAGGCGTCCCGGTGCAAGCAGCAAGAGAAACTGACCTGAAGGTAAAAGACAAGATGATCTAGGCTTCAAAAGGAACGTTTATAATCCCTTCTGGAAGATGGACTTAGAGGGAGCCATAGGAAGGCAGATGGCCAATGCATTTCATAGTTTGCCCATAAGAAATGCAAACAATTTGTCTGCTTTCCTAGCCTTAAAAATGTATGGATCTTTAGTGATGAAGGTCCACTCAGGATGGTTGTATTTCAAGATGTTTTATTCATAAAGATAACAGGTAGTAAAGTTGATAAGATCAAATATCCTGGAAAAGTCTAAGGTGGTTTGAGATCTAAATCGCTTTGTAAGGCCAAAGCATTTTTCTTTTAATAGGGAGGGTCCATGCCCTGACGCAGCTCTGAAAGCAATAGTAAGTCCTTTAAATTTGATACAATTCTCTATCGACAGCCAGTGCAGGAGTTTCAGATGAGGCAATATTGATTGCCAACAAAGTATTCTCCAAATCAGTCTTGCTGCAGCATTTTGTACCAACTGGTGTTTTTGGGTTATGGAGGCGGGATGACCGGGTAGAGACTATTCGCATAATTCGGTCTAGGCATTACCACTGTGTCAACAATCGTTTTCAAAGAGTTCTTGGTACCAGATGTAGCATTTTCTTCAGGGATTTGAGCTTCACAAAACAAACAGCAGTCACATGCTGGATTTGCGATGAGAATCAAAGATTAGAATGAAATATTTTTCTGGCAGTAGAGGTGGGGGCAGTAGTAGGATTAGGTTCCTCCAGCCATGACCTGCTTGAAGCAGGTGGTCACTTTGATCCAAAGAAAAGGATTTGAGTTCTTTCAGAATATCAATGTAAGGAAATTAGCCTTAATCCACGCTGCAAATTTCTGCAAGCAATGTTTGGAGATAGGAAGGACATTGTTGTCATTATGCTCCTGAAAAGACAATAGAAGCTGGGTGTAGTCAGCATAAAAAACTACCCGCACACCTCAAGATTTAATCAGCTTGACCAATGGTTACATATATACTAAGCATGGGCGAAAAATCCGTTTCGCGGGCGAATTTGCGGATTTTTGATGATTTCGCGATCCGCGAATCGCGCAAATTTACCCAATAATCCCCAAATTCGCAAGCTACGAATTATTTTGCTTGGTCGCGCTTGAAAAATACAATATCGCGTGCTCGGCGTTGACTCTGAGCCTGCCGAGTTGTTTTTATCCCGGTTTTGCGTGTGCTGCGCCATTTTCGATCTTGCTGCGTGATCGCGCGAGAGTTTTTCGAACGCAATTACGTTATCGCGGCTTGCCATCTTGCACGGCGAGAGTTTTACAACGCGAGTACGTCATAAAAACCCACGACGGCGCGCAGCTGACTTCCGGCGGGAGGTTCGAACAGCTCGCGTTCCCGAAATTGCAAAAATTGCAATTCTGCACAAGAAATCCACCGCAGGAAGCATAAACCTTGTGGAAATGATGATTTTGATCAGAATACCTCCTCAGATTGACATTTGGCTGCACTTTTTGGTGCAGGAGTCCATTTTTCGGGGTGGGGTGGGAGGAAGGAAGTGCCCCAGAGTCTCCAACTTCCTGTTCCTGTCCAGCAGGCTCCTCCCAGTGCTTTGTCCATGTCCTGCTCACTTTTCATTTGGCTGTGGAGGTGGAAGGATTACTTTTGTGGCTGCTGCTGCTGGATATTTGTATTTGAGGACTTTTTGGACTTTGGAGTTTGGATCACTTTTGGACTTGAGATTTTAGAAGTAAGTTGGTGTTGTTTGTTTGGGGCATTGCAGTTGAGGCAACTCCAGTTCTAAAACTTTTTTCACAACTTTAACAAAATATATATTGTGGTGGGTAGCCACAGTATCCAGTAGACCCAGGGTCAGTCATGGGTGCATGATACAACTGTTTCTGTGATTTTTTTAAACTTAATTCTCATTTATGTCATGGAATTTTATCTCACTGTTATATGTTTTTTTGTTTTTTTAATTTTGGGGTGCCTGTAAAGCCTCACTAGCCAGTAGGTCCAAGGGTAGCTAGTGAGTGGTGCATGGACCAAGTCTTTTTGTGGGGTGTCTTGAATGTAAACATCATTGAGGGCATGGATGGCATTGGATTGTGGTGATTTGTATGTGTTTTTTGATTTTTTGGGGTGTTGATGGGGCATGGTCATGTGGGTGGGGGTCATTTTGAGGGCTGGTACAGGCAGGGCCTGGCCATGTGGTGGTGGTCAAGGGGCCATTTTGAAGCCAGGCAGTTTGATTTGTGCCATAGGCCTGCATCCAATGTGCCTTGCTTTCATCCATTATGCCCAGGGTTACTCAGTGGTGCATGGGCCTAGTCTTTCTGTGGGGTGTCTTGAATTTAAACATCATTGAGGGCATGGATGGCATTGGATTGTGGTGATTTTTATGTGTTTTTCGATTTTTGGGGGTGTTGATGGGGCATGGCCATGTGGGTGGGGGCCATTTTGAGGGCTGGTACAGGCAGGGCCTGGCCATGTGGTGGGGGTCAAGGGGCCATTTTGAAGCCAGGCAGTGTGCTTTGTGCCATAGGCCTGCATCCAATGTGCCTTGCTTTCATCCATTATGCCCAGGGTTACTCAGTGGTGCATGGGCCTAGTCTTTCTGTGGGGTGTCTTGAATGTAAACATCATTGAGGGCATGGATGGCATTGGATTGTGGTGTTTTTTATGTGTTTTTTGATTTGTTGGGTTGTTGATGGGGCATGGCCATGTGGGTGGGGGCCATTTTGAGGGCTGGTACAGGCAGGGCCTGGCCATGTGGTGGGGGTCATGGGGCCATTTTGAAGCCAGGCAGTGTGCTTTGTGCCATAGGCCTGCATCCAATGTGCCTTGCTTTCATCCATTATGCCCAGGGTTACTCAGTGGTGCATGGGCCTAGTCTTTCTGTGGGGTGTCTTGAATTTAAACATCATTGAGGGCATGGATGGCATTGGATTGTGGTGATTTTTATGTGTTTTTCGATTTTTGGGGGTGTTGATGGGGCATGGGGTGTTTAACTGATGTTCCTCTGGCTTCCATTGCTTTTAGGTGCACAAGAGAACCACCAGTGCCAGGAAGAAGTCCTGCATGGGTGTGTGCAGCACAACGTCACGTGACGTCACGTGTGGCCACAGACAAGACAACTCTGCAACTCGTGCAACTGCGGCCGGCTGTTCTGAGTTGACAACTGAAGAAGATGGCCCCAAAGAAAGGTGGCCGTAGCGCCTCAGCAAAAAAAGTTGCTAGTGCCCCTGCCAGTAAGAAGGAGCAGAAGAAGCAAGTGGTACCACCTACCAAGGAGACTTGTGTGCCCACCGACACCTTTTTTGGGAAAAAAAAGTACGCCTGCAGCAGCAGCGGTGTCCGCCGGGGACCAAGCTGAAAGCAGCACCTCCGCTTCATTGGGCTCAGTGCCACCACGCCAAGTTAGGTCCAAGACCATGAGTGCTGCTGCGGCAGCCACTTTGATTATTCAAGCACCAACGACCAGTGATGTTGGCTCATCACAAGAAAGTACCATCCAATCAACGCCGGGTGTAACTCAGCTGACGAGTGTTCAACAACCACAGCCGCAACGACAGCCAAGTGCAACTAGTACAAGCGCAAGTACATGGGCAAGGAGAGGCGCAAGTACATGGGCAAGGAGAGGCGCAAGTACATGGGCAAGGAGAGGCGCAAGTACATGCACAAGGAGAGGCGCAAGTAGAGGTGCATGGAGAGGTGCCACTAGAGGTTCATGGAGCGGCACAACTGCCTACAACGCTTGTTCCTCCAGAAGTAGGGGCACATCAGGAAATTGATATTCAAGTGGAAGAATCATCCGAGGAAGCCACTCCTCCTGAGGATGATCCATTGTCTTCCAGATCCCCAGCAAGAAAAAGGTTAAGGAGGGGTGCTACTTCTACTACTACAAGTTCTTCTTCAAGCCCCCTTCATTCTGATGACTTTGATCGTGATTGGAACCCAGAAATGCAGTCTGACAGTGAGGCACGCCATGAGCCGACAAAGGTAGCTAAGCCTAAAAGCAAGGTTCCCGCAAGGCTTCGACTTATGGTTGATGATGATGAACAAGAAGTGGTGCCTTCTGCTGCTGATGAACAGTCTGAAGATGACCCAGTCATCACAGACGTCACTCCAGCCACAGCGGGCATGCAGCAGACAAACATTTTAACCCTAGCCCGAATGACTGCTGAGCGGAATGTGGGCGGCGTGGCACTGGTACCACCACCAACGCAGTTAACTACAACACCAACACGACCTACAGCTTCCATATTTTCTCGTCAGAAGGGCCGGCAGGGACCTCCATCCAGCTCGACCTCCATTACCTCAAGTAGTGGTGCTGTAAGTGAACAACGGAAACGAATTCAGCCACGCCCATCCTCCACTTCATCTGGCATTGAAAGTCAAACTAGGACCTCCACCACCAGCAGACATCTCCAGTCCCCAGTTTGGGACTTCTTTACTGTTAGCAAAAAGGCGGAAAACATGGTTGTTTGTTCGATTTGTAAAGTATCAGTTAGTCGGGGTAAGCTTGGTACCAACTATGGTACCGGAGGCCAGAGAGGTCATCTAAAAAAACACCACCCGATCCAGTGGTATGGGCACCTAAGTAAGATCCAGGAAGTCCAAAGTAGAACTGATCCAAATGTATCCATTGACATTGCATCTGATGCTGATGAGGGGCCGATTGTGCAGGAGGGAAGTCAAGAACTGACCGACATTTTTTCTGGTACACCCAGTACCCCTGGCAGCAGCACTGCAGTGGTAGCGCCCACACCCTCTACCCCTGCAACATGTATGAGGCACACTAAGAGTCAGGGACAGACACCAATGCAAAAAACTAAATCAATGAGCCTAACTGGTTTGAAGTCTGCATCATCATCATCACGTAAAATGGTCCAACCCACCATTAGCAGCGTGTTTTGGTCGGATGCGCCATTTGAACGCAACCACCCAACGGTACGTCTGTATAACGCAAAGCTAGCTAAAATGCTAGCGCTGGACCTTCTCCCTTTCTCTTTCGTGGAAGGGGTGGGTTTTCGTGAATTAGTGGCAACAATCTGCCCTAAATGGAAGGTTCCTAGCCGGTCCTATTTTGCCAGGGTTGGTGTTCCAGCACTACATCAAGATGTGCTGAAGGTGATTAGCGCAGCTATTCTGAAGAGTGCTGTTCACACTATCCACATGACACCAGACATGTGGACCAGTTGCCAAGCCCTTGATTACATGTGCATCACTGCACACTGGGTCTCTTTTGCAGGGGTCGAACAACAGTTACAAGCAGGTGTTGACACGGAGGAAGTTTTTCAAGCTACTCGCAAACATGCAACAGTAGGCAAGTTTGCCATGGAGAAATCTCACACTGCACATAACCTTTTGGAGGAGTTTGATAGGAAGGTCTCTGAATGGCTGCATCCAAGAAATCGCATAGTTGGTTATGTTTCCACGGATAATGGCAGTAATATAGTTAAGGCCATGCAGCAAGGTGGCTATTTCAGAGTGCCGTGTTTGGCACACAGTATTAACATTGTGGTGCAAGATTTCTTGAAAAATGAAAACACAGTCAGCAAGTTACTGACCACCTGCCGAAGAATCTGCACACATTTCAGCCATTATTTTAAGGCCCGGAAGGAGCTGAGGACCATTCAACATGAACGTAGACTGCCAGTCAAAGGACTCATCCAGGAGGTGGCAACACGTTGGAACTCAACCTTTTACATGCTTGAGCGTCTGTCTGAGCAGTGGGAGGTAATAAAGGATTATGTCTATAAACTGGGTTCTACTCACAAAGAGATGAGGCTAGAGTTGGAGGAATGGAACCTAATTGCAAGCCTGACAGACATGCTTCGTCCTTTTGAGCTCTTCACACGTGAAGTCAGCAGGGAGGACTGTTCTTTGAGCAAAGCTATCCCATTGTTGTGCATGCTAGAGCACCAACTGAAGGACGTGTCTTCAACGTTCAGAGATGGTGGTGAAAATCGAGAAGCATATGATTTGGTGGAGAAGTTATAAAGGCGCCTACTTCTCAATGAAAGGCTTAAAAACATACATACAGAACAACATTACATTTGTGCCACTATTCTGGATCCACGGTACAAAAAGGCAGTGGCTAGCAAAGCATTCATTCCTTTTGATGAAGCAGATGTTTCAAAGTACAAACTTTGGCTAGCTGTGTCAGCCACTCGGTTCGAAAAAGAGCGGCAGAACCTTCAAGGAGGCAGCACAAGTACAACTGAATCAGCAGGCCTTCCGGCGTCAAGTTCGACTTCTCAATCCGCAGCCGAAGGGAGTCACTTTCCCTCACAGCCGTTAACGACACCAGCAACCGTATCATCATCCTCACCTGCACCAGGCCGCCCAAAAATATTGTCGGAAGGGGATTGACTAACTCAGCAAGGGTTTGCTCGGTCCACTTTTGCAAAGGTCGCAGATGTTACGCAAAGTGGATCAACCATGGAGAACCTTGAGTCGGTGGTGCAGGCCTATCTGGATGACCCAACAGAGGTCTGTCATAATGAGAACCCATTGGCATATTGGTATATGAAAAGGTCTGTATGGCGACTGATCACCAACCTGGCTCTAAATTATTTGTCTTGCCCACTTGCAAGCGTGTCTTCTGAACGTGTTTTCAGTGCTGCTGGTGCCATTGTAACTTCAAAAAGGACCCACATTTTGCCCAAAAATGTGGAGAGTTTAACAATAATCAAGATGAATCAGCACTTCATACCACCCGATTACAAAATACGTGAATGCATGCAGGAAGAAGAGGACACCGACTTAGGTGATGCCAACTGAAGTTCTTCTCTCTCACCAGACCTACGCCCGTCTCAATTCATAGACTTTGAGGACGAGCTCTACTTCCCTGACACCGAGGCCGGAAAATTACTTCCTTTTTTTCCGTACTTATTCACTTTTATTCCCGTGTGTCTTTCTTTGTTTTGCAACTTTTACCACAACAAAACTCTAATCACCTAATCACAACAAGTCCATCATCAGCACTGTCTTCATCTTATTTCCCTTATTGATTTGAAGGTGCCGCAGTCTGCATTCCTGATGTTCACAAGTTCACAACTCAATCATGCTCCTCTATCCTCCTCCTCCAGACTCCCCCTATCCATTTCCCTCAAGGCAGATGGATGGATTATGGAGAAAAAAGTAAACTTTGTCTTCGTAGACGAGTCCCCTCAAGTGGGACTGAAATAACTGACTGACTACATGCTTGCTGATTGTTGACAGACTTACTCCTGAAATTTACAGGAGAGGCCGCCCTGTGGGCCCTCACTTTCCGAAGAAGATGCGGACAAAAAGTAGAACAGGTAATGAATAATGAGAAGATGGCATGCAGTGGACAGCAATGGCTGTCTGTCTCTGTTGAAACCAATTGCTGTTTGTTTTTTGTGAACAGCGCAATTTGCCATGTTTTGAATATACCAGTATTGCAGGTTTTTGGGGGTTTCTTTGGGGGTGTTCTAGATTTGCGGTGCTGGGTCGTGGGGGGTCTGGGAGCACTGCTGGCACAGTCTAATTTTGATTGCATTTTTTTTCAGAAAATCCATGGTGGAAAACGGGAGTTATGGCCTAGCTGCAGAGCGTGCTTGGAGTGATTTCGGAATGAGGCCTAAATATTTCTAAGTGTGAGTTTTTCCGGTTTTGCTTTTTGCCGGTTTGGGGGTCTTCTACTTTTTTTCGCCTGGGTTGACGGGTCTGTTGGCATTGCTGGGAAGGTCTAATACCGTATAAAAGTGGTTTGGACAAAATCCATGGTGAAAAAGTTTTTCCGTTTTTGCTCACTTGCCTGTTTTTGGGGTGCTGTTTTGGGGGGTTCCTGGTGTTTGGGATTGGGTTGGGGGGTCTGGAGCACTGCTGGCACAGTCTAATTTTGATTGCATTTATTTTTCAGGAAATCCATGGTGGAAAAGGGGAGTTAGGGCCTAGCTGCACAGCGCATTTGGACTGAATTCCAGGTAGGCCCGAAATTTGCTAAGTCTCACTTTTTGTGGTTTTGCTTTTTGGCTGTTTGGGGGTGTTAAACTTGTTTCCGCCTGGGTTGACGGGTCTGGGGGCATTGCTGTGAATGTCTAATACGGATAAAAGTGTTTTGGATAAAATCCGCGGTGAAAAAGCTTTTCACTTTACAGAGTTTTCGCTCATTTTTGTGTTTTTGGGGGCCTGCTTGGGGGGGGTTCCTGGTGTTTGGGGGTGGGTTTTGGGGTCTTGGAGCAACGCTGGGTATGGATACTTTTGATTGCAAGTGGTTTGAAGAAAATCCATCGTGGCAAAGGGGAGTTAGGGCCTAGCTGCAGAGCGCGCACGGAGTGATTTTGGAAATTTGCCTACAAAATTTCTAAGTCCCCATTTTTGTATTTTTGCTTTTTGGCTGTTTTGGGGTCTTCTACTTGTTTTCGCCTGGGTTGACGGGTCTGGGGGCATTGCTGTGAATGTCTAATACTGGATAAAAGTGTTTCGGATAAAATACATGGTCAAACAGTTTTTCACTTGTTAGCGTTTTCGCTCACTTTCGTGTTTTCGGGGGCCTGTTTGGGGGGTTCCTGGTGTTTGGGGGTGGGTTTTGGGGTCTCGGAGCAACGCTGGGTATGGATACTTTTGATTGCAAGAGGTTTCAAGCAAATCCATGGTGGCAAAGGGGAGTTATGGCCTAGCAGCAGAGCGCGCACGGAGTGATTTTGGAAATTTGCCTAAAAATGTTTAAGTCCCCATTTTTGTATTTTTGCTTTTTTGCTGTTTGGGGGTCTTCTACTTGTTTCCGCCTGGGTTGACGGGTCTGGGGGCATTGCTGGGAAGGTCTAATACCGGATAAAAGTGGTTTGGAGAAAATCGGAGATGAAAAAGTTTTTGCGTTTTTGCTCACTTGCTTGTCTTTGAGGTGCTGTTTGGGGGGGTTCCTGGTGTTTGGTGGTGGGTTTTGGGGTCTGGGAGCACTGCTGGCACAGTCTAATTTTGATTGCATTTGTTTTTCAGGAAATCCATGGTGGAAAACGGGAGTTAAGGCCTAGCTGCACAGCGCGCTTGGAGTGATTTTGGAATGAGGCCTAAATATTTCTAAGTGTGAGTTTTCCGGTTTTGCTTTTTGCCTGTTTGGGGGTCTTCTACTTTTTTTCGCCTGGGTTGACGTGTCTGTTGGCATTGCTGGGAAGGTCTAATACCGGATAAAAGTGTTTTTGATAAAATACATGGTGAGAAAGTTGTTCACTTTTTAGCGTTTTTGCTCACCTTCGTGTATTTGGGGGCCTGTTTGGGGGGGTTCCTGGTGTTTGGGGGTGGGTTTTGGGGTCTTGGAGCAACGCTGGGTATGGATACTTTTGATTGCAAGAGGTTTGAAACAAATCCATGGTGGCAAAGGGGAGTTAGGACACGGAGTGATTTTGGAAATTTGCCGAAAAATTTCGAAGCCCCCATTTTTGTATTTTTGCTTTTTGGCTGTTTGGGGGTCTTCTACTTGTTTCCGCCTGGGTTGACGGGTCTGGGGGCATTGCTGGGAAGGTCTAATACCGGATAAAAGTGGTTTGGAGAAAATCCATGCTGAAAAGCGTTTTGGCACTTTTTTTAACTTAGGGCTCGTTAGGGTTAGCAGCAGTATTGCATGTGTTTGGGGGTGCTCTAGATTTTTGCAACTGGGTTCTGGGGTCTTAGAGCACTCGTGGGAATGTGTAATTTTGGTTGCAAGTGGTTTGAAGAAAATCCATGGTGGGAAAGGGGGGATTTGGTCTAGTTAAAGAAAGTGTTTGGCACTATTCTTAACTTAGGGCTCGTTAGGGTTAGCAGTATTGTATTGCATGTGTTTGGGGGTGTTCTAGATTTTTACGACTGGGTGGGGTCTTGGAACACTTGTTGGAATGTCTAATTTTGATTGCAAGTGGTTTGAAGAAAATCCATGGTGAGAAAGGGGGGGGTTTGGGCATATTTCTGAGTGCCTTTCGGCACGATTTGAAATTAGGCCTCTGCGAGGTAGCAGCAGTATTCTCACTATTCTGCACGCTTTTGGGAGGGTAATGTGGGGTGTTCTAGATTTTGGGGATTGTCATCTCTGAAAGTGAAAGTATAATTTTTGCACTACACAGCGTGCCTTATATATTTTTTTCTCCGAGGTGTATTTATCACTTACTGTTGTGTTTTTCCATCATCAATTACAGGCAGGCTTTTACCCTGTGCCATCGATGTACTACTCAGGCTTACAATTAGCGATCCGCAAATCCGCATCAGGCAGGCAGTGGACAGTGTGTCTGGTCACCAAGATTGATCGACGGAGCATCCGATGGAATGAAGGAGTACCGCGAATAAGAGGAATGGCTGGGTGCATCAACTTCACAAATTCAACGGGACAACTATAAAAAACAGTAACAGTATCCAAAATTCTCCTTATCTTTTAAATGATATTCTTGTGAACTTGAACTTACTTCTACGAGTGTGACTCTGTGCGTTTGTTTGATCTCTGCTTCAAATTCATCCCTCCAGCTATTTGATACGTCTTTGCTATGTTTAACACTAATTTAATGTTCTAAGTGTTTATTCTCTCTGAGGGCAGAGAGGCAAGTGAAATTGCGTAATGACTGCCGCCCTGTACTGTCAACTTGTTTCTTTGTAGTTACTAGTAAGTTGCAGTAAGTAGTAGTACTACTTTTCAGTAACCTAACCATGCATTTAGTAAACAACTTCTGGCATGCAGTAGTGCACTTCCTTTATGTCCCTTTAAAGATTTATCAATATCTTCAAATCCAAATATTTGTTTCTCTTCATTTGTTGTTTGACTGTCCATGCTGTGTTTTTTTTCCTCTCTACCAAACTTTCCCAAAAACCCCCATTCCCATCCAATTTTCAAACCCTAACCCTCTTCCCGCGGGCTGTGTGGTATTTCATTGAGGTGTGACTGACAACAACAATAAATTCCACACACTTGCTGGGGAGGATAAGGTCAAAGCAACCAGAAGTTCATGTGCGCCATCGTGGATTGATAAGAACATCCTCCTCCTACACGACGTGAACAATCAAATGCTTAATGCTTACCTTACGTTGGCACTGCTTAGGCTACAATTTAGGGCACTGTTCTGTACCGTACTATCTATTGTACTGTTTCTAATGCTACGCTCAGGCCACTCAATGTTTAATTTCCTCTTTTTTTCATATGGTAATACTGCCAGTGTGTACCACTACTGCTACCAGCACAACAATGCTATTGCATCCGTCGAGGATTCAAGTCAACAACCAAACTTAATCATCATTTGCAAAGCAGCCAGCCCTGAGGCTACCCCGATTATCAAACACAAATCACAGGTAAGATAAGCATATTGGAGAGGTAGTAGAATAATGGGCTAGGAGGACGAAGTTGGGAGGAGAGCAGAGACTGACAGTACTACTAGTAAAGTACAGTAGTAGGGCTAGTAAATTTACTAACTCGGTTACTTGCATTTTGGTACATTTCAGGACTAGATGTTTTATTCATGCTGGTAAGTTTGAAGAAAACAAACGTCCAGTAACCACCGCCAACCCCCACACAAAATAATATATGAACGGGTATACTGTGTTTTTGTAAGAAAAATAATTATTAACAAATATATATTCGTATTGTTTTCAGCACGACAATAAAATAAATTACCCAAACTCACCCCTCCTCCCTAACCCAACCAATGTCAAAAAGTCCAAAAGTCCCCTTTCCCAAACACCCAATTCCCACCCCCCCAACGGTCTTTAAAAAGGGGCAAGGGACAGTCACTTCCTCCGGTGGCGTAGTTTGGCAAGCTGTTGCTGCATGTCCCGCTGCTCTTTGCGGAGGTCCCGGAGCTGGCGCTGATGTTTTCCGGCCAACCGCTCCAGGTAGTCCACTCTTCTACGTAGCCGGCGCACACGAACCATCCAGGATCTGGAGGGGGGCGCTGATGTTGTTGCTGCTGTGCGGCGGCGGCGGGAGGCTGTCGGGCCACGGCTCCGTTTCGCTGGACGCTTCTGGCTGGTGGACCCGGGGGCAGTGGAGGAGGATGTAGATGTTGATGTCTCCTCATGCTCCCGAGCCCACAACCGCCGATACTTGCCATAAATAGCCTCCAGCTTACGGGCCCTGGCCCGGACAGCCATCTCCTTACGGGTGAGCTTTTTGGGAGTAGCATCTATGAAGAAAGAAAGAAAAATACTGCAGCCAATAGTCTTTAACATAAAGTCAAAAAAATTCAACGGAAGGTTGACACTCAGTAACACCAGCAAGTAGCAAACACAGTATAACATTTTGGCATGTATCTTTCCGCCGTCTTTGTAAGCCTGTGACACTGTGAGTTTCAGGAATTCCACTAGCAGCACTATAGGTGGACTCACTACTACATACATAGTCAGAGAGTACTAAAAAAAGGCCTTTTTTTACTTTTTTTCTCTTGTTTTGCAAAAGAAATTACTGGCACGTGAACTTGTGGTAGCCGCCATGATGGCAGCTCACTCAGCTTTCACTCAAGAAATACAGACACAGGCCATGATGATGCAGACTCGCAGTACTTTAAGCAGTACATGCAGGTGGGGATAGGAATGTCTTACTTTTCTATAGGGGTTGCACTGCCACTGGCCATACTTCATCCACTCAGCGTCTGCTCTACTACATCATACTTCAAAAGGAAAGAGAGTACCCTCTGGACCCACAGGAACTGGGTAGAGTATAATCAGTTTAATTCAAGAATCTTTATTCGGTGAATAAAAAACACCATAAAAGCACATTTATATACACAAATAAGAATAAAACATTATTAAATACTAATTGAGATCCTTGTACATAATTGATACAGTAAAAAGATTTGCCAACAAAGGGCCAAATAAATACAAATTCACAATTTTTCATTCATCTCCGCCTGTCTGTCTTAAACGAATAGCGACTTTAATAAAATTCAGAATGCTACATAGCGTTAATGGGTCAGAGGCTTTTAACAGAAATACTAGGGCATCCCTGGCGTGTTCCAGTCGCTCTTTTTTTAAAATATTTACAAGGAATCTACGCCTGGGCATGGAAAAATAGGGACAAAGCAAAACAAAGTGAAGGGTATCCTGCGGAGACCGATTGTCGCAGCCGCAGGGACCCTTCTGCTCAATAGATGAGGTAAACCCTGCAGGTATAGCCAACATGAAGGGGAGCAAATTCAGTCTGAGACGGCACATTAAAAATCTGTCCTGTGCATTATGCAGAAGAAATAAGTAAGGCTCCATACCCTCCACACTTTTTACCAATCCATGGGCCCTTACAGTCTTTTTCACTCCTTCAGCATCAGCTCGACGTTGGGTTTCTTGCCCCAAAAATAATTCCCCTACTAGTTTCTTGTGCTGTGCTGAAATAATGGCAGGGTTCGTGAAAAGATTCCCCAGCCCTATCTCCTCCAGGGTATTTTTCACGTATTTGAGCCAGGGGATGCGCATTGAATGGGTCCTACCTAGGCAGTCCAATAGTATTTCTCTACTTAAATGCGCATCCGGGTTTATCCATATTTTTAACCACGCCACTATAGGTCTAAGTTTTACTAAATCTTCCAAATATGGTCTCCCTAACTCCCTGTGGGCTATGAAACCAGCCGTGCTGGGTGGCACCCTCAGGATTGCTTTCAAATACCTATTTTCTTCCTGTTGGATACTAATTGTATTCACAAACCCCCAGACTTCTGCCCCATAAATTACTTTGGAGCATGTTATGGAGCCGTACAGATTCATCACCTGTTCCGGACTCCATCTGCCCACCCTCCTGCCATATCCAGCTATTGCCCCATTAGAAGCGATCATTTTTGTGCAACGTTCCGTCACCAGAGGGGTAAATTGCAGGGCACCGTCAAAAGTTACCCCAAGGTAGGAGAACGTCTTGACCTGCTCCAAGCAATGTGAGCCAATTGTGTAAACAAATTTGGTGAAAGGTTTTTTGCCGGCCAGAAGCACATATGATTTCCCTAGGTTAACAAATAGGTCTAGGTTACTCATGAACTCCACAAACCCCTCTATCAGGGTTTGTAGGCTGCGTGGTGTTCTTGCTAATAAAACCGCATCATCTGCATAAAGCAGGACGGGGATATGCCGCAGCCCAACCCTCGGGCAGTCTGTTTTTAAACCCAGAAGGAACTGCTCCAGGTTGTTGATATAAAGAGAGAACAGAAAAGGGGCAAGTATGCAACCTTGTCTGACTCCACTCCTACATGGAAAGGAGTCAGACAGGCCTCCCTCCCTGTTGAATCTAACCTTGGCCGTGGTGTCACTATGCAGTTCCCTCAGTATGGTGATTAGGCCACTTTCTATCCCCATACCTGACATCATATCCCACAGCTTTCCTCTGTTGACGTGATCGAATGCTGCTGCCAGGTCCATGAATCCCATATACATGGGTTCGTCGCTGGCCAGGGTATACTTGGCAGTCAGCATATATAGGTTTAGGCACTGGTCACTGGTGGACCTCCCTATCCTGAACCCATACTGGGTATCCGAGAAGATGTTGTTCTCTTCTGTCCATTCGGTCAGTCTATTCAGGATTGCCCTTCCCAAAAGTTTGGCCGATACGTCAATCAGGGAAATGGGCCGATAACACTTCGGGTCATCCCTATTACCCTTCTTAAAAATTGGTACAATGATCGCCTTGGACCATGAAGGGGGGAGACCACAGGTAATAGCGGTATTTAAGACCCTAGTCATCAAGGGAGCCCATAGATCTATATTACTGAGGAACAGGTCTGGCGGAATTCCGTCCGGGCCCGGGGCTTTATTTTTTGTTAGACCCTCCATCCCTGTCATAATCTCCTTAAGAGTAAATGTAACTGGTGGGGCCTGACTTAAAAATTCCGGTGGTTCCACATGGGTACCCGGCTCGTAATTATATAAACCCCTAAAATGGGTTACCCATTGCTCCGGAAGAATATTAGCCCCTATCTCCGGAGAATCCTTTTCTAAAAAGGTCGGTTTATTGATGATTCTCCAGAACCCCGCTAAATCTTTTCTTTCCCCAGCTTCTCTTAGATCTGCCCATGCTTCTGCCTGTAAGGCAAGTTTCCTCCTTTTAATCTCTTTTTTATACCTTTCTCTACTGAGCCTAATAATCTGTGAATCCCGTGGTTTCGTCTTGAGGGAACATTTCAGTTCCCTCAGTGCCTTAGAACAATCTCTATCGAACCAGCGGGGACTTGCCTGGTTACGTATGGGCCCACTAGATCTCAATAATTCGTCAATTAGATTAGCAATGTGGACAAACGCTTCCAGGACCCTTGGACCCTGTATTTCCAAATCTAAACAGTCATTAATGGCCACTAGACCCTTATCGCCCAGAGTTTTATAAAACTGTGCCCCATCAATTTTAGACCACTTCAATCTCCTGCCTTGATCAGTGGCCCTCTCCTCGATTAGACAACGGGATTTAGTTACACTGCCCGCTTTGTAAAGAAACGTTAAGGTGAGCGGATTATGATCACTAAAACCGCTCCACTCTATCCCTACACTAGTTATTTTATTAATCAACGGTCTCGAGACCAAGATGTAATCTATGATAGATGCACAGCCCCTACCCTTGAAAGTTGGTGGGAGCATACCGTCCAACTGTGGGTCTATCATGTTAATGGTGTGCTCTAGGTCATACTTAACCCGAAGCAACCCAAGAGCAACCCCAGTCGGCGTATGTACAAAATGCGGCCCCTTCTCAATCGGGCATTGCGCCCAATCTGTATTTGCCTTTATTAGTGCCGGACAGAGGTGACAATTAAAATCTCCTGCCAAAAGTACGCCATGATACGGCCCTTTGTTCTGAGACATAATTTCTTGACCCAGCCTCTGGTCAAGTTCAGCCAGTAGGGATGAATTGGAATTTGATGTCTCACTGTTATAAAAATTAAAAACAGACAATTTCAACCCCTTACCAGAAAACCGAACTGCCTGTATTCCATACAAATTCCAGTCGAGAGACAACCAGATACCTGGGAGGGATAAATCTACATAAACAGCTAAGCCCCCCATTGCTCTCCCAGAACTGGATTTTCGGGCGGGGACAAAAAAGCACTTGTAACCCTGAAGATGGTAATTATTCACCACAGCCCATGTCTCCTGTAAACAAATAACATTGAATTTCCTGACATAGTCAACCCACTCCTTGTTATTAAATATTCCAGCTAAGCCCGCTACATTCCAAGAAATAATTCTCATGTCCTCTCCACCCAATACTGCACCCCCCTGACTCCTTGATCCCATCTCCTGCAACTCCCCTTGTGTGTCCCCCCCACCTCCTCCCACCAACCCATCTACAGCCATACCCTTATCTTCAAAGAACATAGATTCCTCCGCCCTAGATGTTTGAATTTGCGGGGTCCGGTGTCTTTGCTCCTCCGATATTAATACTTGAACACCCTTTTCTATGTTCTCCTTAGGGGCCTTCTCTGTTTGTCAATCCACCCCCTCTAGGCCGTTCAGGCAATCAAACCGATTATAGGTAGGGAGAGGAGGTACTGGTCTGCCAAATAGTGGCCTAGGCTGAAAGGCCTGGTGATTCCCCCTTCTCCCAGCCCTCTCCCATCTATCATGATTTTGGGGTGGGTAAAATGGGCCTGGGGCGATGGGAAAAAAGAAGGACACACGAAGGGTTTGGATGGTAGATTCCCTTGATATGTTTTCCCCTTGACATATGTGCGACACCGTACCCTTGTCCCTAAAACTCACCAGTAAACAGTCCCCAGGTATGGTTTTTTGGGTTCTCCCTACACATGGGACCCTTCTTACCATTATAATTTCATTATTAAGATGTCTTGGGAGGGGTCTATTTCTGTTTAGCCACTTGATTACCCTGGTTTTTAAGGCACAGAAATCCTCTACTTCTCCTTCATCAAGTTGCGGGACCCCTGCCATAACCACAGTAAGGTCATTAGTCTCTGGTGGTAAGTTGGGACGACGGGGTCTTGCAGGGGGCTTCCTTTGATGGTCTGGGAAGATGTTATCTACCGGGTGTGCCGAAGCTACTGGTACAAGAGAGGGATTAAGTGTATTTACACAGAGTGGGTTGGTAGTTACAGGTTTAGGGTTTAGGGATTGATGCGGGACTACACCCTTTACAGCTTGTGGTGGAGCTGGGTTTTCTACCCGGGGTGCCGACCCTTGTGGGGCCACTATGGTGGTACTAGATTCTGGGTCACTTCCCTGTCGACCAGCGCGAGTTTTCAGACTTCCCAATGTAGCCTCCAATATGGTTAGCCTGATCTCAATCTTTTTTATACTTTCGCTGATTGGAAGTAGCAGCGACCTTAACAGAAATTCCACATTTCCCAACGGCACAACAGAGAGGGGAACATTAACAATACTGGTCCCTGCATTATCAATCCGGGCAGGAGATGTATTCTCCTGAACGTTAGATTTTGGGAGTGACTCTGCCGGTACTTTTACTATAGATGCGGGATTTTTTAAGGATTTGCCAAAGTCCAAGTGTGAAGTCTTGGGTTTACTACTTCCCTGCGCTCCCTTTGCCCTTCTCCTACGCTTTTTTGGAGGGGGTCCCAAAATTACTTGTGTATTCACTGCTTTCCATTTGGGGTTTCTATCATTGTGAACTTTGGGCGGTTGTGAGATTAAATCAATAGTCCCCCTGGTGGGGCTGGGGCTAATGACCAGAGCTGGACTCCTAATCCCAACTGGTGGGGTGGTAACACACTCCCTTAGCAGGAGTGGAACATCCTCAATGCGAGTAGGCTCCTCCCTAAATGTGATAGATTGTTCTCCCATGGGGGTATTTTTCAGATTATCTACTGATCGTCTCCGTTCCGCCCTTAGCCTAGACAAGTTTCCCTCTTTGTCAGCCTCCCCCACTGCCCGTGAGAAATAATTTTCAAGTGTCCCAATTTTCGCTCCTCCCGGTTTCTGTGGGGTACTCTCCCTTACCGGGGAAGGCATTATTTTACTCAGAGATGGGCAGATATGCCTCACAGGGCAGGTAAACACCTTGGTAGTTCAATGGTTCCAACAGTTCCAGCAGTTACTTCTGCACAGTCTAACGAACAAAACCAAGAGAGTAGGCCCAGCCCAGCCTACTCCGGCCTGTGACGGCCTTGGACGGTCCCGCCCTTGTCCCGGGCTTCTCCCAGCGCCCTCCCGCGCGCTCCCGCGCCGCGGGGGAAGCTGCTCCTAATATAGGGAGTGGGTGTTTAGGGGGCGTGTCCAGCAGGGAGAGGGAGAGCGTCCAGGTGCAGGGAATGATGGCAGCACAGGGACTCCTGGGCAATGGAGTCCCTGATCCTCACCTGGCGCTCGCAGCCCTCTTCCCGAGTTTCCAGCAGCTCCCCTTCTCCACACGCAGTAATGGTGCGCCCAGTCACACAGGCGAAGCGGGACCCGCGGAGCGGGTACCGCGAGGTAAAACAGCAGGACAAAGCAGCCAAATCCGAAGAGAACGGACCTCGCAGGGCAGAGCTCGCACTCCCCAAACAGTCAGTGTCTCCCAAAGAGCTCAAGGCGAGCAGGCTCTTTACAGCGGAGCTTAGGGGGCGTGTCCAGCAGGGAGAGGGAGAGCGTCCAGGTGCAGGGAATGATGGCAGCACAGGGACTCCTGGGCAATGGAGTCCCTGATCCTCACCTGGCGCTCGCAGCCCTCTTCCCGAGTTTCCAGCAGCTCCCCTTCTCCACACGCAGTAATGGTGCGCCCAGTCACACAGGCGAAGCGGGACCCGCGGAGCGGGTACCGCGAGGTAAAACAGCAGGACAAAGCAGCCAAATCCGAAGAGAACGGACCTCGCAGGGCAGAGCTCGCACTCCCCAAACAGTCAGTGCAGAGGTGTATGATGTAGTATAATCAAAAACAAATAATGTTCCCTGGGTTATGTTATTCACTGGGGAAATCCATCAATACAGTCACCTGTCACCATATTACTCAAACATACAGTCTGCAGTGTTTAATATGTGCCTATGACTGCTCCCATGCAAGAGTAGAACCACAAAGGCAATGTAAATTCACAAAGGGATATATTTATTAAAATAAATTGTTAATTAAAAATTCATGAATTCATCCATGAAGATATAAACATACATATTAATCCTACATCATAGTGTGTTCAATATTCGTCATTTAAATGATTGATCATTTCATTCAACAAAGATGCACATAAGTTCAATACATATAAAACAACAATGATCAATCATTTAAATGACGAATATTGAACACAATATGATGTATGATTAATGTGTATGTTTATATCTTCATGGATGAATTCATGAGTTTTTAATTAACAATTTTAATAAATATATCCCTTTGTGAATTTACAAATGCCTTTGTGGTTCTACTCTTGCATGGTAGCAGTAATAGGCACATATTAAACACTGCAGACTGTATGTTTGAGTAATATGGTGACAGGTGACTGTATTGATGGATTTCCCCAGTGAATAACATAACCCAAGGAACATTATTTGTTTTTGATTCTACTACATCATACACCTCTGCTATCGACGAGGAGGATAAAGAAGATAACATCCAGGCTTCCAAAGTACGTCTATGATTCTTCTTAATGTCTCAAATGTACCAAAATTTCTTTTTGTCAACAACCAACTAACACCCTTTTCATTATATTTTGGAAACCGCCGTCTCCTTAAGTTGAATTGCATTCAACAAAACCATTCTTTACAGTCATAAATATTAAGACTCGCTCGTCCTTCGTTTCACCCTTCTTTAACTTTTCGTCTTCACATCCCTAAACTACATCTGATATGACTTGGCTTCACAATAAAAATTTGCCAGCTGAGTTGAAGTGAAATAGAGGGGGCCATTGGTTACCAGAGAAGTACCGCCGCTAATGCTATTAAAAGTCAAGGTTGACTGTCTTCTCCGTGATAGCCCAAAAAGTAGTTCTAAATTAGTAAATGTTCTTGACAGTACAGTGTACTTATACTAGTGTACTGTGTACTACTGTACAGTACATCATACACTCCTTTGCGAGCCTACTCAAAAAAATTTCAATAACTAAGGAGTATAATAACTTACCACCGTCCGCCGCCACTGAGTCTTCCCCCCCAACTCCTCCTGTTGGCGCCGCCGCATCCAGAGAGGACCCCTCCACACTGCTGGCCCCGACACTGGTGGTCATCTGTGCCGCATCAGATGTTGTGACGTCTAGGAAAAACATGTCATATTTTCAGATGCCATACACAACCCCCTATTTTGTCTCGTAATGGAAGGAAATGTTACATAACACATTTTTTATTACTGGGATTGAAAAAAAGTAACGGTTTTGGGGAGGGTGTTAACCTTTTATATGCTTATTCCATCAAATGCTACACTTCTTCTTATGACAACTGATGAATTCTTGCTTAACGTGCACCATTTTTCTCATTACAGAAAGAAGATTCCATTGCCCTTCTGCCAGACGATTCACCAACTACTACTAAGTCATCACCAGCAGTACTTTAAGTACTTTAAAGAAGGTGGCGGCTCCCGCACAGTTATTCTAATAATTTCATGTGTCTGTTAACTATTATTAGGTTTGAGTCATACTAATTTCATTCATGGGAATGTTGTTTAAACTGTACTGGGGTGAATGTATGACATTGTTCTACATTCTGTCCATCGACTGTGTTTTTTGCAATTTTCACCCTGAGTGGGCTGGGTATACTCAGACGTGAGTCCCAGGCTCTCCACACCACTGGAGTCAAGCTATCCAGGCTGAATGAAGGCTGATAGCCAGAAACCGGTCCTTGGATGCTTGATTCCGGTCTGGGAAAGACATGGCTTGGTAGTTCGGACTGGACTGTTCCCATGAGGCACAGGGTCAGAGCTGATTTGCATATAGCCAGTGTCTAACCCAGGGTGGTGTGGAGTGCAAAAAAACGATGGATTTAGGCCCAGATCCTTGTACTGGGGTGAATGTATGACATTGTTCTACATTCTGTCCATCAACTGTGTTTTTTGCAATTTTCACCCCGAGTGGGCTGGGTATGCTCAGACGTGAGTCCCAGGCTCTCCACACCACTGGAGTCAAGCTATCCAGGCTAAATGAAGGCTGATAGCCAGAAACCGGTCCTTGGATGCTTGATTCCGGTCTGGGAAAGACATGGCTTGGTAGTTCGGACTGGACTGTTTCCATGAGGCACAGGGTCAGAGCTGATTTGCATATAGCCAGTGTCTAACCCAGGGTGGTGTGGAGTGCAAAAAAACGATGGATTTAGGCCCAGATCCTTGTACTGGGTGAATGTATGACATTGTTCCTCATTCTGTCCATCAACTGTGTTTTTTGCAATTTTCACCCCGAGTGAGCTGGGTATGCTCAGACATGAGTCCCAGGCTCTCCACACTACTGGAGTCAAGCTATCCAGGCTGAATGAAGGCGGATAGCCAGAAACCGGCCCTTGGATGCTTGATTCCAGTCTGGGAAAGACATGGCTTGGTAGGTCGGACTGGACTGTTCCCATGAGGCACAGGGTCAGAGCTGGTTTGCATATAGCCAGTGTCTAACCCAGGGTGGTGTGGAGTGCAAAAAAACGATGAATTTAGGCCCAGATCCTTGTACTGGGGTGAATGTATGACATTGTTCTACATTCTGTCCATCAACTGTGTTTTTTGCAGTTTAAACTTTAACGTCATCTTCATCCATCAGAATACTACGCTATTAAAAATAAAGAAATAATGTTTTCATTTCTTAATTGAAAATAAAACTTTAAAACTAACAAACACTGTGTGGTTTTTGTTTACGAGTGAGTGAGCGGAAAGGTTTGAACTACTGCACTTGGCAGTCATGTTTCAGTGACTCAGATAGGCCGGGACTCGGAGGTAGTCTTCTTCTGATCTTCTGGGTCGTAAAATCATTGGTCAGACATTCTAGATAGTCGGTCAGGGGATTGGGGGTTCAACTTCTGTTCGGACTAAGGTATGTCGAAAGTCAAACTGCACCTATCATCAACAATGTCCTATTTATCTTGTCCATACTTCTTTGTGTGCAGAATAGTCCCTGAAACACTAGCGGTATGAGATGTGCTCCTCTCAAATCAAAAAGGCAACTGCTACCTTTTACTTGGTGTAAACAATGACATTTTGTTGTTGGAAATTGTCAAAGCACTTACATTAGGAAGACTGGATTAATAGACAGCAAGGGCAACCCAGAGTGCCTAGAGCTATTGCTGTATCAGAGTTTTGTTTCACACCGTTTGCCGAATGATCAAGCTTAGCTACCTACACAGACCGACTCATAATTGTAAATTGTAGTAGCACAGAGAGTGATGGTAGAGGCAGGATAAGAATGTAGAAAGTAGTCTATATTAGAAGAAGATCAAAGACTATTTTGTAAAACATAGAATTATTAGGAACGAGTTTGTAATGAATAGGAGCTGTAAAAGTTAGGGAAGTATAAGTATTAATATAACAATAGAACAACTTACTGGGGCCAGCAGAAGAGCCTGCAAGGTACTGATCCTGCTCACCTTCTGCCACTGGAGTCTCTGTCACCGCCGGCGCCTTGCCCCTGGGAGGTGCTGGTGATCATGAAATAAAGAAACACAACATGGATGATTGTTTTTTTGGAAATATTTGATTTCTTTGTACTCAATCTAAAATTGTGTTGGGAAAACAAATTAACATCAATTGCATCTGATCTGGTCAACTAGGAGGATAGTAGTACAGTATTGCAGGATTCGCAGACCGTCTAATAGGAAAGTTATGTAATTCACTAACTACATCAACAACAAAAAGGTTCTACTTCGACTGCCATCACTCAGCAGCACGAGACGTCGCGTGACAGACACAGTCCATCATCATGATTGCAGACCACTAACAAATGTCCTATAACAAGTAATAAATAATATACTCAACATATTAATCCACCACTATCTCTTCAAAGTGGCAGCAGCAGTAGTACAAAGAAGGACTAGACTTGAGTCTACTGTCTCTAGCATTACGCAGTAATGCTCTCAAATGACTAAAAAGTTGCAACCAAGTAAGCATAGTAGCAACGCCAATAACCAGGCGAGCACCTGCAATGACAGAAGCTATTTAAACATTAATTTACCTGCAATGTAATCAAATCAGCAGCATTCGTACTCTTCAGGAAAAAAATAGATTAGCAATATAACAGAGCAGAAGGAAAAAAAGTAGTTATTATATAGCTACTTACCAAGGCCAGGGATCTCCAATCCTAGCAGGTCGAGCATGTCATGCTCCCGGTCCAGGATGTCACTCCACCGGTGCGTCACTTGCTGGTAGGTGCGCCGGACCCCAGACTCCTTATACATGCGCCGGCACACCTTCTCCCACAGCTGGCGACGCTCCCGGAGGCCGTAACCGGAAGCAATCCGCCCACCTGCTGCAACGGTCTTAGGGAGGAGGACTTGGACAAAAACCATCAAGGCGGCCACCTCCACCGCAGAGAAGATCTCCCTGGCCTGGACTTCCTCCCCCCTCAAACGCCCGCAAGGGAGCCGGGTACGGGGTGCTGGGCCCTTCCCCTTGCCCTTGTCGCCTCCCTTAGCCATGGTCCTGGGCACAAGAAGAAGGAAAGAAGAACATGTGTGAAAAAACAATAAGAAAGAGAGCGAAAGAAATAAAGTAGGTAATAAAGTAACAAAAAGTTAAAAAACAACACAAAATATAGATGTAGGAAATTGAAGAGAGAGATAATAAGCATAAAAAAGCAAAAAAGTTCAGAAAAACATAGGATTACAAAGATGTAAGATGGATAGAAAGGTAGCATGCCCAAAACCATAGCAGTAAATGAAAAACAAGATGGCCGCGCCCATAGAGGACCGCGTGGGTAAGTTCGCGCGACAATTCCCCCGCGAGCACGCGACAACGCCCGCGACCACGTAATCGCGCGCCGCATACGACACGAGCATGCAACTAGCGCCCGGAAACGGAAACACGTCACGCAAACAAGATGGCCGCGCCCATACACGACCGCATGATTTCGCGGATTGCAAGTTCGATTTCGCATGAATTCGCGCCCCGCGAATCTCGCGAAATGGCAGAAAAACGAACTTTGGAAAACTGAAAGCACTTAGCAGGTGCAAAAGTTCTAGGTAATTGGTAACCATTCCCTGTAGTGCTTCCGGAGGGGCCCCTCCAGAGTTCAGTTGCCTACTTGCAACTATTCTCTGACCCTGCTCTGACCCTCAAAGCAGGGTCAGAGAATAGTTACAAGTATGGCACAATGCTCCTGTAAAAAAAATAGCTGCAACAGGAAGCACTTACAGCTAAGGAAGCAGGTGCCAGACTTGAAGCACAAATTCAGTGACACATTAACCAGCCCCTAATAAATTCATCTCAGTTGAGGCTGAACAGGTGTGCTTTCCCCCCATAATCTACAGTGGTGAACCAGAGGGTGATAGTGGTGAACCAGAGGGTGACAGTGGTGAACCAGAGGGTGGCAGTGGTGAGTGCTGAACCTGAGGGTGGCAGGGGTGAACCAGAGGGTGTCAGTGGTGAACCAGAGGGTGCTGTGATGAACCAGAGGGTGGCAGTGATGAACCAGAAGGTGACAGTGATGAACCAGAGGGTGGCAGTGATGAACCAGAGGGTGGCAGTGGTGAACCAGAGGGTGTCATTGGTGAACCAGAGGGTGCTGTGATGAACCAGAGGGTGGCAGTGATAAACCAGAGGGTGGCAGTGGTGAACCATAGGGTGGCAGTGATGAACCAGAGGGTGGCACTGGTGAACCAGAGGGTGCTGTGATGAACCAGAGGGTGGCAGTGATGAACCAGAGGGTGGCAGTGGTGAACCAGAGGGTGGCAGTGATGAACCAGAGGGTGGCACTGGTGAACGAGAGGGTGCTGTGATGAACCAGAGGGTGGCAGTGGTGAACCAGAGGGTGGCAGTAATGAACCAGAGCATGGCAGTGATGAACCAGAGGGTGGCAGTGATGAACCAGATGGTGGCAGGGGTGAACCAGAGGGTGGCAGTGGTGAACCAGATGGTGCTGTGATGAACCAGAGGGTGGCAGTGGTGAACCAGAGGGTGGCTGTGGTGAACCAGAGGGTGGCAGTGATGAACCAGAGGGTGGCAGGGGTGAACCAGAGGGTGGCAGGGGTGAACCAGAGGGTGGCATTGATGGCCTAGAGGGTGGCAGCGGTGAACCAGAGGGTGCTGTGATGAATCAGAGGGTGGCAGTGATGAACCAGAGGGTGGCAGTGGCAAACCAGAGGGTGGCAGTGATGAACCAGAGGGTGGCAGTCATGTTCCTGAGGGTGGCAGTGGCGAACCAGAGGTTGGCAGTAATGAACCAGAGGGTGGCAGTGATGATCCTGAGGGTGGCAGTGGAGAACCAGAGGGTGGCAGTAATGAACCAGAGGGTGGCAGTGATGAACCAAAGGGTGGCAGTGGTGAACCAGAGGGTGCTGTGATGAACCAGAGGGTGGCAGTGCTGATCCAGAGGGTGGCAGTGGCAAACCAGAGGGTGGCAGTGATGAACCAGAGGGTGGCAGTCATGTTCCTGAGGGTGGCAGTGGCGAACCAGAGGTTGGCAGTAATGAACCAGAGGGTGGCAGTGATGATCCTGAGGGTGGCAGTGGAGAACCAGAGGGTGGCAGTAATGAACCAGAGGGTGGCAGTGATGAACCAGAGGGTGGCAGTGGTGAACCAGAGGGTGCTGTGATGAACCAGAGCATGGCAGTAATGAACCAGAGGGTGATAGTGGTGAACCAGAGAGTGGCAGTGGTGAACCAGAGGGTGGCAGTGGTGAACCAGAGGGTGACAGGGGTGAACCATAGGGTGACAGTGGTGAACCAGAGGGTGACAGTGGTGAACCAGAGGGTGCTGTGATGAACCAGAGGGTGGCAGTGCTGATCCAGAGGGTGGCAGTGGTGAACCAGAGAGTGGCAGTGGTGAACCAGAGGGTGGCAGTGGTGAACCAGAGGGTGACAGGGGTGAACCATAGGGTGACAGTGCTGAACCAGAGGGTGGCAGGGGTGAACCAGAGGGTGGCAGTAATGAACCAGAGGGTGGCAGTGATGAACCAGAGGGTGGCAGTGATGAACCAGAGGGTGGCAGTGGTGAACCAGAGGGTGCTGTGATGAACCAGAGGGTGGCAGTGCTGATCCAGAGGGTGGCAGTGGCAAACCAGAGGGTGGCAGTGATGAACCAGAGGGTGGCAGTCATGTTCCTGAGGGTGGCAGTGGCGAACCAGAGGTTGGCAGTAATGAACCAGAGGGTGGCAGTGATGATCCTGAGGGTGGCAGTGGAGAACCAGAGGGTGGCAGTAATGAACCAGAGGGTGGCAGTGATGAACCAGAGGGTGGCAGTGGTGAACCAGAGGGTGCTGTGATGAACCAGAGGGTGGCAGTAATGAACCAGAGGGTGACAGTGGTGAACCAGAGAGTGGCAGTGGTGAACCAGAGGGTGGCAGTGGTGAACCAGAGGGTGACAGGGGTGAACCATAGGGTGACAGTGCTGAACCAGAGGGTGGCAGGGGTGAACCAGAGGGTGGCAGTGCTGAACCAGAGGGTAACAGTGGTGAACCAGAGAGTGGCAGTGGTGAACCAGAGGGTGACAGTGCTGAACCAGAGGGTGGCAGTGGTGAACCAGAGGGTGCTGTGCCCATACACGACCGCATGGGTAACTTCGCCGAGCAAGCGGCCCGCCAACACGCAAAAAGCCCCGCGAACACGCAAAAAGCCCAGCGAACACGCAAAAAACAACAATTCGCAATTTCGCATAAATTCGCAAATTATGCGGATCGCGAATTCGCTTTGGCACGATTTCGCGGACAGCGATTTCGCAGATTCCGCCCATACTAAATATATACGTTAAAGAGGGTGGGACTCAAGGCTGAACCCCGTAAATGGGGGGAATGAATCATCTCCGTCCTGCCTTTAAGGAAAGATTTTAATGAAGCAAATGCCTAGTTCTGAATACCTGGTAATCAGATTCTACCCAAAAGGGTAGAGTTCAAGACTGTATTGAACGTGGCATATAGATCAAACAGGTTATTGTACTGGGATGTCTATTCTGAGACTGTTTGTTTAAAGTTTATGGTCCTGAGCAGGCACTGGCTGTCCGACGAAAGTCTCAACAACAGGACTTAGGTAATTATCCCCCACTAACCACATGACCCTTGAGGAGACATATTAGAGGAAAAAATCCCCTGAAGCAAAGAACCAAAACAGGTGAGAGCTTTAGATCTCACAAGTGTGCATGGTGTGCGTGCACAAGAAAGTACAGGTACACCGACGAGACAGCCCTGACGAAGGCCCCAAGACCCGACTGGGCTCATAGCGAGGGCTGAAACATGTTGGCACAGAAACAAAGGGTATAATTGAGTTTGCTTTATCTACAAACTCCTATTTCCACCTACGGTTGAGTCCGTCCTGGTAGTACCATCTTACCAGGGTGTGGATAGGCCCGATGATGAAGCATGTCACGATGAGTGAGGCATCTTCTCCAATATCTTTGATTACCCTCATAAGAGTAAGAGCTAAGTAGAGGAGACACCTGACATCCTGATATAAAATAGGAACCAGATGGTTTCCGACAAAAATTTCTGAGTAATCGGTTGCTCATGTGTGTGTGAACACTGGTTGGAGGAAGACATGATGGAAAGATCTGTGGTGATGCAGTTTGGTAATATCATTGCATATCTGGTTGTCATTGTGAGATATCAAGAAGGGGTCATTGTAAGCAGCTTGTAGTGACAAGCAGTGGTGTACTAATTTAAAGTCAGCTGTTGATTAGCTGCATGTGCAGATCTCTACAGTTATTCCATGCCTTTCCAGTTGCTGATGAGTGGTTTACTGCTGCAGACTTGTACAGTCCTGAATGATGGGCATAACCAGTAACAGTTTTGTCTTATGTTAGTGGGAGGGGTGCACAGTCAAAATATCGATTCCAAATTATCGACCAACATTAATATCGAGTTAAAAATATCGAAGGTGAAGAATATCGAGGTCAAGAATATCGTTGGACAGAATATCGACCCTAAGGTAAGTAATATCGATTTTATTTATATCGATGTAAGTAATATCGAAGTTAGTAATATCGATATCAATTATATCGATGTTACTAATTTCGATGTTACTAATATCGATATTTGTTGTTATGTATTTTCTTATGTATTTTATATGTATGTGTTATATGTTTTTTGTTAAGTTTTGTATTTGTTTTAAATTATATGTGTACTATTTTTTATATATTAAAAATGTTATATTTAATTTAATTTTATGTTTTAGTACTGGAGCGGGTTGTGGGTTTATAGGGGAATAGGGTGGGAAGTAATTTAATTATAGTAAATTAATTATTAATTTTTAGTAATTGTAAATTAATTTTAATTCATTTTTGTGTTTAAGTTCTGTAGCGGGTTGTGGGTTTATAGGGGAATTGGGTGGGAAGTAATTTAATTGTAATTAAGTAATTATTTATTTTTAATTGATATTGATAATTATTTTATTTATAATTGAATATTAATTGGGAATTAATTATTTTAATTGCTAATTAATTTTTTTAATTGGTAATTTAGGTTTGTTATTGGCAATTACATTTTTTAATTGGCAATTAATTTTTTAAGTGGTAATTAAGGTTTGTAATTGGTAATATTTTTTAATTGGTAATTACATTTTTTAATTGGTAATTAATTTTTTTAAATTGGTAATTGATATTTTTAATTGTTAATTACTTTTTATTAATTGGAAATTCTTTTTATTAGTTGGTAAATTTTTTCATTACAAAAAAAAGTTTGTTTACCATTATTTAATTATTAATCAATTTTTTATTATTAATATGTGTTTTGTTTTGAAAAATATTTTAGTGTTCAATATTTATTATTTGTTAATATATATTCCCTAAATAATATTTATTGGTATTTATTGTTAATTTATTGTTAATTCATTATTCAATTGTAATTATGTTTTTAGTAATTATTAATGGGTATTTGCAAATGATGTAGAGTTATTTAAAAATTAAAATTGTATTTATTTTATTTACAACTATTTTTTATAAGTATGTTATATATAACTTCTACGCTATCCAATGCTTTCCCTACTGTTGCACTCTCTGTAGTTGGAATAGTAATTTTTACCCCTACGCTATCCAACGCTTTCCCTACTGTTGCACTCTCTGGAGTTGGAATAGTAATTTTTACCCCTGCGCTATCCAACGCTTTCCCTACTGTTGCACTCTCTGGAGTTGGAATAGTAATTTTTACCCCTATGCTATCCAACGTTTTCCCTACTGTTGCACTCTGGAGTGGGAATAGTAGTCGTTACCCCTACGCTATCCAACGCTTTCCCTACTGTTGCACTCTCTGGAGTTGGAATAGTAATTTTTACCCCTACGCTATCCAACACTTTCCCTACTGTTGCACTCTCTGGAGTTGGCATAGTAATTTTTACCTCTACCCTATCCAACGTTTTCCCTACTGTTGCACTCTCTGGAGTGGGAATAGTAAGTTTTACCCCTACGCTATTCAATGCTTTCCCTACTGTTGCACTCTCTGGAGTTGGAATAGTAATTTTTACCCCTACGCTATCCAACGTTTTCTCTACTGTTGCACTCTCTGGAGTTGGAATAGTAATTTTTACCCCTACGCTATCCAACGTTTTCTCTACTGTTGTACTCACTGGAGTGGGCATAATCATTTTTACCCACCTGCTATCCAACACTTTCCCTACTGTTGTACTCTCTGGAGTTGGAATAGTAATTTTACCCCTACGCTATCCAATGTTTTCCCTACCGTTGCACTCTCTGGAGTTGGAATAGTAATTTTTACCCCTACGCTATCCAACGTTTTCCCTACTGTTGCACTGTTTGGAGTGGGAATAGTAATTTTTACCCCTATGCTATCCAACACTTTCCCTACTGTTGCACTCTCTGGAGTTGGAATAGTAATTTTTACCCCTACGCTATCCAACGTTTTCCCTACTGTTGCATTCTCTGGAGTTGGAATAGTAATTTTTACCCCTACGCTATCCAACGCTTTTCCTACTGTTGCACTCTCTGGAGTGGGAATAGTAATTTTTACCCCTATGCTATCCAACACTTTCCCTACTGTTGCACTCTCTGGAGTTGGAATAGTAATTTTTACCCCTACGCTATCCAACGTTTTCCCTACTGTTGCATTCTCTGGAGTTGGAATAGTAATTTTTACCCCTACGCTATCCAACGCTTTTCCTACTGTTGCACTCTCTGGAGTTGGAATAGTAATTTTTACCCCTATGCTATCCAATGTTTTCGCTACTGTTGCACTCTCTGGAGTTGGAATAGTAATTTTTACCTCTACGCTTATACAACGGTTTCTCTACTATTGTGCTCTATGGAGCAGGAATGATAATTTTAAGTTCTATGCTATTGAACATTTTTATTAATGTACTTTTTTTACTTATGGATTTTGAATAGTACTTTTATTTATTTAGTTATTTAATTTTTTGGTATACATTTAGATAATGTAGTATATAATTAATTGTAAAAATATTAAAGGTATATTTATTTATTTTTATTTATTAAACATAATTCTTAACTTTTTATTTATGTTTATGTTTTATGTTTGTAAATGTATTTGTAATTTATAATATTTTTTATTAATTTATAAACTATTAAAATAATTATTACAACTTATTGTTAAGTGCGTATATATTATATATTTTCTGTATATGTTTAATTAATGTATTATTATTATATATGTATTATTTATTAATTTTAAACATTATTAGACATTTTTAACTATGTTTATTTTCTTTATTAGTGTTATTTACTTTATTTTACATTTATATTTTTACAGAAAAAAACGATATTTTTAACATCGATATTTTTAACATCTATATTTTTTTTCGATATTTCTGTACTTATCATGTTGTAGATAGGATGTCGATATTCTTGCCTTCGATATTCCTGTAGGTCAATATTTTCAACGTCAATATTTTGTCAGTGATTCAGTGGGAGGATGTCAAGCAGCATAAATACATTATTATGCAGTCTGTATATGTACTGCATTTGACTGTCTGGCTGTATTATTATTAGTGTGTGCCAGGAGGGCTATATATTTATTGTATTGTAACTGCATTTAAATAATGCTTTCTACCACTGATGAGGCAATGGAGTGCTTTATGGACTCCATGGTTAGTTGGGGTTTTTCAGTGGCTATTATTGATTATTTGGATTAGGCTTGTGCTCCTAAGAAAACCATTCCACGCATTTACTGCAGTTTCTCTGTGGTACATTTCAACTAATAGGGGTTAGGTGTGATCTTTGGTAGGAGGTGTTGTGTGAATTCATGCAAAGGGCTGGTGGTATTAACAAATGAGCTAAAGGAGATCATGCATTGTTAGGTCCAGTGGTCCAACATTTAAAGGACAGGATGTGATCTTTGAGATCAGGTTTCAGCAACTTCCAGAAATACTATATTAGGGATTGAGGAGAACATGCATGTGAATTAAAGTAGACTGTGCTCAAAGAAAGGAGACATGCAGAAGATGGAAGGTAAGGGGGGTTTATTGTAAAGTGAAAAGGAGAGACAACAATCTGAAGTTTAGGTCAGGGTCAAACTTCATGGGAATACAGAGGATTTCAAAATTGCATGTAATTTTAGGATGCAAAACTGTAGGAAGAAACAATATTATTAGCATGTGAGATAGTGCTTTATTAGATACTTTTGAGAAGCACAAGGATCAGGTGAACAATATATCCCCCGAACGGCTACAACTAGGCCAGCTAAACAAGAACAGTTGACCAGCTTAAGGAATGGAAGCATAAAGTAATGACTGGACACATATATACGGAAATATTGAGAAGTCCAGGCTGTGCTCAAAGGTAGCAGTAACCTCATGATCACAGCAATGTGAGAGAGTGTATGGTGTAAACAATGCAAACATCAAAAAGGATATTTATCAAGTGCTGGATCTGATGCCTTCTGATGTTTACTCTTAAAGTTTGGGTCACAGTATTAAATATGTAAAAGAAGTGGTATCCATTTGTTGATGCCCCTGGTTGTGGCATGGAACAAAAAGGGGGTAAACTTAATGACAGTGAAAGTGCATTTAGGATTCCTGTGGCTGGAGAGTGGAGACTCATACAGTGAAGTGAGTAGAATGTAGACATGGGTACATTTTGGCATTCCCTTAACTTTGTTAGGAAGAGGGTTCTGATTTAGTTCTTCCTCAGCACTGCTATTTGGTAGATGGAAAGGTGGATCTGTGATTTCTGTTGTTCAATATGAGGACATTTCTAGGCCAGGCCTACCCTCCGTCTGTCCAAAATTCTGACTTCTGCTCATAATTACTTCTTTAGAAAGGTTAGCGAAAACCAGGTGCTAAGATCACACACTTAATTGTGTCCTTATTGTTGATATTCCTGCTTAGAGTCAGCCCCAGTGTTACCTCCTGTGAGAAGCATGACCTTACATAAACTCGGTATGTCTGAAAATGTGTAATCCTTCATCCCACTGCCCTTCCAATGCAACATCAACTGTACATGTGCCATATTTCTGCTGTTTTGTACGGCTCACGTTATAAATCTAGTCATACCGCACCCATGTAAATATTTCTATTAAGCAAATTTAATAGACCTCTTTCTAAGTGTTAAATGTTAAAAAATAGAGACATTGTTGGCTTAAATAGGGTCAAACAGCCCTATGCTGATGCAGGCAAGCCCCAGACAGGGTTGAGTCTCAGAATGGAAACAGAAGGGAACCGTAGGGTTAAACAAGCATTGGTAAAGTCAAAAGGTCTCGTCTATGTTAGAGCTATTGGCTTTGCAAATGTCTTTTAACCATGTTGTACATCAGCGTGGCTGCTGTTAAGCATAGCTAAAAGTTAGCTGTGTGGTACAGAATAACATGGCATATAAGACAGTGGCATTGAGGAGAGTGGAGTAGAGAGGGTTTGGTCCCAGCAACTCTGGCGAGAGATACTGTCCTCAAAATTGCAGAGACGATAGGTCAGGTCTCTAGGGAGCTGCAGAACCACCACTTGTGTAGCTGGGCCTCGGGAAGTTCGTAAGACGATAGGAGCAGCAGATCGGTCAGCTTCATTGCGGTGTCTTCAGATGAAAGGGAGTGAGTCCTTCACTCCAAAAGGAGATTATTTTGGACGACCTTGATGCCCACAGTCCTTCTGAGAATCTGGATGAAGCACAGATACAGACACTGCAAAAAACCTGAATAACAGTGCGACCAGGAGCAGCAGGAGTCTTCCTCGGTTCCAGTCGAAGTCCAACAAAGTCCAAGTGTCCAGATGGTCGAAAAGTGACTTGGTTTGCTCTTAAGTACCCTAGGGAAAGGGTTGGAATGACTCAGGGGTCCCTCCAGGAGGAGGGGCAGGACAGAGGAGAGAATACTCCCTTGTCCTTTGTCCAATTTCAGACAAACAGGTTTTGCCTCAACTTCTTCAAGGTCCAGACCACAGCAAAGGCCTCCCTTTCAATAGCTGACCAACGCTTCTCCCTGGGGGTCAACCTTCTACTTATAAATGCTACCGGGTGATTCTGGCCCTCTGAATTAAGCTGTGATAATACTGCACCTATTTCTATCTCAGAAGAATCTGTCTAGACAATGAATGGTTTGGAGTAGTCAGGACTTTTCAGATTTGGAGCAGAGCTCATGGCTTGCTTCAGGTTATCAAATGCCTTCTGACAGCTAACTGTCCACTGAACTTTCTTAGGCCCCCTTTTGGAAGTGAGATCATTAAGGGGTGTCACTGTGGAACCATAGCCCTTAACAAAACTCCTGTAGTATCCAGTCAGGCCCAAGAAAACTCTGACCTGAGTCTGGGTTGTGGGAGCAACCTAGTCCATTATGGTCTGAATTTTGCTCTCCAGTGGTTGAATATGGCCTCCACCTACAAGGGGGCCCAAGTACACAATCTTAATCTGCCCTATCAGGGACTTTGTGGCCTTGATAGTAAGGCCTGCCTTCTGCAGGGACTCAAGTACATTTCTGAGGTAGACCAGGTGATCCTCCCAGATGGAGCTGGGAGGATATGCTGTGCTATAGGCTTCCGGACCTGTTAAGACTTTATTTACCAGCCTCTTAAATGTGGCAGGTATACTTTATAAACCAAAAGGCATCACAATAAATTGATAATGTCCTCTTGGGGTTGGAAATGCTGTTTTTGGTTTGGCATTCTCATAGAATTTGATTGCCAATAATCAGCAGTCAGGTCAAATGTACTGAGACATTTGGCAAAGGCCAATGTACCATTTGGTTCATCTGCCCCTGGAATTGGATGGGCATCAGTCCTAGTGGCTGCATTAAGGCCTCTATAGTCAACAAAATACTCATCTCTCTCTTACCATCTCGGGTGTGAGGTGTTGGTACAAGGACTAAAAGACTAGCTCAAGGGCTATCTGAAGGCTCAATGACAACCAACTCCATCATCTTTTGGACTTCTGTCCTGATGCAAACTCTGGCATGGTCAGGCGCTCAGTAAATTATGCTCTTAACAGGCAGGCTGTCACCTGTGTGCACTTAATGGGTATACCAGGTGGTTTGACTGGGTGTCAGAGAGAAGAGACCAGGAAACTGATTGAAACCTGCCTGCAATCAACTTGCTGTTGATCAGTGAGGCTGTCTGCCAGGACTACTCCTTCAATTAATCCTTCAACAGGGTCCTGAGAGAAGAGATCAGGGAAAGAGTCACTCTCTTCCTCCTGTCTCTCATCAGTGGCCATGAGCAAGCTCATTTCAGCCCTGTCAACAAAAGGTTTAATGTGATTCAAATGAAATACCCTGTGGGGACTTCTTAGAGTACCTAGGTAAACCAAGTAGGTGACCTCACCTTTCTTTTCCACATAGTGTGGGGGCCACTCCACTTTCTTGGAGAGCTGCTGCGGCCACAGGCTCCGACACCCACACATTGTCTCCTGGCTGGTAAACTGCTAGTACAGCCTTTTGGTCATGCCAAGCTTTCTGAAGCTCCTGACTGTCCTCAAGGTTTTTGCTGGCCTTCTTCATGTACCCAGCAAACAGGCTGAAAACATAGTCTACTATGTCCTGTTCAGGAGGCTTGAAAGATTGCTCCGATCCTTCTTTGACTAGACATAATGGACCCCTAGCTGGATGTTCAAACGGAAGTTCAAATGGGCTTTAGCCTACCCCTTCCGAGGAACCTCTCTATAGGCAAAGATAAGACAAGGTAGTAAGACATCCCATTTTAGCCTCAGCTTTTCTGGGAGTCCAATGATCATACCTTTGAGGGTTTTATTGAACCTTTCATCAAGCCCATTGCCCTGTGGATGGTAGGGTGTGGTAAACTGATAGTTAACACCACACTCTTTCCACGTAGCAGTGATGTAGCTAGACATGAAGTTAGTACCGCTGTTAGACAAGACCTCCTTAGGGAACCCAACTCTGGAAAAGATTCCCAGGAGGGCCCTGGCCACTACAGGAGCCATAGTGGGAATAGCCTCTGGATATCTAGTGGCATGGTCCACCACTACTAAGATAAAACTATGTTCATATGCTGTTGGAGGGTTTAAGGAACCTACAAGTGACTGATTGAACCTACAAGATTGAAAAGCAAGATGGCCGCTGTAAGGGAGCTCTAGTGTGGAGCTCCGGGGCTAGGGATCTCCAAAATTGGATTAAATCCCTGAACAACCCCAAATTGCAACTCCATACCAAGCGGAACCACAGCTAGCTGATCGGAGCAAACTAAAAGCCTGAAGGAACACAGAAGACGTAAGACGCCGGCGAGAACCAGGTACCTGATCGGTGAACAAGGTGCCTCCTCCTTCAGAACCCTCCCGAGGCGAACAACCCGATGTGGAGCAGCTGTTAAGGATCCGCAGGACAGGCGACATCTATTCTGCTGTACAAGGCGAACCGGTGAATCTGGGGAACCGGAGGAATTATCTGCGGCAGCCCCGGTGCCTGTAGACACAGGCCGGTCACCGCGGAAAGGAGGAGCGGAGAGATCTTCAGCGACCGTCGGAAAGGTACGTCCATCCCTGCCCCCGGCGTGGCCTCACCAGCTCACACAGGAGAGAAACGTGTGACCGCGGAGACGAAGGGAATGGGAAGCGGCGCGCCTGACCTTAGAAGTGCGGCCGCGTAAGTCACAGCCACTGCCACTCCACACACAAAGGAAGCTGCCGATCACCAACATAAGAGCACTGACGGCGAAAGAGGACTGGCGCCACGAGAATGGGAAGGAAGACTACAGACCCCTAACTGACTTGAAAAGTGAAAAAGGACAAACAAGCCTAGGAGTGGAAAGAGAGAAGGGTTGAGGAAAAGCGAAAAGGGACCAAAGAACTGGAGTAGGGGAAAGAGAGAAAGTCTTCTCTCCTTAAGAGACCAGCAGATCAGACTCAGTAGACATCTTGCACTGATTAACTTTCAGATGATAACCCTTTTGATAACCAATGATATTTAATTAATTAATTACTGTTGATGGCATCACAACTACAATGGTTTACGGTGAATATGATATCATAATGATTAACTTTCTTCACTGATTATTTTTCATCAGATAACCCTTTGATAACCAAAGATACTTAATTAATTAATTACTGTTGATGGCATCACAACTACAAAGGCTTACTGTGAATTTTGATAACATAATTGCTAAGGACTAATTAGAGGATACCTATTACAGAGAAACCATACCTATCCTTTCGAAACTGTAGACCTGGAATCACCTCAACGTCTAGACCCTCTATGATCATACAGTACAAGAAGTGTAAACCACATGATATTTTAGCAGGGAACTACACAGAACATATAGACAAAGACTTCAGAAGACCCATAACGAGAAGCGGAAATGGATGGAAGATACCGGTGCTCGACCAGATCCAATGCAAGGAGTATAGAATACCCGTCTACCTTATCCAAAAATGCTGCTAAAAAATTCAAACATAACACCTTGAGAAAAAACCCGGACACCTTATTCGTTGACCCATATTTCGATAGAGTTAAGGGCGCCATGATGAATGATTTGATATTCTACACCGACAAAACAGCTAAATGGCGTAACGCCTTTACAAAAATGTTGTTCACGAAAGCTATAAAAAACATACCACATGGCACTAAAATAACGACCTCACTAACTAAAAGAAGCAATACTGAATTTTGCATTACTTTGTATAAAACGGGAATAGTTCTGATACAAGCAGCTAACAGAGAACTCATGAAATTTGAGATAACTTTCCAAACCCTAAAGGAATCCATAGAAGGTACAAGCCACCAACAACACATGACCCCACCAGATGTCACCCCCGACATCAACGACCCTACCACTAGTAACTCGAACCAAACGGTCGGCCAGAACAATCTAACCTCCAACCCCGGAGATGTCACTGAAATTGAAATGGCAATTCCAGAGATTGTGATAGAAAGGATAGTGAAATCTACTAACACTGGAAATAAAGTGAAGAATCTGGCCCTCAGGGAAGAGCAGATGCCGCCAGCACAAGTTGTCACCGCGCTTGAAGAGGCTACCTCAGCTCCAAGGGATTCCCCCTATGAAGATAACCACGTCCTTCCTCAACAACCCGTGAATGTGAGACTTGAATCCCACAGATCCTTACCCACATATTCACCCCCAACACCACACAACTTAGGGAACAATGAGTACACCTCTAATAGAGTCAGTAAGGCCAACGAAAGGAAGGACAAAAAAGAAAGATCTATGGCAATGAGAACAGACCAATCATGGAGAAAAACAAAATGCAGAACACAGACAATCAGGGCTACTGCACTAAAGATACCATCACGAACTCAGAAAGAAGTCAAGGAGCTCCAGAAACTAGTAGGCAACCTGGTGCAAGTCTCGATGAAATTCTCACAGACAATTGGAAAAATTTGGGAGATGACGATAAGTACACACACTAAAGTCTCACACATCCAGAATGTTGTACTCAGGCCCAACAGACCAAACAGGACCGATCCCTTATCAAATGAAGAAGCCTTGGCCTTACTCCGATCTTATGAACAACCGGTCCGGGGAAGAGAGGAGAGCATCAAATTAGTACCTATTGACTCTAATAGATCGTCCAGAAAGAATGACAGGAAAGCAATCCACCCCAACCTACGACATATCCAGGTAACGGCAACCGAATCCGATAATGGAAACCTCCCTAACTCACAGGAACCCCTGAAGTGCCTATTATTAAATTGTCGTTCGGCAACGAAACATGCATCAGACATAGCTGCTCTCATCATTAACAAGGAAATCGACCTGGCCATCCTCACTGAAACCTGGCTCAGTGAATCATCTTCACCTAACATAGATCTCCTAGTTCCACCACAATATAATATTGTCAGGTTAGACAGACCAAAGAAAGTGGGAGGAGGTATAGCTTGCATCCACAGGTCAGAGATTGAGGTCAGCCAATTCCAATCTGACCCCCTAGAGTCTTGTGAATACCTTGGTCTTAATATAAGATCAACAAACAATCAAAGATGCAACATGCATGCGTTCTACCACCCACCTGGAGATAACGCAAAGTTCACAGAGCAACTAATGGAGATCATAACAGCCAACTCTAACTCGGATGCCAACAACATATTCCTAGGTGACTTTAACCTCCACTGGGATGACGGCAATGACAAACTGGTTAACTCACTTAAAGATTTCCTCATCGAGCTAAACCTTACACAAGCATGCACACATCCCACTCACTCACAAGGAGCGACCTTAGACTGGATTATTTCAAGGAATAAAGAGGCTTCAATTCTCGCTATTGACCCATGTGATTGGTCCGACCATCACGCCATAACTTTCGCGATACCTACAATGAAAAAGGGCAGGACCATACAACCCCGCAAGTTCAAAAAACTGATCCGAGATACAAAAGAGGCCAATATTGAACTATTGGTTGAAAGATGTGAGAAAGTCTTGAAGCCACCAAACAACAGACTGAATGTCAGTGAGTTGACGGAGCACTACATAACCTCAATAGGAAATATCGTCAATGACACCATGCCACAGACACTGAAAAGAGTCTCAGAGAAGCCTAAAAATCCTTGGTTCAGTGAGTCACTGAATGAAGACAGGCGTAAACTGAGAATGGTCGAAAGGAAATGGAGGCAACATCCCTCCTCTCCCGAGCTGAAAGCCCTCAGGAAAACCAGAAGCCAATATAACAAGAAGATAATTAAATCCAAAAAAGAATTTATAAAAGCGGAACTGGACAATACCACAAACAGACCACGAAAACTCTTTGAGATTCTAAAACAACAGTCGAATAAACTAGCTAAAACAGTTCACGAGAATCCAAAAACTCCCTTAAGTTGTGAGAAATTCTCTACATTTTTCACGGAGAAAACCAAATTGCTTGAAGCGGAGCTCTCAACTGCCGCGATTAACCTCTCGACCCTTACCTCACCTATAAATGAGGCCAACGCGTCAATAGAGAGTCCCCAAACAAAAAATAAGGCAAATTGGGACACATTTGAATCATATGACCAAGAAAAGATCGCCAAAACGCTAACGGAAATCAGACCGAACAACCACTATCAAGACCCTCTACCGGCAAAGTGCGTAAGAGAAATTAGCCACACCCTAGTTCCGATCTGGACCGAGATAATAAATGCCTCACTTGCACAAGGGACCCTACCTGACTGCCTAAAAACAGGTCAGGTTGTGCCTATCATCAAAAAACCGACAGCGGATGCAACAGACCCGAACAACTATCGACCAGTGACCAACATACCTTTACTGGCCAAACTTATTGAGAAATGCGTACAGGGCCAACTGAGTCAACACATCGCTAAGTTCTCATTACTAGATGATTGCCAATCGGGATTCAGAGCTGGGCATAGTACTGAAACTGCGATCCTGCATATTGTAGATGACGCCTTACAAGCCCTAGACAGAAATCAAGCATGCCTACTGATTCTCCTAGACCTGTCTTCTGCATTTGACACGGTAAATCATGAAATGCTGATGACCAGGCTACAAGACAGGATGGGTTTATCTGGAAATGTGCTGAAATGGTTTAAATCTTTCCTGCAGAATAGGACTCAACGTTTCCTGGTTAACCAAGCAATCTCTTCCCCATGTCCTACTGCTGTCAGGTTCCCACAAGGTTCAACGTTATCCCCAGATCTATTTAACTTGTATGTTGAACCTCTCACAGAGATCCTTCGGAAATCACAGATACCCTATCACATGTATGCAGATGACACGCAAATATACATAAAGATCGCCTCCCTTGATGACATTGACCTAATGAACAAGACACTAAAGAGAGCTCTACAATGGTTAACCACGAACCATCTGAAACTAAATGCCCATAAAACAGAATTCCTGCTAATTTCACCGACAAGGAACCAACCCGAGGTAAAGGAATGGACGAAACTGGTGACTGCGCTGAACTGCACCCCGACCCTAGTTAATTCCGCTAAATCACTAGGAATTACGTTAGATGAGAACCTTGACATGAAAGACCACATTAACTCAATGGCTAAGAGCGCCCGTTTCCACCTGAACTATTTAAGAAAACTGAAACCGTTCATCTCAGAGGCGGACCTAAAACTGGCTGTACAATCCTTAGTTATTTCAAGGATCGAATACGGTTGCACCACGTTAGCGGGTCTACCGAAAACATCCACAGCACCACTAAAAGCCTGTCTCAATGCAGCGGCAAGACTGATCACGGGATCGAAGAAATTCGATCACATATCTCCTCACCTGAAAACACTAAACTGGCTACCTTATGAGGCCAGAATTCAAATGAAGATGGCTTGTATTACCCACAGAGCAGTTCACTACAACACGCAGAGATACCTTGCCAAGAAAATTAAGCTATCAGGAGGCAACAGACCAACTAGAAGCGCTAAAGAGCTGCTATTGATGCCAGCCTTTTTCCGTAAGAAAAAAACCTATGACCGAGCGTTCTCAGGAGCCGCCCCCAGAGTCTGGAATTCAATACCTCCTAACATCAGGAAGATTCAAAATACGGTAACATTCAAACGTGAACTGAAGAGCCACATGATGAGCAAATACCTTTCATAGAGAAGCTTACTGATCACTGATGTGAACATCTACGCCAAAGAAGGATGGCCTCGGCTAGAATATCTTGAAGATCAATTATCTGACAGTTGACTGATTTCATGTTTGAACCTTGGCCATACCCTTTACTACTACCTCACAGCTATGTGATCTGATAACTGTAACTCACAGACAATACTATATATACTCTACCTCAATTTGTTTTATTGCCTAAGATCCTGGATACATGTCAACCTTTTTCAATTCTTAATGCTAATTACACATGTTATTTGCACTGTTATGCTATATAACCCTACCTCACCGAGCTTGGCCATATGCCTATGACTCAAGCTAAACTTATTCACCTCCTAATACTAATTGCATAGGCTGAAGAACACTTACATATAATCACCCTTATAGCCTATCGCCTTCTACTTCATATATGTCTGTTGTTACAATTGCTATTATAATGTCTGTAATCTATCTTACATGTGAAGCGCTCTGATACCCACGGGTCTTGTCCGCGCTATACAAAACTATAAAAATAAATAAAAAATACAATGTATATCCCTACTGTTAGAACTGGGGGTCTCTAGTTGGCAGGGATAGGTACCACTGTCCAAATAGGGACCTTTGCTTCTAGTCAGGGTGAGGAGGAAACCCTCTGAGATAACCCCTGCTCACCCTCTAAGTAGCTTGGCACGAGCAGTCTAGGCTAACCAGAGGCAATGTGTAAAGTATTTGTACCAACACTCACAGTAACACAGAGAAAACACCACAAACTGACTCCACAACAGTTTAGAAAAATAAAGGTATTTTAATCTAAAGTACACAAGACCAAAACGACAAACATCCAACATACACAATTGAAGAATATGGTTTCAAAAGAGTTCTTAAGGTTGCAATAGAATAATCCACAGATGCGTGAAAAGTTCACAGTTGCCCCACGTTTACTCACAGTACCTTTTAGTTGCAACAAAGTTCCAAAAGCAGAAGCTGGTGCGATGGAAAACAAGCGATGCGTTGCTCCTGAGACCCTGGGGAGGCGATGCGACAACCCCGCTGCAGCAGCGGGCGTGTTGCGATGAATCCGGTCTGTATGGGGAGGAAGGCCACTTGTATGGATTCCGGTGCGTAGGATCCGTAGGAAGTTTGTTCTCGCAAAGGCACGATGCGACGATCTCGTAGGGGCTGCGACGATCTCCAGGGCGACGATGCGCGGTCCAGCGGTGATCCTCTCTCTCGCAGCTCCTCGATGCGATGGTTCTGCGACGATGCTCGCTCAACGTGATGCGGTCCGCAAGCAAGCGGTGCGGCGATCTCACCCAGCGACGACAGGCTCTGTGACGACACTCGCAGCGATGTTCGACTTTCCCGCACTGGTCTGGTGCATCCCGCAAACGAAGGATGCAACGGCTCTGGCAGCGGCGTCAGGCGCTGCGACGATCTCGATCTTCGTAGCGGCGGGAAACTTCTCGCACTGTCAGGGATGCGCTTCGCAAGCGAGCGATGTGACACATTCAATAGCATAAGTCTCTCAAGCTTAGTTTCAAGCTTCCCAGCACAGGTACAACTTCCAGAGGCCCCACAACTGGATCAAGCACTCTAGGAAGGACAGAACTCTCTCAGCAGAGTTCAGGGAAGCTGGGGGTGAAGTCCTTTTGTTCCTGGGACTTCAGAACAGGGAGCCAACTCTTCTCAGGGCCTTGGAGATTCCTTCAAGACAGGGGACCCAGCACACTAGCAAAGTCCTTCCCCTCTCCTTGGCAGCAAAGCAACAGCAGGTCAGTCCAGCAGAGCAACAGCAGGACAGTCTTCCTTCTTCAGTTTCAGCTTTCTCCTTGGCAGAGGTTCCTTCTTGATTCCAGGATGATCTAATTTTCTGTTGTCAGGGGTCCTGTACTTATACCCCTAAAAGTATTTGTTCTCTTTGTGCAAGTGGGCCCTGAGCCCGGTCTGAACCAGTTCTGGGTGTCTCCTGAGTACTTTGTTTTCCTGGCTTTGCCTTTCCTTTCAGAGTGAGGGGCAGGGTCGTCAGCCACCCAGCAGGAGGTGGAGCCAGCATTGTAGAAGGCAGGCACAGCCCTATTCAGGCCCAGGTGCTAACTCCTCCCACCACTCCAGTTGCAGATGCAGCCATTCAGCCTAGGGCTGACTCAGCCAACCTCCTGGGGCACCCCCAGCCTCTGTCACTCTCAAACCAGACAGTCAATCCACAAACAGGCCAAGGCACACAGAAGGGTCAGACAAGAGAACAGCAACTTTCTAAAAGTGCTGTTCTCAAACACAGGATTTAAAAACAACCTTTCCTAAAAGATGTGTTATTAAATTCTGAGTTCAGGGATACTAGATACTTATGTCCCATCTTGTTCCTATGAGAAGAAATGTTGGAAGCCACTGTAGCCAGCATCCCCCATGTTAATATATGGAGCAAGATAGCCTTGCAATAGTGAAAAACGAAAATGGCTGCCATTCACTATCAGAGCATGTCAACTGCACTAGTACATGCTCTACCTTTTACATACACTGCACCCAACCCAGGGGGGTACCTTGGGCCTTCCATATGGGTGACTAATGTGCACAGAAAGGGAACGGTTAGGCCTGATCAGTGGGGACACTGACCAGGAGGACATGGCAGTTTCTAAACTGCCCATAGGCACTGCAGTGGCAGGCCTGAGACACCATTTTAGAGCTACTCCTGTGGGTGGCACAATCAGTGCTGCAGGCCCACTAGTAGCATTGCAATAAAAAATACAGGAGGTAGAGGCAAAAAGATAGGGGAAAACCACGCCAAAGATGCCAGGTCTAACACCTACCATTTCAAAGGGAACCCCAATCACTGATAGTGGGATTAAGGGGGCCTTTGTAGTGCCAGCTGACTTACCACTGGCTTAGCAGGTGACATAGGAGTTATAAAACTCTTTGGTGTCTTCATGCATGTAGGGCCAGTGAAAGTGAAAGACAAGCCTATCCCAAGTCTTGCTGTGCCCAAGATGACCAACCCCATGGTTGCACCAGGCTTAGGGTCCCTACTTTTCAGAAAACAGGTACCCATCTTCCCAATACGTCCTTTGGGACACACTGCCATTCCCTGCTTCCACAGGATCAGCTTTCTGTCTGAGTTGTTCAAGAGAAGGGCAGGCCTTCTTCTTCAGAATCAAGTCTTCCTTGGAAGGTCCCTCTGCCCCAGTAGCTCTGCCTTATCAGGCTCAAGCTCCCATGGGACAGTTCCTTTATAGGCACTGAGGTCATCTCGATCAGGAGACTGATTCTCACTGGGAATCTGAGAGGAAGATGATTCTTTACCATTTCTGCTCCTTCTCTTGGGAGCTGCCTTGTTCATTTTTTCAGGATTCAGGGCTCCCTCAGGGCCTAACGCCTTGTCCTGAGCCCTAGTGACAGCAATGACACTAGCTGAAATTCCCATACTTTCTGCATGAGTCCTGAACTCCACTTCAGACCAGGCTGAAGTTCCCAAGTCAGTGCCCAGTATGCAGCCCACTGGTAGATCTGAGATACAACAACTCTCTTTGGGCCAGTTACCCCTCCTCAGCTGAGATTGACAACTGCAATGGAAGGATCTGTACTGACATTGCAAGCATTGGTCACTTGATAAATCTGACCAAGCAGAATCTGCTCAGGGCACACAAGTTTCTCTGTCACCATAGTGACCCTGACACCTATGTCCCTGAAAGCTGAAGCATAGTGACCATTCAAGAGAGGCTGCTGTCTGTATTTGACCAAGTTAGTGGGTCTTACAATAAGGGAGGCACGCTCAGTGCCACCATCACAGACTAAAACAGCCTGGGTGGGTGCCCTAACAAGGCCAGAACATTCTTCAGTACCAAAGTTTAACCCATCTAAATTCTTGGGGGCTCTACAACTACCAATGCTATTTCTAGGGGCACTAGGAGGTTTAGGCATAGTGGTAGTAGTAGCAGTATTGGTGCTGGACTTAGTGAAATTGCCATCCTTTGCCCAATGGACATTTGTCTTACACAAATAGCACCAAGGTTTCTTGTTAGAGGAGGAAGAGGATTGGGACCCACGCCCAGAGAAAGATTTTTGGAGACCCTCTTCTTCTGGTCACCACCACCATGAGACTTTTGTTTCGCCTTTTTTGGCAGGAAGAGACGAGGCGTGCCGTCGGGCTACGATTGATAGAACAATCGAATGGCCAACTACTGAGAGGACTCACTGCAGGAGTTCGACAGACTATTCATCCTCTTCGGCGGGTATGAGATACATAAGCTGATTGAGGTCTAAAAGAACTGAGTGTCCAACATTGGTGCTGTGACAGAGTGTCTAGCCCTGAAGAACTTGCCGAAATTTAAGAGGCAGAGAATTATGTTGGCTGTGGATATTGATATGTGAGGTTAGCTACCAACCTGTTTTAATTTGACAGATTACACCGAAAAATTAAGAATAAAGTTGTGATAGGGGTATGCCTGTCAATTTTAATATCACTTTTTGTCACTAGTGGATGGTGATTCTTGACCATTCCACTGTACTTCACTACTTTTTCTTGTTTGGACACTGTCTTTGTTTTTTTTCTTTTCTGGGACATAAAATGACTGCCTATGATGAGAAAAGGGGCCTAATCTGGTGGGTACCTGCCAGCTACCCCGATGGTGGTGCGCCCGTGAGGGGTCATTTTGTCCTCCACACTTTTTTCACCCCATAGAGAACAAGTGAGTTCCTACCACTGCTGTGATTCTTATTTACTGTCTTTTGAAAATGGCATATTTTAAATAAAGGGCAATGAACAGTACATATAACCATATTTCAGAAAAATAGAGTATAATGGGTTTATTGCAGTAGAGGAAATAGATAGGAGGTATTTCCTTGGAATTTTTGAAATTAGTTTTGCCTTCGAGATAGGGTTCTTGTTGTGTTGATGATCGCTTTGGTGCAGACCAACTTGTTTGCCTTCTTTCCCAGTTCTTGGGGAGTCGTCATATCCGAGTCCACCAGGTACTGGTGCAGTTGCTGATATTGACAGTTATTACGAATGTGCTCCCTCACAAGGAAATTGTACAGTCCTTCATAATCATGCACATTACTTTCATGAAACCAGCATTCCAGAGCCTTAATAGTACTATCTACAAAAACCTGCCTAGTCTTCAGTGAGTGCCTTCTGTGTGTCCCTAAACGTAACCCTGTATCGCTGAGTGGTTAACCCATACCGATCTATGAGACTTCGTAATAGTCTGCATCTTCTTCCTTTACAGTCAAGAGTTTGTCTCTACCTTTGTTAGCAAAGGGGAACCACAGGATAGCTGCCCACTGCCCCTGTGGAACATTCTGAACTTTACAAGCTCTCTCTCAGGCAGTAATCCACTTATGGATGCAATCACCCTCCTGGTAAGGAGGGACTATCCTGCTCAAGTTCCTAGTGTCAAAGGGGTGTTCCTTGACCATAGTTCCACTAGTGCTGCCAGCATTGGATTCTAATCTGAAACCTTTCCTAGCCCTCTGAACTGCTAAGGTTTATCTATCTAGGACCAAAGGCTCCTTCTTGATTTTGAGCGTGCTTCTCAATTTTTAGCAGGTGGTATTCCCTATCTAAAAGGGTTCTCCTTCTTGCTAGAGATGTAGGTCCCTTTTGAAGTGGTAGAGGAGGTTCAATTAAATGAGAAGGACCTGGACCTCCCCTGAACCCTTTGTACCCTCCCTGGAGTAATAAAGGGACCCTACCTCCAGGGTCTTCCTCTGTGACACTAGAACTATTCCCTGGGGGCCTAGAGCTCTCCAGTAAAGGGTCTTCAGACTTCCCCTGGACATGCTCAGAAGCAGAGTCATGGGTGGACACCCCTGACTCATCTTCTGGAGCATCACCATCCATATCCAAGTTACCCTGCCCATCTGACCTTTTTTCTTGGTAGCAAGAATTATTCCCCAAAGATGACTTCACTGTTTATGCACAACTCTCCAAATTTCACTTGTAAATAACTCATCATAGTCTTGAGCAAGGCCTCCATGCCTTTAATCATTGTTTACATTAAATGCACAATATATTGGCTCGAATAATCCTTGCACGAGGCATATTTACTAGTTTTGAGCATTTTATAGTTTTTGTGAGCCTCCCATATAACAAAGTTGTTCTGCTTTAGTGCATCTCATGCACTGCTCATTTGTGACCTTTCACCCTCTGTATTCATTTGTAAACTGCACACACAAACAATATGTTTCTGGTCTTCATCAATAACACCTCATATCTGAGCTTTGCTATATATCTGATTCTGTATATCTCACTATACCTATCTTCTTCGAGCATCTCATATACGTCTTTCACAGTAGGCTTTTTTTTACATTGGTAAGCATCTCCCTTCCATACAAACAGTGTACATCTCATTTTGGGAGCATCTCACACAAGGCTAATTCTTATTGCAAATTTATTTTATAGAACTTCTTATATTTTTGTGCAAGATAATGCGTTTGAGTGCACTCTACACTCATAACATCCATCTGCAATAACTCTTCTCATAGATTAGACAACGAATGTTTCTGGATTGTGTTGTATACTTTGTGACGCATTAAGGGTTTCTCCACCCTCCAGCCACAGGAATGCAGGCAATAAACTTCCAGTGTTTGAGAAACTATTCTCGCTATCCTTCTTGTGTCCTGCTAGACCAGGGGTTTCCAAAAGGTATCCGACTGACTTCAATACTCATACACACAGAATCCTATACCATAGTATTAAACCGTCAAGCCTTAGGGTGGTCTTCGGCCATATTTTTGCCTGCTTACCTCCCTTTTTTGCTGAATATTTTAGTTGGCCTTAGGACTCTGAGCATTTTACCACTGCTGACCAATGCTAAAGTGCATGTGCTTCTCCCCTAATCATGGTAACATTGGTTTATACACAACTGGCATATTTAATTTACTTGCATGTACCTGACCTGGTAACGTGGTATATCATATACCCAGGACCTCAAAATTAAATGCTGATAGTGGGCCTGCAGCACTGATTGTGCCACCCACACATGTAGCCCTTTAAACATGTATCAGGCCTGCCACTGCAGAGCCGGTGTGTGCAATGTTACTGCCATGTTACCTTGGTATTAAAAAACCCTTGTCAAGCCTTAAACTTCCTTTTTATTACACATGTCACCTCATGGTAGGCCCTAGGTAGCTTATAGGGCAGGGCGCTATATTACTAAAAGGAAGGACATTTACTTTTAAGTTTTGAATGTCCTTGTAGTGAAAACCCCTTACATTCATATTTCATTACTGTGAGGCCTACTCCTCTCATAGATTAACAGTGGAAATTCCTTAATACACTCTGTAAGCTGTAATTCCTGTTCAGAAAGGAGTAGCTGTGTCATGTTTTATATCTTTAGAATGGCAATGATAACTCCTCTTTACTGGTAAGGTTGGATTTCATGTTACTATTTTAGATATGCCCCTTTTGGTACATGAACATTTCTCTGCTCTTACAGTTCTGTGTGCCTGCAGTCTGTCTCCAATACACTCCAATATTAGTCCAATTGCATTTTGAGGTTTAGGAATGTTGTGAAGAGCATTCAGGTTATTTTTCCTTTTTTTATCCCACCTTTGTTTGCTTGATGCACAAAGATGTAAGATTCTAAAACATGGTTTTTCACTTTTGGTTTAATGGCTTTGTGAGTGTAAATAACAATTAAAGTACACATGCAAACTGTGACTACATGCCTGCCTTTATCAATGTTTCGTGAGGAGGGACTACATAGCCCCTAAACCAAATGCACAGCTTCATGCCGCTATTTAGCGTGCACTATAATCCAAAAGTCTTTGTCCTTAGTTTTACAAATTTCCAGCTTATCACCATATTTTAACTCTTATTTTTCAAGTATTATTCCACTCCATTTTTTCTAAAAGACCAACAATCGGGATGTGGTGCCAATTTTGAAATTTCTTGCATTCAAACTGTGCCCATCCTGGCCTCTTAGAAAGAATACGAATAATGCAGAAAGTCCATCACAAGCAGTGTTTTATTTTTCATGTAAAAAAAACCAATGCATTTCGGGCCTCCTCGTGCCCTTCTTCGGGGGTCACTACAAATAAATCACAACATGAATAAATTATTAGCACTTCTGATCCCAAATAAACAACGCTGCGACATCATTTCAAAAATAATTCACTTCGTCATATCCAAAACATTGCCCTAAGGTACATAGTCTCATTTAGTCTCCCACTCTATTGATTGAGTCATCACGTGCCATTCCTTCATGCTCAGGGTGTTAACCAAACTTCCCAACCCTGCTAGTAATGATTCAGGTACTCCCGATGTTCCCCGATCCCCTCAGTTGTAATCACACTTTAACCTTCTGTTCACATAGCACAACCTTCATTCCTCAAAAAAGTTCACTATTTAAATAGGTCCATGAGTTTCTAAACACGTGCAATACTATGTTAATCACACTCCACCATTATTACGTGTGGGACACAAAATCCTCTTCCCCTCCCACGCACCTAACAATCTGCATGAAAACCGTGACCTCCCGCCATGCCACATACCTGCTTTACTAATTAACAAACGTCTCCTTTCCCTCGTCATGGTTGCTCCAAACAGTTAGAAACAATCCCTTCCCGCCCGTGCTTTTAAATCACTACACCCCAGCACTGTCACTCCAAATTGGCCCGAAACCAAGACTTCCTGTTCCTCCCTGTCTTAATCTCAGGCAAACTATATTGCCCAGGAGGCATCTCTTCAGTGCGTGATACAATTTATAGAGTGAATCCATCGAAAAATTTCACTTTCTCTTGTATGCCCATTGTTTATCCATGCATGCGATCTTGTGGGTGCATATAATTTATTTAAACCCCCTTGTGATGCACTTCGATTTTATCTCCGACTGTATAGATCCCAAAGTGTTCTTCATGTTCTTTTTTTATTTTTGTCCAATGTTCTTGTGGGTGCAAACCCTGGGTAGGGCTATAGTTACGAACAATTTATTAGATGAAGGGATGCACACCTGTTTAAACCACCTTTTTTATTCTTCATTTTCGTCATTCCTTCGGAGCAATTGCGTGCAGATTGGCTGTTAGGCATGCCCTACTGCCACTAGAGGGACTCACTAAAAGTTTCGTAACTAGTGGCAGTAGGGCATGCCTAACAGCCAATCTGCACGCAATTGCTCCGAAGGAATGACGAAAATGAAGAATAAACAAGCATTTACAATGCAATGGTTTTGCCTTTGTTAAAGTTTGAGCTATTGGCATTGCTCTTGACAATATTTTTATTTATGTTTTTTTAACATAAATAAAAAGCATTGTCATTTACAATGCCACTAGCTTGATCTCTCGCAAATGACACACACAAACACCCACAGAGAGCCCCCCCAATACACACTCACAGGCCTCCCCACACACACCCACACAGAGTCCCCCACACACACACCCACACACTGCAAGCCCCCAACACACTGCAAGCCCCCCAACACACTGCAAGCCCTCACACACTGCGAGCCCCCCCACACACTGCGAGCCCCCCAACACACTGCAAGCCCCCCCACACACTGCAAGCCCCCCACACACACTGCAAGCCCCCCCCACACACTGCGAGCCCCCCCAACACACTGCAAGCCCCCACACACACTGCAAGCCCCCACACACACTGCAAGCCCCCACACACACTGCAAGCCCCCCCCATGTCCCCCTCCAAAACTGGCTTCTAGGAAACACCCCCGGGCCTGCAGGAGAGCGAGCCAGAGTTTATTTATTCAGTCAGCTCGACAGGACTGAGAGCCCAGAAAAACAAGCCTCTGCCTCGCATTTGGAGAATCAGTCGCTTCTCCGGCCCTGCAATACAGCCTTAACTTTACTGCCGAAAAGAAGTACTTTCGGTTTGCAACTGCAAGTCAAAAGAGAATGGTCATCACAGCTTCTGGCGGGTTCCCATGAAATCGGAGAAGATGAAGCCATCTATCTCTCAAATTTCCACAGAGAGCAGCGTTTTCTTCAGAAGGCCCTCGAGTTAGAGAGAGTTCTGGTCCTTTTGAATACATTTTGTAAACATACTTCATGCAAAACAGACCTTCAATGCAGCAACAGAGAGGAGTTTTCCATTGAAGGCCTTAATTAAAACAGTTCCTGGCATCCAACTAGTCCCAGAAAACATGCATACAGATATACCCACAATTTTAAGTTAGAAAACCCTCTGCTTCACAGCACACTTCGGTGGCAGTTAAAGAAGAATTCTAATATGCATACCTGCCCACCCAGAGCAGATTTTCACTGTGTGCAAGAAGGCACAGGGCCTAAAGTCAGCCAGGGCCTGAAGACCTATATAGGGACACGGAGGGTACGAGCAGTGGCCCCATGGAAAGGGGCGGGGCTTTGTGACCCACTGGAAAGACAACCACTCCCATCCTTCCCAAAAACCCCAACTCCTTTGTCTCTGGATATTTTTTTGAAATCGTGTACACTGCAGATTATCACTGTAGAGCCTCCACAGCTGACTTGGAAACTCAGTTGGTGCACAGGGTTTCCTAGTGCCCCGCGTGTTATCGGCACTTCACCGGGTGACATGTCTTGTGCATTTTTGTTTCACAGTGCTAGCCCCATCCCAGCGCTCACTGACACGCTATCGCTCAACCCAAAGAGTACAGACAGAAAGAATGACACACTGCCGGGGGGGGAGGGGCCGCGATTGAAGCGAGGGGAATGGGGCGTCTCAGTCGGGGGGGGAGCCTCGGAGATCAGCTGAGAGCCCCCCGCTGCAATTTGCAATGTCAAACATTGTTTTTTTAAAGCCTCGCATCCGATGAACTGTGTTTAAACGCCGCCCTTTTTTACGTAAAAACCCCCCACATATGAAGCAATCACTAGCGACGTAGGCACGTGACTGATTAAAAAACACACTGTCGAGAAAAACGCACTATTTACAGGAAAACACTCAGCACTGCACTTTCCGTTTCGTTTCTGAACCTGCCGTTAAAGGGTGCCAGGGGCCCCTCGGCTGCCCGACGGAGACCACACAGGATGGGAGGGCACGGAGGATGTCCACTTGCATGCCCCACCGCCCCCGCCTGCTCGAGAACAGAACACCCCCCAAATGTATAAAGGAAGGGCCATCCAAACCAGGAGAGCGGGAGGGGGGAGAGCGGGAGGGGGGACGGCGGCGGGAGGAGGGACACGGACAACCTGAAAACTCACCGGACTGCTCCCAGGAGGCGGCGGGGGCGCTTGCGGTGTCCTTCCTCTGCCGGGGCCTGGGCTCTCTTCTCGGGTGCCGCGGGCGGGGCTCTCCTGCACCGGGGCCTCGCTGGCAGCCGCACTCCTTTCTCCTGGCATAGAAAGACCGGCGCCGACTTCCGGCTTGCCTGCGGCCCGGCCGGACCAGATTCGGGGGCGTTCCCGGCTTTCGGCTGACGTCGCGTGACGTCGGCAAAAGCCAAAGAATCGCGGGAACGCCCCCGAATCTGGTCCGGCATTGACGGACAGGCCCCTCGTCCAATGGCTAGGCTCCATTTATGGAGCCAGCCAATAAATGACGAGGGCCGACCCAAACCCCACTACAGTTCTCATCAGGTTTTCGCCTGCGCGAAAAAGATGCGCGGAGCGCATCTTTTCGCCAGGCAAAACCTAAAAAGGTGGTTTAAACAGGTGTGCATCCCTTCATCTAATAAATTTATCAATGTTTCGCCACAAAACTATGCAATTGTATTTGGTTAAAAGAGTGTATGTCTCTCATCAAATGGGCGATTTGTATAGGGTCACTGGAAAGTTCAAAATGTTATCCTTGTCCCCCCCATAAATGTAGTGTCTCCTACGCCCCTGGTGCTTTATGGCGGGTAGCCCCTACTCTGGAACCCAAGGTTAGTGGTTAATACAGTGGTTAAATGTTGGTTATTGTGATTAGTCATGTACTCTCAAGTAAAAACATTGCACACACTTACTCTAGCCTTTGTGCTGGATGATATTAATGCCAGCTAGGAATGATCATTACTGGGGGTTATATGGTTTCAAGTGAATGCTTGGTGATATAGACTGGGGGAGAATAGGTCATGTTAGGTTGCAGGGATAGGGTTTTAAAGAATGTATGACGTTACAACGCATACTTTTACAAAGCATACCTTTACAACGCTTTTTTTACAATGCAACATCCATTACAACGCATTCCATAACAACGCATGCCAGTACAACGAATTTTTAAAAACTACATATACAACGCATTCCATTACAATGCATACTACCTTTACAACGCATACCATTACAACGCATAACATTACTTTGCATGTTTGGTAAGTATTGGATAGTGTAGGGATAAAATGTACTATTCTAACTCCAGGGGGTGCAACAGTAGGGTAAGTGTTGGATAGTGTAGGGGTAACAATTACTATTCTAACTCCAGGGGGTGCAACTGTAGGGTAAGTTTTGGATAGTGTAGGGGTAAAAATTACTATTCTAATTCCAGGGGGTGCAACAGTAGGGTAAGTGTTGGATAGTGTAGGGGTAAAAATTACTATTCTAACTCCAGGGGGTGCAACAGTAGGGTAAGTTTTGGATAGTGTAGGGGTAAAAATTACTATTCTAACTCCAGGGGGTGCAACAGTAGGGTAAGTGTTGGATGGTAATGTTATGCATTGTAATGGTATGCGTTGTAATGACTGCGTTGTAATGACATGTGTTGTAGTGGTATGCGTTGTAGTGTCATGCGTTGTAATGATTGCGTTGTAATGGCATGCGTTGTAATGGATGTTGCGTTGTAAAAGTTTCGTTGTAATGGTAGTGCGTTGTAAAAGTTGCGTTGTAAAGGTTGTTTACCGTTTTAAAGCAGGCGATGCTGTGAACTATATAATGAGGTGTCAAACCTTTGCAGAATTACAATCAGAGAGAATAAGGCAGACAGGCATGAGACTGAGGTGAGACAATACTCTGAAATAAAAAAGCATGCAGAGGATATGAGGTTTATATACCACAAAGAATGCCCGACAGGCCAGTCCAACACTGAATTTGCATTCCAACCCTGTCAAAGCTTAATCCACAGACTCACCTAAAGCAAACCAACTTCTAGGCCAAGGATAGGATCCGGAAAAGGGGTACCAACACTTTATTAATTTTTTGGTGTCTCTTCAGACACATTCGGCTGCTGATGCTGGCATTGTTCTGCTCAAGACTGGACAGACCTTGTATTCTACAAGACATTTCCACAGTGCCTAGGAGCCCTTGGAGGCTGATTTTGAAATCCCAGTGGGCTCCTGGTGCCCTCAACTGCTTAATTGCAGCAGGCGGGGGAAGCTTCAAGGGAGAGGGTGAGGGAGGGAGAAATAGAGAGAAGCGATCAGAGAGAAGGGAGGGAAGGAGAGGGGGAATTGATGTGTGGATGAAAGAGATAGCGGGATAACCCAACGGGAGCAGACTGTTTTGAGGATTTTTGGCAGAATTCCCAGATCCTGCCCCAGTTCTGGTAAATGATGTCTTTGGCAAATGCAACAAGTCTAGATTGTTGCACCTATTTGCTTTGCCAAAATTGTTTGCCAATGCTGTGCAGCATCAGCAAAAAACATTTTTGGCAATGCAATGTAGCATGGACCGAAAGAAAATGAAGTGAAAAAGACTACTGCCATAGATATTTCATAGGAGTGCACATGTTTTTGATGATATATCATTGAGCATGTGTTATTTCATCGGTGCATGCATACATTACCATGCTTGCTAACGTCTACAAAATCACACAAGTGCCATTTTATAAATGTCACTGATACAAAATGGCTCCATAAATGTAAAAAAACAAATTCATTAGACAAAGAGTGTTTTTTAATGCAGAGTGCCCTGCAGCAGTTTGCTTCCTGGACCTCCAAAAAAATGTAAACTATAAAAATTAAAAGTACCACGAGATAGTGGTAGCAATGGAGAAGCAGGTGGGGGGAAGCAACCAGCTTAGGGAGTGGGTATTAAATTAAAGTCAATGTGGGTGAGTTGAAGAGGGTTCAAGAAAAAAGGAGCTTTAGAGGGAAATCTAGTCAATAGGTCGCCCTCCACTCAATATGCAACAAATACACAAAGACCTAGACTATGGAAGCACATGTGAAAATTCACCCTTATTTAGAATATTTTGTTCGTTGCTATTCATTAGCAAACATTACTCCCCTTGTTACATCTTAATTGGGGTAGCCAAAATATCTGGGGTTAGTCCTTAATTCAAAAAATTGCCTGATTCTCATGCAACAGTAAAATACAGTTGAGAGACCAATCATACCACACTTAATCTCGTGACAAACAAATATAGTGATAAACCGAAAAAAAGTGTGTGGGAGCGAGATGGCACCTCACGGGCGCACCACCAAGCGGGGACCTGACTGGTACTCGTCAGGACTGCCCTGTTGTCATCATCGGTACCATCAAGCTTAGAACAGAAAATAGTGTCCAAATACACAAAAGATTTGTGCGGAAAAAGTGCAGTGAGCATAAAGAAGAAAAGTAACCAGTACAGTGTCAATCAACACATTAAAACACTCATAACACAACACAGACAAAATACTTTTATTCAATTTCTTGTGTTGTGTATGGAAAAAATAAAAGGAAAAAAGTAGATGTGGTTATCACCTATTTAACCACTCATACTTTTACTTGCCGACATGTTTCATTGCCTGGTAACTTGTAGGCAATTTCATCAGGGCGTCATGTATATTAAAGCCACTGCAGGTGGACCCACATGTCTTCGCAACTGTCAGCACATAAAATCCGCACCAATGTGGTTAACATAAAGCATCCAGTCCATGTCTTACTCTAACACACATTTGACTCTCTGATAATTACCCTCAAAAGGCCATAGGTGCTCCTACCAGCCAGACGGGACGCGGTTGTACTTTAAAAGACAAGAAAAATCGCAAATAGTCGATAGTTCACTTCTCCCTTTCAGAACGCTATGGAGATGGGGGAGACAGAAACAATACACTCAGTACGCATTAAGCAAATGTGTATATTTGTACACGTTGCTCACCTTTAACTAGATGGCCCTGCACGTTATAAACAGAGTGTTAATAAAAACGGAGTGTTAATATAAACGGACCACCTGCAGTACCTGCACCCAGTTGCAGAGTTCACACAGAGTCTCACGAGGTAGGCAATCAGCAAGTGTGTACATCTATGCACATTGCTCAAGTTTAACTAGAAAACACTGCACGTTATAAACACAGTGTTAATAGAAACGGACCCCCTGTAGTACCTGCACCCAGTTGCAGAGTGCACAAAGAGTCTCACAAGGTCGATTAGTAGCGCGGACACTGTGTGTCTCTGAACCAAAACCTGAGCCCTCTGCACACATGTGCTGTACCTAGCCTCCTATACCCAGGCGCTTAGACCACCCATTTCCTTACCGGACAGTAGAGAAGCGGCCGCTGTATCTCAGCCCGTGCCATGTTGTCATTAGGATTGGGGAAGTACTTGTAATGCTACCCGTGGTCTCGCGAGGAAAACGCGTCGGCCATCTTGGATTGGGCATGTTCCTATCCTACAGAATGAGAAGTGCTAGACAGGATCGACATCACGCGAGATTTCAACGCGTGATCTCGATCTCGCTTTTTCAACACAACCCAGTTAAAACTTTATGCACATTACTGTCGACAGTCCCGTCTTGTTTACAGTTTACAAGGGACCAAAGTGCAAATTCCTTCAATCTATTCAACTAGGAGCCATCAAAAATCGAAGGGACCTTATAAACCAGCCAGAAGTGGAGCCTTTAAATTAGATGGATAAAATGCAGTTTTTATCACAAATAAAGATTTATTATGAATCATTGTGAATTGAAAGATGGTGCCTTCATATTTTGTGGATAGAATACATATTAAGCCCACATTAAGAACACATTCAAAGGGGGCTCCAGTTTGTATATATAAATGCACCAGGGACATGTCATACAGCAATTAGAGTATAAAAGTGCCCTCATACACATGCCAAAGCGGAACTCAATGTATCTTATTCCACTCCAATAAATCGTTCAGCCCTATCTTATCTGATTTCTCTTGAAAAATCCACTTAGCTTCCTTTCTAGCTAACAGGCGTTCCACTGTGTATGTGTCTCCTGTCACCTTCTCAAGAACTACCCACTTGAATGCATGTTTATTCGTGTGGCAGTGTTGTACAAGTTTCGTTGTCAGCTTCCCAGATTTTATGGTGCTTAGGTGTTCTTGAATGCGTGTTTTTATTTTCCGTGTCGTAAGGCCTATAAATTGCTGGTGCGTTTAAAAGCAAAAGTGAGTTGTGGCATTTTGAAGTCTTTATTGGAGAGGATCGCCCAGTGTTTACGTATTGACTGCCGGAGACACATACACAGTGGAACGCCTGTTAGCTAGAAAGGAAGCTAAGTGGATTTTTCAAGAGAAATCAGATAAGATAGGGCTGAACGATTTATTGGAGTGGAATAAGATACATTGAGTTCCGCTTTGGCATGTGTATGAGGGCACTTTTATACTCTAATTGCTGTATGACATGTCCCTGGTGCATTTATATATACAAACTGGAGCCCCCTTTGAATGTGTTCTTAATGTGGGCTTAATATGTATTCTATCCACAAAATATGAAGGCACCATCTTTCAATTCACAATGATTCATAATAAATCTTTATTTGTGATAAAAACTGCATTTTATCCATCTAATTTAAAGGCTCCACTTCTGGCTGGTTTATAAGGTCCCTTCGATTTTTGATGGCTCCTAGTTGAATAGATTGAAGGAATTTGCACTTTGGTCCCTTGTAAACTGTAAACAAGACGGGACTGTCGACAGTAATGTGCATAAAGTTTTAACTGGGTTGTGTTGAAAAAGCGAGATCGAGATCACGCGTTGAAATCTCGCGTGATGTCGATCCTGTCTAGCACTTCTCATTCTGTAGGATAGGAACATGCCCAATCCAAGATGGCCGATGCGTTTTCCTCGCGAGACCACGGGTAGCATTACAAGTACTTCCCCAATCCTAATGACAACATGGCACGGGCTGAGATACAGCGGCCGCTTCTCTACTGTCCGGTTAGGAAATGGGTGGTCTAAGCGCCTGGGTATAGGAGGCTAGGTACAGCACATGTGTGCAGAGGGCTCAGGTTTTGGTTCAGAGACACACAGTGTCCGCGCTACTAATCGACCTTGTGAGACTCTTTGTGCACTCTGCAACTGGGTGCAGGTACTACAGGGGGTCCGTTTCTATTAACACTGTGTTTATAACGTGCAGTGTTTTCTAGTTAAACTTGAGCAATGTGCATAGATGTACACACTTGCTGATTGCCTACCTCGTGAGACTCTGTGTGAACTCTGCAACTGGGTGCAGGTACTGCAGGTGGTCCGTTTATATTAACACTCCGTTTTTATTAACACTCTGTTTATAACGTGCAGGGCCATCTAGTTAAAGGTGAGCAACGTGTACAAATATACACATTTGCTTAATGCGTACTGAGTGTATTGTTTCTGTCTCCCCCATCTCCATAGCGTTCTGAAAGGGAGAAGTGAACTATCGACTATTTGCGATTTTTCTTGTCTTTTAAAGTACAACCGCGTCCCGTCTGGCTGGTAGGAGCACCTATGGCCTTTTGAGGGTAATTATCAGAGAGTCAAATGTGTGTTAGAGTAAGACATGGACTGGATGCTTTATGTTAACCACATTGGTGCGGATTTTATGTGCTTACAGTTGCGAAGACATGTGGGTCCACCTGCAGTGGCTTTAATATACATGACGCCCTGATGAAATTGCCTACAAGTTACCAGGCAATGAAACATGTCGGCAAGTAAAAGTATGAGTGGTTAAATAGGTGATAACCACATCTACTTTTTTCCTTTTATTTTTTCCATACACAACACAAGAAATTGAATAAAAGTATTTTGTCTGTGTTGTGTTATGAGTGTTTTAATGTGTTGATTGACACTGTACTGGTTACTTTTCTTCTTTATGCTCACTGCACTTTTTCCGCACAAATCTTTTGTGTATTTGGACACTATTTTCTGTTCTAAGCTTGATGGTACCGATGATGACAACAGGGCAGTCCTGACGAGTACCAGTCAGGTCCCCGCTTGGTGGTGCGCCCGTGAGGTGCCATCTCGCTCCCACACACTTTTTTTCGGTTTATCACTATATTTGTTTGTCACGAGATTAAGTGTGGTATGATTGGTCTCTCAACTGTATTTTACTGTTGCATGAGAATCAGGCAATTTTTTGAATTAAGGACTAACCCCAGATATTTTGGCTACCCCAATTAAGATGTAACAAGGGGAGTAATGTTTGCTAATGAATAGCAACGAACGAAATATTCTAAATAAGGGTGAATTTTCACATGTGCTTCCATAGTCTAGGTCTTTGTGTATTTGTTGAGTTGAAGAGGGGACAAGCAGAACACGAGGGAGACATCTACATGGGGTGGAGGAAGAACATGAGACAGAACACTACAGATTTCAGGGGCGGGGAAGTGTGGTGGGGATAGTAGCACATGAAAGCGAGACCAGCATGGAGCATGAGAGGCAGGTACCTGGTGAAGGGAAAGGCACACAAGGGAGAGAACAACACAGACAGCAGGGACAATTGGCAGGAGAAGAAGCACACGAAGGAGAGAGCAGGGATCCCAAGGTGCAGAGAGCAACATGAAGCCCTAGGGTGGGTATTTGTCAGGGGGATGAGCAAACGAGGGAAAGAGCTGGAAATCAAATGGAATGCTTAACGAAAAAGTGTAGTTCCCTAAAAGTGAGCAGTGGAAAGACACAAGTCAGCAATCAAAAGGATGCTGAAGAGGGTACGCTCCAGGAGAGGGACAAGCACAAGAAGAGAAAGGCAAGCCATCAAATGAGAAGCAAGCAAATGAGAGCAACAATACAGCCAATGGTAAGCGCTGGAGGGGCTGTAAACCCATTGTAAGCTGTTGGTAACCTCACTGAAGGTGTTTCAAAACCAGGCAGCTGGTGCTGTCTGGTATGTGAGACCTAAAAAGGCAGAAAGGCGCTAACTATAGACAAGATGTGTGAATAATATTAGTGTTTGCAAACCCTCCAGTTCTGTAAATTAGATGTTTTGCTATTGCGAAAACTAATGTTTTAATGTACTAAACCCATTAAGCAATTTGGAAAAGTGTTTCTGAATCACTAAATGGATTTAAAAAATGGATACAGAATCACAATTTGGAAGGTGCGTGTTAGGGCGTTTCTTCCAAACTTCGACTTGGTATCCTATGTATCAATGTTTTGTGACTGGAAGGGGTTTAACCCAACTGTGGGTGATCATGGGCGCGCTTTAAAGACCTCCAGTCGCCTCCAGAGCATCCAGCTCGATCCTGATGGGGTCCACTAGGTGACTCTGGATCTTGCCCTGAGAGCCCTGGCATGGGAAAACATTGTTGGCTGAGTCTACCTGCTCGCGGAACTGTGGGGAGCCAGACAGAAGGAGATGAGACGTTCATGCCATGGTCAACCCAAGATGGTGACTGAGGCCTGGGCAATAGCAGAGAGGCATCTGCGGTACATGATGGGAGGGTGCTCCCCTGATCCCGGTGCCTGCCCTACCGGGCAGACTTTGGAAATGTGCCTGGGAGGACTGGTCGACTGGCTGATCCAGAGGTGAGAAAACAGCCCAAACCCTTTCTTGAGGACCAGGGGACCATGCATCAAGGGGCCCAAGTGTAGAAGCTTGTGACTGTTGGGGGGGCACCCATGCTTCAAGAGGCCACTATATTAGATGGCAGCTTGAGGTGACCAGGGGAAACCTGGGGAAGCATGGCCCGTTAAATGGCTTTGAGAAACAAGAAGCGACAGTCTGGGCCTCATCAATACTTGGCAGGAGAGTGAAGTTGGTGGCTGCCCATGACCTGGTACAAAAAAGTGACAACCACAAGTGCCACAAATGGCCTGGTACACATAATGCTGTGGCAGTGCGAGGCAGAAGCACTGTGCAGCTTGTAATGAAGTACCATACATTGCACTGACTAATCACCTGTGCTTCAGGGACCAGTGGAGTGTATGGCAGAGGGACGCGTGGCAGCACCTCATGCTGCTGGCAACATTTGAAACCCAGGTGCCATAACCCAAGTGGGCTGTGGTAATCAAGCATGAACTCGAGTTGCATGAGGTGAATACCAAACTAAACCACATCTTGGAAACTACAACCACCATGAGGTAAAACCTTGAAGGGAAAATCAACCAAGTGACAAATAAATTGAGTATCGTAATAGACGATCACCGCAAATTGTCGGTGTTAAGAAAAACGAGACCACTCCTGATCATGTGGGCCTGCTGGTAGATGGCCTGAAGGCTTAGGTGGCTGGATCAACTAGATAAGAAAATGGACGATGCGAAAGGCAACAAAAGGCGCAATACTGTCAGAATGGTGGGTCTCCCTGAGGGAGTTGAAGGTAATAATATGGTGTTATTTCTTTGAAAAGTATTCCTGTAAACAGTAGCCCTATAGAACTTAAAACTTTTTTTCATCCTGGAAAGGACACATAGAATGCTAGCAAGGCCTCTACTGCCTGGAGCACCACCAAGACCTGTGAAGGCCCATTTGCAAAGCTACTGAGATAGAGATGCTACCCAGTTCGGACTGGACTTTTCCCATGAGGCAAAGGGTCAGAGCTGATTTGCATATAGCCAGTGTCTAACCCAGGGTGGTGTGGAGTGAAAAAAACGATGGATTTAGGCCCAGATCCTTGTACTGGGGTGAATGTATGACATTGTTCTACATTCTGTCCATCAACTGTGTTTTTTGTAATTTTCACCCCGAGTGGGCTGGGTATGCTCAGACGTGAGTCCCAGGCTCTCCACACCACTGGAGTCAAGCTATTCAGGCTGAATGAAGGCTGATAGCCAGAAACCGGTCCTTGGATGCTTGATTCCGGTCTGGGAAAGACAGGGCTTGGCAGTTCGGACTGGACTTTTCCCATGAGGCAAAGGGTCAGAGCTGATTTGCATATAGCCAGTGTCTAACCCAGGGTGGTGTGGAGTGAAAAAAACGATGGATTTAGGCCCAGATCCTTGTACTGGGGTGAATGTATGACATTGTTCTACATTCTGTCCATCAACTGTGTTTTTTGTAATTTTCACCCCGAGTGGGCTGGGTATGCTCAGACGTGAGTCCCAGGCTCTCCACACCACTGGAGTCAAGCTATTCAGGCTGAATGAAGGCTGATAGCCAGAAACCGGTCCTTGGATGCTTGATTCCGGTCTGGGAAAGACAGGGCTTGGCAGTTCGGACTGGACTTTTCCCATGAGGCAAAGGGTCAGAGCTGATTTGCATATAGCCAGTGTCTAACCCAGGGTGGTGTGGAGTGAAAAAAACGATGGATTTAGGCCCAGATCCTTGTACTGGGGTGAATGTATGACATTGTTCTACATTCTGTCCATCAACTGTGTTTTTTGTAATTTTCACCCCGAGTGGGCTGGGTATGCTCAGACGTGAGTCCCAGGCTCTCCACACCACTGGAGTCAAGCTATTCAGGCTGAATGAAGGCTGATAGCAAGAAACCGGTCCTTGGATGCTTGATTCCGGTCTGGGAAAGACAGGGCTTGGCAGTTCGGACTGGACTTTTCCCATGAGGCAAAGGGTCAGAGCTGATTTGCATATAGCCAGTGTCTAACCCAGGGTGGTGTGGAGTGAAAAAAACGATGGATTTAGGCCCAGATCCTTGTACTGGGGTGAATGTATGACATTGTTCTACATTCTGTCCATCAACTGTGTTTTTTGTAATTTTCACCCGAGTGGGCTGGGTATGCTCAGACGTGAGTCCCAGGCTCTCCACACCACTGGAGTCAAGCTATTCAGGCTGAATGAAGGCTGATAGCCAGAAACCGGTCCTTGGATGCTTGATTCCGGTCTGGGAATAGACAGGGCTTGGCAGTTCGGACTGGACTTTTCCCATGAGGCAAAGGGTCAGAGCTGATTTGCATATAGCCAGTGTCTAACCCAGGGTGGTGTGGAGTGAAAAAAACGATGGATTTAGGCCCAGATCCTTGTACTGGGGTGAATGTATGACATTGTTCTACATTCTGTCCATCAACTGTGTTTTTTGTAATTTTCACCCCGAGTGGGCTGGGTATGCTCAGACGTGAGTCCCAGGCTCTCCACACCACTGGAGTCAAGCTATTCAGGCTGAATGAAGGCTGATAGCCAGAAACCGGTCCTTGGATGCTTGATTCCGGTCTGGGAAAGACAGGGCTTGGCAGTTCGGACTGGACTTTTCCCATGAGGCAAAGGGTCAGAGCTGATTTGCATATAGCCAGTGTCTAACCCAGGGTGGTGTGGAGTGAAAAAAACGATGGATTTAGGCCCAGATCCTTGTACTGGGGTGAATGTATGACATTGTTCTACATTCTGTCCATCAACTGTGTTTTTTGTAATTTTCACCCCGAGTGGGCTGGGTATGCTCAGACGTGAGTCCCAGGCTCTCCACACCACTGGAGTCAAGCTATTCAGGCTGAATGAAGGCTGATAGCCAGAAACCGGTCCTTGGATGCTTGATTCCGGTCTGGGAAAGACAGGGCTTGGCAGTTCGGACTGGACTTTTCCCATGAGGCAAAGGGTCAGAGCTGATTTGCATATAGCCAGTGTCTAACCCAGGGTGGTGTGGAGTGAAAAAAACGATGGATTTAGGCCCAGATCCTTGTACTGGGGTGAATGTATGACATTGTTCTACATTCTGTCCATCAACTGTGTTTTTTGTAATTTTCACCCCGAGTGGGCTGGGTATGCTCAGACGTGAGTCCCAGGCTCTCCACACCACTGGAGTCAAGCTATTCAGGCTGAATGAAGGCTGATAGCCAGAAACCGGTCCTTGGATGCTTGATTCCGGTCTGGGAAAGACAGGGCTTGGCAGTTCGGACTGGACTTTTCCCATGAGGCAAAGGGTCAGAGCTGATTTGCATATAGCCAGTGTCTAACCCAGGGTGGTGTGGAGTGAAAAAAACGATGGATTTAGGCCCAGAACCTTGTACTGGGGTGAATGTATGACATTGTTCTACATTCTGTCCATCAACTGTGTTTTTTGTAATTTTCACCCTGAGAAAGGCACGTTCTGTGGGCCCGTTACAAGTCGAGAATAGCTCTGTGGTTATCTTCCCTGACAATGCTTTGGCAGTACAAGGTAGGAGGGCCTCGTTCATGGATGTCAAGGTGTCACTCAGGGAAAAAGGGACTTCAGTACATGCTGTGTTTCTAGGGTATCTGAAGCTTATTGTGGATGACTGCTCACTCTTCTTTGGGGACCCCGCAAGTATATGGGACTGGCTGGGGAGACATAGGAATGGCACTAATGGAACTGCCCGGTGCCATTTACCCCACCCACAGGGATGCATATGGCACCACAGAGACATATCTATGGGCAACCTCCACTCCAACAGGTAAGTGGACCAAGGCAGAGTGGCTGCATAGAAGTGGCGAGCCAGTTAGGTGTTGAGTGGTGCCAGGAACTGAGTAAAAATGCGTCCGACTCGATGGGAGGTGTCTCTGATTTAGACTTGACCTCGATGGGATCTAGCCAAAGACTGAGCTTGACTTCATGCACAGCCCATTACCAATGATACTGCTGCACTTATGAAGTTACCAACTGCAGACTGGGGCCCTGCTTGGATCCCGGGTGCCTGAGGGCCCTATCATGGGCGCTATCCACTGCTGGATATGCAGCGCCTGAAGACTTTGCTGGGTAGGGAGTAGTGAGATGGGCCTGTAGTTCTTCAGATCGGCAATTATGTTTTCTCGATGGCTGAGAGATTGGTGAATGCCTTCACAATGGGGACGAATTCTTTGCTGTAGCTTGCGCTGGCATTCTGCTCCCCTGGCCCTCTCTGGTCTTCATGTAAGTGCACAGCATCTTTGTGTTTGGAGGTTAGGGGCCACCATACCACAAGCAAAGGGTTCAGTTTCCTCCCAGGCACTGGCCCCAGTCAGGCTTACTTTACAAAATCATGAAACTCATCCCAAGGAAAACTTATAATATCAAGAAATAATGTCCTTAATAAATCGGAGCACGTGACAAAGTGCTCTGTTTCTTCGTACTACAATATGTATTTTTACAAATAACCCGTGATTTATCACCGCATCCTTTCGTGGACTGGATCTGCATACCCTTACTTTAGTCTTTAGTTTACAAATAGTGCTTATAGTTGTTTCCTTGCTCGATACACTGTTAACTGTCCAGTGCCCAATGTCATTAGTGTGACCAGTGACCTTCAGTCAGCCCCGACTTTTCAATCAACAGCATTAATCATTTTGTGACTTGTACGCACATATTTTTAATTGGACCTTTTGAACAACAAGTCCCAGCATGCTCAATGCTATTGGCTAATGAATCAGGACTGGCTGAGGTGGAGACACTAGATAGACACATACTCTCTCCACTCAGCCACTTACCTTTCGAACAGGCCTTCGCTCGGAGTCCCGCCTCCTTGGTGTATTTGAGTACCAGAAGTCTGCTCGTTCATTGTCACGATAGCACATAGCTTGCTTTTGTCACACCACAACTTTTCTGCTGACGTCAGTCTCTGAGCTGTGAACTCAGAGCCTATATTGTCTCTTCAGCAAGTTTGTACACTCCAAGACCTGGAGAACTTCTGAGCTGCCTACGGTGAGCACTTGGGTACTTGTTTACAAGGCCCTTGTGCCACTATTGCATCATTTTTAAAATGGGAAAAGTGACGCAAAAGTGGTGCAAGGGCCTTGTAAATCTGCCCCTTGGTGTCTGATGAGGAAGGCCCTCCATCACCATATTTTCCTCACCTTCAAAAAGGTGCACATAATATTTTCAAACTAAATGTTTGAGAGTTTACTCTGTCAATCCTTTTCGGTTATGTTATGGATTTTGTGCTGTTTTGGGATTGCTTATTTTGCGCCTAATCGCACGTAACATGCAAGTCACCCTCTAAATAAGTATAGGGGGAACACACTTTAGCTGGGTGCCCAGAAGAATAATTTTCAGGGACCTGTAAATTAAGCTTTCCATTTTGGCTTTTATTTATGTCATCAGTTTTTCCCACTGCAATTTTCAGCAGTTGAGGTAGAGCTTAATTGGTGTGGGGGAGGAAATTGTTCAAAGGAATCAAAAGCAAAAGATGGGCAAATGTCATATTTCCCTTTAAGTACCATACAGAACATCTTGAAATTAATGCTACTTGCAATGGGTACCCTGTGCAATGTCCTGCTGTTGGCAATGATCACGGTATTGGCAAGGAAGGTGCCCCTTGTTCCCCATTCTTCCACTAGAAGTAATATGTTGTGCCATATTATGTTAGGTTATGGTATGTTATATTATGTGTATTTTTACAGCACACAAGTCACCCAGGGGGAATCTAGGCTTTCAAGTCTACACCCCCAGTCTTCTCCTGGGAGGGACGGTGCTTTCGGTCCTTTCCAGGTGCTCCCAAGACAGCACTGCAGCTCTGTTAGAGCGACCTCTGACCCTGTTCACCAGGCAGATCGCTCCCCTCACCGCCACGCAGCCCCCTGTGTGACCGTGCTCCGCCGCCTCTAGCTTCCGCCTCTGTGCCTTCTGTTGTGCCCATCCTTTGCCTATCGTCTGGCCATCTTCCCTGACCCATGTGCCCGCTTGCCCCTGTGCCCCCTTGATACCCCCCGCCTCCCGTGTCCCTGCCGTTTCCCGCCGCTGCATCCCTGCGGCCCCACCCGCCCTGCCCCCCATTGGCCACCCTGCTCCCACCTCCCAGCTGCTCCTCCCTCCCTCTGCCCCTCATATGGAGGACGCGCAGTGGTAGAGAGAGCGACCTCTGACCCAGTTCACCAGGCAGGTCGCTCCTCTCACCGCCACGCAGCCCCCTGTGTGACAGTGCTCCGCCGCCTCTAGCTGCCGACTCTGTGCCTTCTGTTGTGCCCATCCTTTGCCTATCCTCTGGCCATCTTCCCTGACCCCTGTGCCCGCTTGCCCCTGTGCCCCCTCGCTTCCCCCCGCCTCCCATGTCCCTGCCGTTTCCCGCCGCTGCAGCCCTGCGGCTCCACCCCCCCTGCCCCCCATTGGCCACCCCACTCCCACCTCCCAGCTGCTCCTCCCTTCCCTCTGCCCCTCATATGGAAGCCGCACAGCGGTAGAGAGAGCGACCTCTGACCCTGTTCACCAGGCAGGTCGCTCCCCTCACCGCCACGCAGCCCCCTGTGTGACCGTGCTCCGCCGCCTCTAGCTTCCGCCTCTGTGCCTTCTGTTGTGCCCATCCTTTGCCTATTGTCTGGCCATCTTCCCTGACCCCTGTGCCCGCTTGCCCCTGTGTCCCCTCGCTTCCCCCTGCCTCCCGTGTCCCTGCCATTTCCCATCGCTGCGTCCCTGCGGCCCCACCCCCACTGTCCCCTATTGGCCGCCCCGCTCCCACCTCCCAGCTGCTCCTCCCTCCCTCTGCCCCTCATAAGGAGGCCGCACGGCGGCCGCACAGCGGAGCCCGTCTGCGCCCGTCCACGCCTGGACCGCGCCCAGTACCAGAACCCCTGGACCCCGCGCCCCCCACAACGCCAGACTGCACTACGACTCCAACACTCTCCACGCACTCAACACCGGACGAGACCACCCCTGCTACCGGGCCACCCCGAAGCGCACCCAAGGGCCCTTTGCCTGCCGAAACTGCAGATTCACCAGCATCCAGCCCACCAGACCACCAACCAGAGAACCCAACCATCTCCACTGCATCCTCCTCAACACCCGATCCGCTCGCAAGCACGCCATCGAACTCTGGGACCTCCTAGACTCCACCGCCCCCGACGTCGCCTTCTTGACGGAGACCTGGCTGAACGCCACCTCAGCACCAGACATCGCCATAGCCATGGTCAACAACAGGGAGGGACATTGGGGGGGACAATATTTATAGGGGTCCAGTGTGCATGTCCCAAAAGCTAAGCAACAATAGATTGCACACAGTTCCCCTGAGATGAGTGATGGCGTAGTGCAATGTGCTGTCTTCCTCTCTCCCTCGAGTGTAAGGCGTTAGTGTGCCTCAGTACAACAGGGAAGGGTATCCCTTGTCGGAACTAGGGATGCCTCACACAACAGGCTGGTTTAACGGCTGTTGTCATGTCACCAGTTAGTCGTATCGTAACATCATCGGCTCCCTGCTCCAACGTCAAGCCGGCGCTGCAATGCCTGACGGGTAGCACGAGGTGCTACACTCTTGTGGAGATCTTTTGTTCCTTTGCCGATAGGTGTAAGGGTGTGAGGGCCCTAGTGAGTGGAGTAGTGAGCGTGAGTGAGGTGGATTAAAACAGGTTGGTATGATCTACGGCTATGGCTTTAATCGTGTAGTACACCACCTAAAATAAAAATGTGAGCGGCAATGGGACTACAATAGCTACGAGGAGTCAGTCCCGTTCAACCCTCAGCTGTGAATAGGTCGACATGTTTCATGCCTGTATTGGCAATTCTTCAGGACCAAAAAAAAGAAGAAAGGTGCTCATAAACTTAGTGATTTAACAAGATGCCCCGCATCAGGCTGAGGCATCAGAAGTATACAACCTGTGTGGTTGCCGAATCCAGCCGAAGAGGGGTTCCAGCATCAGAGGGATCAGCCGGCTGCTTCAAGCGACACTGCGCGCTAGGACGTGGGGCTAGGTGAAGAGGTCACCAGCCCGCTGCGTAGAGATTACTGCCCTATCCTCGCAGACCCCACGGGAGCAGCATTGGGGCACTTACGACCGCCATTGAGGGGTATCCCTCTGATGCAGGAACCCCTCTTCGGCTGGATTCGGCAACCACACAGGTTGTATACTTCTGATGCCTCAGCCTGATGCGGGGCATCTTGTTAAATCACTAAGTTTATGAGCACCTTTCTTCTTTTTTTTGGTCCTGAAGAATTGCCAATACAGGCATGAAACATGTCGACCTATTCACAGCTGAGGGTTGATCGGGACTGACTCCTCGTAGCTATTGTAGTCCCATTGCCCCTCACATTTTTATTTTAGGTGGTGTACTACACGATTAAAGCCATAGCCGTAGATCATACCAACCTGTTTTAATCCACCTCACTCACGCTCACTACTCCACTCACTAGGGCCCTCACACCCTTACACCTATCGGCAAAGGAACAAAAGATCTCCACAAGAGTGTAGCACCTCGTGCTACCCGTCAGGCATTGCAGCGCCGGCTTGACGTTGGAGCAGGGAGCCGATGATGTTACGATACGACTAACTGGTGACATGACAACAGCCGTTAAACCAGCCTGTTGTGTGAGGCATCCCTAGTTCCGACAAGGGATACCCTTCCCTGTTGTACTGAGGCACACTAACGCCTTACACTCGAGGGAGAGAGGAAGACAGCACATTGCACTACGCCATCACTCATCTCAGGGGAACTGTGTGCAATCTATTGTTGCATCGCCATAGCCATCCCACAGGGCTACAAGATCTCCCGCAGAGACCGCACCAACGGAGCTGGAGGGGGAATCGCCATCATCCAAAAGGACACCCTCAGAGTCTCGACCAACACAGACGACACCCTCACCACTGCCGAACACATGCACTTCCAGATCCACACAGACCCCAACACGACCCTCCGAGGAACACTCGTCTACAGACCACCCGGACCAAGACCACAGTTCAGCGACACCATCGCCGACCTCGTCCGCACCCATGCCCCCGCTTCCACGGACTACATCCTCCTCGGGGACCTGAACTTCCACCTTGAGAATAACAACGACGCCAACTCCACCGCCCTGATAGACAACTTCGACAACCTCGGACTCAAACAGCTCGTGACGACACCCACCCACGCCGCCGGACACACGCTGGACCCCATCTTCTCCACAAGCCCCCATGTCTCCTTCAACCACATCACCGAACCCCACTGGACTGACCACAGATGCGTCCACTTCACCTTCAGGAAGCCCTCAACACACCACCGCACCCAACAGCGGATGTATGACGTTACAACGCATACTATTACAACGAATGCTTTTACAACGCATTTTTAACAACGCGAGTACCTTTACAACGCATTACTTTACAACGCATACTTTTACAACGCGAAATAGTGTAAATATAGAAAAGTACCATTACAACGAAAACACATATTACGCATACCATTATAACGCATAAAAAAATATATATATATATTTTTTATTTTGCCAAATAAAACCTGGCACGGGATGCAGGGAAAATAGAGGTTTTGGGTGGGGAAGTGTATTAAAATGTGATAAAAAACTGCACGTAAATTTTACGAAAAAGTAGGCTATTTAATAAGTTAATACTCGAGTATTAAAATTAATACTCGAGTATTAAAATAAATACGCAACCATTAAAAAATATATATATATTTTTTTTAAACGCACAATTTAAAATTAACATTTAAAAAAATAAAGGAGTAAAGAAAATAGTTCTACAAAATAACCAACTGTTTACAAACACATACCAGCCATTTTGAATTGTGTGGATAATAAAATAGTCCTACAACACTTTTCATGAACGTTACACCAAAACAATGAAAACAAAATGGATGCCAAAACGCAACTAGAAACTTAGAATAACACTTTTAAAATCGAATTTATAAATAGCATGTTTACACAGCAAATAATAGGATTTTAAAAGCGTTTTAAAACGCTGGTTTTCACAAAAAAAGTACACACAAACAGAAACCTATAAATACGAGCAAAACACCAGTTTGAAACCAGTTGATTATCAACTACCAGAGAGAGCAGACGCCATATACTGACCCTCTAACTTTTTCACAGAACAACGAACCAGACTCATTGAAAAACAGATATTTTCACACAAACAAGTATATAAGAAAATAGTATCATAGAAAGTATTTAAGCGTAATAAAGAAATATTTAAAATAACACATGAATTTAATTTAATTTCAGATCTACCATAATTTCCTGATTGGGAAAAAGGAATATTTACAAGATAATCCTAAATTACAGTGATAAGTAAGTACAAATAAATAATAATCATAAGTTTATAAATTAAGTAAAATAAAAGCATAATACTATTAATTCAAATGTGGTAACATAGAAATAATGTTTAAATAGCAGCAAAGCTAATTATTTCTAATTTATAAAAACAAGCTTGCTAAATGTCAAGAGATATAAAAATATAGTATATGGGTGCAATTTAGTATTGTAAGTCCAGAAACATGCAGCAGTAGGGAAAATGAGGGATAGTGTATGAATGCGATTTACTGTTCTAACTCCAGTAAGGTGCAGAAGTATGGAAAATGAGGGATAGAGTAGGAATGCAATTTAGTATTGTAACTCCTGAAAGGCGCAGCAACAGAGAAAGTGAGAGATAGTATAGGGGTTCTATGTACTTTTCTAACTCCAGGAAGGTGCAGCAGGGAAAATGAGTGATATTGTAGTGGCGCAATTTTCTATGGTAACTCCTGGTAAGCACAGCAGCAGGGAAAGTGAGGGAAAGTGTACAGGTATACAGTCATCTAAACTTTTTACTGAATAAAAACATTCTACAATATATTCTTTCATTTCAATCTTTACAGATTCACAACTACCATCCAAAGAAAAGCAAATCAAATCAAATACAAAGAAAACTGTTTAAAGAAAAAGTTAATACCGCAAATGAAAAAGGTAAAACTGATTAAAATGCAACTTTATTAAAAAAAACATAGAGCAATATTTTTGCTTTGTAACTGAAGGAGTGTGCAGCTGTAGGGAAAGTGAGGGATAGTGAAGGTGTTTAATTTTCAATGTAAACTCTAGGATATGTAAATAATAGGCAAAAAGATAGATAGTGCACAGGAAAACAGTCATATTATCATTTTAAAAAAATACAAACAAAGCTATACCATATTATTTCTTTTCAAACATTGCAGAATCTCAAGTACCAAACAAAGCAAGAAAAAATCAAAATCAGAGATTACCGGAGAAGGAAGAAACACCAGAGTCAAAAGGTAAAAGAAATCATAATGCAACTGTATAAAATTAACCATAAAACAATACATTAGCATTGTAACTCCAGGAAGATGCAGCAGTAAAGAAAGCGAAGGATAGAGTAGGGGAGCAATTTACTAATCTAACTTCAGGAAGGTGCAGCAGTAGGGAAAGTGAGGGATAGTGTAGGAATGCAATTTACTATTCTAACTCCTAAAAGGTGCAGCAGAAGAAAAAGTGAGGGATAGTGTAGGAATGCAATTTACTATTCTAACTCCTGGAAGGCGTAGCAGTAGAGAAAGTGAGGGATAGTGTAGGGATGCAATTTACTATTCTAACTCCAGGAAGACGTAGCAGTAGGGAAAGTGAGTGATAGTTTAAGAATGCAAGTTACTATTCTAACTCCTGGAAGGTGCAGCCGCAGGGAAAGTGAGGGATAGGGTAGGAATGCAATTTACTATTCTAACTCCTGGAAAGTGCAGCAAAAGGGAAAGAGAAAGATACAGTAGGAATGTAATTTACTATTCTAACTCCAGGAAGGTGCAGCAGTAGGGAAAGTGAGGGATAGTGTAGGAATGCAATTTACTATTCTAACTCCTAAAAGGTGCAGCAGTAGAAAAAGTGAGGGATAGTGTAGGGATGCAATTTACTATTCTAACTCCAGGAAGACGTAGCAGTAGGGAAAGTGAGTGATAGTTTAAGAATGCAATTTACTATTCTAACTCCTGGAAGGTGCAGCCGCAGGGAAAGTGAGGGATAGTGTAGGAATGCAATTTACTATTCTAACTCCAGGAAGCTGCAGCAGTAGGGAAAGTGAGGGATAGTGTAGGAATGCAAATTACTAATCAAACTCCAGGAAAACGTAACGTTAGTGAAAGGGAGGAATAGTGTAGGGTTACTATGAAATATTCGAACTCCATAAAGGTCAAAGGAAAGTGAGGAATAGTGAAACTCTAGGTTTTACAGCAGTAGGCCAAAAGATAAATAGTGCAAACGAAAACAGTCACATAAACTTTTTTTTAAATAAAAACATGCTATAATATATTCTATCTTCTCCAACATTGCAGAATCTCAAGAACCAAAGAAAGGAGGGAAAACCGCAAAAACCCAATACCAGAAACACAGATTACCGAAAAAGGAAGAAAGACCACAATAAAAAGGTAAAACAAATCAAAATACAACTATTTTAAAGTAAACATAAATTAATACATTAGCATTGTAACTCCAGGAAAGTGCTGTAGTAGGGAAAGTGAGGGATAGAGTAGGTGAGAAATTTACTATTCGAACTCCAGGAAGGTGCAGCAGTAGGGAAAGTGAGGGATAGTGTAAGAAAACAATTTACTATTCTAACTCCAGGAAGGTGCTGTAGTAGGGAAAATGAGGAATAGAGTAGGTGAGCAATTTACTATTCTAACTCCAGGAAGGTGCAGCAGTAGGGAAAGTGAGGGATAATGTAAGAATACAATTTACCATTCTAACTCCAGAAAGGCGCAGCAGTACAGAAAGTGAGGGTATGAGTAGGTGAGCAATTTACTATTCTAACTCCAAGAAGTTGCAGCAATAGGGAAAGTGAGGGATAGTGTAAAAATATAATTTACGATTTTATCTCCTGGAAGGTGCAGCAGCAGGGAAAGTGAGGGTTAATGTAGGAATGCAATTTACTATTGTAACTCCAGGAAGGCATAGCAGTAGAGAAAAGGAGGGATAGTGTAGGGTTAATATGTAATTTTTTTACTCCATAAAGGTACAGCAGAAAGGAAAGTGAGAGATAGTGAAACTATAGGATATTACTGCAATAGACAAAAAGATAAATAGTGCACCAAAAAACAGTCATATAAACATTTCTAAAAAATGAAAACATGCTATAACATATTCTATCTTTTCCAACATTGCAGAATCTCAAGAACCAAAGAAAGCAGAGAAAACCCAATACCAGAAACACAGATTTCCGAAAAAGGAAGAAAGACCACACTAAAAAGGTAAAACAAAACAAAATGCAACAGTTTGAAACCAAACATCAATTTAAACATTAGGATTATAACTCCAGGAAGGTGCAGTAGTAGAGAAAGTGAAAGATAGTGTAGAGGTACAATTTTCTATTCTAACTCCAGGAAGGTGCAGAAGTAGGGTAAGTGAGGGATAGTATAGGAATGCAATTGACTATTCTAACTCCTAGAAAGCGTAGCAGTAGAGAAAGTGAGGGATAGAGTAGGGGAGCAATTTACTATTCTAACTCCAAGAAGCTGCAGCAATAGGGAAAGTGAGGGATAGAATACAAATATAATTTACTATTCTAACTCCTGGAAGGTGCAGCAGTAGGGAAAGTGAGGGATAATGTAGGAATGCATTTTACTATTCTAACTCCAGGAAGGCGTACAAGTACAGAAAGTGAGGGATAGAGTAGGGGAGCAATTTACTATTCTAACTCCAGGAAGATGCAGGAATAGGGAAAGTGAGGGATAGTGTAGGAATACAATTTACTATTCTAACTCCAGGAAGGCGTAGCAGTAGAGAAAGTGAGGGATAGAGTAGGGGAGCAATTTAGTATTCTCACTCCAGGAAGGTGCAACAGTAGAGAAAATGAGGGATAGTGTTAAAATAGAATTTACTATTCTAACTCCTGGAAAGCGTAGCAGTAGAGAAAGTGAGGGATAGTATAGGGATGCAATTTACTATTCTAACTGCAGGAAGACGTAGCAGTAGAGAAAGTGAGGGGTAGAGTAGGGGAGCAATTTAATATTCTAACTCCAGAAAGGTTCAGGAGAAGGGAAAGTGAGGGATACTAACTCCAGGAAGGCGTAGCAGTTGAGAAAATGAGGGATAGAGTAGGGGAGCAATTTAGTATTCTCACTCCAGGAAGGTGCAACAGTAGGGAAAATGAGGGATAGTGTTAAAATTCAATTTACTATTCTAACTCCTGGAAAGCGTAGCAGTAAAGAAAGTGAGGGATAGTGTAGGGATGCAATTTACTATTCTAACTCCAGGAAGGCGTAGCAGTAGGGAAAGTGAGAGATAGTGTGGAGGAGCAATTTACTATTCTAACTCCAGGAAGGCGTAGCAGTAGAGAAAGTGAGGGATAGAGTAGGGTAGCAATTTAGTATTCTCACTCCAGGAAGGTGCAACAGTAGGGAAAATGAGGGATAGTGTTAAAATAGAATTTACTATTCTAACTCCTGGAAAGCGTAACAGTAGAGAAAGTGAGGGATAGGTTAGGGATACAATTTACTATTCTAACTCCAGGAAGGCGTAGCAGTAGGGAAAGAGAGTGATAGTGTAAGAATGCAATTTTAAATAGTCACAATTTTTTTTTTTTTCTCAACACTTTTTTTTACAGATAATGTCAACTCAAGAAACTGCAACCTACATTAAATCAAAGAAAGGAAACCGCTTGTTAACACATGCAGGATATATATATTGTAAAGAAAGGATAAGTGAACCACGTAGACATTGGAGGTGTGTGCAATATTACTCATCCCATTGCAGTGGCAGAGCAGTTACCCTTGGGGAAACCATTATTACAACAGCAGACCATAACCACTCTGCCTCTGCAATGGAGATAGAAGTCAGAGAAACAAGTAATGAAATGAAAGAAATTGCATGCACCTCCAATGACTCTACTGGATCTATTTTAAGAGAGGTTGCACAGCATGTCCCCAGTCATATTGCTAGTAGTATGCCTATTATACCCAATCTGCGACGAATTATACAAAGACAAAAGCAGGCAAGTAATACACATACTACAACTCCTCATACCTTTTCTGACATACAAATTCCTGATGAACTCACTATCTCTTTTTCTAATGAACCATTCCTCCTGCATGACAACCAAAACCCTCAAAAAAGGATTCTTATCTTTAGTACACCCCGCAACCTTGTTAAGTTAGAGAACAGTGAAATATGGATGATGGATGGGACGTTTAAAAGTACACCCCATCCTTTCACCCAAATTTACACTATTCACGCAAAAATTAACCACAATATAATTCCCTTAGTTTATAGTTTGCTACCTGAATTGATTTTTGAATTAGTTTATAGTTTGCTACCTGATAAGCAATCTGCAACCTACACTGAGCTTTTATCAGTGATTAAAAGCAAAACATCCAATAAAAGTCCTAGGAAGATAATTGTTGATTTTGAATTGACTATGATCAATGTGATCACTAAAACGTACACGGATACCCAAATTCAGGGATGTTTTTTTCATTTTTCCCAGGCATTCTGGGGTAAATTACAAAAAACATCCCTGGTTACAGATTACTCAACTGATAGCAAACTACAGTTTGAATTAAAAAAAATAACAGCTCTTTGTTTTGTTCCTCCTGAAAGTGTAGACGAGTACTACACTGCAATTACTGAATCCGAATTTTTTATCGAAAATGAAGATAAATTGGCACCCTTATTAAATATTTTGAAGACACATGGATTGGGCATCTAAACAGATCGGGTAACTGGAAGAAGCCACGTTTCCATGTGGAGTGGTGGAACTGCTACACGAGTTGTTTAGAAGGGGAAGCAAAAACAAATAATGCCATAGGGATGGCATAACTCCTTCAACCATACCATTGGCAAACCACACCCCAACTTCTACTCATTTTTGGAAACTTTGAAGAAGGTGCAAAGTTTTCAAGAAATGAGAATCTCTTAAACATTAACTGGTAGCCTAAACCCACGCATTTCTAAAAAATCAAAGGAAATGTCTGAGAGACTATTGGCTATTCTACAACAGTTTTCGTTGTGTGTAGCTTTAGACTACTTGGATAATGTTGCTAACATTCTACATTTCTAAATCTAAGTTACACCTTACTTTCCTGCTTTTACCTAAATTTTGTAAACAATTCAATTCAATTGACTAACTTTTTTCTAAATTATTTTTTAAAAATTTACGTCGGGTCAGCTTACCTGTAGATGTCTTCTTTCTTTTTCTTCATCTTCTTTTTCCAAAAGTAATCCATTTTTTTGCATAACCCAGTAACCCAAGCAATCCAAAAATGTTTCTAGCCATTTTTTTCATTTTAAAAAAATGGTGAACCTCCTTTAAAAATGCATTTTTATTTTAAAAAAATATCTTCTTGAATCGAATACATCATATTCTAAAAACAGCTTGTTTATGAATCCTCTTATTGAAACTCCTTTTCAAAGTGAATATTGAAACTAATGTGCAAATCAATGTGTTCTTAAAAAATAAAAAATCCAATGACCATTGAAATCCATTTACTTTCAAGATCCATTTAGAAAGTAAACCAAAGTCAACGAAATCCAAAGTCTTCCTAACTGAATCCGGAAATTTTTTCAAAGTCTACGTAATCCATTTTCTTTCATTAACCATTTCTAAGTATTTCCAAAGTCCACGAAATCCATGTTTTCTCCCCGTCCATCTTGAAAAGTTTCCAAAGTCCATATGCATCCTGATATTAATCCAAAGTCCACGAAAACCATGTTCTTTCAAACTCCTTTTAGAACGAATACCAAAATCCATGTCCTTCTTGATAGTAATCCTAACTCGACGAAATCCATCTCATCTCCATGTCCATCTTGAAACTTTTCCAAAGTCCATGTTTATCTTCATATAAATTCAAAGTCCACGAAATCCATGTTATTTCTGCGACCATCTTGAAAGGTTTCCACAGTCCGTGTACATCCTGTAAGTGAAACATCGTGCACGAAATCCAAAAACATTATAACTCCATTCAAAATAATACCTACACCTACAAATCCAAGGTTTCAAAAGCACTCTGAAATCAATTTTTTCAAAATTTGAAATCTCGTTCAAATCCATATTTTCATAAAACAAACATAATTCCAAATTAATATCCCAAATAATTCAAAAACAACAAAACAAGCTGTCTTAAAATCTCATGTATTCTATCTTCTTTTTGATTTTTTTTAGAAATGCATTTTTATTTAATAACTTTTCTCAAACTATAAAATCATCAGACTTCCTACAATCAAATTACCATTCACCTTTCTGTAACAAAATACAACCATATATTAAACATGGACCTCTTATTTACTGCGACCCGACAAAGGCATACTCTACCAACATGATCGGCGACATACTAAAATAACATCTTAAACATTACATTTATCATATGCAACCTCTCCTTATTCTTTCTTTACAATACATAAATTCACTGTAACTTTGTAATATTTATAAATAAAGTTTTTGTTTCCTACCTGTGCGCAGATCAGCTTCCTGCTGCTTCCTCCATCGACGCTCTTCAAACTGGCCGCTTGCATAGACGTTTACGCGTCGACATCATCAAGAGCTTCAAAGATCAAAAAAGGACTTTTTTTATTGTTTAATAAACGTATTAATTTTTTTAAAATAAAAGTTACATTACATTAAAAATGTTTTAAAAAATATAAAAAAAATGTTAAAAATATTCAAATGCTATAATATTTTTAAATAAAAATACGAAAAGGAAAACTTTCTTGTCTTTCTTATTATTGATGTTATTTTTTTATCTTTCATTTGTTTATATATTAAAAATCATAGTAAATAATGAAAAAGTAAACTTACCTCTAGACTTATTCCATTTCCGTCCCAAACTACCATAATCTTAATTTTTATCAACTTGCAAAGTTGTTCCGCGGGATTCATCTCTGCAACTATGGAAATAAATAAAGGACAAAACTCTCCATTAAGTACAATGCAAAAGCGTGGGAAAATGTTATTTTTTAATTTTTTTTCATACTTTAATTAATTATTTAATATCGTTTATTTTTTCTTTCTTTACATTTCTTTTTTTATATATTTTCCATAAATGTTTTGTTTTAAAATAATTTCTAATTATTTTTTTTATACAAATTATATATTTATTTTTTTAAACTGGAGTATTAATAATGTTACTTGAGTATTAATTATTGTTTTAAATGTATTAATATTATATAAATGTTAACTTACATTTTGTATTTTTTACTTGAGTGTTAATATTTAAAAAATATTCAACATCCCTTAATTTATTTAAAAAATCAATTTGAATATTATATTTTTTATTACATTTCAATTATTTAAACTAATAATAACATAAAAACATTTAAAAAATAAATACTAAAGAATAAATTTTTTATATTTCTAACTACTTACTTTAGTAACTTGTTACTTGAGTATTCATATTATTAACAGTAAAAAGATATTTAATAACCCTTATTAAAATTAAAATTAAATTTGATTTTTATATATATAATTTATATTAATAAAAGTAACATTAAATAAATAAATTTAAAAAATAAATAATGAAGAATATATTTTATATTTGTAACTTAAGTATTAAAAATGAGAGGGGAGGAGCCAAGATGGCGAACGGGACGGTTGCGTAGGCTCCCGGCTCCGCGGATCTCCAGGCCCCGCACGGATATCCTGCACACAATCCTGTGACTACGCTGTGGATTTATGCGTCTGAATGCGGCCTGATGTCGATCGTGTGCTCCCGAGATCTCTGCCAGCCCCACAGCCGGAGAAACGTGACCCGGAAAGTCGCGGCCCTGGTGACCCTGGAACCGGGACCTCGAGTGAGCTACGTGGCCGGGCGCTGAATTGACAACAGCCGTCACCCTTACCTGGGTGGAGTCGATCTGCCGGAGTGTAGTGGCTGTTGGCCTGAACTTCATTGTGCACGCTCCCTGGACTAATTGTGGTGCTCGGGGAGAGTCCCTGCTGTGACGGACTGCGGGCAAGCCTGAAAACAGTCGGCTTATCGAGGGTGGGCTACTCCGAAACGGGCTGCAAACCCGCCCGGTTTTCGCGGACCGCTCCCGAACTTCCCGTTGTCGCTTAGTCGGAGCGGGGATGGACACACTCAGAGACCGCTTTTCAGATGCCGGCTCATACTGTTACCGCGCATCAGAAGGTGGTCCGATTAGATTGCAATCGCCCATGGCTGGCTCCCATTCTCCTCTCACGTTGGGAACGCCCGATGGCTGCCTGGATGGGATGGAGTGTGTTGTCCCGACTATTGTGGTACAGCTAGGTGGGGAGTGTGCGATGTCAAGCGGAGTGTCGACACAGGAGATGGGAGCTACGCTATCATATGGTGATATTTTTGCCGCTCTGGGGGACTTTCGGTCTGCCTGGGAACATGGCTCCCTAGCGTTGGGGTGGAAGCTCGACGAGATTGTGCACACGTTGGAGACATCACGATCGGATGGGTCCCGGCTGATCGCAGTCCTGCCCCTCACTATCTCTACTGGTGGTGTTGTGGCCTCTGGGGTGTACGGAGGGGGGCTGGTGCCCCCGGATTCTGTCGTGACCCATGGGCAGCCTTCCGTGTGTGTGGATTATTCTGGCGGATCCTTTTCTGGACAACAGACGGCGGCTTGGTCTGTTGTACTGTCTCGACCACCTCAGGAAGTGTTTAATCGACGGCTGGCTCATGTATCTTCCCCCTCCTTTCTCGCCATTGCTTCCCTGCTGTGGAGTGCGAGTCCCGGGACTGTTGGTGGAGAGATGGCTGCGAGTTGCGACGGCTTTGTTGGTGGCTGGCGACGTCCATTTTGTCTTTGTATGCTGATCTCCGGCCTTGCTTGGACGTTTTGTGCTATTACCTCTGATGCTGAGCGAATAAATGGACGATCTGTACCAGGGAGACCTGTAAGGACAGGCCAGGGTTAATGTGTTCTTCCAAATGATATCAATATGGCTGGGAGAGCATTCTGTGCCATGAAAATTTCCTGCAACCCTAAGATGGCGGCGGCTCGAGAGAACTGGAAGTGAATCTAGCCCTATGTCAACCCCAGCCGAGACGGATGTGGCTATCTTCGTGCGCCATTGTGACTTCTCCTACGTCTGTAGGATTACACCTTTGCCTCTTTTCGTGAGTGATCGAAACCGCTTTGCTGATTCATCGATGGTGGGCAGTGACTTGCTTTGACTTTTGGGCTCTGTGGTCGCTTATCCTGTTTTCCCTCCTTTCGAATTGACGTTGACACTCTACTATTTTCGGTTATCTTTGTGGTGCTGGCGGTTCGGATTGACAGAGCCCGCGTGGAGAATCGCAATGAGCTATTTGTATTGTACGGGGCCTTCGTGATGGAACGTGAGGGTTTGGGCTGAACTTGATTGGACTTTTGATGCCATGTTTCTTTTGTCTTTGTTGGGTTGTATCTGTGGGAACGAGGGCCAGACGTGAATCTGAGTGTTTGATTGTTATTTGTCTGATGTGCTCGGGGCGGGATTTGTGGCCTCTGTGGTGCCGGGGGTCCGGCGGAATGGTCCTTTTACTGATTGCGGCTCCCCTATGGACTGTCCCTTGATTTGCTATAACTTGCTTAACACTACGGTACGGGGTGTCTGCTTCTGGCGGGGGGATGGGAGTCCGGGAGCTCGTATCGTCTTGTAATATTCTCCTCCTCCACCTTTTTCCCTTCCTTGGGGTGTAGTTTAGGGGGCGACAGACACGCTGCTAGTGGGGTTAGGTCGTAGCCATCTGCAGGGGTGTAGGGTGGGGGGTTGCGGGGGGGGGGTTATTTTTCCTTTGTTATTTTCTATGACCATTCTATGTCCCTTTTCCCTTCTTCACAAGAGATGTGGCGTATTTTCCTGATTTTTGCCTACACGTATCTGGATGTCACATGTTTGCTTCGTATATCCTGTACTCCTGGTGGGCGGGTACTGTTGAGGGGTGCTTGCGGTCATTGCTATTCAATTGTTTTGCTTCTGTTTCACGCTGTATTGCTCTTTCTGCTGCTTGTGACTGTACAGTATTTTGTCACTTCATTTGCCCGTCCACAGCTGTGCTGTATTTCGTTTACTGACACCCGATATGTATATTTTTCCTCTTGTGTTATAATAATAAACAGATTTAAAAAAAAAAAATGAAATGTTACTTGAGTATTAATAATTATTCTTATTATTTTTAAAAATGTATTATTATTATTTAAAATATTAATTATATTTTTACTTTGTTACTAAAGTATTAATACTAGAAAGATATTAATTAATCCTAAATTAAAAAATAATTTTAAAAATCATAACTTAATTTAAAATTTAAAAAACAAACAAATAAATTAAACAAAATAATACTTACATTGTAAAGACTTGCTTTGTAATGACATCTGCGTTGCAATGGCAGGCGTTGTAAAAACATGCGTTGTAAAAGCACTTGCGTTGTAAAAGTTGCGTTGTAATGGTACTGCGTTGTAAAAGTTGTGTTGTAAAGGATGTTCCCTCCAACAGCTGCCACGCCGCTGCTGGGGCATGGTCACCAAGGACCAACTGACTACCACCCTCACCCTGAGACCACCCGCCGACCCCACCGACCCCGACACCGCCGCAACCAACCTCAAACAGTGGATCAACGACTGCGCCAACACCCTCGCCCCTCTCAAGACTTCCATAACCAACCACACCAACAAGAAAGCCGCCTGGTTCACCGAAGACCTCCGGATCTCCAAGCGCACCTGTCGCAAGCTGGAGAAGAAATGGCTCCACGACCGAACACCAGACAGCCACACAGCCCACAAGAGTGCCTCCCGCAAACACCAGCAACTCATCAGGACCACCAAGAGGACCGCCTTCAAGGACCGCCTTGACAACAACGCACACAACTCCAAGGAGCTCTTCAGCATCGTGAAAGAACTCTCCAACCCCAGCTCCAACACCAACGACATACCACCATCACAAGACCTGTGCGACTCCCTGGCCTCCTTCTTTCACCGCAAGATCACCGACATCCACGACAGCTTCATCTCCGAGACCCCGCACCCACCACCGAGTCCACAACCCCCGCGACCACCACCCGCACCAGCCACCGGACCGCCTGGAACAAAGTCAGTGACGAAGACATCATCAAAACCATGAACTCCATCCACTCCGGATCCCCATACGACCCCTGCCCTCACCACGTCTTCAACAAAGCCAGCACAACCATCGCGCCCCACCTCCGGAAAACTATCAACAGCTCCTTCGAGACAGCAACCTTCCCGGAAAGCTGGAAGCACGCCGAGATCAACGTCCTCCTGAAGAAACCCAAGGCGGAACCCCAAGGACCTCAAGAACTTCCGACCCATCTCACTGCTCCCGTTCCCGGCGAAAGTGACAGAGAAGATTGTCAACAAACAGCTAACCCGCTACCTCAAAGACAACAACATCTTGGACCTTTCCCAATCCGGTTTTCGCAGCAACCACAGCACTGAGACCGCCCTCATCGCCGCACACTGACGACATCAGGATCCTAATGGACAAAGGAGAAACAGCTGCCCTCATCCTCTTGGACCTATCAGCAGCCTTTGACACAGTCTGCCACCGCACCCTATCAGCACGCCTCCATGACGCCGGAATTCAAGAGAAGGCCCTGGCCTGGACTACATCCTTCCTCTCCGGCAGAACCCAGAGCGCCCGCCTCCCACCCTTCCGCTCAAAAACTACGGAGATCATCTGCGGTGTCCCACAGGGATCCTCCCTCAGCTCGACGCTATTCAATATCTACATGGCACCGCTCGCCCACGTCGCACGCCAACATAACCTCAACATCATCTCCTACGCCGACGACACCCAGCTGATCATATCCCTCACCGAAGACCCCCACACCGCCAAAGCCAACCTCCACAGAGGAATGAAGGCCATAGCCGACTGGACGAAGGACAGCAGACTGAAGCTGAATTCAGACAAAACGGAAGTCCTCATTCTCGGACCCACCCCATCAGCCTGAGACGACTCGTGGTGGCCCACATCGCTTGGCACAGCCTCGGAACCCACAGACCACGCACGCAACCTAGGGGTCATCCTCTACTCCACACTCTCCATGACCAGGCAAGTCAACGCCGTCTCTGCATCCTGCTTCAACACCCTCCGAATGCTCCGCAGGATCTTCAAGTGGATCCCTCCCGACACAAGAAGAACCGTCACCCAGGCTCTCGTCACCAGCAGACTGGACTACGGGAACACCCTCTACTCAGGAACAACTACCAAGCTCCTGAGACGACTACAACGAATCCAGAACGCCTCGGCACGTCTGATCCTCGACGTCCCCTGACGCAGCCACATCACACCCCACCTGAGAGGCCTACACTGGCTCCCCGTCAACAAAAGGATCACCTTCAAACTCCTCGTCCACGCACACAAGGCACTGCACAACACCGGACCTACATACCTCAACAACTGTCTCAGCTCCCACATCCCCACCCGTAGCCTCCGCTCAGCCAACCTCGCCCTCGCAACAGTTCCTCGGATCTGAAAAACCACCGCCGGCGGCAGATCCTTCTCCTACCTCGCCGCCAAGACCTGGAACGCTCTCCCTACCAGCCTACGATAGACTCAGGACCTGCTGGCCTTCAGAAGAATTCTCAAGACCTGGCTCTTCGATCAGTAGCGCCCCCCCCCCTAGCCTATCCTCTGGCCATCTTCCCTGACCCCTGTGCCCGCTTGCCCCTGTGCCCCCTCGCTTCCCCCGCCTCCCGTGTCCCTGCTGTTTCCCGCCACTGCGTGCCTGTGGCCCCACCCCCCTGCCCCCCATTGGCCGCCCCGCTCCCACCCCCAGCTGCTCCTCCCTCCCTCTACCCCTCATATGGAGGCCGCGCGGCGGTAGAGAGAGCGACCTCTGACCCAGTTCACCAGGCAGGTCGCTCCCCTCACCGCCACACAGCCCCCTGTGTGACCGTACTCCGCCGCTTCTAGCTTCCGCCTGTGTGCCTTCTGTTGTGCCCATCCTTTGCCTATTGTCTGGCCATCTTCCCTGACCCCTGTGCCTGCTTGTTCCTGTGCCCCCTCGCTTCCCCCTGCCTCCCGTGTCCCTTCCATTTCCCACCGCTGCGTCCCTGTGACCCCACCCCCACTGCCCCCCATTGGCCGCCCCTCTCCCACCTCCTAGCTGCTCCTGCCTCCCTCTGCCCCTCACATGGAGGCCGCACGGCGGCCACGCAGCGGATGCAAGCATCGGGCGCGCCGCTGCAAGCCCTTCTGCACCCGTCCGCGCCTGGACCGCGCCCAGCACCAGAACCCCTGGACCCCGCGCCCCCCACAACGCCAGACTGCACTACAACTCCAACACTCTCCACGCACTCAACACCGGACGAGACCGCCCCTGCTACCGGGCCACCCCGAAGCGCACCCAAAGGCCCTTTGCCTGCCGGAACTGCAGATTCACCAGCATCCAGCCCACCAGACCACCAACCAGAGAACCCAACCATCTCCACTGCATCCTCCTCAACACCCGCTCCGCTCGCAAGCACCCCATCGAACTCTGGGACCTCCTAGACTCCACCGCCCCCGACGTCACCTTCTTGACGGAGACCTGGCTGAACGCCACCTCAGCACCAGACATCGCCATAGCCATCCCACAGGGCTATAAGATCTCCCGCAGAGACCGCACCAACGGAGCTGGAGGGGGAATCGCCATCATCCACAAGGACACCTTCAAAGTCTCGACCAACACAGACGACACCCTTATCACTGCCGAACACATGCACTTCCAGATCCACACCGACCCCAACACGACCCTCCGAGGAACACTCGTCTACAGACCACCTGGACCAAGACCACAGTTCAGCGACACCATCGCCGACCTCGTCAGCACCCATGCCCTCGCTTCCACAGACTTCATCCTCCTCGGGGACCTGAACTTCCACCTTGAGAATAACAACAAAGCCAACTCCACCGCCCTGATAGACAACCTCGACAACCTCGGACTCAAACAGCTCGTGATGACACCCACCCACGCCGCCGGACACACGCTGGACCCCATCTTCTCCACAAGCCCCCATGTCTCCTTCAACCACATCACCGAACCCCACTGGACCGACCACAGATGCCTCCACTTCACCTTCAGGAAGCCCACAACACACCACCGCACCCAACAGGTGCCACGCCGCTGCTGGGACATGGTCACCAAGGACCAACTGACTACCACCCTCGCCCTGAGACCACCCGCCGACCCCACCGACCCCGACACCGCCGCAACCAACCTCAAACAGTGGATCAACGATGCGCCAACACCCTCACCCCTCTCAAGACCTCCATAACCAACCACACCAACAAGAAAGCCGCCTGGTTCACCGAAGACCTCCCGATCTCCAAGCGCACCTGTCGCAAGCTGGAGAAGAAATGGATCCACGACCGAACACCAGACAGCCACACAGCCCACAAGAGCGCCTCCCGCAAACACCACCAACTCATCAGGACCACCAAGAGGACCGCCTTCAAGGACCGCCTTGACAACAACGCACACAACTCCAAGGAGCTCTTCAGCATCGTGAAAGAACTCTCCAACCCCAGCTCCAACACCAACGACATACCACCATCACAAGACCTGTGCGACTCCCTGGCCACCTTCTTTCACCGCAAGATCACCAACATCCACGACAGCTTCATCTCCGAGACCCCGCACCCACCACCGAGTCCACCACCCCCGCGACCACCACCCGCACAAGCTGCCTGACCGCCTGGTCCAACGTCAGCGACGAAGACACCATCAAAACCATCAACTCCATCCACTCCGGATCTCCATCCGACCCCTGCCCTCACCACGTCTTCAACAAAGCCAGCACAACCATCGCGCCCCACCTCCGGAAAACTATCAACAGCTCCTTCGAGACAGCAACCTTCCCGGAAAGCTGGAAGCACACCAAGATCAACGCCCTCCTGAAGAAACCCAAGGCGGACCCCAAGGACCTCAAGAACTTCCGACCCATCTCACTGCTCCCGTTCCAGGCGAAAGTGACAGAGAAGATTGTCAACAAACAGCTAACCCGCTACCTTGAAGACAACAACATCTTGGACCCTTCTCAATCCGGTTTTCGCAGCAACCACAGCACCGAGACCGCCCTCATCGCCGCCACTGACTACATCAGGATCCTAATGGACACAGGAGAAACAGCCGCCCTCATCCTCCTGGACCTATCAGCAGCCTTTGACACAGTCTGCCACCGCACCCTATCAGCACGCCTCCATGACGCCGGAATTCAAGAGAAGGCCCTGGCCTGGACTACATCCTTCCTCTCCGACAGAACCCAGAGCGTCCGCCTCCCACCCTTCTGCTCAAAAACGACCGAGATCATCTGCGGCGTCCCTCAGGGCTCCTCCCTCAGCCCGACGCTATTCAATATCTACATGGCACCGCTCGCCCACGTCGCACGCCAACATAACCTCAACATCATCTCCTACGCCATCGACACCCAGCTGATCATATCCCTCACCGAAGACCCCCCCACCGCCAAAGCCAACCTCCACAGTGGAATGAAGGCCATAGCCGACTGGATGAAGGACAGCAGACTGAAGCTGAATTCAGACAAAACGGAAGTCCTCATTCTCGGACCCACCCCATCAGCCTGGGACGACTCGTGGTGGCGCACATCGCTTGGCACAGCCTCGGAACCCACAGACCACGCACGCAACCTAGGGGTCATCCTCTACTCCACCCTCTCCATGACCAGGCAAGTCAACGCCGTCTCTGCATCCTGCTTCAACACACTCCGAATGCTCCGCAGGATCTTCAAGTGGATCCCTCCCGACACAAGAAGAACCATCACCCAGGCTCTCGTCACCAGCAGACTGGACTACGGGAACGCCCTCTACTCAGGAACAACTACCAAGCTCCTGAGACGACTACAACAAATCCAGAACGCCTCGGCACGTCTGATCCTCGACGTCCCCTGATGCAGCCACATCACACCCCACCTGAGAGGCCTACACTGGCTCCCCGTCAACAAAAGGATCACCTTCAAACTCCTCGTCCACGCACACAAGGCACTGCACAACACCGGACCTACATACCTCAATAACTGTCTCAGCTCCCACATCCCCACCCGTAGCCTCCGCTCAGCCAACCTCGCCCTCTCAACAGTTCCTCGGATCCGAAAAACCACCGCCGGCGGCAGATCCTTCTCCTACCTCGCCGCCAAGACCTGGAACGCTCCCCCTACCAGCCTACGACAGACTCGGGACCTGCTGGCCTTCAGAAGAATTCTCAAGACCTGGCTCTTCGATCAATACCCCCCCACCCCCCCCCCCCCCCCCAGCGCCTTGAGACCCTCACGGGTATGTAGCGCACTTTAGAAATGCATTGATTGATTGATTGATTGATTGTTAGGGTCCATGGCTTCCACGGTTGCCACTTTTAAAAATATTTTAATGTTTGAAAGGACGGGGCATGGCCTTGAAGGGGGGGATCTTGACTAGAGTGGGGCTTTGACATACATGCCAACATTATAGAACAGAAAAGAGGAAGATTTTGAGGAAAAAAATTGGGGAAATATATTTCCACCATTGACTTCTGTTGAAGCAGAGACAATTTCAGGCGGGAGACCTCCAAGATAAAGCCATTTTTTTAACCATCAAATCGGAGTCACCCATCTGAATCGGGTTGATTGGCATATATTCTTGGAGTCGATCAACACCTGGACACATCCATTATTCCATTATCATTGCTTTGAGCCCAGCGCTCCATGATTAGACCCTGTCGCCCTCACTAAAAGGCTTTCTGACACTTTTCCCTACATTTTAGGCAGGGTGCACTGTTTTGTACATGCCAACCCTCCTGATTCCGCTGGGAGATTACCGATGTCAAGGCTAGTCTCCCGCCTCGCGATTCCTGCATCATAAACCCGGGCCTTAGACATGGACTGTTCTTGTGGAACTTGGCGTATGCACTGCCAGTAGCCTGTTCCTGTAAGCCAGTGCGCTACATTTTTGCCACACGCTCTCTGCCTGCCATAGCACTTTCCCTGTGTACCTGACAGGAAGGAAAAAACATATATTTGCATTTTAATATCCAATTCTGCAGCATCACAATTACAAGTCATGTCAATTGACCCGATTTAGGCCTCAATGGGAGAATGACATTCTCCTGAGTTATTTATTTTTAATCTCCCACTTTCCTGTTTTAAAATATTGCCATTTGTGTTGTTTGATATCAGCTTCTCAGAGGGTGACTATGTGAAGGGGGTCAAGTGACAGATCACAATGTGAGTTGGCAGCTCTGTTTCCGTTGACTTTATCGACTTTTGGGATGCTCTGCTTTTTAGGTCTCGCTCTCGAGACCTATTGTCGTTGAGATGCCTCTCAAGGGAGACAGACGGGGCACGCGCAGATTGTGGTCTGTGGACGTGCACGTCCAGCCACGCGCACAGCGCCTGTCCCGCTTTCGCTGGCAAGCCAGCATAAATAGCTGCCAAGGTTTCAAATTGCCATGTGTGACATTCTCATACATTTCTACAAATATGAGTGACACTTTCTCATACTGCTTACAGGGTGAATCCCATTGGCAGCTGATGACCTTTACACATGTTTATTGCCAGCCCGTAGCAGGGCCCTGCCCGTTCTGCCTGCAAAATCTGGAGGATGATGAGAGAGGACTCAGGGGCCTCTGAGAATGACGCGCGAGTCGTGACGATGAACCCCGGGCCTCCCACTCCCGCCCCCACAGAATGAGAGAGAGCCTGGCAAAAACAACACGCACCGTCACTTAAGATCAACGTAAGTGCCTGCTGTACAGTAGTACTTACTGTTGTGAACTTCTTTTGTACTGGCCGTGTCCGATTTAGGCAATTCATAATCATTATGAATAATTTATTAAATAAATGCACCTGCTGCTGCAGATCCATGACTCACGCAGCGCGCAGATGTCTCCTCTGCCCGGCCCCTGCGTCTGCGCGCGGCCGACAATCCGAGGTGTAGTTCACCTCTTAGGGTGGGGTCTGGCTGTTGATCATGCGCATTGGGGCTGGGCTCGCGCAAAGTGCCCGTGATGGTGAGGCGATGTCAAGGAGGCAGGCATCTCGTGATGTCAGAGGCCAGAGAGAGACGAGTCGACGATGGAGAAAAAGAGCGAGGCACAACATTTAATTATTTCCAGCCCCCCGGCCCCCTGTCTGCAGGTGAGTGTAGTCAGGACCGTCCACTCTGTCCAGTCGTTTGAATTGCACGGCACTGTCTGGGCTGGGGCGTGCACAATCACAACTGGGCCGGATTCAAAATTAAAAGTGAAAGGCCTGGTGACACACAAACACGTGGAGATTGCACGCAGGACACAGCGCAGATTCAAGTGTAATTCGGAGGTGGTGGGGTGAAGGTCACACACATACCAGAGGGAGTGCGCAGGAAGGCTTGGGTGCAGGGGGATAAAAATGGCTTTGAGGGGTTGTGTGATCGTATTTAAGCCCAATTTTAGGCAAAAAAAATCCCCACACCCAGGGCCTGGCACAGCACGCAGGAGCGTTATTTCTCCGCAGCGACAACTCACAAAGATGCCCGTTAGAAATGCTCGTGCTGCCCCCGGGGGTCTTTTTCTCGGCTGCCTGCTATGGGAATTTGTCATCCTAGCAAACCTGAAACTAGGCCCTAGTCCCAGCCCGCTGGTCTACCGGTGTCCAGTAACTCCCTCCACCTCCGTAATAAACATGACCTATACAGCCCGTATTCACTGAGGGGTTGGTGAACCCGTGAGCTCTAGAGAAGTCACATATGTAGGGGGCTGTTGTCCCTGCCGCAGAGACCTTGGGTTTTCTCCAGTGACCAGTTAGGCCCCTCCAGTCCGTGTTCTGGAATGGGTTCTGTGGCTAGGAGCAGTTCTGCTCTCTACTCCACGCTCGCCCTGGGCCTGGCGCTGCTAGGAGGGGAGATGTTCAGAGCGGCAGCCCAGACCACCGAGCGCGCTGCCCAGGTTCAGTATCCCCCCCGTCACTCGAGGGGTCCCTGAGGGGATTCTGGACTTGGGACTAGCCTGAGCTCTGGAGAAGTCCACTTTGGATGTGGTGTGAAAAGATGGGGGTGGTTCTATTAACATGAGTCCCAGGCGCATCGATGTCTCTCCAAACGGCCCATAGGCCCGGGCCTTCCATTTCTGAAGGGTTCCTGTGGGCCTCAACAGGAATCACCCAGACCCCTGGAGCCCTGCTCGGTGCAGGTGAACCCTTAAGGAGGCCCCATTTGCGCCCGAGGCCCTTGAAGTTTAGTGAGAACACATTCTGGGGAGGGTGGGGCATATGTTTGTTTTACAGCGCTTAAATAACCTGGCCGTCTACTCTGGCTGCACCCTGAACAGGGGAGTGGGGTGATCAGCAGACCCACGCGGACCCTGTCTGTGACCCTCTGCCCCCTAGCCCTGTCTCTGCGAGAGTTTCAGGGGATGGAAGCGGTCTGAGCTGTGGAGAAGGCATAGAGCGGATATGCTTTGACAGGGGAGGGACGTGCCCCAGTTGGAGTCACCAGTTCATGGGTGGCGTCCCCAGTGATAGGCAGACCTCCAGCCCTCCTCTGGGGGCTTTCTGTGGGCTGGAGGCGGGAGCAGACGGGCTGTGTTTGTCTGCCCTGAATTGGGTCTATTGGCATGTCTGGTTGGTGCTATTGTGACCAGCGCCACCCTGAGCGCACCATGCCCTTTCCCTCTGCCGAGCAATGGCCCTCCTGCCCAGCTCATGTGGTTTCTAGTTCTGGGGCTCCAGAGCAACCATCCTGTGAATCTAACTGCTCCGAGGGTCTTGGGGGCTCCGTCTGCGCCCTGTTATCTAAACATCTTTGGGGAGAGTGGTTGCACTCTGTATGTTCGCTCTTCATTGTAAATTTGTATTTTTTCCTGGGCATTTCTCACCCCTGCGTGTTGTGTTGCAATTTGTGCTTGTGTACCCTTCATTTTCAGGCCCCTCTTGGAAGTTCGCTCTTCATTGTAAATTTGTATTTTTTCCTGTGCATTCCACACCCCTGCGTGCTGTGTTGGATATTGTGTTTGTGTACCCTTCATTTTTAGTCTTTGTAATGTTCTATTTTGTACCACTTTTCTCTTGTAACATAACTAGCTCTACTGTACAGCGCTCTGACACCATCGGGTAATGTCCACGCTTTATAAAATTGCACTAAATAAAATTAAAATAAAAGCGGGGGCTAAGGGGGAGAGGAGGAAAGCGGACCGGCGGTAGGCCCCCGGCCCAGTTCCGCAGCGCAGAGTATTTACATTATGGTAGTAAAGTATGCAGTGGTGTGTTTTACACACTGAGGGGGCAGAGAGAGGGGAGCAGGAGAGGAGCTGTTATGTTTCCAGATGCCAAAGGAGCAGTCAGTTATATGTTTTTAGTTTTCGCCTCGCGATCCGCTGCGCAGCAGCGTTCGCGCAGGCGAAATCTTATGTTTTAACAGTATGGGCACTTTGTCCCGCCTTCTCTTCCATTGGCTAGCTCCATAAATGGAGGCTAGCCATTGGAAGAGCGATCTGTCCATCATTGCCGGAGCAGATTCGTGGGCGTTCCCGCGATTTTTACTCATCCCGCCCCTTTGCGATCGTCATGCGGCGGTGGGCGTGTGTTTATTTTTATTTTTTTCCCCGTGATGTTTTCGTCTTTTTCGAAGTGCCTTTAGCCGGAGTGGTCTGCGAGATTTAAGTTGCCAGGAAGTTGTTGTTATTTGCGATCAGGTAAGCAGCATTTTGTTTATAATTTTATTTGAATGTGTATCCCGTCTCATGTCGTCTCCCTTTTTGTACGTGTACCCCGTCTCATGTCGTCTCCCTGTTTGTTTTACGTCTTTGTGTGTGTCTTTGCTGTCGTCTTTACATGCCCCGTGTTGTGGATGTTTCTCTTTGCACGGCATGCTTCTAACACATTGTTTAAATTTCAGATTTCTTCTCCAGCCCCCCCTCCCGCTGTCCGTGTCTCCGTTCCCACCCCCCCTCCATTGCTCTCGTTCTGTGGTCGGCGTTGTTGCGGTCTCCTTTGCTCCCGCTGGACACGCTGTGTCTGCAGCGTGCCTTGGGTGACGTGTAGCCGGGACCAGGTGGTGGCAGTCCCGCGCTGTGAGTTCCGGTGACAGGGAGGAACTTTGGGGCCTTTCTTTGCCGCTGAGCATCTGGGCTAGGGGGAATCAGGACTGCCAGTCATGCACTGGGCTCCGAGCCTCGGGCTTGGATTGGCAGAGAAGGGGGTTTGAAGTGTTGCTAGGGGCCTGTTGCTCAGCCCTCGGTCTGGCGGCGCGTGGAGTGCTCAACGAAGGTCCGCGTCGCATGGTCAGGCCTTCTAGCGCCGCTCACGCGTCGGGTCAGTGGTTGCCTTTGGCGCCTCTGGCGGTGAGTCCCCTGCCCCCCCCTTATGGATGCCATGGTCCGCTGGACACGCTGGCATGTTGCGGTGAGTGCCCGGGCATTGTCTCCCCCCTCACCTGCAGTCCCTGAGGCCGGAGGTTGTGTTTTGTTGCATGGGGGGCAGCATGGGAAGGGACCGCGATGTGGTCCTGCACAGCCTTTGTGTCCCCTGGGGCCGTGGTTCCTCGCCGTGACACTCGCTTTGAAGATATTTAGTGGGAAGGCTGCCTGCCTTGTTTCCACCTCCTTTTGATGGGCAAAATTGAAAAACTGTACAATTGGTGTTGTTGGTCTGGTAACACGATCGTAGGATGACGTTGGGACTGTCCTTGGAGGGTGAACATTGGGGTGAACTGAGCGTGCTTTCCGGCTGGGGTAAGCTCATGCTTACTTGGTAAAGTAAATGATAAATAGGTGTTCACACGTGATGCTTTCTGTGGTGACTGTTGTACGCTACAAGCGTAAATGCGGCAAAAATATCGCCCAATTGGTCATGTATTATGGCGTGGAGGGCAGTTTCGAGAGCCAAGTTTCTAGGTAGAGGGTAAATAGACTAATGTGTTTTGTACAAAAAATTTGAGCAGTTTGAATTGGTCTGCCGGGTGCCTGCCACTCACCTTGGGCCTTGGAAGCTGCAGGTGGTCTTGGGTGTGATTGGGCTGCCCTGTGGGGGAGGGTCAGTGGGGACAGCCCCTGGCAGGCATGCACATGCAATGGGGTTGGAGTGCTGGCTTTTGGCTGTTGTGCCGCTCCCGGGTAGGGTAAAATAGGTCTCACATTTGCGAGAGATTAAGCTATTGGCAATGTAAATGACAATGCCATTTATTTATCTGTTTTCAAAACCAACACATAAATAAAAAATTTGTCATTTACAATGCCAATAGCTCTAACTTTTGAAAAGGCGAAACCGTTGCATTATAAATGCTTGTTGCCCCTTGGTTAGATAGTCGTGTGTTTTAACTTACCGAGAGAACAGCTGTGCATTAAATTAATCTTCAGCTTAGAATTATGACACTGACACATGATGGTTGAGGGATGAGGGAGGACGGAGGGCTAATGAGGGTGATCGAAGAGGAGTGATGATTCAGGAAATAATAAATGAGGAATAGCGGATAATTGATGAGGATATCTTAAAAATGATGCTGTACAATTCTGTCTTTTTTTGTTGCTGACAGGGCAGTCCTTTGCAACCTTTAGATGTGCAGTCATAGGTTTAAACCTGCAGGGGATGCAGTCACATGGTTGCCCCCTGCCTGGCATTTGTATGTTATATGTACTCACAGTATGGATACATGTGTACATGGTTTGTAGGCAGTTGTATGTTTCCACGCATCACAGCTGCCAGACTGATGATTGGCATGCAGAGATTTGATAGTGCCATTTTTCCAGCAGCTCGAACCAATTCCATCTCTGGCATGCTTAAAAGGTACCCCTCGTCTAGACGGCTGCGCTCGGCCTCCGCCAGAAGATGACAACACACAACTGCCCACAAGAGTGAAGAAAACACACAACTTTCTCAGCAAACGAAAATAATTCTTCCTCTTGTGGAAATAAAACATAAATATCTCCTGAGCAGGTAAAAGCAAGACTGCCTGCTCAGCAGGTGAGAGTACATAAATGCGCTCTCATCAGGTTAAAAACACGAATGCCTACTCAGCAGCAGAAAACACCCAACAGTCCCAGTAATAAGTAAAAGAATATGATTACCTCCTCAAAAGGAGAGAACATAGATCTGCCTTGCCAGCATGACAAACCCACCGACATGCCCACCAGTACCAGCATGTGGATAGCCATAAGCAGACTATAGAGGTGACTTATGTTTTAGCAAGTAAAAACATCACTAAGCCTTCACTAAATGATAAATAACCTCCAGCTCAGGAAGTGAAATGGCATTAATGGCTTCTCAGCAGGTGATACATGCTGCTGGTCTACAGCAGGTAAAAATAAAAACTGCCTCCCCAGTCTCAGCATAAGATAGGCAGGGAGACCAACATACAATGCATTGCAATAGTCGAACCTGCTGAGTATCAAGGCTTGTATTAACAGCGGCTGGAGTATTGAGGAATGAATGGATGAATCTATCATTTTTTTATGATTGAAAAAACAAGTGTCCATTAGCTTTTTATATGGTGTACATATTAAAGTTTCCATGTAGTAGTTGCCAATTTAGGGCACTCCCCTTATGCCTGGGGCCACCGCAGGGGGCACCAATCTTAAGGATTACCGAAAATCAGCACCTCTGTCTTGTCTGAGATGATCTGCGTGCCATCAGCATAGCCATAAAATTAGAACCCAGACTAAGTGATCGATACGCTTATGGAGCAACATATATATTAAAGAGAGTTTGACTGAGAACAGATCCCTGAGAGATTCCACAGGGCGTACCTTTAAAATCTGCACGGAATAAAGCCCTCTGAACAGCCTGTGTTCAATTTTACAATAAAGAATTCAAACCATCTTAGAGCGTTGTCCCCCAAACCAATAACGTTTAATGGTTCTAGCAGGATAGCATGTGAGATCTTGTCAAAGGCTGACAACAGATCAAGGACGCGTAGAGACTCAGGGCTAATTATGAAAGTTGGACAGCACCCTTCAAAAAGTTACACATTAGTTGCAAAAACAATTTTAGAACATATTGATAAACAGAAATGATAGTTTTCCCAAATATTCAGAAAGACACACAAAAGTAGTGACTTGAATTTTCTTTCTTTTATTCAATTTTTATTCTTTATTTTCTTTTTTTGAAAGTTGCGGATAGCCGACGCGTTTCGTCCGATGCCGGACTTCTTCAGGGCTATACAAAGCACATACAAAAACATAAATTACAAAAAAATTTCACTTAATATTGTATTACACAAATTGTATACATATTGGTACCCTAAACCAAAGAGAAAAGAACAAAAAACCAGAAAAGGCTCAGGGTAACAGTTTACTCATTAAGAACACGTAGTAAACAAGAATGGGAAAACATTTACAATATAAAAAGGACACTACAGTGAATGGATGGAAGAACTAAAAATAGCACACAAAAGAAAATTTACAGTCAATTTTGTAAAATGATCTCACTAAATTCTGTCATGTCCGTACACAATATTAGGTTCCATAGCCACCTAGTTTATTAGAGTTCCATGCCTAAAGTTTTGTTTAAACAAAAAAGCGCAAGAATTAATTTTAAATTTATGAACCTCCATATCGCACTGGTAGTATATAAGATAGAGTACCTCTGCTGGCTAATTGTCAACGGACAGTGTGTACAATAGATATTTGACAAAAATTTTTTATTTTTAATTTATAAATCTAAAAAATAACAATAATGCTATGTAGAGAGACACATGTAATTCGAATTTACCTTATAACACAATCTCTGGAATCAAGTTTCACATCCGTCTTGGTAATATTATCACGTAGTTTCTTTCATTAGTCTGTTAAAATAATCCCAAAGGATATATCAGAGATACTTTTAGCACTAGAGTCTGTACAAACCTATCAAATTAGTTGTAAGCATATCACTCAGCGTTACTCAAAAAAAAGGTCCAATTGCTATACAATGATTGTCAGACTTGTGCCAAGGAATAAGTAAAAACCCTCTAAAGATCATTTATTTAGAGCTTGAAATGACGTCTAGACTCACTCACGATTTATAAGTAAGATCTCAGATTCACGTCACAGTCGTTGTCGACAGGAAAAAAGTTGGCCCACAGAACAATCTGTAGAGAAATATTTTAAAAGCATTTAAAATAGTATAATGAAAGAGTATATCATATACATTATCGTATGCATATGTTTAGAATATTATGGAACATTTAGTTGGTTGATAAACAAATTGGCAAAAAAATGCCCAATTGAGAAAGAGCTAATTTATCCATATGTTTCGCTAGACCAATTTATATTCGAAAAAGATGGAAGTTTTAATAATCTATAATATGGAAACAACAGATCATCATTGTTTTAACACTAGATGGCCAGGGTTTGACTCAAAAAAATATATAGATGTGAGTAGTATTCATAAGGAAAGAGGTAAATCCTACAGAATAAAAAAGACGAAACACACAAACAGTATACCAAAACTGATGCAAAGGAGCCACCATCTTTGACTGGGTAAAAACAGTTCAAAATCCAACACTCATCAGTGATCATACTCATCTCTAATGAGTTTAAACTGTCTTGGTCAAAATACCCTCCTAAAACTAACAAAAATACCACTAGATTCATAACGAGGTTTCAGGACAAGCTAAAGAATATGAAAGTCTTTCCCAATCTAACCAAAGGTAAAGTTAGTATCAGTATGCAAAGGCAAGACTTACCAGGGAGCTAGCGCATACAGGAACGTCAGGTTGTGGTCTTCTGGTTCAAAGATTTAAGCGCCAAAAGCACTGTTTAAATAGGAGTCCTAATAGAATAATTGGTCCATTTACCAACAATTAGTTAATAATAATTGCTAAGTGGGTTACGAAAAAAGCGCCGCCATCTTGGAACAGGAAAGGTATAATGCATCTTAGCCTCCCAATATTAGACCAAATACTCGCCGAGAGAGACATAATTCTCGGAAGCCTCCAAATATGAAAGTAGGATTAATTTTTGAACTAGGCATGCTTTTTATAAAACATAAGTGGATTTAAAAAGTAAAAAAGAAAACGAGAAAAATAAGAAAAATAGGCAACCCGGTCCCGATTCCCCTATTGTATCACGTGGTAAGGAAAACAGCGGCCGCCATTTTAAGAAGGTCAAAACAACTATCAGGAAAGCCAAAGATACTCAAGAGAGATATGTGGGCAGATTTCGCCACATATCAAAAACAGATTTAATAATTAACCTAATAGACACGCTCCTCATATTATGGAGATGAAAATCATAATGAAATACATAAAAGTCATTTTTATAAAGTGCGTACTCGTAATTTGAAAACACAGTTCTAACAGAATAAAACCATCTAATGATACAATCAAAGGAACAACCCACGTAAGGTTACATATTTTCGAAATAAAGAGCCAGAGTCAAGGATCAAAAAACGTAAAGTAATATATAAAACGGCAGGTGCCATCTTGGAATGGTCTTGGTTATACAATATTATTACCCTTTAGGTTGATAGCCCAATAAGGTTAGGGGGACAGAGATAAGGAGAAGGCTCAAAGTAGAAGATGTTTGAGTATGTTGTAAAATACATGAGTAACATTGATTTTACCAATGACATGAACACAAATATTAAAACTTATTGAAAAAATATAGGTAAATTCAATCCTATGAACAAAAAGTGGAGTTCTCAAACTTAACATAAATGACTTTTATACATGGAAAAAAGGCAAAGAGCATTAAATACATGTAACTTCAGAATCTAAAACTGCCAAACATTTTAACAAAAGAACAGGGATAATGATACTTAAACTGATTCCCACAGAGCCCTATAGGAAAAAGTGAAACTCGTTATTTGTGTTCATTCCCTGTTGAACCGCTCTAAGCCTACAAATCCAGCGCGATTCCCTTTGTCTTAACAGTACAACTCTATCGCCACCCCTATCATTGCTAAGCACCTGTTCAATTGCATGAAAGGAGATGGCGTCGTGATCAGGATGACATGCAAGGATATGTTGTACCACAGGACTACGAATATCGTGATTTTTTATGTCACGAACATGTTCCTGAATTCGCTTCTTAAGATTTCTGGTACTACTGCCCACATATATCATTTTACAGTGACAGATGAGGGCATACACCACATATGTGGTATTGCAGTTAATCAGTCCCCTTATTGTATATTTCTTGGGTCCATTGTAACTAAAGGTCTTAGTTTTATTAAGACCGTATTCACAAATGGAGCACGTGCCACATGTGTGAAAACCATCCGTTTTCACAGGCAACCATGTGCTGGTGGTCATCTTAGCTGGTTTGATATAGCTAGGGCAAATCATGTTTTTGATAGATAAACCCTTTTTGTAGACCACCCTCGGTTTGGCATGTACAATGTCCTTAGGGATCGAATCTGACAAAAGTAAGTGCCAATGTTTCCGAAGCAGATTGTAAATATGATTGCTATATAGACCATATTCTGTGATGAAGGTACATTGTTGGCTAAAGGAAATATTCCTCTTTGGGGCACTAGTGGTAAGGGTCTCACTCCTATTCTTCTTTTTTATTTTGCTTTCAGCTTTTTTCAGTACTTTAGGATCATACCCTCTTCTTTTAAAATTATTAGTAGCCTCTCGTAGCCTTACTTCAAAGTTTTTTTCTTCACTGCAGATGCGCCGTAACCGTGTCATCTCCCCGAACGGGATGGCATCTATAGTGTTTTTGGGGTGACAACTATCTGCTCGTAAAACACTGTTACATGAAGTGGGTTTTTTGTACAGATCACTATGAATAATTCCACTTTTTGCATACAATTTTAAATCCAGGAAGAAAACTTCATCCCTGGATCTGGTCATAGTAAGCCTGATATTACGTCCATTATCATTAAGGAAAGCAAAATACTGATCTAATTCCTCACTGCTCCCTTTCCAAATCAAAAAAACATCGTCAATATAACGAACATAAAAAAGAATATGTTCGATCCAGTACTTTGCGCCACGGCCCCAGGCATGCTCCATCTCAAACAAACCCATGAAAAGGTTAGCGTAAGATGGAGCAAACCTGGAACCCATGGCCGTCCCACGCCTCTGGATATACCATGCACCATCATGCAAAAACACATTGTTTGTCAAAATTAGTTCTGACATGGTAAGCAACATATTGCTATGTTCTAAGTGACTTGCGTTACGTTGGTATAGATAGTATTTTAATGCACGTAAGCCATCTTGTAATGCAATGCAAGTGTAGAGGCTCTCTACATCCATTGTCACAAAGGTAAAGTTATCATGGTCCCAAATCACATCCTCTAGTTTGCACAAGAGCTCCCTACTGTCCTTCAAATAAGAAGGCAGGTTCTGTACCATTGGTTGAAGAAAAGAGTCGACATATTCTGCCATATGTTCAGTCGGCCCTCCATTACCCGATATGATGGGTCTACCGGGTGGAAAGGCACCACCCTTGTGCACCTTGGGCAGTGCATAGATACAGGGATACCGTGATTCATTAGCCATCAAAAATCTGGATTCTTGGTCAGATATAAGACCGGATTCCTTCCATTCAGCAATCCGCATATTAATATTGTTCTCTACAGATTTAATGGGATTGATTTTCAGTTTAGTATAGCAATCTGTTACTGCCAGTTGCCTAGCTATCTCATTCATATAATCAATCCTATCCATAATGACAATATTACCTCCCTTATCGGCCTCTCGTACCACAAGGGAGGTGTCATCACGTATAGAGTTCAAAAAAATTCTCTCCGCTCTAGTAATATTCTGAGAATGTTTACATTTAGTGGAGCCAAAATGGACATCCTCCAATTTGTGCAGATCACGAGTCATACGGCTTGTAAATTCATTAATGGCCTTGCATGTATTGCCCGGTGGTATAAATGTGGATTTCAGTCTTAATCCACTTTCTATTGTGGTGTCCTCATGAACATCTGTACCCCTGGCAAAGTCAATCAATGTTTCAGTTCCCTCATCATCATCTAGAGTGGCAATGAGATAAGAAGTATGTACGTCTGAAATGGTAAACTCGGAAAGACACACATCATTATTAACTTGCGAAGGGGCTCTTGGATGTTCTAAAAAGTATTTTTTCAGCTTTAATTTGCGAGCAAAACGAAATAGGTCAAGATGGACATTTTCAAAATCTTGTTTATTAGTTACGCAAAAGTTTAAGCCTTTACACAAAGTGGCATTTTCAAATGCATTAAAGTGTTTTGAAGACAGATTTATAACATTAACATCAGTACAAGTCATATCCACATCATTACTGTCCATAGTTTGGCTCACAATATTCTCAAAATTCTCAATCACTTGTTGTTCGCAAGTTTGGCTTTGGTGGTGGATCTGGTATTTTTTGCCACCCCTTCTGGTTCTTCGTTTAGATTTCTTTGTTTGTTTCCCAACCGATATCGTTGGACCTCTTGAAAAAAAGCAGAGGTCTGATTCGGTGCAAGTGTGCCAGAGCTAGTCCCTTCACCAGGATCACTTTCAAGTGAAGTGACTGATGACACTGATGTACTACTGGACACAGAACTGGGTGCTCTACTAGGCACCATAGGTACAGTTGTGGGCTTAGGGGTAGCGTCATCATATTTACGGGCAAACGTGAAAATACGGCCCCTTTCATAGTCCCTACGGTCCCTCTCTATCTTTTGTTGTTTCTTATTTTTTAAGTATAATTGATAGTTAGCCAGTTCTTTTTTCAAGATTTCATAATTTTTTGTGATGGCCTCTGTGAGATGGGTTTCCTCTATTTCTTTCTCAAGCGACAAAATTTCTTCTCGTAGCTTTTTTCCTCTCCTTTCAGCATTACGGACCAGGATGTCCATCATTTTATAAGATGCAACATGCAGACCCTCCTCCCATTCACCTAGAAGGTCTCCCTCTAAGTCCTCAAAATTGGGGAAAATTAAAATGCGTAGTCCCCTAGGGATCCGCTTGTTGTCCAGATATTTTTTTAAAGTTGCCCCATCCCACCATTTAGCTAACTCCTGCTTGCGGAGTTTCTCAAGCCTTATAAATTTACTCTTAAGGCCATCTGTCTTAGGTACGGATGTTAAGTTGCTAGTTATCTTTTTCTCAGTATTAAACAAATCACCGAGTAGTTCTTCCCTATTATCCTCAAAATTCATTTTTATCTTCAGAGTAAATAAGGTAGATTGTATGCGTACTGGTTTCTAGAGTGTGCAAGGCTTCCTACAAATAAGAATGAGACAAAAGAACTGGGAATTGAGGAAAAAACTGCACCACTGTTGAAATACCATCAGCTTTGTCAAGACTGAAGGTGCTATGTCCAGACACGTGATTCCCACACGGGCCTTAAGGGAGGTAGACAAACTATCGCCCAAAGAAACTAATTATGAAAGTTGGACAGCACCCTTCAAAAAGTTACACATTAGTTGCAAAAACAATTTTAGAACATATTGATAAACAGAAATGATAGTTTTCCCAAATATTCAGAAAGACACACAAAAGTAGTGACTTGAATTTTCTTTCTTTTATTCAATTTTTATTCTTTATTTTCTTTTTTTGAAAGTTGCGGATAGCCGACGCGTTTCGTCCGATGCCGGACTTCTTCAGGGCTATACAAAGCACATACAAAAACATAAATTACAAAAAAATTTCACTTAATATTGTATTACACAAATTGTATACATATTGGTACCCTAAACCAAAGAGAAAAGAACAAAAAACCAGAAAAGGCTCAGGGTAACAGTTTACTCATTAAGAACACGTAGTAAACAAGAATGGGAAAACATTTACAATATAAAAAGGACACTACAGTGAATGGATGGAAGAACTAAAAATAGCACACAAAAGAAAATTTACAGTCAATTTTGTAAAATGATCTCACTAAATTCTGTCATGTCCGTACACAATATTAGGTTCCATAGCCACCTAGTTTATTAGAGTTCCATGCCTAAAGTTTTGTTTAAACAAAAAAGCGCAAGAATTAATTTTAAATTTATGAACCTCCATATCGCACTGGTAGTATATAAGATAGAGTACCTCTGCTGGCTAATTGTCAACGGACAGTGTGTACAATAGATATTTGACAAATTTTTTTTATTTTTAATTTATAAATCTAAAAAATAACAATAATGCTATGTAGAGAGACACATGTAATTCGAATTTACCTTATAACACAATCTCTGGAATCAAGTTTCACATCCGTCTTGGTAATATTATCACGTAGTTTCTTTCATTAGTCTGTTAAAATAATCCCAAAGGATATATCAGAGATACTTTTAGCACTAGAGTCTGTACAAACCTATCAAATTAGTTGTAAGCATATCACTCAGCGTTACTCAAAAAAAAGGTCCAATTGCTATACAATGATTGTCAGACTTGTGCCAAGGAATAAGTAAAAACCCTCTAAAGATCATTTATTTAGAGCTTGAAATGACGTCTAGACTCACTCACGATTTATAAGTAAGATCTCAGATTCACGTCACAGTCGTTGTCGACAGGAAAAAAGTTGGCCCACAGAACAATCTGTAGAGAAATATTTTAAAAGCATTTAAAATAGTATAATGAAAGAGTATATCATATACATTATCGTATGCATATGTTTAGAATATTATGGAACATTTAGTTGGTTGATAAACAAATTGGCAAAAAAATGCCCAATTGAGAAAGAGCTAATTTATCCATATGTTTCGCTAGACCAATTTATATTCGAAAAAGATGGAAGTTTTAATAATCTATAATATGGAAACAACAGATCATCATTGTTTTAACACTAGATGGCCAGGGTTTGACTCAAAAAAATATATAGATGTGAGTAGTATTCATAAGGAAAGAGGTAAATCCTACAGAATAAAAAAGACGAAACACACAAACAGTATACCAAAACTGATGCAAAGGAGCCACCATCTTTGACTGGGTAAAAACAGTTCAAAATCCAACACTCATCAGTGATCATACTCATCTCTAATGAGTTTAAACTGTCTTGGTCAAAATACCCTCCTAAAACTAACAAAAATACCACTAGATTCATAACGAGGTTTCAGGACAAGCTAAAGAATATGAAAGTCTTTCCCAATCTAACCAAAGGTAAAGTTAGTATCAGTATGCAAAGGCAAGACTTACCAGGGAGCTAGCGCATACAGGAACGTCAGGTTGTGGTCTTCTGGTTCAAAGATTTAAGCGCCAAAAGCACTGTTTAAATAGGAGTCCTAATAGAATAATTGGTCCATTTACCAACAATTAGTTAATAATAATTGCTAAGTGGGTTACGAAAAAAGCGCCGCCATCTTGGAACAGGAAAGGTATAATGCATCTTAGCCTCCCAATATTAGACCAAATACTCGCCGAGAGAGACATAATTCTCGGAAGCCTCCAAATATGAAAGTAGGATTAATTTTTGAACTAGGCATGCTTTTTATAAAACATAAGTGGATTTAAAAAGTAAAAAAGAAAACGAGAAAAATAAGAAAAATAGGCAACCCGGTCCCGATTCCCCTATTGTATCACGTGGTAAGGAAAACAGCGGCCGCCATTTTAAGAAGGTCAAAACAACTATCAGGAAAGCCAAAGATACTCAAGAGAGATATGTGGGCAGATTTCGCCACATATCAAAAACAGATTTAATAATTAACCTAATAGACACGCTCCTCATATTATGGAGATGAAAATCATAATGAAATACATAAAAGTCATTTTTATAAAGTGCGTACTCGTAATTTGAAAACACAGTTCTAACAGAATAAAACCATCTAATGATACAATCAAAGGAACAACCCACGTAAGGTTACATATTTTCGAAATAAAGAGCCAGAGTCAAGGATCAAAAAACGTAAAGTAATATATAAAACGGCAGGTGCCATCTTGGAATGGTCTTGGTTATACAATATTATTACCCTTTAGGTTGATAGCCCAATAAGGTTAGGGGGACAGAGATAAGGAGAAGGCTCAAAGTAGAAGATGTTTGAGTATGTTGTAAAATACATGAGTAACATTGATTTTACCAATGACATGAACACAAATATTAAAACTTATTGAAAAAATATAGGTAAATTCAATCCTATGAACAAAAAGTGGAGTTCTCAAACTTAACATAAATGACTTTTATACATGGAAAAAAGGCAAAGAGCATTAAATACATGTAACTTCAGAATCTAAAACTGCCAAACATTTTAACAAAAGAACAGGGATAATGATACTTAAACTGATTCCCACCGAGCCCTATAGGAAAAAGTGAAACTCGTTATTTGTGTTCATTCCCTGTTGAACCGCTCTAAGCCTACAAATCCAGCGCGATTCCCTTTGTCTTAACAGTACAACTCTATCGCCACCCCTATCATTGCTAAGCACCTGTTCAATTGCATGAAAGGAGATGGCGTCGTGATCAGGATGACATGCAAGGATATGTTGTACCACAGGACTACGAATATCGTGATTTTTTATGTCACGAACATGTTCCTGAATTCGCTTCTTAAGATTTCTGGTACTACTGCCCACATATATCATTTTACAGTGACAGATGAGGGCATACACCACATATGTGGTATTGCAGTTAATCAGTCCCCTTATTGTATATTTCTTGGGTCCATTGTAACTAAAGGTCTTAGTTTTATTAAGACCGTATTCACAAATGGAGCACGTGCCACATGTGTGAAAACCATCCGTTTTCACAGGCAACCATGTGCTGGTGGTCATCTTAGCTGGTTTGATATAGCTAGGGCAAATCATGTTTTTGATAGATAAACCCTTTTTGTAGACCACCCTCGGTTTGGCATGTACAATGTCCTTAGGGATCGAATCTGACAAAAGTAAGTGCCAATGTTTCCGAAGCAGATTGTAAATATGATTGCTATATAGACCATATTCTGTGATGAAGGTACATTGTTGGCTAAAGGAAATATTCCTCTTTGGGGCACTAGTGGTAAGGGTCTCACTCCTATTCTTCTTTTTTATTTTGCTTTCAGCTTTTTTCAGTACTTTAGGATCATACCCTCTTCTTTTAAAATTATTAGTAGCCTCTCGTAGCCTTACTTCAAAGTTTTTTTCTTCAATGCAGATGCGCCGTAACCGTGTCATCTCCCCGAACGGGATGGCATCTATAGTGTTTTTGGGGTGACAACTATCTGCTCGTAAAACACTGTTACATGAAGTGGGTTTTTTGTACAGATCACTATGAATAATTCCACTTTTTGCATACAATTTTAAATCCAGGAAGAAAACTTCATCCCTGGATCTGGTCATAGTAAGCCTGATATTACGTCCATTATCATTAAGGAAAGCAAAATACTGATCTAATTCCTCACTGCTCCCTTTCCAAATCAAAAAAACATCGTCAATATAACGAACATAAAAAAGAATATGTTCGATCCAGTCCTTTGCGCCACGGCCCCAGGCATGCTCCATCTCAAACAAACCCATGAAAAGGTTAGCGTAAGATGGAGCAAACCTGGAACCCAGGGCTCCCTGCTTCAAGATCATACAGATGTCATTGACGGCGGCCACTAGCACTGTTTCTGGGCTAAGTGAGGGTCTGAAACTGGACTGAAATACATTAAGGACACTGTTTTCCTCAATATAAGAAATGAGCTGTGTATTCATCCAAATATTTAAAATGTTAGTACAAAAATGAAGAATGGAAATAGGATAGTTGGAAGAGATATTAGGTTCTTAAGTATCCTTTTTGAAGAGAGGGTGACTAAAGTTGTTTTACAAAAGGAGGGAACAATACCATTCGCCAGGGAGTTATTACAGATTGTGATCTCACCAGGCAGTTATTATAGAGTGTGAGGCATTTCACCTTTTCAGAAGTCAGTCGTGTTTTGTCTGATAAGGAAATTGAAAGCCTTTTAGCCTGTTGAGGAGGTAATTTGGTATTTTCACTTACTGATGAGGAAGTTGTGTGTTCCTCTTCGAAGGCAGCGGTTATATTGTCATCCCTCAACAGCTGAGTCATCCTGTGTTTTTCTTGCTAAGGTGGCAGTCATGTTCAACCTGCTTCATGGCAGCTAGGACTTCACTCTTGCAGAGGAAGCATTCTGGGGTTTGTCATGCTAAAGAAATTGGGATTACAGGGCAATTACTTTTCACCTAGTAAAAATCAGGCCTGTAGTGATCACCTGTGTAGGTGGCAGTTGTGTGTTTTCACCTAATGTGGGAGGAAGAGTTGTAATTTGCCAAATAATTGGCATTTGTGTGATTTTCCTATTGAGGGGGTAATATTGTATTTGGCAATACTGTGGAGGTAGATGTCAGTTTTCAGCTGTTGAGGGAGCAGATGTTGTTTTTAGGTCTCGCCCTTGAGACCTATTGTTGCAGAGATGCCTCTCAAGGGAGACAAACCGGGGCACGCTCAGCGATTCGGGTTTGTGGACGTGCACGTCCAGCCCGGTGCCGTGCACATCTCCTGTCCCACATTCACACAGCGCCTCTTGCCTCTCTCAATCACGCGCGCAGCCACACTCACGCATGCACACACATACGCACACACTCCCCTCCTTACCTCACCTCACTTCTAAAGTTCCCTTCTATACCCCCTTCCGTTGAATTAAGACAACTTTTCATCTCTTCCAAAGAGCTCTACTATGAACTTAATAGTGCCCTCCCATCTGCCCTTGCAAAGTGCCCTGCCTGCTCAAGTCCCAAGCGTTGGTTGTCTTCCTCAGGGTGAAGCAGTGCAATAGCTTAACTCGGTCCTGAAAAAGAGCCAAGAAATAGGATTTTTCCTATGTCCTACCTCGGCGCTGGGCACTGCGTGTGTGTGTGAGTTCCGCCCCTCCTGGCGTTGGGTTCCTTTCTGTGCGCGTGCCGCCCACGCGGTGGGGGGTGCCTCCAAGTCTGCGCGCCGCTGCTCTCTCGCTCAGTGTCTCGCGGTGGTTTGGTCTACTCTGTACCCTCTATTCTCCACTCCCCGGAAGGACTAGAAGTGCAGGAGGTAGAGATTCCTAGATGCCTGCTCAGCAGCTATATAAGACCATTGATATGGCGCCCCCAAAGCATCCCCAAAAGGCACTCCGATAGCTTCCACCTTCCCTACAAGAATTCCCCTGTTCACACGCACACACACCGGTGCTGGGGGCGCTTACCTGAGCATGGCCTCTTCTTTCTCCTCCTCCTGCTTCTGCCGGTCCATGACTGCCATGATGATGCTGCGCTCCTCCTCGGTCAGGTGGCTCAGGTCAGGGATCTCGGGGGCCGGGCGCGGGCCCTAAACCAGGGGGTCCCCAGGGACGAAGACATACTGAGCGCGGCTTCCTCCGCCCTCCCCCGGCGGGAGCTCTGCTCAGGACGCTGGGCTCCCGCTGTGTGGCATCTCTGCCGGGCTGCCTGTCGCCCCTACGCTCATACTGGCCCGCCGAGCACAGCCTCTAGGAACGGTAGCCCCTGATAGTGGGGCACTGGTATAGCCCAGTTCGAGGCCGCGGTGGCTATGCCTTGGCCTTTATGGTGCAAGCGGCGGGTTGTGATACTGTGCGGGGATACTGGGCTATGCCGCTTTTCGCACGGGCACCACCTCCAGCCGCTGCCTCTCAATGGGATCCACCAGCAGCAGCGTTCCATCCGCCCGCCCCGCCGACTCTGACTCGAGCCCGAGCACGCGGCTTTACCGTGCATGCCAGTTGAACGTTGTCGCCCTCATAGAGAGCGCGCGCCGTGTAAGGCAGCCACGGAACGTGAGTTCATGCGCCTTGAATTACAACTGTTCTCGGGCGGGGCACTGACCTTGCTGCTTTTGTTTATTATTATCACCATGCATTATGGGGAACCCTATGTACTTTGTTGAACCCTGTGTAGTACAAGGAGTGTGAGGCTGTGTTTCTGCAGGTCACCATCAACTTCAAACCTTCTCTTAAACTCTGCAAACCCAGGGGAGCGCATCTCCACTTCACAAACATAAAGTCACCAACCAAAACAAGAGACATAGCTTCCAATTCCAGGTATGGACAGTCATGCAAAAAAGTCCAAAAATCACCATTAGCTGACCCACTAAGCATCTCACCATCAAATCACACCTGCTCAATTACCATTCGCCCATGGCATATTGCCACGCGCACCTCCCTTCCCCCATACACTCATACGTCTCACTCTTTACCAGTAGATAGCACAAGAAAACCTGACAAGTGCCTAATCAAAAGGGTTGTGACCTATTTACCATGAGAGGGAAATTGCGCTCCTATTTCCACAAGTGGTCACAAAGCTTGGAGTAGGCACAACAATCCCAGCAGAAGCCTCATTTGTTCAACCCACAGTCTCACATGCTTCTGCTCAATGTTTGCTGAATATACCATTGACAGCGTTTATCACATGCAATTCTGGGTTTTTCATCAGAGGTGGACTCTTCACTGTATGGGTATTGCCAACATGTCACAAGGATTCACAACCTTAACTATGATAGCAGGGATGTATGACGTTACAACGCATGCTATTACAACGCAAGCCTTACGACGCAAGTTTTACAACGCAAGTCGTTACAACGACTTGCGTTGGGGGGCGCTGGATAGTGAATAGTTTAATTTACTATTCCAACTCCAGTCCCCGTGGATAGTAGGGAAGGTGTTGGATAGTAAATTAAAACTATTCCCTATCCTAGAGCGCCCCCCAGCGCAAGTCGTTGTAATGACTTGCGTTGTAATGGTTGCGTCATAATGGTAGTGCGTTGTAACAGTTGCGTTGTAAAGGATGTTTCCCTGATAGCAGCTTTAGCTATTTACTCCTCAGTGACTCCTGGCTAACCACATCTGGTTCTATACTCTCAGCGCTACCACTTTTTAACTAGAATATCCTCCTAAAAAAATATAGAAAAAAAGCGTAATCTTACCCAGTTCAGCTGAAAGATGATGCACAGTTTACATGACACCTTCTGGTAAAATCTCTCACCTGTAAGTCAGTCTATAATCCTTCAACGAAAACGCATTAACCTTATACCTCTAACCCTGGCAGCCTAGCAGATGATCTCATTCTGCTGTCCCTGCTCAGCAAACTCATAACCTGACCTGACACACAAGAGGCAAACAAAGATATGACAGCACCTTTAGATTTACTCAAGTGGTCAATACGTTCACCAGTGAAGTGGAAGGGCCCTGACATCTCAGAATTCAAGATACCCAATCTTCGCCTCTGGGACTGGCAGCTCTTCGCATGGTCTGTCCATGTCCTCGTTTTCAACATTCATGCTGCACGCAGCAATGAGGCCAACCCTAACTCTGTGAGGCCCGCCTCACTGTGGGCCGAGGAAAATACCATCAATGCAGATGCTCTCATGCAAAACATCTCCAGCCTTAAATTTCACCACATCCCAAGTGCACGCCTTTGCATCTCCTAGACCAAATATAAAATGGTACACACGCAGCGTTGCCCACATTGTTCATTTAATGATACAGAAGGTCAAATTGTCCAATACTCTCAAAAATAGGTCATTAAAAATTGCAACTTACAGTTGCTGTATGCTTACACTCAGTCCTGCATCTCTGACACTAGCGATCCCTCCCAAAATATGCTGCAAAATAATTTTCTTTCTCACAACACTCATCCTCTTCAGTACCCCAACAGTACCAATGAATTCTACTTGAGCCATTCTTCAGCCTCATGTATGTCATATTCTTAACCAGTCTTGGGTCAATCTGCCTCAGGCGCTCTGAAGCTTTTAGGGAGGGTTCTAGAGACAAAGCCCTGGTACGGGAGGCAACTAGTAGATTGCACAAGACCACACCTAAGCTATAAGATGGATACTGCTTCATTAGCCCTGGTTCAGTGGTCCAAAGAAAGAGGTCCTAGTCCTAGGCCCTGCTTCTAATTGAGATCCTTCTCCTGGGTCCTGATGACTCTTCCTTCCAATTTTATCCATTGAATTTGGATTGGCTTCATCCCACTCCATCAAAAAAAAACTCAATCTCTGAGTCTTGTTCTAACCGTAGGATTTACAAAAGCGCCAGTTCATTGCTAGTGACTCTATTTCATTGCCGAATTTGTGTTTACTCTTTTGGGAATTTTCGACTCCGGTTCCTCTTTAAACCTGCATACTACTAAAGCAAAATATTTCTTTTTTTTACTGTTGGATGAGGTTGGTTTTACAAAAGCGACTGTTCATTGCTGGTGACTCAGGTAAGGGACATTTTCGGTGATAACAAAGATGTCATAAATGTTACACTATAGTATGTATAAAAAATACTTGTAAGCGCGATTTAAAATTTCTTGGTGTACGCCGCTGCTCGTCGCTCACAGACATGTGCTGCAGTACCTCCTGCTTACTCTGCTTATTAATCTACTAGGTCTGTACTTTTCACTGTAAATAGCTAGTATTTTTCTTGTCTCTCTCACTACCTTATAATTGTTGCTCCGTACAAATATTGTCACTCAGCGCCACCACATTATCACTCGGCGCTACCCCAGCATCACTAAGCACCACCACATTTTCACTCAGCACCACCACATTATCACTCAGCACCACCACATTATCACTCAGCACCACCACAGCACCACCCCAGCACCACTCAGCACCACCACAGCATCACTCAGCACCACCAAGCATCACTCAGCACCACCACAGCACCACTCAGCACCACCACAGCATCACTCAGCACCACTTAGCACCACCACAGCATCACTCAGGGGCCCACAACATCACTATGCGCTACCACAGCATCACTGAACGCCACTTCATCTTTCGTCGCCACCACAACATCACTCTGCGCCATCACAGCATCAATCTGTGCAACCATTCAACAACAACTGGTTCAAATATATTCTCTCAATGTTTCAAGCTTTATTACAAATGTCACAGAAAGATGTTAAAATTTCACTTCTGTTCTTGGATTTTCGTCACAATAAAATACACTGAACACAATCTTCACAAACGTTATTTACAAAAGTTTAAGCTATTGCTATTATAAATTACAATAACTTTTATTTAAGTATTAATTATTTAAAACAATTAAAAGCCATTGTTATTTGTAATAGCAATACATCTAAGTCACGTAAATACAACACATATTGCATTACAAATGCTATAGATGTCACATTTGCGAAAGTTGAAACTATTGGCATTGTAAATTACAAAGCTATTAATTTAGCTATTTTCAAAACCAACACAGAAATAAAAAAAATTGCCATTTACAATACCAATAGCTCAAAATTCAAAATTTGCAAACATTCGTGACAAGAATTTTCAATTCTATTAAGGACTAGGAGGCGAGGATTATGCTAGTCTCATTTCTTTATTTAGAAATGCCCAGCAGCCATGTAAAAAACCACATTACCCAGAAACACTTGGGTGATAACCATAGAGTCTGCACTATAAATAGGTATGTAGACAATCCCACTTCCTCTTTCTTTGGTGAGGAGTAAATCCAGGAAACAGCAAACAGTGCAATAAAGTCAATGCAAAGGCAAACCCCAGTCCAGGGAAAATGAAGGAAAGTTCCAAAACAGCAACAGCTGACGGCAGAAACCAGGAAGAATCTTCAAAGAAGAAAACAGGAGCATCCACGTCGCACTGTAGGCACGTCATTTGGGATCTGATCCTGAAAAGAGACACAAAGCCGTAACACACGTCCAGTATATATAGAAACATGTAGAGAAAGGGTGGGAAAGAAAACAAGGCAATAGAAACTGTCATAACAGAATAATGCATAACCATAGGTCAGTAAGATACAATGCATAAACAACGGGTGGGATAATCCTCGCCTCCTAGTCCTTAATAGAATTGAAAATTCTTGTCACGAATGTTTGCAAATTTTGAATTCTATTTCAGGACAGGAGGCTCCGATTATGCTTGTTTAAAGCTCATCCAACACCACAGAAGCAACAGTAGCAATAGGCTTAAAGTAAAAAGTCTTAAAAACAGAATCTGATGACCAATCAGCAGCTTTCATAATGTCCCACAAAGTGACTCCCAATGAAAAAGCTTTAGAGGCCATGGCCCCACGAGCAGAATGAGCACCAAACACAGAAACATCAATGCCCGCTTCCCCCATAAGCCACCGTACCCAGCGAGCCAATGTGGCAGGAGTAACGGGGCGGAAGGGCTGTTGCAATGCAATCAACAACTGACCCTGCATGTCAGAGCGTAGAAGCGAAGTACTCACCTCATAATCCTTAAGGCATTGAACAACACAAAGATTGGGACGAGCAGGAAAAGAAGGGTAAGAAATAACATCAGTATTAGTTTTAGTGCACCTGGAAAGGCGAAATGTAACCCCTTCAGGTGTGAAACTGCGTCCAGCAAGATCCAACGCGCGAACGTCTGAAATCCGTTTGCAGGAAAGCAAACACAGCAACATAGTAAGCTTGGCCGAAAGTTGCTTTCGCGATAACAAAGAATTGATCGGCCAAGCTTCCAAAAAACATAAGACAACCGAAACGTCCCATAAAGAAACATATTTGGAACGTGGAGGAGTAGCCATTCGAATACCTTTAAGGACCTTAGACACAAGAGGATGTTCCCCCACAGGTTTCCCATCTACAGGAAGATGGCCCGCCGAAATCGCGGAACGGAAGTTGTTGACTGTACGGTACGCCAAACCAGAAGAAGAAGACAGAGAAGCCAAAAAATTGACAATCAAAGAGACATCAGCTGATGTCGGATCAACTTGCCGTTGAGCACACCAATCATTCCAACGTTTCCATGAACCTCTGTAACGTTTGTGAGTACCCGGGGCCCAGGCGTTGCTGAGGAATCTGGAAGCGTCCGCAGAAAGGCCTGACACCGCCCAACGTTCCCCGAAATCCGCCATGCCAGGAGAAGGAGAGAGCCTGACTGAACCAGGGGATGCGGATTCTGAAGCGGATCTAACAGGAGATTCTGCTTCCCAGGAAGAAGAAATGGCAATGCGCATGCCATTTCCAGGAGAACAGGGAACCACGGCTGAGCCCTCCACAGAGGAACAATCAGAATTAATTCCGCCTGAAAGCGTGTCGCATAGGCCAGAACCCTGGGGATCATCATGAACGGGGGAAACGCATAACATAGGGAGGACGGCCACGGTTGAAGGAAAGCATCTGTTGCCAGAGCCTTCGGATCCGGTCTCCAACTGAAGAACCGGGGAAGTTGGGTGTTGAGATGGGATGCAAAGAGATCGATCAGACAAGGGCCCCAAGCCCGGAGGAGCTGGCGGAACACACGGGGATGGAGTCTCCAGTCGCTGAAGTCCTTCAGATACCTGGAGTTCCAATCCACCACGAGATTGCGACAACCAGGAAGGTATTCCGCAATAACTGTGATCTTGTTGTGAAGACAATAGTGCCAGAACTCCTTGGCAATCTCCGCCAGCAATCTCGACGAGTCCCCCCCAGCTTGTTGATGTATCGGACTGCTGATACATTGTCCATCCGAAGAAGTATGCAGCAGCGGGACTGAAGAGGAGACAGACACTTGATCGCGAACGATCCCGCCAGTAACTCCAGACAATTTATGTGGAGTGAAAGTTCCTGCGGAGACCATCGTCCTCCTGTCGAGATCGGGCCGCAGCGGGCCCCCCAGCCCCAACGACTGGCATCTGACTCGATCACAATCTCCGGAGAGGAGCCGAAAAGAGCCCTGCCATTCCAGGCCTCCATGTGATCCAGCCACCACTTCATTTCCGACTTCGCTTCCTCCGAGAGAGGAATGTGGTCGGAATAACGAAGTCCCCGCCGAAGATGCTGAATCTTCAGCCGCTGCAAAGCACGGTAGTGCAGAGGAGCAGGAAATATCGCTTGCAGTGAAGACGCCAAAAGACCGACAACTCGAGCTAACGACCTCAATGATACTGTCGGGCTCGAGATAACGGAATTCAATTCCCGTTTGATGTATCGAACCTTTTTACGAGGCAACAGAAGTTGACAAGTGAGGGAGTTGATCTGGAACCCCAAGAAATCTATCACTTGAGTAGGAAGTAGTACAGATTTGGGAACATTCACTAAAAACCCGAGAGACTGAAGAAGATCGACAGTCCACTCCAGATGCATCATCAGCTTGAGAGGACAATCCGCCAGAAGGAGGATGTCATCCAAATAGATGATCAAACGAACCCCGCGACTGCGGAGGGACTCCACAACCGGACGTAACAGCTTCGTGAAGCACCATGGTGCTGACGAGAGGCCGAAGGGAAGAACCTGATATTGATACCAAGTCCCCAGCCACTGAAACTGCAGAAAGCGGCAATGGGGAGGAAAATGGGAACAGAGAGGTAAGCATCTTTGAGGTCCAGTCGGACCATCCAATCCCGTTCCCGCAGGAGATCCCTCAACAGATGGATTCCCTCCATCTTGAAGTGACGGTAAACTATTCCCGCATTGAACTCCTTCAGATTGAGAACTAACCTCGATCCCCCTCCCTTCTTCTCCATCAGGAAGACTGAGCTGGCAAAACCCTGAGGGTGGCGCACGGTCGGCACAATCGCCCCCTTCAACTCCAGAGACCTGAGTTCCTCTGTGATGAACTCTTGACTTTGTTTTGAGAAATAGAGGGGAAAAGGAGGATGGGACTGACGGATTGGCTGATAAAACTCGAGTTTGAAGCCCTGAACCGTCTCCAGCACCCATGCTTCGCTGGAGATTGATCGCCAATTGTCTAGAAAAAGGCGAATCCTGCCCCCCAGAACAACACTGCATGCAGGAAGAATTCTCACCTGAAGTGGCGGAATCGTGATATCCGCCGGAGGAGCCACCGGAACGTCCTTTTTTATACTGGCCACGGCCTTTCCTTGATGGATAGAAATTTGAACGCTGGGTGTAGCCCGAATCTTGTTAGCCTCCTCGTTGGGACTGATACCCTCTTTGGGAGGGTTGCTGATGACCACGGCCGGAAGAACGTCCCCTACTTCTGCCGGCCCTGTTGAAAACCGGACGAAAAGTCCGGCGAAGAGATGCTTGGGCTTTATCCAGGCCACTGAAAGTATTGACGAAATTGGTCAATTCTTTTAAGAAGGGTTGCCCGAAAAGCAGACCCTGGGCAGCAGGGCCCGACTCAGATGTCGCCAGTTCTGCCAGCTTAGGGTCTAGCTTGAGCAGGATGGAACGGCGCCTCTCGCTAGAGAGCGCGCAGTTGGCATTGCCCAACTGGCAAATGGGGCGCTGAGCCCATTCAATGAGTTCATCAGGGTCAACCATCCTGTTGGTACTCTTTGCCAAAAAGCCAAGATCTAACATCTTGGTGAGTGGCCCCAAGAGATCTAAAACCTTGTCTTGGCAGGCACGCCAGGACCTGTCGAGACCTTTCTTTGGATCCTTCGCAAATTTGCGTAAATAAGTAATCATGGTGGGATCCACCTCAGGAGTCTCAGCCAGGTGGTCTGCCAGGTCGGGCCGGGGGCATTCAGAACGGAGGCGGGCACGTACCTCCTTCTCGAATGGCTGACGTATGTGTTGTTGAACGTATTCCGTCACCGCCGGGGACGGTAGCCATGCAGTGGACTGGGGATGGACAATGTCCGCAGGCTCGAAAGTGAGAACAGGAGGGTGTGAAGGTGCATCAACAAAATGCTCCTTACATTTTTTCTTCTTTGGAGGGGGAGGAGCGGGATCAGAAGACGAAGAGGAATGCTGATCATCACTCTCGTCATCCTCCACAATAGTAGCAGGCTTGGCAGAAGACAAAGACTGCGCCAACTTTCTGAAGTCCGAAGCATGCGGATTACTTGGAGAAGAAGAAGAGGACTTTTTAGCCACAGGGACCCAACCCTGCTGTTGGGCATATTTTGTCAAGTGCCGCTTCAGAGGCGTAATAGCACGCACTAGGGCTTTGTTCATGGAGTGTTGGACTCCTCTATCCAATGCCTCCACAAGATCCTGTTCCATTGATTCAGGAGCCTCTTCATCAAACTCGCCGTCCTCCTCGTAATAATAGTCACTCATAATGCACGAGGATCGTGAAAATATGCCCACAAATAGAGGAAGGACAATAATAAATAATGCCAAAGGCAAAAATCACAGGGGAGTGAAAAAACCCTCACAGCAAGTCAAAACAGCAGAATAAACCACTGGCAATAACAGTAAAGAGTGGAGGGAGGACTCGCTGCCGCACAAAAAACGTCACTCTAGGCAAAGCCTATTCAAATTGTTACAGCCGGAGACTTTTGCCAGACTCCGGCGTCAAAGGGGTCAATTCTGAAGGCTGTGGGCGTTAACGTCGCGAAGGACGTCCTTCAGGGAAGCTCCGGTGAAAGGAAAACACAGAGCGCCGGAAATACCAGAACGCGGATGCGCGATAACCGGCTGCCTTCAGGAAGCAGGACAGCTCGCGCGAGGCCGCCGGGACCCCCAATTCCACTCCACAAAGCTCGAAAGAGCACAGGCACAAAGCGCCCGGCCCCTGGAAGGAGAACCCTCGCTCCCAGCCGCGTTACGCCGATAATGAAAAACGGAGCATTCGAAAACCAACGCGGCGAAAAGCGCAAGCAGAGCGCACTATAAGGCACAAACAATGCAGCAATACAAGCACATTACAGAGCAAGTAAAACAATAGTAAGGTAAGAGAGCACTTAACTGGCTGCGGAGCAGCAAAGAAAGAGGAAGTGGGATTGTCTACATACCTATTTATAGTGCAGACTCTATGGTTATCACCCAAGTGTTTCTGGGTAATGTGGTTTTTTACATGGCTGCTGGGCATTTCTAAATAAAGAAATGAGACTAGCATAATCGGAGCCTCCTGTCCTGAAATAGAATTTCCTAATGCGAGACCTATTGCATTGCAAATGCTTGTGTTTTTAAGCTGTTGGCTTTTTCTGCTGGGGCGGGGGATAGGGGGTGTGGGGGCAGCCCAATTGCAGCGTATAATTGATTGCTCTATCCATAAACTGAGCTCAGGGTGGCGCCCGGTTGCACGAAAGCGCTGCTGCTAGTGCGGTGCCTCCTTTCGAGCCTATGCAAACTCGGACTTCCTACACATGAACAGAGAGGAAGTGTGGGAGGAGCCGGAGCGACAGCTTAAGGAACGAATCACTGGCTATATTTTGTATTGTGTCACTTTGCTGAGCCAGTCCTAAAAAGTCCCCTCTTCCCTCCAACGCCGAATAAGTACCACCATAATTTGAATATGTTAAAAGCAGCTGACGATGTAAGGTTGATGGCCAAGCAATCAGATGCATTTTCTTTTTTGTTCTAAAAGGATAAATAAACGATGCATCCTATCCTTTCTTCAGGAGATAACGACGTTGTAGAAATAGCACAACTCGCAGTGACATTTGACTGAAAGAACAGGCGTTGAGGAAGGCGTGCTGCTCTCCGTAGTTCTCTTGCTACTGTAAGGCAGAAGGGGAGGAGAAAGGCACGACGAAAGTACAATGGTGAACGAGGAGGCGGTCTACATACCTATCTGTGGCACAGAAAGAATGCAGAGACACATGGCAATATTTCATGGGAAATCTATCATACACATTCAGTTTCACTGTAGGTTCGTATACAATAGTGAGCGATACATGCTTCATGGCCGGTTAGCTCAGTTGGTTAGAGCGTGGTGCTAATAACGCCAAGGTCGCGGGTTCGATCCCCGTACTGGCCATCTGTATTTTTTTTTTACATTTGAATTAATCTCTTTTTTCCCCCCAATTTAATGAAGTACTTCTAAATCCAAGCACTCAGTTACAGATAATCCAATACACGTTCCCTTTTGATTAGTGTTTCTTTTGCGTCTGCTGACGTGGGCAGCAGCAGGCGTGCCAGTGGAACAGAAGAAATACAAGGAAGTGGATCGCAAAGATGGAGGAACTCAGCCGGGCTGCCTCGCGTGAGACCTGGGAGACGAAGGGAGTCGGTTATTGGATGAATGGGAAAAGGGACATTACTCAAGTGAACAGCTGGGGGGGGGATAGAGAGACTGCAATTAGAAGAAGCATTTGCAAGAGTTCAGTTTGCCCCATTGGCATGGTAAATGACATGCAGCCTGATTCATGTACATGCCGTTTTGCGTGTCCCTAATAGCGAATCATAGCGATTCGCTATTGAGGACACGCAAAACGGCATTCATGTAGGAATTGCTACTTAAATAGCGATTCCTACATGTTCTTTATTTGCGAGTAGCAATTTGCTACTCGCAAATACTCCCCATTCATTCCTATGGGCCAAGAGGCCCATAGGAATGAACGGGGATTTGCGAGTAGCAAATTGCTACTCGCAACTAAGATAGCGATTTTAAGGGTGCCAGGGGTGTCCAAAGGACGCCCTGTAGCACCCCTAAAATGCACTTTTGGACAGGTGTTGCGCACACACATGTCCAAAGGACGTGTGTGTGCTACATGCAACTTTGAAAAATGCTTTTAAAAGCATTTTTCTGAGTTTTTGCTATTTACCGACAGGTCTGACCTGTCGGTAAATAGCGGCCCCAAAAGTCCAAAATCGCTATTTTGTTTTGTGTCATGAATAGCATTTGAGGAATCTCTATTAGAGATTCCTTAAATGCCATTCCACGCAAATATGCGAATTCTTACATAGCGATTTTTGCATTTGGTATCATGAATACCAAATGCAAAAATTGCACTCGCAAAGGGCCAGATTCTGAGAATCTGGCCCTTTGCGAGTGCAATTTACCTACATGAATCAGGCTGTAAGCCTTTTGTTTATGTGTTTTGAAAACCTGCAAGTGGTGACTTATTACATTGCAAATGCTTGTTCTTTCTTAAGTTTTTTTCCATGCTCACCTTTTCTGACCTCCACTATCCTTTTCAATCGAAATTAACAGACTAACATGTTCACTTCTCAAATTCCATAATAAACTATACTAATATACTACCCAAATAACTGAATAACATATCACCTACTCAAATTACTTCATATTTTTTACTATACTAATTTTCAACAGTAATTCTTTATGGGTTCCGGAGTGGCGTGCTACTCGCCTGAAAAGCGCTTTAACACCCATCAGGGGTAACAAGTGCTATATGAATGTTCAAGTTCAAGTTCAGAAATTTGTATAGCGCACTACTCACCCAGAGGGTCTCAAGGCGCTTGAGGGAGGTGCTTTACTTATCGAATAACCAAGTTTTTAGTTGCTTTCTGAAGGAGAGGTGGTTCTGTGTAAGGCTGAGGTGGGTGGGGAGAGAATTCCAGGTCTTGGCCGCTAATGCAAATCTTTCTTCCCCTTTTATCCCTCCGCTATCCTTCTCACTTCAAGTAACTGACTAATACCCACCACTGAAATTACCTCATATTTCACCATATTAATTCACCACTAATCCTTTCTAGGCTTCCTGAATAGCGTCCGTCAGCAAGCGATAAATAAATACAAACCTTTGTCCTCCTCTATCCTTCTGCTATCATTCCAAATCCAAATAACTGACTAACCTATCCACCACTTAAAATGTACATGCATGTTTCACTATACTAATTCAACACTAATCCTCAATGGGTCCCGGAGTAGCGTGCTACCCGCCGAAAAAGCGCTTCGACGCCTCGTCAGGGGTAGTAAGCGCTATATAAATGTATTACAATACAATACAATACAATGATTTCTGTTTCTTTTAGCATGCGTTCCAGTCTATAGCCTATGACCCTTTTCCCTAGCTATGGGATTTTTGGGTATTTTATCTGCAGACAGAAAAGACACATTAAGAACTAATTAATGTTTTAGTGGGAAGTAGTTCAGCTCATCGGGGGTGACGTTACAATGCATGCTATTACATTGCATGCCGTTGCAATGCAAACTTTTACTCCGACTTTCTTTCGGGGGCGGCGCTGAAAGTTGGAATAGATTAATTTTCTGGATTAAGTAGGGAAGGTGTTGGAGTTAAATCCAACACCTTCTACCCACTGCTGCACACCTTTTGCGTTGCAACAACATGCGATGAAAAGGCATGCCTTCTAACAGTTTCATTGTAAAGGCTGTCTCCCACTCAGTGGCAGCCCCCGCTTAAGCTGCACTTCAGCCTAAGTGAGTATAGTGACAGGGGAGTTACTAACCTTTGAAGAGTCCAAGTGAGCACGCTGCGAGTTGAAGATGAAAGTTATGCACTCTCCACGAGCATTGTTACAGAGGTTGCAGATAATGGGGCTATTTATTCATAATGAATACATGAATTAATAAATCCTGTGGGGCAGCAGGCGAAAGAATTGTCTATTACAGGAATGTTCCTTGCTCTGACTATGTGCTGCTAAGACTCCTCACTGTTTCATGCTGGAGGCATTTCTCCTTCTCCTGGGAAGTCCCCCTTGGGTGGGTAGGTGAGCCGTCATCAGGAGCTGTAGCCTTTTTATGGGTCAAATACTCTACGCTGCTGTGTATGGAAGGGCAGCGCGCCATTTTAAGAAATGAGAAACACTGAAATTGGACATAACCGCAATGGTGACTCCCGCAGCCTCACCTGCTTTTCTTTCTTAAGGCAGCAGACACTGCTCTGTTCAGCGGCATAGCTGCCTGACTGACACCCATCCCCACTCTCCACCTGGTGGCTGTGGCAGTGCATTCATTTGAGGTATCTCGGTTTCCAAGGAGACAAATATTTGAGCCTCCGTGAACGCGAGCCACTAGTGATGTTCAGCGCGTCTCTGATCAGAGTGGTATAATAGGCAAAGTATCTTAAACCACGTAGGTTCATTTGTGTGGAGGTGATTAAAGCCCCTTCACGCCCGGCGTGGCTTGGACGGTGTTAGAACCGGCTATTTCTGGTAGGCTAAGGCTGATGCCAAAGCCAGGCAGAAACCAACATTCTAGTCAGGGCAAGGAAGTCACACGCCAAGATAACCCCTGCTCACCCTCTAGGTAGCTTGGCACGAGCAGTCTAGGCTAATCTCGGAGGCGATGTGTAAAGCATTTGCGCCAGCGCGCAACAGCAACAACATATTAGGTACACCACAAAAGAGACTCCACACAAGGTTATATTAAAATAACTTTTGTATTGTCAAAACATATCAGATAGAAATCACACATGTACATTGTGCCAACTGGCACGGCAATATTCACAAGGGATTATTTACAAGACAGGGCCACATGGGCCACTGTCAGAATCAACACTTTGCAGATACAGAAATACTTGTCAGAAATTAGAATAAAAGTATATAAACTTCACTGTAACACGAAGTAACAGTTATAGATCACATCCAGTAACTACTGGGAACAGGTAAGTACCACCTACGCAACCCTAAACCCTTAGGCGACTGTCACGCAGGGGACCAGGACCTCACTAGGACCAACTGTACTAAAAAGAGCAACCCCCTAAGTATCACTCAGCATTTAGGGGTCTAAGCAAGAACACATTACCCATGATGTATAAAACACATTCAGAGGAGTAGTAAAGAAAAACACATAATGCATAAACCTACACATTCAGTGGTGTTAAGAATAAAGCACATGATGCAATACAAATACATTCAGAGGTACCAGAATACTACAGTAGCGCAAAAGTCACATGATGTCTAAAACATTCAGAGGTGCAGGAATAACACATGATGCAAGAGAATACATTCAGAGGTGCGATAACCATACAATTGCGCAAAACCTCACATAAGTCACCACCTGTGGCAGTCCCTAGGCCACAGCTTTCCAAACTGTGTGGCGCGACACGTTACTGTGTCGCGCCCCATGCGTAGGTGTGTCACGCTTGTTAGGGCTGCCCGGGGGGTTAAGAATGAGCTGTTTATCTGCCCATTGACGTGCTGATGTTTCATTTCGCGCGTGTTTGGAGCTCACGCTGCGGTTGTAATTACTGTAATCTCGGGAACAATCATTTCACTTGGCCGAGAGGGTGGCGAGGCGCTGTCTGCTGCAACACTGGCGATCACCAGCCGAGGTTCACTGTGCCTCTGACACTGGTAAGTCACAAATTCGTAATCGACTGTCGATATTTTAAATGTTTGTTAGCGAAGGGGCGGAGTTGGGAGGGTTGGCTTCCAGCTGGGCATAGTGCCATGCAGATGAGGGTGCACTTTTACTCTGTGCACACTGGAAAAGGCTAGGTCCCAGAGAGAAATGCCTGTCAGACGCCACCTAGCGGTGAAGCTGAGTTTTGCTCCTTTCCCTACTGATGGCGTGTGCCCTTTGAAATGCCAGCAGAGGGTTCCAGGGACGCAAGTCCACAACATTGTAAGAAAGCGGTTCCCCTCGAAAGGAAGGCCAGGCTCAGTCGCAAATTCGAATCGGGGGACATAATGTGACTTATGCACGCTCTCCAGCGCGTGCTGTAGCTCAGAGATTGCCATTTATTGAACAGCATGTTTATACAATCCGTTGCATGGTCCTGATCTGTGCTGAGTGCGCTTGAAACAAACCGAGACTATGTGCCTGGTTGCTTCATTACTGTCGTGACTCCACTGTGAAAGTTAAGATGCATCTAATGCATTTGAGAATCTCACAAATGAAGGTTGTTTTCATCATGGCAACAAAGAAAGTCCTTAACTGTGTTTCTGCATCCTGTAGCGGAGTAAAATGTTGTCTGTGCTGGAAACGCAGAGCCTTTTAAGGGTCGGGATTTTCTCTGATAGCTGTTCTCCCTGTGATTTATAAGGGCAAAACGTTAATATTCTTGCTGCAAATATTGTTTCCCATGCAATGCATATTTTCAAAACTCTTTGCTTTTCTCACAAGGATCCTTTTGTTACAGGATCTTCTGCCACACATCACCTGGCGCCGAGGGGTGGGCTGCTTTAAATAACATAGGTTTGAAATCACCTGACAGGGGGGGCTGCATTTCTTGTGACTGAGAGTTTCCAGGCTATAATAAAAATGTAAAGATAACTCAGGATATTTGAATTAAATGAACTACAATTTACCAGAGAGTCTAGTAGTTCTTGCAACATTTAGCGACGAGCTTCTGGAGCCTACACCGGCCTCATTTTACCCATTACTGAACCTTCAAAGGATCCAGCTCATGGTGGGTGTGTTTACTGCTGATATCCTGCCGTTGGCGATCAAGGCTTTTTGGCTTAATCCTAAATGGGTGAGTGGCGGCGACTCATTGCTCTGTAGTTTTGTACAAGTATTTTAACCTTCCATTTCAGGGTTTCGAAGCAGTTCAAAGATATTTTAGAAGGCTTCTCAGTGACAAAAGGGTGTAATTTGTAATATTTAATTATTTACATGCACTTCATTGCTTCGTTTTACTCGCAGGACAATGTCACACATTTGGCAGTTGAGTGCTACTCACAAGTGCACTGAAACCATGGTAATGTCACACAATCTGCAAACTTGGCAGCTATGTGTGTGAGGCTCTCTCACACCCTTATACTTCTCTCAAATCCCCTGAAACTGAGGCCTGGCTGCAGTGACACACAGTCTCCAGGTATATAATATGTAAGATCACAAATGTGCCAATCTCCTGTTCATGCTCTGTTGCGAACCATGTGGGTTTTCTTCCGATCCATACAAAACCTACATACATTATCTGGGGGGGGAGTGGGGGGAGGTGTGTGTGTGTGTGTGGGGGGGATGTGTGGGGATGTGTGGGTGGGGTTGTGTGTGTGGGGTTGTGTGTGGGGGGTTGTTTGTGTCTGGGGTTGTGTGGGGGTTTTGTGTGGGTGTGTGTGGGGGGGTGGGGGTGGGGTTGTGTGTGTGGGGTTGGATATGTGGGGTTGGGTGTGTGAGGTTGTATGTGTGTGGGTTGTGGGTGGGGTTGTGGGTGGGGTTGTGGATGGGGTTGTGGGTGGGGTTGTGGGTGGGGTTGTAGGTGGAGTTGTGGGTGGGGTTGTGGGTGTGGTTGTGGGTGGTTCGGGCTAGCTCGCTTCGCTCGCTCGCGTTACCGTGTCCCTGAAAAACTTTTCACAAAAAGGTGTGTCACCAACATGAAAAGTTTGGAAAGCTGTGCCCTAGGCCAACTGGCCTTGTTGGGGCTAGAACGCCCTGAGTCTCAATGTCAGGGGCCTAAACGATGCAGGCGCCCACTACTTGCTGGACACCTGGGAACACTCACAAGGGCCTAAACGCTGCAGCTGGCACAAAGTGCTGCGCAGCTGTGACTGGCCGGGCACCTCTGTGCCATCTCTACCCCTCTCAGGGACCCACTCTCCATCTTGCGCCTAAACTGTGCAGCTGCCCACTAATTGCTGGGCAGCTGGAGAATCATCAAACTGCGCCAGGGCCCTCACTGGCCCTCAGGTGCAAACTGCGCCACGCTGGGGCTCCACAGGCTCTACGAACATCTAGGTCCACGTTGGAGCCACACAGGCTCTGGTATTACTCGTGCCCAACGTGGGAGCCACACAGGCTCTGGGCATCACATGCCCCACATGTAGCCACACAGGCTCTGCACCCACGGTGGGGCGACCCACTGCCATTCGGGGCCGCCCTTTCTCAGTGCCTTGAAGCGGCACCAACATACAGCCGTGCGGGCCCTCAGGAGCCCCTCGCGGGCTCTGCAACCACGGTGGGGCGACCCACTGCCATTCGGGGCCGCCCTTCACTCAGTGCCTCGGCCGGCACCACACGGAGCTCCCCCCCCCCGCAGCCCTTCACTCACCGGGGCTTCTGTGCAGCGAGGGGGGGCTTCGGCGGCATCTGTGGAGCTCCTGCTCCTCGCAGTCTCTCCTCGCTTTGCCCGGTCCCCCGTCTCGGGACCGGGACTCAGGGTGGAGCCAGCAGGGCTCCCGGCAGCAGTCCCTTCTCGTGGGGGTGAAGGCGGGGCTCTCCCGATCACATGGGAGCCTCGCTACTCCCGCGCCGGACTTCTCCCTCTCTGCAGGGCTCCCTCGGCACACGGGAGCCCTGCCAACCGGCTGCCTCTTCTCCTCGGGGCTCCCTCAGCCGTGAGGAGCCCCGCGAACGGCCGCCATCTCCCGCGCCTTCTCCTTTCTTCCCCGAACTGCGGGGGCGGGCACTTCCGGCCGGCCGCGCTGAGATTGGCCGGCCGGCCAACCGCTTCCGGGTCGCTGCGGGCAGCGCAGCGGCCCTTCTCCTCAGGCAGGCAGGCGGGGGCTGATTCCTTTTAAGGTCACAAATTAAACAGCGCTCTCAAGCGCTGGCGGGAACAAAGCGCTCCAAAGTGCTTAGAACACAGCTAGAGCGCTCCCAGGCGCCAAAGGGGATTTAAAGCGCTCCATGCGCTAAAAATAGCAAGTCAAGCGCTTCCAGCGCTAGAACCAGAATAAAGCGCTCTTTAGCGCTGGAGCACAATCCACAGCGCTCCTAGCGCTAGAACAGCAGGCAGAGCGCTCCCAGGTGCTCAGGGGGAAGCACAGCGCCTCCAGGTGCTAGAAACACCACTCCAGCGCTCTTCCTTCCCAGGGGGGCAAAACCAAGTCCCCCCATCAGCCCAGGCAGGGCAGAGGGTCCCCCAGGAGTCCAGGAATACAGGCATCCAGGGGCTGGGCAGCGCCCACCCCTGGTAGTTTCAAGTCAGCCTCAAGAGCAAGAACAAGAACAACTTGGAAGGGGACACAGCCCCTTCTTATACACAGAAAAGGCTTTGAAGTCTTTTGAAGTCTTTGTGTAAGCGAGCCCTAAGCCCTGGGTGTATCTGGTTTCCCTCTCCTGTCAGCCTCAGGTCAGAGGTGACAGTGGGCCATCAGGAGGGAGAGCCAGCATGGTGGGCCGACAGGCACAGCCTGGCACCACCAGCCGCTCTTTCCTCCCATCCCGGACAGCAGATGGGGGCCTTTCATCTACGGCTGACTCAGACCCCCTCCTCCGGGGCCCTGCAGACCCCGTCCTAGCAGGCCCAGGCACTCCTGGGCCAGGCTCATCAGCCAATCAGGTGCCAGCAGACTCACTACACAATTATGCCAACTTCTAAAAGTGGCGCTTCTAGACTAGACACAGCCATGCCGCATATACCATTCTGCAGCATTCATTCTCACGAGTTCACACATATCAAACTCGACCCTGCACTCCCCACGCATCAGGAATCTACCATGGGCATACATATTCCCCATTCATTCCTATGGGAGGGCAGGTCACTCACCACACACACACAGAGAGCACACACACTTTACACTGTACCACAGTGAAAAAGTGCGCAGAGGCCTGAAATCACCAACCCAGGTTCCAAAAACAGGCTAGGAAAAAGCAAAATGTCACGGGGTGAACCTGCCCAAAGGACCGGGTCCAACAGACGGCAATGTGGACGGTCGTCTGAGTCCGTCGGCTCCGCATCCCTGAGGGAAAACTAACCCGCCAAACTAACCAGATCCTGCACTGCAACACAGAATAAGGCAGGGGAAGATCTAGGCAACAGGTGAACCGAAGGAAAAGAGGGGGAAGCAGCCACAACACCAAGAAACCAGCCCCTACACTCAGCATGGGCAGCAACAGCAGGAAGAGCAAAATGGCGCCCTGAGGTCATTGGAAGCCAGCGAGAGGGGAAGCAACGGAGGCTGAGAAGAGGTCACGGTGCCACTACTGCCGGACAATCGGAAGCGGAGACATACCTCAACGGACCGAACCCAGGCCACACCAGCATCCGTGAAAGAAAGAAGCGGCACGGCAGACTCCCCCGGCGGTCGGCACAAGCATAGCACGCGAGGCAAGTCCATCGCAGAAGCCGGCTCGGCGATCCATTGACCCAGCGACTCATCGAGCCAACCGAAGGGAGAAACCTACCCTCTGGGCAAGGTCGGGAAACCGGAAGGAGCGGTGGAGTGGGCACCATTACCAGAAGTCTTCACCAACTCCTGGTGACGAGGAAGACCGGAAGCAGTGAAGCGGAAGCGGAAGGGCGGCCAGCACCGGAAGCTCCCGCACGAGCAAGAAGGCTGCGGGAATAAACACCGGAGGCGTGCGGAGGCTTGCGAGTAGGCCCCCTCCCAAGCGGAATGCAGCGGTGAGAGAGCGCAATCGCAGCGGGTCGGAGGAGGCGGGATCACTCCCGGGCCAGCGAGAGAGGGCACAAAGCAGAGAGACGCGAGAGAGCCGGCAACCAAAGTCCGTGAGGAACGGGGCAGGCACCTAAGGTAGTCCGGGCAGCAGCGCAAAGGTACGCACACAGCCCCGAGTAGCGGCCGGCCAGGCGACGCGAACCTGCACCTCCAGCAACAAGTGGTACGCAAGGCCATAAAACCCCACGACCGCCAGTAAGGCAGCAAGCTAAAGGGCGGCAGGAGTCACAGACGCTGATACACAAGGTGCGAGCACTCAAGAACAGCTAGCGCCAAGACCTATCACAACAACCTCAACATCTCCTCAACGCAAGACACGAAGGAATCAAGAAGCAGCGGCCTATACAGCTGCGAACGAGACAAAGCACACGCTGGCAGGGCCTAAAGCAAAGACCAGAACAAGGCACATCAGAGAGCCAAGCAGATATACATTGCAAGGCATTCACACACCAGCGCCAAAGGCAACAAACGTACCAAAGGCGGTCCAAGCAGGAGGGCGGCTAGACAACATTCTATCAAGAAGGGGCATCGGAACAATGCCAGGCACCGAGGGGAAGATGGTGGGCGAGCAAAAAAAGCCCAAAATAGACAATCAAGGATCCCCATCGAAAACAAGGGGCGACACAGTCACTCTAGAGACCATTTTAAGGAGAGTAAACGAAGGCAATGAGGTGGGGAGAGAGACGGAGCTCAAGGTGGAGAACATGCAACTTGAGATGGCGGCTATAAGAGCGGACCTTCACAAAACAAACACAAGAATGGAAGCAGCAGATGGCCGAATAAGCTCAGTGGAAGATGAAACAAGTAAGAACACCAAGGCCATAGCAGAACTGCGAACAGCCACAAAAGCCATACAAAAGCAGCTAGCGGAGAAGGACGACAGGGCAAGAAGAGGCAACGTAAGGATCCTGGGCGTACCGGAAGGGGCAGAAGACAAGGCAGGTTCGTGTGCAGCCATGCTAGAGGAGATGATCCCCCAACTCACAGGCATCGCTTTCGAGAGCGGTTTCGAGGTGCAAAAGGCCTACAGAGTACCATCAGGAAAACCAACTTCTGGCAAGGGGCCGAGAGCAATAATATGCAACCCACTGAGACTAAGCCAAACAGAAGCCATCTTTGCCTTTGCCAGGAAAAACCAGAATCTGACGTGGGCTGGAAGCAAGATAGTGCTGACCCAGGACTACTCGAAGCCAACGGTAGAGTTAAGAAAAGGATTCTTGGCCCTCAGAGAAACCCTGCGTAAAAGAGGCGCCACCTTCAGCTTCGTCAGTCCTACCAGGTTCAAGGTAACAGACAAATGGAAAACAATGTTTTTTGAATGCCCAGGAGATCTAAGGCGCTACCTGCAAGGACCGCCGGTGGAAGAGATGGAGGAAAACAAAAGCCCCGGAGCAGCGAAAAGAAGTGCCTCACCAGACGTGAGCGAACAATCTGAGTAAGACGCACTACGAACTCCAGCTAACGAAACACAAGACATCATATCTACCTCACTACACAGAGACAAGCAACCAAGCAAGGCTCACCAGCAGACAGACAGAGATCGAGCCTTTTTTTCTCCAACCTCAAGGCAACACCAAAGAAAGGGAACAAACTCTACCTCAGGGATAATGCGGGCAGAGGAACTTTGTCGTCGCACACCCACTCAGCAAGTAAGGGAAGGAGGGGGGTGGGAAGGGGGGAGGAGGGAAGGGGGCTGGGGGAGCGGGGGGGCGGGGATTATATACATGGGCTTACTTACTATCATCTTCTCTTCCACCACTATTTCTCTCTCTATACACTCATATCTAGAAGGAGCAAGCGCAGGCGTAGAGACATGGATCCACACACATCCCTGAGACCAGAAGCACACAGAGAAGGGCCACTTGTGCCGCGAAATACAAAGCAGCATAAATGACAGACAGCAGCCAGAGCAGCATCGCGGCTGACATCAAGATAGTGTCCCTAAACGTCAAGGGTCTCAACAGCCCGGTGAAAAGGCGGAAGGTGCTCGAGCACCTTAAGAAACTTAAAAGTGACATATATGTGCTCCAAGAAACGAGACTAGAAGAAGCAGACATTAGACGCTTAAGTGCCAACTGGATAGGTGAGGTGGTGGGGTCACCAGCTCCGAATAAGAAAAACGGGGTAGTAACAATAATCAGCAAAAGCTCCAACCTAGCAGTGGTAGACTCTCAAGCTGACACCCAAGGAAGAACACTTGTGACCACTCTTAGAAGAGCGGGAGAGACATATCACGTGGCAAACATATATGGTCCCAACAGTGAGGACAAACCATTCTGGGAGGGGGTAGGAGCACAACTACACACCCTGCCGCTGGACGACCTGCTGATCGTTGCAGGAGATATGAACCAAGTTCTAGACCCAGCGATTGACAAGCACCCTAGTAGACCACGCCAATCAACAAACAACCCCAACATCCTGAAGAATCTATGCTCCAAACTGAGACTGAGAGACCCATGGCGCCTAAGCAACCCAGATGCCAGGGAATACACATTCTACTCCAACCCACACAACTCATACAGCCGAATAGATTATATACTAATGTCAGGAACACACACACGCCTCATAGACCACACGGAGATAGGACCTAGATCAGTATCAGATCACGCGCACATAAGCCTAACACTATCAGGCAAGCACAACGAAAAGCCAACCCGCAGATGGCGGTTCGATGACAGCCTACTCCAACACACCTCTGCGAAAGCAGAGATAGAGGGGGCGATTAAAGAATACTTGCTAATGAATGATACACCAGAGACAAGCAGGGAAGTGCTATGGGACGCCCTAAAAGCCACTATCCGGGGAACAGTCATGACAGTTAAGGGCAGGATGAACAAAGAAAGGAACAAGAGAATTGCAGATCTAGAGAAAGAGATTAAAAAGCTGGAGAACAGCCACATAGCCAGAATGGAAGATAACAACACACTCACAAATCTGACCAAACGGAAGTACGAACTTAATAGAATACTGAGTGAGAGGGCAGGGACCTGGATTAATAAATACAAATCGATTAACCTCTGCACTGCAAACAAAGCGGGCAAAAACCTAGCATCCTATCTAAGGGGGAAACAAAAACAGCACACGATAGGGGCCATCAAAGACAAACACAGCAAGTCCCAGACTGCCAACAAGGATATCCTAGAGGTTTTCAGAGACTTCTATGAGGGCCTGTACACCAAGGATGATACGCTAAAGGAGGACGGGGGCGAAGAGCTGCTAGAAAGCATCACCACACCCACACTATCAGACCGAGAACGTGACATCCTAGAGCTGACCATAACGGAAGATGAGATAGGAAAAGCCACGGCAAGCCTCACAGACAATAAGGCACCGGGGCCAGATGGCTTTACAGCTGGCTTCTACAAGCAGTACCTTCACACTCTCAAACCCACAATGAAACAGGTATTCGAGGAATGTGTCCTCACGGGACGCATGACACCCTCAATGGCTGAGGCAAACATAATTGTCATACCAAAGGAAGGGAAGGATACAACCGAGGCGAAGAATTTTAGGCCGATCTCCCTAATAAATGTAGACTGTAAGATATACGCGAAAATACTTGCTAATAGACTCAACGCATACCTACCCAAGCTTATACACAACTCCCAGGTAGGCTACCTCAAAAACCGTATGTCCCACGACAACACGAGACTGCTATGCCATATAATTAACCACTCCTCCCGAAGCAGCAATGCAGCAGTCATGATAGCCCTGGACGCTGAGAAAGCCTTCGACAGGGTCTCATGGCCATTTTTAGATCAATGCATGGGGAAATTCGGGCTAGGGCCTAACTACAGGAGGATGGTGATGGCTCTATACAATAGCCCAAAAGCGCGGGTGGTAGTCAACGGAGGCACATCGAACATACTCAACCTGGGCAGGGGAACGAGACAAGGCTGCCCACTCTCACCAGCCCTTTTCCTATTAGCCAGAACTGCTCCTGACGATGATCAGAACGAACGAAGACATAGTGGGGATACCAATAGGGGGGGAAACCTTCAAGCTAGCGGCATACGCGGATGACGTACTGATAATCACAGAAGACCCAGAAAGATCCATTAAAGCACTGATGGACACCATCGAAAAATACGCCCAGGTCTCGGGGTACAAACTTAACAAAGATAAATCAGAGTGTAAACCCTTAAACATCCACACAACAAGAATGGTACTAGGGACGTCAGGCCTATCATGGCAGCAGAAGCCCATAAAGCATTTAGGCATCCTCTTTGAGAGGGACCTAAGAACGACACTAGACCACAATGAACAAGCAACAATCCAGAAGATTAAGGATAAAGTAGATGGGTGGTCCCCCAAATTCACAACATGGTGGGGAAGGGTAGAAGCCATAAAAATGATGCTCACACCGATGGTCAACTATATGCTAACCATGCTCCCACTGACCAACACAGAAGACTTCCACAAGAGAGTAGACAAGATAGTAAACAACTTCTTGTGGAGAGGGAAGAAGCCCAGAATAAGCCTACACAAGCTAAGACTCTCAAAAGATCAGGGCGGTCTGAACATAACAAATTTCAAACGATTCCAGGTAGCGTGTATAGCCAGACAGGGGCTACACTGGCTGGACCCAAGACAGGAATACACCCCAGCTTGGCTAACACTCGAGCGAGGGCTACTAAAAGGTATGAACCCCATCACCCTCCTCACCGCCACCCGACACCCAGCAGTCAAGGACAACCCCGTCCTGAGGAACACGAAAACAGCTCTCCTGAAGGTAGACAAACTACTGACAACAAGTATCAAGGGAGGTCAATTTGAATCCATCTGGCACAACCCCACTTTAAGATACAGGGATAAGGTTCTAGACTAGCACGAATGGTACGGACATGGTATCTCCATTGCCCAAGACCTTCAGAAACAGGGCGCGAACATAACCTTTGACACCCTAAAGGAAGCACACAACCTACAAAGCATAGAACTCTACAACTTCCTGAAAATCAAAGTAGCAATAAGGAAGGCAAACCTCAACAGCCGGACACCATCGCTCATACAACTCGCAGCCAGTCTCAACACACTAGGACACCAAGTAGCACACCTATACAAAGCCCTCCGCCCCAAAAATACCAAACTCAACGATAAGGTCACAAATTTCTGGGGAGCTTTAGCAGGGAAGGAACTAAGTGAGGACGAGAAAGCAGAGCTATGGAGATCTACCTCTAGGAAAAAGATAACGGCAACGCTAAACCAGACCAAATTTTGGCTAGTGCACAAGGCATACTGGACACCGGCCCGCCTGGCCTCCTTGGGAATCCGAGAGAGTGATGCGTGCTGGAATTGTGACAAAGGGAGGGGAGACTTAGAACACCTTCTGCTCAGTTGCCCTAAGATTAGGGATTTCTGGGAAAGAATTGGAACACTCATCAATGAGATCACAGGAGTAGCCATACAAATAGACTTCTCAAGTCTAGTCCTAGGCTTTGCATCCCCTTCCATCACAACGACAGAGGATCGTGACCTCATTGACCTATTGTTGACGACCGCAGTCAAAATAGTCCTAAGTAATTGGAAGGACACGTCGAAAGCTGCGCCCCAGGCATGGCTCAACTGGGTCACGTTCCTAAGGGGGGCATATAACATCACAGCGAAACACTCGCCGAAAACTCACAGGCAGTCAAACATGTGGGGACCCCTAGACCTCTACCTATCATCACATAAACCCCCATAGGCGCAGAACCTAGACAACCAAAAGGGGCACACTCTGCGGATCCACGCGCTGACAAAAGGGAACCAGTTTGCAAGGCTCTTCACCTCTTTCATTTCCGACTTCTATCCTTCTCTGTCCCCTCTATGGTCCGGGGCGTGGGACAGGAAACCAACCTAGCATCGAGAAGGGGGGCAGCAAGACACATCGACAAGCAGGACTTGGAAATCTGACATCCGAACTATTCGAACTCGACCTATCGAACTATCGAACTACCGCAAAGACACGTAAGACCAGCGGCCAAACACCTCCCCCCCCACCCCCGGCGCCTTTTTCCTTTTTTCTTTCCTTTTCCTTTTTCTCTTCCTTCTTCCTCCACTCATGTATATTCCATGCTCCATGTAAATATATATTTTTTTATACACAATAAAAAAATACAGAAATAAAAAAAAAAAAAAACCTTCACGCCCCGTGTGTGAAACACTTAAACACGAGTGTCTTCTATAATTTAATTATAAAACAAACGGAAAGCGCCTGTTAGAGGAGGCTGTTTGGAGGATGGGTGTTTTTTGCGGTATCAATTATCAGTCTTGACTGATTTGAGATTATTTGCACAGCTTTTGCTCCATTGTTTGCTCCCCTTTCAGAGGCTAAGCCTCTTCCATTCTCTGGCTGATCGCTGATTGGCCATAGGGTGTCGTCATCACTGGTGAAGCCCATTCATCTGTGTACTCGGGCGTTGTACTTTGCATGTTATTAGCAGCCGGGGAAATTTCTCCATTTCCCCCCTTGTTCACTTGTTTTTATTTTCAGCGCACCATGCACTCTTTCACTTTAAGAATAGCTGCTGCCCTACAGAGCACTGGCTGGACGTGAATGCTGTGTGGGGCAACAGCTATTCTTAAATTGAAACCGTGCATGGGGCGCTGATAAAACAAACAAGGGGCTGCCATTGCAGATGCCGGCGTCCTGTGAGTGCTGTGAGGGACGACATAGCGGGGGTATATAATGGGTGAGAGGGGCGGCTCAGGTCTATTCGGAAACTCTGAGCCCAAACATGCGGGCAGCAACTCCTAACATGAGCACCCGTGTTTCATCCAAACACACATGGTAAAAAAGAGTGCTCTGCAAGCATCAAATGTCCTAAAGCAAAATGACCCATGTAAGAGGGCCAGTCGTCATGGGCGTGAAGAAACACATCCAAAGGAGGGACAAATCACAAAATTGACCACACAAAAGCAAAGCAGTTGGAAAGGCACAGCAAGGAACCAATCAAAAGTGGTGGGCATGGCCAAACTACTCATACTGGATACTACAAGCCTCACAGAACAGCGCATGTGCGCAGACTCTAGGCTCGGCCTAATTAACCATGCCTTTTACAACAAGCATTGGAAATGCAATAGGTCTCAGATTTATTTGAGTTACAGCTAATGGCATTGTAAATGGCAATGTCTATTAGCCATGTGTTATGGAGTGTATGCATGTGGTGTGTATGGTAATTATGTGGATTGGATTGGAATTGTTAGTTGTGGAATTGTGTGGTGTGAAATTATGTGGTGTGGAGTGTATTTGTGTAGTGAAATGATGTGGCATGGTAGAATGTTGTGGGTAGTAATTATGTGGTATTGAGTGTACTGGAATTGTGTGGAGTGGGATTGTGTGTTATTGAGTGTAATTATGTGTAATTGTATTTTGTGTTGTGGAATGGTATGTGGTGGAGTTTAATTATGTGGTTAATGGGAACAAAATTAAACAGAACCTTATAACCAATCAGAGTGTACTAGCATGAATAACGTCCCAACTGACAGTGAACAGTCCTCTTTTCGCTGGCGAGCAGCTCAGATAAAATCAAAAAATAGTGGAACAATCGATAAAATAATAGTAAGGGCTAAAGTCCGGGAACAAATCTCTTGACCAACATCCAGCCAAGACAGCCGAACCGCAGGAATCACCGAGGAAGAATCCAAACAGGAAGAAGTTAGGTGGAGAACGTTCTTGCAGATTATCAGTCCCATCACGAAGATGCGGGAGGCAATGCTGCACTGTAGGGAGGGAGAAACAGAGATTAGAAGTGTTGCAGTGGGATAATACTCGCCTCTGTGTCTTTAATGAAATTAAGACTTTCTGTCATAATCTATTGGGAAAATCTACATTTTATGGCAAGACCGGAGGCTCCTATTATGCTTGTGTAAAGTATATCAACCACTAAAGAAGCAGCGGTAACAACAGCTTTGCAATAAAACATTCGGAAAACATTGTCATCAGACCAATCTGCCGATTTCAGAATGTCCTCCAAATAAGAGCCCGCCCAAAATGCTCGCAAAGGCCATGGCATCCCTAGTGAAATGGGCTCAGAAAACGGAGTAGTCAATGCCCGCAAGTGACATGACCCAACGAACCCAACGGGCCAGAGTTGCAGAAGAAACGGGAAGATGGGGTTTGCGAAAGGAAATGAGAATCTGGGAATGAGAGGACGTTCTGAGATCAGAAGTTCTTTGTTTGTACACTTTGAGACATTGACCTACACATAATTTAGGATGGGAAGGAAAATAAGGATAAAAAACAGAGCTTAAATTTGTCTTATTCCGTCTGTTGATCGGAAACAAAACACCTGTAGGAGAAAACTGACAAGAGGAAATATCCAATGCTTTAACATCTGAAACACGTTTGGTAGAAACAAGACACAGTAATATGGTAAGTTTGGCAGACAACATTTTGAGAGAAAGAACAGAATTGTCTGGCCATTCAGAAAATAACTTGAGAACCACGTTAGCATCCCATAAATTAGAATACCTAGCCAACGGAGGTTTGGAAAACTAAACTCCTCGTAAAAGGCGGCAGATCAAAGGGTGAACGCCCACAGGCTTTCCGTCAACTGTTGAATGATTGAGGGAAATAGCAGATCTATACAAATTGACCGTTCTGTAGGACTTATCTGCGCTGGCCTCAGAAGCCAAGACATTGACCACAAAACTCAGAGGGGCTGAAAAGGGATCAATATGCCTTTCCAGACACCAGCTTGCCCATAAAGACCAAGCAGACTTGTAAGCTTTTGAGGTCCCATGGGCCCAGGCTTTGCTGATAAAGAGAGAAGCCTCTTGCGAAATGAGGAAGTCAGAAGGGAGAGGCTGGAGACCTTCCATGCTGAAAGAACCACAGAATTGTCCACGGTGAGACTGTGTGGAAGTACTAAGGGGTTCAGAAGCAAGTCCTTGCGGGCAGGGATGAGAACCAGGAAGTCCACTACTATCTCCAGAAGACAAGGAAACCAAATCAGAGATTGCCAGAATGGGACCACTATGACCAAGGATGTCGACTGGTGACGCACTTGGGAAAGTACTCTGTTGATCATGAGGAAAGGCATAGTTGAGGTGAAGGGACCAATCCTGGAGGAAAGCATCCATAGCTAGGGCCGAAGGATCCGGGCACCAGCTGAAGAAGAGAGGTAATTGGGTGTTGAGGCGAGAAGCAAAAAGATCAATATAAAAAGGGCCCCATTTTTTAGATAGAGTTCGGAAGACGGATGTAAGAAGCTTCCAATTGCTGGAGTCCCGAAGATAGCGAGAGTACCAATCTGCCACAAAATTGAGATCTCCCAGAAGAAACTTCGCTGTCAGCGATAGTTTGTTTGACAGACAATACTCCCAAAGGCTCTTTGCTAACTCTGTGAGGGGCTTGGGTTTGGTGCCACCTAGATGGCTGATGTAGCGAACCGCAGAAACATTGTCCATACGAAGGAGAATGGAACACCAAACTCTGGGGCATATCAACAACAACACGCAATAAGTATCGCTAAACGCGTTTAGCAAGTTTGTCATTATCGCCGTCTATCCCCGGATCACATCGCCGTGTTAGCGGAGTATTTGCAAAGCTTTGCTAACAGGCGATGTGAAATCCGGTGATAGATGGTGAGAATGAGCATTAGCGTGCGAAATCCCACGATAAGGGAACTGCGCTAATGAAAATGTAGATAATAGGGAGATGTGGACTTATCCTTGTGATCCACCTCCCATTATACAGATAGCTAAGTTGGAAAAAAAAGTAGATGTTAGATAACAAATAACAATGAGGAGGGTCAAAAGGGGAATATTTAATGACCATACAATACTATCATCCCCAATACCATGTATATACCAAAGATATCAGTAGGTCAGTAGAACGCGCTTAAACTGTCTATAACAATGTGTTTCATTTAGGGAACAGTCACAAAGTCCATTTTGTAATGATACGTGGTGACCATCAAATAATTCCCATCAGATACCCATCCTGTGCCGCCCTACATCATTTGGGATCCTTCAGCCGAAGGAAGTGATGTTCAACCACTTGGGGATTAGGTGAACTGTAGCCTAATCAAATGGAAAAAATCACTAATATGGTAGATTGATTTGTGTGGCGTAAGGAGGGTAAAATGACTAGCAGTGCAAAAAATATATGATAAAGTAATAGTGTATATAAAGTGAGTGATTTAAGATTGGGTTGTGGAAGTGGAAGAATATATTTTAATTGTATCCTATCCACACCCAACAGTAAAAACAGTGCAAAGTAGTGCTATACAAATAACTACTCAGATGAAATAAAGGTCAACATGTTTCTGCGGTCAAATGGAGTCTCGAGATCTCCTCCTGCTTCATCAGGACCTCATTTAAATGCTACTGCGTAAATGTGAACAACTAAATAAGTGAAATTGGTATCACCTGAAATTCGCCCAATTTGTGGGGAATGTGCGCCCCACCTCACCTGGCTACAGCGCAGGTAGAAACGGAGCACCGCTCTGTCCGTCGGTACTCCGGACGTCCGTCTAGGCTGTCATGGAGGGAGATAACAGCAATAACCATGGTCAGTTTGGCTTTTATTATCGCTTCGCTTGTCCTGGACCGCCTTGCAAATACTGAGATGTCTGGTTAGCAAGTTTTTCCTGTTGTTTTCTGGGAAGTAATGCCTACTTCGCATCTCATTAGCGATGCGGGCCGAGGCGTTAATGTAACGGCTGCTAACATGCGCTAATGCATGTTAGCAGTGCTTTGATGATATTGAGTTAGAATAATCGCCGCTTTTCCGGCGCTATGTGCCGGAAAAGCGGCGTAATGTCTCTTGTTGATATGCCCCCCTGTTTTTTGTGAGGCTTTGGATCGCAAAGGAGACTGCAAGCATCTCTAAACAATTGATGTGCAATTTTGATTCCTCGCGAGACCCTGTACCGCCAGTCGATATTGGTTCACAACGGGCGCCCCAACCCGACAGGCTTGCATCTGATTCTAATACAAGATCTGGGGCAGAAGCAAAGACAGTTCGCACATTCCAAGCATCTAAATGGTCGATCCACCATTGAAGCTCGATGAGAGACTCTTGATCTAAAGCAATATGGTCGGCGTAGGCTAATCCTTGATGCAGATGTCTGATTTTCAGACGTTGAAGGGCACGATAATGGAGGGGACTTGGAAAAATGGCTTGAATGGAATATGTTGTTTGTCTGTGTTCTTGAACAAAATGTCACTCCTACTGCCTCTTTTGCAGGGTAACAAATTAACGAAAGAGAGAGTGAGAACAGTTTCTTGAAGTCCCGGTTTTCAGCAAGTGAGAAGTTGTGAGACAGAAAGAGAGGGAAAAAGAAGAAGAAAGAGAGGGAGGAGGCAGCTGCAAGCGGCAGAGCAGAGTGGGCACTATCCTTGTCTTCTCTGGGCAAGAAGGAAGAGGCAGAGTCCTTTCCCTTCTCTACCTGCCCTGCAGCTTCCTGAACGGCCACAAATGCAGAGCCTTTATCTGCAGGCCGTGGCTATTTCTGCCGTCCTGGGATGCATTTTTTAAATAAAAAAGTAGGAGAATGGCTTCTATCAAATGGAAGAAGTAGGGGCACGTGCCCTGCCGATCCCGCCTACTTCGACCAGTGTTTTAATACAGCCTTCTGGCCTGGGCACAGGTCCCCTGAAATTGATAACCAGTCAATCAGTGTAGTGAGACTAGGGAGATTGAATTCAGACCTTCAGGTGTCAGTCCACCTTCTGCATGAGTAGAAGTCGCATAGATCCAGCCTGGAAACCAGTCTGGTATCTCCCAGTGAGGACTCGTCTTCCAGCTGCAGCTGTTGATGGAGGTTAAACTGCTGAATAATGTGGGTTTGAAGCATTTGAAGAGAGGACTGTGTTCATCTGCCTGTCTCCGGAATCATTCCAATCACATTTAAAGTCCTTAATGTGTATTTATGGGTGGATATGAAATGAAATACCAAGCGTTGGTGGTATAGTGGTGAGCATAGCTGCCTTCTAAGCAGTTGACCCGGGTTCGATTCCCGGCCAACGCAGCGCACATTTTTGTTCAAGATTTTGCTGTAATGAATGCATCTAGTGTTTTGAATTTAAACTTTAGGTCTTAAATATGAACACTGGTTTTTTCATTCAGATTGCTCTTTGATGTTGTAGCTACAATTGTTTTCACTGAGATGCTTTGCTAAACTTACAGACCGGTGTACTGAAGATGCGAGGGGCCAGCTATGAGAGAAAGGTGTCGGTGGTGGGCAGTGGGTTTACTTTGGCTCACATGAAGCCGGCGCGGGCACCCAGAGGTGATTGTCTAATCTGTTTGTTCTCTTTTGGTGAGGCATCTTTTTAAATCCGTTCACGACCGGGGCTGGCTCTGGTGATGCGCAGTTCACGTGTTAGTGGAACGGGAGACTCTAAACAGCCCAAGTAGCGTCACGTGTATGTAATGTTTCATCATGTAGAGCCCAATGTTCCTAAAACATGGAATACTTAAATGCGAAATGTTTGTATTGACTCAGAGGGTACATAAACAGAAATCGTAAGGACTGCTGAAGTGAGACAGTGTTATTGAAGATATTTCGTGTTGTTGCGTCGGGATGGGGCGACCTACAACCGGTACTGGGCAGAGGCGTGTTCTCAAAGTCGTGCAGATCCTGAGGGCAGAGCCTGGAAAGGTTTGCGCTGAGGGGGAATACTCGCACAGCTGCAAAATGGTCCCAGTGAGACACCTTCAACCGGCCCTTTGATTTATGCCACGCAAATAAATGGCATTTAGGCAACTGTACTTTTCCGTTTAAAAATGTTGCATGTGCTAAAAATGTTAAATTGTAAAATGCAGATGGGTAAAGAAACCTAAGGCTGACTGAAGGTGTCACACTGATAACCAGCCACTTGACTGATGAGCAACTCACCATTTCCCATCTGACAACTCCTGCTTGAAAATAGTTCATAAAAATATCCCATTAAAAATAAAACTACATAAAATACGGTGCACACTATCAGATTGTTGTTTGCATCTGTATGAACTGTAGGCAATGTGATATAGTACGCATTGGTGGTTCAGTGGTAGAATTCTCGCTTGCCACGCGGGAGGCCCGGGTTCGATTCCCGGCCAATGCATCGAAAACTTTTGGGGGAGTAATTATATAACTCTTAGTTATTTTTAAGGATTGTAAATACATTTAAACACGTTTGTGCAAACAGAGCGTTCCATTCATTCGTTCCTTATGTGTGACCTAGAACAGCTCATTACATCATTAATTTGAAGCAGCAGCAGGGTCTTCTACCAGCGCCCCCTGGTGTTTCATGTGGAAATGTTCAACTTATCATGCCACGTCTGTAGCTCAGTGTGAGCAAACATATGTCGCGCAAGAAATCATTGTCCACACCTTCTTTTAGGAGCAAGAAAGGCCACTTTATTTTAGGACAGGTGCATCATAAAATTCATGAACACATTCATTATTTATTTATTTACATAATTCAACTCTACAGTGAGCCTACTAAACCTAAATCCCAAAACCCCGAACAAACTCCTGCCTACTACCCCTAGCCTACCCAACGCTACCCTTCAGGATGGCCAACCCGCTCCAGGCTGCCCACCCCCACTACCAAAAACCCGCCTCCAAAAGAACAAAGGCACCCATCCTAACAGTGGCAAGCCTAAAGAAACGAAACAGCGCCTAGAGCACCGCAAAATAAAAGGAAAAACCCATAAATAAATAAAAAAGAGGGAGGGTGGGTGGGGCAAAACAAACCTCCCTTCTCGCCTCCCGCCACGCAGTTCCTAACCGCCAGCCTGACTCCCCTTTATCCCCTCCGCTAATCAACCCCACCTGGTTCATGATCCTCGCGCGAACCTACCCAGGAAGAGACCGGCTCGCGCCTGGCTCTCCCTGGGTCCCCCCTCGCGCAAGAAATCATTGTCCACACCTTCTTTTAGGAGCAAGAAAGGCCACTTTATTTTAGGACAGGTGCATCATAAAATTCATGAACACATTCATTATTTATTTATTTACATAATTCAACTCTACAGTGAGCCTACTAAACCTAAATCCCAAAACCCCGAACAAACTCCTGCCTACTACCCCTAGCCTACCCAACGCTACCCTTCAGGATGGCCAACCCGCTCCAGGCTGCCCACCCCCACTACCAAAAACCCGCCACCCAGGAAAACCTTTAGCGTTTTCCTGCCCCACCTAAAAGAAAGGAAGGAGCACACCACAACTGTACCTGAAGAACCTTGCTAATCAAATCCCTGAGTTCAAGAAGGTAAAAAGAAATACCCAAAGCTGAGAGATGCACACCGTCCTCACAAAATAAATGATGTTCAGAGACTTTTAAATGATAATGATCCAAACTGTAGATACCCCAGTGTTGACAAAAAGGTCGCATCGTCCTGTTCACTTTCCTTCTAGCCTTTTCCAGGGCGGAATGGTTCCTCGCCCCACGCCATTGCAAACGAGGCACAAACTCAGTCCATATGATCATGGTGCTCACCCATGTGGTTCTGATGATTTCCAGGTCCTGCTTCATTAGTTTCAACAAAGTCAACCCAGAGAGAGAAACCAAGTCATTCTCTCCCAAATGCAGCACCAGGAGATCCGGAGGGCCCCCCAAACACTGTGAAACCAAAGCAGCCAAGGCGGGGAAAAGCCCACCCCAGCGCATTCCCCCTGTTCCATGCCAGGAGACTTCGTGTGTCATACTGTTCAGACCAAGTGATCTCCCACATAGCTGACTGGCAGCGGCTAAAGCTGCTCGTTTAACAAAAGAGTGCCCCAGTATCCACACCCTCCGTTTGCATCCGGCGACTGATGGCCAAGGACCTAGGAGAAAAAGAAATGTTAGACAAGCCAAAATGCACTATTTCCTCACATACTTTTCACAGCACTTGGAACGCCAACGACCAATGCGTCGGATCTGGGACCAGTCCCACCCCAACCGAGCGGCCTCCGTCGCCGCACCAATTCTGAAGGAATGGGTACCAAACTGAACAGGGTCCTTCCCCAAGCGCAACAAAACCTTGCGTAATACAGCCAACAATTGAGATGCAACTATGGGACTACCATCCGCATGACAAAATATGGACCCCTGGAGAAAATGCGGAGAGGACACAAACACTTCCCATTCCCCAACCGGGCAACATGCAGAGACACCACTCCTACCAAGGAACACCCACTTACCCCTCCCCATCTGGTCGGTTTTGGATGCCCGCAGCCAAAGTCGCACTCTGTCACTTTCCAACACCACCTCACTGCTGGTCATACCTACCCTGCCCCGCAACCCCAGCAACTCTGATGCCCGAAATGCCCCAAAGAACAACCAAACAAAACACAAACGAAATTTGGCACACTCAAAAGCATCATGACAACACACCTCCAATTCCGGCAACAGCAACTGGAGCAACTCAAACGTCACCGGCTGCCGGAGCTGCTGACCACCAGCCCGGAGCCTGGCCAAACCTTTCAACAATTTACGAACCAACACCCCCCCAACCGGATCCCTCCCCCACCAAAGCTGCCCATAAAAAGAAACCCCAGCCAATTTGCCAGAAATGGTATTGGGCGATAGGCCTTTGTCCGCCAAATGTAAAACAAACTGCAAGATGCATTGTTCATCAGACCAACCAGCCCTGAACGGCCCCATCGAAACCTTACCAAACTGCAGAAACTCAGACCAGGCTTTCACATAACTCCGCCTGGTGGATTCAGCCACTGAATTTTCTACCAAGTGGTGAACCCTCAATCCCCCAGGTCCCATACCTACTGTGGGATCGCTGTTGGTTCCAGGTCCGCCCCAGGAGCTAACTTGCGGAACTCGGACCACTGAAAGCGAGACAAAGAGTCAGCGATGCAATTAGAAGTACCAGGAACATGCCGTGCTTTAAAGACAATATTTAATTGCAGACACCGCAGCATGAATGCGCGCAGGAGCCGCAAAACCCGCAAATCGCGAGCCTTTTGGTGATTGACAAGGTGTACTACTGCCAAATTGTCCACGTGAAACAAGACTGAGCGATTCTGAAACTCATCCCCCCATAGGTGCAAAGCAACCAGCAGCGGGAAGAGCTCCAGAAACGCAATGCTGCGACCCTGATCCTTCCAGTGCGCCGGCCAGCCGGCCGCGCACCATCGACCCTCCCAAAATATTCCGAATCCGTGAGCCCCTGACGCATCAGTGAACAACTGTACTTGCCACACCATGTCCTCATCCGCAAAAAACAAGGACACGCCATTAAACTCCTGTAGAAAACGAAGCCAGACAGTCAAATCGGCACGCACAGCGGTGGTAATGCGCACCCTATGATGGGGAAGGCTTGCTCCGGACATGGACAGACCCAGACGTCTGCAGAACGTCCTGCCCGCCCGAACAACCCGGCAAGCAAAATTGAGGTAACCCAACAACTTCTGAACAGTTTTCAAAGCAACTTTCCGCTCCCCCAACACCAGATGTATGAAAGCAGACATTTCCTTCACTTTAGCCACAGGCAGTCTCGCCACCATAGACAGAGTATCAATTTCAATCCCCAAGAAAGTCAGGGACGTACAGGGACCCTCTGTCTTGTCCGGCGCCAAGGGGACACCCAATTCCTCCGCTAGAGCCTGAAAGATGTTCAAGGCCGACTGACACTGCCCAGAGCGACCTTCCCCAATGAAAAGAAAATCATCAAGGTAATGACAGACCAACACGTGGCCACTAACAAAAGTGAATCGCCACTGCAGGAAGGTACTGAAAGTTTCAAAAAGGGAGCATGACACTGAACAGCCCATGGGCAGCACCCGATCCACGTAGAAACTACCATCAAAATGCATTCCCAACAGACTGAAATCCCAAGAATGAATGGGCAATAGCCGGAAAGCCGACTGAATGTCGCTCTTCGCCAGCAAAGCCCCAACACCAGCCGTGCGCACGAGCCGTAAGGCATCGTCCACCGAAGCATAATTGACAGTTGAGTCAGCTGGATCAATAAAGTCATTAATTGATGAACCCTCGGGCCAGGACAGGTGATGGATAAGACGAAACTCCCCTTCTGCCTTCTTGGGCACCACGCCCAGGGGTGATACAATCAAGTCAGGCAGGGGACAAGTCACAAAAGGACCAGCAATCCTACCAGCCGCAAGCTCGGCATCCAGTTTCTTCCGCACCACATGGGGACTCTCCTTCGCAGACTTCAAATTATCAGACCACCTGCCCACCCTGGGTCCCTGATACCCAATCCGAAACCCAATTTTGAAACCCCAAGACAAAATCTTAGCGGCCTCAAAATCTGGATAATCCACCAGCCAGAGATCGAGAACCTCCTGCCTAATAGGAGTAGGAGCCCTTGTAAACAGACTGTTGTTGCTGCCCCCTACCCCATGAACCTCTTCCCTGATCACCCAATCGCTGGCCGGGAAAACACTGGGTGAGGGCATGCTTCCCTCCACACTGCGAACACTCATGTTTGTACCTGCAAGCAGGTCTGTTACAGGAACCCCTGTTAAAATGCCAGCATGTGCCAGAGGCGGCTGATTGACCTCTGCCCCAAACCCCCGCCCCAGACTGAGCGGGGCGAGCTGAAAAGGGCCGATAATGCACTGGCTGCCCGCTAGCAGTGTGGGTCGTAGCAGGTGGGTTCGCCGATGCCATCCATTGCAACCATAACTCGGAATCAACCTCACCCCACGAACGCTCAGGGAAAGCGCTCATGCGCGCCCTGAATTCGTCATCGTAGGACAACCAAGCAAAGCCGCCAAAATAACTGTGAGCCTTGCGGATGACATCTGCATACTTAAACATGTCTATTGCTTTCTCAGGATGACGTTGACAATAAACGCTGGCATAAATTAGAAAGGCCGAAGTCCAGTTCTCTATGGACTTCGGAACACGAGGCCTCCGAGCCAATTCTAATTCCTCCTCCTTCGACCCCTCTTTTGCCTGGACATCCCTATGGAGAAGTCGAAAAACATCCACAAATGCCCCAGACCATATCAGATTCTTTGTTTTTTCGGACAAATGGGACCCCAAGGGCATCCCCACCCCAGAATAAGGCAACTTTTTCGGTAGGATACTATCCTCCGTGACCCGTGTGGCAGCCACCCCGCCATCCCCTGATGTAGAAACTTCTTTTGCAACTTGCACAGTAGAAACATTTGAAATTACAGGCCGCTCAAGCCTCGGTGCCAGAGCGACTCGCTCAACCACAACCCCATCACCCGTACCAACAGATCTTGTACTCTTAACAGGGAGACTCTCCCTAGGTTGCCACACAGACCACCACCCATCCTTACCTCTCGGTAACTGCTCCGACTGCTGTGCGACAGCCCCACGATCCCTCTGAGAAGGTCCAGACCACACTGCCCCTCGTACACCTGCATGGTCCGCTCGAGACTCCTGCAAAACACGAGAAACAGTGGGTTGCCCTAACCCGCCCCCTTGGGCCCGTGCTGCCAAAAGCCCAACATCTTTATCTCTCAATTCCCCTTCTTCCAACTCATCATCATGAAAACTCCCACAGAAAGCTTCATCAGAAAATGCAACTTGATCACTACCACTGGGCATAGCCCCATCACCGATACCCCCATCATAAAACTGCCAGTCGATGTTGCGAAAGCTATGTGCACTGAAAGCTGTAGAAGAGCCGTCCGCTCCAGACAGCCCCCCTGTAAGCCCACCACTGGAAACAGCCGTGTGGACAGTTCCCGGGCCCGTAGAAACAGCCAACAGCCGCCCAGCCGAAGGCGCAGATTGAAAACTGCGGCCGCTCGAGCCAGACAAGGAAACGGCCCCAAAAACATTGCCCCCCACAGTGGAACCACACTCACCCCCCGACGCCAGACCATGTACACCCACCGACCCAGCCTCAGAGCCACCCATAAGCCCACCTGGACGACCCCTGGGGACCGGGAACAGTGTCTGACCAGTGGCCGGGGGCGCCCCCTTGCGCAGCAAACCCTTACCACCCGGGGTCATGGACGTGTGGGGGGGGGCCGGGAGCCAGGAGCACAAGTTACAGCAGCCTTGGGGGCCGGGGGGAGCAGCATGTTATGTGCAGCACCCACCGAGACCACAGCAGGGGCCGGGGGCGGGGCCTCAGGTGGGGGGGGCATCGGCAGCGCGGCACGGGGGTGCCTGGCATCAGCGTCAACCGTGGGAGGAGGGCCAACATTGTGGAGGGGAGCAGGAACAGGCCCCGACATAGCAGGGGAGAGCAGATAACACTGCCCATTGAGCCACAAGTATGGGGAGACCCCATCTGACACAGGCGGCACCGAGGGCAAAGAGGCAAGGGGCACCGCAGCAGAGAGAGAGGCGTGCAAGCGCCCGTGCTGCTCCAGGCTGCGCCCGCGCTTGGGCTTGGGGCCCGCCGGCGGCTTCCCCGACTTCCCAGGTGTCAAGCCGCCTGTGCGCGGGGTCAGCCGGCCCATAGAACGCCCCCGCCTCCCCCCGGGCGCCCCTCGTGCACCAGCATCGAAAAACGGTAATTCACATACCTGCTGGAGGGCGCCCGGGTCACACGGCGGGGGTTCTGCCTCCACGGCGGGCAAAACAAGCCCAGGCCCGTCTGCCGGCATGGCCGCCTCGCCGTCTTCTTCGTCCTCTGGGCCCGGCGACAGACACGCCTCCACAGCCCTGGCGACGCCCTCCGCAGCCTTGCGAGGGGGGCGGGCCATGCCGACCCACGCTTCCGCCGGGACGCCCGGCATTAGCAAGTCCTCACGCCCTGCCGCACAAAGGATTTGTACAGCCCTCCTGACCTCCGCCGCTTCCTCCATGACACAGGAAAGGTACCACGAGCGCAAAACAAACCTCCCTTCTCGCCTCCCGCCACGCAGTTCCTAACCGCCAGCCTGACTCCCCTTTATCCCCTCCGCTAATCAACCCCACCTGGTTCATGATCCTCGCACGAACCTACCCAGGAAGAGACCGGCTCGCGCCTGGCTCTCCCTGGGTCCCCCCATGGCCCCGTTTACAAACATGTCTCCCTGTTTATGATGGGCTTGATATGTGAATACTTATACAAATAAAGGCTATTTATGCATCCAACAGTATAACAATACAGACAATTGTTTTTGGTACTTAATAAATGATTATTACAACTTCTTAAATCAAGGCCACCACATTATTAAGGATAGAATGGAATATTGGGTTGAAACTGATAGCATTGAAAAGTATGCTTTTGAGGTCACAGGCACGAGTTTTCTGTGAGCACAAAAGTCTCTAAGGTTTTTTTTTTTTTACCATGGGTAGAACTTGTGACCTCTGCGCTAAACAAGGCTTACCAGCATTACATTGTTTATAATGTATACGATTCTGCAATCCCTGTATATACTCCTGTCTGTAATATTTTTACAATAAGATGTGTGACACATGCAGTCTCCTATTATAAAGAATTGATCTCGGTGCTCAACTGTAACACCTTATTACAGTTGAGTTCTGTTGTCACGATGCCTGCTGCTACAGCCTGCTACTGAGGTAAAAGGCAGGCGAGGTTAGCACAATTAAAGCAGCTGCTCAAAGAACGAAAATATTCATTTTCTTACTTCTGCTGTTGTTCTAGCTGTACAAAGACAAGTAGAAATGAGATATTTATTGCAATTTTTGCACTCTTTAGGTAATCATAGAAAAGTTAGGATCTATCTGCATGTTTCTACATATCGTACAAATATTTTACGATGAAAAAATGACGTATTAAATGGGTTCTAATATCTTTTGGAAACAAATATCTAACCGTTTTATTAAAGTATTTAATTTTGCACTGAATATTCCATTTTAATTCTTCATGTTTTCAAACATGCTCTCTCTTTCATGAAAGAGCTATGTACCGTGGATGTAAATTGTTTGTGGGAAAGGGGAGTGGTGTGACCATATACTATAAGGGATAAAGTACCCCCTGCCTTACATGATAAGGATTTTGCAAGTCGCTTCAGAGTTCCACAACCTTATAAGGAACTCTGCCTTTGGCCTCATTCCTCTATATCAGTGGTTCCCAAACTTTTGACTCCTGAGGACCCCCATTAAGTCACCACTGGAAGCCGGGGACCCCCAAGCAATTTGTATGAGTTAAATTTCAAATATTAAAACAGAATTCGAAAACAATAGACACGTGTGCACACAAAACAAATACTCAAAGTACTTAGGGGCAGATTTACAATAAGTTACGCATCCATGCATATCAGCAGGGATGCGCCACTTATTGTGCGCCATGCCTCCGCCACCATTGATGCGACGCATTTACAATGCTGCGCCTCATGGGGCAAAAAAGCACAGATGCATGACGCATCTGTGCCGTAAAGGTGGCGCATTGCTGGAGTTGCATCGCAGGCGCGTCACAGCTCCAGCAATGCTCTGGGGGGCAGAATCTTGTTAATGCTGCATCAATCCTTACGCCTGCTTCAAGCAGGCGCAGGGTTTTGATGCAGCATGGGCCCCAAAGTGACTGAGTGAAATCTTGTAGATTTCACTCAGCCACTTTTAGGAGGCGTTCCTGCGCCGGAACGCCTCCTTCTGGCGCAGGGCTTTACAACGTGGCGCATCTCCCAGATGCGTCACGTTGTAAATACCCTGCACCATGGTGCATCTTTTGCGTCGCCGCTGCATCACGAAAGTGACGCAACGCGGCATAAAAGAGGCGCAAGGGGCTTGTCAATCTGCCCCTAAGGATTTTGGGACCAGATGTACGACCATTTCATTTAGCGCCTTGCAATTGGCGACACATTGCGAGTGGCAAATTGAGAGTCACTAAATGAAATGTACAACAGTGTGTTTAACACTGTTTCGGATTCCCAATGGGGTCGCAAATTGCGAGGTTTATTAATATTAATGAGCCTCTCGCAATTTGCGAGCCTATTGGGAATGCCAGCCCTCCTAGGTGTGGTGCCTGCTGGGCTCTGCAGGCCACCATGTCTGGGACTGCTTTTAAATAAAGCAGTTTAAAAAAAATGCAGCCCATTTACCATGCATTTAAAAAAAAAAAGAAAATGAAACGTTTTCGTTTCATTTTCTAAGGGCAGGCAGAGGTCCCTGGGACCACTGCCTGCCCTTAAAAAATAATTTTGCATGCATTTGCAAAGGGGACCCAAATGGGAAGGGGTCTCCTGGGGACCCCTTCCCATTTGCAAATGCATTACCATCTACTTGAAGTAAGTGGTAATTGCGAGTGTTTTGCAACCGCAAAACATTTGTACATGGTTTTAAGACTCGCTATTTGGAAGGGAATGCCCCTTCCAAATAGCAAGTTGCAAAACCTATTTAGTGAGTCGCAAACAAATTGCGACTCGCGAAATAGGCAATGTACATGGCCCAATACGTTTTTGCATGCGCAAATGGGTTCACGAACCCGTTCACACATATAAAAACGGATCGTACATCTGGCCCTTAGTATTTTATATTGAAGTAATAGCCCCTCTGTCACATGCATTTCATTTGTTTTATAGCATCTCTCATACCATTGTAGGATGTCAGAGCACTTTACATCACACACATATTGAGACATTGAATCGTACATGTAAATCAGTGTGTATATAAAATGTTTCTAGAGTGCTTGGTCTGGAAAAGCACAAACTCAGGATTGAGAACATAACACAGTGGCTTGCACTGACTTTAACATTAAAAATGTATTTCCACCCAAATAAATCTTTTTAGCAGCATCAGGATAATGAATAACTGGGAAAAAACAAAAGTTACTAACTGGTACCATGCAGTTTGCAAGCAGCTCTTTGATGACAGTTTATACGATTGTCACTTATGAAGTGCACAGTAACAAAAGAATCTCTGTGACAAAAGCAGTAACCACGAACCTATGCACATAAAATGCTGCTTTACAAAATGCATGTTACACGTTCTTTGCAGTAGGCACATTAACCCTCTGTGCTACATTAGTTAAGTCAAAGCTGCCACTAAACAAAACTCTCCTCACGCTCCAGCAGGTACATTAATCACTGGCTTTATCTTGACACTTTTATTGCTGCTGGAAAGCTGCTAATTATACAAGAAACTTTTCTGTGCTTTTAAAACTGTTGCCTGCGGACCCCCTGGGAATGTGTCACGGACCCCTGGGGGTCCGCGGACCACAGTTTGGGAAACACTGCTCTATATGATAATGGAACTCCTCAGTGACTTGGCCAGGGCGACTGACGCTGGAATCTGGGGACCACGGTTCGATCCCCGGCTCCGGCGGCAGGTTAGCCCAGCACCATGTGACTCTGGGCAATAGCTCGCTTAATCTTCCCGACGGCCCCCAGCGCCTAGAGACCCTTACGGGTGATTGTGCGCTTTACAAATGTGGACTTTACTTTACTTGCAATAGCCTTTTAATCTATGGCAGGAGGGACTTTATCCCATACATCTTGCTGAGCTATCAAACATGGAATACTAGCCTGTGACACGCTGGTTGTATACAACGCCATGAATACGGCAAGTTAACCCTTCACACTGTTTTATCGTTCAAACCTATGTCCACCGATTACATATTTATCTCTCTGGTTATTGCAGTAACTACCTGATATCTGTGTACAGTATTATAGACCAGGTGCCTCAACCCATGAAGCTATCTTAAAACATAGTCTGTTTACGATAAATAAAGTAAGCAGGTGCAACTTACAATCATACTTTTCCTTATTGTCGATTTCTTTAGAGACTTACTGTGTAAAAACAAATCAATATGTATTAGTAATCAGCTGGTGGGCCATAGGCACATTATCATTGACTCTGCTCCTTGTGGCCTCTCCTGTCATGAGGGCAATGGTTGCTCATTGGACCACAGGACTTAAACTGCATCTCACCGGTGTGGTCCAACCAGAAGGAAGCTGGTCCGGTTTATCCAGATGCTGGCCCTGTGCCTGCTGTGCCATATCACGAGACGCTTCTCACTAATAGGTTGGCTTGTGGTCAAGTTCTAAGCAGTTATGGCCTGCTGGTTTGAGCAGGACTGTTCTTATTTTAGCAGGGCCAAGGTTGTTTGCATCTGGTTGGTCCATGTTTGGAGTGGCGCAGAGAGCAAAAACACAGAAATGCTGGATTGGGGCCCAAAGTACCAGTGGCTGAGCTTGATTCACACATTCAACCCTTCACTTTGTGATTTTTCTCAATGAAACACACCAGATGTGATGGGTTTGCCCAGACTAAAGCTGCAACTCATTCCTGAGGCCCAACAAGGCTAAAAACAAACACTGATGTTTGTGAACCTTTCAGAGGGTCAAGACTTGGTCCTTTGGTCTGGATTGTTCCTGATGGAGCAGGGCCAAGGCCTGTTACCTAAGGATGGTTTCATCCTTGGAGGGACTCAGGGAGCGATACAATATGGAATTACCAGTGCTGACATTAATTCAGTCACCTCAGCTATCATTTTTTGTTTTTCTATGTAATTATTTGACATCATTATTGCCTCTGAAACTTAGCAGTGTTGGCTAAGTGACTGCAATCTGTACATTGATCCAGGCAGAAGCTTACAATTGTAAAGGCACTGGTCCTTTGACCCAGTCTGCTATCCGTGCATGGATATAATTCGGGCCCAGCACAGCTGGAAAACCCACCATGAGCCAACATTCCTTACAAGCATCCATTTATGCTGGAGACAGGAAAATAAAGTTCTTCTCCTGAAAGAGCTAGAATGATGAGAAACTATGAGAAATGTTAATTCACAGGGCACCCACCCTCTTTTGCTCTGCCAAAAATATCCACACATCAAGAAATAGTTGATACCATGGATAACCTTGGCGTCGCTCTAATGACACATCAGCATCACCCATGATGCGGACACAGCCTTCGGTTTTAATTTCCTCAGGTTCTGGACTTTGACATATCTGATTGACTGCCTGTCTCCTGGTTGCATCAAAACCATCAAAATGCCACCTTCCTGAATACATTTTGGGGTAAATTGAATAGGCATGATCACACATACTTTTCGGCATTCACATTATGCATTATGGCATGAAATGTCTGAAATTATGCCAACAGGCACGTTGTGTAATTCTGCATCACTCTTCCAAAGCGTTGCATTATTTATATAAAAGGAAATTACACAAAATTTGACACACCCCTAGAATTGAATCCACTAGCTGAGAAACGAGTCAGTATATGGGCCAGAAACCTGTCCAAGATCAGCGCTGTCATATATGCTCTGGCACTCCAGTGCAGCTCTGCACACCTTCGAATACTGCACTGGCACTGCAACACCCCTACCCCTATCAGAAAGCCCGGCTAACTATATGCTAATCTAGATTTGCGAGCAATAAATCCTGCACAGATGAACCTCTCCTGAAATGTTGAAGAGCCCTGGAAAGGTGCTTCAGGAAATCAGGCCTCCCCATTGACCACACAACATGCTGGCTTTATGGTTAGGACAGCAGGGGTGCCCCTCCATCAATCCCATCCCCCCTCCTGTATAGCCAGACTTCTTCACCCAAGGAGTATTGAAGGGGCTACCAATAACAACACCCTTCACCCCATCCTCATCTCCTGTGGCCATTTCCAGTGACAAGTTTGGGCCTGAGATCTCAACATCTGACATTCATGAGACCACACCAGTGAGAGGTTGAGTCACCTTCATAAAATTCATTGAAATCCAATTGCCACTCGAATTGAAACCTGCAATGACAAAGCCAACAAACAAACTGTGCTGGGGCTTTACTGGCAAGTAACACAGGTTAACAATAACTCACTTAAATCCCAAATGCCCCCCATAATCTACTGAAAAACACCTTTACAACCTCCCCACCGAATAACTCCCAGTGCTGAAAATGAAGACTAAGTCATATACATTCATCCTATAGCGTTTGTGGTGTAGGTGAGATAATCAAGTTAATGATTACAATTCATACATCCACAAAAAATACTATGCCGCAGATTGCAGGCCTTATTTACATAAAGGGATCGGAGGATTCGGTACTGTCAGTCTCTGTGGCGCAATCGGTTAGCGCGTTCGGCTGTTAACCGAAAGGTTGGTGGTTCAAGCCCACCCAGGGACGGTTGTCATTTTACCCTACTTGAACTTCATATGTAAACGTGTTTTCTTTATATATCCAAGTTACATTTAAGACGACCCTTACCGCACAAACGAAAACGAAAGTCAAATTTCACGCGGTCATATGTTAATGCAAAAAAAAAGAATTCACTCATTCATTCACTGTGATTTGTACAAAGAGAAAGCAAATTATCCGCAAAATATAGAAGCTGGGTGACACCTCCTGATTGCATTTATTTAGCATATGGTGACAGTATGAGCAGTGACCCCTAAACGGTGAGTTTGATGTATAATCGCTGTCTGATTCACAGCTGGTGTTACCTGGAGCTGTCTAGTGTGTGCAGGTCAAAGGCGTTCCTAAGGCATGGGCTTTCAGGACTTCACATACCGGGTGCTGCACAGCGACATCTCGAGGCCATGTATGGAATTGGCACCGGCTAAGGCCGATAGTGAAGTGTATAATTACAAAGCAAGGTAAAAATAAGATTGACAATAAGTAAGTACACAATGAGTAAAACATTTTTAGGAAGAAGGGTGAAGAGCTGGTCGCCGGTAGGACAATGAATGGAGGAGGGAGAAAAAATGAAGTTATTGGATTCATTTGCTACAGAACAGGGAAGCAGGTTCGAGTCTCGGCGTTTACTAATATACTGTGTTTCTGAGCAAATCACTTTATCTTCTCGTGACTAAAAATGAATGTGTCACGTGTAATGTAACTACTGGTTTTCATGCAAAGCGGTCCAAACACTTCAGGCTGACTTTGCGATTCGCAATATATGCAGTTTATTTGCAGTTTTTTTTAATATATAGCGCGAACTATAGAAAAGACTGCAAAAAATATGTAGCGCAGGCTCGACCCAAGGCCTTTGGAGCACCTTTACATGAGAGATTGCATTTCTCAAAGTATTTTTTTTTTGCACAGAGTACGTGATTTGGCTAGAATCACAGGACATTGCAAGTTGTTTGCCATTGCACTTTCAAGGAACTTGTATTCCGTGTCGAGCAGCGAGAGAATGTGGAAAGAGGCAGCTCTGGATTTAAACACTGTGTAGAAAAATATCCGACGAGGGTGGGATTCGAACCCACGCGTGCAGAGCACAATGAATTAGCAGTCCATCGCCTTAACCACTCGGCCACCTCGTCTTCTAAGTAAAGCATGCACCAGCGTGGCTTTTTTAGGGCTCGTCCTATTCCATTCCGCAAGAAATGAATAGGACGAGACTATTGGAGCTAAACTAAGAGCTAAACTAAGCTCTCAAAAATGCGGATTTCCAGAAGTGCACGTGTCCCGTGCACGCGCTTCTATCCGCCTGTCTGCCTCGCATCACCACATCAAAGCCAGACATCTGTTGCTTCCCCAGCGTGGTGCCGCCAGCAGCTTCACTTCAAAGGGATCCGCTCCGCCCCTGCTGTGTAGCGACCTGGCTCTGTTTTTCTTAGTCTCTGTCTCTCTTTTGCTTTCTCTCTTTTATGCCTCTCTGCCTCCCTTTTATTTCCTCATCTTTCTCTAGTTTTTTTTAAGGATTAACCCGGTAGTTCTTGTGCAACATCCGTTTAACTACCTAACGGTGTATGTAGAATTGCATCTGCCTAATGCGACGAGTATTTCGGCCTGATTGAATGCTGTGAGAACTCACACATGTTGCGCAGTTCTGCTATTAAGCTTGCTTAGGCTAATGAGCATGACGTGAAACGCGTTTTGCTACTCGTGAGGGTGGTAAGGAAAGTAACACTAAGTCAAATGCACTCAGACACAAGGGAGACTTTATCTAAATTGGTGCTCAAAAACCCATTTGTCAGCATAATGTTCATGGAGTTTTTTGACAAAGGATAGCGCCCACCATCTATATTTGAGGTGAATAAATGTACCGTGAGTATTTCTACAATCCATCGTTTTAGCGTACTACATGGATACATCGCAAACCAGGCTTCTTTCTTTGAAAATGTTAAGCTTTCAGGGGCGGCCTGGTTGTCTGCTTTAATTTCTACCCGTTGCCAGAGGAAGAGGACTTTTGCTATTCAGCGTGTAGCCCCCACCCCCACCCCACCCATTAAACTCTAACTGTCTGCTGAAATCCCTGCACAGTAGTAGGACTCGGACTTTAGCCCATTTTAATATCAACCCTGGAACACATCTGCCCAATGCTAATTTAAGGAGCGTGCAGGCTCTGTTTATCCTGAAGTAACGTCGCAGCTTGGGGGTCAGCGTGCTCGCGCGCTGCTGCTAGTTGTCTGACACGGTGGAAGGTGGGGGTTGAGGTTGGTTTGAAGTGACTCAGAATTCCTGCGTCTGTTTATTTACTACGTTATTTTAATGCACTATCGTGACTGAAATTATGACCATTACTATATACTTTACAGTGCAAAACAAAAGCCTATTTTCTCATATCCCTCTGTTGTCGCCCCCGCCCCAGAACCCCTCCCTCTCCTAGGCCCTCTTTACGCATTTATGTTTAAAAAAAATCAAATCCCTTTGAACTTTATTAGAAGGCAAAGTTTTACCAAAGTTTTTACAAAACACGTAACGCAAAAAAACAAAAACATAATGCTACATTATGAATTTGCAGCCTTTGATAGCTGCGTACATTTAGGGGAAGCTGTTCTGCGTGATGTCAGTACACCCTTTCCCTCTCACACACTCCGAGCCGCATAGGCATCGTCTGACCCTCCCATGCCAGTAGCTCCCTGCGCATTAGCAGAGAGAGACACACAGAGGGACCGCAGCGGCAAGCGCAGATGCATCCAGAGCGCGAAATCACCCGGCAGCCCACCCTCATCCTGTGGGATGTGGGGGCACAGGAGGGAGAGGTGGGACCAGATAAGCCACAGAGTGCAGAGTACTAGGGATCCCCCTGCTAAGAGCTGCAGGCACCGCTCAGTCCACCTCCACCGGATACAGCCCAGTATCCAGGCCTCTGGTGATGGGCCAGTAAGGTAAGAGAGCGCCTCACACTTCTGCCTGGGACTACTCACCCCACCCCCTAATTCTCTACTAGTCCGAGGAGCTGCTAGTCCAGCTCCGGGGTACAGTTCTGCATTTAGGATGACACCTAGAGCTGTTGCCCAATTGTTTCATTTTAGACATTGCTGGACTACAACTCCCAGAATGCATGGTTGGTTATATGAGAACTCTGTACTTGTGGTCCCAATGGCATGGAATTAACTGTCAATCGCTGGGCCAGGACACTCTAACAAACACTAGAGTGCGCTAGAGAGCTGAGGGAGACACGCTGCTGACTAAAACGCCATTCTGCCGGAGCTGGACGCCCGGGCTGCTGCTGCTGCCCTGTTGCTGCTCTGCTCTGCTGATCTGCTCTGTGGCAGTGCTCTGTGGCTGTGGTCGAACTACGAGCCGATATACGCGCGGGTTGGCAGGATACCGGTGGCACTTTGAGAAACTTCTCCAACACAATCTCCGCAGCGGTGGGAGCAGCGCGGCCATTACTGGACTTTGCCAAACTGCTCCGATACCGCCCCGAGGTTGGGAAGTCGGCAGGCCCGCTTCATCTGAAGGCCTGCTGTAGGCTGCGGGCTGAGGACTGTGGACTGTGGACTGTAGCCTCAACGAGCTGGCAGTAGACGGCCGATAGCAGATTACTGGCTGCCAGTGGCGCCTGCCAGTGGTGCCCTCGGCGCATTGGGAAAAAGAAAGTTTCATCTCACAAAAAGCGGCCGAAAAACGTCTAGTGACAGCACTAAGCACTAAGAGCGCCGTGACCGTTGAGACCATTGAGCAGGGAACCCATCCTAGCTGCCATTCTCTGCCTTCTCTGCCACTGGTTTTAAAAACTCATTTTGACATTTTGACATCTGACATTTTCATCAAGCATCAGGCATCAGGAATTTGCAATTGCGTGTTCTGGGCGATCTGGGAGGCCATGTGAGCCCGGCAGCTTCAGCCCTAAATCGTGGAGTTGTGGGATTGACAAGCCAAACCAAGCCGAGCCGAGCCGAGCCAAGCCTAGCCAAGCTAAGCCAAGATAGGAACGCTGATGCTGATGCTGTGGTCAACTGGTTTCTGCACAAGCGGCAAGGGGTAAGCTGGAGGAGGGTGATCATCACCTGGCAGTGACTGGATTGGTAAGCCCAAAAAAAATCAATTGTAGTCCTGCCTAATATAAACATTATAAACATTATATTACATCACAAAACTATAAGCCGCATGTTTTCAGAGCTTTCCGAGCTTCTTCGACAAGGCGCTGTTCCGAAAAGGTCATATTAAGGTGGGCTGACAATGCAGTGATTTCTGCGAAAATATATACCTGACTGGGACAGGGACAGACCAACCCCATTGCCCCTGTCTAACCCTGCCTAACACCGCAAAACAGGCAATTGCAAATGCGCAATCAGCGTAACGTTGCCTCCCTGACGGCAGCTGCACCAGTTTCCTGTGTGTCGTGCTCGTGTAGGAAGTGGTTACACGGCTGAGAACGGAGGGTGCAGACAGGCTTGGGAGGGCGTGCAGTCTGCACAGCTTTGTACTATCGAGGTTGAGTGAACACCCTGCAGGGTTCTGCAAGGGGTACGTTTAAACCATTATATTGTCTGGACCAAGACTTAAACCAAGGACTAGGATATAACAAAGACAAAGTCAAAACCAAAGACAAAGACAACGACAAAGATAAAGATTAACTCAAAGTCAATTCAAGTCCTAGTACCTCCAGGTTTCACCATGAGGTATGGTAAAGTGAGGAAGGCACCAGGGGATAAGATCCCAGCCTCACGAGGCACCCTCAAAGGGAAAAGATTGGAAAAACTGAATGTAAATAAAGCAAACAGTCCAAAACAAAATCCACTGATCTCACCAATTGCTTCTCTCTTTGAAAAGTCAATCCAAAACAAAAACTCGTCATGCACTCGATTCCAATTTTTGAAAGACCCGGGGGCTGTTGTGTTCTCATCTACGGAAGGAGTCCCGGGTTTATTAACACCAATTGAGCCCACAACCGAGTCTCGCCCTGGGGAACACGGAGCGGCCATGCCAAACGATGCCTTTTCAATACCACCACTGATACCTGTCCTTGTGACTCATAGTAATCAATCAAGTGATACACGTGAGCCCCGTAAACACATTGACCAGATGGAGAGTTTAGGAAACATTGAAAAATCAACAGGCGTGTGGGGGAAAAACAATGAAGTTATAACTGCAGCATTAGTACATAATATCACAGTGGTCAAACCAACGACATCTTCAAATCTGCAGTCACCAGGATTGTTAACAACAATTAGACTATGCCCAGCTTTTCCGGGTTTAACAGAGCCTACAGATACTGGGGAAGTTTACAGCGAGGGTTCGATGGAATCGCCCCTGAAGAGTTGGCCTGCCCTAGTCTCAACACAAGTCCATTTCCAGATAAAAGTGACTGGAAGGATCAGCCGGTTGGGTTCTCCCCAGGTAAAGGGGAGCTAGAGGGGGTAGGTAAAATTGATAGTGTCAAGGAGGACAAGTACCTGGCCTGTGAGGGCCTCATGGAACACCTACAGAGATCAATGGGTCCCAGGCCGGCTTCTTCACCACCAGGTAATACAAACAATAAAGATCCACCAAAAGAGGACCCCATGACTAAATCTCAAATGGATAAGGCCTTCGTGAATTTGGTTGGTCCTCTCCTAAAAGTCTTGCAAACGTCCGTAACAACTATGACAATGCAATCTGACAAGTTGGACATTCAAATCGACCTAATCAGCATTATTGCGTCCAACATTGCTGGGATTAATACAAAGTTGGACCATTTAAATAGCATTATAACAAGAGCACAAGCCCATACTTATCAGTTACAATCATCCTGCTCCTGTGGCCCTGTTTTGGACAAATTGAGTACCCTTCCTGTCATCCTAGACCAGATTCTAACTCTAAATCAAAGATTGATTAACGTAGATCAGATGCGGGACGGTGCAACTGGTGCTAAACCCGAGGCAATTTTACAGGATGATGAAAATACTTCAAAAGCGTTATGCACCAATGAGGCAAATATCGCCCCGGTCAAGATCAATATAAGTGAAGTAACCGAGATAACAGCTGTGAATGACTCTAGAAATAATGAGACCACAAAGCTAATATTAACCAAGAGACAAAGGAAAAAAGAGAGGAAAGCCCGAAATAAGAAAAGTGAGGTTGTTCCAAACAAGGTTAACAGAGTTTATCCAATTTTTTCTAATCTGAACCAAGGTCCACCAAAAACCACTGGCAACTCCGGAAGTCACTCAGATACATTCGCAAGTGATGAAACGTTCACAGGAGGTAAATCAGTGTTTAAAAATGCTCTTAAAAACCTCCAGAAATCCGACACACCTTCCAATTCTACGCAAGTTGTAAAAATGCAGCAAACCGAGAATGTTGGCATAAATCATTTGCCCACTCCAAATCCAGATAGAAATTGCAAATTAATCGGTGATCAGAGCATGCAGCTAGAAGCAATGTACAAGATCAAGCCCATTGAAGTCATTGACTCCGGCTCGGATAAGGATGATAAGAAGGAGCACTTGCAATTTAGCAGCAGTTTAGTGGAATCAATACCATCAATACCACAGGTAGATGATCAACCAACAGCTACAAATACTGCCCCAGACTGTTTAATTAGCCTTGCACAAATGTCAGTAGGTAGTGATGAAGGTCAAAAGGTAATTCCCGCTCCTTCGATACAATCAATAACAGATCGGGGGAGTACAATAAGAGAGGACTCACCTCACCGTGAACGCCAAGGGCTGATTGAGGATTTAAGCTCCTTGACGCAGAGAACATTAAAATTCTGTGTAAAGAATCCAGAGGTTGCGCAGGAAAATACGGAATCTGTTATTCCGACAAGGCCACTCAATTATAAAGCCGGTATAGAGCTGCACAAAATAATTTGGTCACCAGAGTATAAATCACAGGGGGCACACGATATACTAAACAGGAGCAACATTCTGAAGCTATTGGCAGAATTTGATGACCTAAAAGAAATGAACACAGCAGATCTTGAGCTGGTTGAATTTCTTAATAGCCCTAATGATACATCAGGTGAACATACTTTGACAACCTGGAGATCAATAGAAATAGCAGAAGCAATTATGGGGAAAGTGGATATCTTTCAATGGTGGGGCATTCAAATATCTCATCAAATTTCTCCCTGCTACCCGCCACCATTGAAGAGGTTGTGTGGAGTTCAACGCACTGGGAAAATTGACGATGCACATACAAATAAAAAAAAAACAGTATATTCCATTCTATTTAATGCAAAGGGTAGAAGTGAACCTACGCCAGTATGTGAAGAACCAAAACGGGGGAATAAGGAGTCACATAATACAATGGATAACTGGAAATGGCTCCCCGGTATGTTAAATGAAAAACGGAAGGTCTGACCGCTCATAGGTAAACAGAAACAAGATATTAATAAGATCATACATATGGTATCCTGGAATATTGCTGATGCGAAACGATTGATAGAAGGAGGTCTTCCATTGGATGAATGGCGCAGTTGTGATATAACTGCACTACAGGAAACCTGGCTACGAGAAGAAATTGCACTAGCTGGGTTTGTACATCATGGCGTGGCAGCGGAAAAATGTAAGATCTATGGCCGTGTCATTGGTGGCCTTTCAGTATACGTATCCTCATCCCTAAAAATGAACTCAGTACAATTACAATCACCAGATCCCAGTATTCAGCTAATCAAATTAACAGATCAAAACAATGACAATAGCAAACCAACAATCCTGGTTAACTACCATACGCAACCAAAAATCAAGGAAAAAAAAGTAAAGAATGCGATATTGTGCAAAGTCATTACGGACCTACGGTCTACTGATCCACTATCTAACATAATAATCATGGGTGACTTTAATTCCAACTTGATCCTAACACCGGAAGATGATTATTAACTGATAATACCTACTGGGGTGTTCCTGAACAGATTCAAGGAGGTGTTGGTACACGGAAAGACCGACTAGCAATCCAATTAGTGACTGAACTAGAGTTTCTCGGATTGCGTGTACTGAACGGGAGGTTTGCCGAGGACCAACCACCTAGTAAAACATACTATGGTCCTCATTCTCAATCCACGTTGGACTTTACAATGGTTGGTCTTTCATTAATCCCCCTTGTGATTAGTTTTCAAATTGAGTTAACCCTGTTGAGTGACCATGCACTACAACATATCATTTTTAACCTCGCTAAGGAAAGACTGCAACCGTCATACATATTAGAAGGCCAGTTAAGTTCTGTCAATTTGAAACGGATAAATTGGTCCAACACAAATGAACATGAGTGGTTCTCTACAATGAAGGACACACTGACCGAGATAGGGAGTTCCTCAACGAATGCTATCCAAGGATGGTCTCTCTTTCTGTCAAAATTGAAACAAAAGATGAAGCTGCCTGTCATGAAATCCAGCACTGACGGATCACAGAAAAAACACACGAAAGAGCCACAAGACCTGCGAAGACTACTTCGAAAATCTCAAAGGAAGTTACGGTCGGCAGACCATGGTACATCCCAATGGGCCAGCTTCCGTACACAAAGAAAAGAATATAAAAATATGATCCGGGAATTTAAAAGGTCAACAAACGATAGCTTCTGGTCAAAATTAATTTACAGCTCAAAACTACAGAATACTAATTTATTTTGGCAAACAATAAATCAGTTTACCAGACCCTGTAACGTCCTAAGTTCTAATGTGCAGGAATCGGAGTGGGCAGCGTTTCTCGCATCAAAATTTACAGACACCTCGACAATAACTCAAAGTAGTGACCCATGCACAAAAAGTCAAAATAAAACGTGCCCCGTAGAAGAACCTTGGAGTAAAACGTGGACCAGCGTACATTGCAACATACCGGGTACAGACCCTCAAAATAATCCATATACGGCAGAAGAAATAATTAAAATAATCAAAAAAGGAAAAACAAATGGGGCGCCAGGCCCGAATGGCATCCCACAAGCGGCGTACAAATATGCCCCTGAATTTTGGGGACCTTGCCTGGCGGAACTGTTCTCAGATGTGCAAAATTTGAATAAAGTACCTGAAAGTTGGCAAGGATCAATATTCATGCCAATCTATAAAGGAGGAGAAAGATCATTAGCAAACAACTATCGTCTGATAGCTTTGCAGGACGTCGAGGCAAAATATTTAGCATCCTTACTATTAAACAATTTGGTCTCCTGGTCAGGCGAAAAAGCCCTGATCCCCATTAATCAAACGGGGTTCAGGAAGGGGATTGGTACAACTGCAAACATCCTATCCATCACTATGATTGCGGAGAAGTGCATGAGTAGTAAACAGGACCTGAATATGTGTTTTATTGATCTTCAGGCGGCCTTTGACAGTGTAGATCGTAACTTATTGTGGGCGAAACTGAGAACGTGGGCAATACCGGAGAATATTCTAAGGGGTTTGCTGCTATTTTATTCGGATACTTGGTCGCAAGTAAAAATAGGCGATGGAACACGACTGTCGAGAAAAGTTCCCACAACGATTGGCCTCAAACAGGGGTGTGTTCTTGCTCCACACTTATTCAACCTCTTCATTTCAGATCTTTCCGGGAAACTGAACCATTGCAATGCCCATCCACCGAAATTAGGTGTTTTACAGCTCACCCTTCTGGCTTACGCAGATGATATAGTACTTCTGAGCCTAACAAAGGTGGGACTAACCAGATTAGTAACGGAACTCTCGGCTTTCCTGTTGGCAAACAAGCTGTCATTAAACATCTCAAAAACCAAAGCCATGTTGATTACCAACCGCCGTGGATCGCATCTTGATATTAGGTTAAAGGGAAAACCGCTAGAGAAAGTCTCAGCATATAAATACCTGGGTTTCTTTATAGACGATAAACTTAATTTTAAAGAACAGAAGAAATATCTGACTCAAAGAGCTGGTGCCCTATTATTTGGACTAAGTACTTTGTCAAAAAAATTGGAAGGGCCATCACTTAAACCCTTATTAACCGTGATGGCAAACAAAGTCCTCCCAACCCTGACTTATGCAAGTGTGGCAATGCATGGAAAAGATGCGGACTTACTAAACTGCCTGACAACTAAAATTTACAAAAAGGTATTACGATTACCACACAGTACATCACCAGCGCAAATGCGACTTGAGTTTGGATTAAAAAACGAAACACCGGGCAGATTATACTCCTACATTAAGGTGTGGTATCAGATCAAGCAAAAAGCATGTAATAAAAATCTTAACACCTACCTATGGCAAGAGCTCGAATCTCAAAAAAAATCCATAGAAAATCAATTCCTCATGCATGCTTTGGATACAACCTGCTCAAAAACCTTATGGGATAAAAATCTGTCATTTGCTGTACTAAAACAGACCCTAAATAAAGTGGCCAAACTCCACTCATTAGTTTTAGACAAAGAAATTTTCTCCCATCGCTCGCACTCATGGGCTGTGATAAATGGCTATAAGACATTGACACCAGCACTGTACTTGGAAACAACCTACTCTATTGCTATTAAGAGAAAGCTGATGTCTCTGAGATTTGGCGATTTTCCGACACTAGCCGATGATCCTGTCTGGAAACAGCATGCTGCCGTTACATGTAGACTGTGTGGTAGCCATAAAGAAGATCTAATACACATAATCTGTCATTGTAAGAAGCTGTCCAAGGAACGGTCATACTTTTTAAAGGAAAGTTTTCGGATCATGAGACTACGAACAAGCAGATCCGCCATTATTGGAAGCCTGGACATAACCGCTCCTCGAAAACATTGCAAGCTGGTGAAGTTCCTGCTGGCATTCGAAAAATGCATAAAGCAACATGAAGATTTTAAATTGTCAATGACTTGTAGGAAAATTACTTAGTTTTACTTTCCGTTTTTACCATAAGCCTTTTTATCACTTATTTTTAATGATAATCTTATACATTTTTATATCTGTTGTGCGACATACATCAAATTGTTATGGTTTTAATTAACTAAACAATAAAGTTTAAATACATCAACTGTCAATCTAAGTTAGGTGTGCAGTTTGAGATACTGTGCTTGGGAGCAGCTCCCTCCTCACTATGGTTGCATGAATGCTGCCCTTATCTACTTCCCACGTGCCAAGTACTACAAACTAGCAGAGCACGTGCAGGACAGCAGGGCCTTGTGAAGGCTGATGCTGCTGGTTCCACGTTCATAACTATCTAGGACTGTCACCTGACGCCATGTTGGTAGAACACCAGTCTTGGATTTTCTTTTATGTTATTTACAGGGTGTGGTAAATGCAGCGCAACTCGTACTCATGCCCCAAGTGGTTGTGTGTTCCAGTTACAATTACACAAGAGCACCTTCACACAGGAACACATTGCCTTTTAGAAGGCACAGGAGATTAAAAAATTGTTTTCTTTTCCGTTTTTCACGTTTATTTAAACACTCCACACATACCTCCTGCATTTTTCTCCCTACTGCGCCCATCGCTCAATGACATTTTTTTTTCTCCCAGGCCCTTCAACCGCTAAACTCTTTCCATACTCTCGTTGCATTTTTCTCCTCTCTTTTGAAGGAGCAGTTATATGTTTTATATTGCTTAATTTAATGGTCCAAGATAAAAAAAAATGGCTACTGCATCATGACATACATTTCCCGGCCGTTTTTTTTCATTTCGCGGACGCGTTTATTTAATTTCAGCTCGTGGCGCGTTTTTTTTGTGCCCTTCTGCCCTCTGTTACACTCGCTTTTTTGTGCTTTCTGCCCGTTAGACTCGTTTTTTGTGCCCTTCTGCCCCTGTTAGACTCGTTTTTTTGTGCCCTTCTGCCCCCGTTAGACTCGTTTTTTGTGCCCTTCGCCCTCTGTTAGTTTTTCCCTTATTTTTTTCTGCCCGTAAGACTCGTTTTTTGTGCCCTTCTGCCCCTGTTAGACTCGTTTTTGTGCCCTTCTGCCCCTGTTAGACTCGCGCGCAACCCCTGCATCCCTCAGCGCAACCCCTGCATCACTCAGCGCAACCCCTGCATCACTCAGCGCAACCCCTGCATCACTCAGCGCAACCCCTGCATCACTCCGCGCAACCCCAGCATCACTCCGCGCAACCCCTGCATCACTCAGCGCAACCCCTGCATCACTCCGCGCAACCCCTGCATCACTCAGCGCAACCCCAGCATCACTCAGCGCAACCCCTGCATCACTCAGCGCAACCCTTGCATCACTCAGCGCAACTCCTGCATCACTGAGCTCAACCCCTGCATCACTCAGCGCAACCCCTGCATCACTCAGCGCAACCCCTGCATCACTCGGCGCAACCCCTGCATCACTCGGCGCAACCCCTGCATCACTCGGCGCAACCCCTGCATCACTCAGCGCAACCCCTGCATCACTCAGCGCAACCCCTGCATCACTCAGCGCAACCCCTGCATCACTCAGCGCAACCCCTGCATCACTCAGCGCAACCCCAGCATCACTCAGCACCACCACAGCACCACCCACCACATTATCACTCAGCACCACCACATTATCACTCAGAAACACCACAGCACCACTCAGCACCACCACAGCACCACTCAGCATCACCACATCATCACTCAGCGCTACCTCAGCATCACTCAGCACCACCACATTATCAATCAGCACCACCACATTATCAATCAGCACCACCACATTATCACTCAGCACCACCACCGCACCACTCAGCACCACAGCACCACTCAGCATCACCACATCATCACTCAGCGCTACCTCAGCATCACTCAGTACCACCACATTATCAATCAGCACCACCACATTATCACTCAGCACCACCAGAGCATCACTCAGCACCACCACAGCACCACTCAGCACCACCACATTATCACTCAGCACCACCACATTATCGCTCAGCACCACCACAGCACCACTCAGCACAAGCCCAGCATCACTCAACATCACCCAGCACCACCACAGCACCACCACTGCATCACTCATGACCAACACAGCTTCACTCAGCACAACAGCATCACTCAGCACCACCACAGCACCACTCAGCACCACCACAGCCTCACTCAGGACCACCACAGCACCACTCAGCACCACCACAGCACCACTCAGCACCACCACAGCATCACTCAGCGCCACCACAGCACCACTCAGCGCCACCCCTGCATCACTCAGCCCCACCACAGCATCACTCAGCACCACCACGCACCAACACAGCATCAGTCAGCACCACCACAGCACAACTCAGCACCACCACAAAACCACTCAGCACCACCACAGCAACACTCAGCACTCCACCCACCAACTCCACCCTCCAAATCCACCCTCCAACACCAACTCCACCCTCCACCCTCCAAATCCACTATCCAACTCCAGCCTCAAAAAAGAAAACCACACTCAAACTCCACCCTCCAAGTCCAAGTCCACCCGCCAAGTCCACCCTCCAAACCCAAACCCACCCTTCTAGACCAAATACACCCTTCAACCCCTACTACACACTCCAACTCAAGTCAAAGATAGCTTTATTCGATTTTACATGTTAAAAATCATAAAAGCAAATACAAAAGAGAATAAAAACACATTACAGTCAGTTCCACGACAAATTGCCATGCGAAGGTACATAACGGTGTTAGCAGGTAAGTAAATGTTGTTTAAATTGAGGGTCAGTTCATAGATTTCCTGCATCTAATCACATTTTTCAAAATATTTGACACAAAATACATGGTCATTTCGTCTTCCAGCATCTGGAGTTTCAGAAGGGCCGGTCTGCACTGTCTAAGTCCCCTCTTTTTCAACAAGAGGATTAGATATTTATTTCGTGCAAAGGAGTAAAATTTACAGAACAACACACAATGAATTGTAGATTGTTTTGAGATATCATCACATGGGCACGGTGGTAAGTCTTTTGACCATGAGTTAGTTTTTGGGAACGTTACCACTCTAAAGAAACTGTCCCCTCTAAAGCGTGTTAACGGCATTCTAAACAAGCATTAGAAATGCAATAGGTCTCGCATGTGTTTGACTTACAGCTATTGGCATTGTATTTTGCAAAGTCTTTTACCTATGTGGTATGTAGTGGAATTATGTGGGTTGGATTGAATATGGTAGTTATGTAATTGTGTGGCGTGGAGTTGCTTTGTGTAGTGCAATTATGTGGCATGGTGTACTGTGGAATTGTGTGGTAGTAATTATGTGATATTAAGTGTACTGGAATTATGTGGAGTGGGACTGTGTGTCATGGAGTGTAATTATGTGGAATGGTATTTTGTATTGTGGAGTGGTATGTAGTGAAATTTAATTATGTGGTGTGCTGTTGAAATTTGTGGTATGAAGTTGAATTATGTGTTGTGAATTGGATATATGTGGTGTGTAGTGGAATTGTGTTGTGGAGTGGAATTATGTGGTGTTGAATGTATTTGTGCGGAGTAGAATAGTGTGGCATGGAACAGTGTGGCGCTGAGTGTTTTTATGTGGAGTGTTGCTACATGGCATGGAGTGTATGTATGTGGTGTGTAGTAGAGCGTAATTATGTGGCCAAAATCACTGATGATTTTTCCGCCATAGCTTAAAAGCCTAAACTAAATTCATAGTATGCAATGCAAATAACGTCTTCTAAATACTTTAACTGCATGTTTAAAATGAGGTAATGGCACAAAATTGTTGTATTTTTATTTATTTTATTAAAACATTTTCTCCGTAAAGAAGATCTGATTGGAAAATTCAAAAAAGGCAACTTGTTCCCAACACCCTGGGTTACTCATTGTAAATAAACATCATGTTTTGCAAAATTTGAAATGGCAGCACTGATGCCCAAAAGTGCTAACTAAATACAGTATAGTAGAGTAGCCAACCATGCTGCGCAAAAACATAAAGTGTGTTTATGATGTGCCAAAAGAATAAGCTTTTTGTACTCGAAAAATATTTAAACCAGTGATTAAAGAGGATGTGTGGAGCATTTAGCACAACCAATGTTAATCTGTTTTTATTTATTTATTATTTATTTAGGGATTTGTAGAGCGCGTAGTCACCCAGTGGGTATCCCAGCGCTAAAACCATATTACTCACGAGGGGGTGTAGTCCGGGAAAGTGACAGTTTTAGGGGAAGAGAAGAGTTTTGAGGGCTTTCCTGAACCGGAGGAGGTTAGGTTCTGTCCTAAGGCTCAGAGGGAGTGCATTCCACTTATTTCCAGTGTTAACTGAGAAGCGGCGGCCACCTGTGCGGGCCTTTTTCACTTTAGGGATCGTGATAAGGTTTCCGTGCTCTGAGCGAAGCGCTCTGGTGGGTCTATAGGGGGTGATCCAGTTGTTTAGTATAGGAGGGCCGGTGTTATGAAGAGTCTTGTGAGCAAGGCAGAGGGCCTTGAAAATGACCCTTTCCCTAATCGGGAGCCAGTGCAGCTTCCTGAGCGCAGGCTTGGCAGATGATCTGGCCGGGGTGTTTGTGAGGAGTCGGGCGGCGGCATTTTGAACCTTCTGAAGAGTTTGAAGGGTGGATTCTGGGGCGCCCAGGTAGATAGCATTGCTGTAATCCAGCCTAGATAGAATTAAGCCCTGGATCAGCATGAGACGCGACTGAAAAGGTAGAAGTGGAATTACCTTCCTGCAAGATTTAAGTAAACCGTAGCAGGTGCCGGCCGTCTTCCTAGCCTGGGTCCTGAAGGTGAGGTCGGTCTCCAGCCACACTCCAAGACTTTTGACCTCCTTCTTGGGAGTGGGGGGTTCGCCCATGCAGGCGGGCCAGATGTGGGATGGGAGGTTCGGGGTTTTTTGTCCAAGGAGCAGGATCTCTGTTTTGGAGCCATTTAGCTTCAAAGCAGAGTCACTCATCCACTGATATACGTTGGTAAGGCAGTCGTGGAGATTGGAGGGCTCAAACTTGGGGTGGGAGAGTGTCACCACCAGTTGTGTATCGTCGGCGTAGCTGACGATAGTGACTCCAAAGGGTGAGACGAGTCCCTCCAGTGGGGCCATGTAAACGTTAAACAACGTGGGGCTCAGGGAGGAGCCCTGAGGCACGCCACACTGGAGGGGGATGGAGGGGGAGCGGCTTTCGCCTTCCCAAACTTGGTAGGAGCGGTGGGAGAGAAAGGACGCAAGCCACTTCTGAGCTCTGCCTTTAACCCCAACAGTCCCAAGACGGTGGATTAGGACCTGGTGACTGACCGTGTCAAAGGCCGCACTGAGGTCTAGGAGGACCACTGCCACTGATCCTCCTGTATCGATGATTTCCCTGGTTCTTTCTACTGCCACGAGGAGGGCGGTGTCCGTGCCCTGACCTGGTCTAAAGCCTGTCTGCGAGTCGTTGAGAAGATGGTTTGACTCGAGGTAGTGTGACAGCTTTTTATTTACCAACTTTTCGGCGACTTTACCTATCCAAGGTAGAAGTGAGATAGGTCTATAGTTGGAGAGGTCTGTGGGGTCAAGCGACGGTTTTTTGAGCAGCGCTTTGACGACAGCTTCCTTCCAGTTAGATGGAACCTCTCCCTGTTCCAGTGAGATATTGATCAGGGCTGTCAGTTGGGGCACTATAGTATGCGTGATGTTTTTAGCGAAACGTATGGGAACTGGGTCGCTAGGGGCACCGCTCTTAGTTGAGGTAAGTATGACTCTCACTTCTTCTTCTGAGACTGGGCCAAGTGACTCCAGGGAGGGTTTGTCGTCGAGGGGGTATCTGCTCTTTGGCTCTCGCCAAGGAGTCAGAGTTAGGAGGTGGGAGGGAAATGAGAATTTTTTTTATTTTGTCGTCAAAGAAAGTGGCCAGCTTGACGCATTTTTCCTCGGCTTCATTGGGGTCCATGGGTTTCTGTGGGGGTTCCGGGACGTGGAGGAGTTCTTTGAGAATGGAGAAAGTCTCCTTGGATGAGCAGGCGGAAGTTTTTATCTTTTCCTCATAATAAGTCCTTTTGGCGTCATGTAAAGCTAGTTTGTAGGCTTTCATGGAGCGGTAGTAGGCGCTTTTCTCTTCTGTTGACTTGTTTTTCCTCCACGAGCGTTCTGTCTTTTTACATTGTTTTTTAAGGGCTGTAAGGGCAGGTGTGTACCAAGGGGAGTGGCCGATTCTTTTCACGTGTTTTAGCGTACTGGTCAGTGGAATGGAGTTATCTAGGGGTCGGAGTAGCCAATTCTTGAATTCTCTGTCTGCGCTGTTTGGGTCCGTGGACAAGGGGGTGATGGTATCGCGTAGTTTGGCCTCCCATTCTTCTGGTGCTAACTTGTGCCATCGTCTGGCTTGTACCCTTGTTTTTTGTTTGGGCGCTGGTGTCGTGTCGAGTGACCAGTGCATAGGAATCAGCATATGGTCTGTCCAAGGCAGGGGGGTGGGGTCCTGGGCATACAGGTTCCCAATGTTGGAAAAGATAGGGTCTAGGAGTTGACCTTTCTCATGGGTTGCTTTGGGGTTTTGCAGAAGGAGGTCAGCTGTGGTAAGATCCGCGAGCAAGTTTGCTGCGGTATTGTCCATAGGATCCAGAAAGTGCATATTAAAATCCCCTAAGAGGAGAAAGTTAGAGACCGAGATAGTCTTAAGTAGGATGTGGTCCATCAGTGTACTAGTGAATTCGCCTAGAGGGCCTGGAGGACGATACACGAGCAGTCCCGAAAGGGAAGTGGATGGCGTGATCTGAATTGAGAAGTGGCAGTTCTCGCAGTTTTTAGCAGTTCCGGTCTCGATTCTACATTTGAGGTGATCTTTGTAGATTATAGCTAGGCCCCCGCCTCTACCGATTGGCCTATTTAGGAAGCATATTTGGAAACCGGGGGGGATAGCAATGGCAACATCAAAGTCACTGTGCGGGGTCAGCCAGGTTTCCGTCAGAAACAGAAGATCTAGCAGCGAATCTTGGACGAGGATGTTAATTTCGTGGGCATGCTTTACTAAGGATCTGCAATTCAGAAGGCCAAGCCGTAGTCCTAGGTGGCGTTCCGATTCCTCAGATTTATTGCAGAGGCTACATCCTGCATAGGGGGTGTCCTCCTTGTGGATGTATTTGCACTGGGGATGTTTTTCCGGGTTCCAGGCAAGCAGTGAGTCTCTGGAGTATGAGATGCGCCTTAGCAGATCGGGCATAGTGGCTAGGCCTACGGCCGTCTGGGCCCGGACGGGCCCAGACGGGCTTGCCTTTGGCGCGCCTTCGGCGCGCTGACGGCGCGCCCGCTGCGCCCGTCCGCTGCGCTTCCGGCTGGTGCTCATGTTTTATAGGATGAAGTGAGGAGTGGGAGAGGGGGGCGTGGCCACCCGATGAGGGCGTGTCCCTCACGCAGGGAATGGCGGCGAGACTCGGGTCAGGGCGGGGAAAGCAAGCAATCTGCTTCCCTGCGCCGACCAGGAAGAGACCAAGGAGTTTGTGCAAATAGGCTTTAAAGTGCAAGGTACAGAGTAAAAACACAGTATCAATCACAATTTAAAAAATCAGAGTGCTCCCGGCTACTTTGCCTCAGGAGTGTCTTACGAGTAATGTGGGAGCGGCGCTTGCAGTCAGCGCGTAGTTATAGCGACCTGGGAGGGGGGGGCGTGGCCACCCGATGAGGGCGTGTCCCTCACGCAGGGAATGGTGGCGAGACTCGGGTCAGGGCGGGGAAAGCAAGCAATCTGCTTCCCTGCGCCGACCAGGAAGAGACCAAGGACTTTGTGCAAATAGGCTTTAAAGTGCAAGGTACAGAGTAAAAACACAGTATCAATCACAATTTAAAAAATCAGAGTGCTCCCGGCTACTTTGCCTCAGGAGTGTCTTACGAGTAATGTGGGAGCGGCGCTTCCAGTCAGCGCGTAGTTATAGCGACCTGGGAGGGGGGAGCGTGGCCACCCGATGAGGGCGTGTCCCTCACGCAGGGAATGGCGGCGAGACTCGGGTCAGGGCGGGTAAAGCAAGCAATCTGCTTCCCTGCGCCGACCAGGAAGAGACCAAGGAGTTTGTGCAAATAGGCTTTAAAGTGCAAGGTACAGAGTAAAAACACAGTATCAATCACAATTTAAAAAATCAGAGTGCTCCCGGCTACTTTGCCTCAGGAGTGTCTTACGAGTAATGTGGGAGCGGCGCTTGCAGTCAGCGCGTAGTTATAGCGACCTGGGAGGGGGGGGCGTGGCCACCCGATGAGGGCGTGTCCCTCACGCAGGGAATGGCGGCGAGACTCGGGTCAGGGCGGGGAAAGCAAGCAATCTGCTTCCCTGCGCCGACCAGGAAGAGACCAAGGAGTTTGTGCAAATAGGCTTTAAAGTGCAAGGTACAGAGTAAAAACACAGTATCAATCACAATTTAAAAAATCAGAGTGCTCCCGGCTACTTTGCCTCAGGAGTGTCTTACGAGTAATGTGGGAGCGGCGCTTGCAGTCAGCGCGTAGTTATAGCGACCTGGGAGGGGGGGGCGTGGCCACCCGATGAGGGCGTGTCCCTCACGCAGGGAATGGCGGCGAGACTCGGGTCAGGGCGGGGAAAGCAAGCAATCTGCTTCCCTGCGCCGACCAGGAAGAGACCAAGGAGTTTGTGCAAATAGGCTTTAAAGTGCAAGGTACAGAGTAAAAACACAGTATCAATCACAATTTAAAAAATCAGAGTGCTCCCGGCTACTTTGCCTCAGGAGTGTCTTACGAGTAATGTGAAGCTAAAGCTAAAGCCATTGTTCCTGCTGTTTTTAAGAGAAATAGAACACGTTTCCAACAATTTTGTAAAAGAATGCAAACCTATTAGCTGATTTTTCCCTAATAAATGTAAACAGTACCAGTATGCGTTTAAATCCACCTTATCAGTTTTTTTTAAAGATAGGAACGTAGATAATGAACAAATAGTTTCCGACAAGGCAGGGTTTTTTTTGCTTGCGAAAATGTTTTCCACAACCCCAACATGATAGCCTCTGTGCACGCTGCACGTCAGCCTCCTGAAAGAGCACCACCAATGACATGACTGCCTTTCAAAATGCAATGACGATTGGCCCAAAGTTTAAAAGTCAGTATAAACAAAGCAAATAACCCATACCTAGAGCAATATAACCTACCACCCGGACCCTCACAAGCACCCAAGGAAATTTAATAAAAAGTCCACTTAACATTCCGTTCATTAAAGGAAAAGAACCCCTGTGTCTTCATGAGCCTGCTGGCGCTGGTGTAGTCGGTCGCTAGGAGCGTCATCTCGATATCCACACCTTCCACCGGCTGCTCTGCAGCTTTGGTTTCCGCTGTCTCGTGTCCATTCTTGGTGGGTTGTGCTCGAAATCAGACATGGAGTTTTGAAAGCGAGTGGCAAAATATAAAATGTTTAAAGTGGAAACAACCAGAAAGTGTTTGTGAGAGTTCCGGGGGAGGGCCATACCGAGAGCGGGGGTGGAATGGAAAAGACTACTGGTGTGATGGAATTGTCCCCTGATGTAGCAAATAGTTAGTTCGGCGACAGAAATAAACAAGCACTTCCAGTGACAAACTGATTAACATTGCTGTGGGGAGGGGGGAGGAGAAATGCGACACGGCGGACTGGGGAGGGGGCGGAGCGGGGAGAGCGGCATGAGGGTGTGAAGCAGCAGGGGCCTTTGAAGTGAAGCTAAGCTTCACTTCAAAGGTGTGGGAGGAGTGCTGCTGGTGATTGACTGGCGATTTCATGATGTGCACGCGCATTTTAGGTCAATGCGCTTGCGCATTGACCTAAAAGCGCACGGGCACAGCATCAAATCGCCAGTGGAATCGCCAGTTAGGTAAACTCTCGATAAGCCCCTATATATCTCACTCCCGCTCAATGCGCATGCACATTGAGATAGGTCGCTCGACCTAAAAAGCTGCTCTGTACCAGAATTAGATATTTTTGTAAACTACTCCCGTGTAACATTAATTGATTCTGTATTACGGACCCCTTTGTCCTTTCCATCTGCCACCGTTTTAACTCTAATAGTTCCAAGCATAGTTCTTTCAACTTTTTCTAGAAATAGAGCTTAGAGTACTTGGCAAAGAAAAGTATTCAGGGTGTCCGTGCTCTTCTAAAAAAGACTTTACATAGAAAAACCATTTAATTTGTTGCCCCTCCTGAAGCTCCAAACAGTCCTGTATGATCTCTCTGTTAAGACCAGTTTCTTCCGAATTCCAGACTTTGTGCCAAAGTAATACCGGGCTTATTTTGATTAGATCGGACACATAAGTCAAACCGAGTTCTTTATGACATACGTAACTTGATGCTGAAGCTGGGAGTGCCAACAAAAATCGGAGAAATGCATTTTCGCAGATTTGGATATCTCTAGTGTTAGTAATCCCCCATATCCCTGCACCATAGGTTACGGTGGACACACATTTCGACTTATAGATGTCGATGAGAATATGTACAGGGCGGGTTCCCAATTTATTAGCAAAATTCTTTATATCTCTGATAGCGCGAGAAAACGCTAGTTTCCTCGCTTCGGCTGCCGACACCCATGTTCCCTTTTTATTAAAAACTATTCCTAAATAGGAAAATGTGTCTGTTGACTCTATCTTAGACTTTTCTGAAAAAGTGTTGCATAAAACATTTCTCTTAGATGTACAACACATATTAAAAGTTTTAGCAATATTTATGTTTAGTCCTCTCTCTCCCATATAATCAGAAAAGGTGGAAAGTGCCCTCTGGAGACCCACCTTTGTTCTTGACATGATTACCGCGTCATCGGCGTATAATAGAAGTGGAACTGGACCACCTTTACTTTGGGGGAAATCCGTTTTAGCCATTAATAGTTGGGTAACCACACTGTTAATATACAAATTAAATAAAAAGGGTGCAAGAATGCAACCTTGCCGCACTCCTTTCCTTATGGGAAAGACAGATGTGCATTTGCCCCTGTTCCCGAAGCGTACTTTGGCCCCTGCTCCCCTATATAGTTCTTTAATATAATTCAACAAGGTAGTTTCAATGCCAAGTTGCGCCAATGTGTCCCATAAAATCTCATGACTCAGGCAGTCAAAGGCCGAACTCAAGTCGACGAATGACAAAAACAGGTTACCCTTTTTTGCAACTACGTATTTCCCTGCAAGAATGGCCAAATTTAAACCTTGCTCGACGATTCCTAAGCCCGCCTTAAAACCATACTGAAATTTGGAGAGGATTTCTGCCTCTTCTGCCCATGCTTGCAGCCTATTCAAAACCACTCGTCCTGCCACTTTCATAAGAGAGTCTAAAAGGGAAATTGGGCGATAGCACTTTGGATCGTTTCGATCCCCCTTTTTGAAAATTGGGACCATTACCGCCTCTTGCCACGTATCAATAAAGCCTATATTGTTACTACTATTGAGGACATTTGTCAAGAGTGGTGCCCATAGATCTGTGACATGTTTATAAATATCTACGGGCACCCCATCTGGGCCAGCCACTTTTCCTGCAGCACTTTTCGCTATAGCCAGCTCAATTTCAGATAAGGTGAAATTGATGCTCAAGGGGAACAGACTTTATACTCTGACCCCTTCCCTCTCCTGAAGTTCATTATAGATAAATTCAACTCTCTCATCTTTCTTATATAGAGCTGTAAAATGGTTTACCCATGTAGCTTCATCAATGGTCACTTCCATGGTGTCTGTATTTCTTTCAATAAAGAATGGGGCATTCACCGCCTTCCAAAAACCTACCGTGTCCCTCAAGATGCATGCTTGATGTAGTGACCTCCAAGCCTCCTGTTTTAGTTCAGTTTTCCTGATTTTAATTGCGGTATAATACCTTGCACTAGCCTGTCTAATTTCAGCGACATTTTTTGGGTCTTTCTTAAGGGTAGATTTTAAGGCTGCGTGGGCTTTGCTGCAGGCTATATCAAACCATCCCTCCTCCTCTTTTTTAGGGCCCTTTTAGGTGGTTTAGTTAGTGCCTTGTGAATTGCTCCAGAAATCTTCTGGAAGGCAGCCACTATTTGAACGCTACCAGTATTCTCTGAGAGGCAAATCATAATCTCATCATGTTTTTCTTTTAATAGAGATGCCATGAACTTCATAGGCTCAACTTTGTTCCACTTTATATTGTACCCATTCTGCCTAGCTAGTGCTATGCCCTATTTGTAGAGGGTTTCCGCAACATTGCCAGACTTATTACTGTTCTGGGCGGAAGCCATAGAAAGACAAATGGGATAATGATCACTCAATGCAGACTCTCCTGTGTAGCAACCTAGTACATAACCAGAGTGACTAATTGAAATCAAGGCAAAGTCAATCACGATGGTGCAACCCCTACCAATAAAAGTTGGTAAAAAGGGGACCTGCGGGCTACATAGTTCGTTTCCAAACCCCAAATCCAATAAGTGGATCAGGGAATTAAAAGCACTCAGAGCACTTGAATGCTCAAAGTGAGTGCAGGGATCACCTTTCAGATTTGGTATCCCACAAACACCTTGGTTACTTTGGGTGCATAGATGGCAATTTAGATCCCCCAACAGGACTACACAAACGTCCTCCTGTGAGTTTTCGATTAATTGTTGCACGCTTTGTGCAAGATCCACCAGTGTCTTATTTATATCCTCTCTAGGGATATTATTATACAAATTAATCAAAATGATGATTTGTTTTCCACCCAGGGATAAAACCAATATTTGGTAATAGTCTGATCCTAAGAGGCTCTTTTTATCCATGATGTTTGCGGTATTAGCTATATAAGTACATAAGCCCCCCGCATTTCTGCCCCTCTTTGAACGCTTGGCAGGTGAAAAGAAGGTACGAAAGCCATTTAAATGAGTCTCCTCCCTGTCCCAGCATTCTTGGAAACAGATAATAGTAAATTGTTCTATATAGGGCACACTCCCTAGTACCTTTAATTTACTCGATAAACCCGCTATGTTCCAAGACAGAAAAATAATGGAGTCATTATCATCCTTCAACTTAGTGAAGGCAGCTTGCTTATTTAAGACTGGGGAAGTAGCTACTCTAAGCGTTTCAGTTTCCCTAAGATCTGGCAGACTCCCATATTCTTGTACATCGGATTTTGGGCTAGTCAAGGGATTTGACTGGGCCCTCCGTGAGCAAAATCCCCTCTGACGTGTACTTCCATCAAATAATGATGCATTCTCCTTCACCAATTCCATTTCTGTACTATGGTTTAGGGGGCATGCTCTGTTTGATGGATTTGGGTAGTAATCTTTCGAGTTACCACCTTTGGGTCCTATGGGTTTCTTTTTGGAGCTCTGATGTCAATCCACCATTTCTAGGCAGCTAAAACGATTATCTACGTGAACACCTCTCCATATTATACCGTGTAACAGTTGTCCATTCGTCCTCATAGCTCAATGGGGTATAGTACGTGTGTAAAAGTATGCTAAAGGTCGAACTTCTATAGGTGACTACGCGCTAGGGTAGCTCCTGCTAGTCCAGTTACATATGTGCTCTACCGTGCGTGTGTCGTTAAAACTAACCAATATGCAGTCTCCCTGAATTGTTTTAGTAGTTGTACCCACCCAAGGAGCTCTGCGCACCATTAGTATTCTGCTAGTAATATGGGGTGGCAAAGGCCGATTGGTATTTAACCAATGAGACACCTTGTTTTTCAAAGTCGCAAAGGATTCCTCCTCGGGAGTTCTTAACTCCTGTTAATATAACCACGTAGGGGCTTGCTTCGGGAGGTAGATTTACAGTATGCTATCTCGGCGGTACACCAAGCGTTAAATCCCCTCTAAGTACACTATCTGGATTTTTCCCGATTTTTTGAGCCCCTTCTGTGGATTTACCTCCAACAGGCGATTTGACCAAGGGAGTCGGTACTGCTGAGTTAGTGACAGTATGATTCATCATTTGGGCAGAAGTCGATGTATTATTAGACTTTTGTACCACCAAATTAGTTGTTTTTGTTGTTGCACATTGTGGGACCTTTTTTCCTTTCATCGCCTCTGTCCAACCCTTAGAGTTTACTTCTAAACAGGAGAGTTGTTGTTCAATCCTTTTAAGCCTATTTTCCAGCGGGGCGATGGAAGCTTTAAGCAAAGCCCCGATTTCTATCAACAATGTATCAGCGGTCTCATCTCCTATTTCCATGGTTTCTAACCTCACCACAGGTGCTAGTCCTTCAGGCTGTATGGCCAGTGGGTGAGGAATATCCAGTGCCACAGTATCTTTCTGCTGTTGGGGTGTGACCATGCTACTCATGCCCTTAGCTACTTTTGCTTTTCTTCCTCCCCCTATAGTTGTATTTACCCTTTTCCTTTTAGGTTTAGCTCCCTCCTTCCTCTCACGTAGTTGCATTTTTACTATCTCTGGGTCCTCCCTCCCAATAACATCTATGTTTTCCTCTGTTGTTTGAGTCAAGTTTAAGTCAGTAATTGATTGAATGTCAGACTGATCTATTGGAGTGGGGGAACGATATACCTGTGCCTGGATTTCTATGATATTACCTGTATGTGGATTTTCGGGTGTGCGGGCGTTCGCAAAATAGCCTATGGATGATCTTTTTGCCATGGCTAAATCTTGTGAGACCCTGCGTTCCATCAATGTAATTCCCTGATCTATCACAGAGTTAGCCCTCGTTATAAAATTATCTAATGTTCCAGTTAAGAGGGATCCCCTGCCACATTTTTATTCCTGCCACTACGTGTAGACATAACAAGCGATCTATTACAACCAGGACTTACTAGACAATTGTTAGATACAACAAGTTCCACAAGACGAAAAACCAAGGGAGTGAGCCCAGTCCAGTCTCTTTCGGGCTCGAACGGGCTACAACGGGCCCGCCCTTGGCCCGGGCTGGTCCCGCTCGCGTCCCGCGATGAGCGGGAATATCCTTGTTTAAAAAGGGGCGGGTAGGCGGGCTGATTAGGGGAAGAGGCACCAGCTGACAGCAACAGGGAATGCTGGTCCTTGCAGTCCCCTGCACCCGCTACTCTCCGGTAATAGCGTGGGTCAGTCACTAGTTCCAGGCCAGCATCAGGGGCCAGACAGGAAAGGCAGCGAAGTTCTGGAATCTCCACAATCCTCCAGGGAAGCACAAGGAAGGGCTTGAGCAGCGAACGGCACTCCAACTCCTCCAAACCCAAATTCACCCTCCAAAACCACCATCAAAATCAACCATCAAACACAACCCTCCAAGTCAACCCTCAAAATCCACCCTCCAAAGCCAGCCTCAAAAACTTCCCTCCAGCTCCACTCTCCAACTACACCCTCCAACTCCACCCTCCAACTCCACTTCCACCCTCCAACTCCACCCTCAAACTCCACCCTCAAACTCCACCCTCCAAATCAACCTTCACTCGATCTATCGCCATACACACTAACTACACTACTACACCGCCCTCTCTCTACCACTATACCGCCCTCACTCACTCTAACGCCTTATATAATTCCATGTTCACTTCTCTTCTCCCGTACTGATCTGCTGCTCTCTTCCAGCGCCTCCTTCTTTAAGTCCCAGTTCTCTTCTACTGTGCAAATCTGCTGCTGTCTTCCACCCCAACTCCTTCTTTAACTCACTGTTCTCTTCTGCGGTGCTGATCTGCTGCCTCTTCCATGCACCTCCTTCTCTAACTCCCTGTTCTTTTCGTTTCTCCCTCTGCTCATCTGCTGCTCTCTTCCACCCCACCTCCTTCTTTCAGTCCCTGGTCTCATCTCTTCTCCTATAATAATCAGATGCTCTCTTCCACAGCCTCCTTCTCTAACTCCCTATTCTCTTCTCCTGTGCTGAACTGCTGTTCTCTTCCACCGCCTCATTCTTTAACTCCATGTTACCTTCTCCTGTGCTTACCTGCTGCTCTTGTCCACCGCAACTCCTTCTTTAACTCCGTTCGCTTCTCTTCTCCTGTGCTGATCTGCTGTTCTCTTTCAACACGCCTCCTTCTCTAAATCCCTGTTCTCTTCTCATGTGCTACAATTAAGTTCTCTTCCACCCGCTTCCTTCCTTAACTCCCGGTTCTATTCACCTGTGCTGTTCTGCTGTTCTCTTCCACCCACCTCCTTCTTTAACTCAGCTTTTATATCCTGTATTGATCTGCTGTTCCCTTACACAAACTCATTCTCTAACTCCCAGTTCTCTTCTCCCATGCAGATCTGCTGTTCTATTCCTCCCGCCTCATTCTCTAACTCCCTGTTCTCTCCTCCTGTGATGATCTGTTCCTCCCTTCCACTCACCTCTTTCTCTAAATCCCTGTTCTATTCTCTTCAACTGTGCTCATCTGCTGCTCTCTTCCACCCGGCTCCTTCTTTAACTCGGTTTTCTTCTCCTGTACTAATCTGATGTTCCCTTCCAGCAAATCCTTCTCTAAATCACAGTTCTCTTCTCCCATGCAGATCTGCTGTTCTCTTCCTCACGCATCATTCTCTAAATCCCTGTTCGCTTCTCCGGGGTGATCTGTTCCTCTCTTCCACCCGCCTACTTCTCTAAATCCCTGTTCTATTCTCTTCTGCTGTGCTGATCTGCTGCTCTCTTTCACTCCACCTCCTTCTTTCACTCCCTGTTTTCTTCTGCTGTGCTGATCTGTTCCTCTCTTCCAACAACCCTTCTCTAACTCCCTGTTCTCTTCTCTTCTCTTCTCCTGCGCTGATCTGCTGTTCCTTTCCACCCCACCTCCTTCTTTAACTCCCTGTTCTATTCTCCTGTGCTGATCTCTTCAACACGCATCCTTCTTTAACTCCCTGTTCTCTTGTAATATGCTGATCTGCTGCACTCTTCCACATACATTCTTCAGTAACCGCAGACACACATACATATAACAACACAAATACACACAAACAACAACACACATACAACTACACACACACATCTACACACATCTATCGCCATCACTCGATCGATCTAGCACCCTCAGTCTATTAAAATATTGCACTCACTCTATCGATCTATCGTACTCACTCTATCTATCGCCCAGTATCTATCTCCCTCACTCTATCTATCGCACTCACTCTATCTATTGCACTCAATCTATCTATCGCCCTCACTCTATCTATCGCACTCACTCTATCTATCGCACTCACTCTATCGCCCTCACGCTATCTATCGCCCTAAATCTATCTATCGCCCTCACTTTATCACCCTCACTCTACCTATCACCCTCACTCTATAAATCTATCGCCCTCACTCTAGAAATCTATCGCCCACCCTCTAGCTATCTATCGCACTCACTCTATCTATCTATCGCACAACAACAGCATCACTCAGGGGCACAACAGCATCACTAAGGGGCACCACAACATCACTCAGCGACACCATAGCAGAAATCTGTGCAACAATCCGAAAACAACTGGTTCAAATATGTTCTCTCAATGTTGCAAACTTTATTACAAATGTCAAAAAAGTGTTAATATTTCCATTATGTTCTTGGATTTTCATGGCAATAAAATACACTAAACATATTCTTCACACAAGTTATTTGCAAAAGTTTTACCAATTGCCATTATACATTACAATAACTTTTATTTAAAAATTAATTATTACATTTCATTAGAAGCCATTGTTATTTGTAATATCAATACATCTAAGTCACGTACAAACAACACATATTGTATTACAATTGCAAAAGGTGTCACATTTGAAAAAAATTAAAACTATTGGCATTGTAAAAGACAAAGCTATTAATTTCTATATTTTCACAATTAAAAAACAAAAATAAAGAAAAGATCATTTACAATACCAAAAGATCAAACTTTACTAATGCGAGACCTATTGCATTGCAAATGCTAGTTTTTAGCTTCTCAGTGACTGGGGGTTTGCATGGTGTTATTTGGTGTAATTAAGTGGGGTAAGAAGGAGACTGATGTTCTGAAGGAATATAAAAAAAGATTTCGACCTCCTGAGTAATTCTGCCGGAAGAGTTTTCATAATTCGTGCAGTTTTAGTGTGATTAAGAGTGCAGATACATTGGGAGAAAAGTATGTCACTCAGAGCAGGTGAGTTAAGTCACTGACAATACGAGGCACTAATGTCACTGACTCTTAAAAATAAGTGGGAGAGGTGCCACTGGCCTGCACTGACTGGCAGTGATGGCACCAACAGGAAATGGCATAACTGAGATGCAACTTGGTCACTGCAAGTGAAAAAAGACACTCACGCCACTAAGCCTATTGACAAGAGGCTGTGATGTCACTATGAATCCACAATAAATGATATATCAGAGGCGGGGATGCATTACTGTTAAGAGATCATTTTTAAAGTAAACCTCTCCATGAGAGGAAGTGATGTCATTGAGAGGCAAAAGCGAGTGGCGTACTACTGAAACACATCGCACTATGTGACTGCCTCCAAGTGTCTCTTTGCTTTAGTCTCTTCTTAAATGTGAAGCTTGTTGTGTGCAGTGGTGGCTCCTCTGCAATGGTGTAGGAGCGTTGCCCCACTGACTGGCTCAGAGCCAGCAAATGTAAATAAAACAATGCTCTTGCATCGTTTTATTTTAAATTTGGCGGCTCTTAGCCAGCGGGGCTTCGGCATGGGAGGGGGAAGAGCAGTGCTACATGCACTCCACTCCCTTAGTGCGCATATGTGTTTTGACCGGCCATTTCAGGCATTGAGCAGCTGGGCTGGGGAAACCCCATAGACTCCCTGGTCTGAGGAGGGCGTCTTTCTTGCCTGCTCAGACCAATTGGATGACCAATAAAATCTGGGTTCCATGGGCTGCTGGGACCCATAAAGTGGAGGGACGGCAAACTGCTGGAGACAACTGGCCGCAGCAGCAAAAAGTAATTAAAAAAAATATTGTAATCCCCCCATGCACGAAGCCTCCTAGCGACTTCGCCCGGCTGACCACCCTTTGTTTATGGCAGCCGCCGCTGGTTGTGTGTTGTACCGTTCCTTTCAGTGTCACGAGAAGATGCAAAATGAACAAGGTTTGTTTTGGTTCGCACCTGATGTTAGCAACTCCAAGGTTTGAGCCCCGTACGTGCCACACATATCTTTGTATGTCTAGCTCTAAATTGCCTAATTTCAGAAGAATGTACTTGTAACACGTTGCCAATTTACCTCATTCAAGGGAAAAAAGATCAAAGAATGGCTGAAAGACACAGAAAATGTTAGACACTTTGGGGCAGATTTACAAGAAACTGATGCATCTCTGGGTTAGAGCAGAGATGCGTCAGGTTTCCCTGCGCCTGCATGCAAAACCGTTGTGCCAGCATGGAAGCGTTATATTTACAATATGACGCATCTTGACACAAGTATTGACAGATGCGTCAGAAATTGTGACGCATCTGTTGGCGCAATAGTCACGCATTGCTGGAGTTGTGTCGCAAGAATGACATAACTGCAGCAATGCATGGGGAGGCCTATTCCCACTACACAGCATCACTCCTTACGCCTGCTCCAAGCAGGCAAGGGGATTTTGACACATGGGCATCCTAGAGTGGCGCAATGAAATCATGTAGATTTCACTGCATCATTTCTACGAGGCTTTCCTGAGTGGGAATGCCCACCCTGCATACATTATACCTGACGCAGGTATAATGTGACATGTAAAGGTGTAGTCAATTTTGCGGTGCACCACTACATTTTAGTTCTGGAGTTTGCATGAGCACTCTAAAATGCTAATACCACACATAATTAACGCTCCTCTATGTGTGACCAGGCACTGTTGCCCTGTGCTGCTTAAGGAATTTATTTATTGATATTGTTTGTACAGCGCCAATGCCCGAGGGCTTCTTGGTGCTGGCGTCTGCTAGATGTTCGGTTGTGAAACTAAGAGGGAAACATGGCTGAAAAAAGACAAGTTTCAAGTTGTTTCCTAAAACAGGTAAGAATAGATTGGGCTTTGAGATGCCAAAGCAGTTTGTTCCAGAGTTTACATGTGGAAGAAACAAAGCTTCTGCCGCCCCAAGATGCTTTGTTTATTTTGGAAATTTCCACTGTTCTGGAATCAGCTGTCCGGAGAGCTCTCCTAGGTATGTACCATTTGAAGTTTTTCCTACGGTCCCCAGGGCCGTTATTGCGTAGAGATTTCTGAGGCACATATAGTGCTTTGAAGGCTAATGGATCTCTGACAGGAAGCCAGTGTAGCTGCAACCAATGCATGAGAAACTGATTTGATCTTTGTAATTCTCATTAGGAGATGAGCTGCTGCATTCTGTATACTTTGAGGTTTGTTCAGGGATTGTTGTCAGATGTCCATGTAAAGCGCATTACAGTAATCTAACCTGGAAAGCACCAGGGCTAAGATTTCCAATTTCTGTATTTTGAACGAGATGAATGGAAGAGTCTTTCTCGGGGTTATTAAAAGAAAAAAGCACGCTTATTTATTTGATCTGAGAATGTGAGATTTGCATCAAAGATTACTCCTTGGTTTAGTAAGTTAAGATGACCCGGCAAAAAGGGCCAAGTCCAACAATACTCCTATGTAAGGAGCACAAATGAAAAATAAAATATGGAGAAGGGACTAAAACCCAACTTGCAACCCCTAATGTAAGGGACCAAACATGCTCAAATGGGACTACAACCCATAATGCAAACTGTAGATGGGACTCACATCTATTACTAATAATGTAGGTGGGACTAACACCCCTATAAACTGAGTAGATGGAACTAACACCCACTACTATAACCAAACTGTGAAGCACAGTGCGACTAACACACACTCTAGAAGACCAGCGTACAGCACAAAGTGACAAATACACACTATTCCAACCAAAATACAGCAGAAAGTGACACACCAAAGAAACATGACAACAAAATGTCAAAAGGGACTACCACCCACAAACTGTGATAAAGGGAAAGACAACTCCTAACTCAAAGTCATTTTTTAATTTTTAATTTTAAAATTTTATTTTAGTGTGTTATAGAGCGCAAACTTGACCCGTGAGGGTATCAGATTGCTTTACATGTTATACAGAGGTGAACAAACAAAAGTTTAAAGTGCAGAAATATAAAAAACTATTTAAAGGTTGGCGAGGGGCTGAGAACATAGGAGAAAAAAGGGGGATACAACTGTATGATTGTAAACATAGTTAGAGTCAGTAAAAACAAAGGCCAAAAATATTCTTTGTGGGGAGAATTGGTGATCTGGGGAAGAAGCGATAGTCTTAGATTCATCAGGCATGATATAGCGCGGGCTCACCTGCTCGTTTTACCATATTCACCTGGGCCCATAAACATATACACTTTGAACAGGTAAACCTTTGCTAATCAGAATTTTGATTAACCTTTTAGGACCTATACCATTTGACTTACCAATCCTTGCCACTGGTACTTATAGTCCTAAGGGATCAAGGGAGTTAGCATAATAGGCAGTAAATAAACATTTGCATTCATAAAATACCCACAGACTTGGGAAAGGTTTAAACACTTTATCTATGTTAATTCTTAAATGTTAGAGTCCATACCAATTCAATTAAAGCTCGTTCAATGGTTGAGGGCAGGCCTTACATGAGGGGCCTCATTTATGAGAAATGACGCATCACTGCGTGAAAGCAGCGATGCGTCACTTCTCAGTGCGCACTCCTTGCGACATTCCTGATGCGTCATATTTAATGTATGACGCATCATGTCGCAAGGAGTTACAGATACGTCAGTATTTCTGACGTATCCGTAAGCGCAAAAGTGACGCATTGCTGGAGTGTGTCACAAAAGTGACACAACTCCAGCAATGCGTCCTTTCACATGGGGCAAGCCCCATGTGAAAGGGCCTGCGTCACAGCAGGCGTAAGAATTTGACGCAACGGCATCCTAAAAGTGACGCAGTGAAATCTCATAGATTTCACTGCGTCACTTCTACGACCCTTCCTTGCGTCAATACGCCCCTCTTGCATACATTATACCTGGCGCAGGTATAATGTGGCGCAGGGGTTTACAAAGTGACGCATCTACCTAGATGCGTCACTTTGGAAATATGGCGCAACAAGGCGCATTTTTTACGCCACTGGTGCGTCACAAAAAGTGACGCACCGGCGGCGTAAAAGTGACGCAAGGCCTCATAAATGAGGCCCGAGGAATTTACCCAAGAGGAAGGTTTTGGCCTCCTTCTTAAAACATGCTAAAGAAGGGATTTTTCTGATGGCGGGTGTGAAAGAGTTCCAAATTCTTGGTGCTGCCCTGGTGAACGCCCTATTGCAGGTTCTTTTTTTCTGATAAAAGGCAGGTTGGAGTAAGAGGTTTCAAGCGGAACGGGAATTCCTGCTTCCTCCAGATACCACTAGTTTCTGTGCCAGATTAGCAGGGGAGTTTGCGTATAGAGCCTTGTGTTCAATGCATGCCAGTTTCAACTGAATTCTGGCCTCAAGAGGGAGCCAGTTCAGCACTTTCATATGTGGAGAGATGTTGTCAAATTTCCTGGTGCCAGTGAGTAGTCTGGCGGCCGCGTTTAGGCAGGTGCTAAAGAGATCTTGGGTAGTTCAGTAAGGCCGGCACATCCATCTTCCAGTCTAGAGATGACTAGTGCTTGAACTGCCATTTTTAAGTCAGCAGCATCGATGAAAGGTTACAGGATCCATAGGTAGCTCAGGTGGAATCTGGCTGCTTTAGCCATTGAGGTAATGTTGTCTCGCATGTTCAGGTTACAGTCGAGGATTATGCCCACGGATTTGGCAGAATCCACAATGGTCGGCGGGCAGTTTAGGGCTGTGATGGCCTTGATCCACATCTGAATCTCCGGGTTGGCTTTTGAAGGGGAGATTAGGAGAAATTCAGGTTTCTTTGCATTGAGTTTGAGTTTGTTAGTGGCTAGCAAGTGGAAAGTCGGTTTTCAGGGTCTCATTCAGGGAGAGAATCTCCTCGAGCGAAGAGATGTCGATGTATATTTGGGTATCGTCCGCGTACATATGGTAAGAGATGTTGACGGTACGAAGAGCTTCAGTGAGTGGCTCTAAGTAAAGATTAAAGAGGGTGGGAGACAGGGTTGAGGCTTGGGGGACTCCAACTGTGACCGGGGTGGGAGCCGTTAATGATGAATCTCTCAGATCGGTTATGGAGGAAGGACTTGAACAATTCTAGGACCACACGATCCAGACCCATTCTGAGTTTGAGGCGTTCGAGTAGTTTTTCATGGTTGACCGTATCGGATGTGGAGGATATATCTAAGAGGATTAGAAGGCAGATATTGCCTTGGTCTAGGGCTTGGAGGGCATCATCCACAATGGGGAGCATAGTAGTTTCAGTGCTATGCCCCGGTCTGAATCCAGATTGGAAGTCATCAAGTAGGTGGAAGTTGTTGATGTGCTGGCTTAGATACTGTTGTACACAGTTCTCCAATACTTTGGCTAACAGCGGGATATTGGGGATAGGTCTGAAATTGTCGGGGGAGGCTGGGTCCAGTGATGTTTTTTTCAAAATACGGAGGACTTGGCAGGTTTTCAAGGAGTCTGGAATCGAACCCTGCTGGAGAGAGGCAGTGATTATTACAGTCCAGCAACGAACAATGGATTGGGAGGCAGCAGCGAGGCAGTTGGAAGGTAGCGGGTCATTAAAGTAGTTATTTGGGTTTAAGGTAAAGAGGATTTTGGAGATGGAATCTTTGTCATTGGTATTCGAAGTCAGTCCAGCGGGCTTGGTTTTTAGGTGAGGCCAGAGGGGGTGGTGCGGAAAAAGGTGGCAAGTCCGGAAGGGGTTGAGAGTAGGTGGCGGTACGGAGTTCAATTCCTAATGCCGTGATTTTATCAGCGAAGACAGAGGAGAATTCCTCTGACGATATTAGGGATTTGGGGGATTCTTTTGGTGTTTTAGCCAGATTATTAGAGTGGTGTTTGACCAGCTCAAAGAGCTTACGGAGTCTATCCTTTTTGTTCCCCAATTCCGATTGAAATACTCTATTTTGGAATTGAGGATGTGTTTGTTGTAGGAGTTTTTCGCCTGGTGGAGAAGTTTTAGATGCGTAGCAGAGGGGTGTTGTCTCCAGTTTCTTTCAGATTGCCGTAGGGATCTCCTCTCCATGTTGAGGGAACCAGTGAACCAGGGGTTTCTGTCTTTGATTTGTGTTCTTTTTAGTTTTAGAGGGGCAAGGTATTCCAGAATGTTTGATAAAGACGACAAGTAATGTTCATTGAGGTCGGTGACCATGGTTATGTGGAGGGAAGGGGGAGATCAGATTTTCAGCGAGCCTCCCGCTTAATAAGGTCAAGGTTCTTAGTGTCTCTGGTCCAGCGTTTGGGAATCACCGGTTGCGGTGTCTTTGTCTTGCGAGTCCCAGGTAAAATAAAGGAGATGGAGTGGTGGTCAGACCAGTCACATGAGATAAGCTTGACTGAGGATTCTTTAGAAATGATCCAGTCAAGGATGGTCCCTTTAGAGTGGGTTGGCAGAGAGCAGGCCTGAGCCAGGGCTTGGTCGGTTAGGAGGCCTTTGATGGCATTGACGAAGGGATCTTTAGTGTCATTCCAGTACAGGTTGAAATCCCCCAGGAAAATCTCTTTGGCATTGGGGGAAATCTTAGTTGTGATGATTTCCAAGAGGTGATCGGTGAAAGAGTCATTGGAACCTGGAGGGTGGTAAAAAATGTGCAAGTTGCAGAGAGTTGCTGCAAATGGAGAGTGCGAGGTATTCGCAGGAGTCAGTGGTGTGCACCAAGAGTTCCATGACAAGGAGGGAGGATCGGTAGATGCAGGCAATGCCTCCTCCTTTCCTGTTGGAATGTCTATCCAGTCTGGCGATGTTGGAATTGGGAGGGACTAATATGTCCAGGCAAGGGGAGGATTATTCATTGAGCCAAGATTCTGTTAGAATAGCTAGTTCTAAATTTTTGTTCAGGATTAGGTCAGCAATATCAGCGGCATGCTTGACTGCTGAATGCCAATTGATTAAGAGACCAGATGGGGGGGTCTGGGGGAGTTTCAGGGGTCTGGACGGTCAGGACTATAGGCGCGAGGTTGCTTTTCATCACAATTCTGTTATGGAGGGTTGTTGGCCTGTTGGGGTTGATGGTGACCGTGCTGATGGGGTGTCCAGGACTCGTATCTAGTGGGCAAGGGATGGCTTGGACAGCATTGTGGTCTTGGAGGATGGCTAGGATTTCATTTCCCGTGAGGTCTAGGGGGTTAGAGGTGGCGGTGGTTGAGTTGTAGAAGAGTGCTAGATCTCGGGATTCCTCCTCTGAGAGGTGGCAAGGTTGTTTGCGCAGGCGAGGATGTCTCAGAGGTAGCGGGAGTGGATGCTTGGGAGTCTCGGTGAATGGTGGGGGGAGGTATGAGGTGACTTGAGGTTAGCAAGGGAGAGCTTGGCAAGGTGAAGGAGGTTCATAAGGTCCAGAATGGAGCTATGGATGCTCTGGGTTAGTTTAGTCACTCTAGAGTGCAGAGTTTCAAGATCAATATAAGCTGGGGGTGCTAGAGGGCAAGGGGCAAAGGTTCAGGAGCAGCCCAGGGGGCATGTAAGTGGGAAGGGGAGATAGGTTGGTTTGAGCAGACTCCAGGGTCTTTGGATGACTACCTAGCTCGCGATTTTGGTGGATGGCTGGCGGGGAGGAGGTCGGAGGTCTGGGGGCGGCTCTGTTGGAGGTGCCGGTGGATGAGCTATAACGGTAAGGGTGATCAGTGTTGGGAGCCATTGGAAGGATAGTTTGAACTGAGTCTGGGGTCAGTGTGAGCGTACCAGTCTCCCTGTTGGTGGGGGGCGCTGGGAGGGAGGGGATCAATGGTATAGGGGAGGGTCCGTAATCGGGGTCAGTAGGCATGCTGGGGGGGATAGAAAGCACTGCAGTGGAAGCCCTTGGGGGGTATGCAGGTGGCTGGGCACAATAGGCTGGCAGGACTGTGGGTCATTGGTGCAGGTGTTAGTTACCCTATTTGTGCCCATGGTTTCTGGGGCGGATGAAAAGGTCTGCAAATTTATTAATATTATTGGTTGAGGCTTGGATCAGAACAATGCCATTTTTGTAGAGGGTAATGGTGAGGTCCGCTTGTAGGGTAGAGGATGGAGCAATTGTGAGTTTGGTGCCGTAAGGGATGTTTCTGGTTGAGCGAACTTTAAGGAGGTGTGCCAAGGTTTCGCGCCAGGCGGCGGTTCTTCTGGAATAGAAAATAAGGTCATTTATGCAAATGCCACTGTCTGCGTTGAAGCGCAGGTCGGATATCAGCGTCTCAGGGTGGCTTTTTAGGGTGGCGTGCTTGAAAGATTTAGCAGCGTTTTTTGAGAGGTTGGGGGTGTAGACCAGAGTGTAGGAATTTTCCACCTGACTACGTCAGGTCAGGACGGGACATGATCGTTAGGGAATGGCACTAATGTGAGTCGTAGGGTAAAGTCTGATATTAAAGGAGGTCTTCGGTGAGCAAAAATAAGTCATGAAAGACCCTAGTGTAGTTGGGATCAGATGAAGTTGTGACCTACACTTTAGAAATTTGGTGAGACTTCAGGCACAGCAGTGTAAACTGTGATGTCACACAATAAAGTTTTCGGAAAATAAAGTTTTGAGGCAGCGTCATCTTACGGTCAGGCACTGTGAGGCGAATCAGGTTGTCTTGGATGGTCCACCATTTTAGAGTCAGGCATTGCTCAGCATATAGTGTACAGGCAAAAATGAACAGGTAATCTTCATAGGCCAGCACACACTCAAGGGCAGAAATGCATTTAATTTTTAGGTGGCGTTTGTAGATCTGCTTCATTAGAGGTATGGTTTCAGGAGCTGTGGGAAATGGCTTGAGATGCGCTTCAGGGTGCTGCCATTTTAACAGCTTGGGAGCTTAGTCCGGGACCCTTTAAAGAGTTAACAATGTCTCGGCGACGATAGGACGTACCTGGCGCACGTTTTGCAGCACCCCGAAAGCGAACTCCTCATCTGAAATCTGCCCTCCGCGCAGAGAGGACTGGCAGTGGCAGCATCAGAGGCTTGGCGCCATGGCAAGCGGGAACACACCCATCCCTGAAGTGAAGGTGACCCATCGCCAGTGAGTGACCTCTTACCCGAATAGTACACTCTTGACAAGTTGACACCCTCACATAAATTACATGTAGCAGACCTTGTAAAATGTTATGGCAAGACCGGAGGCTCCTATTAAGCTTTCTTATCTAGCTTATTATTACAATAGCAGCCAAGATAATTAAAAACTACAGGTCCCAGAGGGCCAAGCAGAAAAAACTGGACAATGGGAACACAATTAAACAGAACCTTATAACCAATCAGAGTGTACTAGCATGAATAACGTCACAACTGACTGCGAACAGTCCTCTTTTCTTGCTGCTCGCAGTCAGATAAGTGACTTATCTTCATTGCTTCCTTCATTTATTGCAATTTGAGCGTATTTGTTTTATTGTGTAATGTATTTGCTTATGTATGTCATTAGTTAATTAATGTGGAGCTTACCGCTTCACTTTTGAGCGTTTATTGACCCTGCTCGTGCGCGTTTCGATTGGTCCCAACCGTTGCGCGGTGACAGGTTTTGTCCTGCTTCCTCCCTCACCCTCATGGAGTGTGCACGTCCCCTGACTTCTCTGCCTCTATTCAGAGCTTTCTGTTAGCTCATATTTTCTCTCACGCCCCGGGGGAGTGTCTCGATCGTGTTCCTCCCTTTCAGCTTTGGTTAACCCTTACCAACCTCATTTTTTTCCTTTACTTAGTCCATGGAGATTGACAGTTGTCCCGGTTCAGACCGGCAGCATGAGGAAGGCGCCAGTTGGAACACACGCACACAAAGGCCAATGAAAATGGACCTAGGAAATAACATTCACGAGCTACGTGGAATTTCCAGGTCCATTTTCAAAACCCAGAGAAAAGGACTCCGGCTGCGCGACACTGCTGCGTAGTGTACGCTAGGCCCGAGACCTAAAACGTGGTAAGGCTGTAATATGTAGCTGGGGTTGCATTTTGGAGCACGCTGTCTCTAATGAATTATTAAAGGGTGGTGTAGTAGCAACTGTCATTAACAGGCAGCTCATTATTCATTGATGACCATTACATTTGCACAAACATGCAGTTTTATTGATAAAACTATATAGAGCACAAACATTAATGTGTAGAAATCGGGTTCTAGTTAGCATTTTTTCATTGCCAAGTAGAGTGTCTTCGTTTCTTTTGATGCTAATAAAATCTGTTACATTTCACTTCAGAATTAAAAAAAGACCTCTTTTTGCAAGCAAACACCAAACTCCATGTTAAAGAATAACCAGTAATCTGTCAGAAGATTAGCCTGTGAAATATGACAAGATAAAAACAATTTAAAGTATTCTTTAACACTCATTCACCTACAGAAATCCAGTGGGGTTATTTAGGAGGTGCTACAGCACCCACACACACCAACTTTTAGCGGTGTGCATAATAGCATTAAAATCTCTGCTGAAACACGGTTTACAGCTGATTTGTTCGGGGCCAATACAGGGCATGAATGAAACTTCACCAGGACATGGGCAGTGTAAGAAGCTCTTTTTCTTTGTTTCTGTTGTGGGACGGCAGAGGTGGTGAGTCTAACCTAATTAAGAGCCTCAGGTGATGTGCGTCACAATGCCCACCCTCCAAGGCTATGCCAACTCCTCACACAGTGAGAAATGTTCACATCTTGTGGGGGGGGGGGGTATGACTTCCAGCAATGTAGAGCCAAATTTTAGGGGCTGGGGGGGCTAACACATCCAACAATATGCTCTTGTTTAATGTAACTGGTGCTCAAGCAAAGTGCCTCAATACCTTTGAGTGAAGTTCGAGCTATATAAAACTGCAAAAGAACAAAGCTTAAGGTTACTTTCTAGGAAATGCATTCTCACACTGTGGCAGCAAATGTAATTTGCAACTTTAAGGAATTGGCAGAGTGGAGATGCAGGGGCTCTAGGAACGGGTGAAAAACAACAAATCCTTTTTATCAAGTAAATGGTCTTTTAAAGACCTGTGAAATACTCGGGTGTGACTGCAATAAGATGGACGCCAGACCAGCCAGCCCACAGCAGCTCAAGAACTGCCTGTGTGTGTCCGGAAAGCTGTCTCAGCCCACAAATGTTCACAAGTTGGCAGACCTGCCTTTCCCACTGTTTTTGTCCTAAGAGAATTATCGCTCCCATTTTGTTTTACCATCCACAGTTATATGGGAGAAAGGAGAGATGTTTTACCTCCAGACTGAAGGGGCAGTCTTTACTAATGCACACAAAGATGCACTCAAAGTTCTTGACTTTTACCTGCATAGCTGTCAACAGTGACAGTGCAGTGGCACCAGGAACCAGAGGGGCAATTGCGTCTGAAATAAAGCTGTTTTTTACTAACAAACCAGGGCGTGACTGGCCCATTTCCTTGCTTGCCCATGGCAATTGTGCTACGTCACTGTTTACCAGTCATTTGAAAGTGCGGATTAACCTCTTCGATGCTCATGATGGCTCCCGGCTGACATGAGTCACGGTGGGCGTGTGCTGATGTGGGCCGGGAGCAGTCATGACCACGCCCGTGATCGGAATGTTCAGCACTGCGGCGGAATTCGCTCCGCAGTGATGAGGTTAAAGGTAGATGGATGATGTAATTCTGTAAACTCATCATCCGAATACTTACCACGTCCTGAAAGGGCCATTTATGGCTAATCTTTCCGAAAAGATGGGTTGTTAGCGATGGCTGTCTGAAATAAGTCTTTGGGAGGAGAAGCCACCGAGCTAAGCCCTCTACTTGAAAGGAACTTCTCTGGGTCAGAGAGATCCTGTTTTCAAAGTTTGATACAGCTGCATCCAAAGTCTTGCAGTTTCTTTCTGATATTGTGTTATGCTATGATGTTGTCATAGTGGTGATCCAAATATTAGTAAACAGTGTGTTAATCAAGTGCTGTTTAGAGTGTCCAAGCATTCCGCATTTTGCAGGTTTGTCCTGCAATCAGGGCTCTTATCCAGTTACCTGCACAAAGGTACTGATGGGCCTCCATTGTCATGCATTTTGATTCCCACCACTTATGACCTCAAAGACAAGTAGGGTTCACTCGTTCCGCCCTTTATGAGCTATGAAAGATGGACCTCTTTGTGATTAGGAGGTAGGAGCTCCAGCACAGATGGGACTTGTACAATGTAGATTCAGGAGCACATTCATCCCCCAAAAAACAATGCATTCACCTGCCTATAAATAGCCCTGACTATGTTAATAAATTCCATGCTATGGGGTATGTCCTGGGAGTTTGACTTTGCTGTAAGCCTGATTGAAAGTACTGACCTTTGGTCACCTCGGTGGACAGAGCTAAAGGCAGAGTATGATTTGCCCAGGTTCAAACTGTGAAGTTGTAGAGCCGAGAAGGTAGCACGTTGATGCTTGCTGCAAAGGGTAAACAAGTGCCGTCAACGCCAGTAGGTCTGACCTTGCAGGCTGGTGTGATGGTCATTTAAAACATCGTATTGAAAACATATGCCATAAAAAACTGGAATAAGAAAAATGCTGCTAAACATGTCTGCCACTTGATAGCAATAAAAGTTTTAAATTTAAAAAAAAACATTCAGTGATGTGGCTATTTTACTAGTAAGGTTTTTGAATAACAAGGCATCCAGCTGCTCCATGCATTTTGTTTAATGTTAATATTTGTGACAGACAAAAATAAATCACAGCCTAAGCTAGCACTCAATTCACAGTCAGTACAATGTTGTAATGTCACTTCAAGTCATTTTATAAGAGCAAATTAAAAAGCTGTCAGAAAACTAATCTTCCCCTAACCAGTAAGCCGAAGTGCATGCAAAATAAATAGCTGATGTTTAATGTTAAAATAGAAATGCATTAAAAAATAAACACATTTTGATCAATATTTATCATTTAACTGTAAGGAACTATTTTTAGATGAATGTGAATCATGTGCACGGGTTGTATGCAGTCACTCAAAGTGAAGAGAGGCAATGGGTAAAGTTGACTGAACCATTACTCCATGCTGTATTCTTTAGTAGGCAGATGTAAAATGGATGAAACCTGCTGGTCACATCACAAGCTCCTCCTTGTATGAATAGAGCCTGGCAAGAGAGCTAAAGTGGTCTCAAAGACAGACCTAAAAAGGCATCTTGGGCATAGTATACTATAATGATCTTCCAAATATTATTAAAACAATGATTAACCCAGGTTTGTGATTAACCGATTTGGCAAGCCAATTCTCACTGAAGACACGAATTAATAGGTTTGCATTCAGTAGTGCACAATAATTATCCACAGAGGTATACCATTCTGAAATGTACTTGGCATCTCTAGTCACAGTCTGAACACCCATTCTCCGGGCAATGTTCACAAAGAGGCTGTTCCTGTTGCTCCTGTAGATATGCATTTAATAAATCAGAGTATATGGTGTTTTTTCGTATAGACACTGACCACACTATCATGTGGCTGGGCTAGGCCAAGGGAAGAACCGCCATTATTTACATGCACACGTTTCTTAAGTTGCCTTGTTTTCTTGCACAATGACTTTTGACATACATTTGCTTGCATTACTGTGCAGGATTAGGTTATCTTAAACCATATTGCTTACATTTCAACTTTATAGACACACTATCACGACATCGTGAACATTTAGCACAAGGCCTAAACGTACATTGTGAAAATCTTTCTGTTTGTTGATCTTCTTTAAGGTGACACAGCTATCACAAAAGGATAAACAATGTCAGCTTGGCTGAGGCTCCAGCATGGAAGCATGGGTGCTGTTTATTATAAATACACAAGCATTTCTGGGTTTCGGGAGAAGAGCACTCTGCAGTCACCCTGAGGTCGATGCTTGTCGGAAATCTCAGCCTGGCTGATTCCTGTTTTCCCTCTGCCAGGAGGAATTTCCAACTTGTGACCAAGACGAGAACCGCATACACTTACCCCCAGGTAATGGGGACTTAGATCACCCAGTAAGGGATGTGACAGATCACACGCCCAAGGCAACTAGGTTAGAGAGCGCATGGTAGGAGTACACTATGCACAGTATTTATGTGCCTGCATATACACACTGATTTAGCACGATGGTGGAATTGTTTATTTTTTTCAATGTTCAACCTAATGCTAAATATATTCATCTGCTTCTGTATATTAATCATTGCAGCACATGTCTTCTATATAAGAATCAAAATGGTTCAATAAATAGTGAAACTCCTCATTGTGCATTTCTTGTGTATCACGCTGGGTAAGCATGAGTGATGTTCCAGGGTGAGGGGATAGGTGTTTCAGAGAGTTCATGTTCAAATGATGTGCTGAAATGGCCTGTGAAGTACAAGAGCCAACGCAATATCACAGCCTTGGTGAGTCAAGTGGAAGAGTGAGCTGGTACTGTTGAGTTGCACAATGTGGGTGAAACACGTACTTGCTTAAAAAGAGTCTGCACATTAAAGTAGTGGAGCCCTTTGAGTCCAATGGGCGTTGCGCACCTGCAAATGTTCACAAGTTGGCAGATCTGCCTTACTCACTGTTTTTGTCATAAGAGAATTATCGCTCCCTTTTTGTTTTTACCATCCACAGTTATATGGGAGAAAAGAGAGCTACTTTACCTCCAGACTGGAGGGGCAGTCTCTACTAATGCACACAAAGATGCACTCAAAGATCTTGACTTTTACCTGCATAGCTGTCAACAGTGACAGTGCAGTGGCACCAGGAACCAGAGGGTCCACTGAGTCCGAAATAAAGCTGTTTTTTACTAACAAACCAGGGAGTGACTGGCCCATTTCCATGCTTGCCCATGGCACTTGTGCTACGTCACTGTGTACCAGTCATTGGAAAGTGCGGATAAAAGGTGGATGGATGATGTAATTCTGTAAACTCATCATCCCGAATATATCTACCACATCCTGAAAGGGCCATTTATGGCTAATCTTTCCGAAAAGATGGATTGTAGAGATGCATGTCTAAAATAAGTCTGTAAGAGGAGAAGCCACAGAGCTCTGAATTTGAGTGCCACCAATCGTCCCAGTGGCAAACGAAAGCAAATACTCAGAAAGCTCTCAAAACTCATAGTAAAGGGAGTCCCCTGTGATAAAATGCCCCTTGATTGTGTGGGCATCACCATGTTTTTTGCTGCATTTTATTGCAGTTTTTTTTAGACTCGATTCATAACAGGGGGTGGTGATGGACAGAGTATCTGAATTAAGCAGAACACTCCTACCCAGTCAAAAGATCAGGGCTTGATCCATCACCGTTTTTTAGCTCACTGCACCATCCCAGTTCAGAACCTGCCTACATGAAAATTAGTCTGGCCCTGGCCCAGTGCATCATGGGAACAGGGCAGACCAAACTACCAAGCCAATTCTTCACTGGAAAGGAAACAAGCTTCCGGGGACCGGTTTCTGGCATTGCAGCCGTCTTCGGCCCGGCTTGCTTGAATCCTGATGGTGCAGTGAGCAAGGGACTCACATCTGAGTATACCCTTCCACACTTGTGGTGGCCAAAACGATTCATAACAGGGGGTGGTGATGGACAGAGTATCTGAATTAAGCAGAACACTCCTACCAAGTCAAAAGATCAGGGCTTGATCCATCACCGTTTTTTAGCTCACTGCACCATCCCAGTTCAGAACCTGGCTACATGCACATTAGTCTGGCCCTGGCCCAGTGCATCATGGGAACAGGGCAGACCAAACTACCAAGCCAATTCTTCACTGGAAAGGAAACAAGCTTCCGGGGACCGGTTTCTGGCATTGCAGCCGTCTTCGGCCCGGCTTGCTTGAATCCTGATGGTGCAGTGAGCAAGGGACTCACATCTGAGTATACCCTTCCACACTTATGGTGGCCAAAATGATTCATAACAGGGGGTGGTGATGGACAGAGTATCTGAATTAAGCAGAACACTCCTACCCAGTCAAAAGATCAGGGCTTGATCCATCACCGTTTTTTAGCTCACTGCACCATCCCAGTTCAGAACCTGGCTACATGCACATTAGTCTGGCCCTGGCCCAGTGCATCATGGGAACAGGGCAGACCGGTTTCTGGCATTGCAGCCGTCTTCGGCCCGGCTTGTTTGAATCCTGATGGTGCAGTGAGCAAGGGACTCACATCTGAGTATACCCTTCCACACTTGTGGTGGCCAAAACGATTCATAACAGGGGGTGGTGATGGACAGAGTATCTGAATTAAGCAGAACACTCCTACCCAGTCAAAAGAGCAGGGCTTGATCCATCACCGTTTTTTAGCTCACTGCACCATCCCAGTTCAGAACCTGGCTACATGCAAATTAGTCTGGCCCTGGCCCAGTGCATCATGGGAACAGGGCAGACCAAACTACCAAGCCAATTCTTCACTGGAAAGGAAACAAGCTTCCGGGGACCGGTTTCTGGCATTGCAGCCGTCTTCGGCCCGGCTTGCTTGAATCCTGATGGTGCAGTGAGCAAGGGACTCACATCTGAGTATACCCTTCCACACTTGTGGTGGCCAAAACGATTCATAACAGGGGGTGGTGATGGACAGAGTATCTGAATTGAGCAGAACACTCCTACCCAGTCAAAAGATCAGGGCTTGATCCATCACCGTTTTTTAGCTCACTGCACCATCCCAGTTCAGAACCTGGCTACATGCACATTAGTCTGGCCCTGGCCCAGTGCATCATGGGAACAGGGCAGACCGGTTTCTGGCATTGCAGCCGTCTTCGGCCCGGCTTGTTTGAATCCTGATCGTGCAGTGAGCAAGGGACTCACATCTGAGTATACCCTTCCACACTTGTGGTGGCCAAAACGATTCATAACAGGGGGTGGTGATGGACAGAGTATCTGAATTAAGCAGAACACTCCTACCCAGTCAAAAGAGCAGGGCTTGATCCATCACCGTTTTTTAGCTCACTGCACCATCCCAGTTCAGAACCTGGCTACATGCAAATTAGTCTGGCCCTGGCCCAGTGCATCATGGGAACAGGGCAGACCAAACTACCAAGCCAATTCTTCACTGGAAAGGAAACAAGCTTCCGGGGACCGGTTTCTGGCATTGCAGCCGTCTTCGGCCCGGCTTGCTTGAATCCTGATGGTGCAGTGAGCAAGGGACTCACATCTGAGTATACCCTTCCACACTTGTGGTGGCCAAAACGATTCATAACAGGGGGTGGTGATGGACAGAGTATCTGAATTGAGCAGAACACTCCTACCCAGTCAAAAGATCAGGGCTTGATCCATCACCGTTTTTTAGCTCACTGCACCATCCCAGTTCAGAACCTGGCTACATGCACATTAGTCTGGCCCTGGCCCAGTGCATCATGGGAACAGGGCAGACCGGTTTCTGGCATTGCAGCCGTCTTCGGCCCGGCTTGTTTGAATCCTGATGGTGCAGTGAGCAAGGGACTCACATCTGAGTATACCCTTCCACACTTGTGGTGGCCAAAACGATTCATAACAGGGGGTGGTGATGGACAGAGTATCTGAATTAAGCAGAACACTCCTACCCAGTCAAAAGAGCAGGGCTTGATCCATCACCGTTTTTTAGCTCACTGCACCATCCCAGTTCAGAACCTGGCTACATGCAAATTAGTCTGGCCCTGGCCCAGTGCATCATGGGAACAGGGCAGACCAAACTACCAAGCCAATTCTTCACTGGAAAGGAAACAAGCTTCCGGGGACCGGTTTCTGGCATTGCAGCCATCATCGGCCCGGCTTGCTTGAATCCTGATGGTGCAGTGAGCAAGGGACTCACATCTGAGTATACCCTTCCACATTTTTGGTGGCCAAAATGATCATAACAGGGGGTGGTGATGGACAGAGTATCTGAATTAAGCAGAACACTCCTACCCAGTCAAAAGATCAGGGCTTGATCTATCACTATGGTGCAGTGAGCTAAAAAACGGTGATGGATCAAGCCCTGATCTGTTGACTGGGTAGGAGTGTTCTGATTAACTCAGATACTCTGTCCATCACCACCCCCTTTTTGAAATATTTTGGCCACCACAAGTGTGGAAGGGTATGCTCAGACATGAGTCCCTTGCTCACTGCACCATCAGGATTCAAGCAAGCCGGGCCGAAGACGGCTGTAATGCCAGAAACCGGTCCCCGGAAGCTTGTTTCCTTTCCAGTGAAGAATTGGCTTGGTAGTTTGGTCTGCCCTGTTCCCATGATGCACTGGGCCAGGGACAGACTAATTTGCATATAGCCAGGTTCTGAACTGGGATGGTGCAGTGAGCGAAAAAACGGTGATGGGTCAAGCCCTGATCTGTTGACTGGGTAGGAGTGTTCTGATTAACTCAGATACTCTGTCCATCACCACCCCCTTTTTGAAATATTTTGGCCACCACAAGTGTGGAAGGGTATGCTCAGACATGAGTCCCTTGCTCACTGCACCATCAGGATTCAAGCAAGCCGGGCCGAAGACGGCTGTAATGCCAGAAACCGGTCCCCGGAAGCTTGTTTCCTTTCCAGTGAAGAATTGGCTTGGTAGTTTGGTCTGCCCTGTTCCCATGATGCACTGGGCCAGGGACAGACTAATTTGCATATAGCCAGGTTCTGAACTTGGATGGTGCAGTGAGCTAAAAAACGGTGATGGATCAACCCCTGATCTGTTGACTGGGTAGGAGTGTTCTGATTAACTCAGATACTCTGTCCATCACCACCCCCTTTTTAAAATATTTTGGCCACCACAAGTGTGGAAGGGTATGCTCAGACATGAGTCCCTTGCTCACTGCACCATCAGGATTCAAGCAAGCCGGGCCGAAGACGGCTGTAATGCCAGAAACCGGTCCCCAGAAGCTTGTTTCCTTTCCAGTGAAGAATTGGCTTGGTAGTTTGGTCTGCCCTGTTCCCATGATGCACTGGGCCAGGGACAGACTAATTTGCATATAGCCAGGTTCTGAACTGGGATGGTGCAGTGAGCTAAAAAACGGTGATGGATCAAGCCCTTATCTGTTGACTGGGTAGGAGTGTTCTGATTAACTCAGATACTCTGTCCATCACCACCCCCTTTTTGAAATATTTTGGCCACCACAAGTGTGGAAGGGTATGCTCAGACATGAGTCCCTTGCTCACTGCACCATCAGGATTCAAGCAAGCCGGGCCGAAGACGGCTGTAATGCCAGAAACCGGTCCCCGGAAGCTTGTTTCCTTTCCAGTGAAGAATTGGCTTGGTAGTTAGGTCTGCCCTGTTCCCATGATGCACTGGGCCAGGGACAGACTAATTTGCATATAGCCAGGTTCTGAACTGGGATGGTGCAGTGAGCTAAAAAACGGTGATGGATCAATCCCTGATCTGTTGACTGGGTAGGAGTGTTCTGATTAACTCAGATACTCTGTCCATCACCACCCCCTTTTTGAAATAGTTTTTTTAGACTCTGCACACTAGAGCACTGATATCCAGTGCCCAGTGTATGTGCTCTGACCCTTAAACATGTGGAAGTAGTCTAAACCCTGAATGGTGTATTTAACTCTCCTATAAGGCCAAAGTATTTGGTGAAGTAATTGAAGCTATGGCTTGGGAAGTTAAATTTCCCATTCAGATTGCTGCACTTATTGTGCTATTCACTAGTATGTCAAGGAAAACATGGCTTCAGACCTCCCATCTTATCCTAACTTCAACAGTTTAAACCTGCAGGACAACCTGTTAAAATAACTCGAACAGGGAAAAATCTCCCTTTTAAATATTAGGAAGTCACTACTATATAGGCAGTGTACCCAGAAGGTAGAGTGCATGGTATTTAAAAGGGTGACATTTAGAAAATGAATGATAACATGTCCCTACAATGACAAGGCCCTAAAGCTATTTTACTGTGGCAGATGTAGCTGTTCAATATAGAAAACCAAAGCGCTGATTAAAATACTGATACTGCTAACTCGGGATAGGGACCAGGTAGAAAAAATAATGAAACTACCATTTTTTTGTAGTTATTAAAAATCTAACTCAACGATGGAGTCAGATTTTGAATAAATATTAAGGAAATGTAACTTTATACAGTTACCCTTTGCATTGTATAAGCTTTTAGGAGTCTAATTTGCATTAGCTTTCAAGCTTCCCTTAATTAGTTCCTAACCCATGAATGACTTTTGGATGATCTTTGAAATTACTCCAGGGAAGACACAATAAGCTGACCAGACAGGGCGGATATGACTCCTCTGACCTCAATATAATATGCAAGATAGGGCTGTGTCCCTCCTGTTGACATCTTAGTGTCAAATTCTTCTTAACAAGTCTGTCTGAAAAACATGTAAAAGGTTTGCATTCTTCAAAGGCTATAAACAGGATGCTAGGATAATACTTGTGTACCTCCTGTTTGGTTGCTGGAGTGCTCTGCTTTTGTCCTACCAGACATCTGTCTCTGGGTTTGTTGTAGGTACCGTACTTGTTCAAACTGGAATTTAGTGTTAGATGTGGAAGAACACCAGAATTACCATAGTTCAGTCCCAGCCCCTGGCCAGCCTTCAGATACAAAATTCAGTGTGGCCAAAGAATTTTACCATCTTGGAAATTCCTTTAAAACATGGTATTTTTGGCCTGATTACATTAAAACAAACAGGAACAAATGCCAAAGTAAGTAAGTGAGGTTATGGGAACCTTTACTCCAATGGTCAGAGAGGAATGAGGAGTGTCCTAGGGTGTTACACTTCAGTAGCTTCCATCCTAGATGTCAGAAACAAAGCATTCCATTTTGACAATTCTTGAGGTTGCAACGCAAATGCACTAATTTAAAAGATTATGATAACAAATCAGTCATGATGAAAGAAAAGTTCATTTAAAGAGGATATCCACACAGATTAATAAGAGAAGCCTATAAGAGGGCTAGATTTGATGATCGGAACTTCTTGTGACACAACCAACAGAGGCCAAACAACGAGATATTAGTATGCATAAAAAGACATACAGTATTAAACAAAAAGGTGCAGCAGATAATAAATGCCAATTAGCATATATTAAATAGTGACCCGGTCACGCTGGGTTTTTCCCAGGGGTTCACGGGGGGGGGGGGGGAGCGGGGTTTATTTAAAAATAAAATTAACTTACCTTCCCGGGTCCCGCGTCGTCTCTGCTCCTGACCTGCTCTCCTGCTGTCCTGCCTCCAACAGAAACAGGAAGCAGTCAACCTCCCTCCCCTCCACTAAGTCAATCACAACACTGCAATGGCAGCATTGTGATTGGTCGGGACCAGCCAGGCGCCTACGGGGAGGCCATTTCCTCCATGCAGGCTGCAATAGAAAGGGCAGCGTGCGCATGACTGGTTTGGTTGGCCCCAGAGGGCCAGCCAAACAGTCAACACCCTCAGCAGTGGGCAAGCCACTCCTCCCCTACCCTAGATCAAACCCGCCCACCCGCACTACGAGAAAGCAGTGGGGCGATGCTCCTCCGCCCTAGTGGAGGAGCCGCCCCTGCGAAGCTGGCTTTTCCCCTTTGTATGCATCAGGTTGGTGATTATCCACCTATTCAGTACTACACACATTCAATTGGAGAAGATTATTCTACCCCAAGATGGCCGCTATCTAAACTAACTAAAGGATTACAATTTTTAATCATGTCCATTTGCAACCTCCTCATTTCTAAAGACAGTTAGGGTTTGAGGCGGGCCTTTATAATATAATACCTTGAGAAAATGAAAACAGACAATCCATAGGATGGACTCACATTTTGTGGGCCTTACCCCCTTTGTTATGCAATTCTGGATATGATTAACCTGTTCCAAGATGGCTGCCACCAATCTCAACAAAAGGAAGAGGATTTCAAGCCGCCTCCTCCAATGAGCAACATAACCACAACAAAGTCAGCGTCTCAGGCAATGGCACAGTGAGCGAAGGAGGATATGAAATTAGAGACACCACTCTCCAAGACCGAGGTGTGCACTGCGAAATCCATTTGCGAATAATGGGGGGATCTGTCACATAGGCCATACGGATTCAAGCTGCCCATTTTTTATTTATTTTATCGTACCGTTCGAGGAGCACAGGGATAGGCGCATCAGTATGCTGCAGAGCTAATATGGCACATCGATTTGAGTAATTGCGTTGTTTCCTAAGATTTGATGGACACTGCAGGTTCCCCTTTCATACGATGAGCGGACACCGTCCACAGGGTCCCCTTTAATCAGATAAGCAGACATCAGGGGCCCTTGGATTGGTAACAGAGTAACATACAAACAATGTGGGATAACATATCAAACCTCATAGTACAGTCCAGATGGACGTTTCCATCTAGAAATTGAGCAATGCCTGTAACTATTCACTGGAAATAAAGTAGCTTAGCATCTTTATCATGTAAATCCAAGGGATAAAAGGAGAGACACTGTATAGGATTTTAACTGGTCTGATTATAATAATTATCTACATGACTCTGTTCCTTATAATCATAGTACCCCTATGAGACACTAAATGGATAAAGAACTCTATCAAGGATTTAATCTTGGCCGCAATAAAGAAGGAGACTTACATGTTGATTCCTGGGTACATTAATTAACTTGGCAGATCATAGTCGGGTATAACTCTTTCAGGCATTCCGTTCGAAGAATGCTAAAGTAGGGTTAGGATGTCTTATCCCAATATGTACTTATTTTTTTATTTTAAATTAGTTTGGGACCATCTCATTTTCAACCCATTGGGTGCTGTCAGCACCCCACCCTCCCCATAGCTGGATCTCTAACGGTTGGCAGACCCTCTCATTAGGGTAGGATGATGCATCTTGTTTTCTCCTTAATTAGAGTGTAAATACATATGAGAGCAGGCTGTAGGGAATTAGCAGTCATGCACCTTTAAAAATCACTCAATCAGGATTTTAAAGCGCGTTAATCACCTGATAGGCTATCCAGGCACTTGCAGGCCCTGGAGGCTTATTTGAACAGCCAGGAATTAAGGGCCATTTGAAATTCCGGAAGTGAGGTGATGGTTTGGAGGTGCGTGGAGAAGCTGTGGCAGGTCTTTGCTGTGGTGTGGGTGAAGGCACGTCCTTCACTTCTGCTTCGTGGATGCAGGGAGTACGGGTTAGTAAAAGGGAGGCAGAGCGCAGTCTTCTCAATAGTTAATGGAAGTTCAGGTGGTGGTTAATGTAGGCGAATCCTTGGTTGTGTAGAACCTTGTGTGCTTGGGTCAGCAGCTTGAATTGCCATCTCTTCTGTATGGGGAGCCAGTTGAATTTCCTGAGGTGGGGTGTGATGTGGGTACTTCGGGGAAGCCCAAGGATGCGTCTGCCTGCAATGGTATGTTGTCTGAAGTCTCCGTAGAAGTTGTGCGGCGATTCCCATCTAGAGGGCATTGCCGTAGTCCAGTTGGGTATTGATGAGGCCTTGTGTCACGGTGAGTCTCGTGTGTAGGGGTAGTAACTTGAAGATCTTACCTAGCATGCACAGAGTGAGGAAGCAGGTGGAGGAGACAACACTGATCCGCAATTTCATGGTGAGCTTGTGTCAATAATGATTCCAAAGTTTCTGGCATAGTTGGAGGTAGTGGGTGTGGGTCCTAGGTCTGATGGCCACCAGGAGTCGTTCCATGTGTTGCTGCTGTTGTCAAAGATCAGTACTTATGTCAGTGTTCAGCCGCAGGCAGTTGCTCTTCATACAGTCGACAAAGTTTGTCATGCATCTGTAGAAGTTGGTCTGGTGGTGGTGGGTCATCGGTGAGTGAGAGGATGAGTTGGGTGTTTTCTGCTTAGGAAAATATTCTGAGACTGTGGGATCTGACGATGTTGGTAGCGGCGTCATATATGCGTTGAATGCATTGAAAAATGTGGGGCTGAGAGATAAGCCCTGGGGTACACAGCTATTATCTATTATTCAGAGGTGAAATGTGGAAGGTTGATCCTCAAGGTTCTTCTGGTGGGGAAGAAAGTGATCCATCTGAGTGCGACCCCTTGGATGCATATGTGGTGGAGTCTTTCGATCAGTGTGTTGTGAGATACAATGTCAAAGGCTGCAGAGAGGTCGAGGGGGATCAAAGCTGCTGTTTCTCCTTGGTCGAGGAGGGTTTGGATGTCGTCAGTGGCTGTGATCAGGGTGGTTTTGGTGCTGTGATTGCTGTGGAAGACAGATTGGGTGGCATTTAGTAGCTGGTTCTACTCCAGGTGTATCATGAGTTGATTGGTGGACGCGGCAAGGACGCTGTTAGCTGCGGGGCACTGTGCCTGGCAAGGCGCTAGCTCTGCTCTACTGCAGAAAGTAATTGTTTTTAAAACTTTTTAACTTTAAATACTGTTTGTTATTAGTGCACATTGTTCCCCACCTGACACCTCAATCCCCAGCCCCGGTCCGACGCGGCAAGTGCCGTTTGTTCGGAGGGCTTCAGGAAGGAGCACACTTCCGGTGAGGTCAGCGCACCAGCTCTCGCGCCCCACACCACTATTTAGACCAGCAGAGCTGCGCACACACAGTGGACGTGGCAAGGACGCTGCTAGCTGCGGGGCACTGTGTCTGGCAAGGCGGTAGCTCTGCTCTGCTGCCGAAAGTTATTGCTTTTAAAACTTTTAAACTTTAAATACTGTTTGGTATTAGTGCACATTGTTCCCTACCTGACACCTTAATCCCCAGCCCTGGTCCAACGCGGCAAGTGGCGTTCGTTCGGAGGGCTTTGGGAAGGAGCACACTTCCGGTGAGGTCAGCGTACCAGCTCTCGCGCCCTACACCACTATTTAGACCAGCACAAATGCGCACGTGCAGCGGACACGTGCAGCGGGCGCGCCGAAGGCACGCCAAACGCAAGCCTGTCTGCGCCCGTCCGTGCCAGATTGAGTCCCAGGCACAGAACCCCTGCCCTTTTTCCCCACAGTCCCCATCAATACACTAGGAACACACTCCTCCAAATCAGGAATATCCTAGGCACACCATTCAAAACCCCCATCTCTTTGGAGGCAAGGCAACTAAAATGCTGGCACTGTTTGAGCTACTCTTAGAAGCGGGGACCTTACCTACAAATGTCAAACAGCTTAACATGGCATTGTTTAATTTTCATTCCTTGCCAAAGCACGCAACAGAAATCTCCTTTCTTCTACATGACACCGCACCCGATGTGCTATTCCTTACGGAAACATGGCTAGAACCCAGCTCTGACCCAGACATTGTCCGAGCACTCCCTCCGGGATATTTGATTCAGCACGTCAATAGAGTGGGTAGTAAGCATGGGCGGAAAATCCGTTCCGCCCGGGGATTTTGCGGATTTTCGGTCAATTCGCAATCCGCGAACGCTCGCGAATTTACCGAAAATCCGCAAATTCGCACGCAGCGGATTTTTTTTTCTTGGTGATACAATTTTGTGGCGCGCAGCGTTCACTTACCGTCATTCAGCGTTTGCCGAGTTGTTTTTCTCGATATTTTGCGAGTGCTGCGCCATTTTGGATCTTGCTGCGAGATCCCGCGGGAGTTTGGCGACCGCGATTACGTCATCGCGCCTGCCACCTTGCACAGCGAGAGTTTGTCAACGCGAGTACGCCGTGATCACGTATCGCGGGAGTTCGCAATTGCGAACCCGTAGATGCGGCGGGCAGCAACAATCTCGCACTCGCGAAAATACAAAATTTGCAATTCTGCACAAGAAATCCACCAGCAAGCAGCATAAACCTTCTGGAAATGATGATTTTTATCAGAATAACTTGTCAGGTTGACATTTGCCTGCACTTTTTTTGGCAAGGAGTCCATTTGGGGGGGGGAGGAAGGAAGTGCCCCCCAGTCTCCAACTTCCTGTTCCTGTCCAGCAGGCTCCTCCCAGTGCTTTCTTCATGTGCTGGTCACTTTCATTCGGATTCTTCACCTGGAAGGATTACTTTTTGTGGATGCTGCTGGATATTTGGATTTGAGGCCTTTTTGACTTTCTTTGGATCACTTTTGGATTAGAAATTTCACAAGTAAGTTTGTTTGGGGCATTACAGTTGCTGCAACTACAATTTTGGAATTTTCGATTTTTGGGCTGTTGTTGGGGCCTTTTGCCCAGGGGTATTCAGTGGTGGGTGGACTGAGTCTTTCTGTGGGGTGTCTTGAATTTAAACATCACGGAGGGCCTGGATGGCTTAGGATTGTGCTGATTTTTCTGTGATTTTCGTTTTTTTGCGCTGTTGTTGTGGCCTTTTCACCAGGGGTAGTGAGTGGTGCATGGGCCTAGTCTTTCTGTGGGGTGTCTTGAATGTAAACATCATGGAGGGCATGGATGGCATGGGATTTTGCTGATTTTTCTGTGTTTTTCGATTTTTTGGGGTGTTCATTGGGACAGGCCATGTGGGTGGGGGCCATTTTGAGTGCTGCTACAGGCAGGCCGTGGCCATGTGCTGGGAGGCAGGGGACCATTTTGAATGCAGGCAGTGTTCTTAGGTCTGCAACCATTTTGCCTAGCTTTCAACCTTTATGCCCAGGGGTAGTGAGTGTTGCATGGGCCTAGTCTTTCTGTGGGGTGTCTTGAATTTAAACATCATGGAGGGCCTGGATGGCTTGGGATTGTGCTGATTTTTCTGTGATTTTCGTTTTTTGGGGCTGTTGTTGTGGCCTTTTCACCAGGGGTAGTGAGTGGTGCATGGGCCTAGTCTTTCTGTGGGGTGTCTTGAATGTAAACATCATGGAGGGCATGGATGGCATGGTATTTTGGTGATTTTTCTGTGTTTTTTTTGATTTTTTGGGGTGTTCATGGGGACAGGCCATGTGGGTGGGGGCCATTTTGAGTGCTGCTACAGGCAGGCCCTGGCCATGTGCTGGGAGGCAGGGGGGCATTTTGAATGCAGGCAGTGTTCTTAGGTCTGCAACCATTTTGCCTAGCTTTCAACCTTTATGCCCAGGGGTAGTGAGTGTTGCATGGGCCTAGTCTTTCTGTGGGGTATCTTGAATTTAAACATCATGGAGGGCCTGGATGGCTTGGGATTGTGCTGATTATTCTGTGATTTTCGTTTTTTTGGGCTGTTGTTGTGGCCTTTTCACCAGGGGTAGTGAGTGGTGCACGGGCCTAGTCTTTCTGAGGGGTGTCTTGAATTTAAACATCATGGAGGGCCTGGATGGCTTGGGATTGTGCTGATTTTTCTGTGATTTTCGTTTTTTTGGGCTGTTGTTGTGGCCTTTTCACCAGGGGTAGTGAGTGGTGCATGGGCCTAGTCTTTCTGTGGGGTGTCTTGAATTTAAACATCATGGATGGCATGGGATTGTGCTGATTTTTCTGTGTTTTTCGATTTTTTGGGGTGTATAACTGAACTGATGTTCCTCTGTCTTCCATTGCTTTTAGGTGCACAAGACTTAAGAGAACCACCAGTGCCAGGAAGAAGTCCTGCAGCGGTGTGTGTGTGCAGCATAACGTCACGCGACGTCACGTCTGGCCACAGACAACTCTGCAACTCGTGCAACTGCGGCCTGCTGTTCTGACCTGCTCTGAAGAAGATGGCCCCAAAAAAAGTTCCCCGTAGCTCCTCTAGCAAGAAAGTTGCCAGTAAGGAGCAGAAGAAGCAAGTTACCAAGGAGACTGGTGTGCAGCCCGCCACATTTTTTGGGAGTAAAAAAAAAAGTACGCCTGCAGCAGCAGCGGGATCTGCTGGGGACCAAGCTGGGAGCAGCACCCTCGCTCCATTGGGCTCAGTGCCACCACCACCACCACCACGCCAACTTAAGTCTAAGCCCTTGAGTGCTGCAGAGGCAGCCAATCTACTTGTTCAATCACCATCGACCAGTGATGTTGGCTCATCGCAAGAAAGTAGCAGCAATGTCCCTCAATCAACACAGGTTGTTGTAACTCATCTGACGAGTGTTGAACAACCACAGCCGCAACAAAAACCACATGTGCAAGTACAAGCCCAAGTACATGTGGAAGGAGAGGCAGCGGAAGGAGATGCGCAAGCAGAGGTGCATGGAGGGTCACAAGTGCCCACAATAGTTGTTCCTCCCGAAGTAGGGGCACATCAGGAAATCGATAATCAAGGCGAGGTACCATTTGAGGAAGCCACTCCTCCTGATGATCATTCATTGTCTTCCACACCCCTAGCAAGGAAGAGATCAAGGGTGGTGTCTACATCTTCTTCAAGGACACCTCCTTCTGATGATACGGATCAAAATTGGGAACCAGCACCATTGCCGTCTGAGAGTGAGGCACACCATGATCTGACAAAGGTAGTTAAGCGTAAAAGGAAGCTCGTCCAAAGTCTCAGAGTTATGGAGTGTGATGAGGCTCAACAAGAAGTGGCGGATACTGCTGCTGATGAAGACTCTCACAACGACGACCCAGTCATCATAAAGGTCACTGCAGCCCCAGCGGGAATGCAGCAAACAGACATTTTGACCCTAGCCCGAAAAGCTGCTGAGCGTGATGATGATGTTGTCGACGAGGAGGCAGTGGAAACACCACAATCATTGGAGTTAACTAGTACACCAACACGTACCGCTTCCATATTTCTTCCTCGCCAGAAGGGACCTCCATCCACCTCGACCTCAATTAGTGGTGGTGAAAGTGCACAACGTACTAAAGTTCGGCAATCCACATCCTCCACTTCATGTGGCATTAGCAGCATGACCACCACCACCAGTATCGCCGCCTCCTCCGGCCCCCACAGACAATTCAAGTCCCCAGTTTGGGACTTCTTTAGTGTTTGCCCAAAAAGGGAAAAGTTCGCCATTTGTAGCATTTGTAAGCTTGCAGTTAGTCGTGGTAAGTTTGGTACCAACTATGGTACCGGAGGCCAGAGAGGTCATCTTAGGAGACAGCACGCTGTCCAATGGTTTGCGCACCTAAAGGAGATCAAGGAAGCCCGAATTGCAAGTCAAGAAAACGTTGATGTTTCATCTGATGATGACGAGGAGGAAGAAGACGTGTCAAACACTTCACTTACACCCAGTACCCCTGTCAGCAGCAAACCCCATGTGAGCCACACTAAGAGTGTGGTAGCGAGTGAGACACCAATGCGAAAAAGTTCATCAGCGAGCATAACTGGGTCAAAGAAGTCATCATCATCCCGTAAATGCTTGGTCCAGGGCAACATTAGAACCATGTTTTGTTCAGACGCGCCATATGAACGCAACCACCCACTGACGCGTCTGTATAACACTAAGCTGGCTAAAATGCTAGCTCTGGACCTTCTCCCTTTTTCTTTTGTTGAAGGGGTTGGTTTTCTAGAATTAGTGGCAGCCCTCTGCCCTAAATGGAAGGTTCCTAGCCGGTTCTATTTTGCCAGAGTTGCGGTTCCAGCACTACATGAAGATGTGCTGGAGGTGATTGGGGCAGCTTTGCAGAAGAGTGCTGTTCACACTATACATCTGACAACAGACATGTGGACCAGTGGCGCAGGCGCTGATTACATGTGCATCACTGCACACTGGGTCTCTTTTTCAGGGGTTAAAGCAAAGCTAAACGCAGGTGTTGACCCGGACCAAGTTTTTAAAGCTGCTCGGAAACACGCAACACTAGCCATGTTTGGCTTGGAGAAACGTCACACAGCACAAAACATTTTGGATGAGTTTAACACAAAGGTCTTTCACTGGCTGTCCCCAAAAAAACGCCAGATTGGTTATGTTTCCACGGATAATGGCGCCAATGTAGTTAAGGCCATGGAGCTGGGTGACTATTTCAGAGTGCCGTGTTTGGCGCACTGTATAAACCTGGTTGTTAAAAAATTCTTGAGTGATGAAGACAGTCCAGCGTGCGAGGTAATGGCCACCTGCCGAAAAATGTGCAACCATTTCAGCCATTCTTTTAAGGCCCGGAAGCATCTGAGGAGCCTGCTACATGAACGTCGAATGCCAGTGAAAGCACTCATCCAGGAGGTGGCAACACGTTGGAACTCAACCTTCTACATGCTTGAGCGTCTGTATGAGCAGTATATGGTACTCGATCACTATTTTTTAAAACAGGGTACAGCTCAGAATGACCTGAGGATGGATGCGGCGCAATGGGACCTAGTTAAAAGCCTGACAGACATGCTTCGTCCTTTTGAGGTCTTCACGCGTGCAGTCAGCAAGGAGGACTGTAATTTGGGAAAAGCTATCCCATTGTTGTGCATGCTGGAGCACCAACTGAAGGCGGTGTCTTCTGTGTTTCAAAAAGATGAAAAAAAACAAGACCCTTTTGTTTTGGCGGAGAAATTATTAGAGCGCCTACGTGGTGATGAACGTCTTAAAATGATCCACTCAGAACAGCATTACATTTGTGCTACTATTCTGGATCCACGCTACAAAGGCGCTGGCAGGCCAAGCATTCTTTCCTTTTGCTGATGAAAATGTTACAAAGTACAAACGTTGGCTAGCCTTGTCAGCCAAGAGGTTTGAAAAAGAACAGCAGGATATTGAAGGAAAAGGCAGTACATCAGCATCAGCATCAGCAGGCCATCCCCAGTCAAAACAATCTACTTCTGCACCTGTGGCTGAGGATTGGCTAACTTGGCTTGGGTTTGGTTCTCAAAAGGTCACAGCAAAAAGTAAGCAAAGTGGAGGAACCTTTGAGGACCTTGAGTCGATGGTGCAGGACTATCTGAATGACTCAACAGAGGTCTATGTTAATGCTGACCCATTGGCGTATTGGCATGGGAAAAAAGAATTGTGGCCACAGCTCTCCAACCTGGCTATAAACTACTTGTCTTGCCCACTCGCAAGCGTGTCTTCTGAACGTGTTTTCAGTGCTGCTGGTGGCATTGTAACTCCCAAACGGAGCCGCCTCTCGCCCAAAAATGTGGAGAGGTTAACAATGATCAAGATGAATCAGCACCTCATACCACCAGATTACAAAGTACGAGAAAGCACGCCGCATGAAGACGAGGAGGACAGCAACGTAGATGAGGGAATTTGTTCTCTGTTCGGTGACACTGACCTCACCCTGCCTGAATTCGCAGAGTATGATGACGAACTCTTATTCTTATTCCCTGACACTGAGCCCTGAAAATGAGACAATGAATCAATAACTTTCTTTTTCGTCCTTATTCACTTTTATTCCTGTGTGTCTGTCTTTCTTTGTTTTGCACAGTTAATTTAATTCAAACTTTAATCACCTAATCACAAAAACAAGCCCATCAGCAGAACGGTCTTCACTTGTTTGCTTATTGATTTGAAGGTGCCGCAGTCTGCATTCCTCAGGTTCACAAGTTCAGAAGAACATGCTCCTCTATCCTCCTCCTCCAGACTCCTATTTCCCTCAAAGCAGAGGGCTGGATTACGCCCAATGAAGAAAGACTCAGCACTTGTGGGGGTGTTCTACTTCTTTGCGGGTGAGTTGACGGCTCTGGGGCCATTGCTGGGAAGCTCTAATACCGGATAAAAGTGGTTTGGACCAAATCGGAGGCGGAATTTTTTTGCCGTTTTTGCTGACTTGCTTGCCTTTGAGGTGCTCTTTGGCGGGGTTCCGGGTGTTTGTGGGTGAGTTTTGGGGTCTGGGAGCACTGCTGGGACAGTCTAATCTTGATTGCATTTGCTTTTCAGGAAATCCGTGGTGGAAAACGGGAGTTATGACCTAGCTGCACAGCGCGTTTGGACCGAAGGCCGAGAAATATTGTAAGTATGAGATTTTCCTTTTTGGCTGTTTGGGGGTGTTGTGCTTTTTTGCGGGTGGGTTGGCGGGTCTTGGGGCATTCCTGGGAAGGTCTAATACCGGATAGAAGTGGTTTGGACAAAATCCAAGCAGAATTTTTTTTTGCTATTTCTGACATTTTGCTCAATGTAGTGTTTTCGGGGGCTTGTTTGGGGGGCTTCCTGGTGTTTGTGGGTGGGTTTCGGGGTCTGGGAGCACTGCTGGCTATGGATACTTTAGTTTGCAAGAGGTTTGAAGCAAATCCATGGTGGCAGAGGGGAGTTAGGGCCTAGCTGCAGAGCGCGCACTGAGTGATTTTGGAAATTGGCAAGAAAATGACTAAGTGACCATTTTTGTACTTTTGCTTTTTGGCTGTTTGGGGGTCTTCTACTAGTTTTCTCCTGGGTTGACGGCTCTGGGGCCATTACTGGGAAGCTCTGATACCGGATAAAAGTGGTTTGGACCAAATCGGAGGTGGAAATTTTTTGCCGTTTTTGCTGACTTGCTTGCCTTTGAGGTGCTCTTTGGCGGGGTTCCGGGTGTTTGTGGGTGAGTTTTGGGGTCTGGGAGCACTGCTGGGACAGTCTAATCTTGATTGCATTTGCTTTTCAGGAAATCCGTGGTGGAAAACGGGAGTTATGACCTAGCTGCACAGTGCGTTTGGACCGAAGGCCGAGAAATATTGTAAGTATGAGATTTTCCTTTTTGGCTGTTTGGGGGTGTTGTGCTTTTTTGCGGGTGGGTTGGCGGGTCTTGGGGCATTCCTGGGAAGGTCTAATACCGGATAGAAGTGGTTTGGACAAAATCCATAAGGAAAATCCTTTTGGCACTTTTTGTAACTTAGGGTTCGTTAGGGTTAGCCCTAGCAGCAGGATTGCATGTGTTTCGGGGTGTTCTAGATTTTTGCAACTGAGTTCTGGGGTCTTAGAGCACTCGTGAGAATGTGTAATTTTGGTTGCAAGTCATTTGAAGAAAATCCATGGTGGGAAAGGGGGGATTTGGCATAGTTAAAGAAAGCCTTTGCCACTATTCTTAACTTAGGGCTCGTTAGGGTTAGCAGTATTTCTATTGCATGTGTTTGGGTGGGGGGGGGTTTTTGAGTCTTGGAGCGATGCTGCCTATGGATACTTTTGCTTGCTTGCAAGTGGTTTGAATACAATCCACGGTGGGTAAGGGAGTATTTGGGCCTACTTTTACTTTCAAAGTACGTTTTGTCACCAGTTTTCTGCTAGGCCTCGTTTTTTGAGATCTGATTGGGGGTCGTCTACATTTTTGCGACTGGCTTTAGTAAGGGTCTGGGCGGGAGCACTGCTGGGAAGGTCTAATTTTGTTCTAAAACACAGTTAACAGTACACCTGGCTTGAGGGGAAAGATCCGCTAAATTAATTTGCCCATACTTATTTATCCTTCAAAAGGTGACTCAGACAGAGTACGCACTTTCAAAAATATTGTACTGTCTATTAGGAAAATCAAAGTGTGACTTTTTGCACTACACAGCGTACATACCTTATATTTATTTAACAGTGGTGTTGTAATAGCACTTCCTGTTTTTCGTTCAATAATTACAGGCCGGGTTTCAGTCTGTGCAATGGGGAAAAAAGGATGGAGTCAGGCTTCACATTAGCGAGCCGTAATTCAGCGTCCGCCTGGCAGGCAGTGGACAGGGTGTCTTCTGGTCACCAACATTGATGGACGAAGCGTCAGCTGGAATGGAGGAGTGCCGCTAATAAGAGGAATTGTTTGCTGCATGCAACTTACTTACCAAATTCAACAGGACAACTACAACAACATACAGATACAGTATCCATTGTTTTCTTCTATGAGTGTGACTGCATTTCTTGGATCTCTTTCTGCTTCTAAATTGATCCCTACAGCCATTCTATAGGTTTTACTTCGGCTAATTTTTAAACCTAATTTAATGTAAGAACTGTTTCTCTGAGTGCAGAGATAGGCAAGTGAAAACGCTGCAGCCCTGTACTGTCGCATTCCAGTACTACTTACTTTTCAGTAACAATGCATGCAGTAGGGCATGCACTTCCTTTATGTCACTTAAAAGATTTATGGTTAGCTTTGTACCCAAAGATTTCTTTATCTTCAATTATTGTTTGTCCATGCTGTGCTTTTTTTTTCTCTCAACAAAACCTACCCAAAAAGAAACCCCCATTCCCATCCATTTTCCAAACCCTAACCCTCTTCCCCCGGGCTGTGTGGTTTTGCTTGATGTGTGACTAAATGACATCAATAATTCCACACACTTGCTGGGGAGGATAAGGTCATAGCAACAGGCTGGTGAAGGAATCCGAGGATATATTCTAGACTTACTCAGCTTCAGTACTATTTCTTGTAGTAGTAGCCACTGTCAAAGAAATTCAACGCAAGTACTAGTTATACTTTCAATACTTTACCATTTGTTAGGCTCTGTGTGGCACTGTTCTAGTGTACTGTCACCTGCTATGTTCTCTATTGTACCGTTGTAATGCTACAGTAAGGACAAACCAGGTTTCATTTTCTTTTTTTCCATAGGCATGCAACTGCCACTGTGTCACACCACTAGTACCACCGCAATGAGGACATTTCATCCGCCCAGGATTGCCAACCTTAATCGCCATTTCCCGTGGAGCCAGCCCTGGGCCTAGCCCTACTTTCAAACACAAATTACAGGTAAGATAAGCGTTTGGTGGGAGGTAGTATAATGGAGTATTAGGAATAGACGAGAGATTGACGGTAGTACTACTAAAGTCCTAGGACTCTTCAGGAAAACAAACTTACTGTTAAACCCCCACCCACCAGACTCAAAAGCAGTAAAAAACAGGTATGGTCAGATAAAGTTTCAAAAAGTATATTTTGTAGCCCTAACAAAATAATCTCCCGCAAGACCCTCCCTAACCCCAACGATTGTCCTTCAAAAGTCCCAAAAACAACCCAACTCCCAATTCCCACCCCCCAAAAGTCTCTAAAAAAGGGGCAAGGGACACTACACTATGGCAGGGTGCTGTTGACTTTAGCGGCCAGGGCATCATACTCCTTGCGGAGGGTGGCATGGTCGAAGCGGAGGCCCGCCACCAAGTTCTTATAGGTATGCACCTCCTGCTCCAGGTAGGACACTCTGAGGCATAAGCGGCGCTGGCATGCCTTGCAACTCCTGTGGGGGGCAGCTGCTGTCTTTGCTGCTCGGCGGTGGCGGTTGGCTTTGGTAGCCCGGCTCCGTACCGCTGGAGCACTGCGCTGCCTGGTAGCCCGTGGGGGCATGGAGGAGGATGCAGCTGTCCCAGTGGATGTTGTTGTTGTACCGGTAGACTGCGTGTCCTCCTCCTCCAGGGCCACCAGCCGCCGGTATTCGGCGACAGTGGCATCCAGCCTCCGTTGCCGGGCCATTTGAGCCAGCTCCCTCCTTGATGGTCTGTTTGATTTGGAAGGAGCAACTATATGAAGAAAGAAAGACATAGTCTGTAACCAATGCTGCTTAAGATTAACACAAAATGATTGAGCAGAAAGTTGTGTCACAGTACAAGTAGCAAATTGAAAGCACAGTACATAACTATTGAGGACAGTATCTATCTAACCTCCCACTTCTTCATCCTTGCTCTAACATTAGTGGGAGTTTAAGGAACAAATTCTACGAGCACTATGGACTTCCATTACAGTCGACTATGACAGTACACCAGTCTTATTCTTCTTCTTCTCTCTTGTTTAGGAAAATTGGTACGTTATCTTATGCAAGCTGGCATAATGCCAGCGCAGTGAACTTGCACCCGAGAAAAACAGACGCACACCATGATGAGTGAGACAGACTTGCGTTACTGTACCAGTCCAGTACATGCAGGTGGTGAAGCTCATACTTTTCTATTATGGGTGGCACTGAGAATACTCTGTTAAAAGGGCTACTGCTTAATTAATTTAGCTTTCACCCTACAGTGCAAATGAGTACTAGAAAAGGAAAATGAAGAAGCTAAATAATCTGATTATCTATCACTTCACATGGGATGTATTTGATGACATATGGGATGACTTTAGGTGCTTTGCTTATTATTGAGTGAACAGTGATACACCCACACATGAATGACGTACTACTACTAAACTAAAGTTATTAAGAGAGGTAGGGAGTGTCCACCATAATAACCGGATATATGCTGTGCTTGCAGTTGCAATACAAACTACTGCTACTATTCATGGTAGTATTTGGACAAAATTACAACTTCTTTTCCTTGCCTTTCCTACACTGGAACGGACGTGCGGGTGCGGTGTTACATGCTCTTCAAAGTAACACTTAGTTCATCCAGTGACCGTCTACTCTCTCTAGATACACATATGCTATCTAAGAGTCAGATAATACCATGATCCAGGCATCCATCCATTCAAAGTATATGCACACATAGAGTTTCTGTTTCACCCACCCAGGCTGTTCTCCTTCCACCCATCCTTGCTTCATCATTCACCCAGCCATGCACCATACCATATTCTTTCCTTCCCAGCCACCTCGGGGACCAAGTGAACACATATCATTCTTCTTTGCCAGTCATCATTACATTTCTCGTCCTTCCACACTTACTTACACCCTTCTTTCGCTTTTCGTTCATCCCATCCATCAAGTTCATCTCAGATCTGATTGGGATTCTTCTCGCCAAAAACTTCACAGCTAAGTCGAAGTACATTTAGAGGAGGCTATTACCTGGTTGATTTATAATACACCCGTGCAGAAAGCACACTATGCAGTCTTCAATCTCAATAAGTAAGGAATATATAGCTTACCTCTGCCTGCCACCACCGTGTGAACCCTCACAGGCACGTCCGGCACTTGCACCGCCTCCTCCCCAGAGTTGTTCCCCTCGTCCAATACCACCACCTCCGCGCTGGCCCCGCCACCAGATGTTCCACCTACAAAGTACATTTAAGAATGTTAGAATACACCACTCACTACTATATAATATTTGGTCTAGGAGGAATAAAGAAATGTGAAAAAACAGAATACAATGTAATAATTCGTGACTGTCTACTCTAAAGTAAAAATGTCCCTTTTTCCAGGGAAGGCTGTTGTCTTGCTGCACTTTTTGGCACAACTGATGAATGCTTGCTTTTTATTTTTAACACGCACCACTTTTTCTCCTAACAGACAGAAGCTTGACTTCTAAGAACACAAGCAGGATCAAGTTCAAACCAGGTGAGAGCTCGGCTCGACCACAAGAAATGTGTCCAATTAATCGTCAGCACTAAGCACTTTTCCATTTTCAGTTAAACGTTTAGTTTATATGACAAAGTTGATTTTAATAAATGTGTTTACTTTTAATAAAGCTTTTAAACTTAAATAGACTCTGTGGTTTTTGGTCCTCCAGACTAGAGTGGATGAGCTAAAGGTTTTGGAATTTTTGCAAGCATGAGTCCGTGCCTCTGACACTTCTTGACTCTGACTCCGTACTCTTGTCCTACGTTGGATAATCTAATCATCATTGGGGATCAATCATCGGTGACTTTGGGAGCTAAATGACTCTGCCACACTATCTAGTCAGTAAGGAGATTGGGGGTTCAACTACAAAGTCTGTTATCACTGAGGTATGTGGAAAGTCTAACAGCACCTATTATAATTGATAAGCTAAGAAATGCATTATTTAGTGTCCATAGTTCTGTTTGTGCAGATTTGTCCCGGCAACAGTAGTAGAATGGATTGTCCTACTATCCAAACCAAAAGTAAAGTAGTATCTTATTCTTTCTTGGTGGTCATTCACCTTTTTATTGTTGGCAATTGTCAAAGCATAAACATTTAGAAGACTTGAAAAGACATTATGGACAATCCCAGAGGACTGCACTCAGTGCATAGCGCTATTGCTGACTAGAATGGGAGTCCAATGGAATTGCCAAATGTGCAATCTTAGTTAGCTACACAGACAGACTAATAAGAATAATCTAGTAATACCACAGGGAGTCATAGTCGAGGCAGGATAAGAATTTAGATCCAGTCTACAAGAAGATCACAGACGATTTAGAAAAAATCGAATGAGGAACGCTAGGAAAAAATAGGTACTCTATATTAAAATTAAAACTTACTGGGGCCAGCAAAGGAGCCCTCACCTGCCCGATCCTGGCCTGCATCCTGAACAGCACCCTCCTCCTCCTCCTCCTGTGTCCTCTTGCCCCTGGGGGGAGCTGATGTACAACATGAAAGAAAGAAAGACCAGAAAACATGGATGATATTTGTCAACCAAATCAAACATTTCAAAAGAACAATAACAAAATATTTTGGCGAAATAGCAAATAGACAACTATTCCACGGGATATATTGACCGATCTCATGTGGTCTACTACGTTATTAGTATTGCTTGATTTGCGGACCGTCGACTTGGAAAGTTCTTATGTAACTCACTAAACAAACTACTAAAAAGGTTCGCCTAGGACTGGCAGGCAGCAGTCCGCAGCACGCAAAGTGACAGACAAAGTCCATCGTGATTGCAGATCAGTGAATACTCAAACTATCAATCCACCACCACTATTTCTTCTTATCGCCATGTGTACAAAGGAAGGACTGGACTTGAGTCTGTAGGGGCTGATTTAGAAGCCCCTTGCGGCTCTTTTGCTCCATTGTTGCGTGACTTTTGTGACGCAGCGGCAGAACAAAAGAGGCGCCATGGTGCGGCGTATATTAACAACGTGACGCATATGGGAGATGCATCACGTTGTAAAGCCCTGCGCCATCAGGGGGCGTTCCGGTGCAAGGGAGGGCGTTCCTGCGCAGGAACGCATCCTAAAAGTGGCTGAGGGACATCTACAAAATTTCAATCAGTCACTTTGAGGACAATGATGCGTGACTCAAACCCTGCGCCTGCTTGATGCAGCATTGGGGAGATAGGGCACCCCAGAGCATTGCTGGAGCTGCACCATCGTTGCGACGCAACTCCAGCAATGCGCCACCTTTACGGCACAGAAGCGTAACGCTTCGGTGACGTTTTGGGCCCTTGGTGCACCGCATTGTAAATACCGCGGACCATGGGTGGTGGTGCGTGGCGCACAATTACTGGCGCATCCCTGCTACTTTGTAGGGATGCGCCGGTAATTAAAAATCTGACCCTTAGTGTCTAGCATTACGCAGTTCTTTAAACTACACTCATGCATAATTTCACAGGCCAATGAAATGAACACAAAATCGAAAACAAATAAGCATAGTAGCAGCGCTACTGAGAAGGAGAGCAGTGCACCTGAAATGCACAGAAGATTTTGAAATATAATTTACCTACAATGTAATCAGCAGCATTATTGCTCTTGGTAAAAAACAAAAATTTGCAAGATAAATAATAACACACAGAGCAAGAGAAAACAGAGTAGTAAAGAAATAGCTACTACTCACCAAGCCCGGGGATCTCAAGGCCGAGCAGGTCCAGCAGATCGCGTTCCCGGTCCAGGATATCCGTCCAACGGTGGGTGACCTGGTTGTAGGTGCGCCGGACCCGAGAGTGTTGGTACATGGCCCGGCACACCTTCTCCCACCGCTTCCGGCACTCCCGGATCCCGTACCCGCTAGCGAACCTGCCGCCTGCCATGATGGTCCTGGGGAGGCGGCGCTGAACATAAAAAACTAGTCCGGCCACCTCCTCCGCGCTGAAGATCTCCCGGGGTTGGACATTCTCCCCCCTCAAACGCCCGCACGGGAGCCGGGCACGGGGTGCGGGACCCTTCCCCTTCTCAGGATGCTTCCCGGCTCCCTTTACCATGGTCTGGGCAGAAAGGAAGCTAAATAATAAAGAAGAAATAGAATAGGGAAGAAGAAAAGAAAAGAGTTTAAAAAAGTAGTTTAGAATTAACCAAAAGTAGCAGAAAACACAAAAATATAGAGCTAGAAAAATAGAGGGATAGATAGTAAGTAAAATAGATTAAAAAAAACTTCAAACAAGCAAAGGATGGCAGAGATTCAGAGAGGATACAGAAAGCATACCCAGAACCATAGCAATGAATGAGAAACAAGATGGCCACGCCCGTTCACGACCGCGTGGGTAGGTTTGCGCGAGATTTTCCTCGCGATCACACGCGAAATTGTACTAGCGAGCCGCACACTTTGCGAGATTACACATAGCGCCGGGAAACGGAATTACGTCACGCAAACAAGATGGCCGCGCCCATGTACGACCGCTAGGGTAACTTCGCAAACGTTGCGCTACAAGCGGCTTGCGAACACGCAAAAAATCACGCGAACAAACACGCCGCAAAATAAACAAATCCTGTATTCGCACGAATTTGCGGCTTCCGAAATCGATCTCGCACGAATTCGCGGCCCGCGAATCGCGCGAAATTGCAGAAAAACGATTTTTGCAAAACTGAAAGCACTCAGCAGGTGCAAAAGGTCAATCTTAACATTTGTAACCATTCCCTCTAGTGCTTCCTGAGGGGCCCCTCCAGAGTTCAGTTGCCTATTTGCAACTATTCTATGACCCTGCTCTGACCCTCACAGCAGGCTCATAGAATAGCTACAAGTAGGCCACAAAGGTCCTGTGAAAAAAAATTGCACTGCAACAGAAAGCAAATTACAGATAAGGAAGCAGGTGCCAGACTGGCAGTTTAAATTCAGTGACACATTAATCAACCCCAAATTAATTCATGTCAGTTGAAGCAGGGCAGGTGTGCTTGCTTTTTTTCACCCCCATAATCTACAGTGATAAACAAACAAGAGGGTGGCAGTGATGTACCAGAGGGTGGCATGGGTGTACCAGAGGGTGGCAGTGGTGAAACAGAGGGTGCTGTGAACCTGTGATGATGAACCAGACGTAGAAACAACATAGTCGCGGCCGTTGCGAGCCGACAAGTAAGTTCGCAATTGCGAACTGGTACAAAATCCTCGTGAACTGGCAGAAACCCTTGCGAACACAAAAAAAAAATTTCGCGAGAGTTCGCGGATTTTGCGGATTGCAAATCCGTAAATACGCAATTTCGCGGATTGCCAATTCGCAAAATCCACCCATGCTTAGTGGGTAGCAAAGGGGGAGGGATTGCCATTCTTTATAAAGATCACTTAGTATGCCGCATTGGGCAGCCCCCTTGCAGACTGTGAAAATGCCCACTTCTCCATCGCTCTTACCCCCTCAACTACATTTTCTGGCATACTTCTATATCACTCCAGGAGCCCTGGGTCAATTCTGCAGCTCAATGCTTGAAGTAGTGGTAGATATAGCCAGTATCTCTTCTAACTTTAATCTTCTAGGTGACTTCAATTTACACTTTGATAACCTTCAGGATAAAACGGTCAATGATCTTACTCATAACCTTACAGCATACAAGATGCTTCTAAAAGTCCATCAAGCCACTCACACCAAAGGCCACCTCCTGGACCCGATATTCTCAAACTTCCGAAACTAAAAGGAAAGAAGCCTGTCCCCCTCCCCTAGTCGGATCATTTTCTAATCCCTTTTGCATGGCAGCCTTCGTCCCACCACATGATTGTACCACCCACACGCACACAAGCCCGCCACTGGCCCAAATTAAGTATTGAGGAATGGTCTAAAGAACTGCAATCCAACACACCCTCATAAACCCCGACCCAGTATTAGCTAGCGGTGAGTTCCACTCACAGATTGAGAATTCATTAGACTCAGTACTCCCAAGGAGATCCCTATTAAAAATAGTCAGCTCTAACAATGAACCATGGTTCACACCTGAACTCCGAAAATTAAAACAGGGGTGCGAAAGATTAGAAAGAGAATGGAGGAAAGACTTCTCTAGGGAAAAAAAATCCACCTACAGGGCATCCATCAACTCCTATAAAGCCGCACTTAAAACTGCACAGGCAGCCTTTTATGAAGAAAAATGTTCATCCTCCTCTAATGCACCCAAAGAATTATTTAGGATCATAAAAAAACTCATGAAAGTTCCAGATCCCCTTGCGGTCCCAGACTCCACTGATCTCCGCTGTAAAGAGCTAGCTGACTTCTTCTCCACCAAAATACAACTCCTACTTAAACTTCTCCCACCGGCTAACAGTGAACAACTCCCCACGCAGCTCGAAGCAGAACTTCAGAATAATTCCCCCAAGATGGAATCCTTTGCCCCACTCACTGAGTAACTTCTTCCTCCTATCCTCAATCTAATTAAGAGTGGCTCCCCGCTGGACCCGGCCCCCTTCAATATCTTGAAATCCGCTACACCAGTCATCATCCCTCCCATTGTCAATCTAGTGAATTCTTTGCTTGAATCTGGCATAATTCCCCAGGACTGGTAGATGCCTATGGTGAAAGCACTTCTGAAAAAACCCCTCTTGGATCTTGGAGAACTGTCCAACTATCGCCCAATTACTCTTCTCCCGGGTATCAGTAAAGTTGCGTAAAGATTTGTGAACTGCCAACTATCTGCATATCTTGAATCCTTTAAACTACTTCACCACTCCCAGATGGGCTTTTGCCCAGGCCAAGGTACGGAGACTGCACTAGTGGAGGTAGTGGAGGAGTCCAGAAAGATCTTGGACTCAGGAGGATCTGTGGCCATCATCCTCCTAGACCTCAGTGCAGCCTTCGATACGGTGAATCACCGTACCCTCGTACACTGGCTCGAAAAACTAGGAGTAACAGGGAGGGCCCTTTCCCGGCTGGAATCGTTCCTCGAAGGAAGATATTTTTAGGTGTTTAAAGGTAACACCTTCTCACTACCGCTCCTCCCTGAGTCCCACACTTTTTAACATGTACATGTCTCCATTGGCTGAGATAGTTGCACCCTTCGGAAGTCAACTGATAAGCAATGCAGACGACACACAGCTCATCGTGGCATTGAACCAGGCAGAGCAGGCCCCCTCAAACCTGAGCTCCTGTCTCATTGAAGTTGCCAGTTGGATGAGTCAGTCACATCTTAAACTCAATGGCGACAAGACAGAGCTTATGCTGTTAGGAAATCAAGTAATCTTTGACCCACATACTCTGTGGCCGGCATGCATGGGTTCTGCCCCTATCCCTAAAAAGGAAATAAAGAGTCTGGGCGTCTGGCTTGACCACGAACTTAACTTTAGAACCCAGGCAAGAAAAACAGCCGCCACCTGTTTTGGCCTTCTAAGGTCAACACATAAAATACTGCCCCTCCTCTTTGAGAAATCCAAAAAAATCCTAATCCAAGCCCTCATATTATGAAGGCTGGATTATGGAAATGCCCTTTATCTAGGAGCCCCCACCTCTGTCATTCACAAACTTCAGGTAGTCCAGAACTCAGCCGCAAGACTCCTTACTGGTACTAACCTCCGATCTTCAGCTAAACCAGCCTTAAAAAAACTGCACTGGCTCCCGATGAAAGAACGAATACATTTCAAAACCCTCTGTGTGGCACACAAAAATCTACAGGGCACCGGCCCCCCCTTTTTTAGGAATCTTATTAAACCACACACCTCGTCTAGAAACCTTCGCTCCAATGACCTTTGCCTGGCCGAGGTCCCCAGAATCAGGAGGGCCCGCACAGGAGGGCGCTGTTTCTCTTTAAATGCATCCAAGCTCTGGAACTCCATGCCTCTTCACATTCGCCACGAAACTAACCACCTCGCTTTCCAGAGGCAGTTAAAAACATGGGTATTCCCATAATAACCCCATCTGCTCTGCACCGCATGTCCAAAGCGCTGGGATATTTCCGGGTAGCCATGCGCTATATAAGAACATATTTAATTTAATTTAATTTAATTGTTGATGATCTTTTTAGGGGTGGGCGCAGCTCACGGAGTTGCACTACGTGGAAAACCACTGAATTGCATAAAACACTGTGGAATTTCACAGAGTTCCGCTGCGCCCTACTGGTGGTGTGAAAAGATGTACACTCTTGCAATGACAGCTAGACTTTGTCCCAGAGGCAATGCAGAAAATGAACTGAAGTGGTGTGGCTCAAACAGAGTTCACTGGGTGAAGCTTGTGTGCACTCAGTCAAGCTTGTTTTGTTATCAAAATCACTGCCTTCACGTTCGATCATGTGTCCCCTCATACACCGTGCTGCTCCCTCTTACGTCCAAAATCCACAGGAGCAGTGGGGTGGTATGGCAGTCAAGGTGGTGTTGTGCTCACTGCCTGCGTCACCCATGGCTGGGGGCTCGGGGAGGGCGGCAGCTCAGAGGCCTCTGAGGGTGGATGGTAGCTGCAGCTGGGGTCCTGCTGCCACTGGTGTCCTGTCGTTCCACGCAGCACCAGCCTACTGCTCACAGTGCTGCAACTGCTCTCTGGTTGGCCTCCAAGGATAGGAAAGGCGCCAATAGATACTGTTTTATTTAAACAAGAGGCACCACAATGGGAGCCTAACCAGTGTGCAGCAGTCAAGGGAGCTGCGTGCGCAGCGCATGGATCCAGCCTCATTGTTAGACCAGTATCAATCGACTCAACTGGAAGATGTCCACTGATGGGGAGTCATACCAAGGCTTGGAGTGGATGCGTTCCAGGGCGCACGGAGTGCAAAGAGGAACAAAAGAGGGGGCATGGCCCTACGGTTGTCACTGCAACCTAGATGCCGAGACGCGTGCAACTCTGGCTATGTGCTGCAATGCCAGCGAAAGGTTAACACAGTGGGAAGCAATGAGTCGGACCAATTTTTTGGTGAGTTGAGCGGCGCACGCTGGTGAACTCCGCTCCGCAGTGGAGTGTGGAGTTTTGCTAAACTCCGCGCTCCAAGCCGAGTGCAGATTTATAAAAAATCTGCAAACTCCACTGGTGGAGCTGAGTTCACTGCCCACCCCTAGATCTTTTCCAGCACCTTCACTGGAAACGGGAGCAGGAAGATTGACCGATAGAAGACAATGGAGACAATAGGCAACACCCTCAGGGAATATAAGGTTAATCCACTTAATTTAAGAAATGAGCATGACATTGTGGAGAAAGTGGGTCTAATATCACAAACATGTTGATAGAATATGTGCAGCTTGACAAGTTCTTTGTTATTGTTTTTAGGTTAAGAAGTGATAAAGGGTCTGATCCTGTGGGAATCCTGAAGAAGGCAATGGCAGCTCGCTGAAACAAGCATAGATTTCTGCTGATCACAAAGCCACAGATTTAGTTGGATGGAAATGCCAACTATGTGCAGTATCAAGTTTTTAAATAGATTGTTATATGCTTAGAGATATGCAATCACTTTGATGTAAAAAAAGTATTGACTGAATCGATATGATGTAATGGTTGAACAATAATTTTAAAGTCATCCTTGAACCAGGTTTGCAAGGAATGAAGAATATATCAAATTACATCTAAAACATCTAAAATTATGATTTTAAGACACATTGATAAATTGCGATGAATTACTGTTTTGTATGATTGTGACACAGAGGTATGTATGTGAATAATTGAACAAATTTTGGTTGGATAACAAAGTTGAGTAGGAAAAGATAAGGTTTGAGCCATTTTTAAAGTAATGATTGACAGTATACTTCTCACATTGTTTGGCCTCATTAAAGTGTTATGTACATACAAACATATGTGCCTTATATTAGATGAGTAATTCATTTTTGATAAACAATATGTCATATGAATTTTCAATGCATTGCATAAATAATTATATCAGGAAAAACAAATAATAAAAGTAAAATGTCTAAAAAGGTGTTTTAAAGTTTGTTGCACTGGCCGTGTATATATTACAGCTAGTGATTGATGTTGTGTTGAATAAAACACATAGGTTGCCGGGGGACTTTTTTTCTAGTATCCTAGGGTGTCCTCCACCTACTGGCTGTTGAACACTACAAATCTGGATGCTCACCCCGTCTTCCTTAGTACACTGCTGGACTTGTGAAAGGATAACAGGCAGATTGAACGTGCTTCACTTGGAATCTGCTACCTGTGAGAAGTGCCTGAGGGCATTGGACCTCCTTTTACTTGAAATGCAAGGACCTAAGGTTCCCCAAGGGGGGCTCCAAATACAGAAAAAAGCTGCAGATGACATTTTTGTGATGGATCCCAGCTGATCAGTGGCAACTGTTCCTGGACTGAACTTTGCGCTTGGCTTCTTTCTGACATCCTGAAAGTCACCAGGCACTCCCCCTGAGGTCTTGGGGGGCTCAGAATTGTACTCCTCTGTAGTTTTTTGGAAACAAAAGAAGTTGGGAACATTTTCAAAACTTTTGCTCTAGAGTGCTGATTGGGAAAAGTATCTGACCAGCAGTTCCATGGCATTAGACCAAAATTCAGGTTTGTACGTTGAGGAGAAAGGTTTTTCCTTCATAAGAGAAGCAAAATTCCTTTTCAGATTAGAAACTTGTTTTAACTTCCCTACTACTATGTACTAGTGGGGCCAATCTACTTGTTTTATCCAACTCGCACGTCATCATGGACAGCCTCAAATCGCACCCAGGTCCTGTCTTGTGCAACCATTGACCACAACTAGTGCTCTGCTTTTCTTGGTGCTATTTTCTCCTAAATATTTTTTTAAGTTATATCTCCTGTTCCATTTATTGTTTTTTTGTCATTGTAGTGTAATTTGTTTCATTACATTTTTCTCTGTTTTATAAATTGGAGTTGGAATTTTATTGTGTTATGTTTTTGACTTTTCAACTGTTTTGGTAGTTCTAAAAGCTCTACACATTTACCTCAAAGTAAGCCTGTCTTCTATGTGCCATAGCTACAAGGGGTTTTCCTCAAGTTTAAATTACTAAAACCTTTGACTGGACCTACCAACTTTGTTACTTTTATGGTCACCACTTCGCTCCAACTACTAAACCACTTTCTCACACACCCTCATTGTGAAGATCAAGAATTGGTGCCACTATCCCGAATTGTTTCATGCACACCAACCAACAGAAGTCAGGGACTGTTGAAGTATCTGAACAACCACCACCATTGTTCAGGTTGGGGTGCACCTGGAAATAAAGATGCATGGAATTCACTGGCACCACTCTGCCCACATAAAACTACAGGTGGCAACAAAGGAAATTAATGGGAAGGAGTTGAAAGCGCTGATAATCTGGTGAACAAAACCAGCCTAATCTCATGGAAATTCATTGCGATCATTACAAAATCCTAATTAAACAAGGTCAATGAGCACATCCCTTCCCCTAAAACATGACCAGGTTATTACATACACACAAACAACACTGAGTCACAAATGCATAGATAGGGGTTTAACCTTTAACACCCCTCACCACATGCATACACCCCATCCAAAGTGTAAAAAGAGGAGTGGCTCTTTGTTCTGATCATGGCGATGCAAGGAGTTCCATAATCGTTCCTAAATTACTATTTACATATCATCATGCAAAGTTCTGTATAAATGCAACAATACAATTAATCTCAAAGCATGTAAGAACGTCACCCACAAAGAAGATCAAGACCAAAGTGGCATAAACTTCTGCAATGTGGCAAACTGCTAGAAAAGTGGTTATATACACCCATGGGAAAAGAGAAAGTAGAATCTTAGGTAGTGGGCATAATGGCTGCTGCATTATGTTTCATCTACTAAATTGAGCGAGCTGAAGGGTTAAGTAAGGGCAGTTATTGATCACCTGCATAGGCCGGAGCACATGTGAATACTGCACGGTGTACACTGGGAGTGCCCACCCTGTGATCGTGTCAATAGTTCCGCTCTACCAGCCACAACCACAACTTCCTGCAGGTCACCAACCCAGCTCCTCATTGTGTCAGTGACTTGTGTTGGATTGGGGGCCAACCTACACCAGGAACAACATGAGGTAGATGGGAAGAGGTGCATGTCTTCACATGCAAACACGCTTTAGCAAAGCCAATAGGCATCGCCTATAGAAGAGCTATTCAAACAATCAATCAATCAGAAATTGATAGAGCGCAGCTGCTCACCCGTAAGGGTCTCAAAGCGCTGAGGGGTGTGGGGGAGGCTACTGATCCATCTGGGCATGGAGATTCAGTGGAAGAGCCAGGTCTTGAGATCCTTCGTGAATTAGGTCTGCAATGGTGATTGCCTACGATGAAGGGGCAAGGTGTTCCAGGTCTTGGTGGTGAGGTAGGAGAAGAATATTCCCCCGGTTCTGGTCTTGTGGATCCATGGGATGGTGGCCAGGGCAAGTTGGGCGGAGCAAAGCTGTCTGGTGGGTGCATGAAAAGAGATGTGGTGGCTCAGATATGCTTGTCCTGCGTTGTGGAGAGCATTGTAGGCATGTGTGAGGAGCTTGAAAGTCATTCTAGTATTGGCTGGGAGTCAGTGGAGTTGACAGAGGTGTTGAGTGATGTGGCTGCGGCGGGGGATGTCGAGGACCAGTCTGGCTGCGGCATTTTGGAAGTTTTGTCGTTTCCTGAGCTATTTCTGGGTGATGCCAGCATAGAGCGCACTGTAGAAGTCCAATCTGCTGCCGATCAGTGCGTGGGTGATCGTCTTCCTGGATTATGGGGGGATCCATCAGAATATCTTTCGGAGCAGGCAGAGCGTGTGAAAACCGGATGAGGATACAGCCTTGAGCTGGTGTTTCACTGAGAGTTAAGAGTCCAGATTGGGGGTGCGAGGTATTCCCGAGTGGGACCACCAAGAGTCGTCCAAGGCTGAGGGGGCGGGTCTTTGAATGAGTACTTCAGTCTTCTCTGAGTTGAGCTTGAGGCTGCTATCTTTCATACAGGTGGCCACGGCCTTTATCACGCTGTGGAAGTTGGTTCTGGCGGCTGTAGGTTTGTTGATGAGGGAAAGGATCAGCTTGTTGTCATTGGCTTTGGAGATGATGTTGAGCCCGTAGTTTTTGATAATAGCCACAAGAGGGCTATGTAGATGTTGAAGAGGGTGGGGCTCAGGGAGGAGCCTTGAGGCACTCCGCAGCTGATGACAGTAGGTTCTAAGAGGAATGGAGGTAATTTGACTCACTGTGTTTGCCCGGTAAGGAATGAGTGGATCTAGTCCAAGGCTTAGTCGTGGATGCCCCCGTCGTGTAGTCTTGTGATTAGGATGCAGAGAGAGACGGTATAGAAGGTGGCTGGCAGGTCCAGTAGGATGAGGGCTGTGGTTTCGCCATTGTTGAGGAGGGAGCGGATGTCTCCGTGGCAGCGAGGAGAGCAGTTTTGGTGCTGTGTTTGCTTCAGAAGCCGGATTGAGAGTTGTCCAGGACGTGTCTTACCTCGATGAACTCTGAGAGCTGGGCGTTGATAGCCTTCTCGATTACCTTGGCTGGGAAGGGGGGTCTGAAGTTCTTGAGGTCTGTCGGGTCAGCGGATGGCTTCTTCAGCAGGGGGTTGATCTCTGCGTGTTTACAGTCATCGGGGAAGGTGGTGGTTTCGATGAAACAGTTGATGGTGCACCGAAGCTCTGGGGCGATGGCGGTGTTTGCTCTATGAAAGATGTAATATGGGCAAGGGTCCTATGGGGCTCTGAGTGGATTATCTTCATGGTTTTGAGTGTGTCTTCTGTGGAAAGTGGGGTTCAGTTGAGCAGGATCTATTGGGGTGCGGCGTAGTTGCGTGTGGTGGTGATAGGTGTTGAGGCAGAGTCTTGGTTGTTGAAGATGTCATAGATCTGCCTGATCTTGTGGTGGTAGAATGTGCTGAGTTTGTTGCTGAGGTCTTAGGAGGGTGGGACATTTGTGGTCTCACTGTTGGGACTGGCAAACTCATTGATGATGGTGAAAAGTTCCTTGCTGTTGTGTGCGTTGGTGTTGATTCTGTCTTGGAGAGCCGTTTTCATTGTGGCTTTAAGGAGGTGGTGGTGTACGTTGATGGTGGTTTTGAAGGTTGCTTTGGCAATGTGTTTTTCCCATGTTGTACACCAGTGTCTCTGGGAACCTTAATACAAACCTATGTCATGGCAGCAAAAACAGGGAACCCAACCTGAGTGCATCAGGATAGGAAAATAGTTGGGAAAATGAGGTCTAAAGATCCTGAATGACAAAACTAAGGAGGACACCCAAGTGCCAATCACCATCCTTTGTGGTAGAACAAGTTCAACAGTAGTCTTCACGCTGATAAGTAAGGCAGCCTTGTCCCAGGTGTGCCATTTGCAAATTATTCCCTGCACAACGTGAGATCACTTTCCTCAAATGCTCCATATAGGCTGTAAGATCAATCAGCTGTGTTCAACAAAGGGTCAAATCACCGACCCAGTTACTTAAAACCTAAAATGACTAAAATGGCGTTGTTCTGGGATAGAGAAGTTAATGGCAGAGGTCTACCATTGTGCAGAAACTTTAGAAGAGATAAACAGAGTAACAGAAAACCTTGAAGACGTATAAATCACAGACGGTGAACGCAAAAAAGCATTGGCAACCTTAATTTCGACTTTACTCACTAAATTCCCAGTCAGAACACAACCATCCACGATTTAAGACAGAACAAACAAAAAAAGGAGTTCAGGAAGGCAAAGCTGGTACAGCAGCAGGCTACGCAAGTTAAAAATCTAAATCACAAGAGAAGTAAGAAAAATGACATTAGAGATAAACAAAGGGAAGCGGGCTGATAAAACCACATTACGCACTCTGAGATCACAATATCACAAAGATTGTTGGATAGTAAAAAGAAGGTAGCAACAGGAAATGTGGAACAAGCTCTTATAGTCCAGCAAACAGCCAAATAGAAAAGTTTTCTGGCAAGTGGTAAAAATGCAGGGATTGAGACGGAATCCTGGGAAGCCCATATTTAAGCAATGTACGCGCCATTGACTGTGAGGATGAAGGCTACTACACCAAAGCCGAAACCTGGGAGTCCCAAGAGGCAAAGCCAGTACGTGAAACTCATGGTGGCCAGGTATACCCCTTAAAAACAGAGAGTTCTATGAGAAATCACCAGAACAACGTGACTTCAATTGCAGACACAGAACAACAGATAAACATACTGAAGAAGCTGAAGACTGCAAGGGTCATGGGCCCGAACAGACTCCCCAACGCCCTCTTCAAATTGGACATAACCTACTGGGCTCATTATTTTTCACCACTCTTCAACCACACCCTTCACACAAATACCATCCCAGACTCATGGAAAGGTAACATCTTTCAGCCCATCTATAAGAATGGAAGCCCAGCCTTGCCAATCAACTACAGGTTAATCAATCTTATTGACATAAAAGCAAAACTATATGCATCATGCTTACTCCAACACTTACAAGCATGGGTCAATGAAAAATATCAAATATCACGAATACAAACCAGGTTCAGATCAGGCATGGGGATACTCAAGAATTTAACAGCACTAAGCATCTTAGCACAGAAGGATAAATGGAGAAAAACTCAGCTGGTTGCATGTTTTGTTGACCTCAAGTTTGCCTTTGACCGGGTCCCTCACTGTTATCTCTGGGTAAAACTCGAAGAACGGGCAATCCAAGAAACTTGTTGAGGGCAATTAACGAACTGTGCTCAGAAACCTGGGCGCAGGGCAAAATTAAAGGTGAGAGCAGAGTCAGAAGCAAAATCAACACAAGGAATGGCCTCAAACAGGGATGCGTACTTGCCCCTAGCCATTTTAACTTATGTCTAGTAGACCTTGCATGGTCCCTTCCACAAGACAAAAGCTATCCCCCAATCCTGGCTTCTGAGAAAGTAGGATGCCTGCAGTATGCGGAAGATATTGTTCTTTTGAGCATACCACCAATAGTCCTGCAACGCAGCATGAATGCCCTAAAAAGCTACATGGACCACCAAGGGTTAGAGCTAAACTTAAACAAAAAGTAAGTGGTCTGCCTGGCCGACACTAAATACAAGTCATTTACTTAGTTTATAGAGGACAAACAAGACAAGGTTGCCACCACATACAAATACCTAGCCATCAGCATGGAACATCAAATGACCTTTAAAAATCACATCTGTTATGCAGGAAAAAAGCACGGTCGTTAATGTTTGGGCTCAAATTACTGAAAAAAAAACTCAACTGTCTGTCATTTAGCCATTTACTCATTGCACAGCTAATACCAACAGTGGCTTATGGCACGAAAGTCATGCACGGACGGGAAGCCGCAACATATAATAAGTTCAAGACAAACATTTATAGAATTGTGTTTTCCATACCAAAAACAGCATCACCAGCCCAGCTTTATCTGGAGTTTGGTTTAAAAAATGTACCACTACAGAGAATCAACGCATTTCTCAAACTGTGTGGGAGACTGCGTGCCTCTGAGAGGGGCTGCATTTACAACCTATGTTGGATTGAAATTGAGGAATAACAGAGCAAAAACCAAAAGGTCTCATAGGAAGAATAGTTAAGTCAGGCCATCGAGGATTTAGGTATGCAAGATGTATGGGCCACCAGCATGGGAAAAGCCACCTTTAGCTGAGTAGCCAACTCCTCAACTTGATTCCTGTCTAATTTAATTGACTAAAAAAATGTCTTCTCAATGAGACGAATGCCTGGAGAGTGATCGATTCATGCAAAAGCCTGAGACCTCAGGTGTACCCATCAACGAATTTTTACCCTGCCTTAAATCAGCAGTTTATGTTATCTTGATGTGTCTTGCCTGTTTGCCCGCTAATGGTTCATGTTTTAAAACTTTTACTTTTAATAAGTACTTCTCAGTGCATTGCTATAATGTGATGTATTAATGTCATAACTTTCTTTAATTTTAATACAGATTTATCATGTTTATGGGAGGTTTGTTATGTGAATTCCATAGCAAACATTTTCAGGGCTCGGCTCCTGCAGGTGCTCAAAGATCCCAGCCAGACCCTTGGCCTGGGTCCTGGCTCGGCTCTCCCTGCAAATCAGTTGGCTCGTCCACCTCTATAAAATACCATGGGACCTGCAGTCCACAAAAACACTAAGACTCAAAGTCTGGGTACATTTTACTGACCACATAACAGTGCATTTCAGTTGAAATTTCTGTACCAATTCAACAAAATATGCAGGGCCCTTAGCAGAAGGGGAATGTGGGAGGCCCCTCTAATTTGCATAGACTTGACCCATTCAGGGCTGTTTGCATCTCAACAGATGCCCCTGCTCCTGAAGCTGAAGCCCCTCCCTCGCAGCCACCTACTATCACCTCTTAACAGCTCATCAAGGGCTGAAGGTGTGAGGGTTGCTTATCTCCAACTGCCAGGGAGCTAAAGAGCAGGGTGGGGGTGGAGGCTTAATTGCCTGACAAATGTGAGTGTGCAACTGGGAATGGGGAGGGGGGAATCCCCTCCCCTCGGGTTCCCCTTGCAACACCATAGCAGTGAGCCCAGGGGAGGGGGCCTTCTAAGGTGGTGCACTTACAAGGTGGCATCTTTCAAGCCGAGGGTTGACTTTGTCGCATTGGTGTGGGGCCCTTGTTGGAGGGCTGACTATGGGGCCCTGGGCAGCTTCCCACATTACCCATGTCAAGTGCCAGCACTGAATATGCTACTAAGTCAGACATTATTCCTATGTTTGAACGTTCTGAAACACCATTCATGAAACGGAGTCCCTGAAGTAGCTTCAGCTTGAGCTATTGTAATCATGTTACTGCAGCGCCCCCTTGCTGTTAACACTGTAGTTACCTGGTGTTCTCACGGTGCGACCATCAGTTTGAAACTAAAAAACCTGTGTTGGTTCTATTCTAAAAACGAGGAACGGAACATAAATGTATACATATATATTTTAATTAATGCGTTTGTCATTTTATTTTTACATGTCTATGTTTCACATGTATCTAGCCACTAATATTCTTTGTGGGACTGGTAACCAGTCCGGATTATTCAAAATGAAAAATGACATTCCAAGTACAACAGCGTTTTCATCCACATTTATTGAATACGCCAAACCATTTACCAGTTTGGTTACCGTGAGTTATAATCAGTTTAGTACAGAATAGGTGGCCTCGTGAACTCATATCATAAAATATGCATAGAGGTTACTGTTTCCTTTAATGTCTGTAAACGACACCCCCATTATTGAGTTCTAAATAAATAAATTAGCAAAAATATCGCCCAACTGCCGTGACATTGCCACCCGCAATGCCGTGACCCGGATTCGAACTGGGGTTGCTGCGGCCACAACGCAGAGTACTAACCACTATACGATCACGGCGAACTACTTGGGCTCTGCACGTGCATCGGCATGAGGAGCTTATAGGCTGCAAAGTTCAGGGTCGGCTTGAAGATGTTTTATGTAGTTATCCTTGTTTCTGTTTTACAGCTACAAATGTATGGGAAAAAAATCTTCTTTCAGTTACTCATTTATTTTTTAGCATAGTACAGGCAAGTATGGCTCTCATGGTTGTGTTATCCTGGGCTACCTCTTACCTGATTTGGTGGCCTCAGCATTTTCCCCCATTGTGTCTTCACGTACCTGAGCTTCGAGAACCACATAATTTATTCTACAACATGCACTGGTTTCAGAGCTCGGACGGAGCTCCCACGTATCCCAGGCCCCAGCACCCGCATACTCATGCTCACCCCACAGGTATCTCTCCCTCCACACTTAAAGGAGAAACTCTGTCAAATGCGGTCTGTCTTGGATGTGAAGACAGTGAGTAAGCTAATATTGAGAGGAGTGGAAGTGGGGAGGAACATGGCAAAGGTGTGAAGATAAGGCGACGTAAGGAGGTCACAAACCAACAAGATCCGGAATTCAAAATTTGCAAACATTCGTGACAAGAATTTTCAATTCTATTAAGGACTAGGAGGCGAGGATTATGCTTTCTCATTTCTTTAATGAAATGCTCAGCAGCCAATAAAAAACAATGAAAAACGACATTTCCCATGAACACTAGGGAATGACCATAGAGACTATCCTATAAAAGGTCCAAACATTAGTCCTTCTTCCTCTTTCTTTGTGGAAACAGTTCCATATCGAAAAACAATCCCAAGTAAATCAACAAAAACAGTTCCAAACACGCTGCAGAAATCCAAAGGATCTTGAAGCAGAAGATCGAGGAACACTGGGTCTGTGAACCAGGAAACACAGGAGACTCTTGAAGAAGAGAAGCAACTTCATTTCGGGTCTGAACCTGAAAAAGACACATAGCCGTAATATCCAACTAATTTGAGGAAAAAAGTCAAAGCAATCCAGGGGGGGGGAAAGAACAAGGATAAACAGACCTGCATCAGTAGGCAAGCAGTATACAGTACATAACAATGCAAATGAATCAGAAAAGGGTGGGATAATCCTCGCCTCCTAGTCCTTAATAGAATTGAAAATTCTTGTCACGAATGTTTGCAAATTTTGAATTCTATGTCAGGACAGGAGGCTCCGATTATGCTTTTTCAAAGCTGAGCCACCACAACAGAAGCAACACTAACAATAGGTTTATAATAAAACGTCTTGAAAACAGAGTCTGAAGACCAATCTGCAGCTTTCATAATATCAAATAGAGTGACACCCATGGAAAAAGCCTTAGAGGCCATTGCCCCTCTTGCAGAATGTGCACCAAAAACAGATACATCAATGCCCGCCTCGGACATCAGCCAACGCACCCAGCGAGCCAGAGTAGCTGGGGTAACAGGGCGAAATGGCTTCTGTATGGCAATCAACAACTGACCCTGCATGTCTGTACGCAAAGAAGCAGTACTCACCTCATAATCCTTCAGACACTGGACAACACAAAGATTGGGATGATCAGGAAAAGAAGGATACGTAATGGAGGAAGTATTAGACTTAGTCCTCCTAGAGAGATTAAACGTAACACCCTCAGGGGTGAAACTACGGCCCGCCAGATCCAAAGCGCGGATATCAGAAACGCGTTTGCACGAGACTAGACACAATAACATGGTCAATTTCGCAGACAACTGCTTACGAGATAACATGAGATTAGAAGGCCAAGCCTCCAAAAAACGCAGAACAATAGAAACATCCCATAAAGAGACATATTTAGGAGTGGGAGGTTTCGCAAGACGAATCCCTTTAAGCAATTTGGAAATGAAGGGATGCTCACCAGCGGGCTTGCCATCAATCTGAACGTGGCCAGCTGAAATAGCGGAACGAAAACTATTGACTGTCCGATAGGCCAGACCTGAGGTGGCCAGGGATGTCAAAAAGTTAATGATCAGACTGACATCCGCTGAAACGGGATCAACTTCCCGTTGAACACACCAATCACACCAGCGCTTCCAAGCCCCTTTATATCGTTTGTGAGTATTGGGAGACCAGGCGTCACTAATGAATTTGGCAGCGTCGCTAGAAATGCCCGGGATCGTCCAACGATCCCTGAGATGCGCCATGCCAGTAACTGGAGAGAGCCGGACAGAATGAGGGGATGTGGATCTCCGAGAGGATCCAGCAACAGATTCCACTTCAGGGGAAGAAGGAGCGGAGGTTCGCAACACATCTCTAGGAGAACCGGGAACCACGCCTGAGCCCTCCACAGAGGAGCAATCAGAATCAGCTCCGCTCGAAACCGCTTGGTGTAAGCCAGCACCCTGGGAAGCATCATGAATGGGGGAAACGCATAACAGAGAGTCGATGGCCACTGTTGAAGAAAAGCATCCGTGGCCAGAGCCAAGGGATCCGGTCTCCAACTGTAAAACCGGGGAAGTTGCGCGTTGAGGCGAGAGGCAAACAGATCCAGGTGACACTGGCCCCACTGCCGGAGAATGGCACGGAAGACTCGAGGATGAAGCCTCCAGTCGCTGAAATCCCGAAGATGTCTGGAGTGCCAATCCGCAACCTGATTGTTGCGACCCGGAAGATATTCTGCAATAACCGTGATCTTCCGTTGCAGACAAAAATGCCAAAAATCCTTGGCTATCTTCGCCAACACCTTGGACCGAGTCCCGCCCAGCTTGTTGACATAGCGGACTGCGGACACGTTGTCCATCCGGAGAAGAATGCAACAACTCGTCTGAAGGGGAGAGAAACACTTTATCACAAAGGAACCCGCTAGGAGTTCCAGACAATTGATGTGGAGAGACAACTCCTGGGGGGGACCAACGGCCCCCCGTCGAGATAGCCCCGCAACGGGCTCCCCAACCCCACCGACTGGCATCGGATTCGACCACCAGTTCCGGAGACGTACCGAACAGGGCTCGACCGTTCCAGGCCTCCATGTGGTCCAGCCACCACTGCATCTCCCACCGCACTTCCTCTGAGAGAGGAATTTGATCCGAATAGCGGAGGCCTTTCCGGAGATGCTGAATTTTCAGGCGCTGCATTGCCCTGTAATGTAGAGGACCCGGAAAGATCGCCTGAATGACACAGTCTGTTTCGAAATAACAGACGTCAATTCCCTCTTGATGTAGCGCAGCTTCTGGCCGGGCAAGAGAAGCTGGCAAGTCACCGAGTCTATCAGAAAGCCCAGAAAATCTATAGATTGAGTGGGGACCAAAACCGATTTCGGAATGTTGACCAGAAAACCTAGAGACTGCAAGAGTTCGACGGACCACTCCAGATGTTGCAGAAGCCTGAGAGGACAATCCGCCATAAGGAGAATGTCGTCCAGATATATGATCAATCTGACCCCCCGCGACCGTAGATGTTCTACAACTGGTCTCAGTAGTTTCGTGAAGCACCATGGTGCCGACGAAAGGCCGAATGGGAGGACTTGATACTCGTACCAACGCCCTTGCCATTGAAATTGGAGAAACCGACGATGGGGCGTGTAGATCGGGATTGACAGATATGCGTCCTTCAGGTACAGACGGACCATCCAGTCTCCTTCCCGAAGGAGATCCCGCAAGAGATGGATGCCCTCCATCTTGAAGTGTCGGTATACAACTCCGCCGTTGAAGTCTTTGAGGTTGAGAACTAGGGGAGACCCGCCGCCTTTCTTCTCGACCAGAAAAACTGAGCTGACAAAGCCCTTCGGATGACGGACGGTTGGAACAATCGCTCCTTTTTGGAGGAGAACGTTGATTTCCTCTGAAAGACAAACTTGTGCGTGACGGGAAAAAAGCAAAGGGGGGGGAAGACGGGTCTGATGCATAGGGTGATAGAACTCTATTTTGAAACCCTGAACGGTTTCTAACACCCATGCATCGTTGGAGATCATACGCCAATTGTTTAGGAAAAATTGCACTCTGCCCCCCAACATTACATCGCAAGCATGAATCAGGCTCACCTGCAGCGCTGGAATCTTGGTAATGGCCTTGCTGTCCTCCTGACCGACCTTTGCCATATTGCCCCTTTCCTTTGCGGGATGGGTAGAAATTTGCTCGAGTGGAGTATCCAGAGTCATATCCTCCACCACGCTGCTGTGAGTTTCCTCTCTGGGACTGCTGCTGCGACCCACGGCCGAACGAGCGTCCCCGTTGTCGTCCGGCCTTGGCAAAAACCGGACGCATGGCCCGGCGCAAAGATGCCTGTGCTTTGTCAATTCCACTAAAGGTGGAAACAAACTTCGTGAGTTCCTTCAAAAACGGCTGACCAAACAAGAGGCCCTGCGCCTCTGGACCCGATTCCGAAGCTGCCAATTCTGCCAATTCTGCCAATTTGGGATCTAACTTGAGCAAAATGGATCTACGCCGTTCTGCAGAAACGGCGCAATTAACATTTCCCAGCTGGCAGACAGCCCTCTGCGCCCACTCAATGAGCTCGTCAGGGTCCACGAGAGCCGAAGCTTCTTTAGCCCGAAAGCCCAGATCAAGAATCTTGGAAAGGGGACCAAGCATGTCCAACAACTTATCCTGGCACGACCTCCAGGAACGGTCCAGGCCCTTCTTAGGATCTTTTGAATACTTCTTCAGGTAGGTGACCATCATCGGGTCTACCTCCGGAGTCTCGGCTAGATGGTCAGCAAGGTCTGGTCTCGGGCATTCCGAACGGAGCCTGGCCCGAACAGACGCCTCAAATGGTTGGCGAATATGCGCCTGAATATAAGCGGCCACAGCCGGAGAGGGTAACCATGAGGACGAGTTCGGGTGGACAATGTCCGCCGGCTCAAAGTTTAGCAGGGGAGGACGCTCAGGGGAGTCAACAAAATGCTCCTTGCGGAGACGCTTCTTGGGAGGTGGAGAATCCTGACCAGAAGAGGTGTTAGCAATATCTGAGTCCTCTGTAAAGTGTAACGCAGAAGACTTGGAAGCCTCTGTCGCCAAAGTCTGTGCCAGCTTCTGGAAGTCCGATTTATGAGGATTAAGGGGCGACTTAGTGGACTGACGAGAGGCAGGAAGCCAACCTTGTGGTTTTGCATACTGGTTCAGGTGGCGCTTAAGAGGGTTGATAGCACGAACAAGCGCCTTATTAACCGATAGCTGTACACCTTTATCCAGCTCTTCTACGAGATTATACTCAAGGGAAGCATTCTCCTCATCCTCATAAAAGCAGTCATCATCATATGCGTCAAAATAATCAGCCATGGCACTGGAGTGCAATGAATCAAAGCCCACAAGATGACTGGCCCAGATATATAGTATCAAAGATACAATGAAGGGGGAGTGATCACCCCAAATGCAGGCTTAACGAGGTTGAAAGTATCAAACTCGATAAATAAACAAATTAAGCGTGGAGGGAGATAAGCCTGCTTATCCAAACATCACTCTAGGCAGAGCCTATGCATACAATTACTACCAAAGCACTTTCCTGTGCTTCGGCGTCGAGCGGGGTTGAAAGTCTGACAGGCTGTGGGCGTGAGAGCTCCAAGGAACCTCCTTCTCTTAACCGGCGTGAGGAAAAAACAAGCGGAAAGCCGGAGAAACGCAGTGAGCATGCGCGACACCGCCGCCTGCAAACTCCGGCTCGAGAGCGCTCGCGCTCCCGTCACGAGCCGGCAACCCCTACTCCCACTCCACCAGAAGCAACCGGGCACAAGCGGCCAGGCGCAGGGAGGCGAACACACGCTCCCACGGGACACGCCGCTTAACGGACGCGAAAACAGCCGGCAATAACAACGGAGCCGGAGCGCTCAAGCAGACACCTACGCTGCGCGGTAATGCAACAAGCAAAGCAGCGAAATGTAAACAAGCTCAATGAAAAGTACAACAAAGCGCAAATCATTAAGAGCATCAGAAGTAAGATAAATAGACTTAACTGGCTGCGGAGCAGCAAAGAAAGAGGAAGAAGGACTAATGTTTGGACCTTTTATAGGATAGTCTTTATAGTCATTCCCTAGTGTTCATGGGAAATGTAGTTTTTCATTGTTTTTTATTGGCTGCTGAGCATTTCATTAAAGAAATGAGAAAGCATAATCGGAGCCTCCTGTCCTGACATAGAATTACTTTGAGTCGCACATAGAAAACCATATACGAGGAACTTTCCTTTAATCCGTCGAATGTGCCAAATGCCACTCCGTAGTCGGCAGGAACCTGCTCATGGAGACCCCGCGAGACTTGCAAAGCACGGTCTAAACAACTCAGCCACGACAATTACCTGTCGTGTTTTTATTTCTGATCAGGGTGATGACGGCTGGTCTGACTTTCTGGAGCATTTTTCGAATAAATATAATCTAGAATGAATATCTGTCCATACATTGGGAAGATTTCAGACCACCTCAGGTGATGATTATACATGCCCAAGCCACGCTGTATGTTTTGAGGTGCTTAGCTCTTCTTTACTGCAGGCGGAGTATTTACAAGTCGTTGTTTTTTTATAAATGGCAACACTATATTTCTTTCACCTTTTTAAAGTTACTGATACACAGTGTTTAGGTGACGTTGTTTGTTACATTGTAGCTGCCTGCAGTTCTGCCATTTGAGTGCTTGGTTGGTTGACGATTTCTTCTTGCACCTGTCACAAAAATAAATAGTAAAATGCATTTGTTGCATAAAAAAAAAATAAAGAGTAAAATGGCTGGCACAACAGATATAGGGGCAGATTTACAAGCCCCTTACCCTGCTTTTACGCCACTGTTGCTTCACTTTTGTGACGCAGCGGCGGCGCAAAAGATGCACCATGGTGCGGGGTATTTACAACGTGATGCATCTGGGAGATGCGTCACGTTGTAATGCCCTGTGCCAGAAAGAGGCGTTCCTGCGCAAGGGGGGGGGGGCGTTCCGGCGCAGGAACGCCTCCTAAAAGTGGCTGAGTGAAATCTACAAGATTTCACTCAGTCACTTTGGGGCCCATGCTGCGTCAAAACCCTGCGCCTGCTTGAAGCAGGCGTAAGGATTGACGCAGCATTAAGAAGATCGGGCTCCCCAGAGCATTGTTGAAGCTGCATCGTGCTTGAGACGCAACTCCAGCAATGCGCCACTTTTACGTCATAGATGCGTCACGCATCTGTGCCGTTTTTGCCCCATGGTGCGCCGCATTATAAATGCGGCGCATCCATGGCGGCAAAGGCATGGAGCACAATAAGTGGCGCATCCCTGCTGATATGCAGGAATGCGGCACTTATTGTAAATATGCCCGCAGTTTTTTTGTTTGTTTTTTTAAACACATTTGCTAGATATTCACATTAGTGAATGTTTTTCCTATGTTTTTTTTTATTGAAACCATACAGTAGCCACATTTAAGTGACAGTGTTTTTTGTAAAGTTTGTTTTGGCATATGCTTTCAAAAAAATTATAAAATGACCAATGCACCAGCATACCTAGGCCAGACGTATTGGATCTGTCAATGCTGCTTCTTCTACTTGATTCCAGACTAAGGATGAATATTTATTAATTTGTTCATGGCAATGAAAGCAAATATTGTAACAAATGAACAACGTGTGCGTATACTCTGCCTCCCCTCCGTGAAATACTCATTCCTGTTCATAGTGCATCTGAATTAGTATACCTTGTACAGGAGTCGGCTCATATCCTGGCACTGTGTGCAGAGGGCACTTGGCATGCAACTGAGGCCTCCCAAACATTACCACAGTCATCATTACCGATGTATAATTTGTGTCTCCACCTCGTCACTATCCAAGCCCAGGAATTCAGCATATATGCAAACTTGCACTTTCTATAAAAAAACAGATTTTGTTGCTCCCTCATCATAGTCACATATTTATCCACAAACATACTGTCTCTGATTAAAGGAATGACTGCTGAGACAATCTCACTGGCCACAGGGAGAGGTTAATGTAAGTATGTATTGTGTGCATACATTGTTGACATCCGAAACACCGTGTGTTGTATAAGAGGTCTCCAGCCATGCTATGTTTCCGCGATTCGTGCGTTGAATTATGGGGATTGTACCTGTGTTTATCCAATTATAAAATAGGACTAGAAGTGCTGTGATTAAAAGAAAAAATCCAGGATGAGATCTATACATCATGCATAGACCTGGGAAACTTAGCAGCTATGGGGCATTACAATGATTTTTTAGGATTTAGAAAGCACAGATACTTTGAGTCACCCAAGGGGCAGGAAAGGGTGAAAAGTGGGAGTAAAGAGCTCTGGAAATTGCATACCTGCCCACTCAGATGGTGTAACCGTGTGACACATGATATCGGCTCCCATCACACGGTCACCCAGTGAGGAGCTGATATCACACGGTGGCAGGGAAAATGAGCTAAAAACCACTATAAATAGTGTTTTTCTTGCTTGTTTCCGAGGCTTTGAACTGCCGATGTCCATTAAGGGGTGTGAGAACACCCCAGTACATCGGTAACAGCCTCTGCAAGTTTTTTTTTGTGAGGAGAGGGATTGTAGGCGGGGTGGGGGTAAAAAAGTGCCATACAGGTACTTATCGGCATGAGGCCCCACCCCTTTTAAGGCCCGCCCCTTCCTCACACTCTGAGATTGTTCTGCAAGTTGGCAGGTATGAAATTGGACTTAAACAAACAGAATATCGCACAACATAATGCATTTGCACATGCTCACTTCATGGGTTACTTGTTAACTTCCAAGTCCTTAGGGGAAGAGTCAGTATTTAGGCCACTGTCAGCATGGAACAGACACCTGGCAACATGTTTTGCCTAGTTGCTGTAGTTTCCCGCTTTGCTTGGATATGCATGTTAACCATCCTTGCACCTTTAACCTTTTCTGCCTTTGTGGTTCTCCTGCATATAGTATTTCCATTATATTAGAATACCCTTACTTGGCCTTCCAATCCCATTCTTGTCTTTTTGCTTGTTTATGTTTATGCTTTATAACTCAGTTGACAGCCAGACTGTCTTTTAGTGTCCTTACAGTTTTCACATGAAGTGTGAAAACCCACTTCATGCCATGTCAATAAAATTCAAGCCAAATTAGATACAGCCATTCAAGGATAGACCTTCCTGTTGACTTGTATTAATCAGTTAGTTGCTTTGCAAACTGCTACTACCATCTCTACAAGACCACTGATACTGTCCCTACTGAGTACAAAAAAGTAATTGATAGAATACATGAATAGATCTAAGCCATTGGTAATTACTCGTTCTGTATCCCAGTTCCATTGCTATTATGCACACTATGCCAGCTCAGTAGGGCCCCAGCCATATGCAAATCAGTCTTGACCCTGCTCCAATAGGAACAGTCCAGCCTTAACCACCAGGCCAGGTCTTCCCTGAATTGGAACAAAAGCAACTCAACACCAGTTTCACTCTGATTGGGGAATGTTGGTCGGGTACTGCTCTGTTCCAGATACTGCCCTACAGCAACCAATATTCCTCCTGAAGAGCATCACATGGAAAGAACATGAATAATAGGAAGTACAGCTCCTGCAGGTTGCCTACCTTTAGCAGTTGCAGTAAAATTTTGGGGAAATCACCTTATGTTCCTACACTTTTTGGTTCTGTGCCAAATTCATTTCCTAATACAAACTCAATTTTGTGCTTCTCATTCTTTTAAAATAGCCTTCTGCTCTGACATCTGGTTATAGACACCATGACGTGGGCTATTCTTTAATTTCAAATCAGAGTCCTTGGCTTGCTAACTGAAATCAGTTCCTTTTTCACCAGTGGGCAACCAATTAACTATATCAACATTCTTCATAGAACTAATGCTGCAAAATGATCCCCAACATAAAGTCCGCCGGGGACAGGGGAGAGTTTATTCAAGAAGATCATGGATACCCCATGTAATCAAAACTGGTGAATGTATGTCTTTGCAAGAAGACCCCATGTAGATCAGGAGATGAAAGACTCTTGCCAAATAAGAGAAGTAAAGAAGAAGAAAGTCAGCATTATGCCTATGTTGTGGTAAGAAGGTACATTTTTTGGAAACTTTTCTCAGCTGTCAGGATCTATATTGGCACATTCTGAGGAAATCGTAGAGGTTACTAAAATATCAGTTACTAATAAGGCACATTTCCTTCTCTAGGTATTAATCAAAACACCTCAAGGTCCCTATTTAGTCTCTGCATTAGTGGATTCTGGTGCACTAAAGTGCTTTATCAACAACACTTTTCAGAATAGATGCATATTTCCCAGGCAATTGAAAAAGTACCTGAAAAGGGATTGATGGTATGACTGTATCACTGGAAGGGAGACATTTCCAAAGAAACAGGTCCACGTTTCTTGGCTACATCAGTAGGACATATCAAACAGAATAAATGTGGTCTTATAGGCTTTACATTTTTTCCTATTGTGTTAGACTCAGCTGCTAAGTTACTTTGTATTTCTACAAACGCAGCCATTATTGCAAAGCATGGAGGAATGTGAAGAAGATCCAGTGCCCAGGTCCTATGGAGAATTTTGCAACGTGTTCAGCAAAAAGGCATAGACACCCTGCCTCCACACAAACACTATGATTGCTTCATTGACTTAATTCTCAAAAAGCCCATGCCACTCAGAAGAATATACCCACTGTATTGTGCATTCAACATCACCCACAGAAGCTCACATCTTGTTCGTGCTGAAAGAGAAAAGGAAGTTACAACCCTGTGCTGACTATAGAGAACTCAAGCCAATCACAATCAGAAAAAGATACCCTCTTCCCCTCTTCTCAGTTCTGCGAGACCAAGTCAGTACTGCAAAGAATTTTACAATAACTCGATTTAAGGAGAGCATGTTATCTAGTTAAAAAATTAGAGGGGTATGAGTGGCAAACGGCATAACAATTCATAGTATGGACATATTTAGGCTGTCCGGAATTCAGTTCAAACCGATTGCAAACAACAGTACACTACCGGCTAAAAATTAGCTGAGCCGGTTTAAACCGACTATCACTGATTCTGTGGGTGTGCAATCTAGACTCCGGAGCAGCTGAGGACCCGAGTGCCCCCCGCCCTCCCTCAAACTCAATGGCCCTGCTGGGAGAGACTGGATTGGACCAGCCCGATTTCCCCGTGTGCACCCTCCCATCTCCTATCTCCTTGACAACAAAGATACACACAGCCCAGCCTTGCCTGCAGCGGAGATCCTGGCAATCTGAGCCTGATGTAATCACGCTACCTTTGTGTCATCAGGCTCCGTAAATCAGCAGCGTTTCTTCTCCAGTCCAGTAAAATGATACGTGTGACGTATCTGGATTTGGCACAACTTCTTGGTCCAGGCCCACTACGTAATGATATCTCCGTCCTCTGACTCCGACCGACAGAATGACTGGTGCTGGGACTCCTCGGAGGGGCTGGGCCCCGTCAGCCAATCAGAAGTTACAGCAGCCCTACCCTGGCCCTCCCTTCCAAGCAGTTTAAAGGCCAGTGTGAGTCATCCATTCTGCAAGAAAGCTCAGTGGGTTAGTCAATCAGGTGCTAAAATCTGCCTGAAGTTTGGTGGGGCTGACTCGTCTGTCCATCTTTTGGAGGTTGGTAAAAGCAGTACCATTGCTTTTGTTATGAGTGATGCACATTAGTTAGTACAATATAAACACACAACACTGTAGAAGCAAATACTGGATGTACCAAAATATTTTGTAGGTTCTGCAGTCTCACCACAGGCAATTAGCAGCAGCGCGAATTGTAGAGCAGCTCAGTGAGCTAGTGCACCGGCCGCGTTGATGTGAGCTCGAGCCCCTATGACTTAAATCTCTACTGGTATCAAGTAGATGAGTCAGACGCATTACATGTTTGTTAGCCCTATACTAGAGTTTGATGGGTAAAAAATTCAACAGTATAATTCTTTTGTTTCCTTGAGCTGCATACAGGCGTGCAACGCCCATTGTGCTGAAAGGGATTCAGCTCCTCCCCCCCCCCCCACGTCGTGTCAGCCCGGTGATGGGACAGCTTTCCCCGACACACACACAGCCGCACCCGAGAAAGCACTTCACCGGTGTTTAAAAGACCATCTACTTATTCAGGAGGCTTTGTTATGTTTTCACGCCTAATTAGAGCCCCAGCATCTCCACTCTGCCGATTGCTTTAAGAATTAGCACCCATCCCCTGAAATTTTGTGTGTGTGTGTGAGTAGTGTGCGACCCCACCCCCATTTGTAACTTTAAAGCTCCCTTGAGCAGCGGGCTGACGAGCCTGGGATCCCACACCTACGCGCCTGAGTGGTACTATACCTGGCAGATATTGGCAGCCATCGGCAACCCCAGTACACGGCCTATCCCTGCTGATGAGGGGTAATACCCCGAAACACGTGTCCAGGGATGGCGAAGACAGCGAAGATAGCAGAAGATTGAAAGATGATGCATCGCGAACACTTTACTACATTGACCAGAGTCCTTAGGGGCGACATTGCCGGTGTGTGAGTAGTGTGCGACCCCACCCCCATTTGTAACTTTAAAGCTCCCTTGAGCAGCGGGCTGACGAGCCTGGGATCCCGCACCTACGCGCCTGAGTGGTACTATACCTGCCAGATATTGGCAGCCATCGGCAACCCCAGTACACGGCCTATCCCTGCTGATGAGGGGTAATACCCCGAAACAAGTGTCCAGGGATGGCGAAGACAGCGAAGATAGCAGAAGATCGAAAGATGATGCATCACGAACACTTTACTACATTGACCAGAGTCCTTAGGGGTGACACCGCCGGTGTGTGAGTAGTGTGCGACCCCACCCCCATTTGTAACTTTTAAGCTCCCTTGAGCAGCGGGCTGACGAGCCTGGGATCCCGCACCTACGCGCCTGAGTGGTACTATACCTGGCAGATATTGGCAGCCATCGGCAACCCCAGTACACGGCCTATCCCTGCTGATGAGGGGTAATACCCCGAAACGCGTGTCCAGGGATGGCGAAGACAGCGAAGATAGCAGAAGATCGAAAGATGATGCATCGCGAACACTTTACTACATTGACCAGAGTCCTTAGGGGCGACACCGCCGGTGTGTGAGTAGTGTGCGACCCCACCCCCATTTGTAACTTTAAAGCTCCCTTGAGCAGCGGGCTGACGAGCCTGGGATCCCGCACCTACGCGCCTGAGTGGTACTATACCTGGCAGATATTGGCAGCCATCGGCAACCCCAGTACACGGCCTATCCCTGCTGATGAGGGGTAATACCCCGAAACACTTGTCCAGGGATGGCGAAGACAGCGAAGATAGCAGAAGATCGAAAGATGATGCATCGCGAACACTTTACTACATTGACCAGAGTCCTTAGGGGCGACGCCGCCGGTGTGTGAGTAGTGTGCGACCCCACCCCCATTTGTAACTTTAAAGCTCCCTTGAGCAGCGGGCTGACGAGCCTGGGATCCCGCACCTACGCGCCTGAGTGGTACTATACCTGGCAGATATTGGCAGCCATCGGCAACCCCAGTACACGGCCTATCCCTGCTGATGAGGGGTAATACCCCGAAACACGTGTCCAGGGATGGCAAAGACAGCGAAGATAGCAGAAGATCGAAAGATGATGCATCGCGAACACTTTACTACATTGACCAGAGTCCTTAGGGGCGACACCGCCGGTGTGTGAATAGTGTGCGACCCCACCCCCATTTGTAACTTTAAAGCTCCCTTGAGCAGCGGGCTGACGAGCCTGGGATCCCGCACCTAAGCGCCTGAGTGGTACTATACCTGGCAGATATTGGCAGCCATCGGCAACCCCAGTACACGGCCTATCCCTGCTGATGAGGGGTAATACCCCGAAACACGTGTCCAGGGATGGCGAAGACAGCGAAGATAGCAGAAGATCGAAAGACGATGCATCGCGAACACTTTACTACATTGACCAGAGTCCTTAGGGGCGACACCGCCGGTGTGTGAGTAGTGTGCGACCCCACCCCCATTTGTAACTTTAAAGCTCCCTTGAGCAGCGGGCTGACGAGCCTGGGATTCCGCACCTACGCACCTGAGTGGTACTATACCTGGCAGATATTGCCAGCCATCGGCAACCCCAGTACACGGCCTATCCCTGCTGTTGAGGGGTAATACCCCGTAACACATGTCCAGGGATGGCGAAGACAGCGAAGATAGCAGAAGATCGAAAGATGATGCATCGCGAACACTTTACTACATTGACCAGAGTCCTTAGGGGCGACACCGCCGGTGTGTGAGTAGTGTGCGACCCCACCCCCATTTGTAACTTTAAAGCTCCCTTGAGCAGCGGGCTGACGAGCCTGGGATCCCGCACCTACGCGCCTGAGTGGTACTATACCTGGCAGATATTGGCAGCCATCGGCAACCCCAGTACACGGCCTATCCCTGCTGATGAGGGGTAATACCCCGAAACACGTGTCCAGGGATGGCGAAGACAGCGAAGATAGCAGAAGATCGAAAGATGATGCATCGCGAACACTTTACTACATTGACCAGAGTCCTTAGGGGCGACACCGCCGGTGTGTGAGTAGTGTGCGACCCCACCCCCATTTGTAACTTTAAAGCTCCCTTGAGCAGCGGGCTGACGAGCCTGGGATCCCGCACCTACGCACCTGAGTGGTACTATACCTGGCAGATATTGCCAGCCATCGGCAACCCCAGTACACGGCCTATCCCTGCTGTTGAGGGGTAATACCCCGTAACACGTGTCCAGGGATGGCGAAGACAGCGAAGATAGCAGAAGATCGAAAGATGATGCATCGCGAACACTTTACTACATTGACCAGAGTCCTTAGGGGCGACACCGCCGGTGTGTGAGTAGTGTGCGACCCCACCCCCATTTGTAACTTTAAAGCTCCCTTGAGCAGCGGGCTGACGAGCCTGGGATCCCGCACCTACGCGCCTGAGTGGTATTATACCTGGCAGATATTGGCAGCCATCGGCAACCCCAGTACACGGCCTATCCCTGCTGATGAGGGGTAATACCCCGAAACACGTGTCCAGGGATGGCGAAGACAGCGAAGATAGCAGAAGATCGAAAGATGATGCATCGCGAACACTTTACTACATTGACCAGAGTCCTTAGGGGCGACACCGCCGGTGTGTGAGTAGTGTGCGACCCCACCCCCATTTGTAACTTTAAAGCTCCCTTGAGCAGCGGGCTGACGAGCCTGGGATCCCACACCTACGCGCCTGAGTGGTACTATACCTGGCAGATATTGGCAGCCATCGGCAACCCCAGTACACGGCCTATCCCTGCTGATGAGGGGTAATACCCCGAAACACGTGTCCAGGGATGGCGAAGACAGCGAAGATAGCAGAAGATCGAAAGATGATGCATCGCGAACACTTTACTACATTGACCAGAGTCCTTAGGGGCGACACCGCCGGTGTGTGAGTAGTGTGCGACCCCACCCCTATTTGTAACTTTAAAGCTCCCTTGAGCAGCGGGCTGACGAGCCTGGGATCCCGCACCTACGCGCCTGAGTGGTACTATACCTGGCAGATATTGGCAGCCATCGCAACCCCAGTACACGGCCTATCCCTGCTGATGAGGGGTAATACCCCGAAACACGTGTCCAGGGATGGCGAAGACAGAGAAGATAGCAGAAGATCGAAAGATGATGCATCGCGAACACTTTACTACATTGACCAGAGTCCTTAGGGGCGACACCGCCGGTGTGTGAGTAGTGTGCGACCCCACCCCCATTTGTAACTTTAAAGCTCCCTTGAGCAGCGGGCTGACGAGCCTGGGATCCCGTACCTACGCGCCTGAGTGGTACTATACCTGGCAGATATTGGCAGCCATCGGCAACCCCAGTACACGGCCTATCCCTGCTGATGAGGGGTAATACCCCGAAACACGTGTCCAGGGATGTCGAAGACAGCGAAGATAGCAGAAGATCGAAAGATGATACATGGCAAACCTTTTACTACATTGACCAGAGTCCTTAGGGGCGACACCGCCGGTGTGTGAGTAGTGTGCGACCCCACCCCCATTTGTAACTTTAAAGCTCCCTTGAGCAGCGGGCTGACGAGCCTGGGATCCCGCACCTACGCGCCTGAGTGGTACTATACCTGGCAGATATTGGCAGCCATCGGCAACCACAGTACACGGCCTATCCCTGCTGATGAGGGGTAATACCCCGAAACACGTGTCCAGGGATGGCGAAGACAGCGAAGATAGCAGAAGATCGAAAGATGATGCATCGCGAACACTTTACTACATTGACCAGAGTCCTTAGGGGCGACACCGCCGGTGTGTGAGTAGTGTGCGACCCCACCCCCATTTGTAGCTAATGTACTGTATTATTAATTGCATAAATATTAAAAATATTTTTAATTTGTTATATATATTTTAATTTGTATTTATATTACTGTTTTATGGGTATAGATGTATTTATAAATTATACAAAATAGCCATTTATAAGTGATTAAAATAAATATTAAAACATATTAATAAATATGTATATATATATATATATATATATATATATATATATATATATATATATGTATATATATATATATATATATATATATATATATATATATATATATATATATATATATGAATGTATGGCTTCAATTCATAGATTATATCTTCTTTATCTGGGAGGGGAATGAAAAAGACCTCTTAATGTTTATTGAGACATTAAACAAAAATAGCCTCAAATCTAAAATTCACAATGCAGCATAGTCAGGTGAGTATTGATTTCCTTGATATCAAACTCAAAATAAGGAACAACAGAATAGAAACAGAGATAGATAGGAAAGAAACAGCAGGCAATTCTCTACTCCACGCTTGAAGCTGCCACCCCCCTAGTTTCAGATGGGCAATCCCTTTTGGCGAATTCTTACGCGCCAAAAGGAACTGCAGCACCCATGAGGCATTTGAAAAACAAAAAAAACGAGATGCAAGGAAGATTTACAGCCAGGGGATATCATCCCAATATGCTCAGAAAAGGTGAAGAGAAAGTTAATACCATTAACAGGAATGTAGCACTGTACAAGGCACCAAAATCCACTTCAAAGAGAACTGAAACACCCATTAGATTGATAACAACCTACAACACACAATCACCGCTATTCAGCCAGATAGTAAGGAAGAGGTGGGGCATTTTACAGCAGGACAGAATCCTTAAAGACAAGCTAGGCTCCCACCCAGCCATCTCGTATAGAACAGGGAAATCCATTAGAGACATGGTTGTGAATAGCCATTTTGAAAGCAAGAAACAATCTTGGCTGACAGCGATGGGAGGTTTCCACAAATGTGGGAAATGCAAAGCTTGTAGCTATAGTGCGAATGTAAGGGAAGTGGTACTGAGTAGAATTAACAAGAGATGGAAAATAAACAAAAACATCCAGTGCAGTACTGACCATGTAGTGTATGTGGTGACATGCCCGTGCAACAAATGGTATATAGGTTCCACAACGTTTCCCGTGAAGAAACGCATATTGGAGCACTGGCGTGCCATCACAAATAAGGACTTCTCCTATAGCACAGCAAAACACTTTGATTCACACCATGATGGAGATTGGACACAGGCAAAGTATTTTGCCTTGGACTCAATCCCCAAAAACCCAAGAGGAGGTGACAGGAAGATGGCACTGAGAAGAGCAGAATCTAAATTCATTCTTCAGGCCGGTACTCAGGCACCAATGGGATTGAACATCGATGAAGAGATGTACACAGACCTGTAAATGTAATCATGAGCTTCCCGCACCTTCCAAGAACTAGGTTCCGTTTGTTTTTAACCACCACAAATTATGAATACACGCTTTAGAATAATTCCTAAATTTGATTGAACACAACAGCTAAAATGTCATGATGATGTGGCTGGTATCAATTATTGAAGACTGATAAGAAAATGAAATGGATATAGACTGTCCTTGACTAGGTAACTTGCGAATTGAATAATTGACTAGCTAGCACTGTACTCATGACTGTTAACTATAAAAAGTAACTCTTGTGATATTTAATAATTCTTTATCTCTCTCCCTCCTTCTATAGATTACTCCGGTACGGTGGAGCAATTGAGTTACAATTACTAATTGATTACGGAATGGAAGACACCGTCCTTATAAAAGTATGACCACGAAGTAAGGGGGCATATTCATTAAAGTAACGCACCGCCCCCTCTCTTCTTTTTCTCGTATATTATATTCCTTCTACCATTTTTTCATTTCTGATGTCTAGGTTATGATGGATAGTTGAATCAGTAGAAAATGAACAAATGAATTGAGCATAGGTTGTCTTCTAAATCAATATTTCACTGAGTTATTTTTGAGGGGCAGATTACAGCATTGTTTTCACCAGTTACATAACAATAACAATGTTTGCAGTGTTTTAGAATATACATGAGTGATGAACAATTCTAACTCTTGAGTACTATACTCAGCATTAGTGGCAAATAGTTATAGAGACAGGAGTACAAACTTGGAAATAGTGGGTACTATACCCAAATGTTGATACTAGGACATATTAGCTCCTAAGGAGAAATGTTGAGAATGATGTATACTACATTATGAAATTCTAAAGTGTGTTACAAACAATGTGTACGAATATTTTTGTTATTTTTTATGACACCAGACCTATGTGATGTTGACAAACACAGAGTCTTTTCTTTATTTTTTTGATTTGTAATAGTATTTGAACACCTGGTTCAGAACTTTGGTCATGTGACCAAGAGCCAGTGTGCTCGAAACGCGTTGTTTGTGCCCTAGAACTAAGTATAAAAAAACTTGAACTTACCTGATCGGTGTGGCTCGTACTCCTTTAAAGTGAAGAAGGAATCCGGTGAATATATATAGTGAAGACTCAAGCTAAAATTGAGGAAATGAACTTAGAGATAGAAGCTATGTGCACGGATGAAATTGAGCAATGTACTAAGTTAAGGAGTGAAATGATGATAAGATTACAGAAGGAGGAGGACACAATCAGAAAGAGGAAAACTTATAAGTTTCAACGCGATAAGGCTGACTATGCTGAGGGGCGTATTTTCACGTTCGCGAAAAAATATGATGCTATAAAAGCCAGCAAAGTGTTTAAGCCTACTCCTCCCTCCCAACCATCTTCCTCCAAGGATCTGTCCGAGTTAGTGCAATTAGAGGAAACCTCTGAATCTAATCTCAGCTCTAGTGTGAACAGTGATACGGACTCTAACACTTCACAAACGGGACCCCGGCTGGGGTTTACCCGGTTTTCACTGGCGCAAGAAGTGGAGTGTCTACGCAAGGACAGACGCGAGACACTTCGCCCCAGGAAACCAGAGCAACAAAAATCAAAAACCGCAACGCCAAACGCTACCAGCGCCGAAAAGGCAACTCAAGGAAAAAATCAACAAAAGAAGAAAAACTTCAACAGGCGGTGGAACAAGAAGTAAATGATTCAGGGGCTGCGCTTTCTGTAATAAATCTAACTAATACCAAATTTTCAGCATCTGAATTGCGCATTCTGTCGATGGGACTGTCCTACTGTCCTCCCAGTGACTTTAAATATGCAAATATCAGGATAGATTTATTCAAATTTGTCCGCAAATTAAAGCTTCAAAAACATTTTGCTGGGAACAAAATACGGACAATTGAGGCGAGAGCAGAGACAAGTAACCAAGGGCTCTTGGTACGTGATGCCCCTCTGCTTCATGATATGGAGTCCCTTAGACATGAACAATCAACTTCGCAAAGTACTCCGGAACAGCCACTTACCAACATAGGGAGTTTAACTAACTTCAAACCATGCTCCACCTACACGCCTGTTACGATATATGATAACATAGATATATTCCATGAGTCAACTACTAAAGAAATTAAGGCGCTATATTCCAAAGTGCTTGAGACTAAGCAACACAAATACCAACAGAATGACCAATACTTGAACCTGGTTAAAAAGGTTCAACAAGATGACAATATCATTGTTAGACAGTCAGACAAAGGAGGCAATATAGTGCTTTGGCCAAGGCAACTATATGTGGAAGAAGCCCTCCTACAATTGAACAACTCTGACTGCTACAGACATTGTGATGTAGGGGTGGTAAGAAAAGCTCAGACAGACTTCTACTCCCTATTAATGGGGTGGCGGTCCTATGGGCTGATAAGCATGGATGAACTGAAGTTCCTAAAAAATGACCACCCCATCACACCTGTTTTATATCTAATCCCAAAAATCCACAAGGATTCAGCTAAACCTCCTGGGAGACCAATCTTTGCAGCTTGCGGGGGTTTATTGGAAAATACAACGATTTATGTGGACTCGTTTTTGCAAGAACATGTGCAAAATTTACCATCGTTTGTCCAAGATTCCAATGACTTCCTACGCAAAGTTAGTGATATACAATGGGATCCAAACTGGTGGCTAATAACTTTGGATGTATCATCTTTATACACCAGTATTGTGCATCGGGATGGTATTAGAGCAATTGAATTTTATTTGGGATTTAGACCTATAATCATGTCTGAACACAATAGGATGATTTTGTCCATGATAACTTTCTGTTTGAATCATAATTTCTTTATGTTCAATAACCAGTACTTCCAGCAGATCAGGGGGGTAGCCATGGGGGCCTGCTTTTCTCCCAGTTATGCCTGTTTGCATATGGGCTACTGGGAGAGGCAGGTCCTCTATGGTGAGCACGCTGAAATTGCTGCAAGGTCTATTGTTCGGTGGTATCGTTATATCGACGATGTGTTCTTAGTCTGGCATGGCACATTAATGGAAGCTGAACAATTTGTCGCTACTCTCAATCTAAATGATTACAACTTGGCTTTCACTTCAGACATTAGTCAGTCTCATGTACACTTTTTGGATATGACTATTGAAATTAATGAAGGTGAATTACAGACCAAGCTGTATAGAAAGCCAACGATACAGAAAAGGGGGTGGTGATGAACAGAGTGTCTGAATTAAGCAGACCACTCTTACCCAGTCCAAAGATCAGGGCTTGATCCATCACCGTTATTTATCTCACTGCCCCATCCCAGCTCAGAACCTGGCTATATGCAAATTAGTCTGTCCCTGGCCCAGTGCATCATGGGAACAGGGCAGACCAAACTACCAAGCCAATTCTTCACCAGAAAGGAGACAAGCTACCGGGGACCGGTTTCTGGCATTTCAGCCTCTTCGGCCCGGCTTGCTTGAATCCTGATGGAGCAGTGAGAAAGGGACTCATGTCTGAGTATACCCTGCCACACCTATAGTGGCCAAAAACGATACAGAAAAGGGGGTGGTGATGAACAGAGTGTCTGAATTAAGCAGACCACTCTTACCCAGTCCAAAGATCAGGGCTTGATCCATCACCGTTATTTATCTCACTGCCCCATCCCAGCTCAGAACCTGGCTATATAGAAAGCCAACGGCAGGGAATACAGTGCTTCATGCCAGTAGCCATCACCCCGCCTACCTGAATCGGAGCATCCCTTATGGAGAGATGCTCCGAATCAGGCGATTGTGCAGTACCAACGCACAATGTAGCCAGGCTCAGGAAGCTAGCAAAACTAGATTTTTGGCTAGGGGTTACAAAGCGGGGGAGATTGATAAAGCTATGCGCAAGGCAAATGCACTGTCTCGTGATCTGGCCCTTGAGCACAAACAAAAGCCGAAACCTACTCAGACCCATGACAAACAACCTGTCAGACTAATCTGGGCTTACAACAAGCAACATGGTGCTTTGAGAAAAACTGTTGCCAAACATTGGGATCTGATTAGATGTGACCTCATCATAGGAGGAAGAATGCCGGGCAAACCTTTGATTACCTTTAGGAAAGCCTATTCTATGCAGGATGCCCTGGTTAGACCTAGTCTTGAGGTGGCTACCCGTAAGAACTGGTTGGATAAAAGCAGAGGCTTCAGGAAATGCTCTAGCTGTAAGGCTTGCCTCCATGGGGTCAACAAATCAGAATATACCATTCCTTTCTCTGCTACCCCGCGCAAGATCAATAAACAATTGACTTGCAAGAGCGAATACGTGGTGTAAGTGCTGGAGTGTCCTTGTGGCCTGCGATATGTTGGTAGTACCAAGCTGCAGGTCCACAAGAGAATACTCCAGCACATACGAGCCATAAATACCAACGACTCCGCGTATCCGGTAGCACGGCATTTTAAAGAGTGTCATAATAATAACAGTGCACTCTTAAAATATTATGCAATTGATTCAGTAAGCCCATTAAGAAGGGGGGGTGACAGAGAAGGTACTCTGAGGATGTTAGGGACCAGGTACATCCTAGAGATGGATAGTAAGATACCAGGGGGTCTTAACTCCACTGAGGATTTCTATACTTGTCTCTGAACCCCATGTAACAACTATGAATTTAGTGCAGATGGGAATCCGCAAGAGTAGTTTTGGTATTCAGCAGGTCTTAGCTCGGCATACATGGGGAAATCAGTCTGTTACAATATTATAGGCCCCATGAATGCTTGACAATGTGGACACAGCAGCATATCATCTTAGCCTAGGATTAGGCTGAGTCATAATGTAGAAAGAATTCAAACATGAAAGAAAACAAAGCTATTTTCACACAATTCCCCTTCTTTTCCTTTTGGGTGAATTTTCATGCACTATCACTTTGGTTGGATTATCTTGAATGCTCTGTGTGAAGACTAACAAGGCTATGACATCTATATGAACAAATATTGTAATAAAATGGGAGGCTGCGATAATGTATTGAAACTGGTATTATCTCCTCCATGGTTTAGTCACAGTATTGTGCGCCTAATATTACAATATGCGAAATGCAGCAATATTAATATGATTGATTTTTTACTAGATTAACTGTAAAAATTCATTCTAATTCATGTACAGTTTTTTTATCAGTTTTATATTGATGAAATTTATTTTTGATATATGAATATAGATAACATTATTATATGTATGTGGTTTTAAATGTATTTGACATTTTATGTATATGCCCATCATGTGAATTTTAATTCTGAATGTTTACATTGAATTGTCTAAAATTCGAATTCAGGATATAAGCTGTTTACATCATTGCTGTATTTGCACATGTCGAATTGGATAACAGGGATTAGCCCGTAATTTAAGCAGCCTAAAAGTCTGTTTTTCATGTCTTTAAATTCAGAGCATGAACATATGATCACTGCAACCAATCACGGTTAAAATTAGTTTGGCACTTGCACTTTAAATTTTGCCTTTCCTCCCCTTTGCGTCATGTGACCAAGGGTCTTCCTCTCTTCTTCTGCGCCGATGGTATCCGTCACAAGGGCTCCTGGTGAGAGAATGCTGAGATCGTCTTTATATATATATATATATATATATATATATATATATAGATATATATATATATATTCACTGAAAAAACCATAGGTTATACACCATATATAGTTAGGAATTAGCATTTAAAAAACCTTATTTTACTCACACAAAACCAATGAAATTCCATATATAGTTAGTTGTACTAACTATATATCGCGCACCCGCAATCCACTGCTGATCATGTCACATATTACATCATTCATGACATGGTCAGTGACATCACTGATGACATCACTGATGACATCTCAAATGACATCACTGATGACATCACTGATGACATCTCAAATGACATCACTGATGACATCACTGATGACATCTCATTTGACATTACTGATCACATCACTGATGACATCATTCATGTGATAATATGATGAACCTCTTCAGACTCTATTATAACCTTAGATACACTCAGTGTAAACAGACACTCACAGACTGTCACTCATCCATGGAGTTACTTACACACCTAGTCAGTCATGCAAAGAATCAATCACACCTCCATTTTCACAACTATACAGTTATACACACCTTACTTATTCAAACATATACTAAAACATATTTACTCACTTATACAATCCTGGATACAAGTTCACAATGATCCATACAGCCACTCACACATTCACTGGCTCTTATGCACAGTTATTTATATATGTCAACTCTCACATGTACTGTATTTTACATATGTACTTACTTTGACATGTAGCACTGAGATATCCATTCACTCACCAATACACTCATGCACACAGTCAACCACCCATCCAGCTGTTTCCACATGCACTTTTGAACCCATACATCTATGCACAGAGTCATACACCTCCCAGCCACCCACACACACACTCAGTCTCCCATACAAATGCTTGGGCAACCAATCAATAACCCATATAGTTACTCATATAGCTACTGATCAACACATGCAGCAGTTTACAGAAGAACAGACATAATGATGCACAAATTAAGACAGTTTAGTCACTAACCCATGCACTCAGTGAGACACATTTAACCACTCACTCATACAGTCAGTCATGCACCTACTAAATCCTTCATCCAGACACTTATACATCCACTCATTCTTAAATATGTAAGACATATTTTAACTTTACAGAAAAATACAGTCACTGGATGTTGTCATCAGTGATGTCATCAGTGATGTCATTTGAGATGTCATCAGTGATGTCATTTGAGATGTCATCAGTGATGTCACTGACCATGTCATGAATGATGTAATATGTGACATGATCAGCAGTGGATTGCGGGTGCGCGATATATAGTTAGTACAACTAACTATATATGGAATTTCATTGGTTTTGTGTGAGTAAAATAAGGTTTTTTAAATGCTAATTCCTAACTATATATGGTGTATAACCTATGGTTTTTTCAGTGAATTTTCAAGGTTTTGTAAATGCTAATTCCTAACTATATATGGTCTATAACCTATGGTTTTTTCAGTGAATTTCATTGGTTTTTTAAAAGCTAATATCTATAGCTGTAAAATGTATTCTTCTTTAAATCCAAAAATATATTTTATATGTTTATTAATAATTTTTTTTAAATATTTTTTTTTGTTTCGCTCCCGGTCCGCGAACCGGAAAGCTTTCCGTTAGCTCAAATTGATGCCGCGACCCGGTCCGCGAACCGGTAAGAAATCAAGATAGTGACGGTATCGCGTTGCCGCGTAATGCGTCTTGTGACGTACCGCGTTAGCGCACCCGGAAGTGCCCCGGGGCGCAGACCGAGGCGCGAAACGCAGCTCCCCGGAAGCGATCCGCGGCGCGTCGCGAAAGCGCGACATATCGCGTTGCCGCGTAATGCGTCTTGTGACGTACCGCGTTAGCGCACCCGGAAGTGCCCAGGGGCGCGGACCGAGGCGCGAAGCGCAGCGACCCGGAAGCTAACCGGGGCGCGTTCCGCAGCGCGTAACATGAGCGTGAGAGGTCATGTGACTTGTTAATAAAACTTTTCATTGGTTCATTTCACTTTTGGTTTCATAATGATGTAAGGCTAGGTCAGGTGACCTAAAAATAACACTTTTCATTGGTTTAGAACTATTTTTTTCCCAAATGATGAAAGCCCCCACCTTTTTTCTCACTCTGACTTTCAACTTTGAGAAAGGAAGACCTGATCATTTGCTCTGATTAAAAAATGGCTTCAATAGTAGCTTCAGCTTCTGCACCCCCACCACCACCACCACCATCTCCTCATAGGAAGAGAGGACCACCTGCACAGTTTATTGGAGACACAGAGGAGGAAGAGGAAGAACAAGACGGAGAGGAAGAAGAGGGACCACGATTTGTCAAAGAGTTACCCCGGGTATCTCATCGCAAAGTTAGCTTTATCTGGCATACACCATTATATCCTTGTCATAAATTTACAAACCATTCCTTTTCCCCAAAAACGATTTTCAAATCATAATTTGAAAACACTGCACATGAGGAAATGACTTAAAATGTCCTTAAGACACATGAAAGTGTTTTTTGATTGCCTTTCCAGCATGGTTGGGTCACTTTTAACATGGCTATTTAACACAAACATTCAAAATCTAAATTTGCCATGCACAGGTGGGAGCATATTTACAAGCAATTTGCGCCACAGAGAAAGGTCTTACATTAAAATGGGAAAAATAACATCAGAGACAGTCAATTGCCTTATAAAAAAGCATACACCATTATGTCCTTGTCATAAATTTAAAAACAATTCCTTTTCCCCAAAAACGATTTTCAAATCATAATTTCAAAACACTGCACATGGGAAAATTACTTAAAATGTCCTTAAGACACATAAAAGCATTTTTTGATTGCCTTTGCAGCATGTTTGTATCACTTTTAACATGGCTATGTAACACAAACATTCAAAATCTAAATTTACCATGCACAGGTGGGAGCATATTTACAAGCAATTTGCGCCACAGAGAAAGGTCTTACATTAAAATGGGAAAAATAACATCAGAGACATTCAATTGCATTATAAAGAAGCATACACCATTATGTCCTTGTCAGAAATATTATAACCATTCATCTTCCTCAAAAACGATTCTCAAGTCATAATTTGAAAAGACTCCACAGCTCCTATGCAGAAAAACACCCTGTCAGTACTAATACATCACATTTTCTCCAATTACATTTTCTCAAAGAAACAAAATCTATTTGTAAAACACTTGAGACAAAGCAACATTTGAAAAACACAACTTTCTTCATAATTTTCTCCTTAAAGCACACTATTCTCTATCTAAATTAAAGAAATATTTTCTCACCTTAGCAAATACTTTGAGTTTGAAAACAGTCTCAGAAACACACCAATTTGTCTTCAGCAGAGCAAAAGGTATGCACTCCAGAGTCTGCAGCTATCAAAAGCACAGAAATGCTGTAATTCTTCACACATATCTCTCATGTCACCCAATCAAAACTCTTCCCTCACTTTTTTTCAAATGAAAACCCTTCCCCCCTCTGCCATTTCATGCCTTTTCTGCATAGCAACCACCTCTTGCAAGATCTCTGGTGTTTGCAAGTTCACACAACAATGTTGCAATTGAACTCTGAACTCTCAGTGCACCTGCGTATCCACTGCAATCTTTCATTTAATGATTATTTATTGACCATTCAAAATACATCTTTCAAAGAACTCATCCATGCACCCTAACTTTCTGTTTTCAGCAATCAAAATCCACCAATCACTGTTACTGCTTCATGAACACAGAAACTCCACAGTTTTTTTCATTTTAAACTCTCATTTTTTCAACTGCCATTTCATTGCCACACTTCATCTGACTGCAGCAGAACCTTCTCTCACCATGTTTTCTGTCTGGATTGTTGGACATAGTTATATCCACTGGGCTCACAGGTATGCTGAGAACAGAAATTTACCTAACCTCAATTTACAAGATGTGGAAATTAAATGGTTTGGCCACAGAGGATTAAAATGTCACCAATTGATACCATTGGTGAAAACCTTTATGCATTTGCCCAAACCTGACCTGTTAATTGTGCACTGTGGAGGTAATGATTTGGGCACTTTGACTGGGGTAGGTCTGAAAATGCTTTTAAAGGACACCTTTGAGCAATTGATGGCACTTTTTCCTCAGACTGCCTTGGTATATTCAAATATATGCCAAAGACAGAAATGGAGGTGGTCAAACCAATTTTGTCCACAAATTGAGAAGTCGAGGAAGCATGTAAACAAATCTGTTTCAGCTTACATGAGAGACCATGGAATGGGCTCCCTGTACAACAATAACTTGCGTTACTACATGCAAGATATCTACAGAGGAGATGGAGTTCACTTCTCGGATGAGGGCAACAGAATTTTCACTCTGAATTTAAGACTGTGCATTGGTACCTACTTATAAGTACCTAAATGTACCATAAACCCAAAAGCTCTTCTCAGAGCTACCCTACATCTGATCACTCACAATTATTATTTTACTCTAACTTTTTTCACTAATTTTCAACAAAGTACGCTCCCTGGGGCGCTACCCGGTACGCGAACCGGGAGCTAACCTCGCGAAATTTTTTTAAAAAATGGTTTTTTTTCGCACATATAAGCCTCCTCAGCCACCCTCACAAAACCTAGGGGGTCAAGATAAGTCTACCGTGCCCCCTTCTACCCATTCTGAACATTATTTGCCCTCCATTTTGTATCTTAATTCGACCGAAACACAAAATGGTGGACTCCCGTAACGCTTAAGGTTCGCGAACCGGGGCGCTCAACGGTTCGCGTACCGGGTCGCTCCCTGGGAAGCGCACCATCAAAAAAGGTGGGAAAGTAGTTTACAGAGAAGCCACTGGAGACAATTTCACCAAATATAGATTAGCTCATACTACATACCAATCCCTACCATTTTCACAAATTTTATTGGAATTCCATTTAGCCATTTAGCCTGTAGACCTCTCTAAATACCCTGAGGTAAATTACTTCTCAAAACACATCTGAAGTGTTGGAATTGACAACCAATTAAATGTTACTTTCATTTTCTATTTTTTTTACCTGACATTTGATTGGTTATGTACCTGAATATATATAAAAGAAGAGAATGAAACACAGCCATTTTGACTACTACTTCCTGGTGTACATTTCAATTGGATTTTCACTAATCACTTCAACTTCTTTCTAAAGGTAAGTTGTTATTTTAAAAACTGAACTATATTGTGCACTATAAGTTAATATGGTAAACTTTTTCTGATAGTTATATACTATCCCTCTGTAGTAGTTAAAGATTTAGATAGACTTCTCTGTTATAGTTATGGATGGAGTTAGGCTTCTCTTTTATAATTATGAATTTACTTACGTTAAATCACATACACTTTTTTATATTCCTACTTCCACTCTGATACTATACACTGCCCAAAGATAAATTCTCTGTTAAAAAATGCCTATCTAAAATTAATCCCAACAGTGCCCTATCTCTACTAATATATATTTTTTTTATCCAAATTTCAGGCAACATGGAAGGCGAACAGAAAGTTTCATTTCAAATTGTCCTGCAACAGAGCAGCCAAGAATTAATTGATCCAAATTATATAGAATTTATGGATGAAACTTGGGACCAAGAACTACTGCAATGTGTGCAAGCAGTGGATGACCTCCTTCAAAATGAGGACATTTTACACCCTCATAGATTACAAGCTATGTTCAATGAAAATGACGACATTTCAGACAGTGAAATGTTAGAAATGTTATTAAATTTTGAAACACAATCACAATAATAAATAATTGCTTAAAAAAAAAAAAAAAAAAAAAATAATCAACAAAACCAACAATCAATTAACATACAGTATTTGAAAAGTCTATCATTCATTTTTCATTGCAGTACGCTGCCCAGAACGCTTCCCGGTTCGCGGACCGGGCGCTACCCACGCAAAAAAAACAAAAAAAAAATGTTGTTTTTTTTGCCCCGCGGGGCCCTTTTAAAACCTCCACATTAAACCTAGGGGGTCAGGGAGGATCTAGTATGCCCCCTTATGGTTATTTCCCCCTTTGTTTTGGCCTCCTCTTGTCTCTCAATCCTACCGAGAGACAAGATGGCGGCCGCTCCGGACTGTTTAGAATGTTGACAGACACCGGAGAGCCAATCAGCTTCGCTACGCGAAGTTCCGGTACGCTTAAGGTCCGCGGACCGGAGCGCTGCCCAGAGCGCGCTTACAGATATATATCTTTTTTTAAACGTTAATTTCTCAAAATCCACTGGAGCACATATATTGAGACCTACAAAAGGCACATCGGGCTACCAGTCCCTACAATTTTGCCAAGTTTCATGCAAATCCATTCAGCCGTTCGGGCTAAAAGTGAGGCCAACCGCCCTATGGAAAACTCAATGTTAAAAACACGTTTTGGGACCCCCCTTTTTTCTCGACCCCCCCTGGACGAACCCCCCCCAAATTTCCAGGGGCTGCTCAGAAACAAAATGTTCCATTTTCCAGAAAATTTCAGCCAATTCCGTCCACAAACGCCAAAGTTATTAGACATAGAATTTTCAAAAATCCCATAGGGAAAAAATCCTAACTATATATACCTACTGGCGACCGCCAGTAGGTAATATATATATATACATATATATATATATATATATATATACCAAAACTTGCAGGAACCCCATTTGAGGATGGCCACAGGAAGATAAAATAGTCATTGAGTTCACGGGCAGCATGCCAGTAGTCGAGACTTCAGGTGCTGTTCATCAAAGAATAAGCCGCCAAACGCGTTTCGAGAGTCCTGTGCTCTCTTCATCAGTGGCGTGTTGTGAAGACAACTGAAAGCGCTGATTGACTTGCGCATTTACGGTGACAAAGCCTGCTGTGGTAGGCGTGGCTCACCGCACGGCATCCTGGTCGTGGTAGTGCGCTGTTGTTATTCCCAAGTGGGCGCGCCCCTTCAGTGTCGAAGTAAACAGAATAAGTCCCAAGTGGGTTTGATGAGGGCATTCTGGAGTCGACTGCCCCACTGCTCTACTGTCCGTGTGACACGGCAAGCACCACCCTGTAGTGGCGTCTGCCAGCTTCCTCCTCGCACTCCAAACCCCTGATGGTTGTTTGGCGGGGACCCGCCGCAGGCGGCAGTGGACCTTCCTCACGGCCGGGACCGGCCGTTATTCATACCAAAACTTGCAGGAACCCCATTTGAGGATGGCCACAGGAAGATAAAGTAGTCATTCAGTTCACGGGCAGCATGCCAGTAGTCGAGACTTCAGGTGCTGTTCATCAAAGAATAAGCCGCCAAACGCGTTTCGAGAGTCCTGTGCTCTCTTCATCAGTGGCGTGTTGTGAAGACAACTGAAAGCACTGATTGACTTGCGCATTTACGGTGACAAAGCCTGCTGTGGTAGGCGTGGCTCACCGCACGGCATCCTGGTCGTGTTAGTGCGCTGTTGTTATTCCCAAGTGGGCGCGCACCTTCAGTGTCGAAGTAAACAGAATAAGTCCCAAGTGGGTTTGATGAGGGCATTCTGGAGTCGACTGCCCCGCTTCTCTACTGTCCGTGTGACACGGCAAGCACCACCCTGCAGTGGCGTCTGCCAGCTTCCTCCTCGCACTCCAAACCCCTGATGGTTGTTTGGCGGGGACCCGCCGCAGGCGGCGGTGGACCTTCCTCACGGCCGGGACCGGCCGTTATTCATACCACCAAAACTTGCAGGAACCCCATTTGAGGATGGCCACAGGAAGATAAAATAGTCATTCAGTTCACGGGCAGCATGCGAGTAGTCGAGACTTCAGGTGCTGTTCATCAAAGAATAAGCCGCCAAACGTGTTTCGAGAGTCCTGTGCTCTCTTCATCGGTGGCGTGTTGTGAAGACAACTGAAAGAGCTGATTGACTTGCGCATTTACGGTGACAAAGCCTGCTGTGGTAGGCGTGGCTCACCGCACGGCATCCTGGTCGTGGTAGTGCGCTGCTGTTATTCCCAAGTGGGCGCGCCCCTTCAGTGTCGCCGTAAACAGAATAAGTCCCAAGTGGGTTTGATGAGGGCATTCTGGAGTCGACTGCCCCGCTTCTCTACTGTCCGTGTGACACGGCAAGCACCACCCTGCAGTGGCGTCTGCCAGCTTCCTCTTTGCACTCCAAACCCCTGCTGGTTGTTTGGCGGGGACCCGCCGCAGGCGGCGGTGGACCTTCCTCACGGCCGGGACCGGCCATTATTCATACCAAAACTTGCAGGAACCCAATTTGAGGATGGCCACAGGAAGATAAAATAGTCATTCAGTTCACGGGCAGCATGCTAGTAGTCGAGACTTCAGGTGCTGTTCATCAAAGAATAAGCCGCTAAACGCGTTTTTTTTTACCTTCAATATTTAGTCAGTGATCCAACAGTCAGCAGCTCCTTCTTTTATGCTCTCCTCCCCTACAGCTGCCCCTCCTCTAGAGTCATGTACTGTTTACCTCCCTCTTCCCTACTGACCCCAGCATGCTTGTATCATTATTGCCATTTTCCAACCCACCAAACTGATGGTAGCCAATGCAGACAAGAGAACATGCGAACTGCACAGCCATTCAACATTTCAGAAATGGTGCAGCACACTATGATAGGCTGAGATGCCTAACACCTTACACATTTAGCAGTACCTCCTCTATGCCCAGACGACTCTCAAATAGGTATGATTTAATCAGTTCTGCCTCTGGATTGGTTGTTGTACGATCCGGGAGTGCAATGATGGACATAATCAAGAAGTTAATTGCACGGATGACTCTACGCAGTAGAGTTTTTGCTGAACTCCACATTTCAAGCACAGTGCGGATTGTCAAAAACTCTGCAAACTCTGCCGGCGGAGCAGAGTTTACCATCCCTGGGCAAATCACTTAATCTCCCCGCCTATGAACAATGAATATGACCTTGTGGAAAGTAACCCCGGGAGGAGACCTCCGCCCACGGAGTGTGCGGAGACTTGCCTCCTCCGCATTCCACGGAGAACGCGGAGAAGGCAAATCTCAGCACACTCTGCAGCTGAGCAGAGTTGGTCAGCCCCTGCCTCCCCCTCACCTATATTATCAAGTAAATCTACATTACGTAGGGAAACAGCCACTACAACGCGGCCGTTTCCACGAAAACATTAACCACGCATGCATTACAACACATGCGTGGTTACCACGAAAGCCTTTACCACGCATACCATTACTACGAGGTACGTAGTAAAGGTATGTGTGGTAAAGGGTAACAAAAAAAAGGGGGGTTTTCGGGGTCTCCCCCCCAAAAAAGAAACTCACCTCAAAAAACGTCGAGTTGTGCAGGAAAACGGCGTCCTTTAAGAGGAAACGGAAAGAAACTTCCGTTTCCTCTTAACGACGTACGACGTCACCACGAAGTATTAGAGGAAAAGCCTATGCGAAGAAAAAGCATTCCGTTGAAACGCATGCGTGGTAAAGGCATGCGTTGCAATGGAATTCGTTGTAAGATCACATATTCCATTACGTACTAGTAAATTAAAACCACTTATCTGGCCTGCGGTGTCCCCGAGCTGCCTCCTCCTCCTCCTCACAGTATTGGTAATCCTTGAGAAAACTGCACATGCGCGCACCCGCCAGTTTTCCCAAGGATTACCAATACAGAGAGGAAGAGGAGGAGGAGGAGGGCAGCCCGGGGACGCTGCATGCCAGGTAAGTGGTTTAAATTTACTAGTACGTAATGTAGATTTACTTGATAATATAGGGGGGGTTGAGGCAGGTGGCGTAGCGTAGCGAAGCGGTGCGGAGTTCCACAGAGTTTGTTCAAAATTCCTTGGAACTCCGCGTAACCCTGCTACGCCCACTACGCCATTTAATGAAAAGCAAGTAACGCGCATGTAAATCACTCCATTACCGTCGAGTTCAACCTATATAAAAATATAAGAAAAATGAATAAAGAAGTAAAAACAAAGCCTTCACAAACGGAAAGACAAATAGATACCCATTTCCTGGCTTATGTGTACAAAGTGAACCCAGGAAACTTGAATAAATAGAAGTTTCCCTGCTTTAATTCTGTGATCTGAGACAAATAATGTATTTCACCAAAACACTTTTTTCTTCATTAACGCGCATGAAAGCCCTTTCAAATATGTGAGTTCAGGGAACAATTGTATAAAAACCTATTGCGCTTGAATCAATAGACTATAATGTTGCTCAGTAAAAATCGAAGCCATGTACAGTTAGGCCCCTTATGGTTCATGTTTAAAAACGATCACTTTTAATAAGTACTTCTCAGTGCATTGCTAAAATGTGATGTATTAATGTCACAACTTTCTTGAATTTTAAAACAGATTTATCATGTTTAAGAGATGTTTGTTATGTGATTTCCATAGCAAACATTTTCAGGGCTCAGCCAGTGCAGGTGCTCAAAGATCCGAGCCAGACCCTTGACCTGGGTCCTGGCTCGGCTCTCCCTGCAAATCTGTTGGCTCGTCCACCTCTATAAAATACCATGGGACCTGCAGTCCACAAAAACACTAAGACTCAAAGTCTGGGTACATTTTACTGACCACATAAAAGTGCGTTTCAGTCGAAATTTCTGTACCAATTCAACTAAATATGCAGGGCCCTGGGCAGAAGGGGAATGTGGGAGGCCCCTCTAATTTGCATAGACTTGACCCATTCAAGGCTGTTTGCATCTCAATAGATGCCCCTGCTCCTGAAGCTGCAGCCCCTCCCTCGCAGCCACCTACTATCACCTCTTAACAGCTCATCAAGGGCTGAAGGTGTGAGGGTTGCTTATCTCCAACTGCCAGGGAGCTAAAGAGCAGGGTGGGGGTGGAGGCTTAATTGCCTGACAAATGTGAGTGTGCAACTGTGAATGGGGAGGGGGGAATCCCCTCCCCTAGGGTTCCTCTTGCTACACCATAGCAGTGAGGCCAGGGAAGGGGGCCTTCTAAGGTGGTGCACTTACAAAGTGGCATCTTTCATGCCGAGGGTTGACTTTGTCGCATTGGTGTGGGGCCCTTGTTGGAGGGCTGACTATGGGGACCTGGGCAGCTTCCCACATTGCCCATGCCTAGCGCCAGCCCTGAGTATGCTACTAAATCAGAAATTATGCCTATGTTTGAACGTTCTGAAACACCATTCATGAAACGGAGTCCCTGAAGTAGCTTCAGCTTGAGCTATTGTAATCATGTTACTGCAGCGCCCCCTTGCTGTTAAACACTGTAGTTACCTGGTGTTCTCACGGGTGCGACCATCAATTTGAAACTAAAAAACCCTGTGTTGGTTCTATTCTGAAAACGAGGAACGGAACCTAAATGTAAAACATACATACATATATATTTTAATTAATGCGTTTGTCATTTTATTTTTACATGTCTATGTTTCACATGTATCTAGCCACTAATATTCTTTGTGGGACTGGAAACCTGTCCGGATTATTCAAAATGAAAAATGACATTCCAAGTACAACAGCGTTTTCATCCATATTTATTGAATACCCAAACCATTTACCAGTTCAGTTACCGTGAGTTATAATCAGTTTAGTACAGAATAGGTGGCCTTGTGAACTCATATCATAAAATATACAAATGTCTGTAAACGACACCCCCATTCATGAGTTCTAAATAAATAAAGCTGCAAAAATATCGCCCAACTGCCGTGACATTGCCACCCGCAATGCCGTGACCCGGATTCGAACCGGGGTTGCTGCGGCCACAACGCAGAGTACTAACCACTATACGATCACGGCGAGCTACTTGGGCTCTGCAAGTGCCTCGGCATGAGGAGCTTATAGGCTGCAAAGTTCAGGGCCGGCTTTAAGATGTTTTATTTATTTAGCCTTGTTTCTGTTTTACAGCTACAAATGTATGGGAAATCTTCTTTCAGTTACTCATTTATTTTTTAGCATAGTACAGGCAAGTATGGCTGTCATGGTTGTGTTATCCTGGGCTACCTCTTACCTGATTTGGTGGCCTCGGCATTTTTCCTCATTGTGTCTTCATGTACCTGAGCTTCGAGAACCACATAATTTATCCTAAAACATCCACTGGTTTCAGAGCTCGGACGGAGCTCCCACGTGTCCCGGGCCCCAGCACCCGCATACTGTCATGCCCGCACCTGCTCACCCTAGGTATCTCTCCCTCCACACTTAAAGGAGAATCTCTGTCAAATGCTGTCTGTCCTGGATGAGAAGACAGTGAGTAAGCTAATATGGAGAGGGGTGGGGGTGGGGAGAACATGGCAAAGGAATTACTTTTGAGTCGCACATATAAAACTATATTTGAAGAATGTTCCTTTAATCCGTCGAATGTGCCAAATGCCACTCCGTAGTCGGCAGGAACCTGCTCAGGGAGACCCCGCGAGACTTGCAGCCCACTGTCTAAACAACTCAGCCATTACCTGTCGTGTTTTTATTATTTCTGATCAGGGTGATGACGGGTGACCTGACTATCTGCAGCATTTTTCGAATATTTATAAGCTAGAATGAATATCTGTCCATACATTGAAAAGATTTCAGACCACCTCAGGTGATGATTATACATGCCCAAGCCACGCTGTATGTTTTGAGGTGCTTAGCTCTTCTTTACAGCAGGCGGAGTATTTACACGTCGTTTTTTTTTAATAAATGTTAACACTATATTTCTTTCACCTTTTCAAAGGTGCCGATACACAGTGTTTAAGTGACGTTGTTTGTTACATTGTAGCTGCCTGCAGTTCTGCATTTTGAGTGCTTGGCTGGACGATGATTTCTTCTTGCACCTGTCACTAAAATAAATAGTAAAATGCATTTGTTGCATAAAAAAAAATAAAGAGTAAAATGGCTGGCACAACAGATGCAGTTTGTTTTTTAGACACATTTGCTAGATATTCACATTAGTGAATGTTTTTCGTATGTTTTTTATTGAAAACATACAGTAGCCACATTTAAGTGACAGTGTTTTTTGTAAAGTTTTTTTTGGCATATGCTTTCAAAAAATATAAAATGACCAATGCACTAGCATACCTAGGCCAGACGTATTGAATCTGCCAATGCTGCTTCTTCTACTTGCTTCCAGACTAAGTATGAATATTTTTTAATTTGTTCATGGCAATGAAAGCAAATATTGTAACAAATGAACAACGTGTGTGTGTACTCTGCCTCCCCTTTGTGAAATACTCATTCCTGTGAATAGTGCATCTGAATTAGTATAACATGTACATGAGCAGGCTCATATCCTGGCACTGTGCGCAGAGGGCACTGGAATGCAACTGAAGCATCCCAAACATTACCACAGGCATCATTACCGATGTATAATTTGTGTCTCCACCTCACTATCCAAGCCCAGGAATTCAGCATATATGCAAACTTGCACTTTCTATAAAAAAAATCAGATATTGTTGCTAGTGCATCATAGTCACATATTTATTCACAAAAGTACTGTCCCTGATAAAAGGAGTGACTGCTGAGACAATCTCACTGGCTACAGGGAGAGGTTAATGTAAGTATGTATTGTTTGCAGACATTGTTGATATCCGAAATACCGTGTGCTGTATAAGAGGTCTCCAGCCATGCTGTTTCCGCGATTCATGCGTTGAATTATGGGGATTGTACCTGTGTTTATCCAATTATAAAATAGGACTAGAAGTGCTGTAATTAAAAGAAAAAATCCAGAATGAGATCTATACATCATGCATAGACCTGGGAAACTTAGCAGCTATGGGGCATTACAATGTTTTTTAGGATTTAGAAAGCACAGATACTTTGAGTCACCCAAGGGGCAGGACAGGGTGAAAAGTGGGAGTAAAGAGCTCTGGAAATTGCATACCTGCTCACTCACATGGTGTAACCGTGTGACACATGATATCGGCTCCCATCACACGGTCACCCAGTGAGGAGCATTGTCCTATGATTCTCAACTTTCTGTCTGACCTAGAAGCACTCAATGTCCTATTGTGGAACAATGGCCCCACACACATTGCAGGTCACTTATTGGACCCAATTTTTGCAAACTTTGATAGCATAAGGTGTGAGCCCGCATTTCCTATTCTATGGTCCGACCATTACCTCATCAATTTTAAAATCTGGGTTCCCACTACTAAAGACCTGATTAGATCTGAGATCTGGTTCAGGAACTGGTAAAAACTCAATATAAATGATCTCAATGTACAGCTAATACGGTCTAGTCCCGATATTGATCCAAAGGAGCTTAAAATTAGAGACTATAAAGAGATCAACTGCTATCTAGGGCCGCACAAACCATAGTCCCGCCTACTTTAAGTAAACGGAAATCATGTAATCCCCCAGTCCCGTGGTATACAGAGAAATTAAAGGAAGAAAAAAGTAATTGCAAAAAACTAGAGAGGCAGTGGAGAAGAGACTATGATTCAGTTAACAAGGAAATCTATAAACAAGCACTTAATGTCTACCATCTGTCTTGTAAAATAGCTAAGGGAAACTACACCAAAAACTCCATCCTAGTAGCACAAAGCAACCCAGGCACTCTTTTCAAAGTTTTAAAAGACCTAGCGGGAGCGGCAGCACAACCAGAACCCCCGACTCTGTCTACCATGCAATGTAATTGTATTGCTAATTATTTTAACGAGAAAATAACTAAAATTCTTTCGAACTTCAATAAAGATGCTGATGACGCGGGTCCCTCATTAATAACCAACATCCCTAGTGAAAGCGACAAAAGTGAGATTTCCACGGAAACGGTACTTACGATGTGGCAACCTCTGGACCCCACAACTTTTGTGGAGGTACTAAATAGTATTAGATCAGGCTCACCTCAGGACCCAATGCCAGCCTCTGTCCTGAAACAGTTGGATCCATTCATCCTGGACATAATTAGATCAATGTTAAATGCTTCCTTAAAGGAAGCAGTGGTACCCGATGACTGGAAGCGTGCTATGGTGGTACCCCTGCTAAAAAAGGCAAACGGCGACCCGGAGGTCTTCTCTAATTTTTGGCCTATATCACTCCTGCCAATATTTTCTAAAGTCCTGGAAAAGCATGTGAACTAACCGCTAGCTGACTTTGTCAACGATAATAAAGTACTCCATCCCTCTCAGTCGGGGTTCAGAAGGGGTCACTCCACGGAGTCTACCCTATTAGGGGTCACTGAATCGATCCGTCAGGAATTGGATAGTGGGGGCACAGCGGCACTCATTCTTTTAGATTTGAGTGCCGCTTTTGACACCATCTCCCACAAGACCTTGATTCAGACTCTAGAAGACATAGTGATAAGAGGGAAAGCGCTGGAGTGGCTGGAGCAATTTCTCTCACATCGGACTTTCCAGTTTTTTCTAAAAATAACACCTCCGATGTCCTGAACTCCCTCTACGGGGTACCCCAGGGCTCAATATTGAGTCCGCTACTCTTCAATATTTATGTTACCCCGTTAGCTAAAATGCAGTAGAAATGGGCCTCACAATTTATTCCTACGCGGACGACACACAATTAGTGTTCTCCCTAGCAACCACTGATAAATCCAAAACGTCCTCTCTTCACTCTGGGCTCCTGAGAATGGCTGATTGGTTGCCTTCCAAGAAATTAAAACTGAATGGCGATAAAACCGAGTTGATTATTTTAGGGGATCATAAGGATCTTTGAGGTCCTACGCACTGGCCGGCAGAAATGGGTCCGACCCCAGTTGCGGTACAATCTGTACGCAACCTTGGGGTAATAGTTGATGATAAACTATCAATGCGGGCACAAACAGCCAAAACGGCCTCAACCTGTTTCGCAATCCTCAAATGGTTGAGGAAAATATTATGGCAACTCCCGGAAGGGGCGCAGAGAACAGTACTACAGGCCTTAATCGGTTCAAGATTAGATTACCGGAATATCTTATATTTAGGAGCCAATAAAGATACCATAAACCGACTTCAGGTCATTCAAAATGCTGCAGCTAGGTTGCTTCTCCATCTCCCAGGGCGGACGAGTGTGGCGGAACATCTTAAAAAACTGTACTGGCTGAAGATAGCCAACAGAGTGAAATTCAAAGCACTTTGTTATATGTTCAGGATTAACACAGGGGAAGCACCTGCTTATTTATGTAAACTGGCCCATAAATACTTACCCTCTCGTAACCTCCGGTCTATGTATCAGGCAAAATTTGCTGTCCCCAGGTATAAACGGGCACGATTGGGCGGACGCTCATTCACCTACTTTGCCCCAGTTTTGTGGAATTCACTTCCGCTTAAACTACGCCTGGAACCTAGTTATATCCATTACCGGAAGGGCGTCAAAGCCTGGTTGTTTAACCAATAGTTCCAAACTCCTTTTTTTCTGGGTAAATCAGATCCAAGGCGCTGGGAAACCCTCAGGGTAGCTGTTGCGCCATATAAATGCAATAAATAAATAAAATAAATAAATATCACACGGTGGCAGGGAAAATGAGCTAAAAACCACTATAAATAGTGTTTTTCTTGCTTGTTTCCGAGACTTTGAACTGCCGATGTCCATTAAGGGGTGTGAGAACACCCCAGTACATCGGCAACAGGCTCAGCAAGTTTTTTTTGTGAGGAGGGGGATTGTGGGCACGCCCCCTCCTCACACTGTGAGATTGTTCTGCAAGTTGGCAGGTATGAAATTGGGCTTACACAAACAGAATATCGCACAACATAATGCATTTGCACATGCTCACTTCATGGGTTACTTGTTAACTTCCAAGTCCTTAGGGGAAGAGTCAGTATTTAGGCCACTGTCAGCATGGAACAGACACCTGGCAACGTGTTTTACCTAGTTACTGTAGTTTCCCGCTTTACTTGGATACGCATGTTAACCATCCTTGCACCTTTGACCTTTTCTTCCTTTGTGGTTCCCCTGCATATAGTATTTCCCTTTTATTAGAATCACCTTACTTGATCCTACAATCCCATTCTTGTCTTTTTGCTTGTTCCTGCTTATACTTTATAACTCAGTTGACAGCCAGACTGTCTTTTAGTGTCCTTACAGTTTACAAGGCCATATCAACCTGTGTGAAAACCCGCTTCATGCCATGTCAATAAAATTCAAGCCGAATTAGATACAGCCATTCAAGGATAGACCTTCCTGTTGACTTGTATTAATCAGTTAGTTGCTTTGCAAACTGCTACTACCATCTCTACAAGACCGCTGATACTGCCCCGCCCCTACTGAGTACAAAAAAGTAATTGATAGAATACATGAATAGATCTCAACCATTGGTAATTTCTCGTTCTGCATCCCAGTTCCATTGCTATTATGCACACTATGCCAGCTCAGTAGGGCCCCAGCCATATGCAAATCAGTCTTGACCCTGCTCCAATAGGAACAGTCCAGCCTTAACCACCAGGCCAGGTCTTCCCCGAATTGGAACAAAAGCAACTCAACACCAGTTTCACCCTGATTGGGGAATATTGGTCGGGTACTGCTCTGTTCCAGATACTGTCCTACAGCCACCAATATTCCTCCCGAAGAGCATCACATGAAAAAAACATGAATAATAGGAAGTACAGCTCCTGCAGGTTGCCTACCTTTAGTGGTTGCAGTAAAATTTGGGGGAATCACCTTATGTTCCTACACTTTTTGGCTCTGTGCCAAATTCATTTCTTAATACTAACTCAATTTTGTGCTTCTCAGTCTTTTAAAATAGCCTTCTGCTCTGACATCTGGTTATAGACACCATGACGTGGGCTATTCTTTAATTTCAAATCAGAGTCCTTGGCTTGCTAACTGAAATCAGTTCCTTTTTCACCAGTGGGCAACCAATCAACTATATCAACATTCTTCATAAAACTAATGCAGCAAAATTATCCCCAACATAAAGTCCGCCGGGGACAGGGGAGAGTTTATTCAAGAAGATCATGGATACCCCATGTAATCAAAACTGGTGAATGTATGTCTTTGCAAGAAGACCCCATGTAGATCAGGAGATGAAAGACTCTTGCCAAATAAGAGAAGTAAAGAAGAAGAAAGTCAGCATTATGCCTATGTTGTGGTAAGAAGGTACATTTTTTGGAAACTTTTCTCAGCTGTCAGGATCTATATTGGCACATTCTGAGGAAATCGTAGAGGTTACTAAAATATCAGTTACTAATAAGGCACATTTCCTTCTCTAGGTATTAATCAAAACACCTCAAGGTCCCTATTTAGTCTCTGCATTAGTGGATTCTGGTGCACTAAAGTGCTTTATCAACAACACTTTTCAGAATAGATGCATATTCCCCAGGCAATTGAAAAAGTACCTGAAAAGGGATTGATGGTATGACTGTATCACTGGAAGGGAGACATTTCCAAAGAAACAGGTCCACTTTTCTTGGCTACATCAGTAGGACATATCAAACAGAATAAATGTGGTCTTATAGGCTTTACATCTTTTCCTATTGTGTTAGACTCAGCTGCTAAGTTACTTTGTATTTCTACAAACACAGCCATTATTGCAAAGCATGGAGGAATGTGAAGAAGACCCAGTGCCCAGGTCCTATGGAGAATTTTGCAATGTGTTCAGCAAAAAGGCATAGACACCCTGCCTCCACACAAACACTATGATTGCTTCATTGACTAAATTCTCAAAAAGCCCATGCCACTCAGAAGAATATACCCACTAACGGTTAAGAAAGATGACGTACTGTGTCAATATCTGAGGGAGAATCTTCATAAGGGCTGTATTGTGCATTCAACATCACCCACAGAAGCTCACATCTTGTTCGTTCTGAAAGAGAAAAGGAAGTTTCAACCCTGTGCTGACTATAGAGAACTCAAGCCAATCACAATCAGAAAAAGATACCCTCTTCCCCTCTTCTCAGTTGTGCGAGACGGATGTATGACGGTACGACGCATACTTTGACAACGCGTACCGTTACCACGCTAGTTTTACAACGCAAGTCGTTACAACGACTTGCGTTGAGGGGCGCTGGATAGTAAATAGTTTTATTTACTATTCCAACTCCAGTCCCCATGGACTCTAGGGAAGGAGTTGGATAGTAATTTAAACTATTTACTATCCTGGAGCGCCCCCCCAGCGCAAGTTGTCGTAACGACTTGCGTTGTAAAAGTAGCGTGGTAACAGTACCGCGTTGTTAAAGTTTCATCGTAATGGATGTTCCCCGTGCTAGACCAAGTCAATACTGCAAAGAATTTTACAATAACTCGATTTAAGGAGAGCATATTATCTAGTTAAAGAACTAGAGGGGTATGAGTGGCAAACGGCATAACAATTCATAGTATGGACATCTTCAATATCTTGTCATACACTATGACCTCTGTAGTGCATGTGCCACCTTCCAGCATTAGGTCAGTGACATCTGCAGGGATTTACTCTACATCCTCATGGTAGTATATCTAGATGACATCTTAATCTCTTTAGATACCTTGGAAAAACAACACAAACTTGTTTGAGAGGTGCTCTCTTACCTTCCCAATCATACTCTTTATGCACAAGCAGAAAAGTGTATTTTCAAAGTTTCAAGCATTTAGGATGTGAAGCCTCAGGAGATGGATCAGTATGGATGTCTCAAAAGTAAAATCAGTGTTGGAATGGCCTTCCCCAAACTCAGTGATCAAAATACATTGGTTTGTTGGATTCACCAACTTCACAGGTGATTCATACAAAAACGTACAACACTCATTCAAGCTCTCATCAGCCTAACCAAAAACGGGTACCCTGCTATTAGTAAGAAGAACAGAAACAGGCTTTCCAGAGAAGGAAGTCGGCAGTCACTACTGCACCTATTTTGAGACAACCTTATGTCATCTTATAATTCATAGTGGAGACAGATGCCTCTTAGTTTACCTTTAGAACAGTCTTATCCAAAAGAAATGTGTAACCTTAAGCATTACATCATTTGGCCTATTTATCCAATATTCTCTCAGAAAAAAAGAGAAAAGTGATACAATTTATGATCGAGAACGATTGGCTCTTAAGGAGGCATTGGACCAATGGGAACATTACCTGGAAAGAGCACATCACAGAATGGACAGCAACAATCTACTTTATTCAGCATCCATGAAATGGACGAATTTGAGACATGCCAGTGGTCATCTCGAGATGCAAATAATTAATCACCCATAAACCTGGCAACAGACATGAGAAAACAGATGCCTTCGCATGTCAGATTGAATATAGAGAAATTCATGTTGACCTGACATGTTTTCCGACCCTTATTCAGAATATAGGCCACATTTACGATCTCTAGATTATCTGGCAGTGCAAATTTAGTCAACCTACCCACATGAGATAGAGAACAAGGTGAACTGTAACCCACAAACAATCTAATCATTACATGAGGATAGTGCATTATGGGAAAGATCAGTCCTGTGAGAGTCACAGGAGTACTTGTTGTTAGTAGGTTCCAAACCTCCTTCACCACAAATAGACATACTCAAGAATACGCGCTAGGAATATACATTTATAACTTTTATTAAAATCAACATCCAATTCTAGTGCATATATTGTGTATAGTTGTGACTATAAAAATAAACAGAATAGCGGTGACAATAGCAAATAATAAACAGGATATTATAAGTAATGATGCAACATTATAAAGGCATGTTGAAGTTTCCTTGCATGTGTCATCCTACCCCTCCTCCTTGCCTCCAACTAAGCTAATCTAAGCACCAAAAGGAGCCTGTGTGAGTTTCTTAGGTGGCTTTTCCTTTCCCCCTCATTCCTTAGTAAAACAAGTGAGTTACTGTTTGGTATGAAGAAAGCCAGTGTCTCTCTTTCCGCATTCAACAACAATGGTGTCTCCAGACAGGCTGATAGGGCTCACATGGCAGCTTGATTTGCCTGCCTTTGGCCTTCAAAAACAGAAAATGTGTTTAAAGCTGTTGTCTGTGCGGCCTCTCGGATTGCTGCTCCCTGGAAGCAATGATTCCTCTCTCCCTAACCTTTATCTGTATGCAGCTTAAATACTCCTTTTACTTTGTTGGATATTATTGAAATCAGTAATCAATCATTGAGGCTTAATACACGTTCACCTATTTATGTTTCTATAAAAGATAGTTGACTATTTGAATTACATGTATCAACGATTACATAAGCACTTGAAACAAATATTAAATAACATGTTGACTATTTAAAAAAAAATCAAATTCCGAACTATGAAAACATCACAAATATTAAATAACATGTTGACTATTTAAAAAAAAGCAAATTCTGAACTATGAAAACATTAAATAATGCCCTCCTGCATACCAGGCTGTCAGATCATTATGAAACTAATATTAAACAATATATTTGAGCCAAATGAATGATCGACCTGTAACATATCAAGTAGCTAACAATACTAAGTACTATCATGTTTATTTGAACAAAATGTGCACTTCAAAATACAACTATCTGAAATAAAATGATGAGTATCTAAATAAGAAAAATATGGTAATTACATCAGTCCCTTTAAACATTCTCTCTAATATGAGAGAGAAAGTGAATGTATTGGCTATGTTCCTATACTCAGGAAATAAGCTCAACTCAGGATTGATGCTTACCAATGAATTAAACAAGAACCAGACTGTAGAAAAGTGCAGCATTAGTAAATGTATTGAAAGAAGTAATCTACAATCCTAACACTGCAATGCATTGCAATAAAAGTAATGAAGTGGTGCCATGACTCACCCACAGAAGTTCAAGTTCAAGTTCAAGTTCAAGAGTTTGTATAGCGCACTACTCACCCAGAGGGTCTCAAGGCGCTTGAGGGATGGGGGGGTATTTTACTTATCGAATATCCAAGTTTTTAGTTGCTTTCTGAAGGAGAGGTGGTTTTGTGTAAGGCGGAGGTGGGTGGGGAGAGAATTCCAAGTCTTGGCCGCTAAGAAGGAGAAGGATCTACCTCCCATGGTGGATCTATGGATGCGCGGAATTGCGGCGAGGGCTTGATTGGACGATCGCAGTTGTCGGGTGGGGGTGTAAATGGACAGGCGCGTGTTGAGGCATTCGGGTCCTAGGTCGTAGAGGGCTTTGTGTGCGTGGGTGAGGAGACGGAACGTTATTCTCTTGTTGACGGGGAGCCAGTGGAGGTCTTTCAGGTGATCGGAAATGTGATCTTGGCGGGGGATGTCTAGTATGAGTCTGGCTGAGGCGTTTTGGATGCGTTGGAGTTTTTTCTGTAGTTTAGCTGTGGTTCCGGCGTAAAGGGTGTTTCCGTAATCCAGTCGGCTAGTGACCAGTGCGTGGGTGACTGTTTTTCTTGTTTCGGTGGGGATCCAACGGAAGATTTTTTTGAGCATGCGTAGGATGTTGAAGCATGATGATGAGACGGCGTTGACTTGTCTGGTCATAGAGAGGGAGGAGTCCAGGATGAAGCCCAGGTTACGTGCGTGGTCCGTTGGTATGGGTGCGGTTCCCAGGCCCGGTGGCCACCATGAGTCATCCCAAGCAGAGGGGGATGAGCCTAAGATGAGGACTTCCGTTTTGTCCGAGTTCAGTTTTAAACGGCTTTTCTTCATCCACTCGGCTACATCTTTCATTCCTTCGTGTAAGTTGGTTTTGGCGGTGTTTGGGTCTTTGGTGAGGGAGAGGATCAGCTGGGTGTCGTCAGCGTAGGAGATGATCTTGAGGTTGTGTTGGCGCACGATGGATGCGAGGGGACTCATGTATACGTTGAAGAGGGTGGGACTGAGTGATGATCCTTGTGGTACGCCGCAGATGACTTCGGTGGCCTCTGATCTAAAAGGGGGGAGGCGGACTCTCTGGGTTCTTCCGGCGAGGAACGAGATGATCCAGTCCGATGCTTTTCCTTGTATTCCGACGTTGCTGAGGCGTTGTATGAGGGTGCTATGACAGACTGTGTCGAAGGCTGCGGAGAGGTCAAGTAGGATGAGGGCAACTGTTTCTCCGTTGTCCAGTAGTGTTCGAATGTCGTCTGTTGCTGCGATGAGGGCAGTTTCGGTGCTGTGTTTGGCTCGGAAGCCGGACTGTGAGGGGTCGAGGGATTTGTTGGATTCGAGGAAGGCGGCGATCTGACTGTTGACGGCTTTCTCAATGACTTTGGCAGGGAATGGGAGGAGCGAGATGGGGCGGTAGTTCTTAAGTTCAGTGGGGTCTGCTGTGGGTTTCTTCAGGAGGGCGCTGAGTTCGGCATGTTTCCAGCTTTCCGGGAAGGTGGCGGAGTTGAGGGAGCAGTTGATGACGTCTCGGAGATGGGGTGCGATGATGGAGTCTGCTTTGTTGAAGATGTGGTGGGGACATGGGTCGGTTGGCGATCCTGAGTGGATGGAGTTCATCAGGCGGATGGTGTCTTCAGTGGTGATTGGGTTCCAAGCGCAAAGGTTGTTAGAGGGGGGTTTTGGTTCAGAGGTGGGTGGAGCAGACTGGTCTCCGGGCTGGTTTTCAAAGCTGTTATGTATGTCGGCGATTTTGTTGTGGAAGAATGAGGCTAGGGAGTTGCAGAGGTCTTGGGAGGGAGTGATGTCATTGGTGCCGGCGGTGGGGTTGGTAAATTCTTGGACGATGTTGAATAGTTCCTTGCTGTTGTGGGCGTTGTTGTCAAGTCGATACTTGAATGCTGATTTCTTGGTGGATCGGATCAGTTGGTGGTATTTGCGGGTGGCGTTCTTAAAGGTGGTCAGGTTGTCAGTGGTTGGGTTTTTTCTCCAGGCTTTCTCGAGAGTGCGACAGAACTTCTTGGATTTCTTAAGGTCATCGTTGAACCAGGGGGCTCTTTTGCTACCTTGCTTGAATTGATGGTTTTTCAGGGGTGCTAGTTCGTCGGCGCTGAGGGTGATCCATTGTGTGAGGTTGGTGGCAGCTTGGTTTGGGTCCAGTGATTTGGCTGGAGGGTTTTGGTGGAGCGATGTGAAGAGCTGGTCGGTGGTAATTTTGTTCCAGTTTCTTCGGGGAACTGGTTGTGGGAGGTTGTGGGTTGTGGACTTTTTGTAGTTGAAGTGAACGCAGCTGTGGTCTGTCCAATGGAGAGCTGTGGTGTGGTTGAAGGAGATGTGCTTGCTGGAGGTGAAGATTGGGTCGAGCGTGTGTCCGGCATAGTGGGTGGGGGTATCAACAAGTTGTTCGAGTCCGAGGTTGGCCAGGTTGGCCAGGAGGGCGGTGGTGTTGCTGTCGTTTTTCTTTTCAAGGTGGAAGTTGAGGTCTCCCAGTAGAATGTAGTCCTTGGAGGGGAGGGCGTGTGGGCTGATGAAGTCAGTGATGTCTTCGCTGAATTGTGTGCGTGGTCCTGGTGGCCTGTAGATGAGGGTGCCTCTGAGTGTGGTCTTGGGGTCGGTGTGGATCTGGAAGTGAAGGTGTTCGGCGGTTTTGAGGTTGTCTTCGGAACTGGTCGTGATGCGGACGGTGTTCTTATGGACGATTGCGATGCCTCCTCCTGTTTGGTTGGTGCGGTCCTTTCGGATGATCTTGTAGCCGTCCGGGATGGCTATGGCGATGTCTGGAGCTGAGGAGGCGTTCATCCAGGTTTCTGTAAGGAAGGCGACGTCCGGCGATGTAGTGTCGAGTAGGTTCCAAAGGTCAATGGCGTGTCTGTGGACCGAATGGGTGTTGAGTAGGATGCATTTCAGGTGGTTAGTGTTGGAGCTCTGTTTGGAGTTAGTGGATTTGGTGTGGGTCCTGATGCAGTCGAACTTGCAGGAGCGGCAGGTGAAGGGTCCATGGGTGTGTCCTGGGGCGGCTTGGTAGCAGTTAGGGAATCGGCCGGGGTTAAGTGCTGAGAGGGTAGCGGCGTCGTACATTATGCGGGCGGAGTGGGATTTGCCGGGTCAGGGGCTTTGGCGCTGGGCGCGGTCCAGGCGCGGACGGGCGTAGACGGGCTTACCTTTGGCGCACCTTCGGCGCGCATGGGGCGCGTCCGCTGCGCGTGAACGCTGCGCGCAAGTGCATCTGACATAAGTGGATAGTGGAGGGGGGTGGGGCGAGGGAGGAGCAGCTGGGAGGCGGGAGCGGTGTGGAGGGACGGGCTGGGAGGCAAACAAACAACAAAATGGCATCAGCAACAAAAGCGAAACCAGGTGCAGCAAACACACAGGCAATGCGATATAGCGCTACGATGTGGCACAATTCAAATGCAGGCAATATTACAGTCCAGCGCAGCGCTACGATACCAATCTGGCACGGTATGAATCAGGCAAGGTAGCAGTCCAGCGCTATGAGATCAGGGAGCGTGGGGAGCGACAACCTCTGCAGGAGTCAGGATGGTCATTTGAGATTAAGGAAGATGTAAGCAATCACAGATAGACATGCTTGGTGACCATATTTATAAAGATCAGTTTAGCAGTGTTCAGTATGTGCACAATCCAAAGCCTCCCATGGTCCCCAGCAGGATTACTTCAGCCCTTACTGGCTCCCATACAACCATGGATAATTATATCATTGGATTTTGTTGCAGACCTGCCACCTTCAAATGTGTCCAACCACATTGATACTAGTGCCCTATTTTACAAAGATGGGACACTTTATTCCACACATAAAATTGCCTACGACAGTAGAACTAACAGAATTCTTTTCACTCCGGATCTGGAGGCTTAATGGACTAATGCACGCTGCTAGAGGCATGTGTTCAATATCTTGACCACATGTTCAAATCCTAGCCGGTCCACTCAACCTTTCATCCTTCTGATATTGATTAAATGAGTACCATTTAGTTGGGTAACAATAACCATCTGTTGTTCAGTGCCAATGTACCCTTCTGGGAGAAAGTGAGCTTTACAAATTCACACGTTATGTAAGTTTACATTTTCTGATTACATTGACTGGCAGATACAATTATTGCAGACTGATGCACAGAGTTCACAGCAGTCTTTCGTAAAGAATTTATTAAGAGAGTCGGCACCAAACCTTTTAAAACCACCAACAATCATCCGCAGGTGGATGGACAGACAGAATGTCTGACACAATCTATCAAACTGTACTTAAGGTGTTTACTCGTGAATCATGAAAATGCATGGGGTGGGTGCATTGTTCTGGCAGAATCCTCCTACAATATTTCCCTCCCCGGGAAGAGCTGCAGCTTCATGCACATATGGTTATCATTCGAGTAAGTGCCCAGCCAGGATAAGAGCTTCATCAGTTGCAGAGGAGGAAAATATTCTGAGGTTCACCATTGAGAAGCAAAGATATCGGGGAGAATGGATCATGGCGACACGAGTTCAGCGCATGTATCTTGAGAACCAGCAATAGATTCAGACAATCGTGTCAATCATGTACTCAATCATGGTTTACATGAGAAGTGTACACATGAGTATACCAGACTGCCTTAAAAACTTCAGTGGTTGCAGAGTGTGCATGGATGTCTCTTATCCAGAACTCATGTGATCATGTTTTTTTTATTGCTAAGAAACTGCATTTTTAGCCGGTAGTCTCTGCTGGCATGCATCACTTTATAAATATTGGTAGGATGAGGACAGCTTAGTATGTAAAAGCCACTCCCTTTCATGGGGAGGAATGTAAAACTGTGTGGGATGCTTCCAATACTTAGCACCTGACTTGTCAGGACTTGCCAGGAATTAGAAGTAATGTGGCCTTGCTTCCTAGTTCTGTGGAGCTCCTGGGAAGCTGAAGCGCCTCCTGAACACCCACACACTATCTAGGAAGGTTGCTTTCCTTGGACATCCTGGCTACTCTTCATGGTTGAGAGCCTTGGCTTGGGTAAAGAAGGCCTGGTCGCCAGAAATAATGGGAGTGAGAAAGGCCTGGCCAGCTGCCACCACCACCTGTTTGGACCAACCCCGAGATGGGTAGGGTGCTACGAACATTAGGATAGACTCCTCATTTTCAACAAGGAAGGAAGACAGAGAGCAAAATGAAAAAGTTAGATCAGGATAGACCCTACCACAGCAGCAGTGGGCAGCGGCAGAAGAATAGAGATATAGGCTAACTGGACTAGAACTTGCCCTGCTGCGAAAAGAACCTCTCTCTGCTTCTTCTGCTCATTTGGCACATAGGAGACAGCACTGTGTCCTTTCTCCTCAACATGTGCTCATGGTGGAGATGATAGGGCAGAAGCCGGGTTTCTCTCATGCAAGATGTACATTAGACAAAATGGAGCACCCCTGTATTCTTTATCTTCTGAAAAAATGTAAAGGCATGAACCCCAATGATCTTTTGACATACGGTTATAAAACGAAGAGCTAAGTCAGAACTGCCGAGTTGCGAATGCACATCTACACACTTCATTCGCCGGGAAGTACTTTTCAATGTCTTAGTATATTGTGGTGCTCTCCAGGCATAGAACCTCCCTCCACCTTTGAGAGACCAAACCAACTCTCTAGGGAAAAGAAAATCAAACTTTGAGATATACAAATCTATTGCACAAATGCAGAGGCACATCCAAATAATCTGTGTAACAGGCATTGACCACCATAGTAGGAAAGAGGAAGTCCATAAGTCTTGCGTTCTCCTCCGGTGCATCGGAGGAGGACACGTTCCAAGCTGTGTCCGTTACAGGCTTATCAAGGCTTGGTTAAGCGGAACTGAGGTAGCGGGAGCGGATACACACCGGTTCCCAGCACTACATCTTTTAATTGCCAAAGTGATTGTGATCGTTTTCGAGTATACTGACTCTGAAATTACGACGTGCTTTATTAGTGTGTCTAGCCTTGAGAAAGTCCTTTCGGACGAAACATGTGTCGGCTGCCTGTTTCTTACGTATTGGAATTTTTTATATGGAATAAAGGACTCAAAATTAAGATCGACTTATGGACTTCCTCTTTCCTACTATGGTGGTCAATGACTGTTACACAAATTTGGACTAATTTTGGATGTGCCTCGGCATTTGTGCAATTCATCCTTTGACATACCTCGGTGGATGTATCGCTGGACGAGGACATTGTGTTCTTCATTTCTCTTCTGGGCAGATTGCTGGTGCCAAGAAGACTGATCTTCTTGACTCTCTCAAATCTTTTGCACAAAATGCATCCAAGTGTCCAATAACAAATGGAAGCAGACATTTCTTGATAAAACAGGTCTACTCAAGTCCCATCTTTTTCCTTTCATGTCCTCGCTACACTCTTCTCCATTTTCCTCTCCTGGGCCTTGCAGAGGTATTCCCTCTCTCTTATCTAAATTGAGTTATACGTTTACCTTTTGTGTTCATATGAAGGTTCTCCACTTCCTAGTGGTGACTGGTGAGAGTCACCCTAGTGCAACAGTGGCACTAAATACTGTAAACAAATATATGACCAACTTTTGGTGTTTTAAGAACCAACCCCATATGTCCATCAACTCCTTCACCCCTATGAATATCATTAATCCCTCTTCGTTTAAAACAGCACCTTCTGTCTTCAATGTGCGTCTGTTCTTAAAGCGGTATTGCGTTTAAGCTGATGACGATATCAAACATCTTATGCCCCTATGCTCTGTGTCTAAGGGGGGAGATTTACCTTTTCAGATAGCACACTGGAGCCGCAAATGCTGCACTGTGCTACGTGAAAAGGAGAGCGGAGGAGAGCACCGTATTTACTGAAATAAGGCCATCTCCTCCCCACTCACTAGCGCCGGTGTTGAAATCAGCTGCTGTGCACCACAGTTACACCTTTGCGCCATGGGGCAAGGGTGTCTCAGTGAATCTGGCATAGGTTTTGTACTGGAAGGGTACCCTTTCAGTACAAAACACTATGCTGAGACTTACTTCAAACCTTTTCCCTCTTTGTCTGCATGCTGTACAGTGCAGCACACATGCAAAGTCGGAAAAGGAAAAAGCAATGGAAGCATTTCTCCTTCCTTGCGCCTACTTGAAAAGTGTGCAGTTTTCTCATGCTAATTCTAATCTACTGTTTTTAGTAAATTGGGTTTAGCGTGAGAAATCTTGGATGGTTGCATGGGAACGCCCAAGTTCCACCCTTGGTACGCCCACATGGTGCAAAGTAATGCGAAGCAGCGCAATGCGGTGCTTCGCGTTACTTTTCCGTTATTTCCAGCCCTAAACAAGTTTAGCACTGGAAAGTAAATTGGCAAAAAATTATTTTGCGCCGATTTGCATCACTTTTGTGATGCAAACACAGCGCAAAATCTTAGTAAATCTCCCCCATAGTCTCCCAACTGAAGTTTGACCTATGGCGGCATGCTGAACATGCCAGTGCAGCTGGTGGTCCCATAGGGTGGCACCCCAATACACCATTTAATCAGGACTATGGGCACCCCGGCTGCAGTCAGAGCAGAACTCCCAACGCGGTGGTGCTTAATAAATCTAGTTAGCGTCTAGGCGCCTATTGTATCTGTTTGGGAGTTTTTAAAATGAAATGCCAAGTCATCAGTACACAAACGGGTAGAGTGACGTTCTGTTATTAAAGAGCGCCTATACTTGAACTAGGTAAATAGGCGCTATATACTTGGAAGCATGCAGAGGACTTAACCCAGAATTCTGTGGGCGCTGTAGCCGCCAAACCCATGATATGTTTAACATTTGTAAAAACTGTGGTGTTCCATTGCACTGATGTGCAGGTGCAGAGCTGGCCTTTAGCACGGGCTAGCTGGGCCCAGACCCAGGGCGCCAATTTCCTGACGGGCGCATGGAGCTGTGTGGATTAAGGGATTGCCAACAGCAGCGGCCTTCTCATCTTGCTCCAGTTTTGTGCATGTACATGTGTGCTGGGTTCTGTCGGATTTGCCAGTAAATTGATTTAAACCCTCATTATCACACTGTGGGCAATGTTTTAACACTCTGGGGCATATTATCAAGGGTGGCGATAGGCAATTATCGCCGGTTTAGCAGCCGTTTTCAGCCGCTAAGCGGCGATAATTCTATCGCTCTATTAGCAAGCTGTCGCTAACTGATGTTAGCGACAGCTTTTAGGCGATAGCGAGCGGTTTGGGGCCCGCTTTGCATGTCAGCGATGTTTATCGCTAATGACATGCAAAGTGGGCAAACCCAACCTGCTATCGCCTATTAGCAAGGCAGGCGTAGCGATGGAAATATTCCCGCTATCGCCAAAAACTAACACCTGCTCAGACCAGTTCTTAGCCATGTTATCCAATGGGAGGTGGATAACATGGCTAAGAGCATTTCGTCGCTAATGCGTGAATATCGCTGTATTCTCAGCGATATTCACGCATTTCGCCGCTATCGCTGGATAATTTAGCACAATGGAGAAAAACGTTGCTAATAGCATGTTTTCTCCGCTAACATATCCAGCGATAGGCAGCGATAAAAAAAATCGTCGCTAAGCCTATTTAGCGATAATTATCGCTACTTGTTGGTAATATGCCCCTTTATTCCTTGCACTCCCTTCACCCTCTGAACCCTGCTGACACACACCAACAAAACCAACATCTGCCTGAGCCAGCTAAATGTTGGTGATCTGGGGGGGGGTGTAAGTGGGGAGGGGGGCGTTCTGGGGATGTTTGTGTTCAGGACCAGTCCCTGCTCAGCCAAGGCCTGACCAGGGAACACAAATGGGACCCCCCCGCTGCCTCATGTAATTTTCTACCATTTGCAAAGGCGTCACATTTCTCTCCGCCCAGGGCGCTATCTTAACAAAGGCGGCTGTGTGCAGGTGCATTTATGTAGTGCCTGGTAAACCTTAATAGGCGCCGAAGGTTGAGCGTTTGGAAGAGAACAGCCGCCTTTTCATACGGCAGGTTTCAGTTACTAGAAATTCCATGGTAGTTGTATAAACAGAGGCGGATAGGAGTTGCATTTTCAACTAAAATGCCCCTGCTGGAATGCATTCCTGGAAGATACCTAATTGTTAGGAATTTGCCGAGGCATGAACAAGAGCGGCCAAAACAGGGATGACTGCAAACAGACTCTGGGCCTGATCAGAGTTTGGTGTGGACACACTGAAAGTATCATTGTTTACAAAGCAGCGAGCAAGAGTAACATAGCTGGGGAGTACAAGCTTAAGTTCTCTCTCCGCTGTGGATCCTGGAACTGAAGGAAAGGAGAGACTTTGAGAGGAAATGAATGGAACAGAAAGGAGAACAATGATGATCTATCATACTTCTGTTTCATTGTGTAACTTGCTACTAACACAGGTGACGAGGTGGCCGAGTGGTTAAGGCGATGGACTGCTAATCCATTGTGCTCTGCACGCGTGGGTTCGAATCCCACTCTCGTCGCAGATGTCTTTTGGTAGATTATTATTTTTCTGTCTTCATCCAAATTCTTCTTGCTTCATACAAATTGTTGGTTTATTTCAATTAGGGGAAAAAAGCTTTTTCAAATAAAGTTAACTCTGAAATTTCAGGTACAAAAGGTATGTTTGCCCCTGCTAGAATTCTTTCCTGGAAGACACCCAATTGCAAGGAATTTGCGAGGCATAAACAGGAGCGGCCAAAGTAGGAATTACTGCAAACAGACTCTTGGCCTGTTTTGAGTTTGGTGGAGCAATGCTCCTCACAAACATGAGGGACACCCTGTCCGCCTTAGTTCAAGTTTCAGTGGACATAATGCCTATGTAGGATGTCTGTGACTGAGTCACTCACCTGGCAGACTCTAAACCAGGTCAACAGGATCCTGTAAAGAGATTTGTTGCATACCGAGGGAGTGGAGGAGTTATATCAGCTGCTACATGGAAGGCTACAAGGAGAACAGGGCTAAAAGATGAGGAAAAGGTATGTTTTTAAGGTTCCTAAACATAGCAGCCAAGGTTTGAGATTGCTCATGTGTGACATCTTCAGTGTACTTTGAGTGGCATTCAACAACTATGGCTCTAAATTCGGTGTTAGTCGGTCGAACTGTTGACGGCCATGGTATTGGGCAGGTGACCGTTCGACAATGAGTCTGCAGTTCTACCCGGCCTATTGTGATTAGACCACCGTGGAGGTGGTCGGAAAGTGCTTTTTAGGTCTCACGTAGGCAGGACATACGCGGCATCATTCGAGATATGGAGTATCTGCTCTGTGGGCTTTCACCACGCCCCTCCACGCCTCTTGCTTTACATTCGTGTCGCCAGCCTCAGCGCAACGCCCCTTCAGAACAGCACCAACTCAGCATCACACAGCATTACCTGAGCACCCGCTCAGCATCACCTAAGCACCAGCGCAGCACCACCATCTCAGCATGACTCAGCACCAACACAGCATCACTCAGCACCAGCACAACATCTCCTCAGCATCATTCAATACCACCACAGCACCATCTCAGCATCAGCACAGCATCACCTGAGCATCACAGAGCACCACCTCAGTATCACTCTGCACCAACTGAGGACCACCTCTGCACAACCACGCTGCCACCTCAGCTCCACCTCAGTATCATTCAGCACCACCTCATCATCAGCACAGCACCACCTCAGCATCAGCACAGCACCAATGCCTCATCAGTGCACAACCAACAGTGTAGCACTACCACAGCACCAACTCAGCACCACCACAACATCAGTCCTGCACCATCTCAACATCAGCACAACACCATCTCCGCATCAGTGCACCACCACCACCAGCGTAGCCCCACCTCAGCACCAGTGCAGCTCCACTTCTGCATCAGCACAGGCCCACATCAGCAGCAAATCAGCACCAATGCAGCACCACTTCAGTATCGGCACAGCATCACCTCAGCAACGCACCAACTCAGCACCACCTGAGAACCAGCTCAGCACCACCTCAGGACCAGAGCACCACCACATCAGCATGACTCAGCACCATCTCAGCATGACTCCACACCATCTCAGCATGACTCAGCACCATCTCAGTATCAGCACAGCACCCCCTCCTCATCAGTGTGCCACCACCAGTGCAGCACCAACTCAGCATCAGCACAGCCCCACCTCAGCACCAGTGCAGCACCCCCTCAGCACCACATCAGCAGAGCACATTTGCAGCATCAACACAACACCACCTATGCATTAGTACACCACCAACAGCACGCCCCACCTCAGCAGCAACACAACACCTCTTCAGCATCAGTGCAGCACCACAGCATAAGAACAGCATCTCATCACAGTATCAACTCAGCACCACATGAGCACCAGCTCAGCACCAGATGACTCGGCATTATCTCAGCAGGACTCAGCACCATTACAGCATGACTCAGCACTATCACAGCATTACTCAGCACCATCTCAGTATCAGCACAGCACCACCTCTGCATCAGTGCACCATCACCAGTGCAGTCCCACCTCAGCAGCAACACAGCCCCACTTCAGCATCAGTGCAGCACCACCTCAGAATCAGCACAGAATCACCTCAGCACAGCATCAACTCAGCATCACTCAGCACCACCTGAGCACCATCGCAGGACCACCTCCTTAGCATGCCTTGGCACCACTACAGCATGACTCACCACCAGCACAGCCTCACTCAGCACCACTACAGCATCACTTAGCACCACATCAGCACCAGCACAGCATCTCCTCAGCATCACTCAGTTACACTTCCACATCAGTTCGCACAGCACCACCTGAGCACCAGCAAAGCATCACTCAGCACTACCTCAGCATCAGTACAGCACCACCTCAGCATCAAGGCAGCACCATCACAGCATCAGCACAGCTACACCTCAGTGCCAGTGTAGCACCACCTCTGCACTAGCACCGCAGCACCTCAGCAGCAGTGCAGCATCACCTCAACATCAGCAAAGTACTGTCTTAGCACCACCTCAGCAGCAACTCATCACCAATGCAGAACCACTTCAGCATTAGCATGGCACCACCTCAGTACCAGTGCAGCACCAACTCTGCATCACTCAGTACCACCACAACATCAATCAGCCCCACCACAACATCACCCAGCAGTACCTCAGCACCACCTCATCCTCAGCACAGCACCACCTGAGTGCCAGCACAGCACCACCTCAGCATCAGCACAGCACCATCTCGGCATCAGCACAGCACCATCTCCTCATTAGTGCACCACCACCAGTGCAGCACCACCTCAGCATCACCCAGCACCAACTCATTCTGCCCTCGGAATCCGGCATCTGCTGATTCTCCTCGATTGTCTCTCCACTGCTTGTGCTGTAATTCAGATACTATTTCCCACCCTCCACCCACCCTTTGTTTATGCCACCCCACTGATACAAAAAAAGCTATAATAAACAAGCAATTGAACAGGGGAAAAATTGCCAACATTGAAAGGACGAAAAAACTAGAACACATTTTTTGTATTAATTATTTTTTAAATAAGGTTGTTCAGTTAAACATAATGTCTTTTTGGTTATATATAAGGTGACAAAAAAGCCTTTACATTGTTTTTATTATAACTTTTCAACATGTTGCACAGCAGCCACAATGCTCCACGACACAGCTTAAAGACAAGTGGCAAAGCCAATAGCTCTGTCTAAACACTTCTAAGGGACCAAAGGCGAGACCTATTAGCTATGCCAATGCTTGTTTCTACTGCAGATTGTGCTGAGTACCAGGAAAAGGGCCACAGCATAAGCCACAGTAGGGAAAGGCACTTTGTACACATCCAGATATGTGCAAGGCACCACGTGGTGTCTTGCACACATACATCGATGTGTGTGGGGCACTACATGTTCTATATTACTTCCTTTTTTACTCTCCTACTTCTTCTCCTGACTTTATTTTTTACTCCTACGTTTTCTTTTCCACCCCGCCCACCCCAGAACCATGGCTAAGGGTACCGGCTCCAAGAGGAAGGCGCCTGCGCCCAAGAAGAAGAGCCGCCTTCCTTGCGGCAGACTGTGCCCAGAAGGGGTGCAGTCCCGGTCCCCTTTTAGTGAGGCGGATGTGGTTGCGCTTGTTTTATTTGTGCAACACCACCTACTCTTGACCTTGGCAGCAGGCAGCAGGCCTGACTGGTACGCTACCCAGGAGTGTCAACACCAGTGGGCGAGGGTGCGCCGGACAGTGTTTTGCTGCTCTGGGGTCCAGCGCACCCATAACCAGCTGACCCATTGGTGGTCAGACATCTTGAACCGGGAGCAGGACCTGCTGGACCTGCTAGTTGTTGAAGTCATGGGGCTTGGTGAGTAGCTAATAGTATAATACTAGTAGTATTGTGTGTTCTATAGACTGTGTTACTGTTATTGTGAATATAATTTTTTTCCGAATAGCAAGAATGCTGCTGCTTACATTCCAGGTAAATTACTTTAAAAAATCTTCTGTGATTGGTGCTCAGCGCTACTAATCTTACTTGTTTGCAACTTTGCAATCGCTTGGGCTCATTACGTAAGAGAGTTTACTTTAGAGAACTTAAGTTAGGTAATGCTAGCGAGACTCTAGTCCTTTCTTTGTCCTCCTGTCAATAAGATAGTGGTGGATTGAAAGGTAGTATAGTTTCTTAGTATTAGTTGGTAATTTTTTAGCGGTCTGCATGACGCTTCCTTTGTCACATCACGTACTGCTGAGTGCTGCTTACTCCAGTACTTAGTAGAACCTTTTGTAGTTTGTTAGTGAGTGAGCAATGGGCTTAGCAGACCATCATCAGCAACCAACCAACAATTTGGTGTATGCAAAAATGTATGCATGCGTCCTCCATCTACGCATTTTTGAGGAATAAAATAAATGGTAATACAGACTTAGTGAACAATTGGCCCATCTGGAATAGGTGGGCTAGGTCAGGTGGTACTTAGGCTTAGGATTCTGGAATCAGAATGGAACATTGGATTAGTGTTCATAAATAATAACGAGACGGTCCGTGAATCCCGCAATACTACTAGTCGATCAGTTTAGATAGGTCAATTTTATTGCAATTGTTGTTACCCAAAACATTTTTTTCAGAGCGTTTTTTTATTTTTTTTATTTGTTTCACACCAATCATCAATGTTTGTCTCTTTCTTTATTATATCTTACATGATCAGCACTCAAGGGCAAGAAGACGGGGTCAGAGTCAGCAGCAGCAGGACAAGATGCCTCCCAGGGCCAAGGCCGCTCCTCTACCAAGTACTCTGCTGCTGGCCCCAGTAAATCCTCCAGTTGTTAATATTAATAATTATATTTCCCTAACATTCACTGCACCTTATTTTTTCTGAACTAGTGTTTCCGTTTGCTAATTCTATTTTTTTACCAAATTTTCTTCGATCTAGACTATCTGTTTCTAAATTCTTGTTATCCCTGCCTCTAACTGCCTCTGTTCTGACTCTCTGTACTACTACTCTATTAGTCTGTCTGTAGCTAAGCTTGCTCAGTTCACCACTCTTTATTTTTTTTAAAGGTTTTAAAACTTATATTCACCAATACCTCTAGCCACTGAGTCCAGCCCTTTGGGTTGTCCTCTTCTAGTCTTCTTAAACTTGAGAGGCTTTTCGACAATTCCCACCAACAAAATGCCCAACCAGATATTTTACTATTTTTTATAGGATAGGACATACTACTACTAGTGTCTACTGTTCTAGTACCTGATTTGTACTAGTGATATATGTGGTATATATGTCTATTTTAACATTTAAAAAAAATCCTACTAGTGAAAAAGAATAAATAGGGAGAGGTGGAAATGGCATCTGAAAAATGTGTAATGGGGTTGTGGCCAACAGCCGAGGGAATTGGCCACACAGTAGCTTCGCTCCGTCGCCCCACTCCCGGTAAATCCTAAAAATCAGGACTTGCCCTTGACAAAATTGCTAGCTGAGGAGCTCACCTGGCCCTGGTACCATGCCCGTCTGTTGGACCGCAGACTGCCCCAATCAGTGGCGCTTGGGCGGCTGAACGACAGCGCAACTGTGCCGCGGAGCCGGAAGACGCTGGGCGTGCCGAGTCACACTTCGACGGCGCGCACCTAATTAACGCCGCACCAAAGATCCAAGGCCTGTGCAGACACAAGAAGGGCCGAACAGCGATCAACACAATCAGTGGTTTCACCGGTGAGTGCGCTGCCCCCCCACCAGCCCCACAAAGACCAGCCTGATTGCCAGTGTGCCCATGGGTCACCAGAGGCCTGTATGTGCCAGTAAATCCCAGGCCACAGGCTCGTGCTTATTCGTGCAGACCGTGAAGATGTGTGCAGCACCCTCCTGTCCTGCGGGCTGGCCCGGACTCATCCACACACAGGGGCACACCCAGAGACCAAGATGATCAGCACCGCCGCGACGCGCTCTGCTCCTTCGGCTACCTCTAGGCCAAGACAGAAAGGTGCTGTGCATCACAGCTGCAGTGCTCTCGAGTGCGCCCTACAGAGCAGCTCCAGAGCCATTGACCCAACTGGTCTCTACGTGTGGACCCTGAGGCCTATTTTGGGAGCTTCGGTGCTGGAGGGTAACGACGCAGCAGCGTGGGGCAGGCCGTAGTCGGCACTGAATTAAGGACCTTGGTTTTGGGCGACGCCTAAGAGGCCCAAGCCACTTGACACTACTGGCGGTGGGAACGACGGCCGTTACCGGATCTGATCGGCAGTCACTACTCTGGCTGTTTGGGCAGTGGACACACAAACTCTCTGCAACTGGAGGGGAGTTGGACCCCATTGCTCCTACAATCAGGCCGCCATTCTTTGCACAGTTCAGATTGGATGCAGTGTCACACGTTTGACCAGCAGGCGCTGCCCTTAGCGAGGTAGCTGTACTTTCTCCACCCCTCCCTCGCCGGTGTGGGTCTCCCCTGGAACTGCAGCAGCCTTGGGTCTGGGACTGAGTGGCGGAAACCGACAGGCCATTGTGGGCTAGTCTCACAAGCAGGCGGCCTCGGCCCCCATCTTAGATACACCACACCCTCCGGCAACATCATGGCAAGTGGCTGCAGCGGACGTGGCTTGCTTCAAACTAAGCTAGAAAAATAATCGTGGCAATAAGTTCTGGATGCGAAGCAATCTAACCCCAAATCTAGTGGGGAGCAACCAGACCCCATGCTGAAGGATATTAATCCTCAAACACCTTCAGCCGAAGGGACTATCCCAATATTTTTCCATTGAACGCGCACACCAAGTACCAGGGGTATGAGCCATGCCTGGCACACCGCCGACCTCTTTTGGCAAGAGTCTTCAACTTTCGCGACAGGGATATCATCCTTCAAACGGCAAGAATGGCCCAGCCACTGGTCATAGATAACAGCACAGTCACCCTTTTTCCAGACTTTACTCTGCGGGTCCAGAAACAACGTTGTAGCTTCCTGGACGTGACGCTTGCATTTCGGGACCGTAACATCAAATACTCTATGCTGTTTCCCGCCAAGCTGCGGGTGGAACCGGGGGAGAAGGCATGGTTCTTTGCTAGGCCTGAGGACACATGGGACTGGCTTGAGGGATGGAAGAACAGTCGACAAACGTCATCATAAGCCAGCTGGTGACAGAGGTGGCAAGGACAGGTCGAGCCCGCAGACTGAGTCCCCACCGGACGGCGATTCAGCAGCGCGGGCCCTACAGGATAGAGTTTGGAAGCTCAATAGTGTGCAAGACTGGTCTTTTGTCAACAAGACTTGCTGAGATGAGTCTCGGCAGGCGCAAGAAGCCTTGTCGTCAAACCACCTCACATTAAAACTCCAGTGCAATGTAGGGTTTTATATGAGCCAGCCTTGTAATTACACCCGCCTCCGGTGGAGGTGACACAGTTGCTCTTGTTTTCTGATGAGTATCCTTTGATTGGTCCTACTGACATGCTGTGGGGTCAAATGTTAGGGGATATGGGTACCCGCTTGAATAAGTGCCTCAGGGCCTAGGATTGGATCACGTTCCTAACACTGTTGAGGGTGGTTGAAAGGCACTGTGCAAGTTGGGGGTGGTGGGAGGTTCTGTGCCTGTCATACAGGGAGACAGGGAGAGGGTGGGAGTAGGGCGTTGGGGGCGTTTGTTTAAATTGTTATGCAGGTTTTTATTTTGTGATGGAGACAACATATTTCATAGCGCATATACAAGAGTACACCGAGCACGTAGATCTGATACCTTATGCACCACTGTACACAATAGAGACATGGTCAGATGATGCCTTACACCACTTGCACGCACTATGTCTGACTGTACCATGGCAAGGTATCTCCGCATTCTAACGTGGAACGTCCATGGGCTGGGTGACAAATTAAAGCACGGGTGGTGATTCACTATCTTAAGAGACAGACCCCAGATATAGCCCTGCTCCAGGAGACACATCTCCAAGGCAATAGCAGTAAAGCACTCCACCGATGAGGCTACAGGCTGGTAACACATGCTTGGTTCACATCTAACTCCAGAGGGGCGGGCATTCTAATCCGCAAACAGTGCCCCTTAATTCAACGCAACACTTGGACCGATGACTTGGGCAGATACCTGCCATAGCGGGTACGCGGGAAGGGAATCCCCTGGTGAAAGAAAAGATGCCTGCCTGGGTGGATGAAACTGTGTGGGTGATAGCAAAAATCCTCCGGGGTGTTTCATGGGTCAAACTCAAAGGCAAGCAAGGAAGGAAGGACGAATGGGTGGTGGTTTAAAAAAAATGTTTGCTGTTGGTGAAACAAACTAAGGTTTGTTGAGAGATTGAGAAGAATGATAGACATGTTTACTTTGAATGGATGGATGTCTGGATGGTATTCATCATAGCATAGGTGGAGACTGTCACTGGATGAAGAATCTTTGAAGAGAATGTAAAAGAAAATAATCTGCGCCAGAATAGCAAAGCCAAAGAGAATAGAACGAAGTTGTATTTTTAGAATACTCCCTTGACTCACAGTAGTTTGCAAGCACAGCATATATATTGTGTATGTATGTTGTTGTTATCAAGTGCCTCCCTCCGACTACGAGGCCCACTCCCTACCTATGTTAATTTATTTTCGACTGTGTCAGCCTGCCATGGTTGGCCTATCAGGTGCATGGTTACACAATCAATCAAAACAAAGTAGCTAATGTTGTCCCATATATAAGCAATGATCATTTGGATCACATATCATCTGCCTTGTTGCAGTAGTCAGGGCAGGGTGAAAGTGAAATTAAGCAGTTGCCCTTGATGTAAAAGAGTATGGCCAGTGCCACCCGTAATTGAAAAATAAGATGTTTGTGTAGTTAGCTTCCCCACCTGCAGACAGTAGTAAATAAACATTATGTGAGCTTGCATCACGAGTATGTTTGTCTTGGGCTGAAGCTGACTGAGCTGGCATGCCGGCTACAACAAGGTTACTTAATTTAGTTAAACAAGAGATAAGAAGAAGACTGGTGTACTCGATTCCATAGTGCTAGTATAATGCCTGAAACTCCCACAAATGTTAGAGGCGGAGGAAGTGAGAGGATAGATACCACAAATGTCATGTACTGTGCTTGCTAGTGCTACTGTGCCACTATGTGTAGAATTAATTTTGTGTTACTGTTTTGCTAACAGTATCGGTTATAATCTTACAATAGTCAGGAAGGAGTTGGCAGCCATGGCCCGGCGCCAGAAGCTGGAGGCCATCTGCATGGAATATCGGTGTCTGGTGGCTCTGGCGGAGGAGGAGGAGGTGGCAGCAGCTGCAGACTCCTCCAATGCCCAGGGCCCCAGCCAGGCCCCTCAAGTGGTACTGCGCCGTGGTCTAACAGCCGCCCACCGTACTTCAGCTAACACTGCTGCCTCCCCCTGTGGATGCAATTGTCGAGCTTTCAAGTGCCGTATGCTTCTCCGAATGGCGCACCTAGAGGAGCATGTACAGGCGGTCCTGGTGATTAACCAGCGACTGCGAGCCGGCCGATAGAGATCCTGTTGGATTGTCCCTTTTTTTATTCCTTTTTTTGATGGGTGGGCATTGAGAGTAGGTTGGGGAAAAGTTGGGTTTTATATATTTAAGACAATTTTATTTGTGAATTTAACAGCCATCGGTTGGACTCTTTCTTTATCTTTTTGGACAATGGTTGGGGTTAGGGAGAGGGGTGGGTCAGGTGTTGTGTGATTTTTTACATTAGTTTATTTTGTTAGGGGATTACATTATCTTTATACTTAAACTTTGCATACAATGTCAATGTTTTGTGCGGGGGTTACTCTTTTATGTCACATGGTTTCCTTCCTTTGCTGCTGCAGGACCGCAGCCAATTTTTGATTTAAATATTCTGCCGATTTTGTAACACACAAACAGATAGATGTGGTACCCTCACTGAGTGACTTGTCCTACTAGTACTGTCAGTCTCTCCTCCTAGTCTATGCAGTCTGCAACTAGACTCAAGGCCGTGGGTGTGTGAATTAATGAATTAATTTCCATTATTAATTATGCCTCCCTCAAACTTCTTCTCTTACCTGTGATTATTATTATTATTATTTGGAATTTTATAAAGCGCCTGGTTTACGCGCACCGGCGTGTCCCCGCGCTGAGAGAGCGAATGAGGTGGCGAGACAGGGGGATTACATTAGTGCTGAGCGGAACAGATGTGTTTTGAGAGCTTTGCGGAAGTTTGTCTCAGAAGGTTCGAGACGCAGCTCCATCGGAAGCCTATTCCAGCTCTTGGCTGCAAGTAGCCTGAAAGATCTGCCCCCCATTCGGGCTTTATGAAATTTAGGGACTACTAATAGCCCGGTACCATAGGATCTAAGCCTATGTCCTGGTCTATAGGGAGAGATAAGGCATTGTAGGGGGTAGGGCGCCTTGCCCTCGGTGATGCGATGACACATGCATAGTGCTTTAAAGATAATCCTCTCTTTGACCGGAAGCCAATGGAGGGATTTCAAAGCAACTCTAGAGGCCGTTCTTCTTGGGAGCCTCAGCACCAGCCGGGCTGTGGCATTTTGAAGTACCTGGAGACGATTAAGGCTTCTTGCTGTTATTCCCAGATAGAGGAGGTTGGAGTAATCCAGCCTTGATGTGACCAAGGCATGCACCAGAGTCTGTCTGGCACCCACAGGAAGTAGGTCCAAGATCTTTCGTAGACTCTTGAGTATACCGAAGCACATCCCAACTACACGATCTATCTGGGGAGTAAATGACAGGTCGGAGTCAAACATCACCCCAAGATTTTTCGCCTGTTGGCAGGGCACTGGAGTGGGGCCCAAGCATGTAGGCCACCATGCCGAGGACCACACATCGGGACCACCCCCTACCACGAGCACTTCAGTTTTGGACCCATTCAGCTTCAGGCAGTTGTCAGACATCCAGGGTGCCCGTGATAGTGAGATGACCGGCTGTGTGTCATCGGCATATGACACTAGTTGGATACCATAACTTTCCACAATGGTAGCTACCGGGGAAGCATAAAGGTTAAATAGGGTGGGGCTCAAGGCCGAGCCATGAGGCACCCCTTGATCAAGATTGAACACATGCGAGTAATGTTCACCTTGTCTAACCTGAAAACCCCGGTCGGTGAGGAAAGATTGAATCCATCTCAGTGCTGACCCCGTGACTCCACCTTTGTTAAGACACTGTAGCAGGGTATAATGTGCTACAGTGTCAAACGCTGCGCTTAGGTCAAGTAGAATGAGGGCCATAGTATGACCCTCATCTACCCCTTGCCTGATGGTCTCAGTGGCCATCAGCAACGCAGATTCCGTGGAATGGCGGGACCGGAAGCCAAACTGAGTAGAATGAAGCAGGTTGGCTTGCTCAACATATGCTATAAGCTGGAGATTGGCCACCTTTTCTGCCACTTTGGCCAGGTAGGGGAGGAGTGAAATGGGGCGGAGATTATCTAGCCTGTCCCAACTGAGATTGTTTTTTTTTTGAAGAGGGAGTACTACCGCCTGCTTCCAGTTTTTAGGTACAGTACCGGATCTAAAAGAGAGATCCAGAACATCCCTAATATAAGGTTCCAAGATCTCAATATTCTCTCCTAGAAGTTTAGGTGATGCCGGATCACGGGGGATCCTGACTTGATGGAGAGGCATATCCGCTGGAGCCCGTCAGGGGATGGAGTGGAAAAATGATCCAGCCTGTTGCCCCCACCAACCTCTAGTGTGTTTTCTCTAAACTCAGTTCCCTTTTTCTTTCCCCCTGAAAAAGTGGAATAGATGGTATCCACTTTGTCAGAAAAGAAAGCAGCGATGCGGTTACAGGATTCCTCCGAAACTGAGGACGGGTCAGCAGATAAACCGCAGAGAGAGATCTCTTTATAAATTTTAAACAGCTCCTTGGTTGAGTTTTTAGCTTCTCCTATCCTCCCTGAGAAGTAAGTTTTTTTTGCACGCCTAATGGAGCTATGATATTCTCTGCGTTTGTCTAGGTACCTCTGTTTAGCTTGGTCGAGGTAGGCCACCCGCCACTGTCTTTCTAACTGCTTACATTGCGATTTAGCTAGGCGAAGCTCATCGCTGAACCAGGGGGCGGATTTCTGGGGTCTGCTACCAAGATTTTTCTGACAGCGAGGGGCTATTTCATCTAAAGCATTATTAATGCGGCCTTCTAGTCTATCTGACGCCGTGTCAGCATCCTCACCTCCCGGTCTGCTGCCTTTAGTCAATGCAATATGGAACTTGGCTTTGGAAAATGCAGACCATTTACGGCTCATATATTTAGAGTTAGTGCGTTTTTGAGGATTGCCAGCAGAAATATTGATAATGAAGGGTACTAAAAGGTGGTCAGACCAAGGAATTGGGACAGGGGCCTTAACTTTTATGTCTTCCCAATTGGCGAAGATAGGGTCCAGTAAATGGCCCTTTTGGTGTGTAGGGGCATTGGATTTGATGTGTAATTGAAGGGATGATAGTTGCTGACAGAAGTCGGTAGCTCCTTTGTCCAGTTGGTCATCCAAATGGATGTTTAGGTCACCTAAGAGCATAAACTTATCCCTACGTAAAGCAGCTTCTGTTAAACCTTCAGTGAGGCTGGTAGTGAAGTGGGCAAAAGGGCCAGGAGGGCGATAAACCAGGAAGCCCTTCAATGTATTACTAGCGTTAACCTTAATGGAGAATGCTCCTGTCTCACTGTCAACGATAGCAACAGGTTCAAGTTGACAGCAGAGTGGCTGTTTAGAGATTATGGCTACCCCGCCACCTCTGCCCACAATTCTATCCAGTCTTACCATTGTATAGCCAGCAGGGAGATAAGCGACTATATCTGGTTCTGAGTTGGCATCCAGCCATGTCTCAGTGAGAAATAGGAGGTCGAGTTTCATATCTGTGAGCAGGTCGTAAATGTCAAGATTATGCTTCCGCATAGATCTGGTGTTAAGTAGTCCGCATGTGAGGCTAGTAGTCTCAGCCTTAGATGTGGATGTGCTATGCCAGTTATACTGACACTCCTTACAGTTGCTAGAGCCTTCCACATTGAGGCTGTGGAAACAGGCTTTAGCAAACACAGGACAGAGGGCGCGGAGTTGCTGCGCGCTCCAGTGTATTGTTGACCCATTTCGACCAGGGGTAGAGGCCCCTGTCCCCCCCTGTCCCCGGCCGTCCGCGGACGGGCGCAGACGGGCTTGCCTTAAGTGTGCCTTTGGCGCGCTGTCGGCGCGCCCGCTGCGCGGACGAGTGGTCATTGCCTAATATAGGAGGGTAAAGGAAGTGACGCAGCAGGGGGAGGAGTCGCGTCCCTCCGTTCAATCGGCACAAAATCGCCGTGACGGACCGGGGACTGAATCAGGTTGGTGCTAGGTGCAGGGCAAAGATCTTATCAGCACACAATTCACCCCCCAATAGAAGTGTTTAGTTTTAAAAATAAAGTGCACCAAGGCGCTACACAAAAGAAAAGATGTTGCGCTGGACGGTTTCCAAGTCAACCGCACCAGTGCCAGACACTCGATAAAAATGATCCTCACACTGTCAGCGCCAGCTCACACTGCTCTCACCAGCGCGGCAGAAATTACAGGCAGCTATGTAGGCAGCAGGGGGAGGAGTCGCGTCCCTCCGTTCACTCGGCACAAAATCGCCATGACGAACCGGGGACTGAATCAGGTGGGTGCTAGGTGCAGGGCAAAGATCTTATCAGCACACAATTCACCCCCCAATAGAAGTGTTTAGTTTTAAAAATAAAGTGCACCAAGGCGCTACACAAAAGAAAAGACGTTGCGCTGGACGGTTTCCAAGTCAACCGCACCAGTGCCAGACACTCGATAAAAATGATCCTCACGCTGTCAGCGCCAGCTCACACTGCTCTCACCAGCGCGGCAGAAATTACAGGCAGCTATGTAGGCAGCAGGGGGAGGGGTCGCGTTCCTCCGTTCAATCGGCACAAAATCGCCGTGACGGACCGGGGACTGAATCAGGTGGGTGCTAGGTGCAGGGCAAAGATCTTATCAGCACACAATTCACCCCCCAATAGAAGTGTTTAGTTTTAAAAATAAAGTGCACCAAGGCGCTACACAAAAGAAAAGAAGTTGCGCTGGACGGTTTCCAAGTCAACCGCACCAGTGCCAGACACTCAATAAAAATGATCCTCACGCTGTCAGCGCCAGCTCACACTGCTCTGTTTAAACTTAGGCACAGCGATGGCTGCATGGTGAAGATGGTTTGGTTTCTCACGATGCCATGTGGTAGTAGTAGACACTGGCAGTAGCATTTGCAAAAAGAGAAAATGAGACAGTCAGTCGCCTGAGAGAGACTCTGGAAGGAGTAGTAGAATGAAGTACAGTACAGTACACAAGAATACTGCCAAACAAGAAACCATAATAATGAGGATTAGCAATGCTAAAGTAAAATAAAACATAATGGTTGCGAGTATAGCCGAGTACAGCAAGTTACAAACTGTAATTGACTCGACACAAGCAAAATCTTTAGTGCTGTAAGGAGGAGGATGATGAATCCAATCGATGCCGGCAATTAATTATGATGGATTATGTTTCTTTGAAAAACAAATTGACTTGCAAATATACTGAGCATGGGTGGGCAAGCAAAATAAGATTCTCACCCTGCCTTGAAATTGAATTAGTGTTGCTTTCACCACATTCGCCCAGCAAATGTGTGATCAATTATTGGTGTAAATTTAATGTAGTCACACCTCAATATAAATCACACAGCCCGGGGGAAGAGGATTAGGGTTTGATGAATGGTTGGGAAGGTGTATTTGAGGGAAAGGTTTGACAAAGACAAACACTACACAAGGACAACAACAACTGAACACACACAATCTTGGCAGACGACCATCATATATCCGTTAAGGGAGTAAAAGGAAATGCATGCATGATGATGTCTTGATGGTTAATGATGATAAGTAGTACTTACTAACTAGACTAGTAGACAGTACAGTAGCAGTATATTATTAATTATTATTATGCAATTTGCCTTGCCTGTCTACCCTCTGAGAGACCCAAATTACAAACATTTTATGTTCTGTTGTACCGAGCTTCCTTTTGAAGCTAGCAAAAAAAATTATAAACTATCTGAAGGGATCAATTATAAGCAAAGTGCAAACATAATAACAACACACAGTCATAATGATTGTAGAGAAAAAATCAATCAAAATATTTAAAAGATGATGAATGATAAGTTACTGTATGCTATCCTGGTCAAATTGGGGAGATTCATCTCGGCATTCCTCTAAGTCCGTTTCATGGACCCTGCTTCCGTCAATCTTGGGTGTCACTGCCTGCCTGGCGGATGCGGATTGGTAGGTGAGTGTGAGTTGTTTTTCTCTGTTTAGCACAGGGTAAAGGTGGGCCTGTAAGTATAGATGGAAAAACAAAAGTGATATTGAAAAATCCAGGAGAAAAAAAGCATGAATAACGTAGGAGAGCAAACACTTTCAATGGTGGCATGGCTAAATCATGTCTACTCTGTTGTCTGTTTCCAGCATTAACCTACAACAGCAACAGGACAGAGCATGCCCATGGCGCCCACCCAACCTCCACTTAGTTTAGATTTTGACTGAGCCAGACAGAGCACACATATAGAGCAACACAGCATTTTCCAAAGTAAGTAACTAAATCAATGCACGGATATGAGTCATACCGCTACTACACTCATGACTCGACTCCACCAGCACCCAGACAAGTAGGTCTGCTGTGGTTGTTGTTGACTTGTTTACCTTTTTATGCTGCTTTGTGAAACACCCTCATTTATTCCATCAATCATCTCCGATCCAACTGACTGACTGCAAAGATACTATGTGGTCATCATCATGGTGTTGTCCAACTCTGTAGTGTATTAAGTGAGTCCAAATTCCATTCTCAAAAATGAAATGGATCAACCTGCAGTAGAGGTACAATTTTGTTATTGAACAACAAGAAGGGAAACATTGACTTGAGTCAGTTTTAGTGCGTAGAATAAATACTAGTATACTTCAACTTCATGCACAACAACACAAACACCAATCACTCAGAGTCAGCGTCCAATGCATGCCATCATTACCTGTTCCTTCTCATCTTAAGTGAAGGGCAGTCCCTCTCGGCTCGGAAAGGAGGATAGCTATAGTCATTAAATTTCACTTCTCTTGGAGGGACTGGACGAGGCAACATTTCTTGTACTATTCTCCATCCAATGTCTGGCTTGAGGGAAATGGATTTAGGATGAGTCAGGAAGATGGAGCAGGATTCGGAGGAGTGGACTTCTTTAATAAATGCACACAGCTACAACTCCAATATGGCATTAAAAAGAGAAGACAGTGGTGATGGATTTGTTGTGATTCGAACCAGAGAGACACACACAATTAATAAAAGTAAATAAGGAAGAAAGAAAGTAACAAGTTGAAAGCCTAGTTGTCAGGGAAGTAGAGCTTGTCCTCAAACTCTGGTGGTTCACCAGAAGTAGGTAATCTAACACACTACTTTCATCACCTAAGTCGCTGTCCTCATCTTCCTGCTGTGATTCATGTATTTTGTAATCCGGGTATAAAGTGCTAATTCATTTTGATCATGGTTAACGTCTCCATGTTTTTCGGCGAGAGACTAGTCCTTTTCACTGTTGTAATGGCACCAGCAGCACTGAAAACACACTCAGAAGAGACACTTGCGACAGGGAAAGCCAGATAGTTTATCGCCAGCATGCTGAGGACTGGCCGTTGGCGCCTTTTCCCATACCAATACACCAAAGGGTTTTGATCAATGTAGACCTCTGTTGGGTCATGCAGATAGGCCTGGCCCATCTGCTCAATGCTCAGGGGTGCTCCACTTTGCTGGGCCTCTTTTGCCTTTGCATCAGCACTGGACCTAACAAGCCCTTGCTGTAGATACCAATCCTGTGCCGATTTTACTGGGGCTGATGATCCTGTTCTTGCTGTTGTCAATATTGTTTGTGACTGCGGTCAGCCTAACACACTGCCCTCAGGCTCTAAAGTTGAACTTGACGCCGGATGCCCTGATGCCCTGCAGTACTTGTTGTGGGTTGGAGTAGCGGGCCTTTAATTACCAGCCATTCTAATTCAAAGTCACTGGCTACCTCAGCTATCCAAGTTTTCTACTTGGCAACATCCTCTTCTGAAAAAGGAATTAATGCCTTAGTGTTCAGTACTGATTTGTACCGTGGATCCAGAATTGTGGCAGAAATTTAATGTTTGTCTGACACTATCTTAGTTTGCACCCTTGTATTTTCAGCTAAGTGAAGGGCTAAGCTCTCCACCAACTCATATGCTTCTTATTTTTCTTCCACACCTGCGTACATTTCAGACACCACCTTCAGCTGTTGCTCTAGCATGTGCAGCAATGGGATAGCTTGGAATCCAGCTCAGGATTGCACACGGATACCAGAACATTAGTACTAAGTGATCACTTGTTCATCTCAAGTGCATGGGATCTTTTACCAGAATAGATCCATGTTTGCATCCTGCTCTCTTTGCCTGGTGTGAGCCACTCAAGATTAGGCCTGGGCAAAATCTTGATTACACCAGCATAATGTTGCATAATTTCCAGTATTTTGCATTACTCTTGTCATGTGAAATACCCAACATTTTGGCATTAAGACACATCATGAAATTTTGATACTGTTCAGGTGAAAATCCTGTCACAGGAGCAGGAAGACAACATGAAGGGACAGAATGTGAGTGCTGTTGATGGTGTCAAAGACATTTTTTGCCACATTTTTAGCACAACATGCATTCATGAGTCCAAAAACGAATGCAAGCTCATATTTCGCACAAAAAAAGTCCTACTGAAGACCCATCGTGTTCCTTTGCTGTCCACATCATCCTCTTCTCCCCTTTCCGCACCTGGGACTTGCAGAGGTAGGCCCCATCTCTCATCTATACTGGGTTACATGTTTACCTTTTGTGTTTACTGTCAGTTGGTCCACTTCCTACTGGTGACTGGTGAGCATCACCCTAGTGCAACAATGGCAATAAATACTGTAAACAAATATGTGACCAACTTTTTAGGTTTAAGGAAACAACCCCATATGTTCTTAAATATATAATTTACCTTACATATCATTAACCCTCTCCCTTTAAAACGGCGCCTTCTGTCTTGAATGTGCGTCTGTTCTGAAAGCGGTATTGTGTTTAAGTTGATGACTATATCAAACCTCTAATGGCCCCCATTACCCCCGCTCCGTGTCATTTTCTCCCATATCACTCGGCCTCCGGCAGCATACTGAACATGTCAGTGCGGCTCGTGCTCCCCTATGGCGGTACTGCAGGCCAAATTCATCATCTAATTAGGATTATGGTATCCCCGGCTGCATTCAGAGCAGAACTCTGAACACAGTAGTGCCGAAAAAGGTTAGATAGTGTCAAGGCGCCTCATGTAGGTAGAGCACGAGTCGGGGGTACACGTGGATGGATGGCATCCACCCATTATTTTCACAGGGTGAAGGCCGTCCAACCTGCCAAGAAGCTGGGCCCCACTAAATAATGTGTTGAACTCTTCCCGGTGTAATTTCAAAACACCAGGACACATTCAGCAACGCCTGCACATTTCCATCTACAACAAGCAACAAAGTGCAGGCTGGTACGGGGCTTCCTTATTTTTGACTCCTGCTGGGCCCAAACCATGGGCCGAATTTGAGGGTCATCAGGCCTCCTTTTGTTAGAGTCTCCTGGCTGGGAGCAGTCAGGAGCCTCACACCTAAAAGCAAATGCAGCAGAGGGAAAACAAAGGTTAGCACTTTACACATACTTAAGAGAGGCAGCTTTTCACTTTGTTCAGGCTCTGTTTACTAGCTATGCATGCATTGTAAGAATGTCAGATGAGTTGGTCTCTCCCAGCAGTTACATAATACTGAATGTAATTTATATTGCGCTTACTACCCCTGAGGATGTGTTGAAATAATTTAAGTACCACCATTTTTTCTTGCATAACGCTATTCATCCCAAAACAGTGTCAGAGCGCTTTACATCACACGTACATATTAAAGTTGTGGTTTGTGATGCCACTTCCTATGGTGTCAATTCCTGTAATGCCACATATAATGTCATGTGCCGTGATGTCATGTGCTGTGATGTCATACGCCATGATTTCATGCACTGTGATGTCATGCACCGTAATGTCATGTGCCCTGATGTCATGAGTCGTGATGTCATGTGCCATGATGTCACGTGCATACTGCCTAACTAGGTTAGTCCCCCACTTCTATTTTTATGACTTGTGCCCTGCTTGAAGGTGTTTGCAAGTTTTAAAAAATCAAATGGCAAGTCATCAATGCACAGACCATATACTGGTGGAGTGACATTCTGTCATCAAAGAGCATCTATATTTGAACTAGGTCAGTTGCGCTATACACGTGGAAGCCTACAGAGGACGTAACCCAGAATAAAGTGGGCACTGTAGCCACCACACCCATCATATGTTTACATTTTTTTAAAAGGGTGGTGTTGAATTGCACTGATTTGCAGGTGCAGGGCTGGCCCTTAGCATAGGCGAGCTGGGCCCGGCTCAGAGCACCAGTTTTCTGAGGGACACACGTTGCGGTGTGCATTAAGGTAGGCCTGGGCAGTGAACTTCGCTCCGTTTGTGGAGTTTGCAGCGTTTTCTGCACCTCCACTTCACAATGTGCAGCAGAGTTTTTCCCCCGCTTGCATTCAGGAACTGTAAGTTTGCGAGCGCAAACAGTAAGTTTGCAAGCGAGAGCTGCAGCTCGGGTAGAATTTCTACCCGAGCAGCAGGAATGCCAGCACAAACTGCAGTTCGCACTGCACTCCGCCACTCGCGTAACTTCGCAGAGTTTTTTTGTAACTTCACGGAGTTCCATGTAGAAAAACTCCACAAACTATGCCCAGACCTACATTAAGGTAATACTAATAGCAGCACCCCTGTCGGCTTGGCCCAGCCTTGTCCATCTCCCTGTGTGCTTGGTTCTGTCTGATTCGCCAGTAAGTGGTTTTGATCCGTCATTATCATACTGTGGGCAGTGTCTTAACACCCAATTCCTTGCCCTCCCTTCACACTCTGACCCCTGCTGAAACACACCAGCAAACCCATCATCTTGCTGAGGCAGCTCAGCAATCAGTGATTCAGGTGAGCAGGGGGAGGGGTCTGGGGATGTTTGTGTGCAGGAGCCAGTCCCTGCTCAGCCAGGGCCTGACCAGTGAACACAAAAGGGACCCCCGCTGCCTCATGTAATCCGCAAGCATCCGCAAAGACGTCACATTTCTCGCCGCCCAGGGTGCTTTCTTAACATAAGCGGGCTTTGTGCAGGTGCATTGATGTAGTGCCTGGTAACCCTTAATAGGCGCCGAAGATTGAGCCTTTGGAAGAGAACAGGCGCCTTTTCACACGCCAGGTTTCAGTGACTAGAAATGTCATGGCGGTTGTGTAAACAGAGGCGAAAAAAGTTGCAGGACACCAATGTGCAGAGCAGACACACTGAAAGTGTCAGTGTTCACATGGATGATGCAAACTGCAAGCAAAGCTAACAACCTTTCAGAGTTCAAGCTTAAGTTCTCTCTCCGCTGGTGAACCTGGTACTGAAAGAAAGGAGAGACTTTGAGAGGAAATTAATAGAACAGAAAGAAGAACAATGATGAGCTATCACAGTTTTGTGTCAGTGTCTGTAAAACTAGTGTCCACACCAGACGAGGTGGCCGAGTGGTTGAGGCGATGGACTGCTAATCCATTGTGCTTTGCATGCGTGGGTTCGAATCCCACCCTCGTCGCAGATATCCTTTTGGTAGATTATTATTCTGCCTGCATCCAAATTCTTATTACTTCATACAAATTGTTGGTTTAATCCAATTAGGAAAAAGGGCATTTTCAACTGAAAAGACCTCTGAAATTTCAGGTACAAAGGTCTGTTTGCCCCTGCTGGAATGCTTTCCTGGAAGATACCCAATTGCAAGGAATTTGCAGAGGCATAAACGAGAGCGGCCAAAACAGGAATTACTGCAGACAGACTCTGGGCCTGATCAGAGTTTGGTGGAGCAATGCTCCTCACAAACATGAGGGACACCCTGCCCGCCTTAGTGCAAGTTCCTTTGTAAAAAAAATAAAAAATGTATTAGTGCATGATTACTGTTAGAATAACGTATTACAGACATACATTTATTAGACAATGTATTAGTACAATAAGTAGGAATTAGAACTCCCGCTATACAACATGCACACATTTTGAATTAGTTTTACCTCCCCTCCCAGGGGTTAAACATGAAATTATACACAGTTGTCGTTGACAGGTCTGACTTGATAAATTAAATTAAGTTAAATTATATCACCTCTCAAACCATTTAGCCAGTGGTTGCCATTTCCTTAGACCTTTCCTTTGTGCATACATCCATCTATTCCTGTAGATAGCTTTTTCAAAGTTATAGTTTGATACTAAACGTACTAGCCATTGATGGTATCCTGGTGGAGATGGAACTAACCAAGCTGAAGCTAGCCATAGCCAAAATATTGCCATGCAAAAAAAAGACCAATTGCTCCCCCGGTTTCCCTCGGATCTCCTTATCCACCCCAAGGCAGATCAAGGAGGGTGAGAGATCAAGGTCCCTCCCAAGCACCTCTTTTGTAAAATTAGCAATCTGCCGTTTCAAACGACTTAATTTACTACATGAAGCGAACATGTGACTGAGATCTGCCTGATACAGTGAACATCGATGGCAGAGGGTCCCCTTCCCTGTTCCTCCATTTCGAGATCCTTTTCGGGGGGGGGGGGAAACAGCGAGAAGCATGATTTGTAGTACTGGGTTTGTAGCCGTGCCGGGATTAACAAACTTTGTGCTAATTCGGTTGAGTGGAGAAATAAGTCTTCCGAAATATCAATTTCCTCTTCCCACTTCCTAGCACGCAGTATCAGATCATCTGGCATTAATAAATTGATAGAATTATATAAAAATCCAATAGTTAACAGTTTCTTTCCTAAATTATCTATTAAAGTATTGCTTATAAATCCTGCCAGTCCACCACATTTTTTCCTCAAAAAACAATTACTTGTAAACAATGTTCCCTCTAATTTTTTTCCTCTGTGTGCGGCAGTGGAGAGTCTCTGTGCGCTGCAACTATGGCTATGTGCGTCAGGAACCAAACCGCGCGTGTCTGCGGCCCCAAATGGCACTTAAAATGTTTACTTTAAAAAGTAAAAAGATGGTGCATTTTCACACATACAGGTCCACAATAAGGGTCTTAAGGGCAGTTTGCAAATTGGATAAGCATGCCATGACATGAATTGGTTACACTGGCAAGTACACTTCAAGTTTAGAAAAGCACAAGACATAAGCAATCTGAAACCTTGGTCCAGCCTGAGGCGCATGATATTGGCATGTAATTCATGCAACAAACGTCTTGTAAAAAAATGGCAGACTCCCAATTCCAAAAATGGATACCCTAGTGATTTGTACAACTTAAATTACTTTTTAAAAACACCTTTTGAAGCAGAGGCAATTTCAAGAGGGAGACAGCCTGAATTGGGTCTATTGGCATGGACATGTATGAATACAGCAGTGTATTCATTAGTGGTACGCAAGGGCTTGTGGAAAGTGAGCAATCAGACAGCAGCACGAAAATCTGTGCCCCTTTTTCTTCTGCCTTCTGTTCTTAGCTGCCCCTATATTTCTGTATTTTGCCTCTGTGCCATTAGTTTTTTGTGCCCATCTGCCCTCTGTGCCACTTAATTTTGTGGCCCTTTTGCCTTCTGTTCCACTTGTTTTTGGTGCCCCTTCTGTCCTCTGTCCCACTCGTTTTTGGTACCCTTCTGCCCTCTGTTCCACTTGTTTTTTTGTGCCTTTCTGTCCTGTGTTCCACTCGTTTTTTGTGCCTTTCTGTCCAGTGTTCCAATTGTTTTTCCATTGTTTTTGGTGCCCTTCTGCCCCACTCGCTTTGTGCCTTTCTGTCCTGTGTTCCACTGGTTTTTCCCTTGTTTTTGGTGCCCTTCTGCCCTCTGTCCCACTCGTTTTTGGTGCCCTTCTGCCCTCTGCCCCACTCGTTTTGTGCCTTTCTGTCCTGTGTTCCACTCGTTTTCCCCTTGTTTTTGGTGCCCTTCTGCCCCACTCATTTTGTGCCTTTTTGTCCTGTGTTCCACTCATTTTTTAGGTCAAGGGACCTAGCTCTCACAGCAAAGCAGTGAGGGCGGAGTTCCGAAGAATTAATGATTTGGAGTTAGGGGGTTTGAACCCACCTCTCACCTCCATTCTCCTCCATTGGCTGGCTTCCTAAATGGAGGCCAGCCATTGGAGGAGAAAGGAGTCACTCCAATGAAGCCCCGTCACTTTCGGATTCAGGGGCGTGTTTTTTGCGTTCTTTAGCCCTGTGAGGTCATCTGTCATTCAGAGGGCCAAAACACGCCCCCGAATCTGAAAATGGCGGCGCTTTTCTTTATGCCATTTCGCGACGACCGCCGCACCTAGAAGTCGCCGAGTCCTCGCCCCTGCTGCTGCATTACTGCAACAGAGCTCGCAATGGCCGGGGAGTTAGGCGGAGGCAGCCCGGCCCAGACATAAGACACGCACAGGATCGCAGGTACAGAGCGGGAGCCAGAGCGCACAAGCAGCAGCCCCACCACACCCCGTCCTGCAGCTCGCACAGCCTGCACTCCCCATGGCCACCAGCACCGCGCTGAGCATGTCCTCCCGGCTGGGCCCGCAGCGTCTCTACCCAGGAATGCACCAGGAGGAGCCTCCCGTTTTCGCACAGCTCAAACCAGTGCAGCCGGGGGCCCACGGGGGCGGCCCAGGTCTCTATGAAGAGGACTCTCTAAAGACCCCCTCCGGAGGCGACCGGCTGCTGCCGGAGGTGCAGGTATGTGGCATGCAGCTTTAGCGTGGAGGCTCGGAGCAGGGCTGATTGATTGCATTTTGGAATTGTGACTCAACAATTAAAGGCGCGTTTGAGCTCATAGGGCGGAAGGAGCAGGCAGCAGATGGGACATAATTGCACAGCCTTCCGTAATTCTTGCCGGCGTGGGCTCATTAGTGATGCCAGAGAGTCCCCGCAGCCCCCAACACGCAGGCTCCATGCTACACATTTCTCCACGGAGGCTGAAGGCACGCGAAGTGTTTGTTTCCGCTTCTTTCCCTGTGTCTTTCTTTCTGTTCGTCGCTGAGCCAGATTTCAAACTGCTCCCGCCTAAGACAGCACATACAACTGTCAAGTGCTGTTGCCAGTCTTTTCTTGGCGATGTGAGCCATTGAGGCACCTGCCTGTGAATACAACTAACGGTGAATTCTCTATATCACAGTTATTCGGACCCACCACCCTATGGCTGTGGCACTGCCTCATACATTGTTAATGCTAGTCTCACGAGACCTTCTCCTGGCTTGCAGCGCTTCGAAACCAGCTTTAAGGCAGACAAAGGGGGCTTGTTTGTGCTTCCAGGGGTCACAGAAACACAACAGTCTGCCTAGTGACCTCGGGCCTGTTGTTCTAACATGAATACGGGTAGAATTCGATGAAACGCGCAAAAAGCAGCAAAACATTGGGTCACATAAAAGACACCGGGTCAAATCAAACCGAAATGTAATGGCAAGTGAGGCGAAAAGAACATTATCACGACAAAAGACAAAGAGATAGGTGTGAAACCGGTTTGAATTGGTGTGTGAATCGTTGAGTGCGTTGTGTAGCTGTGCATATGAAGTAGTGTGCATTTAGTGCGTGTGTGTGGTTCATGTGGATGCACGGATGGTTTTTGTGATTGGTGTGTGTGTGTACGTGGTGTGTATGTGCGTATTTCTATTGTTTATTTTGTTCTTTTTTTTCCTGTGTTACTTACCACTTTCTTATTCTCAAAAACATGTTTTATTTACAGGAGGGTGGACTAAAGAAAGAACGTTGTGTTTGAAAAAATCATATTATCAGAAAGAATAACGCGTGTTGCATGAGAGATTGACAGTCAGACTGAGCTCAACACATAGACAAAGCCCAGTGTGCTGGTAACGGGGTTTGGGAGTTGCAGGTTTTCTGTGTTAACGTTTCTTAACCTTGTTATTCTGAGTTTAGAATTAACAGAAGAGATGCACGCGCCTAGAAGCGGCCCTTACTGGGCTCCCACAGCCATGCCTGTAAATCAACAGCAATATCTGTTACACTGCTGTGGGACCCCGACGTTTGGACAATCCATGCCCAGTCCTTGTGCGCCCAGGCCCGCGTGCACCAGAACACCCATCACTACGTTTGTGCGCCCAGGACACTTACCACCACCGTTGTGCGTCCAGGACACCTACCACCTTTCACCACCGTTGTGCGCCCAGGACACCTCCCACAACCGTACCCTCTGCCCTTGAATAAGATGCTTTAAATTAGCGGAAACATTCATGCTGAGCAGCTTAATCGTTGGATGTTATTCTAAACCAGAATACCCATCACGGAAAGATGAAAGGCTGAGTCCGCCCAGCACATAACCTAGGGGGAGCACTGCAGCTGGTAGTTTCATGCAGCCGGTGCACAACCCATCTCCACATCAAATACGCTTGCGGGGGTGTCGGGAGTTATCCTCCATCCCAAACTCAGGGCAGCATATCTGACATCCAAAACCGAACACCCTGCTAACAGTGTATTTAAGTGCGTCGAGGCGCTATATAAGGCCCTTGGACGCACACAGAGCCCCTTCTCACCTGTAATGCATGGCACCAGGTGGCCTCTGGTCGGCTGGGGGCGGTGCTTGAGCCGACCGAGGGCCCCCTCACCCAGTCAGCTGTCCCCCAGCCCGCCGGTCTTCCAGCGCTGAGCGAAGTGCAGCCTCCTCCCAGGGTTACCACAGGGACCGTGTGACAGGGAGGGAGGGATGCTGTGTGGTGCTTGGAACGGGCGTGAGAGGTCGGCGTGGTACTGCATAGGAGTTTAACGGTGTGCGGCGTACTTAGTAGTACCATTAACGCTATAAAACAAAAAAATATATAGCGCTTCACACGACACGTCTAGGTTCTAAGCGCTCTAAATAAAACGCGTTGCTTTACTAATTGAATGGAACTCGTACGAGTGAGCAGGTATGCAGGAGGCATGGGGTTGTAGGGTGAGCCGGAGTTAATGAGGTGTAGTGGTGTCAAATTGGTGGGGTCGGTGTAGGGCTCACTGACTGGTGTAGAGATACTGTAGGGGAGTGGAGAGGGGCTAAGTGTTAATGGGTGTTGGACGAGTGTGTCGTGTTCATGCGAATGGTATGAGTGGACGTGACGGGGTAGTTTCGTGGGAATACGTGTTAGGTTGTGCTCTAAGTGTGTGGCATGTGTATGTGTTTGTGTAATGTACTTATTGGACATTTGATGTGGGTGTGTTGTGTCGAAGATGACTCAGTGGAGCCTATAGGTGTGATGTGGGTGGATGATATACATCAAGGTGTAGATGTGGTTATAGATGGTGTGTGTGTGTGTGTATGTAGCTTGAGTGTTTGGAGTGCGTGCAATGGGTGGGGGAATCTTGTAGGGTTTGAGAATGTAAGCGGTAGGTTCTTGGGGTGAAACCTATGAGTCTCACACTAAGGGTGGCCACAATAGTGGGAGGGTGATATTAGATTTTAGAGAGAGGCTGAAGGGAGACATGTATATATCAAGCTGTGGGACGAGTTTTGAATGCTAATGTAGAGTTTAGGATTTTTTTATTTGTGTGATAAGCAGGTTTATTAATTGAATGCAGGAGGATTATAGCAGTGCGGTCCAACGTGTGATTGTTTGGAAGTGGTTTTCTCTCGTGATGTAGAAGATTTGGGGTGAGTGTAGAGTGGTTAAAGGGGTTTACAGTGCATGGAGGAGTTGGGACAGTAGGCAGGATATGTGTTAGCATAGTCTGTGTGTGTGTGGTGCTCTGCCTGTGTGTGTGTGTAGTCTGTGTGTGTGTAGTCTGTGTGGCGCTCTGTCTGTGTGTGTGTGGCGCTCTGTCTGTGTGTGTGTGGCGCTCTGTCTGTGTGTGTGTGTGTAGCGCTCTGTGTGTGTGTGTGTGTGTAGCGCTCTGTGTGTGTGTAGTACTCTGTGTGTGTGTGTAGCGCGTAGTGCTCTGTGTGTGTGTGTGTAGCTCTGTGTGGATAGCTTTTTTTGTAGGTGCCTCTATGTGTGGGTGACTGTCTGTGTGAGAGTGGCTCTGTGTAGGTGGCTCTATGTGAATGACTGTGTGGGTGGCTCTGTGTGTGTGGCTCTGTGTGGGCATAAATGCAATAGGTCATGCATTTGCGAGCGATTAAGCTATTGGCATTGTAAATGACAATGCCATTTATTTAACGATTAAGCTATTGGCAATGTAAATGACAATGCCATTTATTTATGATAAAAAAAAAAAGTCCTGAGCAATGCCAATAGCTCTACCTTTAATAATGCAGAGACCATTGCATTGTAAATGCTTGTTTCCCTTGTTTTTGGTGCCCTTCTGCCCCACTCGTTTTGTGCCTTTCTGTCCTGTGTTCCACTCGTTTTTCCCTTGTTTTTGGTGCCCTTCTGCCCTCTGTCCCACTCGTTTTTGGTGCCCTTCTGCCCTCTGCCCCACTCGTTTTGTGCCTTTCTGTCCTGTGTTCCACACGTTTTTCCCTTGTTTTTGGTGCCCTTCTGCCCCACTCGTTTTGTGCCTTTCTGTCCTGTGTTCCACTCGTTTTTCCCTTGTTTTTGGTGCCCTTCTGCCCTCTGTCCCACTCGTTTTTGGTGCCTTCTGCCCTCTGCCCCACTCGTTTTCCCCTTGTTTTTGGTGCCCTTCTGCCCCACTTCTTTTTATGCCTTTCTGTCCTGTGTTCCACTCGTTTTACCCTTGTTTTTGGTGCCCTTCTGCCCTCTGTCCCACTCGTTTTTGGTGCCCTCTGTCCCTTTTGCCTCCTGTTTCACTCGTTTCCCCAGCCGCTGTGGCTTTTGTTGAAGTATTGCTATTAATCAGAGCCCCTTCACGGGCTCCGATTACCAGCAATACTTAAACAAAAGGCCAGAGTCTGCCCTATGTTTACTAGCAAAAGTGTAGACAGTTTCCAAACACAGCGTGTGCTAAAGTACACGCTGTGTTTGGAAACTGTCTACGCTTTTGTTAGTAAACGCGGTGCAGACTCTGTGCTTTTGTTTAACCGGTTCCGTGCTGATGACGGAACCGCTCCGTCATCAGCCGCGGTGGCGCTGTGCTTATGACAGAGCGGTTCCGTCATGGCCCGCCCGACGCGTCGGCGCGGCGCGGCGCTGATTTTGCGCCTGCGCGGCGCGTTCTATTAAGTGGGCGGGGCCATGATGGAACCGCTCCGTCATGAGCACAGCTCAACCGCGGCTGGTGACGGAGCTGTTCCGTCACCCTCATGGGCCCGTCGGGCGGCGCCCCGCCCCTTTAGCGCTGCGGCGGAATAGCCACCGCAGCGATGTGGTTAAGTATTGGGTGATTAACAGCAATACTTAAACAAAAGCCACAGTCTGCCCCACGCGCTCCACAGCCCACCAGTCACCCCCGCCTCCTTACCTGCACTCCTTACGCCCGCACCAGATTCAAAAGTGCCTGATGAGTGATGATCGCGCCGCTCGCCTCTTTAAAGCGGCCGGCGGCGTGACTCTCTCGCGGGACGTTATGTGTGCGAGCTCCACGCAGGACGGTGCGCGGTGACGTCAGGGCATGTGCGCGCGCGCGCACCCTAATGGGAACTTAGCTTGTAGATACTAATAGAAATCTCTCCAATCCAATTGATACCTTTCTTTAAGACTTTCAAATGAAGCTATCTCAGATAGGAAATAGAAGTCTCCGAGTTTCGACAGGCCTTTGTCATACCATTTTTTAATTATTACGTCATTAAAAATTTCTGGCAAATTAGGATTGTTGTGAATTGGAGTATAATAGTTCAAACGACCCAGTCTTAACAATTTATGAATCGATTTCATAGTTTTAAACCCAGCAATAAGCGTCTTCAAGCAAACTTTCTTATAATGAGAATCGTTAAAAAATCTCCAAATCCATCCCCATGCATCCCCATGCATCTCTACCCATTATAAGTTCTATTGTGGTCGGTATATCTCCTAGGCTAATATCCGTAGGTTAATTAAAGAAAAGAGTTAAATTATACAGAATAGTTGTTGCCCAATAATAAAGTTTTATATTTGGAAGTGCCAACCCCCCCCCCCTGTAGGGAGAGAAACCTATAAGCACTTCGGGGCTTTTCATACGCCCATATAAATCGCGAGAATAAGTCTTCAAACTTTTTCAAACAGGTGGTACTAAACTCTAATGGAATTGCTCTTCTAAAATTAAAAAAATTAGGGAAAAAGAGCATCTTGATTAAATTGCATCTTCCAATTATTGAGAGACGCAAGTTATGTAGTCGGATTAGTTAAGGTTTCATTTATTAATCAAGGGGTCGATATTACAATCAACTATCTGATAGACGTTGGCCAAAATGTCCACTCCCAGATACGTAGCCTTTTCTACCTGGCGTGTATCATCACCCATGTTGACGTTCTTAAAGATAATCTTGTTTTTTGATCTGTTAAGAGAATATCCCGATATGAGTCGAAATCATTCTGCTTCTTTTTCTAGCTCAACCATCGATGTTCTGGGATTAGATGTTACTAGAGCTATGTCGTCGGCAAAGGCGAGAACTTTTGTTTCCCAGCCATGATAAACAATAGGCTTAATTTTTTGATTACTTTCAAACAATCGTAAAAAGGGATCTATGTATAAAGCAAACAAAAGTGGTTAACTCGGGCAACCCTGATGCCTTAGTACAAGTTTCAATGGACATAATGCCTATGTAGGAATCTGTGACTGAGTCACTCACCTGGCCGACTCTAAACCAGGTCAACAGGGTCTTGTAAAGAGATGTGTTGCATACCGAGGGAGTGGAGGAGTTATATCAGCTGCTACATGGAAGGCTACAAGGAGAACAGGACTAAAAGATGGAGAAAAGTAATGTGTTTAAGATTCTTAAACATAGCAACCAAGGTTTCAGATTGCTCATGTGTGACATCTTCAGTGTACTTATTTGTGGCATTCAATAACTATGGCTCTAATTAATGGCAGTTGTCGAACTGTCAACCACCATGGTATTAGGCAGGTGACTACAGCCGCGGCCGGTAGTGGGAGTACCGGCCGGGCGGTGACGTGGGGAAGGGGAGGGGCAGGGTGGGGGCTAGTAATGTATGGAATCCGGACCTTAACAGGCAAGTAAACATAAAAATAAATAAAACAAATTTCGTTGCGCGCACTGCATCACCAAATGCAATGCAGTGCATGCAACGAAATTCATTTTATTTATTTTTATGTTTACTTACCTGTTAAGGTCCGGATTCCATACGTTACTAGCCCCCACCCTGCCCCTCCCCCTCCCCACTTCACCGCCCGGCCAGTACTCCCACTACCGGCCGCGGCTGGGTGACTGTCCGACAATGAGTCTGCAGTTCCATCCAGCCCATTATGATCAGACCATTGCGCAGGTGGTCAGAAAGTGCTTTTTAGGTCTTGCCTAGGCAGCACATGCGCTGTCTCGTTCGAGACATGGAGTATCTGCTCTGTGGGCTTTCACATCGCTCCTCCACGCCTCTTGCTTTACATTCATGTGTTTGCCTGTCTTTTAAACTCTGTAGCATTTGGGTGGTGAAAGCGTACCAATTCTCCAGCCTTTGGTGTTTTCATTCCGCCCATGGCAACTGGCCCTTTGCCTGTTTTCTTTCTCCTATGTGGATGTATTTGTTTTTCACTGATCCTTTTCATATTTTGGCTTGCTATTTAATTTTGGAAAGATGTGAATCAACTGCACAGCGTATGTGAGGTTGGCATTTGGTTTTTTTCACGTCCTTGACTTCATTGCAGCTGTTTCTTGCAGTGCTTACCAATTCTTGAGCTGTTTGGTAGCTTGGCTTTTTATTTAAATGTTAGGTTTAGCTTTGAAAGAGTTTCTTTATGTCCAATATGGAGCACATCTGTATATTGTTTTCCTCTTCCATGACTTGTTTGCAGCCCTTTTTTGCCTTGCTTACAAACTGAAGAGTTGCTACTGTGTTTTAAAAATGTATATGTAAGTAATCTTTTTTTCTGTACTTATTTGTTGTTGAGAAGGCAGCTTGGCTTTCTAATTATTTTCATATTTAGGTTTTAAAGGTTTCTTTATTTTTGATATGGTGCGCAAATCAGCTATGCTAATTCTCACTTTAGTCTAGCATAGCGGTTTTCTTTCTTAACACAGTTAAGACTATTTAAACCTTTCACGCCACTCCAGACTTCTTGTCTCTAATTTGGTATTGTTTGGGAGGAAAACAATGTTATTGCACATGGATTGAAAGGTAAAAGGTATATTTTTTAAGGCTTTTGGCTATTTTAGGATGTAAGCTGATTGTAAGGTGCTTACACCTTTAGTTTTTTTTTAAGCGAGCATGGTCTCACAAGGTGTTCGGAGTGGCTGAGGAAGGTTGAGTATTCTGTAGTTGTGTTTAGACAGATTGTGAGAAGTTGGCCTGATGTGCAGTGTTCACTATTCTAGTGATCACTATATATCAGTCCAAACAACCCTTATTGATGATTGGTTGTAAGTCAACCTTATAGACCAGCTATCCTAGTAGCATGGATACGAGCAGTCTAAGGCTAAGACTCTAGAGGGCGTGTTAAGCCAGCTGTTTTACCATCACATTACCCCTTGAACACCCAGTGAAAGGACACCACACAAGTGTTATGAAAATAAACAGTGTATTTATTAGAATCACAACAACCCTGTACTCTTTATGAGGACAGGGTGCTAGGCACACAACAAAACTCTTACGAAAATACTTAAGTTAGCACGTTATACATAAATGCCCGAGGGGCACGAAAAACCATATATTCTAAAAGTGGAATGCGAAATTACTAGCAGGTAAGTACAGTACTAATAGGCTTTGGAATCGCTAGGACTTGACTATAGAATCGTTAGATTACTTCTAGGAGACCTAGGGGACTCGGGTGCAGAGTGTGCACTCTCACGCGGGATGCGGGACAAAGTCTATGGAAGCTAGTAAAGGCAAAGTTAGTGTTCACGGGCGAACCCGACCTGGTAGGAAGAAAACGACAGTGGATCCTGACCCTAGGATAGTGAGGCTATGCTGGAACACCGAAGTGCCGAAGTTACCTAGCCCAGGGGCTGCAGCTGCATAGGTCTGAAAAGACGTCGGGGATCTCGTTGCCGGACCAGGAGCCTGGAAGAAGGAAGTTGCTGGCAGGCGACCAGTGAAGAAAAGTTCGATGGATCCAAGCCTGGATCAAGGAAGAAGAAAACCTGAAAGCAGAGGGGACCAAGTTCTTGAATCACTAGCCAGTGATTAAGTGGGCACCAGGATGGCACCGGGCGAAGTCACCTCGACTAGGTGAGTGGGCGACGCTGGCTCTGCAGATCTCACGGACCAGGAGGCGTTGTCGGCGACCAGGATGGAGAGGCGAGCTGTCCCACGATGGATGAAGCTGTCGGCGTCGAAGTTACCCAGGATTGGGCAACAAGCCTTGGCTAATTCAAGCCCACGCGGTGGACTCAAAATGGCGTCTTGAGTGGACCAGGAGGGTCCGGGGTGCTCCTCTTTTGGAAGGGAGCAAGGGCCAGCCTGGAGCAACCAGACCAGCAGCAGAAATATCGTCGGGCGTCGTTCAGAAGGCCACAAGCCAGCGGGCTAGTAGCCAAACAACGCGGTGAGCAGCAAAAAGCAGAAGGGCCCCACGCAGATCGTGGAGATGCTGGGAGGCTGTACTTCGGTGCTGGAGCTGCTCAGGGTCGGGGCTTCTCGGACCCCAAAGCACTCACCAGGAAATTACTCGGCGGGCTTGCTGGAAAGAAGTCGTGCAGTCTTGAAGATGGCCGGTCCCTCGAGGTCTCGTCACACCCACGAATCTCAGCGTGACTGATGATGCAGGTAGAGGTCAGAGGTGCCAGGGAAGCCGGTTCTCGTCGAGCTGGGCAGTCTTGATCCGGAGGAGAGACTTGCAGCAGACCGCAGTGTTCTTAAGATGGTGCCTGCGGATGCAGGGTGACTACTCCTTAGTCACAAGGGAGAAATCTTAGGAAGAAGTCTTGAGTTCCTTTCGTGGAAAGTAGTTTCAGGATTCAAAGATGATCTGATTTGGAAGGGGGCCAGTTCCTACCTTTATCCTGTAAAAAGGGGCTGGCACGCGACTAAGTCCTGCCCTAGGGGTGGGACTAGGAGGGGGGTGGTTACACCCACTTCCTTGGCGGGCTTTTCCCCAGCACAGGGTCTGGAGTGACCCTGGAACTGGTTCCAGCCAGCCTATGCACAGTGAGCACCGGGGTGCCACGTGCAGTCACCTTCCTCTAAAGCCCTGCCTACCTACAATACACAAAACCCTGTCTGGGACGGTGCTGGCACCGCCCCTGGCAGGAAACCCTTTGTCCTTATCTCCTGCTCTGGGAGGACTCCCAGCAGCAGGAGGGCAGACTTGTGTCTCGGTGGCAGCATCCATTTTGTGGAGCTGAGGCTCTGTTTGACTTTAACCGGGGTTAGGGGTTACATACATGTCGTGTCCCTCTAGAAGGGTGGAATGCTAACCCCGTCGCCAGAATTGGCGAGGGGTTAGTATTCCAATTCGTATGACACCTTACTCGACATGTTTTGATAAAGCGATACCAGAGTTGGCATATAACCGCGAGGATTATAGTGCACTTAAGAGTATATGGTATGCGATATCATGGAAACGGCTAAGGGATGGATCCCGAAAGCCGCAGACAGGCTCAGCTCATGCCAGAGCACCATCTCACACGATTCCAAGCACTCTGCCTTCAGGATTGTTAAGGCCTGCCATAGGAGTGACTGATAGGAGATCTGTGTGTCCATTTTTAGGGTTAGATATAGGTATACTATATCTAAAGCAAAGGGTGAGTACACCACCTTGCCCCAGCTGTCATGCAGCCAGTTGTGTCAGTTTAGTTAGTCAGCCCAGGGGTGGCATAATACATGCTTCAGCCCCTGGGAGACTTCTGGGTACACCTCAGCCCTGAGTACAGGGACTTGGAGAGGGCCCAGTGCCAATTCAGTACCTGGGTACAATTTGGATAGAGAGAACAGCTAGGCTGTGGGTCTGATTAGCAGGCCCACAGCCAGGGAAAGTCGTAAACCAGTGCAGCAAAAAGCAAAAATCTGGGTGATCATAGGATTGCAGACCCTACTCTCCTACACAGATGATAGCTACACTATATGAAGGAGAAAAATAGAATAGTTGTAAAGATTGCTCTCCCTGCCATGACCTGCATATGTGATTTTTTGGCATGTAAACATTGGGTGGACTGCTGGAAATCACTGGTTGTGAGGATTCACACTGAGACTAAAACCTACTCAGTGGCAACTGAAACAATGAAGAAATGGTAGGGCGGGTGGAGGGGGCGCGGAGGAGCATGCATGGGGGGGTTAATAATTAAAAAAACACTTACCCGGAGCTGCCGGCCTCCTTCGCGTCAGACCTCGGTCTTCCTGGTCCCGGCAGGCACTGGGGCACTGTGCAATCCCCAGGCTGCTCTCATGTTATGAGAGCAGCGCGGGGATTGGCCTGAGCGGGCTGATTTGGCCAGGTACAGCCGAGTCCCCCTCCCTTGGTCAAACAACCCCCCTTTTACCTCAACATTTGGGGCCCCTATAGAGCAGACAGATCATCCTCCAATTTCCCCCAAGGCAACAATGCAGACAGCACACCAAAGCTTGGGTTAAGGGTCGTAGAATGGTAAACAGCCATGACAACGCGGGCTTTACCCCGCGCTGCCATAACGACGCTTCCATCACAACGCAAGTCGTTACAACAACTTGCACTGGAGGGCGCTCTTGGTAAAGGAATAGTTTTATTTTCTATTCCAACACCTTCCCTACTGTTACGTGGGCTGGAGTTGGAATAGAACATTTATTTATTCCACAATCCAGCGCCTACAGCGCAAATCGTTGTAATGACTTGTGTTGTAATGGATGCATCGTAATGGCAGCGCGGGGTAAAGCCCGCGTTGTCATGACATACATCCTCGTAGAACTCCAGCCCTATATTATTCATAACGATAAAAAAAACATTAATTTTAATTTTTACACCATTTTACAAAATACGCAAAAAGTCCGGTCCATTACATTGATATGTACAGCATGTCATTTGGCTATCCTTAACATGTTTAGAATACATAGCCATTCATATCATAAGCGAAGCGATCCGCAACATTATCTTACTGCGTATCCTTGTTTGAGCCTACGGCAAGGTCAATGACTGGTCCAAGTTCAAGATCATGCTAGGTCCCACCTTGCTACCGGAGTGACCTTGAGCAGGAGGCCCATTTCGCTGGAAGGTTACCTCACCCCAGGCCCCTCCTACGCCCTCAACATTATCTCCATAAGGGGCTGTGCAGTTATGTCCAGTTTTCTTGCACGTGTGCACGGGGTGGCCAAAAAGCATTCCAGAAATGGAATTTCCCCTCCCCTGCACCCTTCCAGCCTACCGGCTGTAACTGCCCCTGGAGTTCCATGAGAGACCATCTGTCCCGCCCCTCAGGCGTCCCCATTTGACAATGGTGATGCCTGTTAAGGACCATAAACGATACCCATCAATCATGACCTCACCGCCTCACCAAGAATACTACCTAACTTTACATAAAATACGACAAGACGCCGCCCTAGAAGAAAAATTTGGATTAAACATCATCATTACATTATCTATGAAATTGCCTACTAGGACAAAAAAATAAGAGAAACAGAAGAACACATTAAAAACCTCTGCCTTAGAGGATGGTGGGTTGGGAAAAATACTCTCTTCCAAGAGATCTTAGTCCTGGAGACCTTGTGTCCTGTTCAGGCTATAGAGCGGCGAAGAAAGAGGCCGATTCTCCGCCCCCCTGCCTTTTTATTGCCAAATTGGCCAGAGAGACGGTTAGAACCAGCTTCCTGGCCGCATTTTGCCTTTCTTGATCCGGAAGCGCTTCTTGCTCTTCCAGGTCACAGCCTCAGCATCCAATCATCGCAGGCGTAGGGCGGGAGCCTGACGCATCACTTCTGTGCATGGCTACCCGCCTCCCCCCATGCACACAGTGGGACTGGCGTGACTGCCATACTCGGCAGCGTACCCGAGTCCTGGTCCCGCCTTTGTTAAAGACTCTACTCTCAGGACAGGGAGTCTGTGCTGTTTCTCCTGCCCGCCTATTCAATACAGCCATGTTGAAGAAACCTAAGTGTGCATGTGAAAGAAACACACATGTGCACTTAGAAGTGCACATAGCACTCCTCCTCCCCACTCTCTTGTCCTGGCCCCGCCCCTCCCTTTGCCCGCTGGCTCAGAGCCGGCAAATGAAAAAGAAAACAATTATAGTATATTGTTTTCTTTTTCACCTGTTGGCTCTGAGCCAGTTGAGCAACGCTCCTCCGCCTGAACCTACTTTCTTAACTGCTAAGTTATTGGTTGGACATAGCAAGCCACATTGGCTGTTCTTTATTGTTATTATAAGTAAACACGTACTGTACGATAGAGAAAGAATTACTCTATGAATGTTGCCAAGAGTAAAGGATCAAACCAAAAGGTTGTTTCCTTGCAAAAAAAAAAGTTAATTCTAAACACACCCAAAAGCAACATTTATAATGGTATGGAAAGTTGTAAAATTTTTTGTGATCCATGATGTTCAAAGAAATATAGATCAAAATGATTATACATGAACCAAATGTGATCAGGGTATAGAAAATGACACATTGTTTGATATGTCTACTAAGATCTCCTTTCTGTAACAAATTAAGTGCTCTTTGCCATTTGCGGTGTTTCAAACTTTACCTTTTCATAGTGCAAGGTAATAGAACAGCATAGCTGTGATGCCAGATAACAATAAAAGTGAGAAAATGCATTTTGAGTACGTGGGGAGTGCTCCAGAGGCAAAATAAAATTTTACTTTGAAAAAATAAAATGCTTTGCATGGTCCATTGCAATGGTGTGAAGGTCTTTATTTACTACTAGCAGCCCGTCCCGACATTGTCCAGGTATGAATTGCTGCCGGACAGTAGTATATTGTTTTGTAGGACTTCGTTTTGATAGCATTTCTTATCTGTGACAGGCCTGTGAAACGCTCCGATTCACAGTGCACTGCTGATGCACTTAAGAGTGCGCGTTCAGTAGTGTGTCAACTTGAGTTTCCCTACTTTCTTTTTCCTTGCAATATTATATAGCGCGAACTCGACAACATGGCATGAGCACAATTTACATTACAGAAGAACACATTCATTTGTGGTAGGCCCGGGGAGACAAAGCGATTTGCCTGGAATCACAGGATGTTGAACTGATGCCGAGATTCGAACGTAGCTCCCCAGCTCTAAAGTTCGCAATTCTAGCACTTGTGGCGGGAGGTGTGTCTAAAAGTGTATGTCGGTGCTGGCCATCAATGAGAGAGACCTGTGCATTTTTCAAATGGGTGGTGAAAAAATATGAGTATATTGCTGGAGATGTGGACCGCCGTGCCACCAATGTACTTACCGGAGGAGGGTAAACACCCATTATCCCGCAACTTTCTTTCCGCATACCATCACTCCGCATACTTTCATTACGAAAGTACCATGACTCCGCAATGCCATTATAATGCATGGCATTACATTTTAGATGCTTTTACCACGAAATTCGTTGTAAATGCATGAATGGTAAAAGCATGTTTTTTTTGTAATGTTAGGATAAGGTAAGTGTGGGTATAGGGGTATATGTTTTGGGGTACTGAGGTATATGTTTTGGGGTGTTTGGATATTTTAAGGGTTCAGATATAGTTTTGGGTTATGGGGTACAGGGGTAGTTTTAGGGCTTAGGGATAGGTTTGGGTTTTGGGGTATAGGGGTATTTTTAGGGTTCAGGGGTAGGATTTGGGGTACAGGGGTATTAAGGGTTCAGGGCTAGGTTTGGGTTTTGGGGTACAGGGGTATTTTAGGGTTCAGGGGTAGGTTTGGGTTTTGGGGTACAGGGTTATTTTTAGGGTTCAGGGCTAGGTTTGGGTTTTGGGGTACAGGGGTATTTTTATGGTTCAGGGGTAATTTTGGGGTACAGGGGTATTTTAAGGGTTCAGGACTAGGTTTGGGTTTTGGGGTACAGGGGTATTTTAGGGTTCAGGGGTGGTTTTGGGGTACAGTGGTATTTTTAGGGTTCAGGGGTAGGTTTGGGTTTTGAGGTACAGGGGTATTTATAGGGTTTAGGGCTAGGTTTGGGTTTTGGGGTACAGGGGTATTTTTAGGGTTTAGGGATAGGTTTGGGTTTTGGGGTACAGGGGTATTTTTAGGGTTTAGGGATAGGTTTGGGTTTTGGGGTACAGGGTATATTTATAGGGTTAAAATGGGTTAGTGTTTAAGGGTGTTGGGGTATTTTAAGTAGTAAGGGTGGGTTATGATTATGGGGTGCAAGGGTATTTAAAGGGAGCAGGGTGGGATTTGCATACGATATGGCATGAAGGGCGGAACGTACCACACGCCCCCAGCGTTTGTCACGCCCCCAGCACACGCCCACAGCACAACGCAGACACGCCCACAAGGGACTACTTTGGTGGCACGGTTCTTTTACCTTTTAAATGTATATGGTGGACGTCTGCATAGCCTATGTCCTTCTGCTGCAACTGCCCTTTCCAACGCTCTATTGGGTGTTGTGATTGGTGCTGTGGTTCCTGAGATTACCCGCCTCAAAGGTTTGGGCTCTCTCTTTATTATATTAGTATAGATATTCACTTTTCCATTGAGTTTTGTAATGATATATCATAGAAGAAAATCCCTTCTTTGCATAGCTGCAAAGTTTTTTTTAGAAGAGTTGCCTTCAAGCCAGTCATCTATGCTAAGCCACTGCACGAAACTGCACTCCAACGGCAACAAAAGCAGCATAGCACCACCTCATCATCACTCAGCTCACACGCAGCAACACTTCAGCCCCAGTGCATCACCTCAGCACCACCTATGCACCAGTGAAACACCACCAGTGAAACACCACCTCACTACCAGTGCAGCAATACCTCAGCATCAGTGCAGCACTCGCACAGCATTAATCAGCGCCACCACCGCATCACTTGGCATGACCTCAGCACCGGTGCAGCATCTACTCAGCATCAATCAACACCACCGCAGCACCTCAAAATCAGCACAGCACCCCCTCCGCATCAGTGCACCACTGCCAGTGCTGCCCCAACTCAGCACCAGCACAGTCATACCACAGCATCAGCACAGCATCATCTTAGCACAGCACTAACTCAGCATCACTAAGCACCACCTGAGCACCAGCACCAGCACCACCACCTGAGCATGACTCAGAGCCACCACACCATGACTCAGCACCAACAAAGCATCACTCAGCATCAGCACAGCTTCACTGAGCACCACCACAGCATCACTCAGCACATGCGCAGCATCTCCTCAGCAGCAACTCAGCATCAATGCAGACCCACTCCAGCATCAGCACAACACCCCTTTAGCACAGCACCAATTCATCATCACTCAGCAACACCTAAACACCAGCGCAGCACTACCACCTCAGCATCACTCAGCACCAGCACAGCATCACTCAGCACCACTGTAGCATCAGCGCAGCATCTCCTCAGCATCACTTAATATCACCACAGCACCATTTCAGCATCAGCACAGCATCACCTCCACATCATTGTACTGTTGCAGGGTTTCTGTACTCACACAGAACTGTGCACAGAGGAGTGGAACCTCGGCAAATTAGGATGTCCCAAAACTTACCTTAGCAACCAACTCACCCCTTACCGAGCTAGCTACAGTGTCTCATTGGACATATCAAACACCCAATGTTTAGACAAACCAGAACATGAACTTACAGTACCTCAGGGTACGTGGGACTCATGAACACTCTTTCGTTATATTATCATTACAAACCAGAACATGGAGTAAAGAAGACACATGTGCATTTGAAATGTTTATTTACTAATGCCGTCTTCTCAGGCGCAGTATCTTTGATAATACAAGTATACTTATTATCAGTAGCAAAATTATCAGCATAGTTACTAAGACATAAAAAGCGAATGGTGACAGCATGTTAACATGCTGTAATGAATAAGAGTTAACAACACTTATATCTCACCCTCCCTAACACATATATTATATTATTAGCTAAGAAGGTCTCTTTGGGTTGTTTTAGGGCGGGCCCATACCTTAGTGTCCTAGCATGAAGGAATCACATCAGCATACACCAGCTCTCTCTGCATGTGCACCGCATCAAGTGTGTTAACAATTCTCGTGCAAAGCAATATCAATCCCGCCTCAAGCCCAAGTTGGCAAAGGCTGCACTTGTGTTATGACTATGAAGGCGTGGAGATCAGACCTCATAACAATTCCATATCGTGTTGCTCCTGAAACTTCAGCACTCTCCGTGCAGACATGGTTTATTAAACAAAACTGATATCAGAGCAATAACATATTATTCTCACATACACCACGGCAAACCACTAGGTTGAAAGCTAAGTCAACAATTAAGGGTCGTGTGCAGAAGTTGCAAGAAAGGAAAAATGGCGTTTAAATCTCAAATGTACCTATGCTAACTTAACACGATATAAGGATATATAGGAGCTATACAACACCCCCCCATGATCCGAGAACGGACTAAATAAGATAACAGAAGTGCCATCACATGAGAGCAGAATCCATTTATAAACGAGCATGAATAAAAATTCAATTATAAAAACTAATGCTAAAAAATAGCCCACAAGTATAATGTGGCTCAAGCCAATAGGCAAGCAAAAATAAAATGTCTTGACCAAAAGTCAATAAAATCAAGGAAATGCTATCAATCAGCATGTCAATTTGAGGCAGTGTCTATGATAAGACTGTATATGAAAAGTAAGCTGCAACAGCCTCCAGGAGGAAGTCACTGTCCTCATCCGAAAACAGTTCAGCCATCCAATTTAAAAGATGAAAGGAACATACGTGATCTTCCAGCACCGGATCCTCTATAACCATCAGAGGACAGCTCGGTGGGTTTTCAAGAAAACTTCGTTCCAAGAAATTTCGCGCTGCCGACAACACATCCCAGGGACCCATTAGTCCATGTGCCACCGCCAAGGCCATAATCCTTTCGTCAGAACAAACCAACTCGTGAGCAATGATAGGACTCATCAGTTGATCAAAATCGACGTCAGAAGATATTGGTCCGCAGAGACACAAATCAATGGCCCAAAGGAAATCACAGGTCAGGCAGCGAAATACAGGCTGGACACAGGTGAAATAGGAGAACCGAAAAGATAATCCAAACGCCGTGCTTAGAGTCGCCAACGGCAGTGTGCCATAATAATCAAGCATGCGGTTGCGAAACCGCGTCAGTAGTAGCCGTGCGTGGACTTGCACAGGAAGGGCATCCATATTTAAAAAGGCAGAAAACCACCAATGCGCCAGCCGCTAAAGCAAGTAAAAACGGGAACCCTCCAAATAAGGATGAAAAAATAGAATGGAAGAAAGCAGGGATGACTCCAAAAATCTTCTCAAAGGAAGTCACGAGACCACCGCTAACAACTTTAAAAAAATGTGCTAGGCCCGTTGTGGAGGATGCGTTAAAGATAGAACGGACCATGGCTCCGAAATGCAAGGGCAAATCAGTGTTTAAAAGAGCCTGAACCTCCGTGCGGGTGTTAGCAATGTGAAGCACGAAAGTTTCACGGGCCGAGCTCAAGGCCACCTCTTTCTGGGACAATAGAGCTCTTATTCTAGCCATGCCGCTGAATTCTGCTCCCAAGGTCGGTATCTGTGGCCAAATGGAAGACTCCCTATGTTCACGTGTGGGAGGATAAAGAACATTTCTGCAGCAAATAACTCGCTCACTAACTGTTACTATGAAAGCTATACCTTTAATTAAACCACAACAGTTTTCATTATTGAGCATTAAATAACTACCATTCTCTAACAATTTAAACGTGGGGATGATAGCAGGAACTGGCGTGCCCAGTAAAACGCAAGCCATATTCGGTCGGTCCTTGTTACATGAACCGTGTAACTGTATGTGTCTGCACATTAAAGAATGATCTGGCGTCTCAGTACACTCATCCCCTGTTAGATAAACCTCTTGTTCATCCTTGAAACATCTGTATGTGTATGGGAGTGACCAGACCTCATGAAGAAAACCGCTACCTAAGGGTTCAAAACGACCTATTGGCACATATTTCATACAATTTGAAAACTTATATAAAGCAAAAGGCAGTGTTATTAAACCGTGGATAAGCCACGTAGCAGCAGTGGCCTCTGCCACAGAAAAAGGTAAAGATTCCAACCTTTCAATATGGAGCATAGAAAAGGAAGCATCACGCATTGAAAGCAAGCGTTGTTTGTCTGTCAAATTAAACGGTGCAAATAAAGAAGAAACATTCATGTATCCCCAGGGAACTTTACCCATTTTCAGAGTCTGAAGTGTCCATGCAAACTGCATGATCGAACGTAATTGATTTTGACCATGGTATAATACAGATACTTCATCATGTACAATATCAACAACAGACGACACAATATTATCTAATGTGTAAATTCTAGAGGAAAGCACGTTAATGCTATTGTCAACAACTGCAAGCACTTTCTCAAGATTCGCCTGATCAATAGCCCTAAGGCGTGAAGCAGCCTCAATCTGTGAGAGTTTCCAAATTTCATTGTAAACACCATATAACCACCTTTTCGACCTGCCACTAGCTGGGCCCTTAATGAAATCATTCAAATCCACGTCTGCATTCAGTTTGGAAAGGTGATACTTAACCGCAGGTAAAGTTGAATGTTTCAGCCAAGCTTGACACAACTTGCCAACAGAGTAAGAGGTGACAGTATGACTCAAATCAAAACGGGGATCAGATCTAACAGCCTTAAAACCGTCAGTTATATTTAAAAATCTCTTTTGGCAAGAATCAGCACTACGGTGCCAAAGCAGCCAACCCTTGGGATTCATACTGGAAATGTTAAAGGAGGAATTCAGAAGCAGAGTCTGTATATCTCTAATGGACAATTTAGTAAAATTACTCCAATTCTCATATTCCTCCAACTCCGGGAAAGACGGGGTGTTTAACCTTTTAGATGTAGCCAATCCAAAGCATGTGGTCTGGGAAATGGTTTCATTTAAAAACCACATATGATTTGGGATGAGACATGCACGGTGCAAAGCCTCAGTGCCTTGTACCTGCCAGGCCCTTGAGCCCCAAACTGATTTAAGGTCTATGGTATCCTTCCATAACTCATACCCTCCAGTAACTAATTGATCCAGGAAGGCCTTTGAATATAACAATTTTGTATTTGTAAGTCGAACCTTGGACAGTGGCTGTTTGTGAAATTTAAAATAAAAGGACTCGGGATTGGACTGATTAAAGTCAGTGAAATAAGTATACTTTCTAAGAAACGTTTCTGAACTCCCTTGTGTTGGTGCTGGGCAATGTTCCCACTGAGTAAAATTAACCGCATCCCTTCGGGAAGATGTCTTGTGTAAGAAGTGATTGCCATAATGTTGGTAACAGAACAATTCACCATAATTAGCAGATTCTAAATATAAATCCTCAGCATCAAAAGCAGCATAATATTTCAAATCAGAAAACAAACTTTCCACAGCATTAACATCCCAATCATCAGAACGAATGTTTTGTTTCACCACATCCCCCATATTAACTCTTAGTACATTAGGGACATTAACGACTTCCGTTGGGCCATGAATCTGAAAACGAACTGCATCCCACGCGATTCCATCCAGAACAGGCCACGCTGTGATGTTAACCAAAGTCAAGTCTCTTTTTAATCTGTGTGTAGAATGTGAAGAGGAAAGTGGGGCCAAAGTTCCATTCAAATGAGTAATGCAAGTTCTCTCCTCGACATAGTGTCCATTCATAATCCGAAAAAAATAAAACACAAAACCAATTGACATAAAAAGGTAAACTGAAAAAAGGACCAGCCAAATGTATATCCAAGGAGGTATCAAAAAATGTTTTTTAAACAGGCTAGCATATACTGCAATTTTAGAGGGTTTTTTCGAGGCAAGGGAAGCAGAGTCAAATGAAAATCTGGATTCCGTGGCTAAACGAGCTTGCAGGTCAGGCATGGACAAATCAGTGGGGTATGTATAGTCTGTCTCATCAAGGTTAGTTCCTGGTAAATTATTCAATAATGGACTGGAAACAGCAGGTAATTCGATGGCCACCTCAGGTTCATTATTAGAAGCAGTGGGCATAATTGAATTTCTCACAATGGAAGGACAGGAAACAGCCGGTGTCATGCTAAGAAGAATCGGCCACTCTGTGTATCTTGACATTGTCAATAGAAATAAACCTGTTTTCCTTACGACCTGGAAGTGGTGGTAAAATGACTGTTCTTGTGCCCTTCACTCCAAGCACTGGGACCGGAGCTCGATAGGAGGGACCAAACTCTTTCTTGTTGTCGATCTTCTCTCGAACCAGTTCTCCAACTTGGGGTAGCCAGCCAACTACCGGGATCTGCAACGCATCATCCGATGTGGAGGGCAAATGTTCCTTTGCAAGAGTGTCTCTCGTCTTTTGTAGATTCTGTAAAACATTGCAATGTTCATCTGCGTCAAAGGAAGTGGCGCGAACCACCGAGTCTAGACCGTCAAGGTCAGGGACGAACATCTTGATGCCAAAGAGCATTTCGTATGGGGTCCGCCCACCCAGAGACCTTCTAGGGAGATTATTAAGAGCACGCTGCACGCCATAGAGGTGAGCCAGCCAGTTTCTGCCAGCGCCTATAACTCGGGCTGTCAAAGATTGCTTTAAATCACGGTTCATTCGTTCAACTACACTATTACCCTCAGGTCTGTAGGGTGACGAAAACTTGACTTGGACCCCCATCGAAGTCATGGCATCCTTATACGCCTTAGAGGCGAAAGCCGGACCCTGATCCGAATGGAAGGTACCACAGGCAAAAATCCCTATAAAGATACGCAAATCTCTGATGACAGTCCGGGAATCAGCGCTGCGATGTGGCCATACCCACACAAAGCGTGTGCATGAGTCAACTGCTACTAAGATGTATTTATACGCAGTATCAGATGAAAATGGACCGCAGTGATCTAAATAAACACAGCCTAGTGGTTTATTAGAAATGTACAACTGAGTCTGAGGCGGACGCGTAGCAGTTGAAGGTTTAATCTGCTGGCATATGTCACAAAGAAGGACATAATCACGCGTCTGTTTGTACAGTCCCCGCCACCAGAAACGTTGTTGTAGTTGCGTTACAGTGGCTGAGACGCCCGCATGCGCAGACGCCACACCTTCATGAGCCGCTGTAATCAAGTCTGTTCTGCGATCCGTGTTGGGAATCAGCCGTTCCCCAACATCAGGAATTGTCACAAAAGGAACCTTTTCGGGACTTAAGTGGTATTTATACTTCGAAGGGAATCCCGAAGGATGTTTACTTCCCTTCTCAGAGGCAGCAACCGCTGCCAAGATGTCGCTATCAATCTTGGTTTTAGACCTAGTAACTGCTGCAACTAAGTATGTAGATACCGCTGATTTCGCTGCTTCATCAGCAAGCGAGTTGCCAACAGCGTGAACTCCTACGCGCTGATGACCGAGAGTATGAATCACATAAACGAGTGGCAACATAGCCTTAAGCTCTGCCACTCGAACCCAGATCATTTTATGTTTTATTGTGCTACCCTTGGAATCATGAAAATCATTTTGAATCCAAAAGAACAAGTTTTCATTGTAAGACTGGACACAGTAGTAAGAATCACTTACAATTAGAGTAGTAACACTTGGATCTGCGTACTCCAGAGCTAGTAAGAGAGCACGAAGCTCTGCCAATTGTGCGGTGCAATCGCCCAGGGGCAACGTGTGTACCTCCCTGGAAATGAACTCATCATTCAACATAGCACCGACCACAATGGCGCATGCGGAAACGTAGGCATGTTTAGAGCCATGCGCAACCTGCGCCGACCCATCAGTGTAAATGATGCAATGGAAGTCTTCCAAAGGTCGCATCGCCAGAGGAGCAGGATGAACGAATTCATACTGCAAGTACTCCTGCGACCGTAAGGAAGCGTCAAAAATAAACATGACATCTGCGGATGACAATGACGCAGCCCACTGAAACCACCGAGGGTGCAAAGCCTTTGAATTTGGTACACTGGCTTTCGTGACTGCCTCTAAATGAGGACAGGGTGTTACCACTAGCATGCGCTTCCCCTGTGACAGAGCACGTTCCTTTAGAATTGCCATCTGTACAGCAGTTAAAACCTTTTCCACTGTGGGAAACCGCATCTCAGCCGAAGTGTACAAGTGTGACTTGTAAGCAATAGGTACCGTGTCACCTTCATTAAAAGTGAGGTACGTGAAACCCACCGTCCCAGGAATTATTCTTATGACCAGGTTGGTGTGGTTATCACGAGTCAGTAAATATTTAGAAGCGAGCAGATCAGCCTGCAAGGATTGCAAAATGGCTGAATGCTCAGGCAGCCAGCATGATTTTGAGAAAGTTGGTTGTATCAAAGCATACAAAGGCTTGATACGCTGGGCATATTCCGGAATGTAAGTTCTGCCGAAATTCAAAAAGCCCAGTAAAGACTGTAATTTTTTCAGTGTTGTTGGAGCGCGCAATTGTGCGCACTTCTCTAAGAAGTGAGGAGCCAAACCTCTACCTTCATTGTTGAGCTCATAGCCCAAAAACAACACTGTGTGTTCAGCAATGTGCGATTTTGCAAAGTTGAATTTGTAACCCATGTCTGCGAAGTTGCAAACAAGAGAATTTACACGACACAGATGCTCCCAAATATCGTCGTCTGTGAGATATATGTCATCCACATACGAAAAAGCATCAGGGTCTAGTGCCTCCAGAATAGAGACAATTCGAGCGGTAAATATACCAGGACTATTCTTGTAGCCCATTGGAAGACGCCGGAATTGCTTTTGGACTCCAGCGCTTGTAAAACTGGTCCATTGGGAGCTAAAGCTGTCCAATCTGTGGGCATAAAAACCATTGGATATGTCAAGCGTTGTCTTGAAACGCTTACGCACGAGACTATCCACTAGGGCAGAGCCGTGGGTATTCTGTACTGCACAGTTACGGCAATGCGAGTTTAAATGCCGGTAATCCAAAACCAAACGATATGATCCGTCAGGTTTATTCACAGTAAAAAGGGGATTATTCATCGGTGACACACACGTTTCAATAACTCCCTGATATTCCAATTGTTCAAGGATTTCCGCGACGGAAGATTTTGCTTCACGCCGAATGGGATATTGAGGTTGAGGCTGCGGCTGAGACCGCAACGGAATTTCGTGGCAAGGCGACAATTTATCCCAACCACATTGGTTACGGTACAGAGCTGGCGCGAGAGCCCGAGCCCACTCTTCTGCAAAATGCTGCGCATGCTCTTTCGAGACAGTGTTCGCGAAACTGGGTAGGATCACCTCCTCCCCTCGCGGCGCCGCGAGCACAAAAGGTGGGGGCCAGTCAGCCTCCGAAAGTAAAATATCATATGTAGAAGACAGATTCTCCCAAAATACACCTTTAACGGTACGCTGTATGTCACCTTCAATTAACAGGACAATTTCATATAGTCTTTCAGGGGGAGCAAGTCTCGTATCCGCTGTTTCTATCACAACGTAGACATCAGTCGCTGTCACCCTCAGTAGTGGACGCAGCGCCTCTCTGACTATGGTTATCTCCGCCGCGCTGTCCAGCAAGGTCAGAGCCCACGTCAGATTCCGAAGCCGCGTTCTCACTATCTGTGGCATATCGATGCGCTGTTAAGGCTGCGACTTTCTTTTTCGCAAACTGCGGACGCCTAGGCGTAGAATCCTCCTGCTTCACTGCGCCGTCCGTCTGGCGGGACTGGCCACGTCCTTGTTGGCCACCACGTCCACGTCCACCCCCTCCTCCTCCACCGGTCTTCTGGGCCGATGTGTCCTGAAAGGAACGAGGAGAGCGTTGATCAGAACCCTGAAAACGATCAGGCGATTTAATCATCGCGCGGTCGCGCAAATCATAAACTTTTTCGGGTGGCGCAGGAGCTTGTATTGCAGGAAAAGTCCCCTGAGTCTGCGTTGTCTGCTTCCCCTGTGTCTGTTTTTTAGGCCAATTTTGTTTTTTGGACTTGGGCTGGGCATCTGTCACTGCAGATTGTCCCTGTGGTTGTTTTTTCTCCTTCACGGGAAAATATTTCAGACCTCTACTTGTGCGGCCAATTGTTTTATAAGCGGCCACCACAATCTTTGCTAACTGGCGGGGTTTGTCGGCATCGGGCAGAGCAGCCAAAGCATTCGACACCTGAAAGTTAACTGCATCTCCTTTAACATTGGAGAGAATGAGATCACTTACAATCTCAAAAGAACCACACAGGCGCATACCCAATTCAACCGCTGCCTCTGGACCGTGATCATTCTGAACACGTCTAACGATTTCAGGCAGGGCAGTCATAGACGGGGTGCCAAAGCACCTTGTATAAACTGCCGCAAATGTTTTCCCCCAGCTGTCACAGTCAGCAAGTTCAGGAGTAATATCCTTCGGTAGAGTAATCGTCAACATTCTATGTTCATCAGCAGGAGTAGAATTCGGAAAAACCGCCTCCAGTTGATCAAACTTCTCCGCTAGCCAGAATGGGAAGTCATCGTTGTCAACAGGACGCGCACCAAAAACCGAATTTACCATCACTGGATTGAGACGCATTCCGCCTCGTTCCATGGGAGCGGCCGCACCCCCCTGGGGACCACCAGGAAGATGTCGACCGATGTATTGCACTAAAGCACGAATCACGGATATGGAAACTACATGCAGCCTGCGAATTTCTGCCAGGGTGCAAGCCCCGTGATTCGGGTGCGGGGTAAAGCCACCCAACGCAGGCCAATTAGTACCTGGAATTGAGAGTGGACCCAACCTCGCACGGGACAAAGAGTGGGGGAGGGCGCCATCAAACCAAACTCGATGCTGCCAATGATCAATAGGTATTTCCAATGCCCTGTATGGCGTATATTCAGCCGGGACATCCGAGGCGGTGTAGGAGTGGTACAAACCAGAATTAGCGTCCACTGCCGGAAACGTAACCCAAGAGTAAAACAACTCGTAAGGAAATGCCGGATCTGCACTAACCACGAATATCACAGCCATCCCATCTACTGGGACCTGGTACGTCTGAAGATGGTTGCGTACCGCTACGCGACTATGCTGTGCAATAGCCACCGCTGCCGCCATCACAGAATTGGAAACAAGTAAACACAAAGAATACTTTGTAGCACAACTGGGTAGTAACTCAAAGAAACCGTTTAAGTAAGAATCAAGCTTGAATAAAGACCTATTTCAAAAAATAGGTAGGTTTCACCAACACCCCGTTTTCCGGAAACGGACGTGAAGGGGTTAAGGCATGAACGATAAACTACTCGAGTGTCATGATATAAGACCACCGAAACCGTTGGGCGCCATGTTGCAGGGTTTCTGTACTCACACAGAACTGTGCACAGAGGAGTGGAACCTCGGCAAATTAGGATGTCCCAAAACTTACCTTAGCAACCAACTCACCCCTTACCGAGCTAGCTACAGTGTCTCATTGGACATATCAAACACCCAATGTTTAGACAAACCAGAACATGAACTTACAGTACCTCAGGGTACGTGGGACTCATGAACACTCTTTCGTTATATTATCATTACAAACCAGAACATGGAGTAAAGAAGACACATGTGCATTTGAAATGTTTATTTACTAATGCTGTCTTCTCAGGCGCAGTATCTTTGATAATACAAGTATACTTATTATCAGTAGCAAAATTATCAGCATAGTTACTAAGACATAAAAAGCGAATGGTGACAGCATGTTAACATGCTGTAATGAATAAGAGTTAACAACACTTATATCTCACCCTCCCTAACACATATATTATATTATTAGCTAAGAAGGTCTCTTTGGGTTGTTTTAGGGCGGGCCCATACCTTAGTGTCCTAGCATGAAGGAATCACATCAGCATACACCAGCTCTCTCTGCATGTGCACCGCATCAAGTGTGTTAACAATTCTCGTGCAAAGCAATATCAATCCCGCCTCAAGCCCAAGTTGGCAAAGGCTGCACTTGTGTTATGACTATGAAGGCGTGGAGATCAGACCTCATAACAATTCCATATCGTGTTGCTCCTGAAACTTCAGCACTCTCCGTGCAGACATGGTTTATTAAACAAAACTGATATCAGAGCAATAACATATTATTCTCACATACACCACGGCAAACCACTAGGTTGAAAGCTAAGTCAACAATTAAGGGTCGTGTGCAGAAGTTGCAAGAAAGGAAAAATGGCGTTTAAATCTCAAATGTACCTATGCTAACTTAACACGATATAAGGATATATAGGAGCTATACAACAGTACCACAACCAGAGCAGCACAAAATCAGCCCCAATGCAGCCCTACCACAGCATCAATGGTGGGCAGAGCAGGGGGTGAGTGATTTTTTAAAACAATTTTGTGGGGGGGGGGCTGGCCTTGTACTCCACTCCGCCACAGAGTTGGAGCTTTGCGGAAACTTTGCGTTCCCAGTACAGCGCGGAGTTGGTAGGTTGGCAAACTCTGCTGGCAGATCGGAGTATGACGCTCAGGGTTACCACAAACCCACACACATCGCTAGACATATCCTAGATGTCATTTTTGCTAATACCAAACTAGTTACCTTTTCAATCTATAACTCCTGTCACACGGTCAGACCACCATTTGCTTGGTTTCCAACATAAAACAACACTACCTGATTCACCTTAAAACTGCCTTACATGCATCCACTTATCAACCAAGGAACAAACTCAATTTGGGATACTTAGAAACACAACTAACATCCAGTGCAGTTCTGGAAACAAATTGTGTTCAAAAAGTATATGAGTCGCTACAGGAAGCTTTTGACATCCTGAAACCACTCAAAACTACACAACAGAATAAAAGAAAAAAAGCGACTTGGAGAAATATAGAGATAAAAGACATAAAACAACAAATTAGAAAGATGCTACGTACCTGGTTCAAAACAAAAGCCAAACAAGACAAACTTCACCTACAGAAAATTAACAGATTATACAAGTCAGCTATTACAAAAGCTAAGAACAGGTACTATTCAGACTGAATTCAAAATGCTAAATGTGCAAATAAAGAATTCTATAAAATACTCAATGAATTTCGTTACCCAAATTGCCTAGAAGGAACTCATACTGTTACTCAAGATTTCACAGACAAACTGGCAATTTATTACACGGACAAAGCAGACACATTGGACTCGAACTTAAAACAGAGACAAAGCACTAGCAGTAATCTTTTTACAAAAAACAACAATCCAAGAATACTCTAACCCAGCCTCTCCGTTCATTCTAATACATCTCACACAATTGATTTATGGACCTGGTCAAAGCAAGCGGGCCTGCCGGCTGCCCTTCTGAGCTGTGTCCACCACAAACTTTCAAGACAATTAATAATAATAATAATAATAATAATAATACCACTTATATAGCGCCTGGTTACACTAGACAACAGTGTGTCCCATCGCTTAAAACGAATTGCCAGCACAAAGCCCCGGAGAAAGGCCGCTGAAGGAAAGGGCGCAGGACCTCAGAGTTTAGGAAAAAGGTGAGTTTTCAATTTGCGTCTAAAATTTCCCTCAGATGGCTCCATCCGGAGCTCAATGGGGAGGTCATTCCACTGTTTGCTGGCCAAGTATCTAAAGGACCTACCACCCATCCGTGCCCGCTGGATTCTGGGCACATGAAAGAGCATATGGCCCTGAGATCGTAGATAGCGGTTAGGGTAGTACTTGGTAAGCATTTTTTGAAGATATACGGGACCTCTATCATAGGCAATGCGATGGGTTATACACATGCTTTTAAATATAATGCGCTCTCGTATGGGGAGCCAGTGGAGGTGCGTTAAGGCTTGTTTCCCTGAAGATCTTCTAGGGAGGTTAAGAGCCAGTCTAGCTGCTGCGTGTTGAATGCACTGGAGCCTATGAAGACCCTTCCTACTCAAACCTAGATACAAAGCGTTACTATAGTTGAGATGGGGCGTCACCAGAGTATGAATTAGCGTTTTCCTGCTAACTGCAGGAAGCGAGTCCAGGGTTTTGCGTAAGGTCTTAAGGATGGATGTATGACGTTATAACGCATACTATTACAACGCATGCTTTTACAACGCAACTTTTACAACGCAGGATCCATTACAACGAATACCATTACAACGCATTTTTTTACAACGCATATACCTTTACAACGCATACCATTACAACGTAAGTATAGGTAAGTATATAATTTTTAAAAAAAATGTAAGTTATTAAATTTAATATATTTTTATTTTATTTAATTTCAATTTAATTAAATTTTTTTAATTTAATTTAATTTTTAAAAATACCCCTTTACCCAAAAACCCATACCTAGCCCTGAACCCTAAAAATACCCCTTTACCCAAAAACCCATACTTAGCCCTGAACCCTAAAAATACCCCTTTACCCAAAAACCCAAACCTAGCCCTGAACCCTAAAAATACCCCTTTACCCAAAAACCCATACCTAGCCCTGAACCCTAAAAATATCCCTTTACCCAAAAACCCAAACCTAGCCCTGAACCCTAAAAATACCCCTTTACCCAAAAACCCAAACCTAGCCCTGAACCCTAAAAATACCCCTTTACCCAAAAACCCATACCTAGCCCTGAACCCTAAAAATACCCCTTTACCCAAAAACCCAAACCTAGCCCTGAACCCTAAAAATACCCCTTTACCCAAAAACCCAAACCTAGCCCTGAACCCTAAAAATTTACCCAAAAACCCATACCTAGCCCTGAACCCTAAAAATATCCCTTTACCCAAAAACCCAAACCTAGCCCTGAACCCTAAAAATACCCCTTCACCCAAAAACCCAAACCTAGCCCTGAACCCTAAAAATACCCCTTTACCCAAAAACCCATACCTAGCCCTGAACCCTAAAAATACCCCTTTACCCAAATACCCAAACCTAGCCCTGAACCCTAAAAATACCCCTTTACTCAAAAACCCATACCTAGCCCTGAACCCTAAAAATACCCCTTTACCCAAAAACCCAAACCTAGCCCTGAACCCTAAAAATACCCCTTTACCCAAAAACCCAAATCTAGCCCTGAACCCTAAAAATACCCCTTTACCCAAAAACCCATACCTAGCCCTGAACCCTAAAAATACCCCTTTACCCAAAAACCCTACTTACCTATACTTACGTTGTAATGGTACGCGTTGTAAAGGTATATGCGTTGTAAAAAAATGCGGTGTAACGGTATTCGTTGTAATGGATCATGCGTTGTAAAAATTGCGTTGTAAAAGTATGTGTTATAAAAGTTGCGTTGTAACGTGTGCACACCCTTAAGGATCCCATAGCATTTCCCTGCTATCCCTCTAGTGTGGTGTTCAAAGGATAGAGTCTCGTCCAGTTTGACCCCTAAATTCTTAACCTGTTCTAATGGTTTGGGAACAGTGCCAAGTTCTTTGGGCCACCAAGCCGACGACCAAATGGATGGGGATTTCCCCAACACCAAAAGTTCAGTTTTATTGGCGTTGAGGCGTAAACAATTAGTGTTCATCCATCCCGCTAGTCCGCTCAGACAGGCTGTGAAGTTGGCTGAAGCCTCTTCCGGGGGCTGAGACAGTGTCACTACCAGCTGGGTGTCATCAGCATATGACACTATCTCAACCCCGTATGTAGCAACCAACTTGGCTAGGGGCGCCATATAAAGATTAAACAAAGTCGGGCTCAAAATAGAGCCCTGAGGCACCCCATGTTTGAGCGAACGTACCTTAGATTTAAAAGGTGGACAGCAGACTTGAAATTGCCTGTTCGCCAGGAATGCACGCATCCACTCGTGAGCCGGCCCCTCGATACCAACCTCGCTAAGACGAGAAAGTAACAGGGGATGGAAGACGGTGTCAAATGCCGCGCTCAGATCTAATAAAAGGAGCGCGGCTGTCTTTCCCTCATCAACTCTACTCCTTAATAGCTCCGTGGAGAAAAGGAGGGCTGATTCAGTCGAGTGGAGCGCTCTAAATCCTGATTGCGAGGGACGCAGATGTGATTCCCTTTCCAAATATTCAGAAAGCTGCTTATTAACTATTTTTTCAACCACCTTAGCGCAGAAAGGAAGCAGCGATATAGGTCGATAATTATCCAACTGCATAGCACTCAAATGAGGTTTTTTCTTTAAAGGGATGACTTGCGCTACTTTCCAATCTTGAGGGATGTGGCTTGTTGAAAAAGACAGTTTTGCCATGTGGCCTATAGGAGTTGTCAGAAGCTCAACTTGATTCCCAAGGACGTTGGGGCGAGCCACATCTTTGGGAGAGCCTGATTTGATACTATGAATAATATTCAGCAACTCCGTGGTATTAGGCACTGTGAACTGGTTAAGGCCCGCGTTGTTAGTCATCTCACTACTGGTGGAGATATTTTTGGTGGGTTCTACCAGTGCCTCTGGAAAGGTTTTATAGATGGTGTCCACTTTCTGCACAAAAAAGTCGGCGATAGCTTCACACATATCTGTCGAGTGCAGATCAGAAGTTATGGTTCTCTCCAATGAGGTGAGCTCCTTGTAGATAGCAAAGAGTTCCTTAGTAGAGTGCTCCGCCAGTTCAATTCTATTCTTTAAAAACGTACGTTTAGTGGATCTAATCAGTTTATGGTAACTCTTTATACTCTTTTTATAATTGAGTCTAGCCGAGTCATCATATTTACTGCGCCACATGCGTTCCAACTTTTTGCATTCCGTTTTACAATTCTTTAATTCAGCATTAAACCACTAAGCTGTTTTAGAGCACCTCGTTCTTTTAACAACCTCTGCTGCCACTCCAGTACGAAGAATCATCAACGATTCCCTAATTACCGGAATATTTCCAGAAGAACTAAGAAAGTCTACATAGGCCTTTTACTGAAGAAAACAAACATGGACCCACTGAACCTGAAACTATACACCCATTACAAATGGACATTTGCTGGGCAAAGTGATAGAAAGAGCAGTGTTTGCCCAGAGGTCACAATTCATTGAAGAGAATGCCATACTTTCAGACTTCCTAACAGGATTCTGTCCAGCAAGAGGCCCAGAATCTGCCCTCCTTGCCATCTGGGATGACCTGAAGAACACAGTAGACCGCAACGGGGTTCCTGTGCTACTCCTCTTGGACCTCTCGGCTGCCTTTGACATGGTTGACCATGACACTCTGAAACAAAGACTCTATGAAGCAGGCATAGAGGGAAATACTCTAGGCTGGAACGCATTCTACTTTCGAAACAGAACTAATGTCATCCATACCCCATCTTTCTCATCCAAACCATTATCCACAAAAGCAGGGGTCCCTCATGGCTCTATCACCTCGCCCATGCTTTTCAACATCTACATGAAATCATTACCGGTACTGATCAATCAATTTCACCTCACATGCTATAACTATGCAGATGACACACAAATACTCCTTCAACGGGAATGCACCAAAACATTGGAAACTCTCCAATTTTCAGTTGCCTCAGAGCCGTGGATCAGTGGATAACTTGGAGCCATCTCAAATTGAATGCTTCTAAAACAGAAATTCTCATGTGAGGCAATTGCAAACATTATGACCCGCTTGCCGCCTGGCCTAATGAACTGGGATCACTGCCTAAAGCATCAAAAGAAGTAAGAAACCTCGGAATGACCATGGACTCCAAGTTATCGATGAATGCCCAAATGGACAAACTAGCAAGATCAAGCTTTCCACACAAGGTTCAAGCTACCATCTCCCTTGTTCTGTCCAAATTCAATTACGGCAATAGCCTCTACCACAGATCACCTTTAACAACCATGAAAAGACTACAACTGATTCAAAACTCGGCTGACAGACTACTCTTGCATATCAAACTGCGAGACCACATCTCACCTGCCCTGAAAGCCCTGCATTGGTTACCAGTTGCCAGAAGATCACTGTTCAAGCTGATTTGCATCACCCACAAAGCAATACATGGAATGGAACTACTCTCCACCAGGAATAAAATCACCAAACACATTCAACAAAGGAACCTCACCTTAAAATCCCAAGAAACAAGAAAAAAATAGTGCAAGGTAAGAGAACAGCACAGCTGTGATGCCAGATAACAAGAAAAGTCAGAAAATGCATTTTGAGTACGTGGGGAGTGCTCCAAAGGCAAAATAAAATTTTACTATGAAAAAATAAAATGCTTTGCATGGTGCATTGCAATGGTGTGAAGGTCTTTATTTACTACTTACAGCCCGTCCCGACATTGTCCAGGTATGAATTGCTGCCGGCCAGTAGTATATTGTTTTGTAGGATTTCGTTTTGATAGCATTTCTTATCTGTGACAGGCCTGTGAAACGCTCCGAATTACAGTGCACTGCTGATGCACTTAAGAGTGCGCATTCAGTAGTGTGTCAACTCGAGTTTCCCTACTTTATTTTTCCTTGCAATATTATATAGCGCGAACTCGACAACATGGCATGAGCACAATTTACATTACAGAAGAACACATTCATTTGTGGTGGGCACGGGGAGACAAAGCGATTTGCCTGGAATCACAGGATGTTGAACTGATGCCGAGATTCGAACGTAGCTCCCCAGCTCTAAAGTTTGCAATTCTAGAACTTGTGGAGGGAGGTGTGTCTAAAAGTGTATGTCGGTGCTGGCCATCAATGAGAGAGACCTGTGCATTTTTCAAATGGGTGGTGAAAAAATATGAGTATATTGCTGGAGATGTGGATCGCCGTGCCACCAATGTACTTACCGGAGGAGGGTAAACACCCATTATTCCGCAACTTTCTTTCCGCATACCATCACTCCGCATACTTTCATTACGAAAGTACCATGACTCCGCAATGCCATTATAACGCATGGCATTACATTTTATATGCTTTTACCACGAAATTCGTTGTAAATGCATGAATGGTAAAAGCATGGTTTTTTTTGTAATGTTTGGATAAGGTAAGTATGGGTATAGGGGTATATGTTTTGTGGTACTGAGGTATATGTTTTGGGGTGTTTGGGTATTTTAAGGGTTCAGATATAGTTTTGGGTTATGGGGTACAGGGGTAGTTTTAGGGTTTAGGGATAGGTATGGGTTTTGGGGTACAAGGGTATTTTTAGGGATCAGGGCTAGGTTTGGCTTTTGGGGTATAGGTGTATTTTTAGGGTTCAGGGGTAGATTTTGGGGTACAGGGGTATTAAGGGTTCAGGGCTAGGTTTGGATTTGGGGTACAGGGGTATTTTTAGGGTTCAGGGCTAGGTTTGGGTTTTGGGGTACAGGGGTATTTTAGGGTTCAGGGGTAGGTTTGGGTTTTGGGGTACAGGGTTATTTTTAGGGTTCAGGGCTAGGTTTGGGTTTTGGGGTACAGGGGTATTTTTAGGGTTCAGGGGTAGTTTTTGGGTACAGGGGTATTTTAAGTGTTCAGGGCTAGGTTTGGGTTTTGGGGTACAGGGGTATTTTAGGGTTCAGGGGTGGTTTTGGGGTACAGGGGTATTTTTAGGGTTCAGGGGTAGGTTTGGGTTTTGAGGTACAGGGGTATTTATAGGGTTCAGGGCTAGGTTTGGGTTTTGGGGTACAGGGGTATTTTTAGGGTTTAGGGATAGGTTTGGGTTTTGGGGTACAGGGTATATTTATAGGGTTAAGATGGGTTAGTGTTTAATGGTGTTGGGGTATTTTAAGGAGTAAGGGTGGGTTATGATTATGGGGTGAAGGGGTATTTAAAGGGAGCAGGGTGGGATTTGCACACGATATGAGACATGGCATGAAGGGCGGAACGTACCACACGCCCCCAGCGTTTGTCACGCCCCCAGCACACGCCCACAGCACAACGCAGACACGCCCACAAGGGACTACTTTGCTGGCACGGTTCTTTTACCTTTTAAATGTATATGGTGGACGTCTGCATAGCCTATGTCCTTCTGCTGCAACTGCCCTTTCCAACGCTCTATTGGGTGTTGTGATTGGTGCTTTGGTTCCTGAGATTACCCGCCTCAAAGGTTTGGGCTCTCTCTTTATTATATTAGTATAGATATTCACTTTTCCATTGAGTTTTGTAACGATATATCATAGAAGAAAATCCCTTCTTTGCATAGCTACAAAGTTTTTTTTAGCAGAGTTGCCTTCAAGCCAGTCATCTGTGCTAAGCCACTGCACGAAACTGCACTGCAACAGCAACAACAGCAGCACAGCACCACCTCATCATCACTCAGCTCATGCGCAGCAACACTTCAGCCCCAGTGCACCACCTCAGCACCACCTATGCACCAGTGAAACACCACCAGTGAAACACCACCTCACTACCAGTGCAGCACTACCTCAACATCAGTGCAGCACTCGCACAGCATTAATCAGCGCCACCACCGCATCACTCGGCATGACCTCAGCACCGGTGTAGCATCTACTCAGCATCAATCAACACCACCGCAGCACCTCAACATCAACACAGCACCCCCTCCGCATCAATGCACCACCACCAGTGCTGCCCCAACTCAGCACCAGCACATTCATACCACAGTTGAAAATTACAATACAAAACAATGCAATACAATGCAGCACAACCTCAGCACCACCTCATCAGCAACCCAGCACCAATACAGCACCTCCTCAGCACCAGCACAGTAACAACTCAGCACCAATCAGCACCACTTGAGCACCAGCACAGCACCACCTGAGCACCACAGCAGAATCACACAACATCACATAGGTATCACTCTGTACCACAAGAAGACCACCTCATCACAACCATACTACCCCCTCAGTAGCTTTCAGCACCAGCACAGCACCACCTCAGAATCAGTGCAGCACCACCTCACCATCAGTGCAGCACCACCTCTGCATCAGTGCCCCACCTCAAATACAGCACCGCATCACCTCTGCATCCGCACAGCACCACCTCAGCTCCACCACAGCACCACCTCACCATCAGCACAGCACCTCCTCAGCATTAGCACAGCACCAACACCTCATCAGTGCACCACCACCAGTGCACCACCACCTCAGCACCAGTGCAGCACCACCTCAGCACCACCACAACATCAGCACAGCACCATCTTCGCATCAGTGCACCACCACCACCGCAGACCCATCTCAGCACTAGTGAAGCCCCACTTCAGAACCAGTGCAGCCTGACCTCAGCAGCAAATCAGCACCAACGCAGCACCACTTCAGCATCAGCACAGCATCGCCTCAGCACAGCACCACCTCAGCACCAGCTCACCATCACCTGAGCACAAGAACCCCATACCTCAGCATCACCCAGCACCACCTCAGCATCACCCAGCACCAACTCTGTATCAGCACAGCACCACCTCCTCATCAGTGCGCCACCACCAGTGCAGCACCAGCTCAGCATTAGCACAGACCCTCCTCAGCCCCAGTGCAGCACCACTTCAGCATCAGCACAGCACCAACTCAGCACAGCATCATCTCAGCATCACTCATCACCACCTGAGCACAAGCACAGCACCACCACCTCAGCATGACACAGCACCACTACAGCAAGACTCAGCAAGGGCACAGCCTCACACAGCGCCACCATAGAATCATTTAGCACCACTGCAGCATCAGCACAGCATTTCCTCAGCATCACTCAGCACCACCTCCACATCACTGCACCCCTATCAGCTTGGCAACAACTCAGCACTAGCATAGCCCCACCGCAGCACCACCTCAGCAGCAACTCATAACCAAAGCATCACCACTTCAGCATTAGCATGGCACCGCCTCAGTACAAGTGCAGCATCACCTCAGTACCAGTGCAGCACCATGTCAGCAACAACTCAGCATCATACAGCACCCCCTTAACACCACCAATGTATCACTCAGCACCACCTCAGCATCACTCAGCACTATGTCAGCATCAACACAGTACCACCTACGCATCAGTGAAGCACCATCTCAGCTTCAGTTCAGCACCACCTCAGTGCCAGCGCAGCACCACATCAGCATTGCAGCACCTCATCACTAGTGCAGCACCACCTCAACATCAGCACAGTACCATCTCAGGATCAACACAGCACCGCTTCTGCTTCAGTACACCACCACCAATGCAGGCCCACCTCAGCACCAGCACAGCCGCACCTCAGCAGTAACACAGCACCAATGCAGTATCACCTCAGCATCAGCGCATCAGCGCATCAGCGCATCAGCGCATCATCGCCTCAGCTCGGCATCAGTCAGCATAACCTGAGCACCACCACAGCACAACTACCTCAGCATGGCTCAGAAACACGACAGCATCACTTTGTACCAGCACAGCATCACCCAGTGTCACCACATCCTCACTCAGCACCACCTAAACACAAACACAGCACCGCCTGAGCACCTGCATAGCACCACCACATCAGCATGACTCTTCACCACCTCAGCATGACTCAGCACCACCTCAGCATCACTAAGTGCCACCTCAAAATCACTCAGCATCACCTGAGCACCACCGCAGCCCCACCTGAGCATAAGCTCAGGTGGGGCGAGGGGTTGGCCTAACGGCTAGGGCGTTCGACCTCGGACCTGGGGATCTGGGTTCGAGTCTCGGTAACGACGCCAAAAACCTCCTGTGATTCTGGGTAAATCACTTAATCTCCCCGTACCTAAAATGAATGCATGTCCTCATGTAACGTAACTGGTGCCATGTAAAGCGCTCTGATACATTATTCTGTTCGGGTCTAGTTCGCACTATATAAAACTCTAAAAAAAAAAAAAGGGCAGCACCATCTCAGTATCAGCACAGCGCCACCTCCTCATCAGTGCACCACCAACAGTGCAGCCCCACCTCAGCACCACCTCAACATCACATCAGCAGAGCACCATCGCAGCATCAGCACAGCACCACGTCTGCATCAGTGCACCACCACCAGCGCAGCTCCAGCTCTGCAGCAACACATTACCACTTCAGCATCAGTGCAGCACCACCTCAGCATCATCACAGCATCAACTCCACATCACTCAACACCACCTGAGCACCAGCACATCCCCACCACCTCAGCTTGACTCAGTACAGCACCACCTCTGCATCAATGCACCACCACCAGTGCAGCAGCAACTCAGCACACGTTCAGCCCTACCACAGCATCAGCACAGCACCACCTCAGCACCAGAACAGCATCACCTCAGCAGCAAATCATCACCAATGCTGAACCACTTCAGCATTAGCATTGCACCACCTTACACCCGTGTAGCATCACCTCAGTACCAGTGCAGCACTCTTCACCACCTCAGCATGACTCAGCAGCACCTCGGCATAACTCTGCACCACCTCAATATCCCTCAGTACCACCTGAGCACCACCACAGCCCCACCTAAGCATCAGCGCAGCACCATCTCAGTATCAGCACAGCACCACCTCCCCTTCAGTGCACCAGCACCAGTGCAGCACCAACTCACCAACAGCACAGCCCCACCTCTACTACAGCACACCTCAGCAGCAACACAGCACCAATGCAGCACCACATTAGCAACTCAGCACTGGCTCAGCCCTACCACAGCATCAGCACAGCACCACCTCAGCAACAGCACAGCACCACCTCAGCACCAACTCATCATCAATGCAGAACCACTTCAGCATTAGCACAGCACCACCTCGGCACAGCGTAGCATCCCCTCAGTATCAGTGCAGCACCAACTGGGCATCACTCAGCGCGAGCACAACACCACCTGAGCTCCACCCCAGCATCACTCAGCACCACCACAACATTACTCAGCCCCACCACAGAAATACTCAGCAGTGTCTCAGCACCACCTGAGCATCAGCGTAGCACCACCTGAGTGTCACCTCAGCACCACCTCAGCATCAGCACAGCACCGTCTCTGCATCAGCACAGCACCATCTCCTCATTAGTACACCACCACCAGTGCAGCACCAACTCAGCATACCATCAGCGCAGCACGAAATCAGCAGGAGTGCAGCACCACCCCAACATAATCACAGCACCATCTCAGCATCGGCACTGCGCCACCTCTGCATCAGTACATCACCACCAGTGCAGGCCCACCTCAGCACCAGCAAAACCACACCTCAGCACCAGTGCAGCCCTTCCTCGGGAACCACAATCAGCACCAATGCAACACCACTTCAGCACAGCATCACCTCACCTCAGCACAGCACCAACTCTGCTTCGCTCAGCACCACCTGAGCACCAATACAGCACCACCACCTCAGAATGATTCAGGGCCACAGCATCATTCAGCCCCACTTGAGTATCACTCAGCATCACTTAAGCATCACCTTCGCACCAGCACACCACCACCTCAGTATCACCCAGCACCAACTCAGTCTGCCCTCAGAATCTGGCATTTGCTGATTCTCCTCTAGTATCCCTCCGCTGCTCATGTTGTAATTCAGGGACTATTTCCCAACCTCCACCCTCCCATTGTTTATGCCCCCCCTAATAATAATTTAAAAAGCCATAACAAAGAAGCATTTGAACAGGAAGGGAAATGTTTCCAACATTGCAAGGACAAAAAAACAAAAACACATTTTTTGTGTTCATTCTTTTTTTAGTAGGGTCATTCAGTTAAACATAATGTCTTCTTGGTTATATGTAAGGTAACAAAAAGGCTTATACATTTTTTTATTATAACTTTTCAGCATGATGCACAGCAGCCACAATGCTCTACAAGACAGCTTAAAGACATTGGCAAAGCCAATAGCTCTGTCTAAACACTTATAAGGTCCCAAAGGCGAGATCTATTGGATATGCCAATGCTTTTTAGGTCTCGGCCTAGAGACGCGCAAAGCGCGTTCTCGGCAGAGAACTATTGTAATCATGTCAGCCGCCAAAGCCGACAAAAAAAGACAAGAGCTGGGCACGCGCCCAGCAATCCTAATGGTAGAGGGAGCGACAAGTGCTGGCCACGCGCGAATTCAGTCGCGCGCACGCTCACGGCGCCAGCGTCCCGCCGCGTGCCGATCACTGCACTCTTCCTGGCCGGCATCGAGAAGTTTTGCAAGGCAGTGAGGGCACTGAGAGGTAGGTGCTTGTTCAGAATGTTCTGTCCTCTAATTGCATGGACTTGAGTGAGTGGTGAGTGCAGAGTGGTGAGTGCAGAGTGGTGAGTAGTGAGTAGTGAGTGCAGAGTAGTGAGTGCAGAGTAGTGAGTAGTGAGTAGTGAGTGCAGAGTAGTGAGTAGTGAGTGCAGAGTAGTGAGTAGTGAGTGCAGAGTAGTGAGTGCAGAGTAGTGAGTGCAGAGTAGTGAGTAGTGAGTAGTGAGTGCAGAGTGGTGAGTGCAGAGTGGTGAGTGCAGAGTGGTGAGTGCAGAGTAGTGAGTAGTGAGTAGTGAGTGCAGAGTAGTGAGTGCAGAGTGGTGAGTGCAGAGTGGTGAGTGCAGAGTGGTGAGTGCAGAGTAGTGAGTAGTGAGTGCAGAGTAGTGAGTAGTGAGTGCAGAGTGGTGAGTGCAGAGTGGTGAGTGCAGAGTGGTAAGTGCAGAGTAGTGAGTGCAGAGTAGTGAGAAGTGAGTGCAGAGTGCAGAGTAGTGAGTAGTGAGTGCAGAGGAGTGAGTGCAGAGTGGTGAGTGCAGAGTGGTGAGTGCAGAGTAGTGAGAAGTGAGTGGTGAGTGCAGAGTGGTGAGTGCAGAGTGGTGAGTGCAGAGTGGTGAGTGCAGAGTAGTGATTAGTGAGTGCAGAGTAGTGAGTGCAGAGTAGTGAGTGTGTTGGACACGGCCTCGTGGCGTGGTCCGACCCCTTCCGCATGGAGGGCCCAGGACAACATCGGCCCTCCATTTACCTACTATCAACCCCCCTGACACGCACATTCACGAACCTTCGGCGAGAGCAGCCTCCCCGGCCACCTACAACCCCTCCCTGGTACCCCGGCGGAACCTGCTCGCCAACGCTGCCAGCCTGGCAACCTGACCAGGCCACCCTTTCCGGCCGGCTCCATCTCGGGGCCATCACGACCCGAACACGTGGCCGCAGCCATCCCGGGCCCCGTCCCCAGCAACGCCCCAACATTGAGGCACCAAGATCCTCCTAGGTGGTAAAGTGGCCACTCGACAAGATCCCGGAGGAGGAGAGTTTCGATGGGCCTCCAGCCGCCCCCGGACGCCTGGTATCAATCGCCCTCCAGCCTCCCTGGGCGCTGGCTCCACCCCCCTGCTGGGTGTCTGGACACCTTCATCCCGGCCCCTCTGACCCCCAGGCGCGAGGGTCCGGACATCAAAGCCCTCCAGTCCTATATCTGGGCCAGCCCTGGATTAGGACGGCAGTTGTATCTGGAGTCAAGGCCCTGCTGACGCTGTCGCGGCCTGACCAAGCTGAACTATCTTCGAGGCCCTGCTGACGCTGTCGCGGCCTGACCAAGCTGAACCACCTTCGAGGCCCTGCTGACGCTGTCGCGGCCTGACCAAGCGGAACTACCTTCGAGGCCCTGCTGACGCTGTCGCGGCCTGACCAAGCTGAACCACCTTCGAGGCCCTGCTTACGCTGTCGCGGCCTGACCAAGCGGAACTACCTTCGAGGCCCTGCTGACGCTGTCGCGGCCTGACCAAGCTGAACTATCTTCGAGGCCCTGCTGACGCTGTCGCGGCCTGACCAAGCTGAACCACCTTCGAGGCCCTGCTGACGCTGTCGCAGCCTGACCCCTTGAACTATCCACGCACCAGTGGGTGCCAAGACTGTCCCGCTACCCCCTTTCCCCGAGACCACGACTTTACGGATCCCTCGATCCTTGCCCGCTATCCTGCCAAGAACTTGCTTTGATTACTTACATAAAGATTCTTGTGAATATCCTTCCTGTGTGACGTCTATCTGTAAGTAGTGTGATTGCTCTGCTGTTACGATTGTAGGAGAGGAGCCTCGTCAAGGAGGCCTCCCTACGGCGCTCGGCCTGTTCCAAAAAGAGAGGTGGGTCTCGGGGCGGACAGTCAGACACCTTCTGTCTCCCCTGGGGTCGCCTTTCCAACATTGGTGGCAGCGGTGGGATCCGAGCCCGCGCAAATCGTACAGCGAGTAACACGTCACTACTGACAGAGACCCACAGCCACGATGACTACTAAGGAAGCCGGAACCACTGCAGAATTCCAGAAAGACCTGTTAGAGGAGTATACCCATAAAGAACTTAAACAATTTTGCAAAGACTTGGGTATCGCTACCACCGGACTAAGCACAAAGGACGATTTCAAAGAAGCGCTGCAAACCTGGGTGGAGACCAGAGAGACCCCACCCCAAACAAACGATGACATTGTCCGAGAAGTACCCGTGAGTACCGTCATAGCCCCCATAGAGGAAAGAACCGCCAACAGGGACCCGGGCCTCTCCCACTAAGACGCCCGGGAGCGAGAGAGGAGTCGGCTCCATGAACTAGAGCTTGCCCGACTCCGGCTGGACGGAGAACTCCAATTAGCAGAAAAGAAAATGGCCCTTGAACAACTGCGATTAGAGGGAGATCTGGAAGAAAGGCGGCGGCAAAGAGAATTGGAAGAAAAAAAACTCGCATACGCACACGAGCGTGGCCTCAAAGAACTAGAGATCAAAGCCAAACTCGAAGAGGCTGGCGCCGCGGTAGCCCGGAACCCTCCACCTCCTGCCGACCCATAGGTCCACATCCCGAAGGATATCGTCAAGGAGTACTACAAGAATGACGATATCCAGCAATGGTTCAAGGCGTACGAAGTTGCCATGACCCCGCACCGCATTCCGCGGAAAGACTGGGGTGCCGGCTTATGGGGGAGATTCGTCAGCGAAGGAAGAGACACCCTGCTGGAGCTGGCCGACGACGTAATGTCCTCCTATGACCACATGAAGGACGCCCTGCTCGTCCGGTATGGCCTCACCCCCGAGATGTACCGGCAGAGATTCAGAGACTGCAAGAAAATCCCCGGTACCACGTGGGTCGAGTACGTGAACTTTTATAGCAGGGCCCTGGATGGATGGATAAAGGGCAGCAAAGTGTCCACCTACGAGCAGCTGTTCGACCTCATCGTTTGGGAGCACCTCTCCAACAACTGCTTTGTCGAGCTCAGACAGCATCTACTCGACAGCAAGCTAACCGAGCCCCGGAAACTCGCCGTCGAGGCAGATCGATGGGTGAGCACCCGGGTCCCCCGAACACCGATAGGAGAAACAGGACAGGGCGGCCAGGGGCACCCCCGCCAGCGTGGAGGCGGAGGAGGACAGAACCAGAGCCGAAGCTTCCCGCCGGCCCCGGGCCAGGGCCCCCCTCAGGGGTCCCCCCCGAATAACACTTTGCCGTCCCTGATCAGAGGAGGGACCCCCCCAGCACGGCCGGGGCCCCACCCGAACATTACTTGCCACAGATGCCAGCGGACCGGTCACTATGCCAATTACCCCATCTGCCCCATGAACCAGCGCCCCGGCACCACTGGGCCTCCGACCCGCCAGTTCGCTGCTGCAGCCCTGGGAGAGGAGGGAGAAGAAGAAGTAGAGGTCTACGAGGAAGATCAAACCGAGTATGAACCGGCCGCCATGGCCCTAGCCTGCCTGGGCAATAGAGACCTCGTCCCCCAGGCCCCGCTACCGAGCAACACTCGAAAATACCGTCAGTGGGTACACATCAATGGACGACGGACCGAAGCCCTCCGAGACACGGGAGCCAGTGTGACGGCCGTCCGCTGCCACTTGGTGACCCCCGAACAGATCATCCCGAACGTACGATGCCCCGTGAGGGCCGCCGACAACTCTGAAACTCTATGCCAGATGGCCCGAATTCCCTTCGAATGGGGGGGAGTGTCGGGCACCCTCAAGGTGACCGTCCGGGACGACGCCCCCGTGGACTGCCTCCTTGGGAACGACCTTGAGAGCTCTCCCTGGGCCCAAGTCGAGCGGAGAGAGCACCTAGGAATGATGGGACTACCCGAGTGGGTCTGTGCGACGACCCGATCTATGGCGGCCCGAGCCCCGGCAGCGACCGAGGCCGCCCCGACCGAAGAGCCGGAGTGGCCCAAGCCACCACCCCCTGCCATCCATGAAGAATGCGACTCCGAGACCAGGCCATCGGAGCCCGGAAACCACCATGAGCTCAGCGACATCCCCGAACTCGCCCAATGGCGCCAAGAGGGTGGTCCCACCCGAGAACAGTTTCGGCAGGAACAGAAGACCTGTCCTTCCCTCGAGGGGACCCGCCAACAAGCCGCTGCCCAAGCTACCGGGGACACCTCAGGGTCCCACTGGGTCTACTGGGACCACGGCCTCCTATACAGTGAACAGAAAATTGCCGAGCTGGGGGCCAGCCGAGTGCTAGTGGTTCCCCTGCGATTCAGAGACTTCCTTTTGAACCTGGCGCACGATGTGCCCCTCGCCGGGCACCTGGGGCAGGACAAAACTTACAGCCGCCTGGTGACCCATTTTTACTGGCCCAAAATGCGCAACGATGTACATAACCACTGCCGCACCTGCCCGACATGCCAAGCCAGCGGAAAGAGCGGGGGGAAGGTGAAGGCCCCGCTCCAACCTTTTCCAGTAGTGACCACCCCCTTCGAGCGAGTGGGAATAGACATTGTGGGGCCCCTGGACCCTCAAACCTCGCAAGGGCATTGCTTCATACTTGTCCTGGTGGACCACGCCACCCGCTATCCTGAGGCCATCCCCCTCAGAACCATCACCGCTCCCGTGGTGGGGCGAGCCCTGATGGGGATCTTCTCCCGAGTAGGATTCCCCCGAGAGGTCGTGAGCGATCGGGGCACCAACTTTATATCGAAGTATATGCGGTCCCTGTGGCAACAGTGCGGGGTCACATATAAGTTCACCACCCCGTATCATCCCCAAGGGAATGGACTTGTGGAGCGGTTCAACCGGACTCTCAAGGGGATGATCCAGGGCCTAGAAGAGCCACTACGACGCAAATGGGATGTCCTGCTGCCCTGCCTCCTGTTTGCCTATCAGGAGGTACCCCAGAAATCCCTGGGGTTCAGCCCCTTTGAACTCTTGTACGGACACCCTGTCCGAGGTCCGCTCAGCCTGGTCAAAGAAGGCTGGGAAACTACAGTCCAAGACGCACCACCGGATGTCTACCGGTACCTCCTGACCCTCCGAAACCAGACTCGGAAGTTCCGGGCCCTTGCGGAGGCCAACCTGGAGGCCAGTCAGGAGGACATGAAACGCTGGTATGACCAGAACTCCTCCTCCATCGAGTTCGAGCCGGGCCAGAGGGTCTGGGTCATGTCCCCGGTCGTACCATGTGCCCTCCAGGACAAATGGTCGGGGCCCTTCAAGGTGATCGAGCGCAAGAGCCCCGTCACTTACCTCGTGGACATGGAGTCTCCTCGGAACCCCCTCCGGGTTCTGCACGCCAACCGGCTCAAACCTCATTTCGCCCGCACAGAACTGAGCCTGCTGCTAGCTACCGACGATGGGACCGAAGACGACTCCGAGCCCTTGCCCGACCTCCTAAAGTGCACTGAGAGGGACGGCTCCGTCGAAGGGGTCTCTCTCTCTCCCGACCTTACCCCCGCACAGCACCGAGACTGCCAAGAACTGTTGGGACAATTCACAGATCTGTTCTCCCTCACCCCCGGGGTTACCCAATGGTGTGTCCACGATGTCGACACCGGGGACAATCAGCCAGTACGACACCGGGCCTACCGGGTCCCCGACCGAGTTCGGGCCTGCATCCAGACGGAAGTTACCAAGATGCTGGCCCTGGGGGTGGTCGAACCCTCCAACAGTCCCTGGGCCAGCCCAGTTGTCCTGGTCCCCAAGGCCGCCGCACCTGACACCCCGCCAGAACTCCGGTTTTGCGTCGACTACCGGGGACTGAATGCTGTTACAAGAACCGACGCACATCCCATCCCCCGGGCCGATGAACTGATCGACCGCCTGGGGGTCGCCAAGTACCTCAGTACCTTCGACCTCACCGCCGGGTATTGGCAGATCGGCCTCACCCCTGGCGCCCAGGAGCGATCAGCCTTCTCCACACCCGACGGCCACTTCCAGTTCAAAGTGATGCCCTTCGGCATGAAAAACGCCCCGGTCACCTTCCAGAGACTAGTAAACAAAGTACTGGCGGGGCTAGAAGACTTCAGTGCCGCCTACCTAGACGACATTGCGGTCTACAGCCTCCACTGGGCCGAGCACCTGAAACACCTCTGGGAAGTCCTGACAGCCCTCCGCCGGGCCGGGCTAACTGTGAAGGCCAGCAAATGCCAGATAGGCCAAGGGTCCGTGACCTATCTGGGACACCAAGTGGGGAGCGGCCAAGTGGCTCCCCTCCAACCCAAGATCGATGCCATCGTAGCCTGGGAGCCCCCGGTCAACCAAACCGCCGTCCGAGCCTTCCTGGGGCTCACTGGGTACTATCGGCGTTTTATCAAGAACTATGGGAGCATTGTGGGGCCCCTCACGGAACTGACCTCGAAGAACCGGCCCCAGAAAGTGCAGTGGACCCCCGCGTGTCAGGTGGCCTTCGAGACCTTGAAAGCAGCCATGTGTACCGCCCCTGTGCTCCAGGCCCCCGACTACAGCCGAGAGTTTGTGGTCCAGACCGACGCCTCGGAACACGGCATCGGGGCGGTCCTGTCGCAAATTGACTCCGAGGGAACTGACCATCCTGTGGCCTTCATCAGCCGGCGGCTGCTGGCCCGAGAACAGCGATGGAGCACCATCGAGAGAGAGGCCTTCGCTGTCGTGTGGGCCCTCAAGAAACTCAGGCCCTACCCCTTCGGCACCCACTTCCGGGTGCAGACTGACCACCGGCCCTTAAGGTGGCTGATGCAGATGCGTGGCGAAAATCCGAAACTGTTGCGATGGTCCATCTCCCTCCAAGGCATGGATTTCACTGTGGAGCATCGCCCTGGCAGCGACCACGCCAACGCTGATGGCCTGTCCCGGTTTTTCCGCCTCGACGAAGAGAGCCCCCAGGAAGATGGGTGACTCTCCCCGCCTTCAGCTGGAGGGGACGTGTGTTGGACACGGCCTCGTGGCGTGGTCCGACCCCTTCCGCATGGAGGGCCCAGGACGACATCGGCCCTCCATTTACCTACTATCGACCCCCCTGACACGCACATTCACGAACCATCGGCGAGAGCAGCCTCCCCGGCCACCTACAACCCCTCCCTGGTACCCCGGCGGAACCTGCTCGCCAACGCTGCCAGCCTGGCAACCTGACCAGGCCACCCTTTCCGGCCGACTCCATCTCAGGGCCATCACGACCCGAACACGTGGCCGCAGCCATCCCGGGCCCCGGCCCCAGCAAAGCCCCGACATTGAGGCACCAAGATCCTCCTAGGTGGTAAAGTGGCCACTCGACAAGATCCCGGAGGAGGAGAGTTTCGATGGGCCTCTAGCCGCCCCCGGACGCCTGGTATCAATCGCCCTCCAGCCTCCCTGGGCGCTGGCTCCACCCCCCCGCTGGGTGTCTGGACACCTTCATCCCGGCCCCTCTGACCCCCAGGCGCGAGGGTCCGGACATCAAAGCCCTCCAGTCCTATATCTGGGCCAGCCCTGGATTAGGACGGCAGTTGTATCTGGAGTCGAGGCCCTGCTGACGCTGTCGCGGCCTGACCAAGCTGAACTATCTTCGAGGCCCTGCTGACGCTGTCGCGGCCTGACCAAGCTGAACCACCTTCGAGGCCCTGCTGACGCTGTCGCGGCCTGACCAAGCTGAACCACCTTCGAGGCCCTGCTGACGCTGTCGCGGCCTGACCAAGCTGAACCACCTTCGAGGCCCTGCTGACGCTGTCGCGGCCTGACCAAGCGGAACTACCTTCGAGGCCCTGCTGACGCTGACGCGGCCTGACCAAGCTGAACCACCTTCGAGGCCCTGCTGACGCTGTCGCGGCCTGACCAAGCGGAACTACCTTCGAGGCCCTGCTGACGCTGTCGCGGCCTGACCAAGCTGAACTATCTTCGAGGCCCTGCTGACGCTGTCGCGGCCTGACCAAGCTGTACCACCTTCGAGGCCCTGCTGACGCTGTCGCGGCCTGACCCCTTGAACTATCCACGCACCAGTGGGTGCCAAGACTGTCCCGCTACCCCCTTTCCCCGAGACCACGACTTTACGGATCCCTCGATCCTTGCCCGCTATCCTGCCAAGAACTTGCTTTGATTACTTACATAAAGATTCTTGTGAATATCCTTCCTGTGTGACGTCTATCTGTAAGTAGTGTGATTGCTCTGCTGTTACGATTGTAGGAGAGGAGCCTCGTCAAGGAGGCCTCCCTACGGCGCTCGGCCTGTTCCAAAAAGAGAGGTGGGTCTCGGGGCGGACAGGCAGACACCTTCTGTCTCCCCTGGGGTCGCCTTTCCAACAGAGTGCAGAGTAGTGAGTGCAGAGTAGTGAGTGCAGAGTAGTGAGTAGTGAGTAGTGAGTGCAGAGTGGTGAGTGCAGAGTGGTGAGTGCAGGGTGGTGAGTGCAGAGTGGTGAGTGCAGAGTGGTGAGTGCAGAGTAGTGAGAAGTGAGTGGTGAGTGCAGAGTGCAGAGTGGTGAGTGCAGAGTGCTGAGTACAGAGTGGTGAGTTCAGAGTGGTGAGTGCAGAGTAGTGAGTGCAGAGTAGTGATTAGTGAGTGCAGAGTAGTGAATGCAGAGTAGTGAGTGCAGAGAAGTGAGTGCAGAGTAGTGAGTGCAGAGTAGTGAGTAGTGAGTGCAGAGTAGTGAGTGCAGAGTAATGAGTGCAGAGTAGTGAGTGCAGAGTAGTTATTGTAGAGTAGTGAGTAGTGAGTGCAGAGTAGTGAGTGCAGAGTAGTGAGTAGTGAGTGCACAGTAGTGAGTGCAGAGTAGTGAGTAGTGAGTAGTGAGTGCAGAGTAGTGAGTAGTGAGTGCAGAGTAGTGAGTGCAGAGTAGTGAGTAGTGAGTGCAGAGTAGTGAGTAGTGAGTAGTGAGTGCAGAGTAGTGAGTTCAGAGTACTGAGTGCAGAGTAGTGAGTGCAGAGTAATGAGTGCAGAGTAGTGAGTAGTGAGTGCAGAGTAGTGAGTAGTGAGTGCAGAGTAGTGAGTAGTGAGTGCAGAGTAGTGTGCAGAGTAGTGAGTAGTGAGTGCAGGGTACTGAGTGCAGAGTAGTGAGTGCAGAGTAGTCAGTAGTGAGTGCAGAGTAGTGAGTGCAGAGTAGTGAGTAGTGAGTGCTGAGTAGTGAGTACTGAGTGCAGAGTACTGAGTGCAGAGTAGTGAGTGCAGAGTAGTGAGAAATGAGAGGTGAGTGCAGAGTGGTGAGTGCAGAGTGGTGAGTGCAGAGTAGTGAGTAGTTAGTGCAGAGTAGTGAGTAGTGAGTGCAGAGTACTGAGTGCAGAGTAGTGAGTGCAGAGTAGTGAGTAGTGAGTGCAGAGTAGTGAGTGCAGGGTACTGAGTGTAGAGTAGTGAGTGCAGAGTAGTGAGTAGTGAGTTCAGAGTAGTGAGTGGTGAGTGCAGAGTAGTGAGTAGTGGGTAGTGAGTGCAGAGTAGTGAGTAGTGAGTGCAGAGTACTGAGTGCTGAGTAGTGAGTGCAGAGTAGTGAGTAGTGAGTGCAGAGTAGTGAGTAGTGAGTTCAGAGTACTGAGTGCAGAGTACTGAGTGCAGAGTACTGAGTGCAGAGTAGTGATTAGTGAGTGCAGAGTAGTGAGTAGTGAGTGCAGAGTAGTGAGTAGTGAGTGCAGAGTACTGAGTGCAGATTAGTGAGTAGTGTGTGCAGAGTAGTGAGTGCAGAGTAGTGAGTAGTGAGTGCAGAGTAGTGAGTGCAGAGTAGTGAGTAGTGAGTGCAGGGTACTGAGTGCAGAGTAGTGAGTAGTGAGTGCAGAGTAGTGAGTAGTGAGTGCAGAGTAGTGAGTAGTGAGTGCAGAGTAGTGAGTGCAGAGTAGTGAGTGCAGAGTAGTGAGTAGTGAGTTCAGAGTACTGAGTGCAGAGTACTGAGTGCAGAGTAGTGAGTGCAGAGTAGTTAGTAGTGAGTGCAGAGTAGTGAGTGCAGAGTACTGAGTGCAGAGTAGTGATTGCAGAGTAGTGAGTAGTGAGTGCAGAGTAGTGAGTGCAGAGTAGTGAGTAGTGAGTGCAGAGTAGTGAGTAGTGAGTGTAGAGTAGTGAGTAGTGAGTGCAGAGTAGTGAGTGCAGAGTAGTGAGTAGTGAGTGCAGAGTAGTGAGTAGTGAGTGCAGAGTAGTGAGTGGTGAGTAGTGAGTGTAGAGTAGTGAGAAGTGAGTGCAGAGTAGTGAGAAGTGAGTGCAGGGTACTGAGTGCAGAGTAGTGAGTGCAGAGTAGTGAGTAGTGAGTGCAGAGTAGTGAGTAGTGGGTGCAGAGTAGTGAGTGAAGAGTACTGAGTGCAGAGTAGTGAGTGCAGAGTAGTGAGTAGTGAGTGCTGAGTAGTGAGTAGTGAGTGCAGGGTACTGAGTGCAGAGTAGTGAGTACAGAGTAGTGAGTAGTGAGTGCAGAGTAGTGAGTAGTGAGTGCAGAGTAGTGAGTAGTGAGTGCAGAGTAGTGAGTAGTGCGTAGTGAGGGTAGAGTAGTGAGTGCAGAGTACTGAGTGCAGAGTAGTGAGTGCAGAGTAGTGAGTGCAGAATAATGAGTAGTGAGTTCAGAGTACCGAGTTCAGAGTACTGAGTGCAGAGTACTGAGTGCAGAGTAGTGAGTGCAGAGTAGTGAGTGCAGAGTAGTGAGTAGTGAGTGCAGAGTAGTGAGTAGTGAGTGCAGAGTAGTGAGTAGTGAGTGCAGAGTAGTGAGTAGTGAGTGGTGAGTAGTGAGTGCAGAGTAGTGAGTAGTGAGTGCAGAGTAGTGAGTAGTAAGTGCAGGGTACTGAGTGCAGAGTAGTGAGTGCAGAGTAGTGAGTAGTGAGTGCAGAGTAGTGAGTAGTGAGTGCAGAGTAGTGAGTAGTGAGTAGTGAGTGCAGAGTAGTGAGTAGTGAGTGCAGAGTAGTGAGTAGTGAGTGCAGAGTAGTGAGTGCAGAGTAGTGAGTAGTGAGTGCAGAGTAGTGAGTGCAGAGTAGTGAGTAGTGAGTGCAGGGTAGTGAGTGCAGAGTAGTGAGTGCAGAGTAGTGAGTAGTGAGTGTAGAGTAGTGAGTGCAGAGTAGTGAGTAGTGAATGCAGAGTAGTGAGTAATGAGTGCAGAGTAGTGAGTAGTGAGTGCAGAGTAGTGAGTGCAGAGTAGTGAGTGCAGAGTAGGGAGTAGTGAGTGCAGAGTAGTGAGTGCAGAGTAGTGAGTAGTGAGTGCAGAGTAGTGAGTGTAGAGTGGTGAGTAGTGAGTGCAGAGTAGTGGGTAGTGAGTGCAGAGTAGTGAGTAGTGAGTAGTGAGTGCAGAGTAGTGAGTAGTGAGTGCAGAGTAGTGAGCAGTGAGTGCAGAGTAGTGAGTAGTGAGTGCAGAGTAGTGAGTAGTGAGTGCAGAGTAGTGAGTAGTGAGTAGTGAGTGCAGAGTAGTGAGTGCAGAGTAGTGAGTGCAGAGTAGTGAGTAGTGAGTGCAGAGTAGTGAGTGCAGAGTGGTGAGTAGTGAGTGCAGAGTAGTGAGTAGTGAGTGCAGAGTAGTGAGTAGTGAGAGCAGAGTAGTGAGTAGTGAGTGCAGAGTAGTGAGTAGTGAATGCAGAGTAGTGAGTGGTGAGTAGTGAGTGCAGAGTAGTGAGTAGTGAGTGCAGAGTAGTGAGTGGTGAGTAGTGAGTGCAGAGTAGTGAGTAGTGAGTGCAGAGTAGTGAGTAGTGAGTGCAGAGTAGTGAGTGCAGAGTAGTGAGTAGTAAATGGTGATACAGAGTAGTGAGTGCAGAGTAGTGAGTGCAGAGTAGTGAGTGCAGAGTAGTGAGTAGTGAGTGCAGAGTAGTGAGTAGTGAGTGCAGTGTAGTGAGTGCAGAGTAGTGAGTGCAGAGTAGTGAGTAGTGAGTGCAGAGTAGTGAGTAGTGAGTGCAGAGTAGTGAGTAGTGAGTGCAGAGTAGTGAGTGCAGAGTAGTGAGTAGTGAGTGCAGAGTAGTGAGTGCAGAGTAGTGAGTAGTGAGTGCAGAGTAGTGAGTGCAGAGTAGTGAGTAGTGAGTGCAGAGTAGTGAGTAGTGAGTAGTGAGTGCAGAGTAGTGAGTAGTGAGTGCAGACTAGTGAGTGCAGAGTAGTGAATAGTAAGTAGTGAGTGCAGAGTAGTGAGTAGTGAGTGTAGAGTAGTGAGTGCAGAGTAGTGAGTAGTGAGTGCAGGGTAGTGAGTGCAGAGTAGTGAGTGCAGAGTAGTGAGTAGTGAGTGCAGAGTAGTGGGTAGTGAGTAGTGAGTGCAGAGTAGTGAGTAGTGAGTAGTGAGTGCAGAGTAGTGAGTGCAGAGTAGTGAGTAGTGGGTGCAGAGTACTGAGTTCAGAGTAGTGAGTAGTGAGTGCAGAGTAGTGAGTAGTGAGCGCAGAGTAGTGGGTAGTGAGTAGTGAGTGCAGAGTAGTGAGTAGTGAGTAGTGAGTGCAGAGTAGTGAGTGCAGAGTAGTGAGTAGTGGGTGCAGAGTAGTGAGTGCAGAGTAGTGAGTAGTGAGTGCAGAGTAGTGAGTAGTAAGTGCAGAGTAGTGAGTGCAGAGTAGTGAGTAGTGAGTGCAGAGTAGTGAGTGCAGAGTAGTGAGTGCAGAGTAGTGAGTGCAGAGTAGTGAGTAGTGAGTGTAGAGTAGTGAGTGCAGAGTAGTGAGTAGTGAGTGCAGAGTAGTGAGTAGTGAGTGCAGAGTAGTGAGTAGTGAGTGCAGAGTGGTGAGTGCAGAGTGGTGAGTGCAGAGTAGTGAGTAGTGAGTGCAGAGTAGTGAGTGCAGAGTAGTGAGTAGTGAGTGCAGAGTAGTGAGTAGTGAGTGCAGAGTAGTAAGTGCAGAGTAGTGAGTAGTGAGTGCAGAGTAGTGAGTAGTAAGTGCAGAGTAGTGAGTGCAGAGTAGTGAGTGCAGAGTAGTGAGTGCAGAGTAGTGAGTGCAGAGTGGTGAGTAGTGAGTGTAGAGTAGTGAGTGCAGAGTAGTGAGTAGTGAGTGCAGAGTAGTGAGTAGTGAGTGCAGAGTGGTGAGTGCAGAGTGGTGAGTGCAGAGTGGTGAGTGCAGAGTAGTGAGTGCAGAGTAGTGAGTAGTGAGTGCAGAGTAGTGCGTGCAGAGTAGTGAGTAGTGAGTGCAGAGTAGTGAGTAGTGAGTGCAGAGTAGTGAGTAGTGAGTGCAGAGTAATGAGTAGTGAGTGCAGAGTAGTGAGTAGTGAGTGCAGAGTAGTGAGTGCAGAGTAATGAGTAGTGAGTGCAGAGTAGTGAGTGCAGAGTAGTGAGTAATGAGTGCAGGGTAGTGAGTGCAGAGTAGTGAGTGCAGAGTAGTGAGTAGTGAGTGCAGAGTAGTGAGTGCAGAGTAGTGAGTGCAGAGGAGTGAGTGCAGAGTAGTGAGTAGTGAGTGCAGAGTAGTGAGTGGTGAGTGCAGAGTGGTGAGTACAGAGTGGTGAGTGCAGAGTGGTGAATGCAGAGTAGTGAGTAGTGAGTGCAGAGTAGTGAATAGTGAGTGCAGAGTAGTGAGTGCAGAGTAGTGAGTGCAGAGTAGTGAGTAGTGAGTGCAGAGTAGTGAGTGCAGAGTAGTGAGTAGTGAGTGCAGAGTAGTGAGTAGTGAGTGCAGAGTAGTGAGTAGTGAGTGCAGAGTAGTGAGTGCAGAGTAGTGAGTGCAGAGTAGTGAGTGCAGAGTAGTGAGTGCAGAGTAGTGAGTAGTGAGTGCAGAGTAGTCAGTAGTGAGTAGTGAGTAGTGAGTAGTGAGTGCAGAGTAGTGAGTAGTGAGTGTAGAGTAGTGAGTAGTGAGTGCAGAGTAGTGAGTGCAGAGTAGTGAGTAGTGAGTGTAGAGTAGTGAGTAGTGAGTGCAGAGTAGTGAGTAGTGAGTGCAGAGTAGTGAGTGCAGAGTAGTGAGTAGTGAGTGCAGAGTAGTGAGTAGTGAGTGCAGAGTAGTGAGTGCAGAGTAGTGAGTAGTGAGTGCTGAGTAGTGAGTGCAGAGTATTGAGTAGTGAGTGTAGAGTAGTGAGTCATGAGTGCAGAGTAGTGAGTAGTGAGTGCAGAGTAGTGAGTGCAGAGTAGTGAGTGCAGAGTAGTGAGTATTGAGTGCAGAGTAGTGAGTAGTGAGTGCAGAATAGTGAGTGCAGAGTAGTGAGTGCAGAGTAGTTAGTAGTGAGTAGTGAGTGCAGAGTAGTGAGTGCAGAGTAGTGAGTGCAGAATAGTGAGTGCAGAGTAGTGAGTAGTGAGTGCAGAGTAGTGAGTAGTGAGGGCAGTGTAGTGAGTGAAGAGTAGTGAGTGCAAAGTAGTGAGTAGTGAGTGCAGAGTAGTGAGTAGTGAGTGCAGAGTAGTGAGTGCAGAGTAGTGGGTAGTGAGTGCAGAGTAGTGAGTGGTGAGTGCAGAGTAGTGAGTAGTGAGTGCAGAGTAGTGAGTAGTGAGTGCAGAGTAGTGAGTGTAGAGTAGTGAGCAGTGAGTGCAGAGTAGTGAGTGCAGAGTAGTGAGTAGTGAGTGCAGAGTAGTGAGTAGTGAGTAGTGAGTGCAGAGTAGTGAGTAGTGAGTGCAGAGTAGTGAGTGCAGAGTAGTGAGTAGTGAGTGCAGAGTAGTGAGTAGTGAGTGCAGAGTAGTGAGTAGTGAGTGCAGAGTAGTGAGTGGTGAGTAGTGAGTACAGAGTAGTGAGTAGTGAGTGCAGAGTAGTGAGTGGTGAGTAGTGAGTGCAGAGTAGTGAGTAGTGAGTGCAGAGTAGTGAGTGTAGAGTAGTGAGTAGTGAGTGCAGAGTAGTGAGTGCAGAGTAGTGAGTGCAGAGTAGTGAGTAGTGAGTGCAGAGTAGTGAGTAGTGAGTGCAGTGTAGTGAGTGCAGAGTAGTGAGTGCAGAGTAGTGAGTAGTGAGTGCAGAGTAGTGAGTAGTGAGTGCAGAGTAGTGAGTAGTGAGTGCAGAGTAGTGAGTGCAGAGTAGTGAGTAGTGAGTGCAGAGTAGTGAGTGCAGAGTAGTGAGTAGAGAGTGCAGAGTAGTGAGTAGTGAGGGCAGAGTAGTGAGTAGTGAGTGCAGACTAGTGAGTGCAGAGTAGTGAGTAGTGAGTGCAGAGTAGTGAGTGCAGAGTAGTGAGTAGTGAGTGCAGAGTAGTTAGTGCAGAGTAGTGAGTAGTGAGTAGTGAGTGCAGAGCTGTGAGTAGTGAGTGCAGAGTAGTGAGTGCAGAGTAGTGAGTAGTGAGTGCAGAGTAGTGAGTAGTGAGTGCAGAGTAGTGAGTAGTGAGTAGTGAGTGCAGAGTAGTGAGTAGTGAGTAGTGAGTAGTGAGTGCAGAGTAGTGAGTAGTGAGTGCAGAGTAGTGAGTGCAGAGTAGTGAGTAGTGAGTGCAGACTAGTGAGTAGTGAGTGCAGAGTAGTGAGTAGTGAGAAGTGAGTGCAGAGTAGTGAGTAGTGAGTGCAGAGTAGTGAGTAGTGAGTGCAGAGTAGTGAGTAGTGAGTGCAAAGTAGTGAGTGCAGAGTAGTGAGTGCAGAGTAGTGAGTGCAGAGTAGTGAGTAGTGAGTGCAGAGTAGTGAGTAGTGAGTGCAGAGTAGTGAGTAGTGAGAAGTGAGTGCAGAGTAGTGAGTGCAGAGTAGTGAGTAGTGAGTGCAGAGTAGTGAGTAGTGAGTGCAGAGTAGTGAGTAGTGAGTGCAAAGTAGTGAGTGCAGAGTAGTGAGTGCAGAGTAGTGAGTGCAGAGTAGTGAGTGCCGAGTAGTGAGTGCCGAGTAGTGAGTGCAGAGTAGTGAGTGTGCAGAGTAGTGAGTGTGCAGAGTAGTGAGTGTGCAGAGTAGTGAGTGTGCAGAGTAGTGAGTGTGCAGAGTGCAGATTTTTGAGGTGTGTGAGTGTGTAGGGTGAGCAGTGTGTGAGCGTGCAGGGTTAACAGTCTGTGAGCGTGCAGGGTGAACATTGTGTGAGCGTGTAGGGTGAGCTGTGTGTGAGCGTGTAGGGTGAGCAGTGTGTGAGCGTGCAGGGTGAACATTGTGTGAGCGTGCAGGGTGAACAGTTTGTGAGTGTGCAAGGTGAACAGTGTGTGAGTGTGCAGGGTGAACAGTTTGTGAGTGTGCAAGGTGAACAGTTTGTGAGTGTGCAGGGTGAACAATTCCAATCCAAACCACATAATTCCATTACACCCCACGTGCATACACTCCATAGCACATGGCTAAAAGACATTGCCATTAGCTCTAACTCAAATAAATCCGAGACCTATTGCATTTCCAATGCTTGTTTCTACTGTGGCTTGTGCTGAGTCCCAGGAAAAGGGCTGCAGCATAAGCTGCAGTAGAAAAAGACACTGTGTGTACATCCTGGCACACAGTGCATGGATGTGTGGTGGGCACTGTGCCCCAAGGGCCACTTAGCAGTGGCCCACTGAGTATTGGGGCCCTGCTTAAGGCCCCCAAAGTCCGTTACCATCTGCCTTTTAATGGTAGTGGGACTGTCATGAAAAGCCAGTCAGAAAGGGACATCTTAATCCCTGTGACGGTGCCTGCACAGGCACCTCCGCCATTGTAACAATAGCATTCCGGCCACCGCCCCAATGGGTCTTGAATCCTGTCAGAGGTAGCAGTCTTTACTCCCGACCTCTGCGGTCCGACCGGCTGCATCAAAATGTGGCAGTCTAATTAATGCCCTGGATGTTGGGCTGACTGCCACGGAGGGACTGTCGGTGGCGGTCCACCCGACATCGTAATTAGGCATTGACTCTGTTTAGGTAGATTGTACTGTGCTTAACCTGTACCATGCTTGCATCAGCCAGCACTCCCTCCCTGGTGCTGCGCACGACCGTTGGCCGACTCCGCCCCGCCCACCCTATAGAACGCCCGCACCGCGGCGGAATGTTCGCCTCGGTAAACAGGTTAAAAGTTTGACCTGTCGTATCCTGAAGAATGTAACAAATTAGGCAAATTGAATTCATTTAATTGATCAGGACATGACATGAAAACCACAATCTTTTTGCGTGTTGGTATGCGGAGCCTCCCTGGGTAGTGTCTGAAGTGCCATGATGTTAAAATTAATCTGTCAATCCACTGACCGATGTGATGTCAGACTCCAGAGCACACGCACTTCTGACACACCGCACACCCACTCTGAATACTGAATAACCAATAAGTGTACACCAGTTCTATCGATAAATTACCTTAGACTGACTAGTGATAGTCTGGTGCGAAGGAGAGCGAGCCACAGTAGGCACCGCCTAGTGTCAATCAGAGGCTGCAGGCACCAAAGTCTCTGCACAGCTGCAGTCCAGTCCTGGACTCAAGCGTCATCTTGATGAGAGAGGCTGCAGGCACAGTACCAACTAGAGGCACAACAGCTAGCAGTGCAATCAATGGTGCGCTCCAGCCAAACTTTAAGAAATAGATGACTGCCGACCCACCCGCACCTAATACAAGTCCTGTCTCAGATGGCATTGATTGGGCAAATCATGGGACGCATTGTTACAGACTCCAGGATGATTACATCACGAGGGGCCCTGCTTCGGTTGCGCAAAGCTGCACAGCCATGTAATGGATTAAATCCAATGAATCAAATGTATCTCGTTTTTCTTTGCTTTTACGTTTTGCTCCTTTCACTTTCATCATTATTTTATCCTTTGTTTAATTCTTTTTATTCAATGTATTACTTTCCGTATTCCAAAAAGCACTCAGAGGCATGGGATTCATTCCATGTCATGATTTATTATCATTAGTCCAATGCATTTCGGGAGAACCTTCCGTTCGTCAGGGACATCTAAAGGTATAAACGTGGGGGGAACTTGAGATAGTTATGGTATTGAAATTGCATGTTTTTATTTGATGCTAATGGTCGTGAAAACACACGTTATTCATGAATAATAAACCGGGGGATGAGTTCAAAAAGAATTGCATTTTGGTAGAGTGAGGAGTTCCAATTAAGAGCTTAAAGAGATTTAGGTTCTTCCAGAGTATCACCTGTTGGTTATTGTGGTGGGCGGGAACATATACAAATACAAGGGTGTAAGAGTTTCGAACCAACCTGTTAGAATAATGAAGATGCGTGCTAAGGCACACTAGGCAAACAAAACAAGCATTGGCATAGCCAATAGGTCTTGCATTTGGGACCTTATAAGTGTTTAGTCATGCAACAGTTGGTGTTGTTGCATCAAGGATATTCTGCTGCATAACTAAATAATTATAGGGCCCAAAAAGCGAGACCTATTGGTTATGCCAATGCATGTTTGTTTTTTGTTGCTGTTTTGTTTAAGTGGCCAGATCTACAATAGCTGGACATAGTTTTTGTTAACAGTTCTTTGCATCAAATGAACTTCTTTTCATTGCTCTGAATGTTGTTTCCATTCTGGTTGTAGGAAGCAGTCATTCCCGGGGGTGTGGGGGCAGCCTAGCTATGCGCATGCGCCGAACTTTGCAAATGCCTGGTGCAGGCGCAATTTACAAGTGTGGAGTGAGTGAGCCCCAGGCAGGATGACTCACTCACACAAGAGTTCATGCACTGCACCTGCATACTCAGCATGGTTTATAAAACTTGACTCACTCCCTCCCAGGCATCAAACACATATCTACCAAGAAACTCTGAGAAGATCCTGCCTGCTGCACTGACGGCTGGTGGTGTATGTACCTGGTGAAAGTGTGCACTGATGGCTGGTGTTGCGTGTGCCTGGTGAAAGTGTGCACTGACGGCTGGTGGTTTGTGTGCCTGGTGAAAGCGTGCACTGACGGCTGGTGTTGCATGTGCCTGGTGAAAGCGTGCACTGACGGCTGGTGTTGCATGTGCCTGGTGAAAGCGTGCACTGATGGCTGGTGGTGTGTGTGCCTGGTGGAAGCGTGCGCTGATGGCTGGTGGTGTGTGTGCCTGGTGGAAGCATGCACTGATGGCTGGTGGTGTGTGTGCCCGGTGAAAGCGTGCACTTGCGACTGATGGAGTGTGTACCCGGTGGAAGCGTGCACTTATGGCTGGTGGTGTGTGTGCCCGGTGGAAGCGTGCATTGATGGCTGGTAGTGTGTGTGCCTGGTGGAAGCGTGCACTGATAGCTGGTGGTGTGTGTGCCTGGTGAAAGCGTTCACTGACGTGGTGTGTGTGCCTGGTGGAAGCGTGCACTGACGGCTGGTGGTGTGTATGCCTGGTGGAAGCGTGCACTGATGGCTGGTGGTGTGTGTGCCAGGTGGAAGCATGCATTGACGGCTGGTGGTGTGTATGTATGGTGGAAGCTTGCACTGACAGCTGGTGGTGTGTGTGCCTGGTGGAAGCGTGTACTGACGGCTGGTGGTGTGTGTGCCTGATGGTAGCGTGCACTGACGGCTGGTGGTGTGTGTGCCTGGTGAAAGCGTGCACTGATGACTAATGGTGTGTGTGCCTGGTGGAAGCAGTAGTATTCACAGCAATAGAACACACAAATGAAACTAACGAAGAGGGAGGGGGGAGTGCGAGCAGAGGAGCATGATTCACAGCTGATAGAAGACACAAATGAAGCTGACCAGGAGGGAGGGGAAAAGGGAGGGGGTAGTGCAAGCAGAGGAGCCTGATTACAGCAATAAAAACACAGATGGCAGCTGTGCACGTGCACAAGCTCGTGAACGAAAGCTGGAGGCCAGCAAAAGCCTCTGGTGGCACTTTTAAAAGCCACTTACTAAATGTCTCGAAGAGACAGCTGCGCTGTCTCAAGCAAGACCTAAAAATGATTATTGTCTTACATGGAGGTGGTTGAACAGGAATGCATTTTTAAGTTACACGACTTGTCTAGATGTCATGGTAAGCTCAAGGATTTAAATATGTGACCGTATAATGTTGTGATAAGTTGGGATTTATTCTAAGGGAGTTAGGGGGCATATTCAGGGTGTACTAGAACTGCTATTAAACAAAAGTGAATACCAAAAGGTTTTTTAATGTGTTTAATACAAAAGTGCAACAACTGTTATTGATTAGTGTTTCACGTGCATGATTGATAAATGTAATTTTTTATGTTAAATCATATCGGTAATTAATACTGGCATAAAGCGTTTAAAGACATGTATTTGTTTATACCTTTAGATGTCCCTGACGAAAGGAGGGTTTCTCCATAAATGCATTGGACTAATGATAATAAATCATGACATGGAATTAATCCCATGCCTCTAAGTGCTTTTTGGAATACGGAAAGTAATACATTGACTAAAATGAATTGAACAAAGGATAAAAGAATGATGAAAGTGAAAGGAGCAAAACGTAAAGGCAAAGAAAAATTAGATTAATTTGCTTCATTGGATTGAATCTATTACATGGCTGTGCAGCTTTCTGGAACCGAAGCAGGGTTCCTCGTGATGTAGTTATTGTTGCAGCTCAATGAGACGAGCTCATCGAAAGTCTTGCACGCCAAAATGTTGAAATTGGTTGAAAAAATGAAAAAATGGAATACACAGGAGCAATGTTACCTCTAATTTTTTTCCTCTGTGTGCGGCAGTGGAGGGTCTCTGTGCGCTGCAACCATGGCTATGTGCGCCAGGAACCAAACTGCGCTTCTCTGCGGCGCCAAATGGCACTCAAAACGTTTACTTTACAAAGGGAAAAGATGGTGCATTTTCACAAATTCAGCGCCACAATAAGGGTCTTAATTGCAGTTTGCAAATTGGATGACATGATTTGGTTAAACTGGCCCGTTCTGCCCTCTGTTCAGCTAATTTTTCCCTCGTTTTTGCTCCCCTCTGCCCTCTGTTCCACTCTTTTTTTTGTGCCTTTCTGCCCTCTGTTCCACTCGTCTTCCCCTCGATTTTTGTGCCCTTCTGACCTCTGTTTCACTCATTTTCACCTTTTTTGTGCCCTTCTGCCCTCTGTTTCACTTGTTTTCCCCTTTATTTGTGCTCTTCTGCCCTCTGTTCCACTCGTTTTTTGTGCCTTTCTGCCCTCTGTTCCACTCGTTTTTTCCTTGTTTTTTGTGCTCTTCTGCCCTCAGTTCCACTCGTTTTTTGTGCCCTTCTGTCCTCTTTTCCAATAGTTTTTGTGCCTTTCTGCCCTTTGTACCACTCGTTTTTCCCTTGTTTTTTGTGCTCTTCTGCCCTCTGTTCCACTCATTTTTTGAGCCCTTCTGCCCTCTGTTCTACTTATTATTGTGCCTTTCTGCCCTCTGTTTCACTTGTTTTTCCCTTTTTTTTGTGCCCTTCTGCCCTCTGTTGCACTCGTTATCCCCTTCTTTTTTGTGCCCTTCTGCCCTCTGTTTCACTCGTTTTCCCCTTCTTTTTTGTGCCCTTCTGCCCTCTGTTTCACTCGTTTTCCCCAATTTTTTGTGCCCTTCTGCCCACTGTTTCACTCGTTTTCCTCTTCTTTTTTGTTCCCTTCTGCCTTCTGTGTCACAGCTCTTTTGTGCTGTGAGGACGCGGGGCAGACTCTGGCCTTTTGTTTAAGTATTGCTGTTAATCAGAGCCCCTTCAAGGGCTCCGATTAACAGCAATACTTAAACAAAAGGCCAGAGTCTGCCCCGCGCTCCCACATAGCCGCAAGCGTCACAAGCCCTCCCCTTCCTCCATACCTGCACTCCTCACGACCGCTCTGCCGCATTTGCGCCGCTCGCTTCTTTCAAAGCGGCCGGCGGTGCGACGTCCTGACTGTGTGCGTGCTCCACGCGAGGTGGTGCGCGCTGAGGTCAGGAGCGATGCGCGCGCGCCCTAGAGGGAACGGTGCACAGGAGTGCATCTCATCTTCTGTGAACTCATAGACTCCAGGATGATGCCATCATGTTACATGAATGGCAATGCTGCAGTGATTGGTAGCAGTGAGCATCGCTGAGCCATCCCCCAGCCTGCAGCAAAGAGCACCCACATTTTATAAATGAGGAAGTAGAACCAGTCCTACCTTGGAAACAATGATTTAAACTGCTGTATCTTATTTAATTGCGATGGGGCGGGGGAGTTAACATCATTAAGGAAACCACATATTTTGCTACATAATTTGGGAACAATTGAAGGAAAATATCTTAAAACTCAACTCAATTGGAGGAGGTGGAGGCTGAAAATCAAGGGGATGTTTATCAGATCACTTTAAACAAATAGCAAGAATATTTTGGTAAAAGGATAAATGTGGTCCTAGAATGAGACATGTTTTTGTCGTGAGAGTTCAGGGCAAGGCAGAAAAAGTAACAGAATAAATTGTAGCTCTTAAAGGGTTACCAAACACATTCGACTTTGATGTCCTAACATATTCACTTTTTCAGTTGCTCAGATGTACCAAAAATCCTAAAGTACAGGAAAAACTACTCACACAGAACCTGACCTAAAACAGTCTATTGATGTGGTAGTTGGAATAGAGCATATAGCAGAATGCATTAGGGAAATGAGAGCTAATGCTGACCAACAATCCACGTCCTCCGCTGAAGTGAATATCATTAAGAAAGTGGGGAGTACACCAGCAGTTAAATCAGATGAATCCTACAAAGAAAATACTAAAAAAAGTAGGATTTCCACAAGCAAACAGCAGTGAATGAGAGAACCAAGTGTTTTAATTGTGGAAGCATTGGTCATCTTCTAAAGTTTGTACATTGCCAAGCAGCAACCTCTAAATGTAGAACATGTAGGGAAAAGGGGCACTTTGCTAGGGTGTGCAGGAACACACAGAATAAACAAGTTCATATGGTTGAGCCTAACATTCAGGAAGAAAATGCTTTTGCTTTTCAGGTGAATGAGGAAAACAAGCAAGTGAATTTTCGATCTTGTGATTTTTTGGGGATGATAGGCCTGTAACAGTATTTATTGATGCTTGTTCTCCATATACTTTATTGGATACAAATAGATTTGAAGTCATGTTTCCTAATAGCAATGTTTTGTTAGAACCACCTGGCATTAGACCAGGTGGGTACAATGGAGATACAATAAAGTGAAAATTAGGATCTGTTTCAAAGACAGAAGCAATTTAGGGAATGAATAGATTACAAAAAAGGGATAGAATCTTCTTGGATGAAAACACCAGAAAGACTTGGGCATAAAACTTGATCTCAATAGTGCTAATCATGTTCTTTTAGTAAATCTTTTTTTGTGCGGGGAAGAAGTTTGTAATGAGTTTCCTGAGGTTTTTTCAGAAAAGTTAAGATTATTCAAAAACTATCAACACCACATTAAACTCAAATCCAGTGTTACACCTATTGTACATAAGGTTAGACCCATTCCCCATCTTCTTTATATTCCACTCAGGGAAGAGCTAGATAAGTTACTCTAACTGGATGTAATAAAGCCTATAGAGTGCTCAGAGTGGCTAGCTCCAATTGTAATTCCTACGAAGGCTACTAAGGGCATAATTAGACTATGTGCTGACCTCAGGGACCTAATTGACAAGATCTGGATGGATTGACACCCATTACCCCGGAAATATGAAATCCTTACACTAATTGACAAAGCATCCTATTTCAGCGTATTAGACCTATCTTCGGCCTATAACGAAGTAGAATCATATCCCTCCTCAAGACATTTGACTTTGTATGTAACACCATACTGAGCATTCCAGTACAAAAGAATGCCTTTTGGTCTGGCTTCAGCTGCGGCTGCATTCCAAAGCATAATGCAACATGTGCTACACCACATACCTAAAAACATCTGTTTCCAAGATGACATATTGATTTTTGGCACCACCTTTGAAGAGCATGATAAGACTCTCAAGGCAGGTTTAAGCAGACTTAAGCAGGCCGGCTTAACCATTAAGAAGGAAAATGCCTCATTGTGGTAACCTCAATAAGATGTTCCATATAAAGGTGGGCGGTGAACTATGAACCACCAGCAGAGTTTTGCCTACTCCGTGCTCCTCTTGGAGCGTGGAGTTAAGCCAAAATCTGCGATCCGCCATGTAGCGGAGCTTACTGGCGCCTTCGAAAAACAGCACAACTTTGGCACAGCGTTAAGATGGCCGCCTCTTGGGACTTGTCAGAACAGAAAATGTGCATACGGTCCCCAATCCTGACAGACCTATAGTTATGGCCTGTGGACGTTATGTACCATGGGCCAGGAAGGGGAGGATTCCAGGACTCGAAGTTGAGAGCAGCAGGTCCTTCTCGCCATTTCTCTACTGACTGAGTTTGCAGGCACATTACACGGTTCCCAGAAAGAGCACTGGCATGGAGCCACTATGCCTAACTCCCTTATCACTATCAGCTTCTTTCCATCATGGTATCCCCTGCTGCGGTTGCGGGAGGATGAGGCTCCATCCCCATCTGCATCACTTCTGGCTGGTAAGAAGAACTACTGTATAATTATATCCTCCTCATTACCATTCAGCATTTTAGAAATCTCATGCTGCCTGAATTGGCGTCCTCGCTCCTGGCAATGGATATGGCCACGGTAGGACACCTTTAAGGCAAGTGCCACGAGCAGCACCAGACAAGCTTCTTGTGGGCGGGGCTGATCATGACCAGCCTCAAAGAAAGGTCCGACACTTCATAATCCACCTTCCCAGGCCCCGCCAGCCTTTGTTAAGACTAAGACTGATAGTCACTGTGACTGCGCTAACTCACGAAACGCCGCGGAATCTCACTGAGATTTTAACTAACTCCGTGGGAGTCTGCGACGGGAAACTCCGCAAGCTTCGCCCAGGCCTGGTTCCATGTAGGAGTCTCTCAAAGGGGCACAGGTTTCAAGTCATAGTGCAATAGGACAGAGTCCTTTTAACCTAAAGTAGAAATGAATCAAGGAAGTTAGGCAGGCAGAAGAGAGTAAGGGAAGTGACAGAATGATGGCAATGGCCACAGTTCTCAATAGCAACACCAAACAGTCCTCAGCAAAGTGCAAGAACAAGTTTGTGCAAGACGTTTCTCCTAGAAAGTCTCCAGTAAACTCTCCCAAAAAATGTCCCAGCTCCTCCTCAAAAGCAACATACTTTATAAGGTAAATTTGTCATCATGACTTTAATTGGCAGTCCCCTGTGGAGTGTCCCCATGTAATCACTCTTCACTCAGCAGGTATAATTTGATACTCCAGGAGATGTTCTCACTTGTGTAATTTGAAACACAAAAAAACTGCATTCACAGGTTCATCGACATTAAATCTTAAGATTGTTGCATTATCCTGGGACACAGTCAATAGGCTAAATTCCCATGAAATCCACACAATGGAGAATTAAGAAGATGTCCAACTGTCTTCTAAGAAATGTGACATGTTCAGGAAAAAATCAGATGCACTGACACAGGGTAAAGGTTCACGACATCATGTAATGGAAAATCACAGCCTAAAGAGAAAAGTATTTTCAATGCTTTTACATTCCTTTTTCATTTTATTAAAACACCCCTAAATTATGCTAAAAACATTGTAAAATCATTCAAATATATCATATATCAGAACTTCAAAACATGTGCTTGGTGATTAATACATATGAATTCACAACTGTGAGTATGGCCTATTTCTACAATTTCAAAGTACCAACGCGTGAAATATTTTAAAATCTTTTCAAATAAAAATCATTTTCATAAATCTAAAATCTACATAATAATGGGGACTTATACTAAAAATGTCAAAGCACTAACATGAATGATGATAGTTTGCACCAACATCTGTTATCAAGTCACTCTTGCAAGTAGTGCTAAGTTTCAAGTTTCTCTTCCCGCAACATTTTTGTTAATATTATAAGTAAATTGATTTAAAGTCATCTAAAAAATCACTACGTTTATTGATTCTACTCTACTCTAAGTAATCCAAGCACACTTTTACGATGCTGGACAATTCAACTTAACTCATTCTTAATGTGTGTTTTCTCTAAATGCGCAATGTACACATTTAAAATTCATTGTCATTTTCGGTAGTGTTGTCTTCAGGAGGCGGTGGGTGACATTTGAAAGTGGTGAGGCGTAAAGCACCGTAGCGAGCGAGCGCAGCGAGTTTGCCCGAACCCCAAAAGGGGGGTTTGCGGGGGTTACTACCCCCAAGAAAATTTTGGAAAAAAAGAAGAAAAATTGTGCATTTTCAAGCAAATTTGAGAAAGCAGGAAGGTTAATAAAGCAATTGTGAAAGTGCAGTTATTACATTAATAGATGGCCTAACATAGGTAGCTGCTTAGTCAGTATAACCACAGAGCTTCATACATTCCCTCCTAATGTTTGTTGGGTGCTAGAAAAAATAACATCCTACACCCTCTAGTCTCATATGGGCACTGTGCAGGATTGTCACATAAAAACATTTCTATCACTTTGAAGTCAGAGAAAGAAAAGTAAACACCAAGCTCCCTTGGAAGACAGAGAGTGACATTTGAGCTCTGTCTTTCAATGCACAGCAAATGTGACAAGATAAGATTTAAAGGCCTGTTTACAGAGAGGCACGACTCGGAAGGTTCCAGTAAACAAGGAATGCCCACGAGAGAGTTGTACTCAAGCTGGACAGCCCAAAACAACTAAAACCAGATAATAGAAAGCAGGCAACTGTGAGTTACAAACAAAGACAATGGTAAGCAATAGGTGAAATGTATTCCCAGAGAAGCTTTCAGAATTTCCCCACGATGTCGTGAGCAAACCAAATAGCTGCACCGTCTGGTAGGCTTCGACCTAAAAATGAGGCTCTGTGGAATAAAATGTTTGCCTCAGGTCACACAGTTTGGATAAGCAGGGAAGCCGGTATTGCACGTTATCTGATTTTATGTTTCGAGATTTGGCCACCAGATGTGTGTCTCTCTCTCTCTCTCCCTCTCTCTCTCTCTATCTCTGTCTCTCTCTCCCTCTCTCTCCCTCTCCCTCACCCTCTCCCTCGCTCTCTTTCTCCAAAAGTCACTGTTTGTCTTTTTTTCTTGGTGCAGGATGATCAAAACCAATACAGACATAGTAGACCCAACTCAGGGCTAGCAGACCCAACTAACACGCCCAAAATGCATTTATTTGGAGGGTTCCCCACCCCAAACATCCTCCTGAGGCTACGCTACGCCCCTGCTTGTATGGGATTATAACCACAATATATAAAATGTGGATCACTGACATAATATCGACGGACAGAATATCTACTAGCAAAAATATCGATGCCAAAATATCGACAGACAGAATATCGAGTTTGTAACTACAAACAGGTAAGTACAAAAATATCGAGTCAAAAATATCGTTTACAAAAATATAGTTTATTAAAATATCGACTTTATTAAAAAGTGTTAAATTAAATTAATAGTTAAAATTAATCACTAAAATATACTTAAAAATACTTAAATTAACTTATAATATTTAAATAATTAATAAAAGTTATAAAACATTTTTTACAATCATATTTGTTAAAACATATATATAGTAACATTATATAATTAAATAATATCCAATATTATTACCGTAGGATAGCAAAAGTGTAAAAAATACTATTCCCACTCCAGAGAGTGCAACAGTAGGGAAAGCGTTGGATAGCGTAGAGTTAAAAATGACTATTCCCACTCCAGTGGGTGCAACAGTAGGGAAAACGTTGGATAGCGTCGGGGTAAAAATTACTATTCCAACTCCAAAGAGTGCAACAGTAGGGAAAGCGTTGGATAGCGTAGGGTTAAAATTACTATTCCCACTCCAGTGGGTGCAACAGTAGGGAAAGCGTTGGATAGCGTAGGGGTTAAAATTACTATTTCAACTCCAAAGAGTGCAACAGTAGGGAAAGCGTTGGATAGCGTAGGGGTTAAAATTACTATTCCCACTCCAGTGGGTGCAACAGTAGGGAAAGCGTTGGATAGCGTAGGGGTAAAAATAACTATTCCAACTCCAAAGAGTGCAACAGTAGTGAAAGCGTTGGATAGCGTAGGGGTTAAAATTACTATTCCCACTCCAGTGAGTGCAACAGTAGGGAAAGCGTTGGATAGTGTAGGGGTAAAAATTACTATTCCCACTCCAATGAGTACAACAGTAGGGAAAGCGTTGGATAGCATAGTGGTAAAAATTACTATTCCCACTCCAGAGAGTGCAATAGTAGTGAAATTAAATACTTCATATATTATTTCAATAAATAAAAATTAATATCTATAAAAAATTAATTAACAGTAATTACCAATTTAATATATTATGATAATTAATCAATTAAAATTAAAAAATTAAAAATAATTATTACAATTATTTACCTATTAATAGAAATTTATTACAAATTAACAATTAACAATTTAATAATTACAAATTAATGAACAATTAATTGTAATTAAATACAATTAAATACATTGATTTACTTAATTAATTATAAATAAATAACTTCCCACCCTATTCCCCTATAAACCCGCTACAGAAAATAAATTATTAAAATTAACATAATTAGCAATTAATCAATTTATTAAAATTAATTGCCAATACAAATTTAATTAATTACCAAATATAAATTAATTAACAATTAATGAAAATGAATACCAATAAATACATTTACATATTTAATTAATTATAATTAAATTACTTCCCACCCTATTCCCCTATACACCCACAACCCGCTACAGAAAATAAATTAGTAAAATTAACATATTTAACAATTAATCAATTAATTAAAATTAATTGCCAATTAAAATGTAATTATTTACCAAATATACATTATTTATCAATTAATTAAAAATTAATACCAATAAATAAATTTACATATTTAATTCATTATAATTAAATTACTTCCCACCCTATTCCCCTATAAACCCACAACCCGCTACAGAATGAAATTATGCAAAAATTAAAAAAACAAATTTCATTAATTAAAATAAATTATAACATAAATACACACTTTTCACACGTATAATAACATAAAAAACACTATAAAAAATTAGATATTATTTAAAAATTCGATCATTTTAATAACCTATATTATATACTTCGATACTTTAACTTTCTATATTTTTAACATTCGATATTACATTACTTACCTTAAAAACGATATTTTTGATGTCTATATTCTGTCCCGTCTATATTTTGTCCAATCTATATTTAAAACTCGATATTATGTCCATTCGATATTTTGTAGTCGATATTTTGACTGTTTACCATAAAATATATGAAAGCTAGACACATGCATTTATAAAATAAAATATGTGATAGATTAACCAGCTTCTTCTTGATGAGTGATATATTTTATGAAAAATGCACTCCAATATATTCTGTCTGGTACACCCAAACTTTGAAGTTCATTGTAGGTGGCATTGTTGTGCGACAGAAATAATATACAAGGAATCAGATGACAATGGAAAAACATCTATAACGTAAAGTTCTACATTTATGTAAATCTCTATGTTTGGAAAAGTCAGCTAAATATACGTTAGCAAAAACTGAGATAAGCTATTTGTGGAAGAACATTCCACAGGCATGACATTTGCAAAGTTTCCTGTATAAACTCACCAAGCTTGCTGAAGCCATATAATGGAGCTTTACAGAATTTTGCTGCTCTCATGCTTTCTTAAAATAATAGGTCGTCAGAATTCTACAAGCACATCGGTTTGTCTGCAGCTGCCTAAATGTCAACGGAATTTAGAACTCAATTCACAGAGAAATATGAAATATAACAGAAATAAGGTTTACACTTAAGTTTGAGCGTAGATTTTCACATATCTGGGGGCACGCGAGAGCTCATGAAAAGTTGAATCAGTCGCAGCTTTCTACTAGCTTTGCATTAGTGAAACTGCACTTTCGTTTTTTATGCTTTTCCTCCTTGAGGAAATATTATCCCCGTTGAGAACCCCTTTCATTAAACTTCTACCAGTTATTGGGTTGTTCCCTACCCAACCCATACTTGAAAGGAGTAAATATGCAAAACGAAATGGGCTTGGAATACGTGGCTGAGTGAGTGCTCACAAATTCAAAAGTATGTGAGTGCGCACAGACATTTTGATGAAAAAAACTCCCAGAATACCAGAATGCCCACACCATAGCCCTAAAAGCTACATTACTCCCAGAGCTGAACTGAAAACAGCCCGTCACTTTTTTAAACTCTGCTCTATCACGTCAAGGCAGGTCTTTTGCATAGTTACCTCTGCGTACACTGCTGCACAACATTTAGATATTGAGAAGGGCCCTCACCCATCCTTGTACGCGTTACTTCGCCGTCACAGTAGCCTGTGACTCACTGAAAATGTGCCCCGGCCCGCCCGTATTATTATTAGAGGCTCAGGCTGCGACAGTCACAGGCAATACAAAAATCTGCAGCAGAAATGAATTAAAAACATATGATATGCAGCACGCACCCACCTACTAGCCAAGCACCCCGGTTTGCTTGCCTGCACACTGTGCCCCCCCCCCCCCTCATGCCATATCGCCGGTTAGGCCCCACAACCTCAAATGCATTTGCTAAGGCCACACCCCCTTTTGGAGACCCTGTCCCCCGTCCCCCTTAAAGCCCGTGGTTTAGTTCCATGCCGGTAACAAAAGGCAAAGCACACGCACATTTTTCTGCCTAAACTGGAAATGCTGCGCCTGCTCCACCCTGATGCGCGCTCCATACTATGCCAGAGCTCCGTCTGCTGCCTCTTCCCCTCCGACGGCGCTTTCAATTCTTTCTACTGTGCTTGCTCCACAGCCTTTTAAAAGCGTTCCTAGACGGGGGCAATCATGTGTCGACGGTCCTGAACTGGGAGCGACTCTATTGGACCTTCGTGAAGCCGCGCTCATGGCTTCCAATGCGCTAGCTTAGCTAGCCTCCTAACGCTAACCACATGAAAATAACTGCCAGCCGTGGAACTCAAACCAAAGCCTTTAAAGAGACTGGAATAATAAACCTGCTGCTAAGACCGCTAGGCCATGAACTTTTCCTTTGTACCGACGGGCCATGCTGGGCTGACGCTCCCGGTCTGCTCCCCCTTTAAAATCTCTCCACGCATGCAATACGTTCGCTCTCCCTTCCCTCCTCTCAGAATTAAAAACATATGATATGCAGCACGCACCCACCTACTGTGTCTGAGTCTCTGTGACGTGACTGTGTGACTTGTGGTGTGGACCGTCGGACGTCTGCTGGGCTGGCTGCTGGCTCTGCACGTGGCGACAACGACAAAGTTATGTTAGAAGTAATTTACAGAACGTCACGGCGCGCATGTCCCACTCCCGAATGGCCAATCACTGCATGGCTTCATGCTGAAGTCACACAGTGATTGGCCATGATATATGCAGCCAATAGCGCCAGGATTGGTTAGGGGGGCACACTAAGTACTCGCCCTGGCGCCTTAATAGAACCCGGGCCTTCGGACCCCTCTCTATGCTGAACTTCACTGGGGGCAAGTCACAGCCCATCATGCGCAGTGCGCACACAGTGCTGCTGGCCTGCTGCAGACTGTCACTCAAGCTGCAGCAGACCAGCAGCCCCGCCCCCACCCCCTATATTGCTATTTTGCCCCTTGATAAAGCCAAAAGGCTCACTTTCTATATCTTGAGGTTTTGACTGTTTTAACAAAGTCAGCAAGTCCACCTGAGTTTGTCCAGAGCCTGCAAGCCTGTTGTGAAGGTCAGAAGGCCATGTGCTGCTTGTAGGGGATTGGGTGCAGGGCATGGTTGCAGGCGACAACTTGTGCCCAATCCCACACTCCACACAGCCGAATGCCAAGAGCAATGGTGGTGTAGGGCGCGTGCATGGGGTTGATTGCACGCCAGGGATTGAATGTAGGGCCTGGTCAATCATCTTCCTAGTCTTTGTCTTTTCTCAGGTGTTCTTCCTTGTCCTTTTCATACTCCTCTTCCTGGTCCTAGCCCTAGCTCGAGTCTGTCTGCTAGTTCTCTTCAAAGTCCTCATTTTAATCTTAACCTCTCCTAAATTGCGCCTCTACTCTGCCCTTGAGACTGTCCTTCCTCGTTTCAGTCCAGTTCCTGATCCCAAACGTAGCTTCTTTCAGCCACTACACAGTCCTTATACTTGTTCTCTTCTTAGACCTAGCATTCTAATTAGTTTTAACCTCTTCCTAGTCCTAATGCCAATCCTCTACATAGTCCTAATCCTGGTCCCCATCCTAGTGCTAGCCCTTTTCCCGGTGCTTTCCCCAGTCTTAGTCCTATTCCAAGTCCTAGACCTCCACCTAAACATCGTCCTAGTCTTAGTCCTAGTCTTCTTTTTAGTCATCTTTCTAGTGCTTTTAACATTAACCTTTCTAGTCCTAGAACTCCGGGACATATTGGTAGACAGGTACTCTGTCACAAATGCTGCAGATATCCTTTTTGCCTTATTGCAAGTGCATACGGATATATGCCAGTCTGCCAAACTCTGAATAAGGCCATTACTCTTGCTAGGCCTAATCCCCTCACCATCCTAGTCCTAGTTGTATTCCAAGTTCTCTTCCTTGTTTTAGTCCATTCCCAGCCCTAGTTCCTTTAGTCGTCCAAGCCCTGTTTCTAGTAATCTTTTTAGACCTAGTCATCTTCTTATCTATTTTTGTAGACATTGGTCCATATTATGACTTTGGTGCTGTGGGAGTAGGGCTGCCACACGGACACGGTCCCACACCACCATAGCAGACTGCCTGCCAGATTACGACTTTTTAAGTACCTGTCAGGAAGTTCTTAGGCGATCCAATAGCGATGCCTTTGAAATAGGCACCGCAATGTGAACATCAAAGCATGTTCATGCACGGAACAAAATGCACAATGTTGTGCATTTCATTCTGTGCAGTAACATGGGGTGCATGCAGAGAGGTGGGGCTCCCCCTATGCCTCCTGCATGAATCCTTTGGCGCAGAGACACCATGGCCCCTGTATGGCCCCCTTTCTTTCCTCACTGCCACACTTTTCATGGCGGTCGCATTGCCATGAAAGTGTGATGGTGAGGAAACTCCTAATGTGCTTTGCGGGTCCTCAAGACTGCTGCGCCACCCCCAGGGATCTCTGACACCTGGCGGTTGAAGTGGTCCCAGGGTGGCCTAACTGCCCTGGTCGTAATAGGGTGGTTGGCAGACCGCCACCACCATGCCCCCACGAGTCTGGCTGCCCGTGGACTGCCAGACTCGTAATAAGCCTCATAGTCACATTCCAAGGCTTCTCTCAGTGTATTATTGCATACCACGTGTTTAGCTATTTATTTGCAAACACCACTTAGAAGGGAACACCCTTTTCTTCAGTTTGTCTCAGACAAGTCTGTATTTAAAAAATACTTTCCCAAACTTTGTTCATAATAGCTAAGTGCTGCCTATTGGTAGTTTATATTAGTGAGTCAGTAATACTTTTAAAAATCCCTGCTAATGATAGTAGGCAGTGGTCAACCGGGGAGGTCAAACTAGCTGTTGTAAAAGGTGAAGGCCATTGACTCTGAGGGATGACCTGAGCATAGTGCATTTATAGCCTTGCTAATGTATGAAAGGTGGCAATAACCAGCCTCCTCCAAATGTTATCTCTAGAATCTCTGATTTGAATTGATTAATTTGAATTGATTGTTTACTTTACACTGTTATCAATCTGCAGTTGGAGACAGATTGATATTTGTCTTTGATTACTTAGCAGTTCAACGGTCTAAGCAACTTTGTCTTGCAAGGCTATGTGTTTCGTGACAGAATGCTATCTCAAAGATGCACTTTTTTGGCTTGCTGAGTGATGCTATACCAAATTTCTTCCTGGCGGGGTTCCATTGAACACAGTGACTTGTGCTTTTGGGACAGTGGCCATCTGGCAGACAGTAATGCTAATTCTGCTCTATGTTCTGGCTTCTTTCATCCATAAATGTAGACCATAGCTACAGACTGGTGGTGTCTGATTGAATCTCTTTGTCCATGTACAATATCCTGGAGACCATTAACTCCTGGCACCATCTTTGCTGACCTGGGAAAAAGAGGGTGTAGGTTTCCTGAACTGTGAACCCATGAGAGTGGGCAGGAGGAGCAAGCTGGTCCCCTCCAATGTCCTATGTAAGGCTTGTATAAGCAGAATCCTGGGCAATCCCAAATCATGTGATTAGAGGACAGTGCAGGAACAACTCGGTGATGTGTCTGGGGTCATGACACATGTGGATGTGCCGCAGAGAGATTTGTTATCTACTTTGAAACTTGTTCTGCCAGGTCAGTATATATCCATTACATAAACCAACCAAACCATTTACCCAAGCCCTCAGGGATAAATATGACCCAGAAAACACTTTTGTATGGCAGAGTCTATTTTCTTTCTTGTCTGTGCAACCTTTACAACCATTCCTACAGATTCACACTCTCCCTAACAGGCTGCCCAGCAACATAGTCCACAAGAACAACATCTGGAAGTTTGAAACCTTGACAGAAAGAGGGCAGAGGCAGTTCATGTACTTGAGTAAATTAATTGTGTTAGGATCTTTCCATTCCCTTAGCATAATATCCAAAACATGAGAATTAATGGGTAACCACACCTATGGACAGCACTGAAACATTCTTAATAAAGTGTCTGGTGAAGTACCAGTTATTTTAAATGATATTTGGAAAAGTTCTGATTGTGATCTTATTCTAGGGTGATAATTGAAAACCTATCAATCTAATGCGAGGGTCCAGGATGTTACTTTTCATGTACATTATATGTTCCGGGTTCTTTTACTCTATATACTAATTAATTGGTACCTTTATTTTTACAAAAAAAAATTAAAGTTAAGATCCTTCTAAAGCCATCAATGTCATGCTGTGCAAATGCAGGTAATACTACTATTTCAATAAACTTAACAGGCCCCTCTGCTCCTGGTGTTTGATCATTATTTCCTCCGGCAGAGGCCATATCTGATACAAAGAGAAAAAATTAGGTGTCAAAGCCAACGCTCAGGTGTTAGAGAGTGTCCAAAGTGAAAGAGTACAAGGCCCTCTGAGGAGGATCTTGCCTGTGGTTGAGAGAAAATGTATCTCAAAGTTACATTTACAAGACCTCTCTCTGTTCCTACACTCCCATCACCAAATGGACTTTGCCTCAGATTTCCCTCTCCGCACTGGAGAGCACTGGTTTGAATCAAAAAAGTGACTAACCAGGACCAGTAGGCCAGAACCATGTCAGTAAACAGCCCAATTGGCCAATTGGATGGGTCAAACTAGCAAATCAGGGGGCAATTCTCTCAAAATGCTCTTCCGATGAAAAAGCGAGACCAGACCAGACTATTAGCACGTACAAAAGGTTGGGGAGTGCTACTTCTCCGTCTACTAGCTTTTAGCTACAAAGAGGATAGTACCGAGGACCAGGGGAGGAGCCAGAAAATTAAAATACCCAGCACTTTAAACCAAAGCTCTTTTGGCAGACACAAAGAAATTGCATCAGGTCATTGTAACTCTCCCCAAAAGGGCTCTCTTGTCTTTTCAATCGATGCATCTATCCATTAGTCCTTTCATACTTTCATCTACTCACTGATATCCACCATTTCACCTTAAAATTCTGCCATCCATCATTCACTCTTTCATTATCCATCCATCTGTTCATCCATCCATTCATCAATATCCAAACCTACCCATCAAACCTATCCATCCATCTACAAACGTATCCATGAAACCTTTCCATAAATCCGTCTTTCATCTATTCAGTTATCCATTCCTCCATCCACCTGTTAACTCATCCATCAATCCTTTCACTTATCCATCCTCTCACACTTTCCATCTACCCATCCATGCTCCTTTTCACTCATCCACCCATCCTTTCACACATCCATCAACCCTTCCACCAGTCCATCCAGTCACCCATTCATCCATTTACCCTTTCACTAATCCATCCATTCACTCACTCATCCATCCATACATACATCCATCCATCATCTCTTTCACTAATTCACCCATTGTTCACTCATCTATCCTTACACCCCTCCTTTCATTTACTCATCCATCCATTTGTCACTCGCCAATCCATCCACCCTTTCACACATCTATCCATCCATCCTTTCACACACCCACCCACCCTTTCACATTAATTATTTGCCGTTTCCTGTCGAGTAACAGACAGAAGAGGTCCATCAAGAACTACACCCCCACTGTAGCTGCTAAAACGTGGGGTTCATAATGTCCCTGTCCAAACCTATCCATCCATTTCCACACCTACTCATTCATCAAACAACCCACCCATGCACCCACGCATCCATCCATCCATCCATCCATCCCTCCTTCCATCCATCAATGCATGCATCCATCCACCCATCTATGCATTCATCCATCCACCCTTTCGCTAATCGATCCACCCTTTCACTCATCTATCATCCACCCATCCATTGACCCACCCGTCCATCCATCCATCCATCCATTCATCCATGCGTAGCTGCAGACAGAAGAGGCCCATCATGAACTCCACCCAAGCTGTAGCTGCTAAAGCGGGGGTTTCAGGGCGCCATGTCATTAATTGGACCGAGAGTGAAATTAAGGTTTATATAGTAAAGTTTAACATGATAACCGAGAGGGTTCCCTGCTTGAAAGGTAAGTACTGCGACAAACCTTGGGTTTTTGCACGAAAGGATTTTGATGCAATAGAAGTTACGTTTTAGTGAACTGTGCTGTAACTTGCCAGATGTTATGTAAGTAAATATTTATTTAAAGGACTGCGAACAGGCAGCAGGTTTTTAAACAGTGTTTTGCAACGTTGCTCCATAGTTCCTTGAAGTGGGCACTTTACAGGTGCCAGTGAAGGCCTTTTATTAGGAATGTGGGGTCTAGGAAACGGTGAGAGGTAGGCTTCCATGCTGAAGGCACCGCCCATTATGATCCGAACTGTAATAATGTAACAATAAATAAAAGCAATAAAAATGCTGGTAGTGTAATGTAGATTACGCATCAGTCATTAGAAGTAAAAAAGGTGAGCTTCAAAAGAGGCGATTGCTTTATTTGTAACTGTAAAAAGAAACAAGTTAACCTTCGTGAAAATCGTGGCACGAGGCACCTGTGACAACAAAACCTGATCTGATCTTTGCCACATTCTGAGGAGATTGCTGAGGCTTAACAGGGTCAGGGCCATAATGTAAATAGAAGATTGCAAAATTATTGGCTCGTGGCTGCCAGGAGCCTGGTAAGCTGCAGTTTGGTGGAATGTGGACAGATGGTGGCCTCTCTTATCACCCAGAGCAGTGCTTCTTAACCTGTGGTCTGCAGAACTATTTTCAGGTGTCCCAGGGGATCCATGACACTTTATAAACTGAAATAAAACTAGAGAATTGGGAAAGTTGGTCATGGCATCCTCTAAGGAACATTACACAAGCCACATTATATTGTGGACCAGATACATAGACAACGTATTCGTCATATGGGATGGCTCACTAGAACTGGCCGATACCTGGGAATAAATTACCTTCATTTAAGATTCACTCACACCATATGTGAACGCCAGATAGAGTTATTGGATGTTAGGGTGAGAGTGGAGTTGGATATTTTGTAAACATTTCTGTTTTCAAAAGAGGCAGCTGGTTGCAGTGTCTTACTCACCAGAAGCCAGCACCCTACTAGTGTGAAATCAATCAATCAATCACTGCATTTGTAAAGCGCACTACTCACCCGTGAGGGTCTCAAGGCGCTGGGGTGGGGAATGCTGCTACTGCTCGAAAAGCCAGGTCTTGAGGAGTTTTCTAAAGGTCAGCAGGTCTGGGGTCTGCCGTGGGTGGATGGGGAGGGTGTTCCAGGTCTTGGCGGCGAGGTGGGAGAACTGGAGCATCCCTATGGGAAACTAGTTAGGGCAAAATGTAACTGATGTACCCAACCAACTTATGAGAGGGAAGAGACAACAATACTTATTTGTTTCAGGGATAGGGTTTATCCCATGGCCGATTCTAGGATATTTGGGGCCCTGGGCAGAAAGGGAGTGTGCGAGGCCCTTCTAAATTGCATAGACACAACACATTTAAGCACTGTTTGTATCAGAATAGAGGGCCCTGCTCCTGAAGCTGCAGCCCCTCGCTCTCAGTACCTCACAACTTTAAGCACCTCTTAACAGCGCATCAGGGGCTGAAGGTGTGAGGGTTGCTTATCTCCAGAGAGGGTTAAGACTGCCAGAGAGCTAAACAGCTGGGCAATAATCCTTCTGCTGTGCCTCTGCATGGGTGAGGCATGGAGGCCTTATTGTCGGACAATCCTCAGGAATGTGTCTTCAGGCAACCGGGACTGGGGGCACCCCTCCCCTTAGTTTCCCCTTGCTACACCTTAGCAGTGAGGCCAGAGGAGTGGGAAGGTGGTGCGCTTGCAAGGTGGCAGCTGTAGCAGTGGTGTGGGGCCCCAAATTGGAGGGCTGACTACGGGGCCCTGGGCAGCTGCCCACACTGCCCATGCCTAGCGCCAGCCCTGGTTTATCCCATTAAGAGCTTGAAAAAAGCAGCAAGAAAATGGAGGGGTAAAACTAGGCATTCTCTTCGGGTTCATAAAATAAAGGCCCCTGAACCGAGATTGGAAGGGGCAGATTAGGTATGATCGATCACAATCTTTAATTGTAAGCCTGTGAATACACGAGGAGTGATGAAGTAGCATTGGAGAATTGTGAAGGGAGATCAGGTGATTGGTGGAAAAGTGAGCTATAATATAGTCCTCACTTATAGGAAATCGAGATTCCTCTGGCTCGTACTGGTGCATAGTGATATGACATCTGTAGAAAACAGGACTTAGATGGATTATTTCAAATGATTTACAAAATGTTGGCAATGTAAGGGCTGTAGGGTTAGTAGTAATGTACAAAAATACATCAATGTACTTGGTGTAGAATGTTTCATGCTAACAGAGAGGAGTGGAGGCGACAAAATTAAGATATTTTGAAAGCTGGAATGCTGATATATTTTTGGACTGGGGAGAATGTATGCGTTACAACGCATACATTTACAACACAGTTTTTACATCGCACATCCACTACAACGCATTCCATTACATCGCATGACACTACATCGCATTTTAAAAAACTACCTTTACAACGCATTCCAATACATCGCATACTATCTTTACAACGCATACCATTACAACGCATACCATTACATTGCATTTAAGGTAAGTATTGGATAGTATAGGGGTAAAAATTACTATTCTAACTCCAGAGGGTGCAACAGTAGGGTGAGTGTTTGATAGTGTAGGGGTTAAAAATTACTATTCTACCTCCAATGGTATGCATTGTAATGGTATGCATTGTAATGCCTGCGTTATAGTGACATGCGATGTAGTGTCATGCGTTGTAATGGTATGCGTTGTAATGCCTGCATTGTAGTGTCAAGCATTGTAAAGGATGTTGCAATGTAATGCCTGCGTTGTAAGTGTAGTGTGATGTAATGGTTGCGTTGTAAAGATTGCTTCTCGGCTGGGGAGTATGCGCCCGGCTGGGGAGTATGCGCCCAGGAGGCCTGAACATGGAGGCGGAACTAGCTACATTAATTTGATAAGTGTTTATGGACTTATGTTTTGATCTTATTTTATGCTTTTGAGGATAATATCTGTGTTTTTACAAAAAAGCTTTGATATTGATTTTTTGAATTTTCAGATTGCAACTATGTTATACCAATTGTTTGACTCACAGGAGCATGAAGGACATTTGGGGAGTCCCTCAGTAAATCAGATGATATGGTGGTGGCTGTAAACTTTAATTAAACATATGTGTAATTCATTCCACTTAGAGATTGGACACACAACAACATAGTGGCCTATATTTTTAAGCCCACTGGGTCATGAATTAGTATGAGGTATACACAGGTCATGTATAAATAATCTGCTAAGAGATATAATTGCTGCATGACACATATGTGGATGAATTTTGGGACTATATATGCAAAGTTTTTACTACAATGGATGTATGAATGTGTTGAAAAAATGATGAACGATTTTTGCATTTGCTAATTTATTTGGAATTATTACGTATGTGTTATAATTTCATGGTGGTAAGAGGTGGCCCACACCATGTTATGGCCAGACGACTCATGTTTATGAAAAATGACACAATTATTGGAACTTGTTATTTTTACGATAATTAGGATTGATTTTTAGGTGAAATTAATCAGGTCATGATCTGAAATATATTTTCATGTGGATCGGTTTTTTATTGTATGTTATATTTATGTGGTGATGATACTTGTGACTTCTCCAAAGCATCTGCAGAATCATTAGTCTTCATACTTTGATTATGAGGGTCATGTGAACTCTATTGAACACAGACTTAGCAATGTTGGACGTGCAAGTCTTACTGATATTTCTAATGTGAGAGTCCTTTACATATTTTCACCTGTAGAATATGGGTATTGTTTGACAAAAATGCTAATTGTGCCGAAACGTGCCATGAATAAACTACATCACAATTTGGAATCTGGAGTGGGGGTTGTCATTTTATGAAGAAGTTTGACTGATAATAAAAAAGTTCATATACGTAAAAAAAATGTAATTTAAAGATTTTTGAAATATTCTGTGTATATGAAGGAATTTGAAATTGCAATCTAAAACTCAATTTCATATCTTTATCTTTTCATTTTGGGAGAAGTGCAGGTACAACAAACATAATCTAATATGGATGACTGGTGGCTTCAATGTGCAATTGTATTTGTGATTTAAATGTTGCATGATTTGTGTATGTGTTTCATGTATACTTGTGTATGTATTTGTCTTTAATGTTGTGGTGTTCAAGTAATGTCCAGCTTATTGTGCTAAAATGGGCCACCCTCTTTTCATGTTCACCAATACGAACCACTAGTATATTAACGTTTTAAGCAAGAATGCTCCACTATCAACATGCTACCAAAAAACAATACACAACTATACAACAAGTGAACCCCGTGCAAAAATGCGCTAGGGTGGAATACCAATGACAGAAGGCGCCTTGCAGATGCGGTAACATGTAGCGCCCACTGGGTCACTGAACACTGCTATATGCTGAACGGTGTAAGCGGAAGCATCTCTTACATGTAGATGCTACTGAACCACCAATGACAGCCTTGCTAGTGTGGGAGAAGGCACAGTCCGCATATAGCAGGCAAAGAACTACCAACCAATCATAGTGCTCGAGTGTGAGAGAAGCAATTGAGAGTAACTGTATCAGCAAATCAGCAATGAATGCAGTTCTTTGTGAGAGAAGGAACAGCACACACATTAAATCGTGCATGCAAGGAACCGCAAATGTGTGTGTGTTGTTTGGTCCAGCACAGTGTAAAAGAGAAACGTCCATACTACACAGCATTTGCACTTCATTACACATACGGACACTTTCAGAACTACACGACCTCGTGGCGCAACGGTAGCGCGTCTGACTCCAGATCAGAAGGTTGCGTGTTCAAATCACGTCGGGGTCATATTAATTTTGTTCAGGCAAGCTTTATGTAAATTATTGCTTTACTAAAATGAGCCACATATATATGAAAAAACAAACATAACAATTCTACCTTTAAGCGTTTATTTAGGAGTCCTGTTATATGTTTAGTACCAGGGCCGAGTCGGGTAAGCGCAGCCGGCAGCCCAGTGAATGAACTCAGATGTTTTGTTTCCAGTGTTAGTAAGCACTGCTGTTTGCTCTTTATTAATGTAATATATGGATTTAACAGCAGAATGAGGCTCGATGGCAAATCATGTTGGGCTGCCGAGGGGTTCGTTAGCCCCTCACACTGAAAACCCATCAGTACAGAAGCAGGAAATGCCAGAAATAACTAGAAATGGGAGAGAATTGAGGAAAGCAAAGAGGGACTTCGAGATTTCGTGTGCAGAGATTAAGTGCAGTGACTAACCCATTAAAACGTTGCATTGACTGTATTCGCAAAAGCAGGCAAAACTATTATCAACACACAATGCACATTCTGTAACATTCTTGTGTCTCTATACAATGATGTCAAAAACCCATGTCACCAGCCAAGCGTTGGTGGTATAGTGGTGAGCATAGCTGCCTTCCAAGCAGTTGACCCGGGTTCGATTCCCGGCCAACGCAGCTATCTTTTTCTTCCTTCATTTGCTAAGTAGCAACAATGATGATTCATTTTATTGACAATTCTATAACTTTGTTTTTAATCCTTCATATATTCAATCTATAATTTAAAGGGAACCTCGATTTTAAGTCTGTCCCCCAGCCTGTCGACAAAAGCAGAAAATCTTCTCTCTTTGCAGTTTTCCAGTCATAGCAATTCCAAACGAGCAGAGTTGATTGAACAGGGTAAAATTGAGGTTACGGTCTTACGAGAGGGTAAAGAAAGTGCGTTAGGGGCCAATAGTAATTTGAGTTATAAAGTGGGGGTGGTTTTATTGTCACCCATGTGCTAATCATATTTAGGAGCTTAAACATATGAGGGCAGTTTACAAGCCCCTTGCAACACTTTTGCGTCACTTTAAACATGGGGAAAGTGGCGCAAGGGGCATGTAAATCTGCCCCATGGTTGCGAACAATAGGTAAGATGCATTGGGCCTCATTTATGAAAAGTGACACATCGCTGCATGAAAACGGCGATGCGTCACTTTTCACTGCGCCCTCCTTGCACCACTAATGATGCGTCATATTTACAGTATGACGCATCATTGCGCAAGGAGTTACAGATACGTCAGTATTTCTGACGTATCTGTATGGCGCAAAAGTGGCGCATTGCTGGAGTGTGTCACAAAAGTGACGCAAATCCAGCAATGTATCCTTTCACATGGGGCAAGCCCCATGTGAAAGGGTCTGCGCCAGTCTTACGCCTGCTGTGAGGCAGGCATAAGAAATTGACGCATTTGTGTCCTAGAAGTGGCGCAGTGAAATCTCACAGATTTCACTGCGTCACTTCTAAGACCCTTTTTTGCGTCAATACGCCCCCCCTTGCATACATTATACCTGGCGCAGGTATAATGTGGCGCAGGGGTTTACTAAGTGACGCATCTACTTAGATGCGTCACTTTGTAAATATGGCGCAACAAGGCGCATTTTTTACACCAATGGTGCGTCACAAAAAGTGACACACCAGCGGCGTAAAAGTGACGCATAGCCTCATAAATTAGGCCCATAATTTAGTACTGAAGAGATGAAAAAAAGAACCAACAGCAGGTTTCATTTTATCGTGACCGCTGTATTCGTTCACAGAATCTCGCGTGCTAGCGGGCGATTAAAACTGACTAAAGGAATACACAATGTCAGGAATTGTATTCTAAGGGCCTAAATAGATTGTTCAGCATTCACATATACCGACCTAGAAATATCCAGCAGGTTGTATGAGTTGCATGAGTGAATGAATGCATGCTACAAGTGCTACCAAAAACAAGCAAGGGTATCATACACCGTATAACAATTAATAGGGATCTTTTCCTGGCCCTGAGGAAAGCCGGGTGATCCGGAAGGGCACACAAATAGCTGGCCGAAACATGTCAACCACAGTTATAGTGCGGGAGAACTAACATACTCCATTGACATCTAATACTTGTTTTAACATTTACCAAAGGACTCTTAGAATAAACTTCCTGCCATGGGACTTTTCTTTAGGCAATTTTATTTGCTTCATCCTAGAAGATCCCATTTTGAGAACAAGATATTAAGAACTCCTTTCTACTGGAGAGGTGAGGTTGAGCCCACCAGGATGTATCTACGTTCTGGCACAAAGTTACTGTGCGTCAGAATACTTTACACCAATCCTTAAAGGATACAGAGACTAGATTAAAAGCAGTCACGTCTCTCTGCTTGTTGGACAGTGTCATTCATAATTTTTAAAAGGATAGGAAATTAACAAGCAGGAAACAATACCAGTCCGATGCCTTAACCTGTCAGCTCTGGTTTCCCCATGTTGATTTAAAACTACAAATCTCTCCATATTATATTCACTCATAAATACAAATGACTAAATATTTTCGTGTCTGGAAATAAATACATCATTGTTGTGTAATTTTAGTTCTAAAAGTAACTATTAGAGTTAAATCTATATGTTATTAGAAAATTGAAATATAGTTCTTTTGCAACATATTCATGTTCACTCTCCGATATTGAAAAGGCACACTGTTCCCACTGAAAATACAGAAACACTGTGCTTGTGGCATTAGACACATGCAAGAACCATCAGCATATTGATTATAGAAATACATGTTTTCTAGTTGTTCACTGTGAGATGGAGTCTTCATAAGGCATGGAAGTGTGAGGCGGCAAATCATGGAGAAATGTTTTTATATGGTCCACATACCACTCATTAGTGAACACTCCAGGAGATAAGATGTAACCTAGGTTCAATCGAAAGGTGTGTGGTACTTGAACGGTGTCTGCTGTGCCAAGAATCAGATGCTCTAAGTCCTCTCAGTAGACACCATCTTGAAGAAGAGTGTTGAACAGGTCACCCTGAGACTCATCTGACAGACTCCCAGGGCCTCATTTATGAAAAGTAACGAGTCGCTGCGTGAAAACAGTGATGCGTCACTTTTCATTGCGCCCTCCTTGAGACATGATGGATGCGTCATATTTACTGTATGGCGCATCATGTCGAAAGGAATGACAGATACGTCAGTTTTACTAACGTATCTGTTGGCGCAAAAATTATGCATTGCTGGTGTTGTGTCTGAAGAGTGATGCAACACCAGTAATGAATGGGGAGGGCTATGGATAAAGCACTGCGTCACGCTTATGCCTGCAATGAGGCAGGCGAAAGGTTTTGATGCATTGGCTTCCTAGAAGTGACAAAGTGAAATCTCATAGATTTCACTGCGTCTCTACTACAAGGCTTACTTGCGTGGGGACGCTACCCCTGCATATATTATACCTGATGCAGTTATAATGTAGTGCAGGGGTTAACAAAGAGACGCATCTGCTTAGATGCGTCCCTTTGTAAATAGGGTGCAACAGAGGGCATTTTTTACACCAAAAATATGTCACAAAAGTGATGCAACCGCAGTGCAAGGCCTCATAAATATGGCCCCTAGTGTCTGTGTAATTCTATCTGCTTGTTCAGTTTCCTTGCTGCAAAACCCTGATCTCAGTCTCTGGAACTTACTTGCCATGACCCATACTTATTAAAAGCAACACCGCTGTCAGCCAAATAAAAACACACGATCAAGGCTGGCACCATCCAGACATAATAACGGGAAGGCCTGGCATAAGTTCCTGGATCACGTCCTCAATCTACCCATCCATTTTGTTGTGGGTTAGCGGGAACAGTTATTTCAACGCTATAGCTTGGCCTTCTGTATGTAAACCAATAATCAAAAAGCTCTCACTCTGGAATTTCTAAATCAAAGTCTTGTAAATGTATCAAGCTCTTCATAAATTCACTGCATGTCAATGGCATTGTTAATTGTGTTGCTATAGTATCTTAAAACAATTCATTGTGTACAGCTTGGTGCTCATACCTCGTTGCTCTTCATTTAGTGGGGTATCTGGCAGGATGCATTTTCTGACATTGGCATCACTTACACGGTTTGCGGCAGCTTCAGTGGCAACAGCACCCTGGAGGGCTGGCTGAAAGAGCACCTCAAGAACCCCAGCCATGGCGAGAAGACCATGCTTGGTAAATATTTAATATATATTTGTCCAACCCTAATAACATCAACATTTCTTAAAATGTAACTGAGTGAAGTTACATCTTGTATATATATGTAACTCTAACCAGTAGTATCTGTAGCAGACTTATGGGCATACTACTTAGGTGAGTGTAGTGTTTTTTCTATTTGGATCTTTTATGTAATTCATGTAGTCTGAAGCCCTTATGAAATGTAACTGTTTCTATTGTAAAGCGCTCTGACACCTTCGGGTAATGTAAGCACAATATAAAAATGCATAAATAAATAAATTAACAAACATCTATATTCTCACCTTACGGAAGAACATTTCTATAAGGCATACAGTTCAGGAAGACATGTCTTGGGATAGTATATAACCTAATTAGGTTGTTAAGACAAGTTGCACCATTACTTGAGTCCCTTGCTATCAAGGCGTGTTTAACCTCTTGACTCTTAGGCCCCCCCCTCCGCCACTTCTTTCCACCTGTGCGAAGTCCTTCTTTGGATGCTTGGGGTAGCTCACCACTTAAACCTACCTAACTTTTTTCCAAAAAAAGCATCTGTTGGACTTGACCCTTTTTGCAGGGTCATCCCTGAACTTCTTGCCTTCCTCCTTTATATTTTCTGACCTGTTGTGGGCTGTTTTATGTCTCTGGGCACTTTACCACTGCTGATCAGTGCTAAAGTGCATATGCTCTCTATGTTAAATTGATGTATGGATTAGTGACTCCATGATTGGCTTGTTTGGTTTACTTGTCAGACCCTAGTACAGTGCACTGCGGGTACCCAGGGCTTGTAAATAAAATGCTGGTTGTGGGCTTGCAAAAACAACAATTGTTGTGGGCTTGCAGCACTGGTTGTGCCACCCACAGAAGCAGCCTCTAAAGTGTGTCTCAGGTCTTCCATTGCAGAACCTGTGTGCAGTCTGGTACTGCCATGTTGACTGGCAAGTGCACCGACTTGCCAGCCCCTACACCTACCCTGTTCTGCATATTAGTCACCCCTGTGGTAGGCCCAAGGGCAGGGTGCATTGTAGGTAAAAGGTAGGACATGACCTGATGTGTGTGGCATGTCCTAGTAGTGGATTATAGCCATTTTAGTTTTTCACTATTGCAAGACTACCTGTTCCCCATAGTCCAGAATGGGCAGTTTGATTATAACATCTTATAATCCTAACTGACTCAGGGAACTAGGTAGAAATTCAGGTTTAGTAAACCTGAACTCAGAATAATAAAATACATATTTTTGTGAAGCTGGTTTTAACATTCTCTGTTTGAAAATACCCCTTTTAGAAAGTAGGTATTTTCTTGCCTAACTATCCAAGCCTGCTCTTCTAGGTTGTGTATTCCTTGTCTGGAGTTTGAGTGACCGGGCTGGGGGATTCCGGAGAAGAGTGTCGCCAGCGCAGCAGACGCCGTGTCATCACCGGAGAAGCGTGTCGCAGGGTCTTTTGAGGCTCAGACGATTCGTTGAGTCGCCGCACGGCCGTCGGGCGTGCACGCAACGCCTCGTCATTGTTGCATCAAGAAGAAGACGCCATTTTGTTTCATTGCACCGGATCTTCATTGCATCATAGCGATTGCGGGTCGCATTGCCACGGAAGTGCAGTAAGAAACCGATGCATCACCTCCCCACACGGAGAAGAACCGACACATCTACGTGCCCTATACAGCAATAGGGAACTGACGCATCACCGTTCTTGCGTGTAAGGAACCGACGCATCACCTTTCCTGCAACTCTTTCATTGTATAGCATTACGCATCCAAAGGTACATTGAGCATAAAGGGTTGCATTTACCATCTAAAGAGAACTAAGCTATTTCTACCATTCTAATGTACAGTATCCAGGAGAGTCCTACTCTCCTGGATCGACATCAATGATGACAATACCATCAAGGTCATGAACACCATCCACTCTGGATCTCCATCAGACCCCGGCCCACACCACATCTTCAACAAAGCCAGCACCTCCTTCGCCCCCCATCTCCGGAAAGTCATCAACAGCAACCATCCCTGAGAGCTGGAAGTACGCCAAGATTAACGCCTTACCCAAGAAACCCAAGACGGACCCCAAGGACCTCAAGAATTTCCGGCCCATCTCCCTGCTCCCATTCCCGGCGAAGGTCATCGAGAAAACTGTCAACAAACAACTGATCCGCTACCTTGAGGAAAACAGCTTCCTGGACCCATCACAGTCCAGTTTCCACAGCAACCACAGCACCTAAACTGCCCTCATCGCCCCCAGCGATGACATCAGGACCCTGCTAGACAATGGAGAAACCGTGGCCCTCATCCTCCTGGACCTGTCAGCCGCCTTTGACACAGTCTGCCACCACACACTACGAATACGCCTCCACAACACCGGGATCCAAGAGAAGGCCCTGGACTGGGCCACCTCCTTCCTCACCGGCAGAACACAGAGCATCCGCCCCCCCCTTCCGATCCAAATCCACAGAGATTATCTGCGACATACCCCAGGGCTCATGCCTCAGCCCATGGCTGTTCAACATCCACATGGCACCGCCCGCCTACGTCGCCCGACTGCACGACCTCAACATCATCTCCTATGCCGACAACACCCAGCTGATTCTCTCCCCCACCAAGGACCCCCACACCGCCAAAACCAACCTCCACTAAGGAATAAAGGCCATCGCCGAATGGATGAGAAACTGCCGACTGAAGCTGAACTCGGCCAAGACGGAAGTCCTCATTCTCGAATCCGCCCCCTCGGCCTGAAACGACTCCTGGTGGCCGACCGCACTGGGAACAGCTCCAACACCCACCGACGAAGCACGCAACCTAGGGGTCATCCTCGACTCCACCCTCTCCATGACCAAGCAGGTCAACGCCGTCTCTTCCTCCTGCTTCAACACCCTACGCATGCTCCGCAAGATGTACAGGTGGATCCCCACTGAAACAAGAAAAACAGTAACCCAGGCCCTCATCAGCAGCAGGCTGGACTACGGAAACCCCCGCTAAGCAGGAGCTTCGGCCAAACTCCTGAAAAGACTACAACGCATTCAGAACGCCTCCGCGTGCCTGGTCCTCAACATCCCCCGCTGCAGCCACATCACACCCCACCTGAGAGACCTGCACTGGCTCTCTGTCAACAAGAGGATAACCTTCAAGCTCCTCACCCACTCACACCAGGTACTCCACAACACTGGACCAACGTACCTCAACAGCCGACGTACCTTCTACACCCCCACCCGCCAGCTCCACTCCACCGACCTCGCCCTGGCCACAGTCCCACGCCCCTGAAGAGCGACCTCCGGTGGCAGATCACTCTCCCACCTCGCCGCCAAGACCTGGAACACCCTCCCTACCCACCTACGGCAGACCCAAGACCTGCTGTCCTTCAGAAGACTCCTCAAGACCTGGCTCTTAAAGCAGTAGCAGCAACCCCCCCCCCTCCAGTGCCCTGAGACCCTCACGGGCAAGTAGTGCCCTTTACAAATGCTATGATTGATTGATTGAGTATTGTGGATTTTTGTTGTTTGTGGTCTTGTGTTAAGTCTATATAAAAACACTTATTTTTATACTGCAACTTGTGTGGTGTCCATCTGTAATGTTGTCACTGGGTTACTGTATGTGTTCTCAAATGCTTTACACACTGCCTCTGAGATAAGCCTGTCAGCTCGTGCCAAGGTGCCAAGCTACCAAGGGGGTGAGCAGGGGTTATTTTAGGAGTGTACCCCCTTACCCTGAGTAGACGCAAGGGTCCCTATTTGGTCAAAGGTACCTACCTCTGCCAACTAGAGACTCCCAAATCTAACAGCATCCATGCCAAACTTATATCGTTTGTTTCCAATATGCTGGGGATTCTAAATGTAAATGTGGGTGTACTTGTAAAGCGCACTGCGACTCCATGGAGTATCCTGGCGCTGAAGACCGCTGGGGAACCCGTCCTGGTTTTCCCTGTGAGATGGTCCCTTTCTGGGTATCTCCAAGGTGAAACCAGGCATCCCCGGCGTCTGTGGGGGGCCGTTGTAGAGATGAGGCAAGCTTAATGCCCAGAGTTGCCGAGTGTGTTCCCTGGTTAGAGTAGGCACCAAGGCGAGAATTATATAGTCTGTTTTGACCCTGGTCCACGACCCTGCCGCGTCGGTAATTGAACCCTGGTCACGGGCCGTTCTCTGCTTACGGGTCTGCCGCCTCTAACCAGTGAGCCACACCACTCCACTAAGGGTACCCACTGGTAAAATGAGACGAAAGAGAGAGGCAAAGCAGAGAAAAAGCAAGCAAAATAGAAAAGAGGCAAAGCTGCTGGTGAAATAAGGTGAAAGAGAGAGGTAAAGCAGAGTAAAATCAGGCAAAAGACAAAGAGGCAAGTGAAGGCAAAAATGCCGAACTGGCAGATGCGGAGCCGAGCGATAGGTGGGGGTAGCTGGCCCGGGGACCATTAATGTTTTAATATATATTTTGTGATGGTCATTTGTGTTTCTGCCTCAAATAGGCTGAATTGTTAACCCACTGGTAGTGATGTGTCACTTTTTGTGTCTATCTTACAATATGCAATCTGCATCTCATGGCAATTTACAAACAAAAAACCCAAATAGGTAATTTAATCCCAACGGTTGGTCTTTTTTACTTTATTAAGCCACCAGCTTTCTCACTGTAAAAATAACTCCTCTGTTACTTTGTTAACAAAAGTATACACTGATAACGAAACTGTGATACAGTGTTTAAACATTCTCTAAAAGGAATATCAAATTTGAGTTCCAAAGAAGAGCGTGAAAATATCTGCTGCTTCGCTTGGCTGCGGACTTTGAATGTAAATGTAAATCCATATTTGTAAAGCACAAACTACTCACCCTTACGGGTCTCAAGGCACTTGGGGCCGTTGTGGAAAAGTGCCCAGAGTCACTAGGTGCTGAACTGAGCTGCTGCCGGAGCCGGGGATCGCACTGTGAACCCTGTACTCTGAAGTCAGCTGCCCTGGCCACTGCCCCACAACTCTTCCAATGTGATTGGGACGCTGGAATTTTTTTAGAGGTAGCATACTGCGATCAATATTACATCACTAACATTTAAGTGCACAAAATGAGAGGCAACAGGAGCATATATTTAGAGTAGACAGCTGATCGTAATTCTTGAGTGTTGCTGCAGAATTTTTCATTAATACATATTTCCAAACAAGCCAGCCAACGGATTTCACCTTACAAAAGGCTTCATTAGGGACAATGAACTGAACCACTGTGAACGCAAGAAAAACTCCAAGTACACCGTAATCTGTGTTGTCGGATTAGGTCAGGCACTGATAAGAAAAACAGTGTGTTCAAATGAAATAGAGCGTGGAGGGAGGGCTTGCCAAGAAAACCACTCTAGGCAATGCCTATGCAATAATTATTCAGCCCAAGTTCTCAATAAACCATGAAATGGGCGTCGCTGGGGGTCTGGCACAGGCAAGTGGGCTCAGAGCAAGTTCAGGGCTGCTTGCGCGCTCCTTCAAACCCATAATGCGGGTAAAAAATGGGTAAAATGGCCGCCGCCCATGCGCGGTACGAGATGCCCGTAAGACCAGAAAGAGGACTGCGCGTCAAAGTGACGTGCGTCCTCCCTCCCCTTTACTCCCACTCCACAAATACAAGGCGTGGGCATCAAGCGCCCGTACTGGGGAGGTGATAACACTCCCAATCACCCAGCGGTAAAGCAACAATGCCCTGGAGACCGCGCACACAAAATGAGAGAAACACGACACACGCGCACAGCAGGACATAAGAGAAAATACCTTAATGCAATAACAAGCACAACAGTAATAGAGATACAGACACGCTACGAAATAACAAGGCAATAATTATGAAATGCGAGTGAGAAAGAAACAAAATCACTTAACTGGCTGCGGAGCAGCAAAGAAAGAGGATATGGTATTCTCTTGTACTCTTTATATAGGGGTAACTTTATGGTTGTCATGTGATACCCAGTGAGTGTTCATGGGTATTGTAGTGTTTATTTGTTTTTGCTTTCATCTTATTGGCCGCTGAGAATTTTCAGTAAAGATAATGAGGAGCATAATCCTCGCCTCCGTGTCCCTAATAGAATTGAAAATTCTTGTCACGTATGTTCACAAATTTTGAATTTTACTTCAAGAGAGCACACAGAATGACAGAGCTCCTCAGCAGAGAATTACTGAACAGGAAGACCGTACATAAAATACAGTTTTCAAACCCAGTAGATTGCCTGTTAATTAAATTGCTTTCTTGAAACAACCGCTAACTATCCTTGCTTTGTAAGACATAAATCGCGCAATAAACAGACCACGCAGTGTTAAGCGTAAAAGGCCATTTATTAGACCAGGCTGCGTAATCTTACAAAACAGTAAACATCAACAATAAATAACTTCAAACCCTCAGAACACTTCACTTCTCACACACTTCGCCCGTTCTACATCCTCAGAACCACTCCATGCCCCATACCGTCCTCATTCATATCCATCAATCACCTGTCATCCTGCCAGATCCTGTGACCTTCCAGTCATGCCTCTATCTGCCATTCAATCTTCCCCCCCAAGGGATGGGTGTGCCCGCTCTTGACCCTCCTCTCCCTTCAAAGTACCGCCAACCAGGGAACCCCCTGTAGGGCGGTTCCCTGCCCCACCCCCCACGGATCCGCTGCCCTTCGCAAACTGCACCCATCCACACTCACTCCCTGCAACACCATATCGCCTCATTCCACAACTTGCTCACCACATCTCCCATCTCCATCATGTAGTATGCATTCCCCAGTCGAGACAGGTGCACTCCGTCGTCCCTGAAAACTAAAGGTTCCTCCAGTCGAATGCCTCTGTGTGAGATCACTTTAATGTCCTTGTCCCCGCAAAAAAGTCTCATCGCCCTGTTGAGTTTTCTCCGTGCTTTCTCAATTGCCCCAGGTTTCATTGCCCCCCTCCACACTTTCCTGGGCACAAACTCCGTCCAGGCAATGCAAGACCCTGCAAGCCTTGACTTCAATACTTCCAGATCCCTCTGCATCAGCTGCAAAAGTGCCAAACCTGAGAGCTGCACCAAATCCTTTTCTCCCAGGTGAATAATCAACAGGTCCGGGCATCCTTTTTGCGGGACCATTTTTGCGAGCCAGGGCAGTAGTGCCCCCCATCGCATACCTTCTTTACCCCACCAGTGTACCTCATGTAAATGTCCTTTCAGTCCCAGGTTACGGCCGTACACCTGCTGTTCCGCGTACTTAGATGCCCAATGTACGAAGGAGTGCCCCACAATCCAGGTTACCATCTTGGACCCTGGTCCGCCCACGCAACCTACGAAAGAGAAATATGTTAGCACAAAACCACAATCCCCGTTCCAGCCAACCGACTCCCCTCAGGACCGACTCACTTCCTCACATACCTCTCGCAACAGCGCGACTTCCATCTCCCAATCCGTCTAATCCTATCCCAGGACCACCCCAAGCGGGCCGCAGCTGTCGCAGCCCCAATACAAAAGGAGTGGGTCCCAAAACCAGATGCCTCCAAACCATGCCCACGCAATGCGATGCGCAACACCGCTAACAACTGGCCAGCCGTCACCCGTGCCCCCGATGCATGACAGAAAATCTCACCTTGCGTCACATGTGCGGCCCCCAGGAACCCCCGCCATTCGGCCACCGGGCACACATCCCCGCCATCCACCTCATTCAACCACACTCACTTACCCCTACCCAGCTGATCCGTCTTGGAATATCCCAACCAAATCCCCAAGCGCCCCCCATCCACACGAATCTCCTCAAACACCCTACCAGCCCGCGTCCTCATGCCTAACAATTCAGAAACCCGAAACGCACCAAAAAACATCCACACCATACACAACCGAAAAATCCTCACTTCAAAAAGATCATAGCAACACTCCGGCAACACCCCAACCAGCCGAACCAACAGCTCAAACGTAACGGCCTAACGCAGTCTACCCTCCCCCATCCTACACTCCCTACCCCAACCTCGGAGCATCCTGCTCACAATCACATCTTTTGTAGGATCAAACCCCAGAAACAAAGTACAATAAAAGGAGATCCCTGCCAGTTTCCCAGATATCGTAGCCGCAGTCAATCCCTTATCTATACAGCACAGCACAAAACGCTTAACGCCCTGTCCTACCTCTGACCGGTCACACAGACTTGACTCCTGACTCCACCCCATGAATGCACCAAACTCTGACCATGCCAGCCGATATGTCTTCTTAGTGGTATCAGCAACTGAACGCTCCACCAGGCCAATCATCCTCACTCCGCCAAGGCCCAGATGCCATCCGGCAGCTTGGTCTTGCACATATCCGCTCCCGGTGCCAGGTGCCGGAACCGCTGCCACTGCGAACGAGACAAAGCATCCGCAATATCATTATTCGCCCCAGGGACATGCTTAGCCCTTAACACCACATTCAGATGGAGGCAAGCCAGCTTGAATCTTCGCAAAAAACGCAATGCCGAGCCGCCCACAGAACGTCCGCCCTGCCCTGACCACTCTACATGCAAAGTTCAGGAAGCCCAACAGCTTCTGTACCGCTCTTAAAGCAATCCGCTTCTCCTCGATCGCCCACTTGAGATATGACAGTATCTCCATCACCTTGGCCCCCGGAAGGCGAGCCAGCCACTGCACAGAGTCCAACTCAATCCCCAGGAACGTCAAGCAACAGCTGGGCCCAGCCGTCTTTTCGGGCACCAAAGGAACACCGAAGTGGAAAGCCAGCTCCTGGAACCGCGACAGGGCCCTGCCGCAATCACCAGAATCCGCCCTACCCAGGAAGAGGAAATCATCCAGATAGTGGGTAACCCCACGGCACCCACTAGACCTCACCATTGCCCACTGCAGGAAAGTACTAAAGAGTTCAAACAAGGCACATGAGATGGCGCACCCCTTGGGCAAAACTTTGTTCACGTAGATGGCCCCCCCAAACTGCATTCCCAGGAGCGAGAAATCCGCCGGATGTATAGGCAGCAAACGGAAGGCCGACTTGATGTCGCATTTCGCCAATCCAGCCCCCGTCCCGCACACCCTCACCAAACGGATCGCATCATCCACTGACGCATACAGCACCCTCGAGTCCTCCTCTGCAATAAAGTCGTTTACAGATTGACCCTCCGGCCACGAGAGATGGTGAATCATCTGAAACTCCCCTTCCTCTTTGTTCGGCACCACTCCCAGCGGAGAAATGATCAGTTCTTCCGAAGGCCAATCAGTAAACGGGCCAGCTACCCTTCCTTCCTCAACCTCCTTCAACAGCTTAGCAGCTACCACTCCCGGCAATTCCTTCGCGGACCGCAGATTGTCTGCCCACCTACGCACCCTGGGACCCTGATAGCCTACCCTAAAGCCCTCCGTGAAACCCCAGAAATGCCGCAACGCCGCCTCCTGGTCCGGGTAACGCGCGAGCCACGGGGCCATCGCCTCCACCCAAACCGGTGTAGGCGCCCTTCTGACCAGGGTGGCCCCGTCCTTTGGCATTCCGCCACTGTTCCGAGGGGGTGACAAGTGTAAGGCACTGAGTGAGGGCATGCTTCCCGCCGCACTTGGAGCACTCGTGCTTGAACTTACCGGGGTACTTCGAGCAGTACCCCCGATTGTAGCTCCAACAGGCCCCCGTCGCATAACCCCCAGGCTTCCCGGGCTGACCAGTGGCGAGGGTATTGGGCACCACTCCTCCCCCTGCCCCGCCGTGGGCGGGACGCGGCGGAAAAGACCGATATGCCACCGGCAAACTGCTGGCCGTATGTGTGGACGCAGATGAATGTGTGGACGCCATCCACTGCACCCAGAGTTCCTGGTCCACCTCTCCCCAATTCTTCTCTGGGTTCGCACTAACCCTCGCCCTGAATTCCTCATCATAACTCAACCAGGCGAAACCCCCAAACTGCATCTGCGCCTTGCGAATGATATCCATGTATTTCAGCAACGCAATAGCCCTATCCAAATACTTCTCACAATAAATACTTGCATATATTAAGAACGCAGAGGTCCAGTTCTCCATCATCACCGGGACCCTGGGCCGCCTAGTCAGCTCCCATTCCTCTTCCTTCGAGCCCTCCTTTGCCTGAACCTCCCTATGTAACAGCTTGAAAACATCCACGAATTTGTGCTTCCAAATCTTAGTCCTGACCTTTTCCGATAAATGCGACCCCAAGGGCATTGCCAACCCCATATACGGGAGCTTCTTCGGCAGCTTCACCCCCACTTCGTCCTTACCGTCCCCTTTGTCTGTCTGCACCCCGGCCATGGCCACCAACTTACCGTCCACCTTCTTACCCTCCACAGGTGGACCGCCCGTTGGCGACCCCGGTTCCCGGACCGACCCCTCCCCCACACCCACTGACCTACACGCCTTCTTCCTACCCCCTTGTGGACCGTCATCCCAGGCCGCCCACCAGGACCCCTCACCTGTGACTGCTGGACGCCACTCTCGGGACCGTCCTCTGGGAGTCGAGGCCTGAACCGCCACCGCCTGGACCTTGTACTGTGTCGTCGCCGGGGCCTGCAAAACACCAAGGTTGCTGTTGTCCACCACGCCCCTCGGGCCGTCTGTGTCATCCCGCACCTCCCCATCCTCAAGTTCCTCACTCTCATCACCATAGTCCAACTCCAGCACTGGTTCCACTTCAACAGGCACTCCCAACACATCCTTCACCGCTCTCTTCACACCTTTCTGCAATCCCACTGACACACGCGACACATTCGCAACCCGCGCCGCCGGTGCCCGAGCCCACGGAGGAGGGACATCCGCCGCGGACCGCCCTGCTGCTTCAGTCCTGCGTCTTGGGGCCGGCTTGCGCCCCGCCAGGCACCCCCGGGCTCTGCCGACAGCCACCGGCTTGGATCTCCTCCCGCCCCTCAGGTCGCTCCAGCCTGAGCGGGCCCCAGCACCATCGGGCCTCAAAGCCGTCCTGGCCGTCCCTACACCTAGCAACCTACCCTTGGGACCCTCGACTGGCGCCTTTTTAGCTTTTGCGCGTCTCTGCGCCTCTTCTAACTCCGCCGCCCGTTCCTCCTCCGAGGTTGGGGTAGGCGGCCCTTCCAGCTCATGCCCCCACACTGCTCCTACCCTGGCCATGGTCTGCTCCACCCACGTGGCCTCCTGAATCTGTTCCATGATCCGCTGTTCCCGGGCCCTGTCCTCCCACGACATGGCCCCCCAAACCGGGATGGGCGGGGGTGGGCAGTAGCCCAAGAACTCCCCCCAGAATGAAGGAACCATCCCTGCACCTGCACCGGGGGACACCCCCCCCCCCGCCGCCCCCAGGAACCCAGGCCCACCCAGCCCCTCCTGGCCCTCAGGTCTCCCTGCTGCCTCCCGCCCCGCGGGGCGGGGGTCTGCGCCCTAGAGATGGTGGACAAATCAATCGGGCCTCATCCCCTTGCCCCACGTCCCTTGACTCTGCGCCCCCTCCTACAACCTGATCTGCAGCCAGCTCCACCACCTGATCACCCCAGGGACACCTCCCCGGGCCCAGAAGTATCCTCGTGTAAACTGGCAGGCAGATCCCCAAAACCCGTCCCTGCAGACAGGCCCCCCGGCCCCCGGGCATGCTCAGGCCGCGTCACGAGAGGCACCGCGCCCCCAGACACAGCCCCAGAGGCCCCGGGCAGGAATTGGAGAGGAGGAAAAACTCGCGGGGCAGGCTATTGCGCTTCCCGCCCCGCACTGAGTCCATCGGCGCCCCGCCCCCCCTTCGCACAATCACCTGCCCACGCTGAGGAGACGCGTCGTCCTGACACGCCAGGACCGCCGCTGCGACCCCGGCCAAGGCCGCACGCGGGGCCCTCACGGCCCCCACCCACGCCTGGCCCAAGACTCCCGGCTGAAGCAGGTCCTCCCTGCCCGCGCGGGCCAACAACAACAAAGCCGCTCTCACCTCCTCGGACGTGACTCCCGACATGGTCTGAATGATACGCTTGAAGCGGACGCTGAACCTAGCTGCCGGCAGACAGCTCGCGACGTCGATAATATTGAACTATTCCGGCCTACCTCACACTACCTCCAAACTGCCTACGCTATCTTCGCTAAACCCTCCCGATGGTGCCAGGCAACAGGAAGAGGAAGTCCCCTTCCTCCCCTGTGCCGTATACCCCCCACCTAACTCCTCCCCTTCCCCTGCCTGTCCTATCCCCTGCGCGAATGACCCTGGGGGAAGACTAGTCTACGACTTTGCTTACCCCGGGGCCCGGCATAAGCACCTCCCGCCGTTTTCAGTCGACCCTCTTTAAAAACCGGGACATGGGCTAAATTCCCTGAAATCTCTTAGGACAGCTCGTGAAAAACCAGGACTGGCCTGGCAAATCCAGGACGCCTGATCACCCTATCCTTGATGCCACACCTTTTTCTAACGCTCTTTCGAATTAAGTCAGTTAGATGTATATTGTTTAGTGGTGCAATTGACATTCTTTTAGTCCTTTTTTATTTCCAGTAAGATCCTACATTATTCAAACCCTACTTACAGCAATTAGCTAGGTGTATCGCCCATGCAATAACTTTCTGCACCTAATTCGCCCTTTCTAGCGTTAGGTGTACCTCGGGGCTTACCTACGTTAAACAGATTATAAGGTAGTCCTGCCATTTATCAACCTTAAAAACACAAAACAGACACTATTTAGCCATAAAACTAGTCATGCTTTCTTGCACACTCAGTGTGTAGCAATTGTATAGGTGTTCAATTCCTGGAGACACAGCACACAGGATAATGTGCTGCTTGGCTAAACACTCATATGGTCCAAAAGGCCAGGTCTCTTGGCTATGCCAATGCTTGTTACTTTTATTACAAACATATATTCCGCTGTGTTATTGTGAAGATTGAGTGGTGTACAGCCAGGGGGAGTTGGGGGGGTTTGCAGGAGGCAACAGGCTTGCACGCAGTTGTATTTAAACTTGGTAGGACTTGTGTAGTCGAGTAAAGAAGGGGCACTAAAGGGGGCACTTGGGGTTTCTTTGAGGAAAGCATTTCACCCTGCAAAATCAGTTTCAAACGCATATAAAATAAATATATGTACTATGTGGTAGAGCCCTTGAATCTAAAACGGAGTTCAACATTTATATGAGTAAACGAATTTGCAAATTATATTTAAATGAATATGCTAATATTGAAATTAGAAAAAACTTCGGCTGCATTGGCCGGGAATCGAACCCGGGCCTCCCGCGTGGCAGGCGAGAATTCTACCACTGAACCACCAATGCTTAGCTGGCATGTTGCGTACAGCTTGCCTACACATAGTTGAGACTAAAGTGTCGGTGCTCGAAGGAATGTTAATTATGTTCTATCTTGGGCGACCGAAAGTTGCTCTAAGTAAGTCTGAGTGGAAGAAAACTCACATACAGTCTCGAATCCTGATGACATGGATTGCTGAGAGCTGGCACAGCACTCGCTCTAAGAGGAAATGAAGGCTGAAAATATTTCGCGCAGGCAGCCCTTGGAATCTTTACACTAGGAGGCAATCGCCGAGTAACAACGTTCAACTGTTGAGAACAGGCACTGGCTTCACTAAAGCAGCGGAAGACAAGTCGATGTGTTTACGCGAATTCGACATCCCTCACACATGCAATAACTGCTCCACCACGAGGTATGCAACACAACATTTGTGCTTGGGCACGTCACTGAGCTCAAAAGGTGCAAATAGAAACCGATATTCCACGAGTTCCCCGCCCAGTTTCTGGCTTGCACCAATAAAGACATTATTTACACTATCACGAATAGCATTTTGTCCGTTTACCTGCTCAGTGGTCACTCACAGCTGATTCCAACAGGACCTCGTGGCGCAACGGTAGCGCGTCTGACTCCAGATCAGAAGGTTGCGTGTTCAAATCACGTCGGGGTCAAAGTTGCTTTTTTTTTCTTGACAATCTATGTTAATATTTCTTCTGTATTGTAAACGTGACATATATCTGAAGAAAAAAAATATCTTCCCTTGACAGCCATTTCTTCATATTATAACGTACCTGCTACTCTGCGTAGTATATTTGAGTGCAGTTTTAATGCCACAAAAAATACATTGTGCTATTCGAGGCAAATGCTAAACCAATTCGAAGGTTTTCTAACTTTAGAAGCACAATGATCAATAATCCAAGGTTTGCGTAATTTTATTTTATTGTTTTCACTAAATTTACCTTGGCAAAGGTACCTGTCATGCCTAGGTCACAAAACGGTGAATGATCAAAGCCAAGCAAACAGAGTATTCAGAATGAAAAGTCTGCCATTGCAAACATTTGAGTAGATCTGATAACTTTTAATTGTATTGAAATATACACAAGTCTGTGCACTGGCTCTCTCCACAGGCTCGGGTACGCCTCCCACAGCAAATCAGAAAGTGTTCGTGATATAGTGGAGAGAGAACCCAGTCTAGACTTTTCTTAACAGTGTTTTAAATGGAAATATAGAAGTGCATGCACTCTCTCTTTAGAGTACCTGTTTGCCCCTAAGAAGTGCTGGCACTCTCCCATTAAATGTATTGCCGCAATGCTGAGAAATGCAGGTACCCTCTATGGACGTCCTTTGGAGGTAGTCAGGGGTCGCAGATGTGACCTCTAGCTTGCTCCCTGCTACTCCTGACTATCCTTGACTACTCCAAATGACGCCCATGGTACCCTTCCTTTCAAATGAAAGAAGTGCAGGTACTCCGTACCGCACAGTACCCTCCTTAGTGCTAAAGTGGTTATGGGTAGTCGCTATTTAGATGTTTATATCAAATAAGAAACACATTCATAGAGGCTTTAAATTGCACAGTGGCTTTAAAGCCTGCAGTAAGGGCCACAGAGACTGCAATGAAATTCAAGAATTGTGGGTGAAGAGGGCAGAACGGAAATATGGTGTAGTGAGTAGAGATCTGGTGGCTTATTTACAAGACCCTTGCGGCACTATTGCGTCATTTTTAACATGGGAAAAGTGATGTACGGGTGGCACAAAGGGCTTGTGAATAAGCCCCCTGGTTTGCAGCCATAGACTGAGGTAGGAGGGTAAGGCATAAACACAGATCACCTGAAAGTGAAAACAGATTACAAAAGGCTGAAACATGGCGTTAAACGTTGTCTTTTTTTTTTAAAGGAAAAATACATATTTATTATACATATACCTATATATTTATGCCATGCCCGTGAAAGTGCATGTTACCCAATAAGATGTTATTAGGAACAGGGAGCACAGAATGCACATTTATTTGATCACTAAAGTGTAAAGTAACATTGGCGCGCCAACGTGGGCTTGAGCCTGGCTCGGGCTCAGCTCAAGAGCATATCGGAATCGAAAGCCCCAATGATGTGAGACTTCTCAGCGCCTCATTGACCAAGGTCCCTCCCACTACCCCTCGGACAGTGAAAGTGCTGCCCAGCGCTGAGCTGTCATCTGTTTCCACAGTGGAAATTGTTGAAAACCACAAAGAGCTTGTTATGTTTGTGATTGTTCAATGTGCTGTGAAATCGGACTGTTGTCGCCCCCCTTTCCCACTTCCCCATGAAAGTACTTTCACTGCACTTAAGGTCTCAGAGATAGGATCCTACCGCCCCTCGCACCCCAGGGGGTAATAATAATGCCATAAAGCCACCTCAGTCTGAGCCAGTCCTTGTGAGTCTGTCTGCTTCTCAACCCTGCACTTCACTTGTGTTGACATCTGACAACACAAGTCAGATGTCCAGTTCTTTTGTTTACTAATAGATGCAATTGCCTGCAAATTGGTCTCTGTAGGAAAATAAGGGAAGTTGGTAATGTCAACATTATAATAGAGTATCCGTCATTGCCTTAATTTAACTTATATTTTTTCGGTTTTGTGTGTCAGCTTGATTTAACATACAACATGTGTGCTTTATAAGCAATTGCACTCTTTTAGCACCTCAAGAACTAAACACAAAGCATTAGGATTTGATGTATAAGGGGGGGGGGGGTAGATTATGTAGTGGATGAACTGCACAATGTGATCCTAGGAAATCTTGCATTAATCCCAGCTTCCACTTGACCACATTATGTGATCCTAGTCAATATTATTTATACCTTTCCCTTCGTCATCACATGAAAGCATCTTCGCCACCGACATCAATAGCCAAGTCACTGCCCTTGTGACTAATGTCTTCCTTAGATGCCAAAAGCGAAGAGTCAATCAGTGGGTGACTGAATCGAGAAGGGGAGAATAAGTGCTCTGTTGAATGAGATGTTTGTAAAAAGCTGGCCAACCAGGCTCACTGAAGGGTCTGCCAGCATTTTACACTTATTTCTATGTGCCCTTGATTTGAAAGGTCAGACCAGCATGTAAGTCCTTGAATTGTACTGGAGCTAAGGAATGATTTACACAGAAGAAGCCAGAAAACTATACATTTGTGATGTAAAATGCTGGGTCTGACCTGTAGTTTAAATTGATATAATTTTTTTAAAATGACAGTGTTCCTAAGATAACCATCCAACGATCAATTCACGCCAATGCTAGAAACTTAAAGTGTGACCACAACTTTTATTTAAGAGTGGGGTACACTTACATAACCTTATAAAAAGGTAGAGATATATGTACCAAGAAAGGAGGTGTGTGAAAAGCGGTAGGCAAGAGATGTTGTGATATGCGCATGGCTCACTGGCACACAGCAAAGCTGGTGTGGGAGGGCGGCCTAGTGACATGGGTGGGTTGTTGGTGTCTGTCTGTCAGCTGAGATATGTTTACTTGGAAAGAGCTCTGTATTCTGCACATGTTTTACCAAATGTGTTATGGCTAATGGACCTGGTTGAGTGCAACACATATTTCGCAAACAATGACCATGTTGCTTTACTCACTTCATCAGTACTCAAAGTCTGAGAATGTTACATTAAATTAGGAATTTTGTAAACAAAAAGACAAGGCGCCCAGTGCCTGGATACCCTCACGGGTGAAAAGAAGCGCTATACAAATCCTGTTTGATTAATTTATTGAAGGCACTCATTCACATCAGTTAAGCAATCCCACATTAACATAAATGACAATTCTTATATTCCTTTGTTAATTATGCTTTTTTGGCCAAACCAAATGTGTGTGTGCCTTCAAATACATAATGCTTGGTGATCATCCCTGACAGACCTCAGGTACCCAATGGTTACTCTGTTGGACACAACCTCCACCAAGGAGGCGCTCTAAAATCTAGAGAAGACATAGTTCAACTCTGACATCCTCCAAGTAATCAAACCAGGCAATGGGGACCAGATCCAAGGTGGTGACTTTAAGCATTATCTCAAATCGTGTGACTTTCAGCATTGTCTCAAGTCCCTGTGAATTCACCGCGGGAGAATCCCCTACAGGGTAGAACATTAGAAGGATTCTTGTGCATCCTCAAAAAAGTACTAAGGCGTGCAACCAAAAAGGAGAAAAACTTCGAACTGAAAATGCACCAGTTCTTGCAGGAGTACTGGTCCAAAATCTGGACTTCATAACCTGGGGGGTGCCTGGTATGTACCTTGCGGAGTGCCATATGGGAGACAGAACCCCTTCATTCTTTGTGGCCCAGCTACTTCTCCATACAGATGTCTACCTGAGACCAGACGATAATGCTGCCAACGGTGATAAAATGAAATGGCCCAGCACACCCATCACAAGCCAACACAGAGACACAAAGCTTCAGAAGCTTCTTGAACCTCACTCAGTGACAATGAACGGTGCCAGCAATCCTGTGCTAACACAATTGTTAGATATGAACCATCCAACACAAATAGAAGCGTGCAACCATACAAATGAGACACAACCTTCTGCTAGAATATTAAGATGGCACACACAAAACTGCAGGAGACACGTCGACCCACTGCAAGGTATATCAAAGCAAATAGAAGTTCATTGGGTCAGCAGTACCTTTGCATACCCTATAAAACCCTGCAGCTAAAAGTGTACCTGGGAATCTCCACGACAGCGTTATGCCTTGTAGGGCTGTGCATGTAAGAACCACATAAAGCACTACTAGCATGATGTAATTAAACACAATTAAGGCTCCCGGTTTTCCGTTTTTACGGATTTTTACAGATAAATACAGACAGAAAACAATGTGTTTTCTGTCTGCATTTATCTTTAAAAGTGGATAAATACAGAAAATTGTGCTTCTTTTAAGTGACTCTCCGTGCTTTCTTTCATGAATTATAGGCCAGCAGCTGAGCAGATGGACAGCATGGGAAATTAAAAAACAGGATGAAATGTCTTTAAATAACGGAATATGTTAACATATATTTATGGTATAGTGCTAATATCTACCAGTGTATGTTTTGTGTAATATTTGGCAGCCTAAATAGCTAAAACACAAAAGACATCAAAGTATGAGTGCGCGTCTACCAGTTAAATAGATTTGGAAACGTACAGTTTTACAACTTCATTTATACGCAAACAAAATAAATATGGATAAATGCAGACGGAAATGGCCAAAAAATATATTCCATAAAACTGGGAGCCCTAATCACAATCTAACCTCATGTACACGTCTTCCCCAATGTCTGAGGTCTCACTTTTACCTAACTCTGAATCCCAACCTAAAAATGACTGTTTCGAAATTTCTAGTTAACAGCATGAGAAACAAACTTTAATCAACACAGCGGTAATATCCTCGTGCAAAAATTACCTTTAAGTGTAAAATTATCCATGTAACTAAACATCCTATTGCCCAAATCATCTCTCTGTAAAACTTCCCAGTAACCTTCCATGAGTAAATAATGCACGAAATTGTGTAAAATATCATAACAACCCATCACAAATCATAACCACCAAGCATGGCTAAATCACCAACACTGGCTTGCCGTGGAGTAGAATGTTAACCGTCTCAAACTGATTAAGCTCTTCGTCTGTGGTAGTAAACACTATAAATACCTGTAGCACACAAGGTGTAGGGAACCATGTAAACAATCAACTAGGGCAGTGTAAGGCAGTGAAAATGTGTCCACTTCCAGTAGGGTCTTAGGACTAAACATCTCGAGGCAGCATTGGTATCTCTAAGGAAACCATCTCAGGGCCTCTTTGAGTCAGAGGAAGAGGAGGCAACAGAAGAAGATGCCAGCTGAAGGGAGGCAGGTGCCCTAGGCAGACAACACAGAAGAAGGACTCCTGGTGTTATTCCGTGGTCCTTATGAATGAATCACTCTTGGACTCGGGGTGAGACCAGTGGTCGAAGTGGGGGAAAAAAAGTAGGGGAACTGTGGGCGGAGAATCAGAGGGTGGAAATAACCAGAGGATTGGGGCAGTGGGCGGAGTCAGAGGTGTGGCCAGAAGGCGCAAAACATCACAATTTGTTGTCTGTGTTTTTCATTTTACTAACTAGTTACAGCTCATTACGTTATTTAATTAAAATTGACATTAAAACACTTTCACAAATTGGGATACATTTCCAATCACAGAATGTCCCACATACGTTTTAAAGTGCTAACACAAGCCAATTGTCTCTCAGCCATGCACTTTCTGTCATCAGCGCTTTTCCTCCCCTTTCCCACAAAACCAGTTCAAACATGAATGGCATAATATCCTATTTTGCAAATGTTTTCCACATAATTTGCCATATTTGCTATATAATACATCATCTGCTGAATTATCTGACGCTTTTAACTAATAAATTGTTTGTAGCTCAAACAGATCAAAAGTTACTAAAAATTTGACTTGTGTTGCTGCAAAGCGAAGGGCCCTTTGTGAAGGTTGAGTGGTTACCTTTATCACTGCTACATTTGTATGTTGAACTGGTACCAACGAGTCAAAATATTTGCAGAGACTGTTAGTATGTGTAAAAATGTCAAAATAATAAAGTATCTGGAAATATACCACATTACGCTGCAGCCTTTTTCTTGCTGCATAATTTAGTTAACACTACACCATCATTTTGTCCTCAATTGCTGCATAATTCCAGTGACTTCAAAGCAGGCAGCACATGTTAAAAGTGCTTGTGCATGAAGCAAAGAGACTGTTAAGTTTGTGAACTTATTTTGGTGTGCGTGGAAATCCTGCATTGCCGAGCCCTGATGAGTTGCAGCTACTGCTGCTTAAACAAGGCCAATGGAGGTACCAATGGGTGAGGCGGACTGGCATCAAGGGTCCTGGGACCTCAGGGACAGAGTCACTGTTGCTCTAGGGTGTGCTTCTTCGTATGCCTGCCGACAAGACTGGAGGTGAACTTCAGTATGGATTGCCTTGAAGATTAACCCACAATTGCCACCCCTAGGGTTCACCTGCTGGTACTAAGAGACCAGGGCTTCTAAGGTCTTGCATGGGAATGTGCTCATACAGGAGAATGGTCCGGTGGACTGTTCATGCAGGCTGAACATGGTGCTAAACCTGGTTCTCCAGTTCCAAATTCGGCAGCTCTGACCACAGTGCCACATCCTCTCCCCCACTGAACAGCATACTGCCCCACTTAGAAAAGATCGCACTGCCTTCAACTACAACCTAATTGTGCCCCGCTATAAACACCTGGATGTGACTCAATTCAAATTTTACACTAGACAAGAGTAATATTCTGGCTGAAAAAATTAACAACATGCTGGAAAAAGCAAACACTCATAGGGAATACAACTTAACACTTTTACACTCATTATTCAGAAATCAATTAGCGTTTTGCCTGAAAAGTTAAGCACATGACTACAGGGCTCGGAAGGGACCTGTTTCACTGTCCATTACTTATATACTTACAAAACATAGGCAGTATGGTTTAAAAAGACCACATCAGTGAACACAGAGCTGTGGTACACATTTTATTAACTAAAATAGGGAAAACAACGTTTAAGGATCACATTAAACGTTTTTCAATCCACTCATCAAGCAGGTATTGTAGTACCTCCATGAATGGCGCACTTCCCCACTTGGGGAAAAAATGCTGTTCAAAGAAAGATGAGAAAAGAAAAGTAGCGCTTCATTGGCAAACGCTGTAAAGTGCCGCTAATGTGTTTGGGGGTGAAGAAAATAAATCAGGCCAATTTGCGACCAGTCTCTCTTGCTTTATTCAGTTATGTATTTATTGTTCAAATTTTAAATCTTTATTGCTCTCCTCCCGAGGCTGCATAGAAAAATGTCAGAATAAGAAATTTGCATCAAAAGTGTTTCCTCTTTTTTTTGGCTCCATTTCGCAGGAGAACGAATGAAGGTAAGCAGAGGAAAGAAAAGTCACGGTTTTCAACAAGTGACCTGGAGCAGACAAAAAGGTAGAGAATAGGAGAAAGAGAGGGGGTGGCTGCTAGCGGTGGAGCAGGAGAAGTGGACACTGTCCTTGACTTCTCTGGGCAAGAAGGAAACAACAGCCCTTTTCCTTCTGTGCCGCCTCTCCTTGAACAGCCACGAACGGCCGGGCTATTTCGGCCGTCCTGTGACGCATATCTAAAATAATAAAATAGGGAAACTGACTGTATTAAATTAAAGAAGTAGGGGCATGCCGTGCCCTGCTGATCCCGCCCTCTTCGACCACTGGGTGAGACTCTAAGGCCCTGGCATCTGAGTACAGGGGCGTCCTGGCCACCCGAGACCAGCTTCCACCGTCTCATATGTGGTTGATGTGAAGCTTGCAACTTGGTACTTTTTCTCAAGATGTGTTCAGTACAGAGAGCTGTGCTGGAGCAATTTTCGGAGTGAGGTGCTGCTGGCCATAACATCACCTGACTTGCTTTGTAAGTCAAGCATGTCTTTATTTGTATGTACAAGCAAATCTGTGGAACACACTGACCTTCTCCGCTCAGCAATACCCTTGAAAGAGTAAAACTTGTGAAAATTACAAAATACCGGAAACGGGCAGAGAGGAATATAACCACAGCGACCCGTGCTAGAATAATTAGCAGCACTTTGTCACACGAAGCTCCCTGACAGTACACCGTTTGTAGGCCTCGTTATTGTTAAGTGAACGCAGTCTCCTCATCCTGCTTCAACACCCTGCGCATGCTCCGAAAGATCTTCCGATGGATCCCCACCAAAACCAGGACGACGGTCACCCAGGCCCTCGTCACCAGCCGTCTGGACTATGGAAACACCCTCTACGCTGGAACCACGGCCAAACTCCAGAATAGACTCCAGCGCATCCAGAACGCCTCAGCACGACTCATCCTGGACATCCCTCGTCGCAGCCACATCTCCGCCCACCTGAAAGACCTGCACTGGCTCCCCGTCAACAAGAGGATCACGTTCAGACTCCTCACCCACGCACACAAGGCTCTCCACGACTTGGGCCCGAAGTACCTCAACAGCCGCCTCACCTTCTACACACCCACCCGCCATCTCCGATCCGCCAGCCTCGCCCTCGCCTCCGTCCCAAGAATTCGGAAATCCACCGTCGGAGGAAGATCCTTCTCCTACCTGGCAGCCAAGAGATGGAACTCCCTCCCCACTCACCTACGGCTGACCCAGGATCACCTCTCCTTCAGGAAACTACTCAAGACCTGGCTGTTCGAGCAGTAGCGACCCCCTCCGCGCCTTGAGACCCCTATGGGTGAGTAGCGCGCTATACAAATTTCATGATTGATTGATTGATTGATTAATTCTTGACCTGGGGTGCATCAGAGATATATGGAGGTTGCATAGCACATCCGCACCCCTACTTATAGATACAGACCTGTCCTATTTTGTGAGTTGCCTTATTAGACCCCTCCCCCTTTGATTTTGTTGGCTTCTTCGAACGTTGCTAGCACAGCGATGGTGACAGGGCGCGTTGTAACACTTCTTTTAGCCTGACTTTAAATGCATGTGCATTTGTGACGCATGACGCGGCTTTTTGGAGATAATAGAAGCCAACGCCCATGTTAGAGTGTTTGGCATGTTGTACCTGAGCCTCGTGCCCTGAGGCGCGCGTGCCTTTAATACCTGCTCCTTACACTCCTCTCAGCTGCGCGCGCTCTCTCCAGTCATAAAGCATCCTTGCTCCAATAACTTCTCTGGGGGAATTCAGTGGCTGCCTTCTGCCTATTAACATTAGCGGCTCTTTGTCTTTTCTGTGTAAGCTCTTCACTGACTACTTTCGGGGTCTGATAGGTTGGTGCGGTTTTGCATAGACGAGAAAGCCGTGGCTCAAGAATTGATTAGTGATACATTGCCTGTTGCTTTTAAGGTTGGCGCACCTACTGGCACTTATACCTCACATTATACTTTGTTTTCTTTTGTAACTGCACACTTGTCACTTTTCCTGTTGTGCACTTTTTACTACCTCATGTATTTTTGGTTGCTCGCAATTTTTACTACCTCATGTATTTTGCTTGCTCACAATTGTCACTATTACCTTATGTAACGTAACGTATGCTTTTGTAATCTGTTCTTTTGTAATGTTTCTCACTATGTTTCATTTCTGTTCCTATTGTGAAGCGCTCTGACGCCTTCGGGTAAAGTCCGCGCTATATAAAAATGCATAAATAAATAAATAAATAAATAAATAAATAAATAAATAAATAAATAAATAAATAAATAAATAAATAAATAAAAATGCAAGCTCTGTTCTTTCTCTCTTAGCTCAATGATACACAAAGAAGAGAACACTTCTAATGGAATACACTCTTTCTTCTCATCTATATATATGTCCTCTGCCACGATTCTTCTATCTGAGCATTGGTGGTTCAGTGGTAGAATTCTCGCCTGCCACGCGGGAGGCCCGGGTTCGATTCCCGGCCAATGCAAGATGATAATTTTCTTGAAGAAAAAAAAGGCAAATCTATTTACACTCACTAATTTTAGGATGTCGTGAATTGCAAATACAGTGTTTGTTTAAATGGTCCGGTTACAGCTAACACATATTGGTCTGAATGTATGGGGTGCCGATGCACGGTAAAGTAGCAGTTAAGGTTCCCTCCAGCGCCCCCTTGTGTGGCCGTATGGAAATATTTCACGATCCTACCACGTCTCAAGTTTAATGCCACTCATTATGGTGCGCATCCCTGCTCGTAGCTCTCTGTGTGACAAGAAACGAGAGAGTGAGAAAAAGCCTTGGAGAAGGGGGCGAACGAAGAGAAAAATATGAGTAAAGAAAGGAGCAGGAGGGAGATTGGGAAAAGAGAGATAGAACGTGCAAGTAATCAGAATATCAACTCAAATGATGCAATGCGGAATAGCATTCACCTATGGGCAACATTTGCAACTAAGACTATAAACAAAAGAGTTGTGTTCAGTGGAGTACTGTGCCACGTGCCCTCAAAGCGCTTCAACGCCTCGTCAGATGTAGTAAGCGCTAGATAGTGAGAGGTAGCAAGCGCTACATAATACATTATAGGCAGCAGGGGCGGCTCTAGGGTCATGGTGGCCCTGGGCAGGGAGCGTAGGTAGGGGGCCCCGGAAGAGGGGGTCCGGGTGGGGCAGAGCGCGGAGGCCAGTAAAGGGGGGGGGGGGGTCAGGGTGTTTAGAAGTGGAACAGAGCCGGAGGCCGCCAAATCCCTGCCAGGGGCCACCACACAAATATGTATCCATCCTCAGAGGATAAATATATTAAGGATATATATTGGTGTGGTGGCCCCTGGGGATTGGTGGCCCTGTGCAGGTGCACAGCTTGCACATGCCTAAGGCCGGCCCTGTAGGCAGGAGACAGAGACAGATACAGAGATATATCTGCAGTCAGGAATGATAAAATGCGATTTTCTGTAGCACTCCCTAGCCAGTTCGCTAGCCCTCCCACATGTGAGTAGTCCGAGTACATTATTTCCATTCCTAGTACGGCCACGGAGTCACCAGGTGTGTTTCAAAGAATCTTCTTCCATTTAGACCCAGCTTTAACGTTAACAGTTTGTCGTTCGACTAGAAACAGATGTAAGGTCATCTCTCTCTCTCCCACACACAATCCCTCCTGTTCCTTCTTCTCGTGATGCCCCTCCCTGCCTTTCTGTTTCTAGATACCGTTCTTTCCTGTTCTCGTAGTTCCAAGGGGCAGATTTACAAGCCCCTTGCGCCACTTTTGCGTCACTTTTCGCATGTTAAAAGTGACGCAAAAGTGGCGCAAGGGGCTTGTAAATCTGCCCCAAGTCTTTTTGTCCCTGTCTCCTTTTTCTCAGTTTCGTTCTCCCTATCAGATTTTCTTTCTCTTTCTGTCTCTCAGCCCTCTTCCTTTCCTTTGCTCTCATTCACTCAGAGTTCAGTGGCTCTCACTCAGTTGACACATACCAGGCGTAGCGTGCCTTCATATTGAATATATTACCCGGATCTGAAAAGAGAAGTAACTGTCATTCAACTCCCCCTTTTGCCGCATAAACAGAATTAGTGAAATTATGCAGTTATGCAATTGCAGCATTATCCGTATGATTATTGATTTGCCACACTTGCCACATAATTCATCATCCGCTGTAAATTATATATGTTAACAAACAATGTATTTCTAGCTCAAATGGATTAAAAGGTGCTACATTGCTGCCAGGCATATTATTGCTCAAAGGAAGGACCTTTTCAATCTTAACTGGTCATCTCCTGTTGCTGATTGCTCTATTCAGGTGTTACACCTACTAATGAGTTGTCACTTTTGGTCAGATAGTGTTAAATGTGTATAAAGCACACATTAATCAAGTAATACGGTAACAAATTGTGCAGCATTATCTGCCTTTTCTTGCTACATAAATTACTCAGCTCTGCTGCATAATGTGGTCCTCTGCTGTTGCTTAATTCCAGTGGCCCAGTGCTCGTAAGTAATATTTGCAAGAAAACACCAGCAACAGTTGACCCAGCATCTGAACACTGTAATTAATTACATGGGCACAATCACATACACAATCATATAAAAACCTTAGCGTGATTTTCCGTTCTCCCTGCATGCGGTTTCTCCTCTGCCTGGGCTGTTGGGGCTCCTGGAGCCTAGAACCAGCACCAACTGTTGGTTACTTGGAACATCATATTCCAGCTAAAACGTTCTCAAATGTCCAGGAATCCGGGGGGGCGGGGGATGATTGTCCACATATTTCTCCATGAAGTTTAAATGAGATTTAGAAAGATTGGATTGTGGAGCAAATTGGACACAAGCACCCTAGCTAGTACACACAAAAGACAGGCCCCATTTAAAGTCCCTTTTCATCATAAACGTCTGTATTCATCCTCGCAAAGAGAGGAAAATGCAAAAAATGGCAATCCAGTGCACATTTTTAAAGAAGTTACAAAATCAACATCAGCACTCAATCTTCATAATTTCTGGGGACTTCACCACAAATTTAAGCCACAGTAGCTAAAAAGGTGGCGGCCAACTTGGTGGCCTTAAGGTGCAGAAGCACATGGAAATATTAGTTCTTAAGATCTTTAATGGCAATTCTAAGGAGGACAATCCAGCGTCAATCACCTATCTTTGTGGAAGAGCAAGTTCAACAATAGATTTCATGGTGATAGGAGGAAGGAAGGGAGCCTTGCCCCTGGTGCGCCAATTTCAAATCATTCCTCGAACGGAAAGTGATCATCTACCTCCGGTTAGGTTGTAAGTTTAACCAGGTGCACTCAAAAAATGGTCTAATCCCCACCCCAATCACTGACAATCTAAAAAGTCTAAAATGGCTTGGACCTAGAATACAGTAGATAATGGCTGAAGTCTACCTTTGAGTAGGAACGGTAGAAGTTGTAAAAGGAGGAACAGCAAACCTTGAAGAAGAAAAAAGCACAGTAGGTGAATGTGAAAAAGCATGGGCAACATTCATTTTGACTTCACTCACAAAATTCCTATCCAGAGCACATTTGTCGAAGATCTCCCATGTTATGAATACAAAAGTGGGTTCAAGAAGGCAAAGCTGGTACAATAGTGAACCACGCAAGTTTAAAAAAATCAAATCACGATAGAAGTGAGAAAAATAATAACAGAAGAAGAGAAATGGAAGCGGCCTGATTAAACCACTCTGCGAACCTTGAAAGCACAATATCAAAAGGATTACTGGAAAGCAAAAAGAAAAGATCAAGAAGACATCTGGAACAAGCTCCTATGGACCAGCAAGAGCGTAAACAGCAAAGAATTCTCGCAAGTAGTAAATGAACTGCCATCTGAGAAGGGTAGACATCAAAGGGCTGGGAAAGTCTGGTAACCCCACATTCGAGCAATGTATGCCCTGCCAGCCATCAACGGAAAAGACAAAGGCCATAAGGGCAAAGCCGAAATCCAGGATACACAAAAGGAAAAATCAGTATCCAAAACCCACGGTGGCCTGGCCATACCCTGTAGAAAACGAGAGTCTCACGAGTAACCATCTAAACAAAGCGGTTTTAATTAGGGACATCGAACAATTAGCAAACATCTTGAAGAAGTAGAAGGCTGAAGGGGAACAGGACAGAATGGACTTCCAAATGCCCTCTTTAAAAAGGACATATTCTACTGGGCTTATTATCTTTCCCCGCTCTTCAACCAAATCTTTCGCACAATCATCATCCTAGATTCATGGAACAGGAACATCTTTGGAAGAGGTGTGGCGCAGCGGCCAGGGTGCCTCACTCCGGACCTCATGGTTCGATCCCCAGCTCTGGCGGCAGGTTAGCCCAGTACCATGTGACGCTGGGCAATGGCTTGCTTAATCTTCCCGATAGCCCCCAGCGCCGGGACACCACTTCGGAGGTAGCTGTGGTTTACAAATACTGGTATTTCATTTCATTTCATTTCATCTTCAAACTATTTACAAGAGTGGAAGCCCAGCCTCACCAAACAACTATCAGTTAATTTCTCTCATTGACCTAGAAGAAAACCTGAATGCATCCTGTTTACTTCAGTGTTTACGATCACGAGTTAATGAAAAAATGTGATACCTCGAATACAACTTGGGTTCAGACCAGTCATGGGGACCCTTACGCACTTTCAAGCACTAAGCATTCTAGCAGAGGAAGCCAAGTTGGAGAACAATTCAATTGTTTTCCTGTTTCGTTGACCCCCAGTCTGCCTTCGACAGGGCCCTTCGTGGACGTTTATTGGAAAAATTGGAAGAATGGGGCATCCCGAGAGACTTGCTGAGGACAGTCATATCATTGTACTCAGATACCTGGGCACAGGTCAAAATGAAGACAATAACAAAGTTATGAACAAAGTCACCACTAGGAATGGCCTCAAACAGTGATGCGTCATTGCCCCTAACCTCTTTAACTTATATCTTGCAGAACTTGTGCAGTTCCTTACATACGACAACAGCCATCAGCCAACCTCGGCACCAGAGAAATTAGGTTGCCTACAGTATGCAGATGACATTGTTCTCTTAAGCCAGACATTAATAGGCCTGCAACGAAGCATGAACACCCGAAAAAGCTATATGGACCATCAGAGGTTAGAGTTAAACTTAAATAAAACCAAAGTGGTCCACCTGGTTAATGTCAAACGTAAATCATTCACCTGGTTCATAGAGGACAAAAAGGTCGAGATTTTGGACACATATAAATACCTCGTCATCAACGTGGAACATAACATGACTTTTAAACATAATTTAGCTGCTCTGCAGCTTAGAGCACAGACACTCATCTTCAAAATCAAAGTATTGAAAAAGAAACTCAGCTATCCGTCATTGGGCTGTTTACTCATCGTAATGTCAGCGCAGCTAATGCCAATGGTAGCTTAGGGCATGTTAATCGTGCATGGAAGAGAAACAGGTATACTCAACAAGCTACAAACAAAGTATAAAAGAACTGTTTTCCATTTAAAAAACAGCATCTCTTGCCCAGGTTCATCTTGAGTTAGGTTTAAAAAATCAATGACTACAAACAATTAACACTTTCCTTAAATTATGCTGGCAATTGTGTGCCTCTGAGAGTGGTTCTATAAGTAGCCTACGTTGGACTGAAATCAAGGAACAGCAGAACCACAAACAAAATGGATCATGTGGAGAATACTTAAGTCAGGCAATAGAGAAACTTGGCATTCAGGAGGCGTGGGCCACTAACATTGGAAAAACAGCCTTTTCTTGGGTAAACAACTCCTCAACTCATTTCCTATCGCAGCTAACAGACAAACACTCATTTGCAATGATAAGGCATGCCTCGACAGTAATTAATTCATAGAAGATACAGAAACCCAAGGTATATTTGCAAGCTAATTTTACCCCTGCTTGAAGGCAACAGTTCATGTTATACCAATTTGGGATGCTAGAAACCACAGATTTTATCCCAACCTAGAAGAATCGTCAACAAACTTAAGCTGTCACCTATGCGCGCATATGAGCAAGAGTCATTGTTACATATCCTCTGTCTATGCCCAGTACCCATGGCTCAAAGGAAAACTTTGTTGAAGCCAATCTTTTTAAAGCTCCAAAATCATACTTGCAGGCAGGCAGTAATAGCCTGGCCAAGTGGCACCTCAATTGATCTAGCCTGTCAAGGATTACAATTCCTAAAACTATTGTTAAAAGCTCTGAGGGGCAGTGGGCCAGAAAAGGTGCAAGACCAGGAAACATCTTAGGAAATATTCTATCTTTAATGGAACAGAGGGGCATTGGGCCGGTGAAGGGGCAAGCCCAGGGACCAGTCAAGCAAATCCATTTGCACATGTCACTTATACCTTACAACTGGTTTCAAGAGGACAAAGCTAAAGTTTAAACATCCTAAAATGACTTCCAAAGGAACTGAGGGGCTTTGGGATAGAAAAGGTGCAAGACCAGGCAACATTTTTTGGAACTCTCTTAGCACAAGTCATTTGCACTTTAAAAACCTGTTTTGTATTTGCACTAGTTAAACAACTTTTATAATCAAGATAAACAAGCACCAAGGTCAGCGAGGTTTTGTTACATAATAATGTCTAAGGGGCATATGTAGGAAGCCTTTTGCGATTTGCAAATGCCGGAATTCGCAGAATTTCGGCGTTTGCGTATCGCAAACAGCGTTTTGGTATGTATGGGCCACATAGCAAAATAAGGAATCGCAAAAATTGCGATTCCTTATTTTGCTCAAGCATTTAAGGAATCACAATTTTGCGATTCATTCAATGCTATGTAGGAGTGCCTCGCATATTGCGATTTTGGCTTAAGGAATCGCAAAATACCACCTACTCCAAGTAGATGGCATTTTGCGATTTCCTGTCAAAATGCATTTTTTTTAAATTCAAAGTGCCATGTGGCGCACAGACATGCCCTTAGGGCATGTATGTGCACCACATGTACTTACAGGCACATTCCAGGGGTGCAACAGGTGTCCTTTGGACACCCTGGCACCCTTGGAATTGCGATACTCATGGAAAATCGCAATTTGAGAATGTATCCCCATTCATTCCTATGGGCCTCTTGCCCCATAGGAATGAATGGGACACTCATTCCTTAATTGCGGTTCGCAATTTGCTAATCGCAATTAAGGAATTTTAGAGATTCGCAAAAAAATTGTGATTTATTACCTACATTCCATTTTGCAATTCTCAAATAGCGATTCCTTAAAAATCGCTATTTGAGAATCGCAACATGGAAATTACCTACATATGCCCCTTTATTAGGTATATATTTTTAAACCCTTGCGTGCTCAGGACCCAATGAGGCATATTAGTCACTGTAAGAATTTGTATTTATTTATAACTGTATTCAATGGTTTTAATTAAGTATTCAATCAAATAAAATTGAATAATATTTATCATTATTCTCTTTCTAGTGGAAAGAGCATCAGGAGGTTTTTGTCCTCTGCTAAATTTGAAAGGAATAAACAAGTTGATGTCAACTATTAATTACAAAATGGACTGGCTGCAAAAGATCATACCTCTAGTACAACCCGAGGAGTTCATGGTGAAGCTGGACTTGCAATACGCATATTTGAATACTCCTCTATGCAAGATCATCAGAAGTTCCTTCACTTTGCTGCGAGTGGTCAGAATTTTAATTTCCTACTTCTGCCTTTTCATTTGAAATCAGCTCCTATGGTATTCACAAACGTGCTGGTCCCAAAACTGGTGATATTATACAACCAGGGGATTGCGTTGAACCCATATCTGGACCATTGGCTATTCCATGAGGGTATCATTAAAGGTTTACAGAGGCTCACCTCTGGAAGGTGATTGTAGAGCTTGAGAGACATGTGTTTCAAATAAATTGGATAACATCCAACCTGAGTCCTGTCCAAGACCTCAATTGCATTGGAGCAAGATTTATAGCAATGAAATTGATAGTTTCCAGAGCCAAGTTTAGTTTAGTTTTATTTATTGATTCTTTGCACGATTAATTAAAATAATTGAAAATCATACATTCAGAATGCAATAAAAACAGAGAAGAAGATAAAAACGAGGTACAGTTGCGATCAAATATAACACAGTAACAATTGGTGGCTGACTCATAACGAATCCTAGAAAACATGATCTAAAAGACAGCCATATTAAAAATCTTATTTAAAAACATCATCTCACCTCACAAGCAGTTAAAGTGCAAATGCTATTCAGATTGAAGGGCACAACCAGAGGCCAGTAGGTCAGCTGTTGGAGATAAAGGAGCCCAATTATTTCATATGCAAAAGCTACTGTCCAAATTAGATGCAAGGAGGTAATCTGTGTCCTTTCTAGAGCCAAGAATTCTAAAAATACTCAGTTTATTTATTTATTTGTTTATTTTAACGACTTGTAGAGCGCCTGGTGACCCGAAGGCATCCCCGCGCTGTAATGATTTTGATATCCAGATGAGATGGAGGAGAAAAGAGGGGGGGACGTTATTTAGGGAATAGAAGTGTTTTCAATTTTTTTCTGAAGATAAGATAGCTGGGTTCCAGTCTGAGGGTGCGGGGGAGTGAGTTCCATCCGGTGGAAGCTTTCACAGAGAAGCGTCGGCCTCCAGTGCGTGTCTTTTTAAATTTGGGGATGTTGGCTAGATGTTCATTCTCGGACCGCAGGGATCTGGGAGCTTTATAGGGAGTTACCAGGTCGCTGAGGATCGGAGGACCAGCTCCGTTAATCAGTTTGTAAGCCGTGCACATGGCTTTAAATTCCACCCTTTGACGCACCGGGAGCCAGTGCAGGGCCTTGATGGCAGGTTTAGCTGACACTCTGGAAGGAAGGTTCATGAGTAGTCGGGCTGCTGCGTTCTGTGTTCGTTGCATTTTAGCCAGGGTGGCCTCAGGGGCTCCCAGGTAAACCATGTTACTATAGTCCAACCGTGATAGTATTAGCCCTTGGACTAGGAGTTTCCTGGAGGCGGGCGGGAGTAGGGGAAGAATCTTGCGGGTGGTACGCATAAGCCCAAAGCAGGTTCCTGCAGTTTTGGCCGCTTGTGTTTTCATTGAGAGCTCGGGTTCTAGCCAGAATCCTAGGGTCTTAATTTCTTTTTTCGGGGTGGGAATTTCCCCGAACACGTCTGGCCAGGACGATGGGGGGATGGTCACCCATTGCTTTCCCATGAGCATCACTTCGGTCTTCGACCCATTTAATTTGAGTGATGATTCACACATCCAGCCATAGATTTCCGTAAGGCAATTTGCCAAATTGTCCGGGTGGTCGTCTAGTTGGGATAGGGAGACGACCAGCTGTGTGTCATCCGCGTAACTCACTATTTTGATGCCGAAGGGTGTCACCACGTCTTCAAGGGGGGCCATGTAAGCATTAAAAAGCGTAGGGCTTAGAGATGATCCCTGGGGGACCCCGCTCGTGAGGGGGGGGGTGGACGAGTGGTGATTGCTGTCCCAAACTTGGAACGTGCGCCCGGCAAGGAAGGACTCTATCCACCTGAGCGCCATCCCGGTGAGCCCTGCTGCTGCCAGCCGCCGGAGGAGGACACGATGGTTAACTGTGTCGAAGGCTGCACTAAGGTCCAGGAGGATCACTGCCACTGACCCTCCTGAATCCAGAATGCGCCTTGCCTCCTCGATAACGGCCAGAAGGGCGGTATCCGTGCCATGACCCGGGCGAAACCCCGTTTGGGATTGCCGTAAGGTGTTATTTACTTCGAGAAACTGAGACAATTGTCCGTTGACCAATTTCTCGGCTACCTTGCTAATGCCAGGTAGGAGTGAGATTGGCCGGTAGTTTGCCATGTCTGCTGGGTCTAGCTGGGGTTTTTTAAGGAGTGCTTTCACCACTGCGCTCTTCCAGCTAGCGGGGACAGATCCTTGGGCAAGCGAGCTGTTAATAAGCTCTGTGATCGTGGGAACGATGACAGGGGCTACGGTTTTGAGGAATCTGATTGGTGCGGGATCCAGAGGTGATCCGCTTTTCATTTTGGCCAGGGTTGCATCTACCTCGTTGCAGGTTACTGCCCTAAATGAAGCTAGTTGGGGGCGCATGCAGCTTCCTGCCTGGTTGGGGGGTGATTCATTGTCCGTGTGACTAGAGGGACATGGGGGGGGGGAAGGGATGCTAAGATTCGGGCAATTTTGTCATTAAAATAGGTTGCTAATTCGTTGCTTCGGTCCACAAGGGGGGCGTTGGAGGAAGGGGTGGTTGGTACTTTCAGTAGCTCTTTTACGATTAGGAAAGATTCCCTAGCTAAGTTGGTAGATTCTCTTATCCGAGTGTCGTAATGGGAAGTTTTAGAGCGCTTAATGGTAGCTTTGTATAATCTGACTGAGTTCTGGTAGGCTTCCTTGCTGGCGTACTGCCAGTCTTTCCTCCATAGCCGTTCGGCTTTCTTGCATTTTTTACGTAGTAATCGAAGTTCCGGGGTATACCACGGGGCGGAACCTGGTTTCCCGTTTTTGTCCTCCCGGGTTCTAACTGGAAGTACAGAGTCGAGGGAGGTAGTAATCCACTCTCTGAATTTACTATCGGCGATATCCGGGTCTTCTGCATGGGCAGGGGTAGTTGACTCTAGGGTCCTGGCCCAGTCTTCTGTGGGGAGCTTGGACCAGGCCCTATCCCTGGTATAGGTGGGAGGTTTTTGAGATTTCCTAAAAGGTCCTAATAGTTGGAAAGAGACTAAAAAATGGTCTGTCCAGGGGAGGGGGAGGGACTCACTGAATTGCATGGTGGAGGTGCTTGTAAACACCGGGTCTAGCAAGTGACCTTTGTTGTGTGTAGCTCCGGAGTTTAAGAGGTGGAGGTCGAGAGCCGCCAGATCGGTGATCAGGTCGGCTGCCCCAGTATCTAAAGGGTCATCGAAATGAATGTTCAGGTCTCCTAGTATCATGAAGTTGGTGAAGGAATGGGCCTGTGTTGCTACCGTGTCCAAGAGAGCACTAGAAAAAGGACCTGGGTGACCGGGGGGCGGTACAGTAGGATGCCTGTGAGAGAGTTAGTCGGGTCTAACTTAATTGTAAACTGTAGGCTTTCAGAGTCAGGAACCTGCGCATCGTTAGATTTGCAGGGGAGATAGTCCCGGTGAATAATGGCGACACCACCACCTCTACCTAAAGGACGAGGTAGGGACTGAATGAGGAAGCCCGGAGGGGTAGCTAGAACCATGTCTGACTCCGAGTGTGGTGAGAGCCACGTTTCCGTCAGAAATAGAACGTCGATCTCATGGTCTTCTATGAGATAGTTAAAAAGCGTCGCATGTTTGGGGAGAGAGCGACAGTTCAGAGAAGCAAGTTTGAGGGCTGAGGGTTTGAATAGGGAGTTTGGGCAGGACTGGGTGGCAGTAAGTGCAGCTGATAAATGGTCCCTCTAGATCGTGAACATACTCACAAGAGGAGGCGATGGTGGGTCTGAGACTTAGGAGGTCCCGACGTGAATAGGTTACCTTAGGGGCAGTTTTATCCGACAGGGGTTCTGGCCCTAGGCCCGGCCGTGCGCGGACGGGCGCAGACGGGCGCAGACGGGCTTGCCTTAGGCGCTCCCGCTGCGCTCGTCCGCTGCGCTGGTATGGCCGGCGCATTTGTAGTGAGTGTTATGGGCGTGGCCACGCAGTGGGCGTGGCTCCGCCTTGGGCCCGCGCTGGCGGTGTGGGCGTTTTCCCCTGTGTCAGCGCTGGAAGTCGCTGTGTCAGGGGGGGTCTGGGAGGGCTGCTTTAGCGTGTGAGAGTCAGCGCTTCAGTGCAGGTATGCTCAATGCTTTTTAAAATCAAACACAGAGAAAATGACAATTTTTTACACTCAATTAGCAAAATGCAGTCCTCCGGCTTCCGCCTCAGAGGAAATCAAAACAGTTATGTAACACATGTGATTGGTCTAGAGCCTACGCAGGCCAAAGACTGGCCTGCAGCTCTGACGGTGATTCCTTGGGTGAGGTTTCATCTAGGGACTGTAGTTCGGTATCTTTTGAGATGTTGGAAACCAGAGTCCATAGGCTTGGACTCTCCGATACCTATCAACCAGAGATTAAAGAAAAAGGTATCATAGTAATTAACTCCAAGCACTCCATCTTTCTCAGGGATCTCAACTTCTGCCACGACAACCCTGACAATTCCATCACCGCCAACCTCCTCAAAAGCATAAACACCCTGGGCCTCACACAACTAGTCACCAACCCCACGCACATCGCAGGACATGCACTCGATCCTATCTTCACTGCCAGCAACAAAGTAAAGTACAGCCATGCCACTGAACTCACCTGGACTGACCACACAATCGTCCACTTCACCATCACAGGTACCCCAACAGACGACTAAACCTTCCAGAACCCCCCACCTTAGCTGAAGCAAAGTTTCAAAGAGCCAATGGACCGACACTCTCAACTCTTCCTACCCGAACTACTCCAACGACCTACAGCAGGCTTTCAAGAGCTTCTCCGGCTGGATCATTAACTGCGCAGACAGAGTTGTCCCCCATTAAGCCCACAAAAACTAAGAGGCCCTCTAAAAAGGTCAGCTGGTGCACCATGGAACGAAGAGCTACAAACGCAACTGCAAGCAACCTGAGAGAAAATTGCACACCAGCAAAGACACCACATACCAAACCTCCTTCAAAACATTGCTTAACTAATACCACCAACTCTTAAAAAAAGACAAAAAGGAGTTCCATTGCCAATCTCAGGGATTTCTCCAACCCCTCCGCCTCTGAAAACAACATCGCCCCCTTCCCAGGAAATCTGTGACACCCTGGTGGACTTCTTCCAGGACAGTACCTGCGCCATCTACAAAAACTTCGAGCCCTAACCCACTACCACTGACATCCTCAGCCTCATTGCTCCGAAAGGTGCAAAACCAGATGACCTGCTAACCACCTGGAACCAGATCACCATGCAAAACACCATTGCCATTATGAACTCCGTCCACTCAGAAGCACCCACGGACCCCTGCCCCCACCACATTGTCACCCTGGGAAGTAATTCAATCAGCAACAAACTCACCAACATCCTCAACGCATCCATCGCCTCGGCCATCTTCCATGAAGAATAGATGAACATGCTTAAGTCAGATCCCTTCTCAAGAAACCATCTGCTGACCCCAGCGAACTCAATAACTTCTATCCCATAACTAGGCTAACAAAGCTATCAACTGCCAACTCGCGGCAACACCTGGAAACAGCAATCTTCTGGGCATCTCCCAGTGTTAATTACGCACCACCCATAGCACCAATACCACCCGAATTACCTCACCGACGACATCAGAGCCCTCTATGACCAAGGAGAAATGGCAGCCCTGATCCCTCTCGACCTCTCAACAGCATTCAACACCATATCTCACCATACCTTTATCAAGAGGCTCCACCACATCGGAATTCAGAGAGATGCCCTCAGATGGATCGCTTCCTTCCTCACCAGAAGAACTCAGCAAATTCTGCCTTCCTCCCTTCACCTCTGGAAACAAGAACATCCGCCAAGGCTCATACCTCAGCACCATCCTGTTCAACACCTACATGACCCCCCTGGCCAAGATCATCAGAACCCATGGACCGAACATCCTCCTGATATCAGAGGAGACCTCCACAATGAAGGCCAACTTATATAAGTGTATGATGAGCATTGCCGACTAGATGAAAGACAACTTCTTGAAACTCAATACAGACAAAAGGGAAGTAGTAATCTTCCGGAACAACACCTCCCAGGGGAACGGCTCCTGGTGGTGTTCCGAACAATGATCATCACCCACACCAAAAGACCATGCCCGCAACCTCATCATCATCGTGGACAGCGAGCTCATCATGAAAAGCCAGATCAACTCAGTCTCCTCTGCCTGCTTCCTCACTCGCCACATGCTCCACAAGATCTTCAAGTGGCTCCTGATCATCACCAGACAAACCAACACCCCAGCAGGCTGGACTACGGCAACGCACTCTACATAGGAATCACCTCATATAAACTGAAGAGACTATAGATCACACAGAATTCTTGATCTCCCTAAGAAGCCCACAACACCCCCACCTCAGGAAACTAACTAGCTCCCCATTCACAAAAGACGCCACTTCAAGATGCTGATGCATACATTCAAGGTCCTGCACAACCAAGTACCGGCTTAAATCAACCACCGCCTGAACTTCCATCAACCCTCCAGACACATGTGCTTCGCCTCCCTTCACCTCGCTCACACCCCTCACATACGTCAAAGCTATAGAGGTGGTTGTTCCTTCTCCTACCTTGCAGCCAGGTCCTGGAACGACCTCCCTCTTTACCTATGGACCTCACCCTCTCTACTTAGATTGAGGAAAGGACTCAAAACCAGGCTGCTCGATTGAGCCTCTGCAGCAGATCCCCAGTGCCTGGATACCCTCACGGGTGATTAGCCGTGCTATAAAAGTCCTGTTTGATTGATTGAAAGAAGGACAAAAGGATACCCATTTACTGTCTGATTTGTTCAGAGTGAAACCAGAAAACCTGGATAAATTGTGGCTTCCCTGCTTAAAATTTGTGATCTTAGGCAAATATTGTATTTCTCCAAAATCTTTCCTTATCACGTATGAAAGCACTTTCCAATATGTGTGTTCAGATTACCAGTTGTACAAAATTATCACTTTTAATAAGTACTTCTTGCAGTGCTATAATGTGCCCCGTGAACAAAGCTTCCACATGTTAAAGAAATACTAAATTTTTTAACTTTAAATTCACTTTATCATATTTTATGTCATTTGTTGTATGATTTACATAATGCATATTTTCAGAGCTCGGCTCGTGCACTGATCGACCCTTGGCTCTGCTTTAACTGTACATTTTTTGACTTCCCATTTCTAGTGTTAACTTTGCTCATATGTAATGATTATTATAAACAGAGCTTCAGAATCAGCTGTGGCCCACTCTGTACTACAGGGGAGGGTTTAACAGGAGCACCACCTCTGACTGAATTTCTCTACATTGACATTTCTTTAATGCTTCCTATCCATGACGAGGCGTTAAAGCGGTTTCTGAAGTCCCTGGTTGTTTTCATAGATTGTCAAGCCATACCAACGCTAGCAGGGACTCAGATACAAGCAAGGAAAATGTATCCTTCTACTTCCTGGGTGGGGAAAAATCAAAGCCATAATTGGGGGTGAAGTGAGACTTTCGTGTCCCGGTGCAACAGCGCCTGCTGCACAGATCGCTATGACTATGTATGACAGCCAGTAATCAAAGCATATACCCAGGGACACTAGAATTATGGAATTGTGCATTGATGGTCACATAGTTGTAGATTTGCAACATTTGCCACATAATCCAATGTCTGCTGCATAATCTGCAGATTGTACCAAAAACATTTTTGTTTTTAGCTCACACGGTTTAAACGTTATTTTAAACGCAGTGACATGTGTTGCTGCGCAATGGAAGGCCCTTTGCAAAGGTTGACTGCTCACCTTCCAGTAGCTAATTGCTATATTTGTGTGTTAAACTGGTACTAGGGAAGTGCAACTAATGTAAAAACAGCATTAACAAATGCAAGAATGGCGGCAAGATGGCGGCCGCTTCACTAGCCGAGTGACCTGGCTGCAGCGCTTTTCCCCGCCTGGATGCCCTGCCGTTGTGATAGCCCTGCAGTGAGAGGATTAATGGATGTAATCCTTTGTCGCTAAAAATTGTCCTTCACTCTTACCCTATGTAGCGGGATGCTCCGTTTGCCCGGGAGTTACCAACGCTGCCCGACCCAGCTGATCTTCGCTCCGTGGCATCTGCTTGGCAGCGGCTTCGGTTTGACGCGGCGGCTCCATCAGTTCCATCTGCTCTGTGCTCAAAACGCCGCAATGCCGCCGAAGGGGCAAACCAAAAACCAGCCTCGGATCCCTGCATAATCCAGCTCTCTGGTGCCTCAGCTCCCGCCTACACAGGCTGCACTTTCGACTGATAGCGCAAAGAAGGGTCAGCCAGAGAATCCGCCCGGCAAGACTTTAAAAAATACCAAAACTGTCCCAGTACGAGCAATATTTCAGCCACGGGCGGTTAGCACTAATAAAACGCCTCAGACCCCCCACAGTCCAGGGACAGCGAAGACTCGCCATTCTATAGCTACAACATCCTCCAAAGCCCCCACTGCTGCAGTGGGTAAGATGGATGGTGTTTGTAAGACATCATCTGTAGTGGTTCCCCCTAGTACTATTAAGGGGGGCTTGGTAGGCAACATAAATGTACAACCAGAGCTGGGGGTGTCTGATGTTAATAATTCTGGGACTCTGATTTGTATTGAATCCGTAATGGATATATCTGCACAGCCCAATGGCCTTCTGGGAGATGTAGTCCTTTCAGCACAAACCCCTAATAAACACATAGCTGCAGACCTTCTTGCAGCACCTTCCTTACCGTCACCAAGTGCTCATCCACATGTAGAGGCTATGCAAGCTTCCTTGCCACCAGCCTCAATAAATACTGATGGTGATACGGATTGTGATAAATTTTTTTCCCTATCTGAGCACACTGGTTCTTCTGTGGATGATAATGGTTTGGATAGTAATTGGACGGATGATGAAGAGAGTGTTACGGGGAACTGGCGTACAAACGATGTTTTGAATTCCGGGGCCATCTCAAATGTGCTGTCCACAGTTCGGAAAATACCTCAAAACCCCGATCAAGTGACTGGCTCTCTAGCTTGGGACTATTCATGCACAACACAGCCGGGAGTGCAATCTAACTCCCTAGACTCAGCTACTAATATTTCTGATCCTAGCCTGGGCCCACCTCCGGGTGAAATGACGCTGGCAATAATCTACCAAACAATAATGGCTCATCGGGAAGAGACCCACCAGGAAAGTCCTCGTGCACAAGGGGCTTGCCGCAGGGTCCAGAATTCACTCCGGAAAGTTATTAAAACCTGTGCAGATATGACATCTAAGGTAGCCGAAGCAGAAACCCGGATCTCGACCCTGGAGGCCGATATGGCTACTCAGAAGACTGCTATTGAGTCAATACAATCTCATAGGGGAGATGTTCAATGGAAGCTTGAGGACATGGAAAATAGATCCTAGAGAAACAACTTAAGGATTTTGGGGGTTCCGGAAGGCATTTAAGGGTCGGACATCCGTCGGTTTGTGACTGAGCTATTCACGGAAGCGTTTCCTGAAGTGAAGGAATGGGACTGGCAACTAGAAATTCAACGTGCCCACCGGTTTCCGTTCAAGCCTAAACAACAATGTGGCCAAATGCCCAATAGACCGTGTGCTATATTAATATGCTTGCACAATTTTTTGGCCAGAGAAAGGTTTATGATTTAGCTAGACCTGACAGACAGAGATCGGGGAAGGGGTGCCAATTTTTTGTCAGGCCAGATTTTTTCTTTTCTACAGTTGAACGGAGGTGGCAGCTCCGGCAGCTAATTGCCCCATTTCAATCTAAGGGGGCGCAGGTGTTTTTGCTTTTTCCGTCCAAACTTAAAGTTATCCATCAAGGCCAGACAACATTTTTTGAGTCTGAAATACAGGCCAAGGTCTTTCTGGACTCAATTAAGAAAGCTTTAAGGATTACGTTCTAATTCTCTCCCTTTTTTTTCTGTTTCGTATAAATATTAGCGGGGCATGCCCACGTGAGGGGGGTCGATGATTACTGGACTCTTTGTTTTTCGATGTTCTCTTTGTAACTTCCTCAGGTATGCCCCTGTGCAAGCTGACCGGCAGCAATTCCGGGGGGGGGGGGGTCCCAGCGCTCACCAGTTTCCCCATCATTCGGAACTTCGGTCCTATTGCCTAGTTTGGGGGGGTGGGCAGTGGGTGGGGTGCTTCAGGGTTGGTGGGGGGGTGGGTGGGTTTTTTAGATGGGGTTTTGGGGGGGGAGGTGCATACAAAAAAACAGCTTAACCTCTTCGAGGCTATTGACGGAACCGTTCCGTCACGGCTCGCGGGTGAGCTGTGCTCATGACGGAAAGGTTCCGCGCGGCCCGCTCGCCGCGCCTGCGCGGCGCTGATTTCGGAACCGTTCCATTATGAGCACAGCTCACCCGCGAGCCGTGACAGAACGGTTCTGTCACCCGCGCAGGTCAGCGGCGCGCCCCCCCGCGACCGTTAGCGCTGTGGCGGAATAGCCGCCGCAGCGAAGGTGATAATAAATGGGTGGTATCATGATACCATACTGAATTTTGTGGTTATTTTGTTGCTACTGTTGAAAATATTGAATGGCATTGGGTAAATTACGCATAGCCTCATTAAATGTCTGTGGCCTGAATAACGGCAAGAAGAGGGCTTTGCTTTCAAGGGTCGTCCAGGCCTTAAACTTAGAGCTACTCTGTCTGCAAGGGACGCATTTACCATGGCATAATCGAGAATATTTCAAAATCCCTGGTTTTGATCCGATAGGATGTTCCCGACAGACTTCAATGATAAGAGGGGTGGCAATATTGGTTAAGCACGAGGTGGGATCGTGTGTGAGAACTACCCAAGACAATGGTGGTCGCTGGGCTATTGTTGAACTTTTGATTAATGGGGCGTCTCTGACTATTTGTACTGTCTATAGCTCCAATCTGGATGACCCCGCAGTTTTACACTATTTAAATGTAGAACTGGCCCTGTGGCCTCACCCCGTTTGTCTCAGTGGGGATTTTAATATCAATTTGTCAGCTGACTTTAACTTAACCGGGGGACAAAACTACGCAGGCAAGAAACCTAAGGTGTTTAGGGCCTTGCAAGCGTTGGTTCAGGAGCATTCAATGACCGATCTTTGGTATCGTCACCATAAGGACTTAGACGGCTGTACTTATTTTTCAGCTCCTCACAACAAAATGGTACGATTGGACTATTTCTTACTATCAGATCAGCTAGCGGATACAACGTCGATTTCTATCTCACCTCGAATAATATCTGACCATAATCCGCTGATTATTAATTGTACCTTATCTTCTGTCACAAAGGTTCCTAGACCTTGGACCTTTGAGAGGAAACTACTACTAGAAGAATCCTATCTGAACCATATGCGATCTTGGGTTCTTGAATTTCTGAATATTAATAGAGGGTCGGCTTCCAACATTATAGTCTGGGACACACTTAAGGCAGCGATTCGAGGTGAAACTAAGAGCTTTTCACTTTCACGTCAGAAGCAAATCCGTGTGCAAATTAATGTGCGGACTGATGAACTGCGTCGCGCAGAGGTTTTGCTCACAAGCACCATCAAGGAAGGTCAGGATACTGCCCATAGCCAAATGCAGGTGGCATGCATTAAAGTCTCCCTCCTCGAATTTTTTGGTAAGGATCTAGCAGCTAAATATATACAGTTTCGCTCGACTATGTTCGAGTTTGGTATAAAAGCAGGAAGGGTCCTTGCCAAGCGTCTTCAACAGCGATTCATGGCCAATCGTATTGATTCGATTCAGGACACTCAGGGCTGTATCCATGATACCCCAGATGAAGTCCTGACTGTCTTTTCTGAATTTTATTCTTCACTATATACAGAGACAGCCAGGGACTATAATATGGATGAAGAGTTTGCGGCTTTTTTCTATGAACTTAACACTATAAAAGTATCAGACAATCAGAATCTAGTCCTGGCAGCACCTATAGAATGGGAGGAAGTTGAATTGGCGCTAAATACCATGGCTAAGGGCAAGGCGGCTGGCCCGGACTCTATTCCTTTGGAGTTCTATAGTACATTCCGTTCAGAGATCCGGGAGGACTTCTTAACAATCCTTAGAGCGGCCAAGCTCGGCCATATACCAGAATCTTGGCGCCATACAAATATTATTCTTTAAAAACAAAATAATAAGCCTGAACTTGACCCCGCCTCATTCCGTCCGATGTCACTGATCAATTCGGATAATAAGATTTTCGCAAAGATATTGGCCACTAGATTAGCCTTAGTTATTTCCCCATTGGTTTCCATCCACCAGCACAGATTCATCCCCGGCAGAGATACGGCGGACCATGTCCGTCATGTCATTGCACTCTTAGACTGGGCTCAAGCTATGGGCTCTCCCCTTGGCGCAATCCTGTTAGATGCTGAAAAGGCGTTTGACAGGGTTGCGTGGAGGTTCCTGTGGAGAGTCCTGCAATGGAAGGGGTTCTGCCCTGGCTTTATTCAAGCCGTGCGGGCACTATATAATATGCCACAGGCAACTATATCCTTTTCAGGCATGATCTCAAGCTCTTTTCGCATTAGCAGGGGCACCAGACAGGGTTGCCCCTGTTCGCCCCTGCTATTTGCTTTGTATATCGACCTGTTCTTAAGCAACATTGAGACTGCTCCGCTTATATCCCCAGTAAGGGTCAACACCTTTACGTTCAAAGCCTTGGATTACGCCGATGATATTATTGTGCTAACCAGTGATGTGGCAACCTCGTTCTCAGCAACAAAGATTCTAGCAGGACAATTTGGCAGTTGTTCTGGTTACAAACTCAATGCTCAAAAAACCCAGGTGGTGCAATCTTCTACAATGGGGCCTTCCGATGCGCCAGTGGTTTCAAATGCAATGTACCTAGGTATAAGAATTACAGCAGCAGTGGATAAACTGCCAGAAATCAACATTCTACCTATTATAGATACAGTTATTACCACCTTACACAGACTAGATAATTTGCACTTATCTCTGTTTGGAAGATGGAACGTCTTAAAGATGCTGATTCTACCAAAGTTCTTGTATATCTTTAGGACTAATCCACTAGAATTCGCCCAGACTAGTATGGCCAGGGCAGAGAGATGTTGTAATAGGTTTTTATGGAGCTACCGCCAGCCACGAAGGGCATCTAAATGGATGTATTTGCCGTTAGATAGGGGTGGGTGGTCAGTCCCCAATCTGGTGCTCTACAATTGGACAGCCCTGCTCCAACATCTCGCTGTCCCACTTTTTGGGAATAGAGCTGTACTCCCATTATGCTGTAGCCCTTCGATTTTTGCAATTGGCTTAGGAGAGGATGTTAAAGGGTGGAGATGAGTCCAGCCGGTGGCAGTGGCTGATTCTATCCGCTAACGCTGTGTGTTTCTTGTTATGCACTGCGAGCGCTGATCTATAGCGTTTTTAAAATTTGGCGATTGTTGCTAATTTTATGTTAGTGTATTACTGTGTAAAATTTTAAACTGCGCCTCACCTATAGGCTGAAATTACTCTGCTGGGGTTTTCACTTTCAAACTCCCGCCCCGGTCCGCCGCGTCCATCTTGGGCGTTTGTTGCGGAGGGTGGAGGAGGAGCCCAGCACTTCCGGGCTCAGGGCTGCAAGCTCAGCGCTCTAGTCGCGCTGTATTCCTATACTGTATAAAATCCCTACCTTAGCACACTCGCGTGGTGGAGATGAGTCCAGCCGGTGGCAGTGGCTGATTCTATCCGCTAACGCTGTGTGTTTCTTGTTATGCACTGCGAGCGCTGATCTATAGCGTTTTTAAAATTTGCCGATTGTTGCTAATTTTATGTTAGTGTATTACTGTGTAAAATTTTAAACTGCGCCTCACCTGTAGGCTGAAATTACTCTGCTGGGGTTTTCACTTTCAAACTCCCGCCCCGGTCCGCCGCGTCCATCTTGGGCGTTTGTTGCGGAGGGTGGAGGAGGAGCCCAGCACTTCCGGGCTCAGGGCTGCAAGCTCAGCGCTCTAGTCGCGCTGTATTCCTATACTGTATAAAATCCCTACCTTAGCACACTCGCGTGGTGGAGATGAGTCCAGCCGGTGGCAGTGGCTGATTCTATCCGCTAACGCTGTGTGTTTCTTGTTATGCACTGCGAGCGCTGATCTATAGCGTTTTTAAAATTTGGCGATTGTTGCTAATTTTATGTTAGTGTATTACTGTGTAAAATTTTAAACTGCGCCTCACCTGTAGGCTGAAATTACTCTGCTGGGGTTTTCACTTTCAAACTCCCGCCCCGGTCCGCCGCGTCCATCTTGGGCGTTTGTTGCGGAGGGTGGAGGAGGAGCCCAGCACTTCCGGGCTCAGGGCTGCAAGCTCAGCGCTCTAGTCGCCCCTACCTCTCCTACAAAATGTGCGTAGGACCGCGACCGCGCAGCGGACGCGTGCAGCGGGCGCGCCGGAAGCGCGCCGAAGTCGAGCCAAAGTCCAGCCCGTCTGCGCCCGTCCGCGACAGGACGGGGCGCGGGGCCAATGACTCTGGTCTCATGTCATCCCCCATGCTACGGTATGATAGACAGGAGTTGCTAGCTCTTTGTCCCGAGGTCTCCCTACACTGCAAACACTCCATGGAGGCGCTATCACTACATGGCTGTCCCCTGTGCTCGTTCAAGCCCGATAATCCACCTATGAAGGCTCCCGCTAATAGGCAGACTAAGGCGGGACTGATAAACTGCCGCTCTCTCAGTAAACATAGTATTCAAATCTACCACCTACTTGAGGATGAGGACTTTGATATTATGTTTTTCACTGAGACGTGGCTGGGAGAATTCTCAGACCCTGACATCATAGAGGCTATGCCTCCTGGCTACTCCCTTGCTAGACTGGATAGGAAGGAAGGCAGGGGAGGAGGTATTGCAATTGCTACTAGAACCCCTATACAATGCTCCCTATTGCCCCTGACTATCGATCACTGTGAAGCAGGCGCTTTCACCATCATCACAGGACCTCAAACCTCTCTCTCAGGCATTCTCGTGTACAGACCCCCAGGTAGGATGTACGATTTTATTGCTAGCCTGATAGAAGTCACTGCACACCAAGCGATTAGGAAAAACAGATTCCTGGTGCTTGGTGATATGAATGTTCACTTTGATGATCCCCTTGATATGGAAGCGAGGGACATCAGGTCAGAACTCCACTCCCTACAGCTCGACCTCATCAATCATGACCCCACTCACAGACTTGGTCACCTCTTAGACCCTATCTTTGGAAACCACTCTGGAGTACAATCCTCTTCCCCTATTCCGGTCCCCTGGTTCGATCACTCCATCATTCCTTTTTTCATTCAGATATCTGAGGCTGATTCTAAAAAGGACTCTGAGCACCGGTACCAGCGTCGGAAATGGAAACTTTTCTCTCAGGTTACTTTCAACGAACTACTCATAATAGGAGGTCCTTTAGGAGGTACTGACTGTGAAACTGCCTACAGTCACCTGCAGAACCGTATCCTAGGAGCCCTCGACAAAACTGCTCCTATTCGTAGTGAGAAAAACTCCAAAAACTCGAGAAAAACCACTCAGTGGTATACTCCTGAACTTCAGACGTTTAAATCTGCTTGTAAAAAATTAGAGCGTGAATGGCGTGTTAACTTTTGCCCTATTATTAAAGCACAATACAAAAAAATGCAAAGGGAGTATAATAAAAAAATACGTACCTCCAAAGCCGCGCACTATAACAATCGAATTGGTGAGGCAGAAAACTCTTCTAAGGAGCTCTTCAAAATCTTTAAGGAGATCTCTGTACTCTCAAATGATAATATGTCCTGTAATGACTCGGTGGAAACTTGCAATAAAATTGCAAAGTACTTCTCGGGGAAAATCACTGACATCTATGCCAACTTCTCTGGCAACCTGACCTCTGGCCATGATTTCAAGGAAAGCATAGAGGCTAGTCCTACTGAGTCATGTCTGCACGGTTTCTCGGTTCCTCCCTCTGAAATACTGGTAAACGTCTGTAAAAGTGTCAAATCAGGCTCCCCTCGTGACCCGGCCCCCCCGAAAGTACTTACTGCCAGTTTAGAAGTACTGGAACTCTATTTTAGACACATAATTCAACTATCCTTTTCTTGGGCCTCCCTTCCGGGAGATTGGAAGAAAGCAATAGTTTTGCCAATTAAAAAGAAACCCAATGTAAGCCAGGACATACTGGAAAATTTACGACCCATTTCTCTCCTACCTTACCTTGCGAAAGTGACTGAAAAACTAGCCAACACCCAACTCATGGATTACTTAGAATCTAATAAAGCACTGCACAGCTCCCAATCTGGTTTCCGGAAGAACTATTCTACTGAGACTGCCCTCCTGAGAGCGACCGAAACTCTGCGGATCGGAGCAGATGAAGGTCACACAATGGCACTTATTATGCTGGACCTCAGCGCTGCGTTTGACACTGTGGCACATTCCATCTTGCTACAGTGTCTGAGCAGAGCTGGGGTCAACAAGGCGGCATTGGGCTGGCTAAAAGCTTTCCTCACTGACCGCAGTTTTCAGGTTCAGAGAGGCATGTTTCTCTCAAACAGCATAGCCTTAGAACAGGGGGTGCCTCAGGGCTCTGCCCTGAGCCCCACCCTGTTCAACCTTTATATGGCCCCGTTGGCAGATGTGGTCCAATCGTACGGCATAAAATTAGTATCTTATGCCGACGATACTCAACTGCTCATCTCCCTATCACAGGCACCCACTTTAGCAGCTGCCAACTTTAAAACCTGCATGCAGGAGCTTGCAGGCTGGATGAACCAACACTGCCTGAAGCTCAATGGCTCAAAAACTGAGGTTTTAGTGATAGGGGGCAATGATGCTAGTTGGACTCAGGAATGGTGGCCTCCTTGTCTGGGTCCACTACCTATCCCTTGCAAGGAGGCTAAGAACCTGGGGGTCTGGGTTGATCCCAAACTCTCTTTTGAGAGCCACGTTAATAAAGTAGTAGGGAAATGCTTTGGGGTAATGAAGACCTTAAATCGTACTCTGGACCTTCTGCCTTTAGAGGCCAGACGCACCATGACCCAAGCATTAGTCACCTTCCGTATTGATTACGCTAACGTGCTGCTACTGGGGACAACTGAAAAGAACATAAGAAGGCTCCAGGTGCTTCAAAACACGGCAGCACGGCTAGTCCTCAGACTCCCCAAAAGAACGGCATCCAAACCCACTCTGGCTGCTCTTCACTGGCTCCCTATAAAAAAGAGGATCCTATTTAAAGCACTTCTAGTTTGCTATAGGATAACCTCGATGAAAGCCCCTGAATATCTGAAGGATCTAGCCATCCCTTATGAGCCCAACAGAGCACTTCGCTCTATGGGCATGGGTCTTCTTAAAGTCCCTCGTATAAAGAAGGCCAGAATGGGAGGTCGCTCCTTTCGTGTGTTGGCAGCCAACAACTGGAACTCCCTCCCAATCGACATCAGGTTAGCCAAGTCTGAAACAATTTTTAGGAAACTTTTAAAAACTCATCTGTTTACCCTTTAGGTCTGTCACTCCTTTTCTGCTGCTCTCTCCACAGCGCGGGGACACGCCGGGATGGCGTCACCAGGCGCTCTACAAACTCCTTCATTATTATTATTATTATTAAAGGAAAGCTATTATCAGTCCTCGAACCCAGCTACTATAAAAAAAAAATCAAAGTCATTATGGCTATGCACTCGGTTTGGAGGAAGGTACGGTGGAACTGGTCAATATCTAATATTAATTACTACACGCCCCTTGCAGCAGCCAGATTGTTACCATCTATTTTTCAAGACCAAATCACAATTAGGTGGAGGATGCATGGCATTATTGTTTTGGGAGATCTAGCCCAGCAGTAGAGTTTGGCTCCCTTTCTCTTTCTTAAAGAGAAGTTTGCTCTTGATTCGCACAAACTTTTTAAATATCTAGAGATTCGTAGCTACCTAGAGACTGTTGTTTAGAAATCCAACTTTTTTTGTTAAAAATACACTTATGGATTTGATTTTGAAGAAATCAAAAATTGGGCTGATCTATCAAAACCTTCTTTTTGGTCTTCCTGATGACTTATCCCTTCAAAATACTAAATGGGATAATAAACTGGGTCTGTCAGGCATCGATATTACGCAAGCACTGGAGTTATCCAGTACGGTTTTAACTTCTGGGAGCTTACGCTCACAATCGTATATGGCTCTAGTTGACCTTTATTACACTATTACACTCCGGACAACATTTCCAAATGGGGGGGGAACGGGGGCTACAGCTGCCCGAGATGTGGCTTAATGGCTGCTAATGATATACACATGTTCTTTACTTGTCCCATACTTTATTTATTTATTCAAGAAGTTCAAACATTTATCAATTTCAGCCTTAAAATTTCTGTGGTTTTATCTCCCGAATTAGTAATATTGGGATGTGAATCAAATCCTGTAGAATCTAGGTCGAGCCATTCCTCAGCCTTAATATTCATTGCGATGTCTTTAATACACTTATGTATTACTTCTGAATCGATTAGTTCAGATGCCCCCACGTTTATGAATTGGAGAGCCAGGATTCTGGCTCTGCATAATCTGGAATCAGCTGTGTTCATCGGGGTGGGGGGGAGAGGGAGGGGGGGGTGTCAGAGGAGGCGGGAGAGGGGGCTGCGAATTTGAGCTCCATTTGTTCATTGGCAGAATAACTGAGATGCTGGACCTGTGTTAGTGTTATGTCCTAATTTGGTTTCATTGCTGTGGTGGGCCGCTTTTGAAATTGTATTTACCTTACTCTTATTTGGGTTTTTTTTTGTTTGTTTTTTTTCTTCTTTTTTCTTTTATATATAAAATTTGTCTTGTGAATTTTATGGATTTCATGATACGCTCAAATGCTATGAAATGTGGATGTTATATGCAAGCTGAATAATACAAATATTTAAAAAACAAAAAACAAATGCAAGAATGGCAAAATAATGAAGTAATACTATCACAAAATGTGCCACATAATGCCGCATAATATGTCGTTTCTGCCACATAATTTACTTAACCCTTTTGCATATTGTGGCCCTCGCCTTACGCACAATTCAAGTGGCCCTGCATATCCCTGAGCAAAACTCTTGACTCAAGATGTAAATAACTGAGATAACCATGCCCTCCATCATGTCAGGACTGTCGATCGCAATACATCACGTGAAAATGATCGAAGCGGTGTGATGCCAATTTTTCATCAGTCATGCACTATTATGCAATGAGCTTCGCAGACCCTCCGATCGTATTCCCCTCTTTCTTGTTCACTGTCCTGATCTGCAGCTCAGCCCACTGAAAAGACTCCCCCTCACCTCCCGCCTCCCGGAGTTACAGAGAAAACAATTCTGAAATGTTAACAAATGTACTCCGTTTATAAATCATTCAAAATAACATCAAGTGAATCAAAAGTAAAAAATCGCATTTAAAAGTGAAACTGAAGAAGAAAAATATGAGCTGCGTTGGCCGGGAATCGAACCCGGGTCAACTGCTTGGAAGGCAGCTATGCTCACCACTATACCACCAACGCTTGCTGTTCCACTCATACTCTGAATGCATATCTGTATCTAATACATACAAAAGTTAATCAGGGATTTCTGATGGTTATAAATCACAAATTTGCGAGCTGGCTTCACAGCACGCTCTTTTGACCATTTCACTGCCTTCACACATATTCTCCAGTTTTTAAGTTGGAACTATTCTTCCATTTACAGATGTGGAGGTGACGCGCTGGACCCGAAAAAGCATCCCACTGTCACTTTCTGCAACCCACCCGGAAACACATGCATTACTGCCGGAAGCGCTCGCAGTCTCACTTTCATAGACTGCTGGGCTGGCTGGATCAACTCCTCCGCAGATGGAAATTTGTTCATGCACCGTGGAGTCTTTTTAACACCTAATTGACACACCCCTGTCCTACCCTCACCGCATGCCGGGCATGCACCAACAGAGAGTACATGCCCTGCCATGTACATTACGGAGACCTAAATAAACAGCTGATCCAGCTCTTCAGAACAACTTGATTACAATTTGGCTACAAAGAGTAGAGGTGGGCGAGTCAATCATTTAACAGGCAGCCGAGCCAAGTGTCAAGCTTGGCTGTAAAAGTAATTGCAGAAGTAGAAACATTAAAACATCTGTAATGTAAACCGGGCAACAAACATTATGTAAAGATATGTTAACCTCTTCGAGGCTATTGACGGAACCGTTCCGTCACGGCTCGCGGGTGAGCTGTGCTCATGACGGAACGGTTCCGTCACGGCCCGCTCGCCGCGCCTGTGCGGTGCTGATTTTGCGCCTGCGCGGCACGTTTCATTAAGCGGGCGGGGCCGTGACGGAACCGTTCCGTCATGAGCACAGCTCACCCGCGAGCCGTGACGGAACGGTTCTGTCACCCACGCAGGTCAGCCGCGCGCCCCCCGCGACCGTTAGCGCTGCGGCGGATTAGCTGCCGCAGCGAAGGTGATAAAGTCTCTTCATATCTGAAGCAAGTGCATTTCGTTAACATGATGGTTGTAGCGTGGGTGCTGGGCAATCGCAGTGCGCCAGCTGCGCGGACAGGGTCACTGGTTGCTGGGCAAGGCCCACAGTTAGCTCGTATTAAATTACAGACTGCCACACAGATTACTAGTCGGGACCGGAAGCCTCGAGCAACCCGGCCCATTTATTTATAGCCCTCTGGCCTGAAGGTGATACAAAGTGTGGTAGTGCTTCTGGAATCTCGCCTCGCCAGGCGAGCAACTAGAATGCTACATCCCTCATCAAGTTGGATCTTGAAAATAAACCAAAGTCATTAGAGTCTAACAAACAAAGTCCGCCAACTTCCGGTTGGGCTTTGGATTTGGGCGGTGGTCATATTGATGACGGCACGTGTCCCATCGCATCCGCGGGCTGGGACGACTTTCCCCTACCGCTCTCTGATCAGGGCTGGGGTTTTCAGGCACCGTCGTTGTTATCGGACTGGATGGTGTGCCGGCCTCCGATTCCTGCTCAGTATCGTTGTGTGTGGTCACAGCGAGTTCTGACTGCTCACCCATAGGCTGTTCTCTGGTCGTGCCCAGGACTTCCTTAAACCACGAGATGTTTCTCGTCACAGTCTCGCCATCCTTCTCTGCCGTAACTGCCGTCCCACTTGTTGACGTCACTGCCCACACACCTGTTTCTTAGGGAGTTCGAAACTTCCCTGTGTTCCACCGGTTTCTGTTCATCACTCAGCATCCCGGCTGTAGGATACGGGTCTTCGCCTTGCGCCTTTTGCTTGCCTTGCCATTGGTGTTGTGTCTCCTCTCTTGGGTTATCGCTGGGTCATAATGGTTCTGCTTCCAGCACTCGGCCCTTGGGAGTAAGTCTCTATGAGGCCCGGCAAGCATTAGCGACCACGGGGATGTTTGGGTAGTGCAGTGAGGCGTACTGCGGTAGTCTCTCAGGAATTGCTGCAACGCGTATTCGGGGTATGTGCCATCAGCCGTGGCGATCCGTAGTATTTTATTGATGGTTCGCATGAATCGTTCCACTTCGCCGTTTGCCTGTGGCCATTGTGGAGTTACTCGATGGTGCTTGATCCCGAGACGTGCCACAAAGCCTCTGAACTCGCTGCCTTGAAATGGAGGCCCACTGTCGGTTTTGATGATGTGCGGGATACCAAAGAGGGCGAAAGATTTGTCTAGCACTGGCTGGAGGTTGGTAAATGACGTTGACAGGAGTACTTCCACTATGGAATACTTCGTGTAGCTGTCTACAATGACTGCCGTTACTCTTCCATCTGGGAAGTTCCCAAAATCAAGGCTCAGCCATGCCCATGGTGAGGGTGCTGGCTCCTCGGTAATAATAGGTGCTGGTACTTCAGTGTTTCCAGCGAGTTGGCACCCTCAGCAGTTACGCACTGTGAATTCGACGTGGTCTTCCAGGTCTGGGAACCATACTTTTTCCCTCATACGGGACTTCATCCACCCTATTCCCTGATGTCCCTCGTGGGCAAGGATTGTTGCTCGTTCCTGCAAGCTGTGTGGCACTATAATGCGTGAGCCCCTCAGGATGATTCCGTCTTCTGTTGAGCTGAGCTCTTTCCTCACCTTCCAGATTTTTCCAAGGCGGTTTCGATCGTATTCACTCCACCCCTGGATGTTGCGAAGGAAACGGTCCCACGATCCCCCTTTCAGCACACTTGACACTCGCTGGAGGCATACGTCTTTCTCAAGGTGTTCTTTTACTTCTTCCAAAGACAATGCTCTGGAACATGACCACCGCGACACCCGGTTGATGAATTCTTCAGTTTGCCTCTCTTGTTCCGTGCTTGTCGCCATCTCTGCCGCCGGGTGGCGTGACAGAAAGTCTGCCGGATTCTTGGCACCGGGCCGATACACCAACTCCATCTGATAATGTTGCAGCTGTATCGCCCATCTTTCGATCCTTGGTGGAGGATGAGGTGCTGTCCCTTTGAACAGTGGCAGGAGCGGTTGATGGTCGGTTACCACTCTAAACGGGTTTCCACTTACGTTCAGGTGGAAGTGATTGCAGGCCCATTTAATAGCGAGGGCTTCCCGCTCTATTTGGGAGTAGCGAGTCTCGGTTGCAGTGAGTGATTTGCTCGCAAGCGCAAGGGGAACCTATGTTCCTGGGTCAACAGCGCCCCTAGACCAACCGGACTAGCATCGACAATTAACTCCGTTGGACGGGAGGTGTCAAAGTACGCCATCGTTGTGCTGTCCAGCAGTGCCGTCTTTTTCTGTTTGAATGCCTTTTCCTCATCGGCGGCCCATTTCCAGGGATTTTCCTTCTTCGTTAAGTTGCGCAGTGGGTCTGCGATAGTTGCCAGGTTTGGGATAAAACAACCGCAGTACGTCGCCATTCCCAAGAAACTCCTCACCTCTGACACAGTCTTTGGTGCAGGTGCAAGATGTATTGCCTGGGACATACGGGGATCTACCTTGACCCCATCAGCACTAAAGACGTATCCAAAGAAATCGATGGATCGCTGGAAGAATTGGCATTTGTCTTTGTGGAGTGTCACTCCATGCTCAGCTAATTGCCGGAGGGTGGCTCGTAGTCATCTGTGATGCTCCTCAATTGTCTTGGAATGTATCAAGATATCGTCACTTACATTCAAGATTCCACCAAGACCAGATAGTATGTCCCTCACTGTGTTCTGAAATATTTCCACGGCTGAGGAAATCCCAAAGTTGAGCCTTTTGTAACGCCTGAGCCCCAGATGTGTTGAGAAGGTCGTTATATTTCTGCTCTCCTCTGCCAGTGTGAGTTGGTGATAGCCAGCATTTAGATCCAGCTTTGAGAACCATTGAGGACCGTTGAGATCTGCTAGGATGTCGTCTACGGTCGGGGTTAGATGCCTCTCCCGCTTGATCGCCTGGTTTGGCATCCTCATGTCAATGCATATTGGGATCTTGCCTGGTTGTTTCGGCTTTTCGGCAATCACCATGGGTGACACCCAGGGGGTAGGGCCTGTCACTTTTTCAATTACCCCTTTTCGTTCGAGCTTTTGGAGTTCTTGCTCAACCAAAGGCCGTAGATGAAATGGAATCCGACGGTGTCTTAATGCTATCGGTTGTACGGCCTTGTCAATGTGTAACTTTATGGGTGGTCTCCGTATCTTTCCTAGTCCCTTGAACAGCTGTGGGAACATTTCTAAGATGTCATCTGCCTGTAGAAGTTTGATTGCATTTGCAAATGCGATGAGGTGGAGGTCTTCTGCGGTGTGACTTCCGACTAGTATGTCCGCCTCTCGATCTACGACATGGAATACTGTCGTCACTTCGTGTTCTTCCGCTTTCACTTGCACCGTCATTTTCCCTTTCAGAGGGAGTGGTGTTGTGCTGCCATATGTTAAGATCTTGATCTTTGATGGAGAGAGAGTTGGCTTCGGGTTCAGTCTTTTGTAGTGCTGTGACCCCATCACGTTGACGGTTGCACTGGAGTCAATTAGGCCGGTTACCTTGGATCCATCAATTTCGATGTTGCATTTCGGCTGCAGTCGCCGTTTCCTCTTGAGATCACTAGCGAAAGACACGAAATAGCACTCTTCTTCTTCATCGGAAGATGAGTCATCTGGACGTTGGGAACTGCGAGCGGGGCCCCTGGATGACCGTGGCGTCGCGGATTCTTCTAGAGTCAGGTTTCTCACTGCCCCTGTTGGTGGTCTCCTTCCGGCGGCACCTCTTCCTCGTGAGCCTCCCCGGCACACACTTGCAAAATGATTCGGAATTCCGCATTTCGAGCATGACTTGCCCCTGACCGGGCAGCTGTCCGGGAGATGTTCTTCTTTCCCACACCACCCGCATGACGTCCGGCGCGTGGTTCTTGTCAGCCATTATCCTCTGCTTCCACGGGATGAAGTTCGAACAGCATCTGCTCTCTCCACCTTGACGTTGGCTACTTCATCCTGGTGTGAAGTGAGCGCTGCTTCCATTGCTGTTGCTCTAACGTCTGAGAGCTCATGTGAGCGAGCAAGGATCAGTATTTCTTCAAGGGTTATTCGGTGTTGGTGCAGTATCAACGTACGCAATGTCTTGTTTCGGCACCCCTGGATTAGTTGCGCTGTCACCTCTTTAGTTTCGTCGTCCTCAGTGCACGTGCTGCCCAGCTCTTGAAGGCGTGCGTGGTATGCATCCATCGACTCCCCTTCGTGTTGTCTTGCTTGCCTGAGCTTGAACCGTTCATAGTGAGGATTGAGTTGAGGGTCAAAATGTGCGTTGAGCGCGGTGACGGTGGCGTCATAATCGTTGGCGGCGCCGGTGTTTGGAAGGTGCACGAACAGCTTATATATCTCGTCACCTGCAAAGTGTAATAGCAATGACCTTTTGACCGCTTCGTCGGTTTCTCGCATGGCTATGAAGTAGTTATTAAGGCGGCTGACCCATACTTTCCACCTCGGGGATGCAGTGGCTGGATCTACGAGCTCACTAAATGGCGGGAGCGCTGAAATCTGAGGATGCACCGGGTGTGTAGCTACTAGTGCGGCTGCCGGCTGCTGGGCTGCTGGCACATTCGACATGACCACCTTTCCTGCTGAAATGGGACTTTATACTGTGTGGGTGTTTGTTACCGCCCGTGCTGTCTTGGGCTTGCCAATGCTTGATTGTCCTTTGTGTGCGCATGGGTTGCTGATTCCCTGACAACAGTTTGTCTTTTGGTTTGATGAGGCGTCCTAGCCTTCGACTCCCTTGCTTTGCGCACTTCTTGGGGTTTAGCTAGTCCCTGCAAGGCATTTGCATTAGCCTGTGCTTGTTGTGGAGCTTATCTTGTGCTGGGATTTCTGTTTTCCTCTTGTTATCTCTTCCCTCGCAGTTCGCGTTGTTTCAATGGGCCCTACGCTGCTCTTGTGGCTTGCAGCGCACTTTCTGCCGTTCTGCTTTGCTCGCGGGTGTTGATGAGGCCCTTCCATCTACTGTGCATGCGCGTGCCCATGCCTGGGTGCGCGGCGTCGTTCTACCGGGTCTGGGAGCGCTGCGCTCAGCTCGTGCACACCCGCCTTCCAGAGCTTACCGGCAGGGTGCGCTTCAGACGATCGGCGGCTTCTGGTCAGCTGTCCTCTGCCTTGACGTCGTGGTGACGCACGACTCAGGCCTCGTCCTGTCTTGAGCCAGTGTCGTGACTGGAGTCGGTGTGGTCACCACAAGGTAGGAGGTCTCGTCCTCTATCTTCTGGGTCGCAGACTTGAAATCCCACCCTCGTCGCCAGTGTAGCGTGGGCGCTGGGCAATCGCAGAGCGTCAGCTGCGCGGACAGGGTCACTGGTTGCTGGGCAAGGCCCACAGTTAGCTCGTATTAAATTACAGACTGCCACACAGATTACTAGTCGGGACTAAAGCCTCGAGCGACCCCGGCCCATTTATTTATATCCCTCTGGCCACGCCTGACCAGTAGGTGATACAAAGTGTGGTAGTGCTTCCGGAATCTCGCCTAGCCAGGCGAGCAACTAGAACGCTACAATGGTGATTAGTATATCAGATTATAGCACTGAATTGACATTCATTAAAAGTTATAGTGTTTAAACATGAAAGTACATTCCTGCCCCACCCCAATGCCCGACTTGACCAAATGCCTTTAGTCAACTAAAAGCAGGGCCACTGAATTATGCGGCAGGAGATGATCAAATTATTCGGCAGGGTTGCGTAAATTATGCAGTAAAAAAAGACAAATTATGTGGCATAATGTGGCACATTTTGTAATAGTATTACCTCATTATTTCATCATTTTTAAACTTGGTAGCACTGTCTGGGCCTTGGTTGCACTCTGGGGGAGGAGGGGGGGAGTACTAGACCCGAACTTCAGGGTGGGGCTAAGACTCTCCGACAGGGCCCGCTTGTGCGCTGGTGGCGCCCATTACGACAGTCTTCTTTGTCTCTCTCCTCTCCCATATCCTCCTTATTCATGACTTTCCGTCACTACCACCCTCTAACAGTGCATGTCATCTCTCTATAGCCTCTCTCACACTTACACTTAATTTTGTTATAGTGCTACTCATAGTTCACTCACACTAAGTTCTGTGATCTGCATGGTACACGTTCTTTGCAGAAGGCACATTAACCCTCCACGCTACTCTAGCTAAAACTGCAACTAGACAAAATTCTGAATTCTGATATTTGTTATTGTCGCCTCAAAACTACCTGACGCACAAGGAAGTTCATGTGTTTTTAAACCAAACTTTTTTTTCAAACAGGTCCCCCCCCCCAACCTCACCAAAGTCAACGCCAGGTGCAGCTGCACCAGTCGCACTGCTCAAAAGCCTGCCCTGCTCCCAGCAATGGGGCAGGACAAGCATTTCCAGAAATGGGACAAGAGCTATCCTCATATCCATTAGTTGAGGAAAACGATCTATTTAAGTGGTGGGGTGTTATACTTCCCCCAAATTCCAGCTACTAAAACAAGTTAACAGATTTCTTGTATATGATTTAAGGGAGAGTAGACTTCTCCCCTGATAATTTTTTTTAACTTTTGGGATCGAATTTGCCAAAACCACGCAGACCCATATTGCCATTCATGAAATATTCCAGTACTTTCATGGTGCACCAGGGAAGCCAGGCCTTTCCTAGGAATAGATCTAGTTTTTTTGCAAATGTCTTACGTCAGAAATTACTTCCTCCATACCAAGGTCATTATTTTTTTCATGGGTGAGCCCCTTTTGCCAAGGAGTACATTCAATATGAAAGTGCCAGAAAATTACAACAGATACTTCTGCCACAGCCATGGGTATAGCCAAAATGTCCCTCCTTATACAAGGGTCAGCATTTTGCCATAGACACCCCCTAAACAAAGAGTACAGTAAATCTCATGGCAAGAGTTACCTCAAATATAAAAATTGATACTTGTATAGCGCACTACTCACCCGCAAGGGTCTCAAGGCGCTTGTACGAATACCGCTGTGGAACCCATCCTGGCTTCCCCTGTGAGGTGTCCACTCCTGGGCACCCCCAAGGTGGTCAAAAGTCAAACTTTTGCTACGGATCCACCCCATATGCTGAGAATTACGAGCATCATGTCAGGGCCGTCTGCCAGGTGTGGTGGCAGGTGTTCGGTATCTCTTCCACTGGGTATGACTGGGCTTGCGGTTTTCTCAGTTAGACAGTTAGAGTCCCCACAGCCAATGATGATGTGTTAATAGAACCATGTCAGGGCCTGCAGTTTGCCATAGGTAACACCTCCCACCCATACGCTATTAGTGTCCTTATCCATAAGGCAAGGAAAACCTCCAGTGTGCCAAACCAGCAGCACCCTTGCACGCATAACACTCATACACTGACACACATTCTCTCTCACACACATTTTCACTATATCTCTGGCACTCTTTCGTACATTAGCACTCTGTCACAGTCACACACAGACACACTGCCACTCACTCTTCCACTAGTCAACCTGCTTTTGTGTTAGAAAAGCTTACCCTGCAGCTTCTGCTATACCTGCCTTGCCTTTTAGTGAAGCTTAATAAAAACATATTCTCTGCACTCTATTCAAAAATATTAATATATTGCCTTGTCAATGTTTGTTACAGGTATGATGTGAATGAAAAGTACACTTCCTTAAATTAGCTGTATGGGGCTTATATTTAGGTTCACGTGTGGGTCAAGCAGTTACAGTATAAGAAATGAACGAATCCACGTTCTAAAGCAATATCACAGCATCCAGCTGATCTCATGAAAGGCTTGACTTCTTCAGCAACCATGGATTTCATCATAGAAGTAATACTTTGCATTTTTGGGTTTTTGAGACCCAACTTACAATGTAAAAAAAACTGCAAGTCCCAGAATGAAGCATTGTGGTGCATGGAAAGCCAGGAATGGATGAAGGTGTCACACAATCCTCAATCCATCACCATACACCAAAGCCTCAGCCCTTATCTCCCTCCTCACACCATCCCACATTCTCAGTCCACTCTCCCTTCTTGCACCAGCACCTTTGTTGCAGATTGAATTAAATAGGCCTCTAAAACTACAGAAAGAGTAGGTATCTGCGGGTGCCTCTGTAGAAATATGTGAATATTCATGTGAGTTGTGTAATCTTTATATGTGCAGAGTAACAGGTGTGCTTATGTAAGTGTAGGGTGATGGTGAATAGTGTGAGTGAGTGCAATGTAAGTAGTGCAAGTGTAGGGTGAAAAGTATGCAGATGTGAGTGTCCGGTGACCTGTAGGAATGCAATGTGTTTTTGATAAGGATCCATCTGAAGATTCCACGGACCATGCAGAGGGTGTGGAAGCATGAGGAGGCTACTGCGTTGGCTTATTATTTCATTGTCAGTTCACTGTAAAGGATGACGCCAAGATTGCGTGCGTGGCCTGTTGGTGTGGCAGTACGTTCAAGTTCTGCTGCCCACCAGGTGTGGTCCCATACGGAGGTGTTTTTCCTGAAGATCAGTACTTCTGTTTTGTCGGCGTTGAGATTGAGGAAGCTGTCTCTCATCCTTTCAGTTATGTCTGTCATGGCACTGTGGGAGTTGGTTTTGGCATTAGTTGGGTCCTCAGTGCGTGAGAGGATGAGTGTCGTCTGCGTAGAAGATTATGTTGGGGCAGTGGGATGTGATGATGTCTGCAAGGGGGGGTCATGTAAATGTTGAATAAGGTGAGGGTAGGAGAAGGGAGGCAATCGGATGTTCTATGTGGATCCTGAGAGGAAAGAGGTGATGCCAGCCGTGTGGAATCGGTTGAAGAGGGTGTGGTGTGAGATGGTGTCAAATGCAGCGGCAAGGTCAAGGAGGATACGGGCCACAGTTTCTCTGCGGTCGTGGAGAGATCTGATGTCATCTGTGGCGGTGATCAGTACCGTCTCAGTGCTGTGGTTGGCACTGAATCCAGATTGTGGGGTATCGAGTAATTAGTTGAGTTTCAGGTATTCGGTGAGCTGTTGGTTGATGGCTTTCTTGAGGGCTTTGGCCGGCAAGGTGAGCTGGGAGATTGGTCGGTAGTGTTTGAGGTCAGTAGGGTTGGCCAAGGGCTTTTTAGGTGGGATCTGGCCTATGCGTTTTTCCACCCATCTGGTAAGGTTCCTATGGAGATGGAGGTGTTGAGGATGGAGGTGAGCTCTGTGCTTATAGGATTGGCTCTAAGGTTGAAGATATGGTGGGGGAAGGAGTCGATGGATGCCCCAAAGTGGATGTACAACTTGATGGAAGAGGTGGTCTGCACAGTAAGTGGAGATCAGGTGATGATCATTCGGCCGGTATTTGCTGGCTGCCTGAGGTTGTCGTGGCTTGGAGTGGTAGGTTGGGGGCAGAAGTTTTTATAGATCATGGCTTTCTTGCTGTGGAAGTAGTCTGAGAGGGACTCAGAGATGTCTTGGGAGAGGAGGATGGTGTTCTCTGTGGATGTACGGCATTACGACGCGTTCTGTTACAACGCGTGCCGTTACAACGCGGTTTTTTCAACGCAAGTCGTTACCAGGACTTGCGTTGGAGGGGGTGCGGACTTAGGAATTTTTTAATTTACTATTCCAACACCAGCCTACGTACAGTAGGGAAGGTGTTGGATAGTAAATTAAAAAATTCCTTGTCCTGCAGCGCCCTCCAGCGCAAGTCGTGGTAACGACTTGCGTTGAAAAGACCGCGTTGTAACGGCACGGCGGTGTAACAGCCGCGTTGTAAAGGCTGTTCACCGTTCTGGGTACCTGGAGGGCTGGCAAATTCCTTGATAATTTTGAACAGTTCCTTCGTGTGGTTGGCCGCTGTGTCTATGCGTCACTGAGGGCTGCTCTCTTGGCTTTCTTGATGCGCCGGCAGAATTTTCTGAGGGCTGTTTTGTGGTATGGCTCTGTCAGAGGGGTCCTTGGAAGCTTGCCATCGCTTCTTAAGTCTATAGCAGTTGCACTTGGTGGTTCTGACCTCTGGGGTGTACAAGCTGGCTAGTTTCAAGGCTATGTTGGTTTTAGCTGGTTTCAGTGGGGCAACTTCATTGGCGCTTTTGGTGATGCAGATGGTGAAGTTCGGGGTGGCAGGTTGAGTTCTGCTGAGGTTTTAGGTAACAAGATGCTGAAGAATTGGTTCTATTGTATCTCAGTAACTGTTCATCCACTGTGGTGGGTGGCTTTGTGGTATTTGGTAGTTGTGTTGAGCTCTGCCGGAGATGGTAAAGTGGATGATGGCGTGGTCGGTCCAGAAGAGCTCTGTGGCGTGGGTGAATTTGAGTCTGTTGCTCGGGGTGAAGATGGCGTCAAGTGTGTGTCTGGGTTTGTGCACGGGTTCTGTGACTAGTTGGGTGAGGTCGATGTTGTTGAGGTTCTCTAGAACGGAGGCAGTGTTGGTGCTGTTGGGGTAGTCGATGTGGAAACTGAGCTCACCGAGCAGGATGTAGTGCTGGGAGTCGATGGCCAGGGGGACGATGAGGTTGAGATGGCATCGCAGAAGGCTGATCCGGGTCCTGGTGGTCTGTAAGTGATGGTGACTCTTATTTGGGTCATGGCATCTATTTGTAGTCGGAAGTTGAGGTGCTCTATATGGGGTTGTCATTGGTGATGGTGCATCAAATGGTTACCTTGAAGATTATGTGGATGCCTTCAACTTGTCTGTTAGTGCAGTCTCTGTGTTTCATCTTGCAGCCCCTGGTGTGTCAGTGGCGATGTCGGCGTTTGCAGTCAAGTTGAGCCACATTTTGGTGCTGAAGGCCATGTCTGGGGATAGAGTGGTGATGGTGCCCCACATTTCTATGGCATGTTTGCAGAGGGAGCAGGCGTTGAGCATGATGCATTGGAGTGGTGCCGGGTTGTGCATAGGCTTGTATGTGTGGGGTCTGGTTAGGGCTGGTGGTCCTGTACTGCATGAGAAGCGGCAGTGGTGGCAGGTGAAGGGTCCTTTGTTTGATCGCTGGGAGGTCGTGAAGCAGATGTTGTTGTGGTATTCAGGATCTAGGGCCAGGAGGTCCTTGGCGGTGTACCATGGATGGTGGGAGGCTAGGGGTTCTGGCGCTGAGCATGATGTGGGCGTGGACAGGCACAGACAGGTTTGCCTATGCAAACCTTCACCACTCTAGTGGCACAGCCGTGCAACAGCCTCCATAAGTAGTCCATGGGGTGGGAGGGGCTGAGCGGGAGACAGGAGATCAGGAAAAAACAGAGGGAGTGGGGGAGCAGAACACTGACAGTGAAAGAACAACTGCAAAGCTAGACCTAACAAACAAAATACCAGGACAAAGTAATTAAAACTACAGAATAAATGGGAAAAGCTAGCACAAAGATGACCAAAACACGAGCAGGCAACTGAATAGTGGACAAACAGCAGGCTATAACAAGAGGCTTTGGGTCTGGGAAGCCAAGTCCCGATCTCGAGGAGCCAGGCAGGGGAATGGCACAGAGACTGGAGGCCAATGGGCTACTGTTGGTGCCACACAGTGGGCTCCATAAGTAGTCCTGGGGATAGTAAGGGCTGAGCAGGAGGCAGGAGATCAGGAAAAAATGTCTGGAGTCGGTGGAGGAGGAAAACAGTGGTGAAACAACAAAGGCGCAGCTGGACCTCACAAACTAAATACCGGCATAAAGTTACATATGAGTTTGGGTGCAAATGAAAATGCAGAGTTGGAGGATTAATGCATGGTGAGTCATGAGCTTATTTGAGTGAGATTGTAGAGTAAGCTTTGCGAGAGACAGGTGAGTCAAGTGTCACATGAGTGTATGGTGAGTAGTGTGCTTGTGTAAGTACAAGGTGAAAAGCGTGAGTACATGGTGAGTGGTGTGAGTGCATGGAGATCACTGTGAGTGCAGCTTGAGTGGTGTGCTCAAGTGACTGCTGGGTAAGTGGAAGGAAAATGGCATGAAATCATGGCAAGGGGCATATGTGCAGTGTGGTTGCTGTGAGTGCAGGGTGAGTGGTGTGCTCAGGAGAGCGCATGGTAAGACGAGGATGAACGATGTTATTGCAGGTTCACAGCATGAGTGCAGTGTGATGGATGTGAGTGTACAGTGAAAGTGACAAGTGAGTCGGGTGTCATGTGCATGCAGGGTGAGCGGTGTGCTTTTGTGAGAGCAGGGTAGGAGGAGGATGAATGGCGTGAGTGCATGGTGAACAGTGTGAGTGCAGTGTGATCACTGTGAGTGCAGGGTGAGCATGAAAGTGAAGGGTGAGTGGTGAGAATGAGAAGGGAGCTGTCTGAATGCAGGATGTAGTCCCAAATACCTGGACTAACTCAACATTGTATGGATGCTGGCGTAGGGTTTCAGATATAAGTTAAACTATTGCTATTTTGGCATCAATCACGGATGGAGGGTGGAGGAAATAAATAATATGCTGATCCTGCAACAAACTTTTGGTCTCTGATTTGGGTTGCTAGCTGATCGGATTTATACAGGCACATCGGTATTTTGGTGTTTCAGCCACAACAAAAATAAGCCAAATCACCTAAAGCTGATATTTTTAGCACTTATTTGTGCATACTTCAAAGAAAAAATATAAATAGCACTTTTAAATGTGTTCTAGGGCTGCATTAATGATCCATGACTAATAAAGGTAACAGTGACAGAAAAGTCATATTACAAATGAATACACACCATTTTATTTACAGCCCTATTTAGTGTCAAGGCAAGGCCTTTGCAGAGGCTCACCTGTCTAGGGGAGCCATGCCTATGGCGGTGATGCTGAGGCTCGAACCGGGGGTCATGGCGCAGGTTGCTGCAACTTTGCGCAGGGGCAGGTGTGGCATTGGCACCCGGAAGCATTAGAATGCTTCTGGGAACAGCAGACCTCCACAGAGACTTAGGCATTGAGATGTTGGACGACCATCTCCTCAAACTCAACAGGAAATTCTACAAAGGATTAGATTAAAAGGAAAACCCACTGATCAGGAAACTCGCAGACATCTCTACAAACCCATTTGACCCCTACCCGCGTCCCATTGAAGCGCTAACCTTGCGAAACTGAAACAGCAACACAGCATCCAAAAACTCATCACTGCTTGAAGGCAAACGCCGGCAGGTACGCAAAACTCACCGCTGCCAGATGGCACAATCTCCTCGGCAAGCAACCAAAATCCTTTCGCTGTCTGATGGCATAATCGCGGCGGCAGGCACCCAAAACTCAACACTATCAGAAGGCACTAGATAGACAAAGACAAGACTCTCTGAGGAAACATGCTGACAATTCTGCAAACTCAATTGACCGCTACTCGCAGCCCATCACTGAGCTGACCATGTGATACAACCTCAACTGTGACAAAGAGTCACACATCAATAAGACAACCTAAACAGCGACAAAAATAAATTCGAAATGAATGTGGAGTAATGAGGCTACTGCCTCAGTATATAAAAACTCATCACTGTCAGAAGGAATCTGACAGACGAAAACAAGACAGTGTCGCAGCTGCAGGTCTCTTTCCAGTTCACTGCCTTGGACACAACAGGATCCCGCTACTCCCCCACGGACATCTTGGGGACAGAGTGCTGCACTGCCCCAACACTGCAGCCACAACCTACGTTTGGTGCCACCAGGAACTGCATTGGTTAGAGAACTTGCTTTCTCAATCTTTAAGGCTGAGGAGGTGAGGGGGGGCAAAGAAGGAAGGGCCCTTCTTTTTTGTAGTCACAACGGCCGCTTCCTGATTGTGGCGGGGGAAAGTTATGGGCTCGCTCCCTGGTGTTTTCAATGGTTCTGTGTTCTCAGTTAAAGGGATAGGCAAAGGCAATTGCATTGACAAATGTACAAAATATTTTAGGACAAGAGTCTTTGCAGGTTAGTGAACATGTTCGTGACCTTTTTTTGAAGCAGGAGAAATCACTGGAGCCTAGTGGTTAAGGTCTGGGTTTTTTACTCTGAAGGCTAAGTGTTAAATTTCCTGGGGTGTGGTTTTGCTCCGGAGAAGATGGCTGCGCTCAGCTGAGCTCAGCTCGAGTGCGGACCTCTCTTCCATACCTGCAGCGTTTTTTCACCGAACTTGGGAGCAGCTGCACTCCCCTATGTTGTTCCTGAATGTCGGAGCGGAATTTTGAGCTGCTCCCACTCTGTTTACAAGCGTTATTGACCCAGAGCCGCGGCAGTGAATCCCTCTCCTCAGACGTGAGCAGGCGCCATTACATAAGACTGTCGCTCACATCCCGTGGCTTTCTGGTGAGCAATTACTAGCGTATCATGAGTTAAACACCCAGCAACGTTTTTCTCTTCTCTCCCTTCATAGCAATTATTCTCATTACAGCATATTTGCTATGCGTATTATGGCATTTTCATGAATGCCATATAAAAGGCTCTTTTTTTCTTTTTTTTAATCCTCTGCTGTTTTCACACAGCATTTTCTATATTGACATTGCCTTTTATATCGCATGTATTGGTTTCTGAATATAATTTTTTTTTAGTACTTACTTCGCTCTGGATATTGGTAACACAAGCTTATACATATTTTTCCTTCACGTGTGCATGCTTCTACTTGTTGCTCATGCAGCATAAGGGCAAGCTCAGATTGTCACCAAAGTTGGCACAACATCCTCGTTGTCACGCTACTATGCCCAGGGATATTTTAGCCTCTGTCAGGCCTTCATCTTCTGGCACAAAACCCAAGCGGGTAAAAATGACCACCCCTCACCCATTCTGTCATCACACAACCCTGTTCTTGATACTATTCTTGATGAGGTGAGGGGATTAAAATATTTTATGTCAGCTACTAATGAGAAACTCCAACAAATTGAGGACAGATGAATTAATATGGAAGCAAAGGGGTTCGACATGGAGCAACGTATAAGTGATTTGAATGATGCCACTATCAAGATTCCTATCTTGGAGCAAGAGATTCAACGACTCAAGCTGCATACTCTGTATCTTGAAAATCAGAATAGATGTAATAACCTCTGTATATATGACTTACCAGAAAGGTTTGAGGGCCCGGACCTTCTCCTCTTCTCCTCTTCTTGTAGAAGTTCCTGCCTGAGCTTTTGGACCTTCAGTGTGACCCTCCACTGAACATTCAATGTGCACACCTACCTAGTCGTTTTCAACCTCATTCTAATAGACCTAGAGTGTTAGACTTGGCATCTTTTGGCTTGTTTCACCTGAGTTTTTGCTTTCTTCCATCCCGGTTTGAACTCTGTTTTTGCTGGCGCAGTGTTTTCTTTCCACACAGCTGATCAGCGGTAAAGTGCAGGTGTTCCTATAGTAAATTGTAGGGTGCAGTGTATGTGAAAGGTAGGACATGTCCTGGTATGTGTGGCATGTCCTTGTAGCGAATTATGCCCCATTTCGTTTTTCACTACTGCAAGGCTACCTGTTCCCCATTAGACAGAATGGAAAGTTTTTTTATAACATTTTATAAACATAACTGGCCCGGGGAATTAGGTAACAAAATAAAGTTTAGTATGCCTCTACTCAGAATCTAAAGATGCATCTTTTAGTGAAGGAGATGTTTACATTCTGTGTTTGAAAATACCACTTTTAGAAAGTAGGTATTTTCTTGCTCAGTCATCCCTTGTGCCCCTGCTGGAATGTGGATTGCCTGTCTGGGTTTTGGATAACAGAAGACTAGGCGAGCAGGAGTGGCTCCAGATAGTCTAGGTAGGTCAGGAAAGGGCTGAATAGACCTGGGCTGTGATGGGGGAATGGGGAGGAGATTTCCTTGCACCTCATGGGGCCTAGTCTGCCCCTGACAATGCAGTCTCCACCTCCTGTCAGGAAATCACCCCAGAGAAGGCAGAACTTGTTCTGGCTGGGCACAGACACTCTCTGCCTAAGAGATTAAAGGATTGTGGGATATTAATATTGGGGCCCAGACCACGGAACTTTAGAACTCTTTGGATCCAGTAGACTGCCAAGAAGAAGAGCTGGAGAAGCTGGGAGTAGGACCTACCACTTTGCTGTGTGCTTTGCTGTGTTGGCCTGCAGTGGCAGCTTCTGTTTTGGGAAGTGAAAGGGCTGGACTGAACTTTCTGCAATCTGCTTTTTTTTTAGTTTCTCCAAGGGCTTGAGGTAGAGCTTGCCCCCTGTTCACGAAGTCTCAGGAACAACAAAGACTTCAAGCTCTTCTGCCCGCAGCACTGGGGACTGTGTGTTTTGTATTGCAACAGAGGAAAAGCAACTCGACGACGTCTACGATGCTGCTGCCAACTCCGTTTCCTGACGGCACCACAGAGGGCACTGCCGCAACGCCGCACCATGACCTTGGTATCACTGACAATGCCATCTGACTCCGCCACCGAGCCGTTGCTCGTACCGGGACCTGTGAGCACCGCACTCTGCACCGCCTTGCTTCACGATGACGCCTTGGTATCCCCGACGACGACGCCCCACACCGAAAACAACGCTGCTGCTTGCACCATGGTTCGAGGACACCGTTCGTAAAGTTACACGACGCACCGCCCTCATCACGCACCGCAGCCTTGGTCTACCGACGCCAGTTCCATTGAATCCAGTTTGTCAGCCGACAACAGCTCTTCAGCAACGACGCAGCCACTGCTTGCACCGTGACCTGCCAGCACCGTGACAAGCACCGCCTTCATCTCGCACCGCGAGCCTGGTCTCACCGATGATGTCATCTGACGCCGCCACCGAGCCGCTGCTCGCACCGCAACCTGAGGGCACCGCACACCACACCGCTGCACTTCGCACCACAGCACACAACCTCTGCCGATGCCAGTGCTCCTGATTCCAACAGAAAGGAGCTCGACCTGCAACGCGAGTGACTTCAAAGGCCTCGACGTCCTGCATTTCTAACAGGTACTGTTTACAGGTCTTTCCGACACCGTAGCTGGTCTGTTAAACCGTGACCAGCCTGAACTGTTGGGATTTGTTGCTCACGATGTTGTGATAGCCCCGGACAGGGCTATCAACACCAAGGAACTGGTTTTAAAACTTATTTTGACAATTGTAGATTTTTGAATACTGTATTGTGGATTTGTATCGTTTTTGGTCTTGTCTTAAAGTATATAAAAATATTGGCTATTTTTCTAAACTGGTGTAGTGTCCTTTTGTAGTGCCTACACTGTATTACTGTCGATTATGTGCAAATGCTTTACACCATGCCTCTAAGATAAGCCTGAATTCACGCGCCAAGCTACCAAGGGGGTTAGTAGGGGTTATTATAGGAGTGTAACTCCCTTATCCTGACTAGGAAGAAGGGTCCTTACTTGGACAAAGGTGCAAGCCCTTGCCAACTAGAGACCCCCATTTATAACATTTGTGGCAGCGGTGGGATAGGACTTGCGTTTGCACTGGATTTACAGTGATTGGTGTGCACTACTGCCATATCCCAGACCATTACGTGCCACATACTAGTCCTTTTTCTTTTTGGCCTATTTTTTTATCTTGCCAGTTTGAACTTGCTACTTTGTCATGCCGGCATCAAGAGAATCATCCGTTGCATCCCTGGAAATTGTCTTTGAGAAAGATAGGTTGGAACTCTACAATGTTAGGGAATTGAAATCCATTTGCAAGAGCCTAAAAGTCCAAGTCAGAGGCCTCACTAGGAAGGACAAGCTACAAAAGGCGCTGAGGGCCTGTGTATCAGCTAGAGATGCAAGTGGGCAATCTGGGGATTTTAGTGGAGAGGCGAAGGGGCCTATTTCTAGGGTGGATGTGCTTATGGGAAGGGGAAACCCTTCCGGCCAGGCAGCAGTAGCCTGTCCCCAGAGAAGCTGGAGGACAGGTGGGAAGCAAGGAAGTTCGAGTTGGAAAATCTCAGGCTAGAAATGGAGGAGAGGAAGATGATATTAGACCATGAACGAGGCCTTAAGGAGCTGGAGCGAAGAAGTAAGCCCAGCTCAGATGGTGGCAGCAATTCGTCAAGACAGGCAGACCGAATCGTGCACATCCCTGAGAATGTAGGCAAGGAATTCAAGAAGGGGATGACATAAAAAGTTGGTTTCAGGGGTACGAGGCAGCAATCCACATGAATGGGGTCCCTGAAGAGAATTTGGGAGCAGGATTGTGGCCTATCTTCCCCAAAGAAGTGAAGCATACTTTAATAGCTTTGGGTAAGGGGTATCACCTCACTTATCCAGACATGAAGGACGCCCTTCTCACTAGGTATGGTCTTACTCCTGAAAAGTACAGGGATCAGTTCAGGTCCAGTAAGAAATCCAATGCCAACACTTGGTTGGAATGTGTGGATGTGTTTTGCCGGTCACTGGATGGCTGGGTGAAGGGCAGTAATGTGACACATTTTCAGGGACTCTACAATTTGATTGCATGGGAGCACCTATCCAGTCTATGTTTTGCAGATCTGCGCCAGTACCTAGTTGATAGTAAGCTGACTGACCCCAGAAAGCTTGCTATGGGGGCAGACCACTGGGTGAGTACCAGGGTCCACAAGAAAGCGTATGGGGGAGACTTAGCCGAAGGTGGGCAGGGTGCACAGCCGAAAAGTGGGGGAGACAATGGTAAAGCACAGGAGTTCTCTAAAGGGCCCCAAACTAACAAGGGTAAAGGTTCCCATCCCCCCGGGCATAAGAAACAAGGGGTCTCGTCAGGAAAGCCTGCTGAGACCAGCCCTGCAAATGTTTTGCATGTGACCAGGTGGGGCACATGAAGGGGGACCACAGTTGCTCCAAGGGGCACAGTCACCCACCGGTGGGCAGTCCAAGGTGTTGGCTAGTGTAGCGCTTGGGGAGGAGGAGGAGGAGGAGTACCCTCAGGAGGGTGGGGATCCCGCAGAAATGACAGTCGTCTCACTAGGGGACAGTGAGATGGTCCCAGGAAACCAGATACCCCCTAACACAAAGAAATACAGCAACTGGGTGACCATCAATTGGAGAAGGGTAGAGGCTCTCAGGGATACTGGTCCCAGTGTGACCTCAGTCCGGTGTTACCTGGTCTCTGAGGAGCAGGTAGTCCCAGGGGCATTTCACAAGGTAGTTGCGGTGGACAATTCAGAGCGCGAGTGTCTGGTGGCGCAGGTTCCCTTCGAGTGGGGGGGTCTCATGTCCCTAGAGGGTGGTTGTGAGCCCTTCAATGCCTGTAGATTGTCTGCTAGGTAACGACCTGGAGCAGTCCTTGTGGAAGGATATTGAGCTCAGGTCTCACTTGGAGATGCTTGGGTTGCCAGAGTGGGCATGTGTGTCCACTCGGTCAATGGCAGCCAGAGAGGGTGGTCAGGGGGACTTAGAGCCTGAAACAGTGGCCCAGGTCCCTGCCAAGAGAAAGGTCACGGCCTGGGAGGAGGCGGACCTTGAGGGGGACGCCCCGGTGCCTAAAGGGGAACAGGTAGCTGAACTGGGGGACATCTCTGAGCTGACCCATTGGCAGCAAGAAGGGGGTCTCACCAGGGAGGAATTCTGCCAGGAGCAGAAAGAGTGCCCTTCTCTAAAGGGTCTGCGGCGACAGGCTGCAGCCCAGGTGACTGGTGATCAATCCGGATCACATTGGATCTACTGGGAGAAGAATCTCCTGTATAGTGAGCCTAAGGTCGCTTAGCCTGGGTCAGCCCGTGTGCTAGTGGTACGCCAGCGTTTCAGGACCTTCCTACTGGGTCTGGCTCATGACATGATTTTGGCAGGACATTTGGGGCAGGACAAAACCTTCAACAGGCTTGTCACCCACTTCTTCTGGCCCATAATGCGAAGGCAGTCAGATGTACATTGCCGGTCTTGCCAAATTTGCCAGGCAAGTGGTAAGAGTGGGAGGAAGGTCAAAGCTTCTCTCCAACCGTTCCCAGTTGTTGAAACAACCTTTGAAATGGTAGGGATGGACATTGTAACATAAAACATAACATAACATGTGTATTTGTAAAGCACACATATCACCTAGGGCCTCAAGGCGCTGAATAACAGATGGATATTGTTACCCAACTCAATTGGTACATTGTGGGGCCACTGGATCCCAGGACAGCCATGGGCAACAGGTACATCCTGGTCTTGGTGGACCATGCCATACAGTACCTGGAGGCAATCCCTCTGAGGACAACGACAGCACCAGTGGTGGGCCGGGCATTAATGGGGATCTTTTCCCACGTGGGGTTCCCCAGAGAGGTGTTTTCCGACAGGTGAACCAACTTCCTATCTAAGTATATGACATCCCTGTGGAAGGAGTGTGGTGTTACGTACAAGTTCATCACTCCTTACCACCCCCAAGGTAACGGCCTGGTAGAGAGATACAACCAGACCTTGAAGGGCATGATTAAGGGTCTAACAGAAGCCATGAGGCGTAAGTGGGACGTCCTCTTGCCATGCCTTCTCTTTGCCTACACGGAGGTACCCCAGAAGTCTCTCGTGTTCAGTCTCTTTGAGCTTATGTATAGTCACCCTGTGAGCGGACCTCTAAGTTTGGAGAAGGAAGGCTGGGAGGCAGCGCCCAGGAAAACTCCCCAGGATGTGTTTAGTTACATGCTGGCCTTCCGGAACCTAAGTGCCCGCTTCAGGAAACTCACTCAGGCGCACCTCGAGGCCAGAAAGAAACAAAGAAGTGGTATGATCAGAATGCCACTCTGGTCGAGTTTCAACCTGGACAAAAAGTGTGGGTCCCAGTGGAACCTTATGCCTTACAGGACAAGTGGACTGGGCTGTTTGAGGGGGTGGAACAAAAAAGTGAGGTCACCTACCTGGTGGATTTGCAGGCTCCCTGAAACCCTTTGAGGGTCCTCCACGTGAACAGCCTCAAACCCCACTTCGAGAGGTCTGAAGTGAGCATGCTCTTGGCGACAGATGATGGGGTGGAAGAGGAGAATGAGACTCTCCCCGATCTCCTGTCGGCCAAGGAAGGTGATGGGTCAGTGGAAGGTGTGATCCTCTCACCGACACTGACCGCTGAGCAGCAGAACGACTGTCACTGGTTGCTGGGACAGTTTGCCTGGCTGTTCTCCCTGACCCCAGATGTTACTCACTGGTGTCCCCATGATGTGGACACCGGTGACAGCCCCCCTTTAAAGCACAAAATTTACAGGTTGGCTGGTCGAGTCAGGGCCAGCATCAAGGAGGAGGTCTCTAAGATGTTGGCGTTAGGGGTGGTTGAGCAATCCAGCAGTCCTTGGGCCAGCCCAGTGGTCTTGGTCCCAAAGGCTGCAGCAACTGGTGCCACTCCAGAACTGTGGTTCTGTGTGGACTACTGAGGGCTCAATACCGTCACTCGAACTGATGCACACCCCTTTCCTGGAGCTGATGAGCTCATTGATTTGTTGCGAGCTGCCAAATTCCTCAGCACACTTGATTTAACAACTGGGTACTGGCAGATTGCTTTAACCGTTGGGAGCAATTAGAGGTCACCATTCTCAACCCCCGAAGAACATTACCAGTTCTGGGTAATGCTCTTTGGGTTGAAGAATGCCCCTGCCACTTTTCAGAGGCTGGTCAATCAGGTGTTGGCTGGACTGGAGGATTTCAGTGCCGCCTACCTGGATGGCATCGCGGTGTTCAGTTCCAGCTGGGAAGAAAACCTGCAGCACCTCGGGGAAGTGTTGAAGGCACTGCAGAGGGTAGGCCTCATGATCAAGGCCAGTAAGTGCCAGATCGGGCAGGGTTCTGGGGTGTACTTGGGCCACCAGGTAGGAAGCGGCCAGGTGGTGCCCCTAAAACCCAAGATTGACAACATTCTGGCTTGGGAGCCCCCCAGGACCCAGACGGAGGTGAGGGCCTTCTTAGGACTCACCGAGTACTACAGGAGGTTCGTCAAGCGGTATGGCACCATTGTTTCCCCCTTAACCGAGCTGACTTCCAGGAAGCAGCCCAAGAAGGTGATCTGGACTGAGTCCTGCCAGAAGGCTTTTGATTTTGATTTTGATTTGTTTTTTATTTTAAGAGTTTTATATAGCGCTGGCTAGACCCGGAGGTATCAGAGCGCTTTACATGAGGTTCCACAAAATTACAAGATTACATCTGTTCCAATTTACATCAGTTGCTAGACAAACAATTACAAGAGCATAGAAAACAAGATAAGTGAAGTGTAGAGGGGAAGGGGGTAAAGGTAAAGGGGTGGTAGGGAGATACGGCATAAAAACGAAGGAAAGTCTGCCCAAATTCCAGCTGGGTAGGTGACGGTCGAGGGGGAAGTCCCAAAACATATCTCCTCTATAGCTATCAGGTAGCTCCATTGGGCTTTGGCCAAGTAGCTAGGTCTTAATGGGAAACATTTAGAGAACATGGAGGGCAAAATAAATGGAGCGTAGAGGTGAGAGAGGGAGGATAGGGGAAGAGACAACGAGGAGAGACGAAATGAAGTCTGTCTAAAGGCCATCTGGGTAGGTGACGACCAAGGAGGGAGTCCCCGGTCCATCTCCCCTATAGCTAAACCAGGTAGCTCCATCGGGCATCAGACAAAATAGCTAGATCTCAAATGAGAAGGGAAAATTCACAGGTAAACAGGGTGGAGACTAGGGCCAGGAACAGGTGGGGGCAGAGGTCAGTAGCAGGAAAGTGGAGAGGAGTAGAGCGGGGAGGGGTAGGGGGTATGTAGTTTGGTAACAGTTACATGGTTACAAACAGTTACTGGGGCATGGTGATGCATACTCAAAAATGACAAACAAATAGCAATGTTACAAAGGTACATGATACAAGACAAATGTGGCATGGGAGGAAGAGGGGAGAGGTAAGGGAAACAGAGGTAGGGGTAGAGACGAGGAGAACTATGTCCAAAGTCCTGCTGGGTCTTCACTCTGTTCCTCTGAGGACCCAGAGGTCTCTGGCTTTTGACCTCCCACTTATCTAGTGCCTCCTGGGCCTCTGTGACTGGGGTTTGTCCGCCTTTGTGCTGCCATGTTGGGATCAGGCACGCCGAAAGAGGGAATCTGCTCCATGCTTGATCCTGCCTCCTTGTCTGTGGCTGGGAGTTACTGGCCTTGGAGAGCGCAGGTAAGTGCGCCCCAGCTGAAAGCGCCGCGTACACAACTCCTCCGGCTCACTCAGTGCCCCGCTATCCACGGCAACCAAGACAGCGTACCCTGCAACACCTCTAGTACCGTCCCAGTTCCCGGTACCTCCTGTCCTGTATTCGATCGCTTAAAGAGCGCAATATGGACGGTGAAATCAACACTGTATAGTCCGGTGTTTGCGCCACACGTTTCACTTGGCGCGGGTCAGTGTGGCCCCTCCACGCACGGCTGCCGTGATGATCTGCACGCCGCCCCCAGCAGCCACTTTTAGTAAAGTCTACATGTGCCTCTTTGTGGTGAAGAAGCTCCACATCATAATTTGCAGATGTGTTAGCATGCTGCTCTTCCTTCATGGGGATGTTAGTGATGGTGGTTGAAGCCAAGCCAAAGTGGTGCTGTTCTAAGATATTTAGTTTGGTAGCAAGATGGCTTCCTGCTCGGACACTATGTTCTTCACTGGTCAAAACTGAAGAAAGCTCTTTCTTTGGACGATCCGTCACAAGGCTATCCTCGCCAACTGGGTAAGTATGGATTAGGATGAGTTCACATTTCTGAATCTGCATGAGATGATCAGAACCAGCAGCAAGCTTATTATGCTCATGGATTGTTTCATTAACGCAATATTCCAACATACGCACATGGCTGTCACTTTTAGCATTTGTGAGACAGATTATACGTCGTCTATTCCCAACACGGTCAGCATTTTTCCATTAGCATAGTACGTGCTTCATGCTGGTAGTCTGTAATTTTGCAAAGAGACTCGACAGCTGCCACAAGGTCATGCAGTATACTGCAGCATTCTGGATCAGCACGTGGATTGGGAGGTCCAACAGCAGCTAAGGCAGCCATTAACTCCTGTAAACTCTGCTCCTCTTGAAGCCAGGAATTCAAAATATGAGAGCCAGAATCACTGACAATGAAATTCACCTGTTTTTTAAAGGGAAATATATCATACATTATTCTACAGTACTCCATGGAAGATTCAACGGCACAGGTCCATAGTGATTTAGAGATGGGAGCAAGAGGTATGATTCCCTGTGTCCGCTTTTTCGTGAGCATATCAAACTCAACATGTTGCCTGCAAGATTCTGCCATATAAGGACACTGTTTTGTGAGCCTCCGAGAAGACCTTAATTTTTCCCTCCTATCTGCAAACAGAAGAACTCAAACATCCGAATCCCGTTCCGTCGACTCCGATGCTAACTAGCTTCAACAAATACTCAAAAAGTATTAGAGGTCATTAGAAAGAGGGTTTGAAACTGTATTAAAAGGCTAATGAGAGGTGCTAGATGGTCTTTGAAGCCGCCATGTGCACAGCGCCCGTGCTCAAGGCACCCGACTTCTCCAAGGAATTTGTTGTGCAGACCGACGCTTCAGAGCATGGAGTGGAAGCGGTGCTATCACAACTTAAGAGGACCTAGACCAGCCTGTAGTCTTCCTTAGCCGGAGACTACTCCCCAGGGAACAGAGGTGGAGTGCCATAGAAAGGGAAGAGTTTGCTGTGGTCTGGGCACTGAAGAAGCTGAGACCATGCCTGTTTGGGACTCACTTCCTGGTTCAGACAGACCACAGGCCCCTGAGATGGTTGATGCAAATGAGGGGTGAGAATCCAAAACTGCTGAGGTGGTCCATCTTCCTACAGGGAATGGACTTTAGGGTGGAACACCGTCCTGGCACAGAACATGCCAATGGAGATGGTCTGTCCAGGTTCTTCCGCCTTAGTTTAGAGCACTCCCAGGAGGATGGGTAGTTCTCCCTACTTTCAGCTAGAGGGACATGTGTTAGACTTGGCATCTTTTGGCATGTTTCCCCTGAGTTTTTGCTTTCTGCCCTCCCAGTTTTGACTCTGTTTTTGCTGGTGTAGAGTTTCTGTGCACTTTCCGCACTGCGGATCAGTGGTAAAGTGGAGGTGTTCCTATAGTAAATTGTGGTGTTGATTAGTGTTTCATGGTTGGACATTTGATTTACCTGTTAGCCCCTAGTAAAGTGCACTGTGTGTGCCAGGGCCGGTGAATCAAATACTACTCGGGGGCCTGCAGCACTGGTTGTGCCACTCCTGTGAGTACCCTAAAAATGGTAACTCAGACCGGCCATTGCTGAGTCTGCAGGCAGTTTGTAACTGCCATGTCGACTTAGCCAGTGCACACACTTCCTGGTCCCTAGCCTTCCTTTTTCTTACATGTCAGGCACCCATAAGGTACGCCCAAGCTACCCCTGTGGGCAGGGTACAGTGTATATGAAAGGTAGGACATGCCCTGGTGTGTGTGGCATATCCTTGTAGCGAATTACATCCCATTTCATTTTTCACTACAGCAAGATTACCTGTTCCCCACAGGACAGAATGGGAAGTTTGTTTATAACATCTTATAAACATAAGTGGCCCGGGGAATTATGTAAGAAAATATCGCTTAGTATGCCTGAACTCAGAATCTAAAGATGCATCTTTTAGTGAAGGTGATTTTTACATTTTGTGTTTGACAATACCACTTTTAGAAAGTAGGTATTTTCTTGCTCAGTCATCCCGTGTGCCTCTGCTGGAATGTGGATTGCCTGGCTGGGTTTTGTATAACAGAAGGCTGGGGAGCAGGACTGGCTCAAGATAGTCTAGGTAGGTCAGGAAAGGGCTGAATAGACCTGGGCTGCGATGGGGGAAGAGGGAGGAGATTTCCTTGCACCTCAAAGGGCCTGGTCTGTCTCTGACAATGCCGTCTCCACCTCCTTCAGGGAAATCACCCCAGAGAAGGCAGAACTGGTTCTGGCTGGGCACATAGACTCTCTGCCTAAGAGATCAAAGGATTTTGGGATTTAAATATTTAGGCCCGGACACCTGAACTTTAGAACTATTTTGGATCAAGAAAAAGAGCTGGAGAAGCTGTGAGGAGGACCCACCACTTTGCTGTGCGCTTTGCTGTGTTGGCCTGCAGTGACTGCTTCTGTCTTGGGCAGTGAAAGGACTGGACTGAACTTGCTGCCATCTGCTTTTTTTCTAGTTTCTCCAAGGGCTTGAGGTAGAGCTTGCCCCCTGTTCACAAAGTCTCAGGAACAAAAAAGACTTCAAGCTCTTCTGCCCGCAGCACTGGGGACTGTGTGTTATGTGCTGCAACAGAGGAAAAGCAACTCAATGACGTCTACGACGCCGCTGCCGAGTTTGTCTAAGACGCCGCTGCCAACTCCATGTCCTGACGGCACCACAGAGGGCACAGCCGCACTGCCGCCACCACTCCGAGTGACTTCAAGGACCTCGACGCCCTTCATTTCTAACAGGTACTCTTTAAGGGTCTGTCCAACACCGTAGCTGATCCGCGACGCCGCAACCATCCTTAACTGTTTGGATTTGTTGCTCATGATGCCGTCATAGCTCCGTATGGGGCTATCAACACCAAGGAACTGTTTTTAAAACGTATTTTGACAACTGTAGATTTTTGAGTACCGTATTGTGGATTTTTATCATTTTTTATCTTGTCTTAAAGTATATAAAAATATTGGCTATTTTTCTAAACTGTTGTGTTGTCCTTTTGTAGTGCTTACACTGTATTACTGTCGGTTTTGTGCAAAAGCTTTACACACTGCCTCTAAGAAAAGCCTGACTGCGCTTGCCAAGCTACCAAGGGGGTGAGCAGGGTTTTTTTAGGAGTGTAACTCCCTTATCCTGATTAGGAAGAAGGGTCCCTACTTGGACAAAGGTGCAAGCCCTTGCTAACTAGAGGCCCCCATTTCTAACATAGAGGAATTATAATGTTATTTTGGGAATCCACGGATCTCATCCGTGTGCTGAAGGCAGCAAAAGAGCAACATCGTCTTGTATGGTCTGGTCACACCATTTATCTTTCTCAAGATCTCTCTAATGCCACCAATGCCAGAAAGCAAGAATTTTTTGTTCTTCGTCCATTAATGAGACAATTACATATTCCTTATGGCACTTTAGATCCTTGTAAAATGTAAAATTAGTCGTAAGGGCACTGCACGCTCCTTTGACCATCCTGTCAAACGAAAGTGTTTTCTCCAAGGTATCTTGCCAAACTCTGTGGATACTTCAATCAAGCGATCCTAATTTATTCCAACTAAGTCCTGTTACCTTCACATTCTCTCTACCTCTTTCTGTACTGTTTCCATATGGCTGTTATCTCATTTATATCGTAGTATGATTCCCTCTGCCTCTATTCTTGCTCTAGGTGCTGTTACATCCAATGCTTATTTCTTCTACTCTTTATCTTAGATCTGGATCTCTTTCCTTGATCTATCTCTTTTTCTTACCACCACTTTTTCTTCCTATTTCCTTAGTAGTTATTTTTCCTTTTTTTACACTGTACGATGAATGTTCTTTTCTTTTGTACTTGTTGTTGTTTATACTGCGTACATATTGTTTTTAGTAAATGGGGTCTTTCTGTTTTTAGCAATGTCCGTGCAGCATATCACCTCTATCCCTGTATTTCTCATCCCACTTCCCAATATGTGTAACGTTGTCTCGTGGAATGTTGGTGGTCTGGGATACCCTGTTAAAAGACACAAGGTACTCTCTCACTTATCTAGATTGAACTCCCATGTTTCTTTTTTGCAGGAAACTCATTGTAATGATGTAGAATCTCTTTATCATTACAAGTATATTACCGGTTATTGTACTCTGATGACACAAATCCCTCAGAACAGAATATGCAGGCCTTTTTTAATGGTCTACCTAACCCCCCATCTTTACCTGAAAAATGTGATTTATTGGAAGCTGAGATAACTCTCCAAGAAATAACAGATGCCATCAGATCCTAAAAAAATTCCAAGACCCGTGGTCCTGATGGTCTTTCTTTTGAAAAAATTTACGCGTTTTCCTCCATTTTTGCCCCTAAACTTCTTGAATTTTTCAACTCTTTTCTTGCAGAATCTAAGGCCACTTGTTCCTTTCTAGAAGCCCTGATTGTCCTTATTCCCAAACCTGATACAGATCACTCCCTTTGTAAAAACTACCATCCTATTTAATTAATTAATTACATAATTAATTAATTATGATCACAAAATATTTGCCAAAATCCTTGCTTCTCGTCTTGAGACTATTGTCCCGTTACTGGTCAACACCGATCAGTCAGGTTTTGTTAACGACAGACTGGCTGCTGATAATGATAGAAAGTGTTCTAATGTCATTGCTTTTGGTAAAAGACATAAATCCCTCTAGCTGCATTGCATCTCAATGCCAAACAGGCCTTTAATTGTATTAATTGGCAATTCATGTTTACTACTCTTCAATGGAATGGTTTGGGCCCCAATTCTATTTCATTTGTAAAATTATTATACTCTGCTCCGCGTGCTAGTATTTTGTTAATTACCATTTTTCCAAATATTTTTCAGCAACATAGAGGTACACGGCAAGGATTTCCTCTTTCGTCATTGTTATGTGTTTTGTGTTTAGAACCTTACCTTGAGCGCATTTGTGTTAATCCACTTATCTCAGGTTTTGTACATAATTCCACTGAAACTAAACTATCGGCTCATTCATTTATACTCTAGCATCTATGGATATAAATTGAATTTTTCCAAAACAGAAGAATTACCCTTAAACCCCTCATGCTACAAATATATGTTTGCTAACACTAATTTCACTTGGTGTCCTACCAAAATAAAATATCTTGGACTGGTTATCCTCTACAGTTTCAAACGCAATTAGTTGTTTGTTTAATGCCTTAATAACCACACTCCAGAGATTACTTCTCACATGGTCTCCTCTCCACTTATCATGGTGGGGTAGGCTGGATATTATTGAGATGGTGATTGTTCCTCAGGTCCTCTATACATTGTCTATGTTACCTTTTAGAATTCCAGTTCCTTATTTCTCTCAAATTAATTAAATCTGCACCAAATTTTTATGGGATTATAAACATCCCTGTATTACTTTAGTTAACCTTAAATGTCCCAAGAATGAGGTTGGTGTTCGTTTTCCGGATTTTAAATGATATCATTCTGCATTTCTAATTAGACAATTGTTTGCCTTAACTCATGAATTTGGTGATACTCCCATGCCACGATGGATTATATTAGAACGCTCTTTATGAAAAGATTTCACATTTGAAAACATGATTTATATGTCTGACTGCACTTTTATATCAAATAACCATATACTGAAATACTCCCAACAATTGTAACATAATGTATTTTCTATAGGTTGTGACCCTCGTCAATGTTTCTTGACCTCCTCTATTTGGTATAACAAATTTATCAAATTTAGATGTAAATCATTCTACTATAAACACTGGAAGGAAAAGGGTATTATGTTTATTTATCAGCTTGTCCAACATAATTCTGTTACCTCCTTCTCCCAATTGCAATCACAGTATAATTGATTAAATTAGTTTCTCCATGAGCATCTTTCAATATTGTCTTGTTTGCAGTCTTGCTTATCAACTAATAACTTTCCCCCAATCTCTCCCCCACTTATTTCCACAACACCTTTATACAACATCTCTCATGACTTTATACCCAGGGCTGCATTTCTCTATAAGATGTTGTTGTCACCTATCACTGAAAGATCCAAAACACCTAACGAGCTACACTGGGCAGCTGATTTATCAATTTCCCTCCATACTCCCTTCTTGGGATAGATTTTGGCTTAAACTTTTTAAAACATCCAAAGCAGCTCATATTACACAATCTTTTTTCCCATTTATAACAGAGCTCTTAATACTCCTGAATGTATATCTAAGATCTCTTCCATCTCCTCTCCTTTATGCTGGAGGTCTTGCTCTTCCTTCACAGGGACTGTAATTCACCAATTATATGACTGTTCCAATGTGTTGAAATATTGGAAATCTACATGGGCATAGTATCTAGAAATATTTCAATGTAATATTCCATTATCAACGCAAAATGTTTTCCTTGGTACTGCTTCACCAGATTTTGACAATATTTCCCCTAAACCTATGTTACTTTATCTTTTCTTTGCTATTGCATTGAAAGTGATCCTGTCTTCTTAGAAAGATAACTTTAAATTATCAACATTAACATGGTGGAATTTTATATGTGATGAACACAGAATTGCCAATGTTTCTTCTATCTCATTATCCCAGAAACTTAAATCTGATCTACTGTGGCTACCTTTCACTTTATATCTCATTGTGCATACACCTATACCTTAGCTACTATATTATTTTTATTATTTACTTTTTATTTATATATATATATATATATATATATATATATATATATATATATATATATATATATATATATATATATATATATAAGTAATTGTGATTAAAATAGTTGAAGTGTTTTGTTTCTGGTGTGGTGTTATAGGGTAGGAAATAAAATAAATACATGTAGGTATTAGTTAATTGTTTGGTTTGTAAATATTTAGTAGTTTACATGTTTTTTAAATGTATTTATTATTATTTCATTTCATATAATATTTGTTATATGTAATTAATATGATACTATGTTTTCTTTTTATACATTTAATATATTTGATTTTTCATTTTTTAAATATTGTTTATTTCTTTTTCTGATTTAAACAAAATGTAATTTTGTCTTTATTTTTTATAACTGTTTGAGTGTGAACAGTAATTTTTGTCTCTCCGCTATCCAACACTTTTCCTAATGTTGCACTCACTGGAGTGGGAATAGTTACTTTTACCTCTCCGCTATCCAACACTTTCCCTACTGTTCCATTCACGAGTTGAAATAGTAATTTTTACCCCTCCGCTATCCAACACTTTCCCTACTGTTTCACTCACTGGAGTTGGAATAGTAATTTTTACCCCTCCGCTATTCAACTCTTTCCGTACTGTTGCACTCACTGGAGTGAGTATAGTAATTTTTACCCCTCTGCTATAAAGCACTTTCCCTACTGTTGCATTCACTGGAGTGGGAATAGTTACTTTTATAGTTCCGCTATCCAACATCTTTCCTTACCGTTGCATTCATTGGAGTTGAAATAGTAATTCTTACCCCTCCGCTATCCAACACTTTCCCTACTGTTGCACTCATTGGAGTGGGAATAGTAATTTTAATGCCTTTGCTATCCAACATTTTCTCTACTGTTGCACTCACCGGAATGGGAATAAAAAATATTACCCTTTCGCTATCCAACACTTATGTTACTGTTGCATCAATGTCCATTTGGTATTGGACAAGGAATTCTAAGAGGAAGGGTCCCAGAACCACCAGTCATGATCTCTCTAGGGAAAGATGTTTGTGATGGATGCACAGGAACAATCTTAGTTATGCTTAGGTAACTCCCATGTAATAGCGACTCTGTTAAGGCTAGGAAATAACTGGGTATGCAGAAATGTAAAAGTATGGGTTACTGTGCATAAAAAGAGATAAAATGTGTTTTCTTGCTGTTTATATGTTTAAATAAACACGGCCGTGGGTTTTCACTCAACATCTGATTTTACAGTTTCTGATTAACTGTTTAATAAGAGAACAAGACTATCCTGAGAAAGATAAAGATAAGATGAAAGTCCTGACAAAGTGGAGTGATAATATAGCCGAGGGAAAACACAAGACACAGAATTGTATAGACGCTATGTACAGGAAAATCCGTAAGGAAATTCTAGACATACACGAAAAAGAGAAAGCAAGGAAAATAGCCGAGAAAGAGAATGACTCTTCAAGTGAAGAGGTAGACAGCGAGAATCCCGATAGAATAGCGTATGTAGGTAGAACTAGACTTTCCGACAGACATTCACGTCCAGATTACAAGAAAAGTTTTCCTCCTCCAGTGCCAGAACAATGTTCTCTTGAGCAAGTATTCCAAGCTACCGATAAAATTCTGAAATCACGAATAGGTTATAGTGAACTTAATACCATGCATGAACAAGAACTAGCCCGATCAGCAGTCCGATGGACTAGTGATTCTACCACTTTTCCAGATGAAATCGTGGCACAAATGTTCCTGAAACTGCCCCCAGCCGAGCAGCGTCTGGTGGGTATGTATATGATCCAGCACCTCATCACACTGTATGAGGTTCAGCATTCTGATCCAGGTCCTTTACATGATGTATTGAACGAGTTACTCCAGTACAGATGGAAAGGTCTAGGTACCGATTTAATTAATGTCATTCTAGAACAGCGCCACAAATACAGTACGTTCCTGACTCCGCATTTTGTTCCCGTTCCACCCCCAGTAAGGAAGTCATTCTACATAGACAGACAGAATCCGTTACGAGAAGTACATCCAGTTAGGACAACGGGGGGTGGTCTAGAACGAGTATTTGTTTACACCCCCATCACGAAAATAGAACTCTTGGAAATGAAAAAGTTAATTCCCTGTCATGATAAAGATCCAGCAGGGTTCCACCGTGAACTAAAAGACATGCTCCGTATGGGAGAATACACGTATCCTGATATCATTAAAATGTTAAAAGTCCTGTTGCCTGCGGGCATATATGAAAAACTCAAGGAAAAAGAATGGGAGGTGGGAGAGAAAAAGATAGATTGGTCTGCATTAGAAGCCGAAGATAACACACGAGTACCAGGTACCGGTCTTGGGGATAAAGCTAAAGCTTTGCCCGAACTGTTAATTCAAGTCTTGCCAAGATTACTAGCCACGAAAAAGGAAGACTGGGATGCCATCTCAGCCTGTAAACAGAAACAAGATGAAGATACTAGTGATTTTTATTCTAGATTTGAGAAATGTTTTATTATTAATAGTGGTCTGAAAACAAGTAGTGAATCGTACCCCCATCTTTTTGTTACCAAACTAGTCGAGAATTCAAGTCCACAAGTTAAAAATCGAGTATTGAAAGTCGAAAGTTCCTGGCAAGCTAATACTCCGTCACAGATGCTCCAGATGCTCCAGTATCACCAGAACAGAATCAGGGAAGAGCAGGAACATGAAAGAAGACGTATGAAAGACACAAAAATGAAAGTATTAGTTGCACAGTCTGTTCCACAAGACAGTCAAAAGAGGGGTCCGAATCAAGCCAGTCATCCTACAGCTCCCGTTAAAGGGACATGCAATTACTGTAAACAGCCAGGTCATTTTATAAACGAGTGTGCAGTTCTGAAACACAACATAACTACTGGTAAAACTAAAGAGAGACCACGTCCGCCTAGACAAGAACAAGTTTTACAGACTTCCCAGCCACCGCAGAACGCACAACAGACAGTTACAGTACCGCAGCCTATCGCTGCAACACAGCATGTTACACAACAGATGTACCAGTATGCACAGTCAGAGTATCCAGATTATCAGCCGTATTCATGAAATAGCCTAGAGAGGGAGGTAGGCTTGCCTCTCATCGAGATTCCTGTAGATCAAGAGGGTCCCTATGTACACAGTCAAGTATTAGGGAAAGACAGAAAGTTTCTGATTGATACAGGGGCAAGTAGGACTACCATCAGTCATGACGAGGTTCCAGGGGCTCCGCTCTCAGGCTCAAGAAATGTTTCCCTTGGATTTTCAGGAAAGCCTATTGTTAATGAAATATCGAAACCAGTTACTCTAGAAGTTTGTCCACTGTCCCGAACTACTGATTTGTTACTCACGAAGTCATGTCCAGAAAATTTGTTAGGTATTAAGACATTAAAAGAATTAGGAGCAGTCATTTGCTGCTCCCCAGAAGGGGTCCGCCTGTTCTTGCGAGATTTTAAAGGTCATTATGTATTACGTGATTTTGATCCAAGATTATTGAATGTACCACAGCATTTATGGGCGCAAGTTCCAACTGATGTAGGTTGTATGCATATCACACCCCATCGTGTGACTCTAAAGCAAGGTGTTGTATTACCACGAATCAGACAGTACAAATTGCCACCTGAGGCTGTAGCAGCCTTATCCAAAATTATTGACGAACTTATTGCTCAAGGAGTGGTTGTAGAAACTGACTCCAATGTATGTAATTCTCCTATCATTCCAGTCCTGAAACGTACTGATCCAAATGCACCTCCAGTGTATCGATTAGTGATCGACCTTCTAGAACTTAATAAGTGTATCATACCCCAGTACCCAGTAGTCCCTGATATTTCCTCACTCTTGACAGCCATTGATTCTGAAGCCACATTCTTTTCAGTTATCGATCTCAAGAACGCATTCTTTAGTGTCCCTATTCATCCAGACAGCCAGTACCTTTTCGGTTTCTGTTTAAATGGAAGAAGCTATAAATTTACACGAGCACCTCAAGGTTTCACAGAAAGTCCTAGCATTTACAGTCAAGCACTTAAAAGACAACTAGACAATATTCACATGCCAACTGACACTGCCCTACTCCAGTATGTCGATGATCTGTTAATTACAGCCCGTTCTGAACGTGACTGCGAGCGTGCGTCACTTACAGTCCTGTATTTCCTGGCCGAGATGGGGCACAAGGTGTCCCCTTCCAAATTGCAATTCTGTGTCCAGCAAGTGGTCTACTTGGGACACTTACTGTCCAAGAGGGGTAGGCAGTTGACACCAGACCGTATCCAGTTAATAGCGCATCTTCCACAGCCCAAGACTCAGAAGGAGGTACGAGCTTTTATCGGCCTCACTTCTTACTGTAGACAATGGATTCCTCAGTATGCATTTCTAGCCAAACCACTGATACAGTTAACGACACAGGAGGCAGCCGTATCGACTGTCCTCCCTTGGACCCAGGAACATACACTTGTTTTTAATGAATTAAAGAAAGTTTTATGTAATGCACCTGTTCTAGCAACACCGAACTATAGTAAGCCTTTTACACTTTTTGTCACTGAACGTGATGGTACTGCATTATCTGTTCTCACACAAGATCAAGCAGGACAATACAAGCCCTGTGCTTATTTTTCTAGCACATTAGATCCAGTAGCCCAGGCTCTGCCTGCGTGCCTCAAGTCAGTTGCAGCCACAGCTCTAGCTATCAGACAAAGTGATTCCATAGTGTTAGGACACTCCCTGACAGTACAAGTCCCACACTCCGTGGAAGTTCTTTCAAACCGAACTCAGACTCAGCACTTGACAATTGCACGTTTAACAGGTTATGAACTGACACTGTTTCAGCCACACATAGAAATCAGACGCTGCAACATTTTAAATCCAGCTACACTGTTACCGTCAGTTACTTCAAATACTGCCACACATGACTGTGTGGAAATTGTTAACACCATGACAAAGCCAAGACAAGACTTGACAGATATTGCATTACCTGATCCTGACCTGACACTTTATGTGGATGGTTCATGTATGAGAACAAGTACAGGAGAACTAGTAGCCGCGTATGCAGTGACTACTGACACTGAAGTTATAGAAACACATCGTATTGACACCCTGTCTGCTCAAGCAGCAGAGCTCATCGCTCTGACCCAAGCCTGTATACGTGCCAAGAACCTGAAAGTTAACATATATACAGATTCACGTTATGCATTCGGAGTCGTACACGACTTTGGAGTGCTCTGGCAAGAGAGAGGTTTCATGACTTCTCATGGAACCAAGATTCAGCATGGTCTCCTCATTCTAGCTCTGTTAAATGCAATACATTTACCGACAGCTATCGCCATTATGAAGTGCAAGGCACATACGAAAGTTACTGACATCATTTCCCAGGGTAACGACCTGGCAGATCGTACAGCCAAGCTTACAGCTCAGACTCCAGACATTCCAGTTAACAAGACACCGACACACATTCCAGATCAGACAACTTGTATGACAGTTAAGGACCCTACACAAGATGTAATAGATATCCAGTCACATGCTACTCCCGATGAAATCAAGAAATGGTCCGAACAAGGAGGGGTCCAGACAGATCAGGGATGGTTGACGAAGGGAAAAGCCACATGGTTTCTCCCCGACTCAATGGTTCAAGTCATTATTAATACCGCACATAGTCCAGCACATTTAGGAGAAAAAGCTATGTTAGACAGTATCCAGAACATTTGGTTCAACAAGCATTTACGAGCAGCCGCCAAACAGAAAGTACGTACCTGTATGATATGTTGTCAGTTCAATCCAGGTAAAAGTGTCCCGGTGGAACAAGGTGGATTCCATCCTCCTGACCACCCTTTTGAAGTCCTCCAGATGGATTATATTCAGATGGAGCGATGTCGAGGTTTCAAGTATGTCCTCGTAGTTGTATGCGCTTTGTCCAGATGGACAGAAGCATATCCTGTTCCAGATTACACTGCCGCGACCACTGCCAGGCAGTTGGTTCGTGAGTATTTTCCCCGCTATGGTTTACCTAGGGTCGTGTATTCAGGCAACGGCCAGCCATTCTCATCTGAACTCATGAAACAAGTTTCCCTTCTGTTAGGGTACCAGTGGAAGTTCCATTGTGTACGCCATCCCGAAGCAGCTGGTCTAGTTGAGAGACATAATCAGACATTGAAAATCCGCATTGCAAAAGTATGCGCAGAGAAAGGTGTAGATTGGTTGGTAGCACTGCCAGTTGGCCTTTTTTATATGAGAATGGTTGCACACTCTAGATCAGGTCTGTCCCCGTACGAGGTCGTATTCGGCCGTCCTCCAAACATGTGGGGTACACCTATGCCCCGAAAGATTACACACGTTTCCAGTAATATGTTGACAGATTACCTAGCTTCCTTGATGTCTGCCCTACACTCTTGTCGTTCACAGGTTGCCGCTGCATTTCCAGACAACACTGAGGTGAAACCGCATGAAGTCGTTCCGGGAGAATTCGTCCTGGTGCGCAATTTTGATCGTTCAAGTCCGTTGGAGCCCCGTTGGAAGGAGCCCCAGCTGGTGTTATTAACAACAAGGACCGCAGTCAAGCTCGAAGGACGCAAAGGCTGGGTGCATACCAGCCACATCAAGAAATTCCATGGATTACGGCCAAAGACATTTATCAAAGACTGCCCTATTCCTAAGGACTGCCCAGACACAGACTCTAAACTTCCCCTGTTAGAGAAAACTCCGCAGCAGGAGTATAAAGCAAAACTCCGGTCTAGTAAAATAAGTCAGCCAGTTTAATTGTTTAAGTCCCTCTCGGGTGAAGCGGTTAGACAGGTTCCTGACATGTATGAGACAGACCCACACAGTGAGAGAGTTAGTCAAAACTCTAAAAGATGTATTATCGTTCTATTCTTTTTATTGTTTTTGAGTCTTATGGTTACCTGCATAAGTTATGCTTTTCATTTATGTTTTCCTATTTCACATGTACATATGTTTCCTAATGTTACAGTAGAGCACACATTTAGTGACCTGCCTCCTCACGAGTTATCCTATCGTCTTGCTATGCGTAATAACACATTTATCAGAATGTTACACTATTCACACCAGACCAGCAATGCCACTAATTGTTGGGTGTGTGGTCGACTCCCCCCTTTCCAGACATCGAAGGGAGTTCTGCCACTCTTTCCTTATCCGTTTTCACACAATGGTTCGTGTGGAGCATGGTCCACATTAACGTCATCCTCAACTGATATGTCCCTTTTGAATCGAACATGTTTCCCAGACAAACAAGGTTTTTCCCATAGAACAGGATTAGATCTAGAAAACGAAGTATATGATCTAGGTAATTATTCCTCGAATTTCATGGTTCTGAATGTTCAGTCCGATACTACTCCAGATTTGCCTGCTATTTCAGTACTACCAGTTAAAGGCGAATTATGTGTCAGAAAGAATGGTTCCGCACATGTAGGACATAGTGATTGTACTACTGTGGTCGAGTATAGTGACAGTGGGAAATCTATTTTCAAAGCCTCACGTCATTCTTATTTTGTTTGTGGTCAGACCGCATATGTTCGTCTGCCCCTCGATTGAGATGGAACTTGTTACATTGCCTTCCTACTGCCACCAGTTTTTCTAGCCCCATCCGATTATCACAGAAACACACATCTAGTACACGTTAGACATAGAAGGGAGACTGAGTCCCCAATTGTCGATCAAACTGAAACTACTCTAGAACAATATCAAGACTTCAATAAAGGTTTCTTTTTCTTCATAGGCCCTGTCCAGAATAGTAAGTTAATACGTAGGTTAACCAGAACCCTTGAAGCAGTAGTGAATGAGACTACTTCCGCTCTAGGTAATTTAACCGAAGAGCAATCTGCCATTAGATTTGTCGTGCTCCAAAATCGTCTCGTCCTTGACGTCATACTGGCCGATAGGGGAGGAGCTTGTAGAGTCATCGGATCTAGTTGCTGCATTTTCATTCCTAATAACGCACCGTCTGTTTATTCAGCTATAACCAGACTTCATAAAATTGCCCATCAGTTACACCAAGATCCAGGCACCTGGACATGGTCCGGTTGGCTCTGGAGTATCATATCTGCCTGGGGATGGAAAGTATTGTCATTTATAGGTATAGCAGTAATGATCATATTCAGTTGCTGCCTCTGTTTACAATGTGGCACTGCGATTTGCGGCTTGTGTGCTACATCCTGTATTCCTAGTCCTAAGTCCCGTTCCAAGACAATTCGAGACAAGCAAATGATGCTATATGAACAGATAGATGGTATCATGAATATTGATGTTTCCTGATGGAAACGTAGGGCACAAGGAGGGAATGTGGAAAAGTAAATTTTGCCATGTTGTATGTGCCTACGTGTTCCCCATCCTATGTTATATGTGCATGATCGATATGCATATATCCCCCATGATGGATTAAAGACGCAATCATAGTTGTGTCCAACTCTAGTATGCCAGTATCCAGTTCTCGTGAAAGCAACAAGTATTAGGCCTATGTTACCACGTTTACAGTGTGCACGTTAATTGATTGAATTGTCCCCGTTCCTAGGCCTCAAAAGGGCCCGGACACCAGATTCAAGTTCTAGTCTCCTGAACTCACTCCGAGGAGCGATACAGCCCCCACCTGCATCCCTGACCCTTCACTTACTTCCGCGCGGTGCCCGGCCCGGCCTGGCTCTGCCTGCCTGTCTGCCAAGAGTATGTTATGCTTCTAGTTATCAGTCCAGCCTCTCGTCTTTGCATTCCTAAGCTACTCAACCGCATAAACAGTTCAGCTATGGTCTAGTCTTTCTGTCTCCATGTAAGAGAATACTGTATTAATATTCATAGAATATTCCTAGCACACGCATTACACGAAGAATAAATGCATGCACCAGCCTTAGTGTCAAATAGCCTCTGCCCTGATAACTTTTAGTTTCTATCAACATGTACTCCAAACACAAGATACCAGATATGTCATAGGTACATGTCGTCCTGACACCACAGACTTTAGTCTCCTCTTCTAGTGCAGAAGCCATAGCCCCCAGTTCTCCCTGGTAACACGTCATTGCCCGTTTGCGCGCACCACTAGGTTAAAGGTCCCAGCTGCTCCCAGGTAGCCCCCTCCATGTTTCCGCCCACTCATGACACTTCTGTGACGTTTCATACCACATGTCTATGTATACGCCCTGTACACGCCTTCTTGTTACACCCATTTATGCTTATCTTTCGCGACTGGTACGAGTTACGCCTACTGCTACGCCTATTGTATGCAATGTAATGTAATGTATTATACTATATATATGCTGCACTGTCGATGAGGCATTGCAGCTGCCATCCATTCTATTTCCGTGCAGGCTATCCCGTTCCTGTCCCTTCCCTTATGCCTGATTAAAGCCTGTCAGACTCAGATACCTCGAATCCTGTCTCTTATTTATTGAGCTATCTGTTTTATTCAATGTATTCAAAAATAGTACCGGTAATTAATTATTTATTTACCACACATAAACCAAAGAAATTGCTTTTGTATTCATGGTCTCTGGTAAGGGGTGTGAAGGCGGTTGGGGGTTTTGGGGAGGGGGTTTCCACAAGGGATATCAGCAACTACCTGACCATATGGAGACTCCTTAAACAACAACAAATGGCCAGTATGTTAGGTGGCATCCTTACTCATGAGATGCCTTTTCACGAAATGCATTCTCCCACTGTGGCAGTAAAAATAAAATACAAATGTAAGGAATAGGCAGAGTGCGGACCCAGGGGGTACTGGAACCAGTGAAAAAATACAAAACCTTGTTAATCAGTTCACAAAGGCATGTAAATGGCCTTTTTAAGACCTATGACAAACTCGGGTGGGCGAAGATAAGACTCTACACAGTTCCAATCGAGCCCACTGCAGCTGAAGATGCTGCTGCCCGGGTGAAACGCACGTCGGGATGAGGGCGGGAGCAAAGCCCTATTAGCCCTATGGGCATTGCCCACCTCGTTACACCTCATTAATACCAGTATAACACTCAAATAGAGCAATAAGCTACAGAAAGGTGACCAGTCCAGCTTTGCAATGAGCCTTCCACTGTGCCTCAATCTGTATCGCAACATTTTGGTAACTTATATGAACCATCTAAAATTTCTTTTTTGTTAAAATCTGCAGATTTTGCCGCAGATGATGGATTATGTGGCAAATGCGAACAATTTATAATTATGCAAACATTACCTCGGCCCCACAATCGCATAATTCCTGTGGCCATAACTAAAAGGCAAGTCAGTCTGTGGCCTAGTTCCTTATTATACATGGAGCATTGTTACTGTTTATTAATTCAAACACAAGAGGGTTTTTGTATAACGCTCATCCTGAATTCAGTAATTTTAAGGCACTCTCATTTGTAGCTATGAAGTAAAAAGAGCCAAGATGAAATCAAATATATGCAGAGAATAACACACTCGGGCAGGCAGGGAAGCTGGGATTGATCAAGGGTTTTTCAGTTTCAGAATGTTCTATTCAGATGGGTATCCCTTTCTCTTTCTTGTTTGACCAGGAACACCGTGTTTGCTGCTTCACTACCAGGAAGGGGGCTACGACCCTAAGACCCAGAGGATACCGTGCCTAGCGTGCCCAAGCTGCAACACACGTCAGGAGGCATTTAAAACAGCCACAGGTCTCTCCGCAGCATGGGAAGCGTGGGGGCATGCCTGGGCAAAGCCCGGACCAAGGGCTAGCCCATCTGCACCCGGAGGAGGCTGGGCTGGGCAACCCCTCTGATACCCGGACTTCTGGACATTTTGCTCAGGTGAACATCTAAGTAGTTTGTAAACGTACATGCTAAGTCTAGTAGTAGTGGGGTAGTCATCACAGCTAAAGAGTGCACAAATCTAAAAGTTTATTGTTTAGTTAATTAAAACCATAACAATTTAAAACCAGCATTTTAAAAGACCAACAATAAAAGAGAAAATCATTATCGTACAAGAAGAATAACCATACATTCATTTCATCTCTTCTGAAACTTCTAAAAATTCATTATGAAAAATACAATACAATAGGATCGACCGTCTTCCTCTTTAACCGAGTTTCCAGACTTTTTAACAAAGCTTAGTAAATGCTTTAAGGAATTTAATCAATCTGTCATTCAGAGGGGGATCTTCCGGATTTAGGCACGCTGTTATTGCCGCTCTGCATGTCCTAATACCTCTTACCTTAAAACTTGATTCTAAAAGCATAACTCGTTCATTGTACAGTTTTTTGCATATGCAGATTATGTGAATGAAATCTTCTTTGTGGAAGTTGCACAACCGGCATAATTTAGAACCTGTGCGCGCCCAGGCTGGCTGGTCTGCCAAAGATGGAAGTTTATCAAAGCGTAATTTCATTAATTGTTTTTTTACATCCATTGAGAACGGTATGCTTAAATAAGGTGGCGGAACAAGGAACTTATAGTTATTTATCACCATCCAGGCGTGTGACCTTGTTCTAAAGTTATTTTTGTCCAGCTGAGATTAATTAATTTTTGAAACTTTGTTTATTGCTTGTTTGAATGATTGGTATGGGAGGTTTTTGTTCCATAATTCTGTTGTGCATGTAATTGAGAGAGATTTGAATAGATATTGATGAAAAGGGGTAGTTTTGTCCTCATTTACTTCCGACCAAAGTGCTTAGTTGATTTGTGAGGTAGCTACATATAGTTTTAAACGATACCAGGTTTTGACTGTCGCATACATTCTGCCCAAGACTTCATTTAGTATGCCGAATTCCAGGAGCACTTGGGCTGGGGAGGCCGACCTTTGTATCTGAAATGTTTTTTTGTAGATGGAAGCTACCAGTTGATTTAAAACCTCTCCGTCTTCTCCATGAAAAGCAACGCTGGCATATGTTGTTGTAGGTAGAATTTTTGCCTTCATTACGGCAAGCAGAGGTTTATTTGAAGGACCCTTCAACTTTTTAGCCAATAAGCTGAAGGCAAATGTAAGGGCGGTTGTTCTCTGTGCCATATACCCTTTTTGCTCCGTGAGATTTCTTGAGTTGTCAATGTAGAATCCCAGATACTTGTATTTTTTTACCTCCTCTAGTTGGTTACCGTTAAGCCAGATTTTATGTTTATGCCTCAGTTAGCTACCTATCACCATTATTTTGGTCTTTGATGTATTTATTTCGAGTTTGTTTTCTGAAATGTAAGCTGACATTTCATTCACACTTCTTTGAAGACCGACTTTTGTGTTGCTCATTAGCACCACATCATCGGCAGATGAGAGATGAGAGAGTCTCAATTTTTCAAGTTTCGGTGGATGGGAGTTGGTACAGTCCAGCCTCTGAGAACGATCCGAAAAAAACTGGTTAAAAAGGTGAGGGGCCAGGACAGACCCTTGTTTGAGGCCTCTGGTAGTTGTTAACTTCCTCAATAACCTGGACCCATCACCTATCTTAATTCTTAACCACATATTTGAATAAAATAACAGTATGTCTTTAAATAGCCTTTCAGGAATGTCCCATGCTCGAAGCTTTTTCCACAGGAGGTGGCGATCAACACTATCAAAAGCAGCTTTTAGGTCTATAAAGCAGAGGTAGAGACGTTGTTTCCTCTGCTTATATTTGTTTGCCATTATTGATATACCTAAGATGTTTGTTGTCGGCCCTATACCTTGCCTGAAGCCTGTCTAGTTGGCCGGGATAAGATTGAGGTTGTCAGACCAAGCCTTAAGCTCTTCTAACACCAGAGTAGCATAGTATTTGGCTTCAACATCCAGGAGGGCTATCAACCTGTAGTGTGCTGGATTTGATCTGTCTCCTCCTTTAAATATAGGGGTCAGTATCGAACCTTGCCAATTAGCTGGTATATAGTTTAAGAGCTTTACTTCTTGATATAGGCCAAGTAGATAATTGCTCCAGAACGATGTATCATGTTTCAAGATTGCTTGGGGGATTCCGTTAGGGCCAGGAGCGCCGTCATTTCGGGCTTTCTTTATTATGCGTCTAACTCCTTCGCTTGACAAAGAACGAGTAACTTGTCGCTGGTATCGATGGGTTCTTTTCCTTATGTGAGGTTTTGACTTCTTTTGCGCTGGTGGTTTCTATGATCCCGATGGGATTGTCATTTCCCTCGGCTAAAGTCTGGCGGTTTCTTTCTGCTGTATCTTGGGCGTTTATTTAAAAAACCTCGAGATCACGAATTCCGCCCACTCGCCTTCTTGGATATTCAACGATAATACGTTCGCTGGTCTCTACAGTTTATTTATGGTAAGCCAAAACTGTTTTGAGTTTGATTTCTTAGAGATACAGAGCAGTTGTGCCCAGAATTTGTCATTCATTTTTCTTTTTTCTTCCCAGAGTTCTTTTTTATATCGTTTCCTTAGCTGCCGAACACTGTCCCAGGCTGCTGTGTCAGGTACTGTTCATTTTAGCCTCCTTATTTCTTTTTTGAGATTGCATTTCAAGGCTCGTAGCCCTGCAGTTGTTTTTTTCACGGGTACTTTTCTTGGCCATGATTTCTTGTCTGCCTTTGTCCAGACGACATTAGAGAAGATAAGTCTGCTGTAAATTTTTCCCAGGCTTGAATGATAGTCTGGGCTTCTGCTCTGCTAGCAGCTATCTTCTTTTTTATTTGTTGCTGAAGTGTTTCCATTGTTTCATTTGACCATTTGAGGCGCTTTAGGTCAACCATTTGTGTGTTTCCTTCAACTATTGTATTTACCTGATGTTTAGTGATTTTTAACCTGAAGTGTATGAGTTGTAGTGAGTGATCACTCTTGGTTGTGTACACAATAGAAAAGTGGGAGAGGAATGGCATCAATGATACTGAAATGGCTGTATAGTCTAATCTTGATCTTATCTTTCCCCCGTGAAATGTGTGTTTAGGTGGAAAATCATCTGGGGTTCTGCCAATTATTACTCTTAACCCGAGAAACTCAAGAGCATTTACTAAGCCTTGTCCTGCATGATCCACTTTAAACATCGTTGGCTGGTATTGTTGTGGCACATTCCAACATATGTTGTCCGATGCTAGCAGGTCATCCTCATCCGGGGTATGAATTAAGTTGGAGTTAAAATCTCCTGTAAGTATCAGGTCCCATGAGGGAAAAGTAGTCCTGATATTTGTGATGGTCGTACTTAATTGCGTATTGTGCGCTGCTTTTTCCTTAGCCGACGGATGCGCGTATGTATTTATCAGCAGGACAGTTTCGGATCTCTGTGCAGACCCGGCAGTCAGTTTGATCAGTTGGATGTTTAGTCCTACTGAGACCATCTGTTCGGAGTCAATTTGTAGCTCTGTGGATATGTAGACTGCCAGGCCCCCTTTCGGCTGACCATAGGTTGTAGTTTTGGTTGCTGGGACTGTATAGTGTATGTAATTTATTAGAGGAAGGTCTTCTAGTGCCCAGGTTTCCTGCAATGCTATTATGTCGTATTTTTCCCATTTGTCTGGACGGGACCCGTTCTCTAACCATTTTTTTGCTCCCGCGATGTTTCATGAGAGCATTTGTATGTTTCTTAAGTCTTGAACGGCTGGTTCCTTTTCCATCGGTCAATTGCATGAGTTTGTATTTAGTGCTCCTGGCAGCCAGCCCCAGTCATCCTTAGGCCCCTCCGTTCTGAATGCCAGGTCATTCTGTCGGGCTCTATTCAGTGCTGTAGGAAGGCTGCTGCCAATTGCTCCTTTAAGTAGTGTTTGATTATTCAACGAGATTTCTTTTTGCCTTTGACCGATATAATTGATGTTTAAATTGCTGTTTAAAGGTCCCGGGTAGCGAGTTTTCATTGGTCTTGATAGTTTAATTCCCCAGGCTTCGAATTGTGCCTTAGCGTTCATGATGTTCTGAACGTCCATTTCAGTCTGCCAAGTTGTCAGTGTTTGTTCCTTGTTTTTCTGGTTTGTCATTGCTATGAATTCTACTGCCAGTAGATTTGCAGTTGTCAAATAATTTAAGACTGGTATATTTGCTGTTAATTTCAGTATATTCCTCCTATTCAGAATGTCATGCAGACCTTTTGACTCATATTCTGGAACTAGCAATAATTGCCATTTCAATGAAATATTGCGGTCACGTGACTGTTGTGTTCCGTCTTCCCTCTTTTTTTCGATTTTAATTTGCTTTATGTCATCTTTTATTTCTACTTTTATATTTACGTGTTGGATATTGTCTCCCAACTCAGGGGGCAAGGCAAGGATGTCATCCAGTCTGCGTCCTGAATATTCCGGAGTTACCGATTCCTGGCGCACATTCATTCGGATGTTATCACCTTTCTGTTTGGATAGAGGGATCATTTGATTTTCAACCCATGGCTGAGTTTCAGCATGACCAGACACCTTTGGGATATCTATTTTTTTACCTTCAATCATGCTATCTCCGCACTTTTGGGTCTCCAGGTTTGGGTTTTCTTGTTTGTCAAGAACACTTTTATTCTCACGCCTTCCAACCTCACAAATTCCTATGATGTTATGTTCCCTGTTTATTGTGTGGGTTTTGTGTTGACCTCGTATGTTTACAGCTTTATCTCCCAGTTCTATTTCGAGCCGGGCATTATGAGATGGTATGTTGCTCGCCCTGAGTCCGAGTTGTTTGTGATTTGTCAGGTCACCTTTGATGGAGTCAATGCCGTGACCACTTTTGCTCTGGTGATCTCTAGACTCCTGTAGCGTCATTATTTGAGAATTTCCAGTTGTATTCCCCGCTCGAGTGGGCTTTTTCTTAGGCCCTTGTTTGTTATCTACTTTTCTTTTCATAGTGTTCCTTTGGTCCCCGGTACATTCGCTTAATTCCCGGGTTGACTCTCCACCACGTTCTGTTGTCTGGTTAACTTCTACTGGTTTGTCCTTATCGACAATTTCTGAGTTCCTGTTGTCAAACAAGTCTTCATCTATAAAGCTCTCCGAGTCCGTTGTTACATTACTTATCTTTGCACTACAGAACATTGGATAGATCTTAGTGTTTTGCTGCTCTGCAGTTAGAGACTGTTTGTTCCGTGCTTTTCTATTAAATATTTTTGGTTTCCGTGACAGCTTTTGTCCTGTATTACTTATTTCCTCCTGGTTGGGTATGTCACTATTTCCAGATGACTGGTTACCAGTTTCATCCTTATTAGATTCCGAATTTAGGAGAACTTTGATGTTTTCTCCCTTATCGTTTGTTGGTTCTTCTTTCTTTTTGTTACCTCCCAAGCTTGATTTATTAATTGATATTATCTGCTCGAGAAGTGCAGGAAGAAGATTTAATTTGTCAATTATTGGGCTACAAGCGCACTGAGCAGAGTACTTTGCCTGAACTCTTGAAATAAAGTTGTTCATGTTTTCTAGTTTGGTGTTAATCCCTGCAATTTGTGATGCAATAATATTCATGAGGTCTATTTGTATGTCCATTTTATCACTTTGCATATTAAATGCCATTACAGTTGTCTTTAATGTGTTCAGTAAGGATTTAGAGATCTCCAAGAACACATTTTGATCAATGGCTATTTCTCCTTGTAGAGGCTGCGATTTCGTTTCTTGGTTGAGTTTTTGATCTTGATTAAACTGATAACTGGTGTCGTTAATCTCCCTGAAGGGATTATTGTTGACGCTTGTTTGTATGTTTTTTGATCCTCGAAGGTCCATGTTATTTTGAGCATTGAGATTGCGCTTACTTCCCGCTTGGAAGAGAGTTTCCAAAACTGGTGTTTGCATGATATCTTTTGTTATCACCGATGTTGCTTCATTTTGCCAATCGTTGTTCGTACCTTCCTGGTCACCTTGATCCACCTGGTGCACTTGAGCGGCTATCTGAAGCCTTGATATTCTTGCGATGTTGGTGGCTGGCTTAGGGGTAGAGGATGTATGCTCCCCTTGAGATGTTATAAAGATCGTTGTTGGAGAATTAGATTTTTCCCTTTGTCTTGAGATCTTTTGATTCAAATTTAGCACACCTTCGATTTGGTTCGAATGATCTAAACTTTCTCCATTAATGTTGTGTATACTGTCATCACTTTTTGTTCTGTCCACCTGAACGTGGTCAATGCTCAGACATGGGTCCTCTTTACTTGTCATGCCAAAGCAAGTACCATTACATGTCACCGCCTTGTCTGCCAGATTTGTGCCAGGCTTTCCCTCACTCTGGCTCGGTTTTTGCCACAGCCATTGATCAATTGTACTATTTAGGTTTGGCGCCGATTTATTTTGTATCTTGTTTTTTTCGGACATTGACAATATGGCTGTCTGAGGTGCTAGAGGAGTCATGAGGCCGGGAATCTCCGCTGATGTGGAGTAAATGGCAGCTCCAGGATCCTTGAGTAGTAGCAATCTGTCGATCTGGGCTGGCTTTCTTTTAGTGCCTTCCTCTATGCTTCTGAACATTGTTAAGAGAGGCGATAAGAGTGGACTTTTTTGCTTTGAGTCACAACCTTCAGATTTTGAACCTTGTTTTTTTTTTATTGATTTGTTTTTCACTCTTGGGTTACTGGGCATGGGTCTGTCTGACTCTTCCTGACCTAATTTCGGTGATTTGGTAGCCACTTCCAAGGTCCAGCTACTGCTCCCCGTGGCTAATGCCCTAGTAGCACTTGTTCCCTCCTCGTTGCCTCTCCTATGTCCCCCTCTGTCGACAATCGTATACTGGGGCATCAGCTGGGGCAACAGTTGGGCAGCTAGTGAATACCTCTAACTGGAGACCGGAGGGTACGTAGGTCTCTCCACCGTACAATTTACAGAATAAACAATCCCCACGCTTCCACGCCAACCTTCCGTTTCTGTAGCAGGCAGACCAGCGAGTTGGCACTGATAACGGCTGGTCACGGCTGTTTTAGAGCTTATTCCTTTTATTTTTAATAATAGGGGTGAGTGAAGTGCTAACAGAGGGCTGGAAAAAGGGCTGGGAACGAAATAGTAGGTAGGTGAGAGCTATGCTGCTATGCCGACCTTCTGTGTCAGTTCCTCAGATGGGAGAGCTTCCACGGATACCGGGCTCTGCAGAGAGGGGACGTTGGTAGGCGCGCAGGACGGATTGCGGGTAAAATGAACAACTCTCCCGGACTCCGCTACTCCACTCTAGCCCGTTCCACGGCCGGAGGCTGCCACCGCCTCTCGAGGACACTCTGCAGAGCGGGACCAGTACAAGCCGACAAGCCTGTACCCTGGAGCTGCGCCTCTCACCAACGCCTCTCACCAACGTCAGCGCCGGTATCAAGGCTCCAGGGCTTCCTGATGCCTCCGACTTTTCAAGAATATTTGGGCGCCCGGGCTCACAGGACTCACGGGCTCGAGATGCTCCAATGCACAGATGCACCGATGCACCCGTTGGTTTTTATAAAGCGGCGCCCGTAGATCATCACACGCCACTTGCTTTGCTCAAAACAGTAGAGCAATGCCCGTGAAAACCCCGCTGCCGGCGCCGCTGCCGCCGCTAAAGCTAGCGCTAGCGCTAAGGTCGGCGCTAGGGTTCCCGGTACATTCAGCTCCTTCGGGAGGGCGCTAAGGTCAGCACTAGGGGCTCCCGGTAAATTTGGCGCCGTCAATGGGTGGGGGGGGGGGGCACTGCGGCTCGCAGCCTTGCTCTTCGCTTTGCTCTGCTCCACTCCCGCCTCGCGTGTCACGTGATCAGCACACCAAAGGAAGACTGCTAAAGAGTGGTTGAGGACACTGACCATCAGACATTGGTGTAATCCCTGCAGTTTATCAAACAGTTGCTTCCCATATCTTAGTTCAAATTGGAACTTTTGGGGCCAGAATGGGAAAGAAATAAAGTTGTGAAGGAGGAATGGGCGATGGTCTTAAAAAGAAGGCAAAGAAGGGAAAAAATAAAGGCCCAGGTATGACCAATGACATGGGGTGGGGTATTGGATAGAATTGATAATCTATTAACCAAATGTGAAGTCCTTTTGGACACCCCCCTTTCAGATACAGTGTTAAGGTTTAGCACACTGCAGGCCTTGAGTAGTAGCCCAGGTAAAGGGCGCATACCAGGCATTATCAAGAAGTCAGCTAGGAGGATCCCTCCCTGAACCCCTAAGAGAGCCCCATATAAGCCAAGTAGCAGAGGGAGGTTCCCATTCCCTACTAGCCTCCCAAGAAGTACTGGCCGCTTTTCCCTGTAGCAATAAATAGATTTTCTAGCCTGTCAGACTATCAAGACCCAGTGACCACCACCCCAAGCTAAAGGACCCAGGCACATATTGGTTCGGAAGGCAGAGAGTGTAGTAAACATCTCAACACCCGATCATAAATGAAGCAGGTGAAGTAGGTGAAGCCAGCAATAGCAGCAGTGCCCCAAGCGCTAGCGCTGGGCAACTCAGTTGGCCCACTGAAGGTTCCTTCCAAAGATCAGTGTCTACTCGGTTAATCGCCCTGATGAACATAATCAGCGCTCTTAAAACGCCCATTGGTAATTTGACTGACTCTCCTAAGGTGTAATCAGCAGTGGAACTGGGAGGCCGCCCTGGACATAGCCAGCCAGTACAACAGGACGTGGGTCCCTGTAACCAGCCCGCATCATATAACAAAGCCCAAATGGTGCATTGTTCTAACGAAGGTGGGCTAACTAGGGCTCCAGCGCAGGCAACACCAGTAAATCCGTGTTCACCCCAAGGCTCCCATTGCTCCTTGCTGTAACATCAGCACCCCCTGAAGCCCCTCACCTTACATGTGGTGGTGGGCAGAGAGTGGCTGGCAGTCTAAGTAGCATGTCAGGCAGGAGAAATATTCTGTATATGATTGATGTCCCCAAGTGCTCTGGAGAATCGACTACAGAAGATGAGGGCTCCCTCTTATATAAGTGTTTTCAGTGGATTCGCCACAGTAGGGGTTGTCGGTCACTTGTTAGGGATGACATCATCTCAGCTAAGAGATATACCTCCTCTAATGTCCCCCTAGATTATATTGCTCTGACGTTTCCAAATTACCACATGGTGGAAAATCTCATGAGCTTTGACATCCGTACCCAACATCTCTCCCGCTCTAACATTAGATTAAAATACAATCCCCCAGAGCTGGACATATATCCCGGCTTGTCACCACTAAGGGAGGTAGATTGAAGGTTACATCCACTCGCTGGGGCCTCCACAAAGCACATAACACAAACACCCACCAGCGAGTGGGAAGACCTTACAGAACAGTCCCTATCACCAACAACATTAAGAAATACACTCACAATATCCCCTCCACTGGTGGGAGGGACGAACACAAGAGCAGACCTAGCTGCTAGGTGCAAGGGCAGATCACACCTCTTACGATGACTCCTAGATGTAATATCGTGGAACACAGCGGGGTTGAGGTCAAAGATCACATCTCCTGACTGGCATACCTTTATCGAGCAATACGACATCTGCCTCTTTCAGGAAACATGGTTGGTGGACTCCCTTTACTGTCCAGGCTATTTAAATTACTATATCCCAGCCACTTGTGATGGAACAGGACACCCATCGGGGGATTAACAATTTGGGTTAGACAAACCATTGGTTATAGCATTCAGGATCTCCTGACCCAGAACATTGATATTCTTGCCATCAAGTTGAAGGTGGGCCCGCTATGTAACATAAACATCTATACTATCTATGCGAGGGGTCTGAGTGCGAGGAAGAGGTCAGATGTTATAACAGCCCTTGACGATCTGTAGATGTGCATTCCTGGGATTCACTAGTTCTGGTCACGGGTGATTATAAATCAACCTTTGAGCCCCTTGGTAATAAAGAGAGCGATCTTGCAAGTGAGGAAGACGCCCAGTGGGGTATCCCAAGATTGGAACTAGTACCCATCAAAAAATGGTCATATGTGTCTATTCAAATTAAATCCATCTGCCTAGAAAAAGGGCTGCGGCCGGCAAATGGGAGAACCATTTCAGATAGACACAGGGCAAATACATTCAATAATGGCCATAGTGCAAGCCGTATAGATTATCTATTTATCAATCAAATGTTATGGTATGTCCGCTGGGATATGGTTGTTAGGGACCGTCTAGAGAGTGATCACAACCCATTGTTCTCGATCCTAGGATTATAAGAACATTGGGAACCCATACAACCAACTAACACACTTGCCACCCTTGATCGGGTCCCCACAAACGACATGAGGCGACTGAAATGGACAACGATACTAGAGAAACCTGAACTGCTGGTCACCATAGCTGAGGACAATGAGCTTGCGTAGCTGAACTAGAGCCCTGTTCCACTATCACCGATTTCCCTGAGGTCATAACCTATACGTAGGGCCAAGAACACCCAGCAAGTAAAAAATTCAAGCCTATGGTTTAACGTAGAATGTTGATTGGCACGGAGAGTCCTGGGGGGAGATAAAAGTAGGGGATCCAGGCAGGGTACGGACAGCCAGGAGAAACTACAGGAGGAACAAGGAAAAGGCTAAGAAGCAATGGGATGAAAACAGATGGCAGGACCTTAGAATTGCACGTGTTAACAACAGTTCCAAACAGTTTTGGAATATAGTAAAATGGGATAGGGGAGGACAGCCAATACTGCCCAAAAATTATGTGGCGCAGGACAAGTGAGTTAGTAATTTCGAACCCCAATATGCACGTAGGGCAGATGAGGGAGAGTCCTTCGTACCTCCTCACTCACCTTATCAAGATACGGTCTTTGTTTTGGGTGATGTTAACGCTGCTTTAGGACCAGTAACGGGGGGAGAGCGCTGGGCCTAGACGGTATTCTGACCGATTTCTTAATTTACGATTAGTCAGTATATCATGCTATTGGCAAATGTAATTGCCGTAGGTGCCCCAGTCCCCGACTCATGGAAAGGGGGTGAGATTATCGCTGTGTATAAAAAAGGGGATACATCTCTTTCAGGCTGAGGTTCCGTAAAAATTATTACGACGTTCTGGGCATTACCGAATATGGACGAGTTTGGTATCTACGAACCGTAAATGGCAAGTTCGATAAGTGTACGCATTTTCGCTACACTACCTGATAGGGTTCGCCAAATTTACGTGTTCTTCATCTGAACCCTCGGGTTCCATTTTAGATACGGCATCCATTTTGTTTCTTGCCCTCACGTAGTCAGCGAGCAGGCACCTGTTCGCCTCCTGACCTTTCAGTTCCCAAGCCTTGCGGAAGACGCATATTCCTTTCATGCGTCTTTATGGCCGGAGGAATGACACAGCGAAGGCAGATGGCTCAGCTTGAGGGTAATCTGGCCGTACCGGTCTATTGTGACAGCCGTGCAGGCGATGGGATCTAGCTCTTTGATCCTACGATCATGCTTCCGATATTACCCCCACACTCTTTTCTCTACACGTATCTGACTTCCTTGCAGCTGCTTTTGTCTCTTTTCCTGGTCATTTACAACTCAAATGGGTGTGCCTAATGGTGGGAAGATGTGCTTTTACAGTTGGGAACCGGCATTGCTACTGTAATTATGTTCCGGGGTTCTGAAAACATGAAAGCGACCCTTTTGAAGTTTACTGTGGGAACTGGATTGTAACCTTTTGTTCACATGTTGTGCAATGGCAACATTTTGTATAAAGGAGAGCGACCCACATATGCAATTTGAAGCAGACTCGCAGAACCTACATGCCGATGTACTTCTAATGACTCTTGTTTCCCTGCAGTAAATAAACGCTGATCTTTAACGCCGAAGGAAGTGTCCCGTGTCTCTGTCACTTGTGCGCCGAAACAGGTATCCCATGAAGGTTATAGGTGTTGTTCCCTGGCACCGCTGGTACTGTTAAAAGTCCAGTCCTTCAGTTGGCGCCCACGTGGGGCGACATCAGTGGTACCGGTCCAAAGCCTGACGATCGTGAGGAACTTCGTGTGAAATCTCCGAGGGAAGGTGCACCCCGCTTCATCGATCCTGTTGTCGAAATAAGTGGCCCAAAGATTTTCCCTGCGAAGATTCCCGCCTCCTGACGGCTGCGACGGACCGATGCCCTGACTGTCGACCTGTCTTCGACGCCCGGCGCAGACCTTATGTACAAGCGAGACGATAGACGGGCCTTCCTGGTGACGCCATTGAAGTTCTGAGTTAAGTATTTGTGGGTCGCTCCCAGTCCTTAGTGGTTGTTGTAGCTTATTGAAGCTTTGTTGTAGCTTATTGAAGCTTTGTTGTATTGCATGGTTCCATTGCATTTGTGGTTCTTAGTTGTGGTTCTTAGTGGTTATTTGACAGTTGCAATTGCCAAAAACCGAGGGTTTTGTCTTACACGAAGATTTAGTACTTCGGTAACCCTTGAAGTTTGATACTAGGTTAGTGTGCACGATGCCTAGCCATAGTGGTTTGTTTGGTTTCTTCAAATGTTGCGCAATGGATTCCCGGTTGGAGGACTCGTGTCCGATACCTCCAGTTGGAACCCCGATATATGAGCTCTATAGTCGACACGGTGTGGGCCCTATTATATATAATGAATACTGGGTCCGTTACACGAAAAAAGACGGTGTCCTTAGTTGGCCACCACATGGAAGTTTTGAACTTACGATTTTAGATAATCTTGAAGCTAAATTATTTCAAAAGAAAGCTACGCCAGCTATGTTTGATTCCTTCCGGCTGTGGCGTAAAGAGGCCAAGCAGAAAGAAATCAAACAGCTTAAAAAGGATCGAAGAGAAGGGTTTGTTCCGATAATGCAAGTTGTACAACAATGTAAGCGAGAAAAAGAAGAAAAAGAAATAGAAGTTTCCACTAGACTACATCACATGAGTGTAGATAAATGTTATCCGGTTTTACCGACTGGTCTAGATAAGAAAGAAGAAGATTCGAAGGAGGATTCCTTGTTAGCGTATTTGATGAAATCACCACCTCCTTATGCGCAGGGTGCTACGGCTCCTGTAGTTCCTCCTGTAGTTCCTCCCGTCGTTCCAGCGGCTGCGGGTCCGCCCGTTGTTAATCCTACGTTTGTCCCTGTTCCTACTGCCCCTGTACATGTACCTCCTCAATCTGTTATCCCTGTTACCCCGACTGCCTTGTCTGTTTCTACTACGCCTAGTTTCACTTCTAATGTTGTTGCTCCTGTTCTTCTTTCTCCTTCTGTTCGTAATCATATCCCTAACACTGTTGCTACCCTTTATTCACCGCTTACTGGTCAGTTATTCCCGCCTGATCTTTCTGAAACTCCCCAGAGACGGAGCCAGATCCCTAGTGGAAGGGAAAAAGAGACATTAGTGACTATGGCTCGTAGATGGATAAGACATCCTGCTAACTACACTCCACGTGTGGTCTTCGACACGTTTTCTCAGTTTAATGAGCCTACGCAGAGATTCGTGTTCGAAGAAATGTGTAACTTTTTGAGGGAGGAATGGTATAACAATGATTTAGATAACGTACCGCCCGATATAACTGAACTCCAGAGTCACTTTTCGAACGGTATGATTGTAGGGGGTGATGTACGACGTGCCTTGGAGCGTTTGTTAGCACTTAGATCCACAGTACCTTCTCAAATATCGTTTGATGATGCCACTGAGAATTGGAAAGCGGCTCCTGGTCAGTATCCTATGAGAGAGGTTCCGCCACTTTGGGTGCCTGGTGATCCACAAGCTCACCCTCCGGTTTTACCGCATTTCCGAAGAGTGTGGATACACCTCCCATGGAAACGATCAGAAGTTTTGCAAGTGAAGCAATCCTTGCCTGATCCGCGTAAGAATCCGGCTGGTTATTATAAGGAACTATCCCAATTGGTGGAAGCTTCTGTTATGAACCTTGCCGACATCGACATGTTGTTTGGCAATGTTGTACCACAACCAGTTTGGGCGAAAATTCGCCAAGCAAACCACGCAAATGAGTTAGGTGGTGATTGGGCTGCACTGATAGCGGCTGATGCATTACAAGTCGGTGGGGCTAAGCCTGAGCAGTTGATTTTGGATTTACCTCAGAAAATCATTACGCTCATGAAAACTCTCATGCCAGCGATGAGGGTGAACTGGGATAAGTTATCAGCCTGTGAACAAAAGAAGGACGAGAGTGTCTCGGATTTCTTTACAAGGTTTGAGGAAGCGTTTGTCGACCACAGCGGTCAGGACATGGGCTCTGAGGGAGGCCAGCGGTTATTTGTCGACAAGTTCGTGTCGAATTTGTTGCCTGAGCTATGCAACAAATTGAAGAATTCAGAAAGTGCATGGGCCGTTTCAACCACTGCACAGATATTAGCAACGGCTCAATACTATGAAAATAGGGAAAAGGAAGAAAGTGATCGTGCAGATAAGAAAACGAAGGAGCTCAAAACGAAGGTTTTGTTGCAGCAAGCGTATCCTCCACGATCAAATCAAAATGATTCACAACAGCAGTATCGACCACATGCACAGTCCGATAGGATGCAGCCGCGCTCTGACAACTCTGACTATAGATCTTCACTTGGGTATAATCAGTGCGCATATTGTAGAAGAGAGGGACACATAAAATACGACTGTCCCGCTTTACGTGACCGTCTAAATGATGTGTCGACACGAGGAAACCGTGGTGGTGGTCCTCAACAGGCATCACGAGGTAGAGGTCGCGGTGCCCCCCAAAATCAAATTGATCGCCCTCAAAATCCATCAGATACGAATAATTGTTTTGACCAGCGAAATGCGGGGTCAGTTCGATCTGCACAATATAATGTGGACGATTATTACGTTGAACATGAGACTGTTGCGAACGACCATTACTAGGACAGCCACCGACAAAGAGAGGGAGTAGTATCAGTTCCGGTTGATCAGAGTGGGCCTTACGTTGCAGTGGCTACATTGGGCGTAGTTGAGCCTTTTCTGTTAGACACTGGTGCGACGAAAAGTTCCATTATGCATTCGAAACTCCCTGGCGCACCTTTGTCTGGCTTAACGAATGTTTCCGTTGGATTCTCTGGCGCCCCTGTTAGCAATCCTGTCTCTAGCCCTTTGCCCCTTACGATTGGCCCTCGTGAGCTGGAGGCTTTGCTGATTCTATCTACCGGCTGTGGTGAGAATCTATTGGGTCTGGATTTGTTGAAACGACTATATGCGACTTTGTATTGCTCTCCCGAAGGAGTGGAGCTTACATTAGGTCGGAGAGTGATCTCTCCTATGTACTTGTCGATCGATAAATTCCCACCGGAATTGAGTTCCCTTCCTGCGTCTCTATGGGCCACGGGTCCCAATGACGTCGGCCTACTGGACATTCCACCTTATGTGATTCAATTGAAACCAAATGTGCGATTACCACGTTTACCTCAGTATCGTATCTCTCTTGATGGTGAGCGAGCACTGTTAGCAATCGTTCATGATCTAATTAAGAAAGGTGTTGTTGAAGAAACTCGTGGAAACGTGTGTAATAGCCCTGTATTGCCTATTTTGAAACGAACTGACCCATCCAAACCTCCTGTGTATCGTTTCGTAATAGATTTGAGAGAAGTAAATAAAATAGTGATTCCACAAGTTCCCGTGGTCCCTGATATCACGGCCTTGCTAACAATGATTCTGGCCTCTGCCTCCTGGTTCACGGTGATCGATCTAAAGAATGCTTTCTTTAGTATCCCGATTGCTGAGGAAAGCAGAGACCTATTCGGATTCACATTAGGTGGCCGCAGTTTTAGGCTAAAACGCGCTCCACAGGGCTACTGTGAGAGTCCGTCAATCTACAGTCAAGCACTTAAAAGTCAGCTTGATGCCTTTGTGTTACAGACGGGTGCGGCTTTGATTCAATACGTTGACGACCTGCTAGTGGCAGCTGATACAGAAGCTATTTGCAAAACGGCTACAGTATCATTATTGCATTATCTACATGACTTACATCACAAAGTATCACCTTCTAAGCTACAATATTGTTGTCAAGAAGTTACCTATTTAGGTCATTTATTGTCAAAAGAAGGGAGAAGGTTGACCCCAGAGAGAATCGCAGCGATTTCCCGAATGTCTGTGCCAAAAACCCAGAGAGATGTATGTGCCTTTTTAGGTATTACGTCCTACTGCAGACAAAGGATTCCAAATTTTTCATTGTTGGCGAAATCATTGATAGCCCTTACGTGCAAGGATGTTTCATCTCCTTTGCCTTGGACTGAAGAGTGTCAGAAAGGTTTTTCTGAATTGCGTGATGCGTTGTGTTCGGCTCCTGTGTTGGGTACTCCTGATTACAGTAAGCCGTTTACACTATACGTTCACGAGAGAGATGGCTGTGCATTGAGTGTTCTGACACAACCTTTTGGCGGCAAACAACGTCCATGCACATATTTTTCTTCGACTTTAGACCCAGTAGCTAGAGCCTTGCCGAGTTGTTTAAGAGCAACAGCGGCAGCTGCGGCGTCCATTCGACAGTCCGCAGGTCTGGTCATGGATAATATGCTTACGGTGATGGTTCCGCATGCAGTTGACACTCTCTTGAACCGAACGAAGACTCAACATTTGACGAGCGCAAGGTTGTCTGGATATGAGCTGACGTTACTGGCCAGTCATATACGGATAAAACGATGTAATGTGTTGAATCCAGCAACATTGCTGCCGGTCGACACGGAGTCAAGTGGTGAAGCACTACATGACTGTTATCTAAGAACTGAAGAGGAAACAAAGGGTCGTATTGACCTGAAAGATACTCCATTGGTAGATCCCGATGGTACTTTGTATGTGGATGGTTCCTGTTTTAAGTTGCCGAATGGTGATATGACGACTGCGTATGCTGTAGTAACATTGAGTACGGTTGTAGAAAGCGCAAGATTGAGTCAGAATTCGGCTCAGGCTGCTGAGCTGATCGCCTTGACAAGAGCGTGTGTGTTGTCTAAAGATAAACGGGTGAATGTGTTTACAGATAGCCAGTATGCTTTTGGTGTGGCCCATAGTTTTGGGCGATTGTGGAAAGAAAGAGGATTCCTTACGTCGCATGGCACGAAGATTCAGCATGGACAGCTTGTGAATGACCTTTTAGATGCACTCACATTGCCTAAACAGGTGGCCGTAATCAAATGTAGTGCGCATCGGAAAGTGACGGATGATGTGGGTCGTGGTAATGCGTTTGCGGATGAAACGGCTAAAGAAACAGCTAAAGATTTGACAAATCGAATGTATGTTATGAGGTCAGTGAGATGGCCAACGGAGACTAGTATGTGCGAAGACACGACTGAGAGTGTGAAAGGAATACAGAATGAAGCCACTGAGACGGAAAAGACTAAATGGAAAGAGAGCACGGGAAGGCTGGATGAGAACGGATGTTGGGTTGATTTGTCAGAGAAACAGAGATGGATGTTACCAGATGCGTATGTGCTTGCTGTTGTTACAATGGCCCATGGTACAGCACACATAAGCACAAAAGGCATATGCAAGTTGTTGTCTCATGTATGGAAGAATGATGGGATTACTAAGTGTGCAGAGAGAGTGGTTAAGAATTGTATGGTGTGTTTGATGCACAATCCCGGTAAGGGCACTCCCACTCCACCTGGCCATTTTGCCCCTCCTACATGCCCTTTCGAAGTTATCCAGTTGGACTTCATCCACATGGAGAGATGCAACAACTTGAAATATGTGTTGGTTGTGGTATGTGCATTCTCCAGATGGATTGAGGCTTACCCCCTTAAGGATAATACTGCCTTATCCACGGCAAAAATTTTGCTCAAGGAGTATTTTCCCCGGTATGGAATGCCTCGAGTTGTATGGTCGGACAACGGAAGTGAGTTCGTGGGAAGTGTGATGAAGTGTGTGTGTCGTGGCCTCGGTATAAATCAAAAATTTCATAGTGCCAATCATCCACAATCAGCGGGCTTGGTGGAAGGATACAATGGCACCCTAAAACTAAAACTGGCTAAAATTCAGGCAACAACTGGTTTATCATGGCCCGACGCTTTGCCACTAGCTCTCCTATCGACCAGGGCAACTGTACACTCACGAGTAGGGCTTAGCCCATACGAGATTGTGTTCGGCCGTCCTGCCAATATATGGGGAGTCCCAAGGCCTAAAGAATTTGATAGAATTGAATATCCAATGTTGATTGATTATCTTCATGATCTGACTGCTAAATTGAGTTTGATTCATCAACAGGTCTTTGAGGCTCTGCCGTCACAAACAGAGGGTCCTGGTCATCAGCTCCAACCCGGGGACTGGATCCTTGTCCGCAACTTCGGCAGAAAACGGAACCTTGAGCCGAGGTTTGTGGGACCTTACCAGGTGCAACTAGCAACGAGGACAGCAGTTCGGCTGGAGGGACGGAAGCACTGGGTACATGCTACCCACACCAAAAAGGTCCCGCTTCCTTTGCCGTCGGACACTTGGATGAGAAGAGGTTTTTCTTCATCTGAAACCGACGCTCCACAACGTTTTGTCCCATTCAGCGAAGCTCAGCTTGTATCTGACACCCTTGTTGATTCCCCTCAAACATTTTCCTTTCCGTCAACCCTGGAGAATTCGAGTGCTGAACAATCATCTGAACAATCGGACACTCATTTGCCATCCAATCCACTATTTGAAGATCAGACTCGCCCTGGGAGCAGCCGATACTTTCTTCGTCCACGTACAAGAGACTAATAAAACCATTTTTTTGTTTTTAGGTTTCACACTTGCCCTGAACATAGTGGACATTGTATATTGTGTACCTTTTTCCTTTTCGTACAGCCAAGAATGTTGTAATAAATTGAATGTTCAATTTAGCTAGAACCTATCATCCAGGTTGGCCGTAGGGCCGTGCGGGTACTTCCTTCTGTTTAGCAGCTATCGACACTAGGTCGGTTTCTTTTGTCAATTTCTCGGAACTCCTGGGAATTGATAATCGCTACTCAGAACGAAGTGCGTCAAGAACGTCGCGGACGGTCGTTAGAGGATGGAATCGTCATTATCTGAGCTGTCGAAAAGAGAGAAAATGTCGGTGCAAAGATCTGCATTAGATAAGATGTTTCGTACAAAATGGTTTTTGCTACAGGTTTTCATATTGTTCCTGACTGTATCTATGTTGCTGGTGGGGGGAGCATATTTTGGGTCCCAATTATTACTGCCTTCTACTATACCTACTCCTCCATCTCATGATCTAAATTTCGTTTCAACTATCTCTCCGCATTCCTTTCATCTTCTGCCTCAACACGAACAAGCTAGACGTGCGGAATTTAGAAACAACTCCTTTATTCAACTTTTGCATCAGCATCAATTAGTGGTAAACACTACCAATTGTTGGGTGTGTGGGTTAATGCCACATACCATGGATAAGGGTATTCCGTACTTGGTGCTGCCTTATAGTTCCCAAGGGTCAGCTCGAGCATTCCAAACTATGTTCCGCAGCGCACTAGATTCCTACCCCATCGAGAACCACGCTCAGCAAACTTTGGTCCTGGCCCGTACCACAAGACTCTGGCGATAGCTATTGCTGATTTAGATAGAGATATTTTTGACGCATCGCTTATCCCAGAGGAGGAGGTGCGAGCATACAAGGAACTAAGTGAGACTGAGTATAGTATATCAGTGGGTGATAGACAGCTTAAAAGCTCATCACCGATATGGATTGTACCTCACCTTGGTCACTTCTGCCTGAAAGGTCTTGGTCGAAATCCGAGAGCTCAGTTTGGGGAGAGTGCTTGTACTGAGACGTATGTCTTACCGACGCTCTCATCCCCAGTCTTCCTAACTGCCAAGGGTACCTATTTTGTATGTTATGATCGAGCCTATACGTGGTTACCTCATGACTTCTCGGGTACCTGCTATATTGCAAATCTTTTGCCTCCGACTTTCACTGTTGCCTCAGATTATCACAGAACTAGAGTTGTGAGAGGTGTTGTTAACAAAGAAGATACTGCCGGTCAAGAAGCAGGAGACTTCTTTAAGGGTTTCCTACCGTTTTGGGGCCCTATAGTCAATAGCAGGAACCTGAGGCAGTTAACTCGTGTAGTAGAATCAACTGCCAACATAACTGCAAGTGCCCTTGGTAATTTGACAGCCGAGCTTCAGGCGGATAGACTGATGACGTTACAGAACCGTATGGTTCTAGACGTTGTTCTAGCAGATAGAGGTGGTGTGTGTAAGGTCATCCATTCGAGCTGCTGCATATTCATACCTGATAACGCTCCAACGGTTTATCAAGCCATCTCTAAGTTGCACAAAATCTCGGCGTCCATACACGTGGACGAATGAAATTGGACGCTTCTAGGATGGTTTTGGGGCCTGATGTCGACTTGGGGTTGGAAGATTCTGATGATTATAGGGGTTGTTGTAACGTTTCTATTCACATGTTGTCTTTGTGTACAGTGTGGTCCTGCCTTATGTGGCCTCTGTGCCACAACGTGTATAAGACAGCCAGTTGTCACCAAAGAGGCATTGATGGATAGAATAATGTATCAGCAACATCTAAATGATCTGATGAATATCGAGATCGATTATGATTCCGACTAGTGCTTGCCTACATGAGGGCAAAAGGAGCGTCTGAGGTTCCGTAAAAATTATTACGACGTTCTGGGCATTACCGAATATGGACGAGTTTGGTATCTACGAACCGTAAATGGCAAGTTCGATAAGTGTACTCAGTTTCGCTACACTACCTGATAGGGTTCGCCAAATTTACGTGTTCTTCATCTGAACCCTCGGGTTCCATTTTAGATACGGCATCCATTTTGTTTCTTGCCCTCACGTAGTCAGCGAGCAGGCACCTGTTCGCCTCCTGACCTTTCAGTTCCCAAGCCTTGCGGAAGACGCATATTCCTTTCATGCGTCTTTATGGCCGGAGGAATGACACAGCGAAGGCAGATGGCTCAGCTTGAGGGTAATCTGGCCGTACCGGTCTATTGTGACAGCCGTGCAGGCGATGGGATCTAGCTCTTTGATCCTACGATCATGCTTCCGATATTACCCCCACACTCTTTTCTCTACACGTATCTGACTTCCTTGCAGCTGCTTTTGTCTCTTTTCCTGGTCATTTACAACTCAAATGGGTGTGCCTAATGGTGGGAAGATGTGCTTTTACAGTTGGGAACCGGCATTGCTACTGTAATTATGTTCCGGGGTTCTGAAAACATGAAAGCGACCCTTTTGAAGTTTACTGTGGGAACTGGATTGTAACCTTTTGTTCACATGTTGTGCAATGGCAACATTTTGTATAAAGGAGAGCGACCCACATATGCAATTTGAAGCAGACTCGCAGAACCTACATGCCGATGTACTTCTAATGACTCTTGTTTCCCTGCAGTAAATAAACGCTGATCTTTAACGCCGAAGGAAGTGTCCCGTGTCTCTGTCACTTGTGCGCCGAAACAGGTATCCCATGAAGGTTATAGGTGTTGTTCCCTGGCACCGCTGGTACTGTTAAAAGTCCAGTCCTTCAAGGCAATTACAGGCCCATCAGCCTAATAGACTCTGCGCAAAAGGTGATGGGCCAGCTGATATTAAATAATGTCCAAGACTGGACAGATGAGCAGGATATCCTATCTCTATTGCAGGCTTTCTTTTGGGGTTCATACCAGCACCATTGACCAGGTGTTCCGGTTCATGTTAATATACTGGTGGACTGTGGTCCTAGGCAAGGGCAGCCTTTACGCTGCCTCTGTCGACCTCAAGTCAGCTTTTGACCTGGTCTCCCGCAGTAAACTTTGGGCAGTGTTATAGAAGTTAGGGATGGCACCAGAGATACTTTCCCTTATTGCTTGTCTTCAAAAGGGTAATTTTGCCCAAATACGGTGGGCCTCCCAGGTAAATGTCACCAATCCCTTTCTCATAGAAAAAGGTGTGCGTCAAGGCTGTGTTATGGCCCCAATATTATTCTCCCTCTTTATTAACGGGATTGCTAAGTTTCTATTATCTGTTCCTACGGATGCCCCAGTCTTAGCAGGCACAAAAATCCCCATTTTAATGTTCGCTGATGACACACTAATTATCTCAAAAACCCCTAGTGGTCTTCAGTGGGCTGGGTTACTTTTTAAGGAGTTTTGCCTCATACGGGGTCTGGAAATGAATGTAACTAAAACGAAATTTATGACCTTCAACCAGCATAAAACATTTAGAGGAGGCATATTCATGAATACCCGACCCCTGGAACAAGTTAGTGCTTTCACCTATTTGGGGGTTATTTTTCAAAATGACTTCAGGCGGAATCGCCAATTCAATACGGCCACATAGAAACATCGACAACAATCAGGTGCCCTGCAAACCGAGTTCAACACCTCCCTCGCAAAGCCAATTAGTCCGGTGATGCAGATATACGACATGAAAGTGGTGAGCTCTGTACTATATGGGGTAGAGCTCAAGGGGTATGATAATCTTTCCCGGCTAACTATTGCAGAGAATAGGTTCCTACAAAAGATCACCAGTTTCCCTCAAAGCACCCCAGTGCGTCCATTGCTATATGATTTAGGTAGAAAAGCACTGGTTGACCTTGCTCTGTTACGACCGATTTTATATTGGTGTGGAATTTGGTGCACGCTGGAACTGGCTACCTACGCAGCAGTACAGTTTATCAACAAGGTCCACCTCACGTTGAGTTAGTGTGTATCCTGATGTTCATGGAATACACAATGTTTGTTAAAATACCTCTCACACACCAAAAGGGCCCTTGGTGTCATGCTTCATCATTGGGGTCTTCCCGCCCGCTGCGGGACGGGGCAGTGCTGCGACAAGCGACTACGCTGGAGCACCTTTTTATGTGGGTGCTATGTGAGTGAATTGGAGTGAGTGTCAGTAGGGTCAGGGGTGATATATAAAAGTGATGTTAAAAAATACCTGGCCTGGTGGTAGAAAAAACTTTTTAATAAACACTGGCTGGTATTGTTAAAAAAAATTGTGATTCGGAGAGATAAAGCAAGTTAATGGGCTTACTCTCCTGTGCGGGTCAACATGTTTCGGGGCACCATGCCCCTTCGTCAGGACCGAGGTCAGATCCCCCTGTCACTCACTAATGTTTTACCACAATTTTTTAAAAAATATTAAGGTGTATGTACAGAGGTGTGTGATAATATTCTCATTATCAATGTGTATAGATATATAGTTTATATTTATACGTTTCCCTAGCTCTATCAGAAGTCCTGATGTAGTAAGCCTGAAAAACAAGAGCACGTGGTTATAAATGCGCGAATCCCATTGCGCTTGACTTATTGTCACCTGTAAGGGATGAAGAAAAACGAACACACATATAAATACTGGTACTTAGAGTCCCAGATAAATTGGGAAGTGTCTATTTGTTGGACAGTTGAGTGCTGAACAAAATACAATAGACCACACACATATTAGAACACATATACAGTAGGTTAGCTTGAAAAAGGCATGTACTCCATTATAGATACATACTTAGGGAGGATGGAGTCAGTGCCCCATGAGCCAAGTCAGGACAAAGGGTATTTGAGGGTCCAACTGCAGAGGGGAAAAGAAGGGGAAATGGAAAAAAAGAAAGAAATGTATTTTTGTTCCCTGGTTTCTTGTGGCAGTCTGGCGACCTAGCTATATTAGGTTAAAAAGTAAGTTCTCAGCTGTTCGTCCCAGTCGGCTATGCCGTACTTACTCAACCCCCAGCACGTCAGTGCTTTCTCCTTCGTCCGTGGCTTCCGTGTTTGTGAAATACCTACGCAGCAGGCCTTAGTGATCTAATTAAGACAGATGGCTTCCATTAAATTAGGTGGTTACAAGAGGTTAGAGCCTCCTTAGTTAGCATTGGTATGTCTACCCTGTGGGAAAACCCATCAAGTGTCCAATTCCCACCAAAGGAGGTCATAAAGGAAAAATATTGGGAAGTTACGTTATGTTATATAGTTGCTTGTATGCGCACTGCTAGTCGAAACTGTCCTGGCGCGAGAGAGGATCGTGGTGTCAGCTAAAGGAAACAGGGAAACTACAAGGCTTGCCTAAATAAGTGTGTTTTCAGATGTTTTTTAAAGCTTGTGAGGTTTGACGTGTGCCTAAGTACGTCGGGAAGGTTGTTCCACATCTGAGCAGCTCTAACCGTCAGAGATTGCCCCCCTAGACGAACTCTCTTAAATCTGGGAATAACCAAATGTCTAAGGGTGGCTGATCGCAGCTGACGGGATGGTTGGTAAAAAACAAATCTGTCCCTTAAGTAGGAAAGGCACGGGCCATGTAAGGCTTTGAAGGCCAATACCAGGGTCTTAAAGCGTACTCTTTGAGCTACTGGAAGCCAATGTATCTCCCTAAGCTGCTTGCGTACGCTGAGTCTCCTTGGAATGTCAAAGAGGAGCCTCACTGCCGCGTTCTGGACCACTTGTAATTTGCGAATCAAAAAGTCAGGCGCACCGATGTAAAGGGCGTTTGCGTAGTCCAGACGCAAGAGAATAAGAGCTCTGGCTACTGTTTCTTTTGCCACTTGGGGAAGTGGTGTTTTATAATTCACTCAGAAATAGCGATACATCTACTTTAACGGGGGGTTCCTAGACACTAAACCCCAGCCAAGCTTGGAGCATTATTAGGACCTAATATCTAAACCGCATGATAGGAATGGTGTACTTCCAATTTAGCGTGGGCCCTTTGCCAATAAGATCTTACACAGCAAAATAAGTCGCAGAAGGTAACAGTATGTGTCCATCTTGCCAGGCTCAAAGAGAGTCGCTGGCCCATCTATTGTTTGTCTGTCCATCATACACTGACCCCCCGTCAAGTGTGGCTGACGCCAATTGCAGGTCATTGGGCACCAGAAGGAGCAGTGATGCATTAAGAATATTGCGTAAAGATACATCACCCTGTATTGTCATTACTGTAGCTAAGTATTTGAGCTGGAGATGAGTTATTAGATCATATGTACTCCCTGCAAATTGAGGAGTTTTATAGTTTTAACTGCGCCTGTGTTAACAATCTGAAATACGAAGTCGGTTATTTATTTAATATACATCAACGAACAGATTAATTTTGTATGCATAAAACGCCAGTAGGTAAATTGAGGTACTACTTGTTTTATCGTTCCATGAACTACTACAGCTCTTATTCATTTTTATCTGTTTTTAGGTCGAGGACCTAAAGGCTGCGCTTGCGCAGTCTTTGGTCGGAGATTTAATGATTTTTAGGCGGGCTTGGAACCCGCCTCTCTCCGCCACCTCTTTCCCATTGGCTGGCTTCCTAAAAGGAGGCCAGCCATTGGAGGAGAGGGGCGACATTCCAATGAAGCCCCGTCTCTTTCGGATTCGGGGGCGTGTTTTTGGTATTCTTTCGCCCTGTGAGGTCACCTGTCACTCAGAACCCAAAAACACGCCCCCGAATCCGAAATTTTCGGATGTTTGGGGCCGCCATTTTGCTGCTCGAGCAGCGTCGGACATGAGGTAACTATCCCTTGTTACGACTTGTGCCCTGGTTTTAATGCCTTTTTTTTCTCAAAAACCTGTTTCTTGTTATTCTTAAAGGGTAGCGTGCGGTTCTTTAGGTACATTCTGACGAATATCACATTACAGCGAGTGACAAGCAGAAGGGGAGACACGGGGGAAGCTCGTAACGAAAGCTTGCCAAAACTAAGGCCCCGCCCCGACCAATCACAGGCGGGCACTGTTCTGCTAGAGAGGAAGGAGGTGGTCCAGTCCAGGGCTTTGTCCCGAATTCCGGCTTCTTGGAGGCGCAATCTTAGTGTGCGATGGCAGACCATGTCGAAGGCGGCCGACAGGTCCAGGAGGATGAGGGCAGAGGTTTTGCCATTGTCTAGTTGGCATCGGATGTCGTCTGTGGTGGCGATGAGGGCTGTCTCGGTGCTGTGGTTCTGTCTGAATCCGGATTGTGATGGATCTAGGATATTGTTGTCCTCGAGGTGACGGGTCAGTTGTACGTTGGTGATTTTCTCGATGACCTTTGCTGGAAAAGGGAGCAGGGAGATGGGCCTGAAGTTCTTGAGGTCCTTGGGGTCCGCCTTGGGCTTTTTGAGGAGGGCGTTGATTTCGGCGTGCTTCCAGCTTTCCGGGAACGTCGCTGAGTCGAAGGAGATGTTGATGACCTTTCGCAGTTGGAGTGCGATGGTAACGCCTGCTTTGTTGAACACGAGGTGTGGGCAGGGGTCTGCTGGTGATCCTGAGTGGATGGAGTTCATGATCTTGCATGTTTCCTCGTTGTTGACGTTGGCCCAGGAGGTCAGTAGGTTGGTGTCGTTCGGGGTGGTGTCTGTCGTGGTCGGGGCTGGCGGGACGTTGAAGCTGTCATGGATGTCAACGATCTTGCGGTGGAAGAAGGTGGGCAGTGAGTTGCACAGTTCTTGCGAGGGTGGGATGTCGTTGGTGTTGGCGCTGGGGTTGGAGAGTTCCTTCACGATGCTGAAGAATTCTTTGCAGTCGCGTGGGTTGTTGTCAAGGCGGGTTTTGAAGGAGGCTCTCTTGTTCGTTCTGATGAGTTGGTGATGTCTACGTGTGGCGTCCTTGAGGGCAGCGTGGTTGTCTGAAGTGCGGTCCTGGAGACATTTCTTCTCTAGCTTCCGACATGTGTGCTTGGAGGTCTGGAGTTCTACGGTGAACCAGGCGGCCTTCTTGCTGTGGTGGGTGATGGAGGGTTTCTTTAGCGGGCGAGAGTGTTGGCGCAGTCTTTGATCAAACTTTCTGAGGTTCCGGGCGGCACTGTCTGGGTCGGTTAGGTCGCTAGGTGGGTTCAGGGTGAGGGCGGAGGTCAGCTGGTCCTCGGTGACTCTGCCCCAGCAGCGACGCGGCAGCTGCTGGGTGTGGTGGTGCGTGGTTGCCTTCTCGAAAGTGAAGTGGATGCAATGGTGGTCGGTCCAGTGGAGTTCGGTGGTGTGGTTGAAAGTGACGTGGGTGCTTGTGGAGAAGATGGGGTCGAGCGTGTGGCCGCTGCGTGGGTGGGATCGGTGACGAGTTGTCGGAATCCAAGGTTGGCGAGGTTGTCGATCAGGGTGGCGGAGTTGGTGTTGTTGTTGTTCTCGAGGCGGTAGTTCAGGTCCCCGAGGAAGATGTAGTCTGTGGAGGAGAGTGCATGGGTGCTGGCGAGGTCGGCGATGGAGTCGCTGAACAGGGCCCGGGGTCCGGGAGGTCTGTAGATGAGTGTTCCTCCGAGAGTGGTGTTGGGGTCGGTGTGGATCCGGAAGTGGAGGTGTTCGGCGGAGTTGAGAGAGTCATCTGCGAGTGTGTGGACCTGGAGTGTGGACTTGTGTACTGTCATGTATTCCTATAGGTTCTGAATCGATCCCCCTATTCCTGACCCTATTCTAGTTAAACAAACCAACAAGTTAACTAGCAGTCAGCCCATGAGGCAGAAAACCCCCATGATGCAGATACCGTTATCTGACGCAGTCACACTACGGCACAGGAACGTGTTATCTGATTAGGTCATAACACTTGCGATCTAATTAGACAAGCGATATTCCTCCAGCCCCTGATAAGGCATACGGAGTTCTCATAACAAATCAAACCTATGACAACCTGGGCAAAACCCTGCGGCCATTGTTTTGATTTCACCGAGAACTTTAGTAAAAGAATGTGCTAACGAGCAAGTCGTATGACATCTTTATTGACGTATCTATGTCCATCCTTACGTCAATCTCGGCACCTTAAAGGTATAAATATTACCGATCTTGCCATATGCAAACACACGCGTGGTGACGAGACGGAGCAGCCATACTTGCCGAAGTGAAGAGCAGAGCAGACCCCGCTGGCGCAGCCCCGCCTTTCTGACGCGCTGAGAGACGCGCTGCTTTCTCCTGCCGAGAATCCAGCACCGGCGTTTCCGGGTAGCCCTCGCAGGCAGCCTGGAATATCGAGACCAGAGAGAGAGATACCATTCCTCATTCATCCTAAATTCCAGGTACAGAACTGAATAACCCCTCACAGAGAATTCTTTAGTTATTCACTTGGCAAAAACAAACTTAACTTAAACTGTAACTATCTATTCCCGCCCACGTATTAGACTTAGGTCAGGTACACGGGGTAGGCGTATCTAGAAACACCAGTTGAGTACGTTTAGTCAAATGTATATGTGTATGTAATATATTTTATTCATTTTAAAACATCTTATGGCTTAGAAACCATATCAATGTTTTTACAGTATTATTTTATACTATTGCTTTTAATGTATGCACTTTACTTAACTATAAGTATTGCAATAATATCGATCCATTTCTCTTGTATGAGAAAAGAGACTGATCAATAAATAACACCTTTTTATTGAACACGCCCGTCTCTTCCTTTTCTCTACATTCTGATGAGACTAAGAATGCACGTACTGACTGAGTAAAATAATTTGCCTTTTGTTCACACGACTCTCGAGATTGACTCTTGATTAGGGGAGAGCAAAGTTGTCATGTTCTATGGTTGTCAGAAACTAAATCCCTTCTTGTCTAATCAGGGAAGTTAATTCCTCCTTGAACATTCGAGAAAGTTTCTAGTGAACTCTGAGCTACGCTGGCAAACCCAAAACTTTAAGTCTAGTATCGACAGTAGTAGACCTAGTTAACGTCTGGCCTAGGCCTTTACTGCTGTAGGTATTATTCCAATGCGCAGAGCCTATTGGGAAGATAGGAACTACACTACATGGCGCCCAACGCGTTTGGAAAGGGCGATAAAACTAACGTAAGACATTTAGAGTAACTCAGTCGTGCTTTCTCACTCAGACCCCTTTTCCCATAATACTCCAAAGACGTCTGGAGTGGGTGAAAGGTTATATCCGCCAGACCTCGCAGGAGGGAACTCCTATGTATGGTTCTTGGTATAGTCAACGTTGAAGGATAAACAGTTCCAAAATATTGTGCATCTAACCTTTGTTTCCACAAGAAACCTGATCTGCAAACAAACAAAATAACCATCCTGTCAGTAAAATGACAGACAGTGATGAAGAAAGAGAGGCAGTTAGATTAGCAGCTGACATAGCAGAAGCTGATACTGCACTACAAAATGCAGACCCGGATATAATACTCATCCCGGTCATTAAAAGAAAATCTATAACCTTGAAACTTATAGAAAATGGACTGACACCTAGAGGTGGCACAGTCATATTCGTAATTGAGGCACACGAATATCGGCAGAGAGAGGTATATTATTCATGGATACATTTTCCAGCAGCAAATGCTGTAACAAAGTACTTCCACTATTACAAAATAGAGGAACCTCCTAATGAGTACACTCCTTTCGAGGAGGTGGAAGTACCACTCAAATTCCAAGAGCATTTGCTCTTATTTGATGGCGCCCTAAAACATAATAATCACATCACCAGGCTCGGTCCTTTAGGTAGACCAGGAGCAACGTGGCCGGTCCTAGCCGGATACACACCACATCCAGACATCAATGGGATGTCTGCAGCAGAGCTGTTAACACAGCTAAAACAATTAATAAAATTCATAGACAATTAGTTCAGTATGTGATGCGGACTTCAACAATTCAGCCAGCGATTAAACTTCCACAGCTGACCCCTCACCAGGGGAACACAAATAAAATTACACCACAGAACATCCAATCCTGCCTAGGTAAAGTACCGGCTAAACGGGAACAAATACCATTCTGGTTGGCACAGAAAATTACCCAAATAGAGGCGGTGTTTCCTGACACCACCCCGCTAGAAAAACACAGGATTCTGACTATCTGTCTCCCAATGGGAATCGCACCAAACATAGAAGACTGTGACACTTGGGGTACAGTCTTTGCTTCCATCTACACAAAAACGCACGGTGTTCCATCCATTTCGGTGATACCAGATGTGCTAAAACAAATTCAAGACGAAGACGGTCCAGAACCCGCTTTAACTCTTGGTATGAAATTACTGAAAGACTTCAAGCAAGTCTCGGCTATATTATTAGCCAACATAAAAGGTGAAGCAGCCAACGTGGCGATCCGCCAGAGGTTAAAAGAGACAGATATAGCAGACCAACCAGCTGAAATTGCCAGAATCATAGAAAAATCCTATGAGGAACTAGGTAGAGATAGTTTAGGTGGAATACCAGTAAAACCGCAACTGACTGAAAGTCCAGAAAAAATATTTTTTAATAATAATTCACCAAAAAAGAACTGGGATGGAAACAAACAATCCAATCCTAAAGAAAAGAAATTCCAGTCCAGAGGAAGGTCTCCTAGGCGAAGAGAGAAATCTCCGAACCAAAGACACAGGTCACCCCAGAGTGACCCCTCTGGGAAAAGATATAACCTTAGAAATAGGGATAATATAAAAAAACCTGATAGATATCAAGACATTGATACGCGTCCCTCTCAATCTTTTCAGACTTCCTCGCAGAAATCGGAAAGAAGAGGACGATCAGAACAAAGAGAAGAGCACGCCAAGTCCAAAGACAAGGAACCTGCTCAACTAAAAAAGAAATTACAATTTCCAAAAAAGAAGGTAGCCAGTATCAAGGTAGTTAACAATGCCGAGAATACTGAGGACACAACTGAAAAATGGAGAGTGGGCTCAGACAATGCTAGACAGCGCAGCAGAAGTGAGCATAGCTCGCAAAGTCCTTATGAATCATCTGGAGACAGTGGACACGAATGAATATCTTCAAGTGGAAACTGCAGACACCAGGGTTAGCAAACCTCACAAGATATACGAGATAACATTACGTATAGAGGGAGATAAGACTAGGAAAATAAGGGGACTATTTTGGGATAACCTCTCCAAGGGTTATGACATCCTTCTAGCTGAAAAAGACTGCCCACCAGAGTTTGTCAGGGAGTGCCCTCATGGCGAAGAAGTAATTATGCCTGCCTTCTCAAATCAAATTCCAATTCATAAAAAATACACACTTGCTAGAAAGTGGGCAGTGGCTCTAGCACCTGCTTTATATAAAAATCATGTAGGATGGGATGAGGACTCTCCTCCTCACAAAATCCAGCTAAAATCACAACCTACTGCACAAAGGCAGTTCCCAATTAAGCAAGAAGCTAAAAAACAGGTAAATGAAATACTAGATCAGCTAGAATACCAGGGGGTGATTGAAACTTGCACCTCACAAATGAACAATCCTTTGCTTCCGGTCTCCAAACCAGACAATTCATATCGTCTAGTTTTGGATTACCGACACCTTAACACATGTTGCAAAACTTTTGCAGTGCAAAACTCACACAGTGCTGCACTAATGAATAACATAGTGCGCAAAAAATACAAAACAACCTTAGACATCTCTAATGGATTCTTTTGTCAAAACATAGCACCAGAGAGCAGATATTTAACTGCATTCTCAGTAAATGGCACTCAAAAACAATTCTGTCGGTTAGCCCAGGGGTACAAGAACAGTCCGGGGGTATTCTCAGCGAGAGTAACAGAATTACTACAACTATATGATGATGAAGCATTATCTTATGTCGATGACATTTACTTAACAGATGATGACTTGGAGACTCACTTGAAAAGAGTGAACACCATTATACTTGGGTTCGCTGCAGAGGGTTACAAATTCAACTTTAAAAAATCCAGAATTGCCCATCTGACAGTCCTGTTCTTAGGATATGAATTATCAAGCGAAGGCAAAAGCCTGGCTGACAATTTCCTAGAGAAATGTGCCGTACTCCAAGCACCTAGAACACTAAAAAACCTACAGTCGATTCTAGGCTTCCTAAATTTCGGAAGAACATACATTGCAAATTACGCAGAAAGGGTCAAACCCCTTTATGATCTAATTAAACCAGATTTTAAAAGATCCAATTGGACTCAAATACACACAGAAATTTTGAGATCCTTACAAACAGACATGCTAATTAAAACAAAATTAGAAACACGTGATAACACACGCAATCTTGTGATTCGAGTCATCCCAGGGAGATGCGGATTCACATACCTGACCTCTAATGAGGGGGAAAAGGTACCAATTGCATTCAAATCACACTTGTACACAGAAGCTGAACAGAAATTCAGCAACAAAGAAAAAATTGTTCATGCAGTTTAAACCGCAATAGCTAGAGAAAAAGATCAAGCGGACAGTAGACATATCACAGTCAGAACAGCAAAATCAGCCTTTGAGGCACTAACAACACCGTGTAATTTACCAACAACAGCATTGAATCCGGAATGGATACAATGGGTGAATTCAATCACAACGGACAAAGTGTACTACTACTTTGATCCAGAACTAGAAGAATTAAAAAATCTAGAATATGAAAAAACATATCCTCTGCCAATCGACATTCTGCCTTTACGACATTACGCCTGTGTAATCTATACAGACGGACATGCTCAACCCTCCGTTTGGGGAGAACAAGCATACAACCCCACATGTGAGATTACAAAAGAAGTGTGGCGCGGAGGTAAACTATAACCTCTATTAACAAAGACACACTCAGTAGAAAGTAATTCAGAACAACAAACTGAAATATCAGCTTTAAAAATGGCGCTAGATAATGCGGATCGCGAATTCCCGACACTTATAGTGTCAGATTCATATTACTGCGTCAAATCATATAACAGCGATTTGCAGACATGGATTCAAAAAGGTTACAAAGATGACAAAGATGCACCAATAAAGCAGAAACTGCTCTGGGAACAAATAGCTCTTTTACAAAAAGAACTACCAAAGACTCACGTGACTCACTCACTGAGTCATCAGCGTGATGGCGTTCACGTTGTAGGGAATTCATTGGCTGAAACAGCCGCAGCGGCAGCCACTAAATCGGCTTCCGTAGTTCGAAAAAAGCGTACATTAAAATACATTGACGGTGAAACAGTGCTGGCAGTGAAAACGTCATCAAAAGGCGACTGCTCAGCGTTACCGATCAACTATCCACTCAATTATACATACATAATCGATGCAAACTCCGTCCCTTTTGCTCGAATCCCTGGAGTGGGGGATAGGGTGATTCCAAACATGGACAGGAGAAACTTGTTAATCGCAGACGCACACATGGGCGAGGGTCTCAGACACCTTAAACTAAAAGATTCTCTGGAAGAATTACAATCACGGTACTGGTGGCCAGGCATGAGCCTGCGTCATACCATGTTTGTAAAAAACTGCCCAAACTGCAACAGAGATCGCAGTGGGGAGAGAAACAGTCTAATACCTCGTCATTCTACTCCAGGAAAAATCAGGAGTAAAAAGGAAGGGTTGCGATTAACATATACAGGCTAGTTCCACTTATAATGTAGATCACCAGCACTCGGCTGACGTCCGGACTGTTATACAAAGATTTGCGGGTCTAAATGGCATATACGCTAAGCGCATGCTACGTTTGACTATTGTTTTCACTCAAGCCCTCCAGCCTGGGGGGAAACATGGCCAAATGAGCATAGTCCAGCGGGAATCTTCTCACTTCCTTCCTGAGGGTACGGGATGGTGTAAAGAAAAAACCAAGGCATAAAGCAATCTATAGCGGAAAGGATATTAGGTTCGGGAGCTGGGTGGGTCAAACATCTAATAAGTGTCCAACGTAGTCTCAATAACTTGCCAAGAAATTCTCTGAAGGGATTCAGTGCGTACGAATTATTATTTGGAACTAGGATGATGATCTCTGACATTGATAGTCAGACTTCAGTGGTGAAAGAAAAAACCTTTGATATCAAAGACCGTTTGGCTATTTTGCAGGACTTAAACAAAACAAGAAAAGACCTGAGCAACATAAAGTTGAAACAACAGCCAACAACCACTGAAGAACCACCACCTGTCCCAGCAAGACCTGTCTGCATTCCAAAAGTCGGGGATCTAGTCAGGGAAAAGATCGCGGTAAAGAAGGAATTTGGGCCTTCTTACAGAAAAGCAGTTCCTGTCTTGTCTGTCAACGGGACAAGATCAGTTGTACTACCGCCACTTGCTGGTAAAAAGGAGAACCGAGTTGTATCCATCGACCTGGTAAAACCACAACATGTGGCCGATAACAAACAGTAGGCCAAGTGGACTCCCAATAAGTAGCAGAACACCAAGGTTTGCTACCAGTACAGAGGTCCTAACGAAGAGGCTCATCACATTCGAAACGCCTACAGAAGAACAACAAGGACTATGCAACAATGCAATAGAACTAAGACCTCTGAAAACCCAAATAAAAACATTTAGCAGAGACACACCACTCTATAATGAAGTACCAAGTGAAAATGCAAGAAACAGAAATCCTGAACCAATTGGAACAATTGACAGAACTGCATCCGGCTACTTCATTAACTTCGATGATTCCTCCGAGGGCTTCAGCGAATCAAAAACACAGCCATCATCAAAAACCTTTAAAGACAAAGCTAAGGAACTTTTGAGACAACTGAAAGAAACATATCTGATTTCCCCATGGATTGAATTTTGGGTGGGTTTTGGTGCATTTATCCTCATACTTTGGCTCATCATGGTACTTACTTTGGGACGCTTCATTGAGGGAAAATATGCTAAAATGGACACAGCAAGTCAGAAAATCAACTTGATCCTCAAACCACACACATCTTCACACGTCGAGAAAAGAGAACTTTCTTCAGCCAACTTCACAGCCAATCCGATACCTGGTGGGGTAGCCTGGGACAACACTGACTATGAAATTTATGGTCCGGTCGAGATCCTGAAATATCCACACCAAATTAAGATCTCATTGAGTGACTTTGCAAAACCAAACTCATTTGCTGATGATTGGGACTTCGAAAGCATTAATAATATGATGTCTGACTTAGTAATGTCTGCTAAATTTACCAAACATGATTATTTGCAGGGTTCTACAAATTATGATAGTATGTATTGCTATAACCACTATGGTAACCACTTTTTACATAGATCTGCACAACCTAGAAATGTTTTAAATTATAATCAATGGGAACATTGTGCAACACCTCCAAAAGGGAGCTCAAGAACCGTTTACGACAAATATTCATATTTTTCAGGTTTCAACACAAGTAATGCTGAAACATTTTATTTTAAATTGTCGAACAAGACAGGAACCAAAACCATGATAACCAACACAAAATTGTTATATTCAGACTCATTTTTTGAACAAATGAATACTTTTGGATTTGATTATTGGGACAAAAATGTTGAATTGAAAAGTTTTTGGGGTACAAAAGAATGGCAAGTACAGGGTATAGAAGCTTTGTTTAGAGCCTGCATGATCCCAGAACAAATGATATTTTTAAATGACACTGTTCAACAGACCACCTGTCTTGGCTTAGCCAAAATCAAAGATTTAAATAAACCGTCTATTCCAAAGCCAACAATGTTTAGCAATAACTCTGATACAGATGAAGAGATAGACGTAAACCATATATTAAACCAAAACAGAACACATCCTGATTGGAAACAGTGGTTGATCTGGCCCACAGATACTAATAACTGTCAAGACAGATTCCTGAACAAAACACAGGGGTTCAAAATGACCTGGCCAGACCCTAGATATCCTCAAAGACATCACCCAGGGATAATAACGACCTACAGTGTGGGCAAATTATGCCTTCAATGGCTACAAACTTCCACACTGGCAGAAATTAAGCAACACCTAACTTTACTTACTGATGGTGCTGACTTGCGTGATTTCACTTTGGGACCACGCAAACAGCGTCAAAAGCGTTTCATAGCAGCCTCTGTATATGCAGCATACAATGAGGCCTGGAAGGTTACTCAAATTGAAACAGCAGAGAGAATACGGGAAATTGACCGTATTAATTTGGAAAAATCACTTTCTGTAGTGGACAATGGGTTAATGACTCTGTCCTCCAGAATTTTTTCTTTGGACAGCATTGTGTCGTCAGCAATCGATATATTATCGCAAGACTTACTGCTATTACAACACGGTCAGTCACAATTGCGTTCTATTGTACAGCTTGGCTGGACGTTACAAAATCTGCGTTCAGGCTATGTGCCTTGGCGTTTAATCAACACAACGTCACTATTCCAAATCTTTAACCTTACTGATAGACAAATCAGTATGGCGCAAAAGGGTGCTGATTATACAATCTTGAGCATTGAAAAACTAGAAAGATTACCAATGACAATGTCAGAACGACCTGTCAATGAATGGATAATACATGGGATAATAAATATTCCAATCTCAACCTTCAGGTTTCAATACTGCCAAAAATATATACAGGCTGGCATGTACGAGAAATTGGGAAAGGGGTACCTTAAAACAACATGGAACCTGCCCTATTCACATGCATGTGTCAGTAATAAAGGACAGAAAGTGTTTCTTAGTGGCAACAATTGTGCGATGTCACTGAGTGGCACACTTCTGTGTAACGGAATTAGTTTGCATGGAGCCTGTGAAGGGAATTCATACAACCTTTCATGTCACCAGCAAGGCGCACCTGCAACAGAAATAGAACCATTCTTTCAAAGACTCTATAATGGGAGTTACATTCTTATTGTAGACCGCAGATGTTGTAGTCTTATGCCCGGGACTCCTTATCTAGTAACTACTACTGCGAAGGTCAAGTGCTGTGGACGCACATTGTTCCCCAGCTCCTTCCCAGACAGGGAGGCAAGGGCATGGCCCGATTAGAAAATTACTTCTATTCGAATAGATACTTTAAGCAGAATGAAAACAGTCCTTCTTCAGACGCCTACCAGGCTCTCGTCATCAAAAGAAACGTATGATCTACAAGTCGCAAGGACGACTGCAGAGATACATACATTATTATCAACTAATTCCCCCGTACATTTCGCGGAAATCCTGAATGAAATCTTAAATATTTCTGATACCAATGGGGTCTCAAAGGTATTTAAGACAGTATTTTCGATGGCATTAACACCATTCAAAGCCATACTGGGTATTTTTCCAGATTTCGTCCATTCGATTTTTGGCGGACTTCCCCTGATCCTGGGACTAATTGCAGGAATCCTATTCTTAGTCCTTATTTTTCGTTATGGCAACCCATGTCACAGACAAAACTCTAGCGACAAGGGAAGAAACAATCCTAGCCATTGGATACCGGGACCGGATATCAAAAATCCTGGGACTCTCCCGGCTTAGAGACCTGAACATGACTTGGTTTCTATCATTTCGACCAATGTGGCAAAGATGTGTTTTACCTGTATTGAGGTGTCTGCTATGCGGAGAAGAATGCGTGTTAGACACCTGTCTGACGCTACAATCGGATGCGCCGATGGATGCAGAAACATTGTTGAGCCCGATCAAGGTTCATGCTTTGTGCTGCCCTCAAAGGCTACCAATTCTGATGACGGCATTCGTGGAAGCTTCACCACTACGATTGATGGGTAGTGAAGTTCAAGATGAAAGCAGCATCGAACAGGTACGACCTTCTGTCAGTAATGCAAATCAGAATGTCAATGGAGACAATCATGCGCAAGAATGCATGATTACACCTATTTCCGAGTTAGTGGAACTTTCCCAGGAAGCTGTTGACAGTTTTTTCGAAAGCCTAAATGATATGATGTTCTCACCCGAACAGAAATAGAGACTTTTGAGCAAGCTCGCACACGGCGTTCCCTGAATTCGGCCTTCAACTTTAAAAATAAAGTCACATGAACGTTTTCGCTCCAGTTCACGGACAGCAATTTTTCAGCAGCCCCAAATATTTTTGCATATTTTTCGGGACACTATCTTCTGCTTAAAGTAAGAACTATTCTTAGAGAACTAAGGTTTCTAAATTTTAGATAGCTTATAGACATTAGCTGCCCGCTGGCATGTTCATAAAGATATTTTATTCTGTGATGGAATGGTCTCGAAACTTTTTTCTGTAAGAAACCATTTCATGTGTAATTCTCATATACCAAATAAGCAATGATGTATACAAATGCGATTACTTTGGCATTTTTCTACAGCTTGAGTGCATACTATATATATATGTCTGCAATTTTTTTCAGTATATTTGAAAATTTCAAAATGCATTTATGTATTTTGGGGTGGTAAGGTATACACACTACTCTATAGTATGTTGTACTATGTTATACTATGCCTAGATTAGTAAATATGTCCATAGTTAGCGTGGAGTGGGTGTCATGTATTCCTATAGGTTCTGAATCGATCCCCCTATTCCTGACCCTATTCTAGTTAAACAAACCAACAAGTTAACTAGCAGTCAGCCCATGAGGCAGAAAACCCCCATGATGCAGATACCGTTATCTGACGCAGTCACACTACGGCACAGGAACGTGTTATCTGATTAGGTCATAACACTTGCGATCTAATTAGACAAGCGATATTCCTCCAGCCCCTGATAAGGCATACGGAGTTCTCATAACAAATCAAACCTATGACAACCTGGGCAAAACCCTGCGGCCATTGTTTTGATTTCACCGAGAACTTTAGTAAAAGAATGTGCTAACGAGCAAGTCGTATGACATCTTTATTGACGTATCTATGTCCATCCTTACGTCAATCTCGGCACCTTAAAGGTATAAATATTACCGATCTTGCCATATGCAAACACACGCGTGGTGACGAGACGGAGCAGCCATACTTGCCGAAGCAAAGAGCAGAGCAGACCCCGCTGGCGCAGCCCCGCCTTTCTGACGCGCTGAGAGACGCGCTGCTTTCTCCTGCCGAGAATCCAGCACCGGCGTTTCCGGGTAGCCCTCGCAGGCAGCCTGGAATATCGAGACCAGAGAGAGAGATACCATTCCTCATTCATCCTAAATTCCAGGTACAGAACTGAATAACCCCTCACAGAGAATTCTTTAGTTATTCACTTGGCAAAAACAAACTTAACTTAAACTGTAACTATCTATTCCCGCCCACGTATTAGACTTAGGTCAGGTACACGGGGTAGGCGTATCTAGAAACACCAGTTGAGTACGTTTAGTCAAATGTATATGTGTATGTAATATATTTTATTCATTTTAAAACATCTTATGGCTTAGAAACCATATCAATGTTTTTACAGTATTATTTTATACTATTGCTTTTAATGTATGCACTTTACTTAACTATAAGTATTGCAATAATATCGATCCATTTCTCTTGTATGAGAAGAGACTGATCAATAAAAAACACCTTTTTATTGAACACGCCCGTCTCTTCCTTTTCTCTACATTCTGATGAGACTAAGAATGCACGTACTGACTGAGTAAAATAATTTGCCTTTTGTTCACACGACTCTCGAGATTGACTCTTGATTAGGGGAGAGCAAAGTTGTCATGTTCTATGGTTGTCAGAAACTAAATCCCTTCTTGTCTAATCAGGGAAGTTAATTCCTCCTTGAACATTCGAGAAAGTTTCTAGTGAACTCTGAGCTACGCTAGCAAACCCAAAACTTTAAGTCTAGTATCGACAGTAGTAGACCTAGTTAACGTCTGGCCTAGGCCTTTACTGCTGTAGGTATTATTCCAATGCGCAGAGCCTATTGGGAAGATAGGAACTACACTACAGTACGATGGCTATTCCTCCTCCGATTCCGTTGGCGCGATCCCTGCGGGTGATCTTGTATCCGTCTGGGATGGCTATGGCGATGTCAGGTGCCGAGGAGTCGTTCCACCAGGTCTCGGGCAGGAATTCTACGTCTGGTTCCGTTGAGTCCAGAAGGTCCCACAGCTCGATGGCATGTTTGCGTGCGGATTGGGTGTTGAGGAGTATGCAGCGGAGGTTGTTGGGTCCGGTCTTTGGAGGTTTGGTGGTTCTGTCGCAGGAGAAGCTGCAGATGTGACAGGAGAAGGGTCCATGGGTGCATTTTGGGGCAGCCTGAAAGCAGCAATGGTTCCGGCCGGTGTTGAGAGCGAGGAGGGTGCTGGCATCGTAACGGAGTCTGGCATTGCAGGGTATGCGGGGTGCAGGGGTTCTGGTGCTGGGCGCGGTCCAAGAGCAGACGGGCGCAGGCGGCATTGCCAGCCCGCTGCGCGCATCCGCTGCGCTTCCGCACGGCGTCCTCCATAAAAGGCGAAGTGGGAGGGAGGAGCAGCTGGGAGGCGGGAGCGGGCGGCCAATGGGAGAGTCACAAAAGGCAAAGGGGCCGGGGCCTCAGGGGGGCAGCGGCATGACGGGTCACAAAAGGCAAAAGGGGGTGGGCCGCAGGGGGGCAGTGGCGGGAAGTGGGGGGCGGGGATGAAGCGAGGCAGGGAGCGTGAGGGCAACAAACAATAAACAAAGCGCTAAGGAGCGCTAAGAGCAACCTAAAAACAAAGCAGAGGATAATTAACAGTTAAACCATGATGCAGGCAGGCAGCACAGGGGGGCACACCAGAGGCGAACTCACGGCAGCAACGGCAGCGGGGCCAGAGACACGCGCGTACAGGAGGAGCCGTGCGGCGTGGAGAGCGACCTGAACCTGCGAGCAGGTTTACTACTATGATCTCTCTAATCCCTTTCTAGAGACTCATCCCTCCACCATCTCTCCATTTAATTATCCCAAACCTCATCTTAATATTATGATATTCAAGCATAATGCTTTCTAGACTCTTCCCTCTTCTATCCGTCTATTATCCTATTCAATCCAACTAACAGACTCGCATTTCCACCGCTCAAATTTACTCATATTTCCCTACACTAATCCACCACTAATCCTTTTTGAGTTTCAGAGTAGCATGCTACTTGCTGAAAAAGCACTGCAACACCTAGTCAAGGGTAATAAGAGATATATAAATATAATTACAATTACAGATATAATTTACCATTTTAAACGTAAATGAATAGTATAATAATTAAGTAATTAAATTTTTTTTTAAATGTTTCATATTTTAAATATGTAATAATGAAATAATTATAATAGCTAACTCCCCCCCATCCTTCTATAAACCCAGCAACCTGTTACTACATTTTAAAGGACTAAATACATTTAAAAAAATTACATATTTAAAATTACAAAGTATATTTAATAACAATACTAATAGTTACAATTAATAATAATTACAATATGATATTTATTGCAGCTATATTAAATGAAACAATATTATGTACAACTATATTCTTAAAAGTTATATACCCAAAAAATCTGAAAAGGATGTAACCAATTTTTGCATTGCCTGCGGTGTCCTAGCCATCAAGACGGCGTCATCGGCATACAACAAGGTTGGGATTGGTCTTTCCCCAACCATTGGCATATCCCTACACTCATTCAATAATGTGTTCTCCACATCATTTATGTAGAGTGTAAAAAGAAAGGGAGCCAAGACGCAGCCTTGACAAACACCCCTTCCAATTTTAAAAGATTCTGTGCATTCACCATTTTTCCCAAATCTGACTTTGGCGGATGCTCCTAAATAAAGTTCTATTAGGAAATTAATAATGAAAGGATCTATCCCCATTTTACCCATAACGACCATAGTTTACTGTGTGATACAAAGTCAAAAGCAGAAGTTAAATCTATAAAGGTTAAAAACATACGACCCTTCTTTGCTTTTGTATACTTTTCTATTAAAATGAATTCCAGTAGTTAAGAATTATTGATGAATCTTCATACTGGTGTGGCAGCAGAGGTAGCTAAAAGAATCTTCTTGAAAATTTGTGATGGACATGGGTCAGAAGGGCAGCCGTCTGACCAGCTTGCTCTGACCAGATCCATAAATTCACTTTGTGATATTTGTTTGAAGGAATGCAGATGCTCGGTTAGGCTGTTATTGGATGGGATTTTTGAAAATGGGTTTAATGCTGGTGGTTTTCCTTTGCTTTAATAGGAGTCCACCATGCTTGCTTTGTTTGTGTAATGCTTTGCCAGTTTGTTAGTGAATTCTTGAGTAATGGGATGAGTTCCTTCTGTTCATTTAGGCTTACAAAATTCAGTGAGAAGTTTATATAATTCTGTATCTGCACATTTAGCATTTTGAATTATGTCTCAATAGTACCTTTTTTTTAAAAGCTTTTTTTATTGTTGACTTGTATATTCTTTTGAGTTTGTGTAGGTGAGGTTAGTCTTGATTGCTGTTTATTTTGAGCCAGGTGCATTGCAGCTTTCTAGTTTGTTGTTTTATCTTTTTAAGTTTTGTTTTTCTCCAAGATGCTTGTTTTCTTTTGTCCTGTTTTGTTCTTCTTACTGGTATTAGGATATCAAAAGTTTCCTATAGCCACTTAAAGTATTTGAACGGGATGTATTGTGTCTAGACCTGTGTTGGATGTTAGTTGTGTTTCCAATGATTCACAATTGAGTTTGTTTCATAGTCGATGTAAGGTGATCTTAAGTGTGTTGATTTGTTGGTGTTTTATGTTGGAAAGCTACCAAATGGTGGTCTGACCATCTTACTGCAGTAATCCTTTGAAAGTTAACTAGTTCTAGACTTGCAAAAATGATATCTAGGATGTATCCAGCAATGTATGTGGGTTTGTGTACAATCTGGTGTAGGGTCAGTGTGACTAGACCAGTGATTAACGTTTTGAAATGGGGCATATTGGGTTTGTCAAATCAAATGTTTAGGTCACCAAGAATGCACAGGTTGGAGTGTTGTGTCATAAGGTTTGAAACTGTGTCTAGAAATGTGTATTGGAATGTTGCATTGCTGGGTGGTGGTCTTGTAAAAGAAGAGGAATTTTCTGGAGGAAGTTGGTGTAGGGTTGCATCTGGTTATGAGTACTTAAGAACATTTTATGGAAAGGTCATCACCTTTGGTGAGATATATTGTTTGCTTGAATATAACAGTTAGTCCACCTTTTCTTTTGCCTATGAAATTTTGTGTGATAGTCTGATAGCCTGAAGGAACTGCTTCGTACAACACTGGAGCCATTTCATCTTCAAACCATGATTCAGTTATGAAGAGTGAGTCAGGTTGTGTGTCAGTGAGTAGGTCGGAGATGTGGTGTTTGTTTTTAGGGCGTGATCGAGCATTTATTAGCAGGCAGTTTAGATATTGTGTTTTAGTGGTGATGTGAGTTTGTTTTCTAGAATATTGAGCAATATTGTTTTAACTTGTAGCAGGTGTGTCATTAGTGCTGGTATACATTGTATGAGGATAGTCATAGTGTTGTTTTTCTACATCACATTCCTCGGCCAGTAGGCTTAGGAGGCTTTTTGTTGGGTCTGTGTGTGTAGATGGTGGAGATGGTGGTTGAGAGTGAGTTGGTGTTCTGTGTTGTTTTTGTGGAGTAGCCTTGTTGTGTAATAGACATGGAAATGTGAAGTTGTGAAGAGTGGCATGTTCTGTTATTATATTTGCATCTGTTATGGATGGAAGGTGTATGGGTTATGGGTGTTGGTGGTGGAGCATGTGGGTCATACGTTAAGGCTCGAAATTGTGCAATGGATGAGAGGTGGGTGAATGAGAGTTGTTGTGTTGGCATATTGGTGGTAGGTGTTGGGGAAGATAGAAAATGTAGGAGTAAAGATTGTTTAGGATGTGTATTAGTGAAGTCATGGGGTGGGAGTGGGTATATGTTTCTAATTTGTGAAGGAATGTATTATGAAATTATGTGTGTGTGTGAGAGAGATTTTGTTAGCCTAGTGTGTGTGTTATGTTTTGTTTTTGTGGAGCATGAGATGAGATATTGATGTCGTTGTTTTCTGAGAAGGATTTGTAAGACGTGTACTGTTGATGAGTGGAAGTTGAATGGTAAAAGGGGATGATGATGTGTTTTGGAAAATAGTGTATGTGGTGTGTGAGAAGGGATGGACAAGAGTTATGAGGGTTTCAGTTAGATTTGATAGTTGGAAGAGGTAATATGTGTGGTGGAGTGTAAGGATTTTTTGGTTGTGTGTTTTTGGTAAAACAAGAGCAGGGTGGTAGATGGAGATCTGAGTTTAGATTTGGTGGTGACAAAGTGGTCTGCTAGGAGCGAGTTGAGGTTAGAGCTGGTGTTTCGTATAAAGAGGGGGTGTGTTTCTGGATGATTGAAGGTTATGAATAATGTGGCTTTCTGTTGTATTGGCGATATTTGGATGTGTTAGTGTTATAGGACAGAGTGGTGTTTTGTGTGAGAGTGAAGGTGCCTTTGTGTGGTAGTCGGGGTAGAAAGGTGTATAGGTGTGGTTAGTCAGGTTTTGTAGTGGTTACTGAGTCACTGCAATTTGAATAGGGTTTGTTTGTAGTAAATGTGTAGAGTGCATTTGCTGGGAGTGTGTTATAATGCTTGATGAGTTAAGGTGGTGGCTGATGAATGGCAACAAGGGAAGTCTCTCTGGCCCTAGCCCAAACCAAACAGGCACCTGCCCTTGTCCTTGATGCCTGAACTGACACCCCCTAAGGGTATATAGCCCTAGGTCAGGTGACCTTTGGCCAATGGGAGAGCTGACCCTTTCAACCAATCACAGCCCTAGCAACCAATAAAAAATGAAAACCTTAGCCCTTTGTCCAATAGAAACCATAGCTCTAGAAACCAATCAGAGCCCCAGACCTATCAGCCAATTAGAACTCTAACCCTAAGCCCTAAGTCCAATAGAAAGCCTAGACATAAGAACCAATCAGAGTACAGATAACAAAACCCTTACGAAACCTATATAGGGGCATGTGACCTCAAACACAAACTGGTGGGCAGGGAGGTGCTCCTGAAGTCAGACTCTCCTTTGATACAGACAGGTTCAACCCACATTCTGCAGTTTCTGTTCAAACCTGCAGGTAAGGCCCAAATCTAAAGCTACTAAAAATACTGCTAATTACGCATTTATACAAATCACTTTTTCTACCCAAAACTGAGTGCAACATACACTGTCCAAACACAGTTTAAACCATAAAGCAGATTAAGCAGTCTCTTAAACACACTCTGATTAGCCTCTGATGTGAATTTTTTCTTTTTACCTTGTAAAAAAAGGTAGTGGGGGCAGGCCTGCTGGCCTAAGCTCAGTATAGGGGAAAACTGGTGGAGGGGTTTATATACAGTCACAGGTAGAAAAAACAGCGGCTTTAAAAGGACAAAATGCACAGAAACCAAGAGGTAAATTTAAATAATCACCAGTAAAGGTTTTAAAGTTTCAAGAATACACAGCACAAAGTCTGTGTTCTTACCACCTTCTTTGTGTTTTTCCCACTGGGCAGTTTAGGGCACAGACAGGCTGGGGGCTACACAATGGAGGAATGGTTGACTTAGAAGTTGCTTAGGGTAAGCCAACATGACGGTAGCAAACGTACAAGCAATATCACTGATTGTGAGTGGGGGAAATAAGGGCTCAAATAGATTAACTTGAAGCAGAAATTCTCAGCATAGAATGGCTTCTTGTATTACACACTGGGGACGAATTGCAGCACTGACTAGGTCTGAGGCAGTGGGAATATAGAGGGCTTGCTGAAAATAATGCTGGTGCCACCTTTATACCCACTCAATGAATACTATATAAAGTGGGAAACAAATCAGGGAAAGTATTTGTTTGGCTGGAGCGAAGAGATCAAACTAGAAATTTGTGAGGGGAGCCCAGAAATTGTGGAGGTATTTTCTGCCCATTAGGCAAAGATATACATGTCCTCAGTCACCAAACACCCCAGAAGAAATGTAAGATTTCCTCAAAAACATACCGCTTCACAGGCTCTCAGTGGAAGATAAGCAATTCTTAGAATTGAAGCTACCAAGATTGCTGCAACTATCACAGACCTGCAATCCGGGAAAGCACTGGGATTTATACTGAATCAAATAAAAGAGTATGGCCACCAAGTTGACAGCGCATGTGCTCTGCATGCTAATTGAGGCCAGGAACAAGGGCACACGCCCACTCAAGCAAAGACTGCCCATCACTGTCATCATACCAAAAGAGGGTAAACCACCTGACATATGTGCCTCAAATAGGCAAATCTCTTTTCTAAAAGAAGAGGCCAAAATACTGGCCAAAGAGTTGGCGGCAAGGGGAAAAGGAGTATTCCAACCAGACCATTTTGGATTCATGCCTAATTGAGGGACTCACCTTAACCTACATTGCTTATACTGGGGTCTGGAGTTGGCTGATCATCTACAAGAACACCTGTTAGTGATGTCATTAGTTGCCACATTGGCAGTTAACACGTTTGAGTGGGTCATATGTTTGCGGTCCTGGTGAAAATGTGCGTTGGCCCCTGATAAAGACAATGGGTGGGACTCTACCAGCAGTTTCTGGGTGTGGTGTATGTTAATGGCTCAAAAGTTAGCATGTTTGAACTTGAGAGGGGAACCAGGCAGAGTTCACATTCCCTGGACTGGAAGCATCGCTTAGGGTAGACAAATACGAAATGGGAGACTGGTGTTACTCTGCAACATTTGACAAGACAAAACCCATTGTGTATTTACTGGTCCATACTTATACTGAGGTGGCGGTCTGGAGGGAGGCAACAGAGTACCTGGGATGGAAAGGAACTCAAACGGAATGAAAGGTGCTATGAAACAGCGATACATTGAGAAAAGTGGGGAAACTGGGGGGGTTCACAAAATGCAACATGATTGGTATCTCAAAATTAGAAGATTTATTGACAGAGGGGGAATTGATCTCTTTTGAGACCCTCAGGGAAGAATACCAACTATCAGAAACTGAGAAATATAGATGTCTACAGGTTAGGCACGCCCTATCCCCGCACATAAAAAAAACCAATACTGAAAGTACCAACACCACTGGAGGGCAGATTGTTAGCTGATACCTTCACCAAAAGTGTAGTGTAATTGGTTTACAAACAGATAATGAACAACTCCCCAGATGCCCAACAGAAATTGGAGGGGGACTGGAAAGGAGATGAGGGTGAGTTAAAAAAGGAGGAATGGAAGTGTTTTTCAAATTGAAAATAGAATCATAATTAAAAGTTGTGTTCAGGATTATCCACAGACAGATATTCTACAGTTTATAAACTATTGGAAAATCTCATGAAAAAGAATGTAGGCTCATTAGTCAGATATAGCAGGTGGATTAAATGGTAAATATCAGATTAGGCCAAAATTACAAATAAGCCCTGGCAAAGTCAATAGTTCTAGCTTGCAGGTGTATCTCAAAGACTAGGTAAAGACCTGCAAAACTTGCTTGGATATGCAAAGTAGAAACATATGGAATTCACAAAATAGCTGATCAGTGCATTGATTGACAAATTTACCTTCAGAAGAAATGGAGAATATTAGGTAGGCAAATTGATAAAGACCATTTATAGACAGAATACTAGACCAGTAAAAAAATTTGAGGATATAGTACAAAATGATAAGAAGTCTGGTGAGATCAAGGTATCATCAATATACATGCATAATGCTACAGCACATACGCCACCAGCCGTAGTTATACAAAAAGAGCTTGTCATTTACAGAGTCTCATAAAGTGAAGGCAAATAAACATTGCCTTTGTGCTTCATTCTTTCAGACAAAACAGAGAACAAACAGCACCTAAAGGGACTCTGCATCTTTTCTTCGTTGTGATGGCACCAAAACTGATCTCTTCTACATTTTCACTTAGTGTAGTTCAAACTAGTACCGTCCTTGCAGGATGCATGGCTTCCTTTCGTATCAGAAGCTCTCAGATGAGCCTTATCTTTAGCTAGCATACAGCACACTGAGTAGAAGTAAAAATATGACACAAGCTGAGCCTATCATCTAATACCAGGTTATAAAAATACAACAAATATATCATAAATGGCACATTTAAGAGTAGCCGAGTATTACAAGAAACCGACAGTAAAACCATTTGTTAATAATAATGTGTTATTTATGCCAGCAAAAACAGTGAACAATAATAACAAAGTATGTGGTAGAGTAGCCTAAATAAACAGCAGCACTATGAAAAGGTATACTTTAGAAAATAAGTGCAGCAAAGTACTACAAAATGTACTAACGCTTCAAACAAAACGGAGTTCACAAGTGGAGAAGAAATCATGAATGAGAAATACAGCATTTAAAAAATACTATCTCGCAACAATAGTTAAACTAAAATGCACCAGAATGGATATTTTAATTTTATACTTTTATTAGTCATTTATATTTTAGTAGCAGGTTTATTGGGCAGAACAGGAATACAGTGGGAAGTTACTGAAATTATAGTTTTTTAATCAATCTTCAATAATGTTATCACAATTATGTATATCTATATTTGATTTGATGATTTGTTGTATATGAATTATTATTAAATTATTGAACATGTTGAATATTAATATTACTATTTGTTAAATACATTTTATTATTTATTTATTTTGTTTTCATGTATTTGGATTTTTTGTGTTGTAGGGAGGCAAATGAATGTAATTTTTATTTATTTGGTTTTTGTAAAGATAATTTAGCTTTTTTTGTTTATATTGTGTGCATTTGTTATATAAAAATGCTTTTAAAATGTATTCTTGTTAGGGTACTCAATGTTTTCTAGGAAATATTTATGAGTCGAAATGCTATATGTAATCTTTACAAAGATCAATTTCCCGACAGTTGCATACATTGGAGTGGGAATAGTAAATGTTATCACTCCGAAGCCCTATACCTTCTCTACTTTTGATTAGACTGGATTGAGAATAGTAAACTGAACCCCTCCAAAGTCCAACAGTTGGTCTATTGCTGCTTACACTTGAGTGTAAATAGTAGGGGTAGGCAGAACTTGGGGAGTTTCTTCCCGCAGAATTCTGCAGAGTTACATGAAAACTCCACAAGATTCCATGGAGTTCCGCGAGTGGGCAGAATCGTCACGTTGCGCTGATTTTTTAGCAACGGGAGCTTGTTCGGTAATGCAAAATCAGGACAAACGGCACCATGCGGCACACCAGAGGGCACTGCTTCTTTGCTGCCGCTTGAATAGATTTTCTACTTAAGAGGAGCTTTCTCACTGCAACCTCCCGCGTTGAGAAAATCTCGCCGTATGCCATCTTTGTGCCCAAAAATCACGCTAGGGGATGGAAATTCTCAATTGCACATGTTAACTTACCACTGGCAACCTGCATGTGAGAAAAAACGATGCCATGTGGCGGTTGGCAGAGTTTTGCTGGAACTTTGCGTTACGAGCGTAACACAGAATGAGCAAAACTCCGAAAACTCTGCCCGCATAGCAGTTTTTTGCGCCCACCCCTAGTAAATAGTAAATATAACCTCTCCAAAGTACAACAATTTCCTTACTGCAGCCTAGACTAGAGTGGGAATAGTAAATCTAATGCTTCCAAAGTCCAAAGCTTTCCATACTGTTGCTTAGACTGGAGTGAGAATAGTAAATATTACCACCTCCGAAGTCCAACACTTTCCATACTGTTGCTTAGACAGGAGTGGGAATAGTAAATCAATCTCTTCCAAAGTCCAACACGTTCCCTACTGCTGCTTAGACATTAGTGGGTATAGTAAATTAGTGGATTTATATTATATTTAATATTGTTGTTAAATGTAGATTAACATTTTGTTTTTAAATTATTTTTATATTTATTATATTAGTTTAATTAATGCTTTTGATATATATACAGTTTTCCAATTTTCACTTTATTTTACTGTTAAGATTTAAAATTAAATTTGCTTAAATATGGTTTATTTTATAATAAGTATATAATTGTACTATTTCAGCACTGTTGAACTTTGTTGTTCACTGTACTTTAATTTCAGCCACTTGGCTATGACCTTTGATGCAGTATGTCTCTACCAGTCGAAATCACACCATGCCGCGGGTGAAATCATGTCTTTATATCTAAAGCAATTAGTATGAATTTTGTTTTAATATGTGACAATTTGATATGCATATATCTATACATATATATGGAGAGTTTCACCTGCTACTGAATGCTTTGCTGATGCTGATACTGGCTGTCACGTGACAAATTGTATTTCCCCTCTCTCCCAATGCGCACTAATGTTTAAATTAATTTTAATTAAATATCTACTTATTTAAAACTTTAGAATAGAATTCAAAACTGATATTATGTGCTACAAATCAGTTACCATGATCAACATTGTTTTTGTTTCAGAAGTATTTTTTCTATGCTGATACATTCATGTTGCAAGCCCTCTTTCTTTAGGGTGATTGGGCACAGTGTTTTTGTAACCAGGCCGTGACGAAGCCCCGAGGGGGTGAAAAGCATTGCCAAATAAACTCTGGGTACTGGAGCCGTGGTGTGCAAGTAGTTTCTGGTAATCCTTGGTGTGGGAATTCCTTTTGTTGAGGAAATATATATATATATATATATATATATAACCACACGGGAGGGATTACAGTTGCGCGATAACACTACAACTCCCAGCATGCCCGGTGTAAGAATGTAAAACAGGCATAGTTGAGGCCACCTCTAACACGGAAGCATGCAGGGGAGGAGACAGCACCACAAACCTGTATTCACTCGAGATGGTCTCTGAGGAAGGAGAACAAAGCACTCCGAAACGCTTCAGGCCAAGGACTCTGGAAAGGGGATGTGAAATTGACAGTTTTGTTATGAAATAAAGTGGATACTTATCTTACAGTGGAGCGCGACCTCTTCTTGCTGGGCAACTTGTGGTTTTGTGTCACGCGGCTGCTCCAGGCCGCGGAGGATCGCTGCCGCCCCATATGCAATAGGGGCTCATGCGAGGAGAAGATCCCTCCTCGCTTCATGGCGCTGTAAACAACGGATTAAAAACTGCCAAGGTCTCATCCAGGCTCAATAGTGGGCTATAAAGCTGTCCCGTACACTGTCGTGAGTGACTAAACCCACTGGAGGGATTAAAGTTGCGCGATAACACTCCAACTCCCAGCATGCCCGGTGTAAGAATGTAAAACAGGCATAGTTGAGGCCACCTCTAACACGGAAGCATGCAGAGGAGGAGACAGCGCCACAAACCTGTATTCACTCGCGATGGCCTCTGAGGAAGGAGAACAAAGCACTCCGAAATGCGTCAGGCTAAGGACTCCGGAAAGGGGATGTGAAATTGACAGTTTTGTTACAGATAAAGTGGATACTTATTTTACAGTGGAGCGCGTCCTCATCTTGCTGGGCAACTTGTGGTTATGTTTCACGCGGCTGCTCCAGGCCGCGGAGGATCACTGCCGCCCCATATGCAATAGGGGCTCATGCGAGGAGAAGATCCCTCCTCGCTTCATGGCGATGTAAACAACGGATTAAAAACTGCTAAGGTCTCATCCAGGCTCAACAGTGGGCTATAAAGTTGTCCCGTACACTGTCGTGAGTGACTAAACCCACTGGAGGGTTTAAAGTTGCGCGATAACACTACAACTCCCAGCATGCCCGGTGTAAGAATGTAAAACAGGCATAGTTGAGGCCACCTCTAACACGGAAGCATGCAGGGGAGGAGACAGCACCACAAACCTGTATTCACTCGCGATGGTCTCTGAGGAAGGAGAACAAAGCACTCCGAAACGCTTCAGGCCAAGGACTCTGGAAAGGGGATGTGAAATTGACAGTTTTGTTATGAAATAAAGTGGATACTTATCTTACAGTGGAGCGCGACCTCATCTTGCTGAGCAACTTGTGGTTTTGTGTCACGCGGCTGCTCCAGGCGGCGGAGGATCGCTGCCGCCCCATATGCAATAGGGGCTCATGCGAGGAGAAGATCCCTCCTCGCTTCATGGCGCTGTAAACAACGGATTAAAAACTGCCAAGGTCTCATCCAGGCTCAATAGTGGGCTATAAAGCTGTCCCGTACACTGTCGTGAGTGACTAAACCCACTAGAGGGATTAAAGTTGCGCGATAACACTCCAACTCCCAGCATGCCCGGTGTAAGAATGTAAAACAGGCATAGTTGAGGCCACCTCTAACAAGGAAGCATGCAGGGGAGGAGACAGCACCACAAACCTGTATTCACTTGCGATGGCTTCTGAGGAAGGAGAACAAAGCACTCCAAAACGCGTCATGCCAAGGACTCTGGAAAGGGGATGTGAAATTGACAGTTTTGTTACGAAATAAAGTCGATACTCATTTTACGGTGTAGCGCGTCCTCATCTTGCTGGGCAACTTGCGGTTATGTTTTACACGGCTGCTCCAGGCCGCGGAGGATCGCTGCCGCCCCATATGCAATAGGGGCTCATGCGAGGAGAAGATCCCTCCTCCTTGCATGGCGCTTTAAACAACGGATTAAAAACTGCCAAGGTCTGATCCAGGCTCAATAGTGGGCTATAAAGCTGTCCCGTACACTGTCGTGAGTGACTAAACCCACTAGAGGGATTAAAGTTGCGCGATAACACTACAACTCCCAGCATGCCCAGTGTAAGAATGTAAAACAGGCATAGTTGAGGCCACCTCTAACACGGAAGCATGCAGGGGAGGAGACAGCGCCACAAACCTGTATTCACTCGCAATGGCCTCTGAGGAAGGAGAACAAAGCACTCCGAAACGCGTCAGGCCAAGGACTCTGGAAAGGGGATGTGAAATTGACAGTTTTTTTACGAAATAAAGTGGATACTTATTTTACAGTGGAGCGCGTCCTCATCTTGCTGGGCAACTTGTGGTTTTAAACAAGCTTCCAAATGAACCTAGAATCTGTGCAAAAACGATGCCTTCCTTGTAAATAGTTTTAACCACACCAACTTATTGAATTTTTTGAATTTTTGATTAGTTTCTTGAATGAATGGACTTGTAGACTAAATGGGTTAGTTCAATCGATTAATGTTGCTTTAGAAATGAAGAGTACTAACATTGGTTCTATTTCATAATAATATAGTGACACCAAGAAGTGGTTCACAGCCCACTGGAGGGCCATAGTATTAGATCTTCTTTTTTTCAAACTCGAAAATGACAGTATATATATGAGTTTCATAGTTTCAAATATTAAAACTACACGTCCCAGAAACCCTGTGTGTAAACAGGAAGTGATGAAATTGTAATGAGTAATTTCCTTTGATCACTTTATTTAAATGTTAAAAAATGGCCGATGTTGTAAACCTGTGAGCAAGATCTCTGTGGAGATCGAAACGCGTAAGGTGTTGCTGGTTTATGAAGAAAATAAACTAAATTCCAGCTGAAATTCGAGTGTGGAGTTATTACCTATCACACGAGAGTGCATGAGGAAAAGCGTCTCTGCCAAGAGACAAACGGAATAATTTACACGCGGCTGGTCCGGCCGTGCCTCGCGTGCACCGCCCCAGAGCGCCCGGTGGCCTTGAACATGGACGAAATTGAATATTTCTAAAGAGGCTCGGGTGAACGCCGACTATTGGATTGTACAGAACGAGTGCTACGGAGAGAGCTGAGGTGTACTCACTGGCGCAGGCAGGAAACGTGAGACGGCGGTTCCGGAGGGAGCGGGTTTCACCGGAGTACCCTGTGACCGGTAAGCGACTTCGGCAGGCTTCTCCTGCAGTTACAAAAGCGCACATAAGATTAACGCATATGCTGTCGGTTGGTCTTGAATAACTGTCACAAAACGTTGCATAATTACGAGTACAAAGACAAACTCGAGGAACTGTTTTCCTATACAATTGCAGCTACAGTAGAAACCGGAGAAGGTTTCAGTGGTGACACTTTCAAGTCGTGTGGGGACAAGGAAGAAAAATACACTCTTAAAATCTACGTTGTTTTTCAAATTACAGTGTCAAAACACAGTAAATAACGACACAATTAACCAGCTCACCATGGATAAAAGGGAGGCATCTCGCAACACTTTAATTCAAACATGTTTTGAAGAGGAAGCTGATGCCACAAGGGAGCCGGGAGGGGCTCGCAAATCGGATGTTAAAAACAGATTACGTATCTGGGAAAAGTTATCAAAAAAAGAAATAAATAAATGGTGGGAAGTAGCAGCCCTCAAAAAATATTTGGATGTTAAACGTGTACCGCGTGGTCTACGTATCAGCTTAATGCCGAGCCACCAAGACACAAGTAATGAACTACTAACAGAATGGGGAGAATTTATCCTAAAATCATCTTTGGGACTAATGGAAATCCTAATTAAGCACATTGAGATTGCTCTGGATCGAATTACTAAACAACTGAGAGAGATGGAAAAAGAGATGGCGACAATTGATTTAAATCCAGAAATGCAAAAATTTAAGGATGACTTGGAGCAATACATAGAGAAACATGAGGAAAGCGTACGAATGAGAAAACAAACAAAGTTCCAACGAGACAAAGAAGATTACGAGGATGGTCGCATTTTCACTTATGCAAGAAAATACGAAAGATTTAGACAAAATGAACCTGGAAACCTAGGCAGCATGTCCTCCATATCCTCCATAGCCTCAACAGAACCAAGCGTCAGTGGTGGGGAAGAAGAACAAAGAGAAGCCAGAGCAAGGAATTCTTTTTTAGAGGAGATGAAATTGGCTCTAAACCAAAAGACTTGGGAAAAAACAATGGGCCCTCCAAGAAGCCAAAATCAAAGAGGGAGGGGGAGAGGAAGGGGACGAGGAAACACACCTCAAAACAAACCCGAAGAGGCCAGCGCAAGTACGGTACCAACTTCTGGCGCAGACCGAATAGGAACAATGACTCGCAACATCAGAAAAAAGTGGAATCGCTAAACACACATAGACACCAAGACACCATACCTACAAATCAGGAACTAGAGGTAATGGCATCATCAGAGGAAGACCAAAGTATAAATAATGACGACCAAGAATTACAAGTAATCAACTTATCATCTAAAAATTTAAGTACATTGGAACTACAGGTTCTCAAACGAGGTATGAACTTTTGCCCAACGAATGGCATGAACCTAGCAGAGACACGAATAGATCTCTACAAATTTGTACGGAAAATCAAATTAGCCAAATTGTTCATTGACAAACCTGATATGGCCAGTTACAGAAGGACCATCGCCCAGCCAAGTGTTCAAATACCAATACAAGATGCTGAACATTTTGTCAATCTTATGGAACTAAGCCAAACCCCACAACAAGGGGGCGGAGATGTACAGGCTTACTGTAGCCAACTGGGAGCAGGACTATCCAAAATGAAACCCCGATCCAGATTCTATCCACGACTTCCACCTGGAAACAAAATAGATTTCTTTCATGAATGTGTTGTAAAAGATCTTTACCGGCTGCAAATCCCACAACACAAAGACAACTTAACAAACCAAGAACGCCAAGCATTAAACCAGTTACAACAAGATGATTCCATTGAAATCAAAATGGCAGACAAAGGCGGCAACGTAGTTGTTCTAGATAAGGAGGTATACATGCGTGAAGCTCATTCTCAACTGCAAAACAAAGAATACTATGAAAAATTGAAAACTAATTATCAAAAATGAAAGAAGAATTGGACAAAAAACTGGCCAAGTGGTTTAAACAAAATCTAATTGACAGTGATGAATACAAATATTTGCAAACGACACATCCCAAAATGGCTACAATATATTTTCTTCCTAAAATTCATAAACATCCTACTAGACCACCAGGGAGACCAATAATATCTGCAAAAGGAGCCCTGCTGGAACCCATTGCTAACTACATAGATGTGTTCTTGTTACCTTATGTCAAAAACCTTACTTCATACATAAAGGATACAGGAGACATGTTGAGACAATTACAAAATACTCCCTGGCAATCATCTTACAAATTGATCACAATGGACGTTGTGTCGCTATATTCCAACATACAAAATAAAATTGGTTTGGATGCATGCAAGATGTTCCTAAGTGACAGGAGTATACAATTGACAGATCACACCAACATGCTCATGGACATGATTTCAATGTGCCTAGAACAGAACATATTTTTATTTGGACAAGAGCTATATCGCCAAGCGAAAGGCACAGCGATGGGCTTTTCTTTTAGTCCATCATATGCCTGTCTGACAATGGGACACTGGGAAAAATCATGGGCTTGGAGATCAGAAAATGATGTAGCAGTATCTAAAACCGTGGCATGGCTTAGATACATAGACGATCTGTTGTTAATTTGGGATGGTACCAATCAAGATTTTGAAAATTACTTTGAAATCCTGAACAATTCAAATTTTGGCCTCAAATTCACATACACAATCAGTGAATCAAGGATAGTATTTCTAGATACTGAAATTTTTGTGAAAGACAATGTGCTGCACACTACACTACATCGGAAAAGCACAGCAACAAATGCAGTATTACACGCTCAAAGCTTTCACCAACAGAGTCTAATTCACAATATCCCTTACGGAGAACTCCTTCGAATCAAAAGAATCTGCTCAAATGACGAAGATTGGCAAAGTCATAAGAACTTAACAATTAACAGATTTGTAAAACGCAAGTACAATCCTGCGAGTATTCAAATAGCTTTACAACGCTCCTCCAAAATCAAGAGAACTGATTTATTGAAAGAAAAACAACCACCAAACCAAGAGGACCAGAAAATTCGATTCATCACCACTCACTCAACAGCGAACAAAGCAATCAACCAAATCCTGAGGAAGAACTGGCACATACTACACATGGATTCTACTGTTGCTCAAATCGTAGGGGATCATCCTAACGTGACATATCGGAGGGCCAAAAACTTAAACGACAAATTGATCCACAGTCACTTCCAAGAACAAAAAAAACCTGAGACATGGCCAAAACCGAAAGGTTTTTACAAATGTTCAGAATGCAAAGTCTGCTGCATCGCGAAAACAACAAAAGAAATAGTAATGGCAAACAAAAAAACTTGGAAAATCAATCAATTGATCAATTGCAAAACTCAATTTGTTATATACGCCCTGGAATGTCCGTGCTCCTTGAAATACATCGGCAGCACTAAAAAAGAACTGAAATTGCGCATCTTGGAGCATGTGCGTGCAACCATAAATTCAGACCGCAGCAACGCCATGGCGAAACACATGGAAAAGGAACACAAAGGAAATTGGAAAGAATTGACTCTTTATGGAATTGAAAGTGTTGGACCAACCCCCAGGGGTGGAGACCGTGAAAAGGTGATGCGACAAAAAGAATCCAAACACATCATGACATTTCAAACTTTGAGCCCTTTTGGACACAATCAGGATGAAGAACTACATTGCCACCTTTAAACAAGCTTCCAAATGAACCTAGAATCTGTGCAAAAACGATGCATTCCTTGTAAATAGTTTTAACCACACCAACTTATTGAATGTTTTGAATTTTTGATTAGTTTCTTGAATGAATGGACTTGTAGACTAAATGGGTTAGTTCAATCGATTAATGTTGCTTTAGAAATGAAGAGTACTAACATTGGTTCTATTTCATAATAATATAGTGACACCAAGAAGTGGTTCACAGCCCACTGGAGGGCCATAGTATTAGATCTTCTTTTTTTCAAACTCGAAAATGACAGCATATATATGAGTTTCATAGTTTCAAATATTAAAACTACACGTCCCAGAAACCCTGTGTGTAAACAGGAAGTGATGAAATTGTAATGAGTAATTTCCTTTGATCACTTTATTTAAATGTTAAAAAATGGCCGATGTTGTAAACCTGTGAGCAAGATCTCTGTGGAGATCGAAAAGCGTAAGGTGTTGCTGGTTTATGAAGAAAATAAACTAAATTCCGGCTGAAATTCGAGTGTGGAGTTATTACCTATCACACGAGAGTGCATGAGGAAAAGCGTCTCTGCCAAGAGACAAACGGAATAATATATATATATATATATATATATATACAAACAAACCTCCGAACCACCTCCAGCTGCGGAAAACCAGCGAAGAAGGAGAACAGACCACAAGGATTAGGCAAGATGTTTCGTTTTTATTTTCTTGCTGCCAAGTTTAACAGGATGGGACCCCCAACACCATAAAATGTGTTTTTTTTTTAAATAAATTTTGTCTGGAGTCGTGGTGGAACGGCAAATCTGGCTGAAAATGTAAAACAAAAACAATGTGCGGGCTCCAGCTCTTCATTTAATCAGGCCACCCGGTGGGCCAGGTCCTGGGGAATTATTAAATAATTGATGGGGAGCCCGCATGGGCCCCCGCAGCCCCAGGGACTGCCCCCTCCGCAAGGCATATAGATTTTTCATTAAAAAGTGAGTAGGAGACCCTATGGCCTCCCCAACAGCCCTGGTGATTGCCACCTCCCACCATGCAGCCACAGGGACTGTCACCTCCACTGGGCACAAACACAAACATGACGGAGGTCTGTTGCAGATCCCATACCCTGGGGACCGCCACCTCCCCGGGGCTTACTCCCCCTCATGGAGTCTTACATGGCCCTGGAGACCACCACCACCAGGCCGGCTCCTGCAGTGTCCCGGGGTGCCCACCCCCTGGATGATGCAGTTTGCTATGGGATCCGCCATCCCATAGCAAACAGTGTGCTCTGGTTTCGGAAAGCAAGAGCATTTTGCTCTCCCTTGCTGAAAGTGGAGCACACTTTTTTTTTTGCAGAGTTTTATATAGCGCGAACTAGAACCGAATCGAATCGGTTATCAGAGCGCTTTACATAGCACCAGTTACGTTACATGAGGACACACTTTCATTTTAGGCACGGGGAGATTAAGTGATTTGCCCAGAATCACAGGGGGTTTTTGGCGTCGTTACCGAGACTCGAACCAAGTTCCCCAGGTCCGAGGTCGAGCGCCTTAGCCGTTAGGCCAACCCCTCTCCCCTTTTTACTTTGCTTTTTACACCCAGGAAGTTGCATGTCAGCAGATCCCTGGGTGTAAAAAGCGATGCCGGCTCTCACAGGAGGCGGGAGGCGGCCGGGACCGGTGGGCCTTCATGCTCCCCCCACGTTCCCCAACGAGATAACCATGCTGCGGGGAATGGCATCCCTGGGCGGAAAATGGTACGGGAGGAGGGCCACTCGGCCTTCCTCCCTTTAAGTAAAAATATTAAAAGAAAAGGCCTCGCCCCGGGGGATGGAGTCTCCAGGGTTAAAAGTGGCCTCAGGAGGGGGGCCACACTGCCCCTTCCTTTTTTAAATAAAGAAAAAGAAAAGAGGGCAGGCCCAGGGGATAAGGTCCCTGGGGCCCAAAATGGCCCAAGGAAGGGGGGTCATGTGGCCCCCGTTTCCTTTACTTAAAAAAATAATTTAAAGGTGTCCCCCATCGCTCCTTTTTATTTTATTATACAAATAAAAAAAACGGGTCAGGCTCCAGGGGATGGGGTCCACGGGGCCCAAAATGGTCCAGGGAAGGAGGGCCATGTAGCCCCTCTTCCTAGAACATAAAACAATTCATTTAAAAAGCTGACAACTTGCAGAGGCCTCGCCTCCTTTTCCACAACTCTGCAAACGTACCTCCTAGTGCGCTGCTGGTTTGGGGATGAAGTCTTCTTGACTGCTGAGGGTCCTTAGGGGCCATGAAGGCCTCCTGGTACCTTCATTTCATCCCACACAGTGGGATTGCTGAGAGGTGGTCAGAGGCCTCACACCCTTTCTCCACCACTCTACAAATGTTCCTCTTGGCACACTGTTTGTGGGGGGATGAGGTCCCCTTGCCTCCTAAGAGCTTCAGGACTAAAGTGGACTTCATCCCCCAAGCAGCAGTGCACCAGGAGGCACATTTGCAGAGTGGTGGAGAAAGGGGGCGTGGCCTCTGACGACCTCTCAGCAATCCAGTTGTGTGGGTCTTACTGGAGGTAACAGGAGGGTAGTTGGCCCTCAAGAACCCTCAAGAACTAAGGGGACTTCATCCCCCAACAGTTGTGCATCAGGAGGCAGATTTGCATAGTAGTGGAGAAAGGGGGTGTAGCCTTCAAAAGCCTCTCAGCAAACCCACTTTGTGGGACTTGCTGGAGGTAACAGGAGGAATAGTTGGCCCCCAAGTACACTCAAAAGCCAAGGGGTCTTCATCCCCCTACTAGTAGTGCGCCACAAGGCACATTTGCAGAGTGGCGGAGAAAGGGTGTGTGGCCTCCTATGATGTTTCAGCAATCCCACTGTTTGGGACTTACTGTAGGTAACAGGAGGGGTAGTTGGCCCCCAAGAAAATCCTTGGGGGCCAACTACTCCTCCAGTTAGTCCCACACAGCAGGATTGGTGTTCGGAAGTCACGTCCCCTTTCTCTACTACTCTGCAAACGGGGCTCGTGGTGTACTACTGATTGGAGGATGAAGTCCATTTTAATCCTGAGGGACATTGAGGTCCAAAAAGCGCTTCTGCTAACTCCTGTAAGTCCTACACAGCGGGATTCCTAAGAGCTGGTTCAAGGCTCAGTCCCCTTTTTTTACCACTTTGCAAACACGATTACTAGTTAAAACAAGCATTTGCAATGCAATAGGTCTCGCATTAGGAAAGTTTGAGCTATTGGTATTGTAAATGACACATTTTTTATTTATGTGTTGGTTTTGAAAGTCGTGAAATTAATAACTTTGTCATTTACAATGCCAATACTTTTAACATTCGCAAATGTGACACCTATAGCATTTGTAATGCAATATGTGTTGTATTTACGTGATTTAGATGTATTGATATTACAAATAACAATTGCTTTTATTTTTTTTAAATAATTAATACTTAAATAAAAGTAGAGTGAGGACGATAGAGTGAGGGCGATAGATAGAGTGAGGGCAATAGAGTGAGGGCGATGATAGAATGAGGGTGATAGATAGAGTGAGTGAGGGCGATAGATAGATAGAGTGAGTGAGGGCGATAGATATAGTGAGTGAGGGCGATAGATAGATAGGGTGAGGGCGATAGATAGAGTGAGGGCGATAGATAGAGTGAGGGCGATAGATAGAGTGAGGGCGATAGATAGATAGAGCGAGGGCGATAGATAGAGCGAGGGCGATAGATAGATAGAGTGAGGGCGATAGATAGAGTGAGGGCGATAGATAGAGTGAGGGCGATAGATAGATAGAGTGAGGGCGATAGATAGATAGAGTGAGGACAATAGATAGAGTGAGGGCAATAGATAGAGTGAGGGCAATAGATAGATAGAGTGAGACCGATGGTTAGATAGATAGAGTAAGGTCAATAGATAGATGGATAGATATATGGATAGATGGATAGATAGATAGATAGATAGATAGATAGATAGATAGATAGATAGATAGATAGATAGATAGATAGATAGATAGATAGATAGATAGATAGATAGATAGATAGATAGATAGATAGATAGATAGACAGATAGAGTGAGAGCGTTAGATAGATAGATAGATAGATAGATAGATAGATAGATAGATAGATAGATAGATAGATAGATAGATAGATAGATAGATAGAGTAAGGGCGATAGATAGAGTGAGGGCGATAGATAGAGTCAGGGCGATAGACAGAGTCAGAGCGATAGATAGATAGAGTGAGGGCGATAGATAGATAGAGTGAGGGCAATAGATAGATAGAGTGAGGCCGATAGATAGATAGATAGATAGAGTGAGGTAGATAGATAGATAGATAGATAGATAGATAGATAGATAGATAGATAGATAGATAGATAGATAGATAGATAGAGTGAGGTAGATAGATAGATAGATAGATGAATAGATAGATAGATAGATAGATAGATAGATAGATAGATAGATAGATAGATAGATAGATAGATAGATAGATAGATAGATAGATAGATAGATAGATAGGAGTGAGGGCGTTATATAGATAGATAGATAGATAGAGTGAGGGCGTTAGATAGATAGAGTGAAGGCAATAGATAGATAGATAGATAGAGTGAGGGCGAAAGATAGATAGAGTGAGGGCGATAGATAGAGCGAGGGCGATAGATATAGTTTTAACCCATTTTGATAGATGGAAAATGATTTATTTTTAAATATTTAAAAAAATGGAAGATGAACCTTCTTTTGAGTGTTTCTCGATGCTTCCACTCATGACTGCCAGGCCAATAGCTGTGTAAACTGATGGAGAAGGGCGTTAATGAGTGAACTCCATTTGAGCGATGCATTATCCGGCATTATCCTAGTACTAAAATCCACCAGGCATCCAAATCTGAGTGCATATTTATTGATTAAATAAATTTGAAAAGATACCAGTCACAGCTTCATCTAACAAAAAAAGCCAATATAAATATGGACCAGCGGAGCCTGGTGGCTTAGTGGACTAATGCGTCCACTGGGAGGCCTGTGTTCAAATACCGACGGGTCCACTCACCTTTCATGCTTCTGAGGTCGATAAAATGTGTACCATTGATTTGGGTAACAAACATTTGTTATTTAGCGCAAAGATACCCTTAGGTGAACTTGAGCTTTACAAATGCACATTATGATTAATACTGAAAGGGAGTGAAAAATAAATATTTAGATTCATGCAGCTAGTAATATCAATATCTAAATAAAAATAATACCATAAAAATGAGAGTCCCAATTATAAGCCATGGGATAGAGACAGGTTGGAGAACATTTTTACCAGCAAGGTAACAGTTGCAGCAGACTTCTTTCCCCCACAATGACCCGGAACTGCTTTCCAGGGTCACCCTCAGAGAATCTAGTAAATTCCTAACTTGCACTCCACCACAGAATCAAACAATACAGAATGAGATCGATTCTGTTGTCTCTGGAGTCTTCTGCGAAACAACGAAGTGTGAGAAAACACTTACTGCAGAATGTCCTAGGCGTGTTTCAAGGCCAAAAACATGCAGATTGTAGTAACGACAACATTCCCAAGGATAGTAGCGTGAGACAGAACAGAAAAAACCCCGGCTCCGATAGAAGTGTTAAAAAGCAAGGAGACCAGATGCCACCGATGCCGCGTCAGCGCCCCTCATCGGCCCTCATGCCTATGGACTAGTAATTAATAGGGCATGCCACGAACCGGACGGCAAACCAGGTGTTTATCACCCTATTGAGCGGCACAGCTCCGAGGGCACGAAACGAGCCCACGCGCTATGAGCACCCGGTTAGCATCTGAACATGGAACGTGCCGTGCCCTGGAGGGCAGCACGACCGTCCCTGCTTGAGCAAAGGCTTCCACATCAAAGAGCAGGTGTCAAGGGCGCGCCATGACGAAGAGGAGGAGAGTGTGAGCGGGGACCCCAGTCAGCGATGCACACTGACCCGTAGATGTCATGTAGTGCAGCATGCGTGTGCTCTCGGGTGACTGAAATCTAAGGGGCATTGTGTGTTAACCAGCGATGGTTCCCTAAGGGGACAATAGCGTGTGTTCTCGGGTGACTCAGATGTAAAGGGTGATAGATGCCCAGAAAAGTGGCACAGAGTGAATGAGAAATGCTCAAAATGCAGTAAAGAATGAGTGAGAAAGAATGAGAAAAGCACAGAAATGGGACTGAGAGAAAATGAGAAAAGCACAAAAAAGTGGCAAGGAGTGAATGGTAGGGAATAAGAGATGCTCAGAAAACGGCAAAGAAAGGATGAGAAATACTCAAAAAAGAAGCAGAGAATAAAAGAGAAATGAAAGAGAATGAAAGAGAAAAACCTCAGAAAGTGACAAAGGAAGTCAAAGGGCAAAGAGGCAGTGAAAGTGGTTAAACGTGAAAGAGACAAAAAATGAATGATAAAGGATGGAAAATACTCAAAGAAGCAGCAAAGAAAGCCTGCTTGGCGGGGGCGGGGGAGCGGATTCCTTTGAAGTCTGATGGGGGGATTCCTGTGAAGTCTGCTGCTCAGGCTCACAAGCTGATGACAAATGGTGTGGACGCGCCTGGCTCACATGCACTGTAGGCAATCCGCCTTTGGGTACATTTTTCAGAGCCCTTACTTTAATCTCGCCAACAAGCATTGCTAAAGCAATGCCTTAGGCTAGACCTAAAAAGCACTGCTTAAAGTGTTGCAGCTGTTTCCACATTCTGATCATTTAGTAAGAGGCTCTAGGTGCAAGCAGTGAACACAAGAAGGCCGACGGTCACAACTTACAAAGTGTTTTTTAGTGCTTTATTCAGAACAATGTTCATGAATTTCACGGAAGCCTCTGGTGATTTAATTTACAACAGCATCTCAAGAAGTACAGAAACCCTCTAACCCCTAAAAAAAAGACAAGTATAAAAAGAAGTTCTAGGCTTCAGACGGGGATAATCTAACAAGGACTGAAGAACCTGCTACCGGCTCTACCAGTGTATTGTGAAAGGGCGGGAGGTGCACAGGAGTAAACATGGCATATTGTGGCTAAAAAAGTCTATGTGCAAGATCAGTCAGTTTAACATCCACAATAATATGCATCTGTCCAGCTTTTTAGGTTTCGCCTGGTGTCCGCTGGGCAGCAGCGTTCGCGAAGGCGAAATCTTATGTTTTTACCAGTATGGGGCTTTGTCCCGCCTTCTCTTCCATTGGCTAGCTCCATAAATGGAGGCTAGCCATTGGAAGAGAGTTCTGTCCGTCATTGCCAGAGCAGATTCGTGGGCGTTCCGGCGATTTTTACTCATCCCGCCCCTATTTTTGCCGTCACGAAGAGGTGGGCCCATTGTGGGTGTTTACTTTTTTTTTTTTGCCTGATGTTTGCAGACGCCATTTTTTAATGGAGCTGGGGCTGAGCGGATGCTCGAGATGTACCGTTCTCCCCAGGAAACTGTTTCCCCTTAAGTCTTTAACTCCCTCACCCTCCTTGTCACCCTCAAACCTGCTTACCCTTCTCATCCGCTGTGATTATTTGGTAGCCTCCGTTTTTCCAGTCTCTGAGTCCCTTTTCACCTCTCTGGGCGCTGTTAGACCTGGATCGGCTGCTGGGGGCAAGGAAAGTACTGGAAACGCTCCTGGTGCTGCCCCTAATGCCGAGGGTGGGTCCCTATCTGTGTGCTCGGAGGCTCTGCGCTGTACACTGCCTCTGCCTCCTCCTCTGCCTCCTGTGTCGGTGACTTCTGGGCTCCGGTCTTTTCATTACCGGTCTTGTCGTTAGGCAGAGATTTCCCCAGAACTGCCCCTCGAGTAGTGATTGCGGCGCCCTCTCTCCTCCTCCGTTGCCCCGAGAGCGTATTGAGCGTGCCTTGGTGTTTCGGGCACTCAGTGCTCCCGGCTGTATCACTGCATGCGCTGCCCTCGCTCCCCCGGAAGAGGAAGGGCATCCTGCTGGCGGCCCTCAGGCAGTTCTTCCGCGCGTCCTGAGCGGAAGCCCACAAGCCTGAGTAGGAGACAAGCGAGTCTCTCAGTGCTCTTCGCAGAGACGACTCCCCCTCGATTGCCGGCAGGTAAGTCTGTCCTTGATCATTGCGGGACAATGCGGGACACTGTGGCGTTACTGTGGCGTTACTTCCAGCTGTGATTTTCCTCCTTGGATTCCCGTCAAAAAATGGGTGTGATATATTTTGGCAATGCAAAAGCAGAACCTACTTTGTTGAAGATTAGTTCAGATTAGTTCAGACTTTGTTGAAGATTAGTTCAGATTAGTTCTGACGTTTTAGATGTTCTTCTATAGCGAGTTCATATTTTTGCATCGGCGAGCACGGAGCTCCCGACTGGACCGCCTAGCCGGCCGCCATCTTCTCCCTCTGGTCTGTGTGTTTCAGCTTGCACTGTAACTTTTCTGCCTACTAGAGAACATGTCAATTCTGCTGAATATTCTGTACTTCAGTAATGTGTGTTTAAAACTTTGTCAACTCGTTTAACTACTTAAAAACCATAGCAAAGGTTTTGCTTATGTTTTTACAATAACAGATCACCATGCACCTTTACATTGCTTTGTGCTGCCTCGAGCCGCCGCCGATGACGGCCTGATACAGAGGCCTGGAGCCGGCGCGCGCGGGCGGAGCTCCGCCTGTCTCCAGCCACAGGCCTCACTCTGCGGTGCAGCGTTTTTATGTCATCTGCATCTGTCACAGAAGCATTTTTTCCGACTGACGTGCGGGGATGGGGAAGTGGTGCTGAGAAGCACGTATGGCCCCGATGCGCCCTTTCAGCATCAACCGCAAACAGCAAGGCAAGGGTTTACTCCTAGGCTATTCCTTCCCGTCCTCCTCCCACGCCTTACTCCAGACGTTCAGCACAGAGATGCTAACTCTGCTCAGGTGCTATGGATCCAATAAAGGGGTTGGACGACCGGCATCCTCCTCGATCTTACCCAAGCCTCCACCGCAACATGGCGGGGCAGAACCAACGTGGCATCTGCACTAACGCCCCAAAAGTGCCTGCAAGGGACCAATAAGAGCGGGAAGTAGAGATGCCATCCTGGATTTCAGAAGGTCAATCAAGGTTGTTGAAGTGAAGGAGCAATATAGATGTCTTTACATTTTATTTTTAACTTGTCACATTCGCTGTACGTTCAAAGGCAGGAAGGGGACATGTGCAAAGTACTTATGCAGTACTAAAACAGTGATAAAGTCGAAATTAAAATAATAGCAATTCCAAAACGGATAAAAAAAATGTATAGAAAATTATTAAACAAAGGACACATGTGGCTCTGGGTGTGTGTGTGTGGCTGGCTCTGGGTGTGTGTGTGTGGTAGTAATTGCTGTCTGCTGAGCTCGTCCATAGGGTACAATAGGTCTCACATTTGCAAGAGATTAAGCTAATGGCAATGTAAATGACAATGCCATTTATTTATCTGTTTTCAAAACCAACACATAAATACAAATGTTGTCATTTACAATGCCAATAGCTCTAACTTTTCCAAAGGCGAAACCATTGCATTGTAAATGCTTGTTTTACCACCTAAGCAAGGTGCAATGTAAAACGGCCCAACAAAGGAATGCGAGGGTGCCGTCATGACCTCTACCGCCCCAGGCCATGGCACACTGCTGAAACCGAACACCAACCCCAGCTCTCTATCCACACACAACGTGAAAATAAATGATTCACACTATCAATCTTGCTGTCTGGAGAGTTCACAGCACATTGTGCAGACCTTGTAGCCGGATGGCTTTACCTCCTGATTCCCAGGCCTGGGAGTGTCCGGTAAACATTCCAAATCGAAGCACTACTGATGAGACACGTTCATAATAACTTAGTTAAATGTTGCAAACTTAGTCGGTGCACACAGCACTCTCAAATTTACTATTCTATTCATGAGTAGCTCATCTTCTCTAGGTTGACTTTTCTGTGCAGTATGGGATATTTCGTCGTGTTATCACGTGATAAAATAGAAACGCATTTTTACTGACCTTGTCTGTTGTTTCAAAGCACTGTAAATAACAGTTATCCCTTTTGCTCAGTTTTATTGAGCTCTGTTTACCAACCTTAGAAAAGCACGCACAAAAGACTGAGTTGGCCTTACTAGGATACCAACTCGACGCCTGCCATTTAGCATTTATGTCTGCGGCGACCATTTAACACACTGAGCTATCCTGCAGGGTAATCGGGGTTTCCAGTCTCAGAATGCAAAAAAAACCCAGACTGGATGAGCTTCTCACGCATTGGCCTTGCTCTGTGCATCAGCTACATCTGTGGCTACAAGTGATAACGTGCCTATGTTTGTTGACTCGCATACATTTGCCACACTTTAATTTGGGAAGACTTTCTGTTTTAAGTAAGGCAACTTATATACCCCCTCCCCCCCGACCCCCGCCAACCACCCAATATTTTTCTCACTTTTGCCTAGGTACATTCTTTACATACACCCGGTCGGTCGGGTAAGTAGTACATAGCCTAAGGAACAATGAGACAATCCCTTTCTCTTGCTCTGTGAATCAACCAATCGGCTGGGGAGTTTATGTTGAATATCATTTGATTTGCCCTCTGTTGATGCAGCATACCATGTGTGTATCAGTGTGGGTAAGTAATGCATGAAAAGCAGACAATGCACACTGGGAGGACTCCCCTGTACACACTTTCCCCAGGTGACATCCCCTGAATACACTTTCCTTATGTTCTGTTGTGATCCTATCATGAGCACCTCCACCTCATTTTCATAATAAAGATCACCGCGGCCGGACCGAAAACCGGACGTTCGGGAGCGTCAATCCCGTCGTGGGGCGGGTCTTCCACCTGCTGCGGGAAGCCCGCGCACACAGAGTGCGTGGCCGAGAGAAGCAAGTGGAGGCCGATGCAAGTGCGGGGCTCCCATGAGTGAGGGAAGCCCCGCTGTGCCAGGTGATGCGGCGGAGATGACACCAGGGGAGTCGTAAGCGTGAGTCCAGTGAGTGGGGTTAGTTCTAAGGGGGGGAGAGTGCGTGTGTGTATGCGTGTGTGTGTATGCGTGTGTGTGTGTATGCGCATGTGTGTGTATGCATGTGTATGTATGCATGCATGTGTAAAAAGAGCCCGGTGAGTGGGGGGGGAGAGGGGATGCGTGTGCGTGTGTCTGTGTGCGCATGTGTCTGTGTGTGTCGCGCGTGTGTCTGTGTGTGTGTATGTCTGTGTGTGTGCGTGTCTGTGTGTGTGTGCGTGCGCTCGTGTGTGTGTGTGCATTCGTGTGCGAAGCGAAAGCAGGGGGGAGTGTGGCTGTGTGTGTTGGACATTACTGCATGCGAGAAGTGCTTGAGGCATTCATGGGAGACAGGAGATGGTGAACGCGCACCTGACCTGATCCGATTACGGCATGCTGCGCGTGCCCATCTCCTGTCTCCATGAAAGCAGACTCGCCAACTATAGGTCTCGCTGCTACATCGCCTAGCGATGCGTCGCAGGTGCGAGACCTAAAAACATAGAAATTCACTGAAGAAAACAAAAGGTTAAAGGGACGTTATAGTTAGGGTCAGATTTCACTTGTACAAAAAATTCAGCCGTTATAGTTAGCTGAGTTAACTATAACTTGCACCCCCTGTAATGCGCTGCTTATGACCTCACATATTACATCACTGATCAGTGTTATCACTGATGACATCACTGATGACATCTCAAATGACATCATCCACAGCATCTCTGTTGCACCCACTCACACCACTATAGAATCTTTTATACATCCACTGCCACTCCCAGACAACCAATCCCAATCCCATTCACAGAGCCATACTGGAGGGTCTGCTAAGATTATCTCTTGTCTCAAAGTGTGGTTTCACAGCTGGGTTGTGTTGTCTCCCTGCAAGCCATTCTTACACAAGCAAAAACATTGTAGACAGACTGCAAATGTGTGTGGAAATCTTCTTCAATATTGAGGCCTCCGGGGTTTTTATGTTGAGTTCTATGATGTACTTTGATTCTCATTTTAGTCATCTTTTCTCCTTGTCGCCTCCCCATGGTCTTTTGGGGATCGCATCTAATACACAATATGTAAGTCCCTCCGCACTCCTCTTATGTACCTCTTCAAAGAGCCTTGCCAAAGGGTATGCCTGATGATGATTCTTGATCGCCCTTAGGTGTTGGAGAATTCTGTTATGCACCGGTAAGATTGTGCTACCAATGGACATCAAAATGCAAGGGCACTTTAACATGTATATTGCATATTCTGTCTTGCAATTATATTGTCCCTTAATGTGCTTAATACACGATGTGAGGGGAGAGATGTATTGTGTTGTGTTGTTTCCATGTCTGCACACCTTGTACTTCCCACGTTTATGGAAGCCTTTCCTGACCGTTAGCCATGTATTTTTATGGTTCAAATCTTTATATTAACAAATTTAAAGAGAAAGCCAGAAGCAGATTCACTTTCCTCAAGAGAGAACATGCTCTGGTATAGCCATGCATAAAGTGGTGATTACGTGCTGGCAGAACCCTACCCACCTCCACAAGAGTATCCCTACCCTATCCCTCCCTTCACCCCACCCAGACATAGGAATATTTGAATTGCACAGTCTAGGTTGTGTTCAATAATCTAAAGTTACTGATGGCGAAGTCTCCTCTGATAAGAGTAACAAGTGAAGATATCTTGGGCATGCTAATTCCCGAGATTCCTGTGAGAGCAATGACACATATGGGCTCCACAAGTCCCCAAATTCAGTTCCCCTCCCAGCCAGGGACATAGTTATCTTCTCCATACCTAGAATGTGCCAGAGCCTGGGTAACCATGTTGCATGTGTGGGAATTCTGGAAGTTCCCCAAAGGTTAATGATATTTTGGGTGGCTGCCCCTGGTGCCATGCCTATCTGGCAACCGCGTTATGATTTCAAGGGGTATGTGAGTGGCTTTGGCAGACCCAGCAGTATATAGGCAGGGAAGTGCTGTAGTTGGGTATACAGATGTCTATCTATGTCATGTATGACTTGTGTCCAAAATTGTTGAAGCAGTGGGCATTCCCGCAGTATGTGCCTCAGGGACCCCCTACCCCTGCAGACTCGCCAGCAGTGTGCCCTTAACTTGGGCTTGATCCTATGAAGCCTTACGGTGGTGTAGTACCCATGTGTAGAAATTTAATCGAGGGTTTCGATAAGGGCATTGCTGCTGGCTGTATGGCGAGCCCTATATGAGGTATCCTGCCATTACTTATCACTCAGGATCCGTCCAAGTTCTTCCTCCCTGAAGTAAGAGAGCATATAATTCAGATATGAGGCTTTTATCCGATGCTTTGACTAGAAGCCATTTTTCATATTGCATAAGGTGACGTTGTGCATTAGGTTTATTTTGGGGGGTGGTTCAATGTCTGAATTGGAGGTAATGGAGTCTTTCTGATTCCGGGAGTCCATATTCTTCGTGCATCTGGGAGAAAGAGTGTATGCCTTCAGTGTAGAAGAAGTGGCCATTGGAGCGACACACCGTTTGCCTCCATTCCACGAATCCCGCCACCCCTGGGGAGAAGTCTGGATTGTCCAATAAAAGGGTCATCAGGGATGGAAATGTGGTTAGTCCATGCCTGATGCTAGTCAGCTGTCATAGCCGCCCGTGTAACTGGCAAGAGATATAAATTGGGAGGTCCATGAGCTTTTGTTGGGAAGGGAACCTTCCACAGCGATGTGCCAGCGACTGCCCTGTCCTGGAAGAGCCAGTGCTTTTCAGACTCAGGACGCCCCCATTCCACTACGTAGCGCAGTTGCATCGCCTGATAGCAGAGGTGGAGGTCAGGTATACCCATGCCCCCGGCATCCGGAGGAAGGTGGCTTAAGGTCTTCTTCATACGCAGTTTCTTGCCTTGCCAAATGAATGGAGCTATTTCAGACTGGTGTTTAGCGATCATGCCAGGTGGTGGCAAAAGGGGAACGGTCTGGAAGAGACAGAGGATCTTTGGAAGGATCAACATCTTAGTGATCGCTATCCTCCCCAACCAGGGAAATCTGAAGGCGTTTCAACCTTCTAAAATTGGATCGAATTTGCTGAAGCAGCGCCATATAATTGTCTGCTGTTGCCTGGGTGGTGGAAGTGAGGTTGATCCCTAAGTAAGGTATCGCCTCGGTTGCCCATTGAATGGGATACTGTTTCACCAGTTGTTCCTGGGAGGGAATAGAAAGATTCAGTGCTTGTGATTTCCCTGGGTTGACCTGAAAGCCAGAGGTAGCCCCAAAAGATTCTAGCTCCCTCAAAAAGGTAGGCAGGGAATCAGATGGCCTCTCCAGGGTCACCAGCATGTCGTCAGCATACCAGCTATTGGAATATCAGTCGCCTCCGAACGGCACCCCAGTGATTTCTGGGTGGTCGTGAATTCTCTGGGCCAATGGCTCAATATATAGAGCAAAGAGCAGAGGAGACAGGGGACTGCTCTGATGTGTGCCCCTGTGTATCGGGAAGGGCGTGAATGTGTAGCTATTAAGTTGAACCGTCGCCATGGGCATATGATAAAAGTTGAGTATACATGTCCTGCATTTTTCTCTGAACCCAACGTGTGTGAGGACTTGTTCCAAATAGGGCCAGTGGAATCTGTCAAAGGCCTTTTCAGTGTTGACTGCTTGTAACATAATCTCCTTGAGCTCAGTGCCTTTTTCTATGATATGGAGAATGCGCTTGGTGTTATCGCTAGTTAGTCTCTGAGGGATAATGCCGGCTTGATCTGGGTCCACTAATGAGGATATATGTGCATTGAGCCTCTGTGCAATGATGCTTGTACATAGTTTCAAATCTATACTCCGCAGGGAAACAGGTCTGTATGAGCTACATTGTGTTTTGTCTTTGCCTGGTTTAAGTAAAACTATAATGGAAGCTACGAGCATCAAGGTAGGATTCGCCCCGGGCTCGGAAAAAGAGTTAAATAGTCATGTCAAGATTGGCGCTAGGATAGGGCTGAAGTTCTTGTAGAGAATTATGGGGTACCCATCCGGCCCGGGTGATTTGGCAAGTTTTCGTTGGGAGATGGCTTCTATGACCTCCTCTATACGGATGTCCCCTTCTAGGGACGCCGATTGATCAGGGGTGAGAGGTGTAGTGAACCCAACCTCGGCGTCTAGGGATTGATTTGAGTGGAGGTGGGAATAGAAATCTTTAAATCTGTTCGCTATGTCCTTGTCATTGAAGACCAGATCACCCGCTGTCATGTGGATTGAGGGAACACCCTGTTTTTGTCTCGTGGCTCGCAATATTTTTGCTAGACTGTGGTTGCACTTTGCCCCCCGACATAATAAAAATGTTGCAGGCAGGGGGCGGAATATTCCGCTCTATCCATGTCTATCGTTGCCAGATGAGAGCGAATGCTGGTGAGTTGATGCCACACTCTTGGGCACCAGTGCGTTGGTGGATGTGCTCTAGCTCTTTAATTTGTTTATTGAGATCTTCTCTCTTTTCTCTGCAGATTTTATTGACTGTTGATGCGATCGCTATAAATTCCCCCCTTATGACGGCTGTAGCGTTCCCATAGTATTGCAGGCGAGATTTCAGAGGAATCATTGTGTGTAAGAAAGTCGGTAAGTGATTGGTGGATTTGTTTTATCACCTCCTGACGGTGAAGCAGGGTGTCAAGTACGCACCAGTGTCTGGAGGTGGGGCCGTGGGCGGAGGGACATTGAGATCGTAACTGCCCCTTGATCTTATAAGGCAGCTCTGTGTATTGCTATATCTTTGGTCTGAATCCCCTTCGGGTCTAGAAAGTAATCCAGTCTGGAATACGTTTTATGTGCTTTGGAGTAAAATGAGTATTCTTTAGCCTGCGGATGATTAATCGTCCATAAGTCTACCAGCTCCAGATCCTTGAACCATGATTGGACCTCACTTGACAAGGCTCTTGTCTGTCTGTGTCTCTGAGCTGATCTATCCAATGTATTGTTAAACAACAGGTTTAGGTCCCCTCCCAGCAGCACCAGGTCATCACCTGTCATCAGCGCCCCATAAGTGTGTTGTGTAGGAACCCCTCGTGCGTTTCATTGGGAGCGTATATCGAGCCCACCACCAGGGATCTACCAGCGAGGGTGAAAAGATATACTAGAAGTCTGCCTCTAATCTCTTTGGCTTTCTGATCCACCTTTCCCCGAAAGGAGTTCACCACCAATATGGCCACTCCAGCTGTTTTAGAAGGGGAGGAAGAGAAATACTGCTGGGGGAAGGCCCTCGATCTAAGCCAATGACAGTATCCCACAAGAAAATGTGCCTCCTGCAGGAGACAGATGTGTGGACTCCAGATAGGTAAGTATTGCCCTGCGCTTAATTGGGTTGTTGAGACCACTCACATTAAGTGTGAGAATTCTAAGAGGAGTACCTGTCATGAATATCAAGGGTATGCTGCATTTTCCGGGCTATGGTGCCACCACATTCCCAAGGGGGTGGTACTTGATCATGTGGAGACTGTGAATCCCAGGTCAACTAGTCAGTGATATGTCCCATGTGAAGGTGAGTGTGTGCCCCATACGTTACCTGAACAAAACACATTAACAAAAACAATGAACATCTTGCAACTTTGTCTTCGATTCAGTCCTGCAACCTGATGTGGATGCACAGCCAGTCCAATGGGATTTTAAATGTGGCCGATGATCCTGTCCCTCCCCACCCGCCACCTGGCATGAAGCTTCATATAATGCTAGAAAGTGTCCAGGGTTTCAAGACCCGGTTTCAAGACCCCTCAGTTCTCGCCAGGGCTGATGGTACTGCCTCGAGAGCTGCTTTCTGCCCTTTGGCTATCTCCTCTGGATCTGGCTTGTTTGGGATGCGCCACCGACCCTGTTCTATCCAGCCAGGCTGTTTCTATCTTTGAGGCAGAGGGAAGACCCCCCCCTCCTACTGCTCCCCTGGGGGTTCAAGACCCAACATGTGGCAGGTCTCGGTCAGGCGCGGTGCATCCATTGGGGCGTGGGGGCGTAGCCCCCCCCCCGCTTGCAGCTCCCTCGGTGTCTTTGAACTTAAGTAAACTGAATCAGTTTACTTAAGTTCAAAGACGCGAGGGAGAACTGACAACCATGTCAGTCAGCATGACGTCGGACCGCCCACCCCTTCAGAGTCTGAAGGGGGTGGGCGGTCTGGCGTCATGTTGATTGACATGATTGTGGGGCAACAGGCAGCACCACAAGTGCGCATGAGTGGGGACGGAGGGCACATTTTAAGCCCGTGCCCTGTCATGCGCACTTGTGTTTTGACTTGTCTGCGCATGCCCATAAGGAGCCCTTTGGGCTCCTAATGGGTAGGCAGCGGGCGAAAATTAACCGTGCCCTAAGCCAATCCTGGCGCTGCTGGACCCATGCCCTCACCACGTTTTCAACAAAGCCAGCACCGCCATCGCACCCCATCTCCGGAAAACAATCAACATCTCCTTCAAAACAGCAACCTTTCCGGAGAGCTGGAAGCACGCCGAGATCAACGCCCTACTGAAGAAACCCAAGGCAGACCCCAAGGACCTCAAGAACTTCCGGCCCATCTCCTTCATCCCTTTCCCGGTGAAAGTCACGGAGAAGATTGTCAACAGACAGCTGACCCGCTACCTCGAAGACAACAACATCCTGGACCCATCGCAGTCCGGCTTCCGCAGCAACCACAGCACAGAGACCGCCCTCATCGCCGCCACCGACGACATCAGGATCCTGATGGACAAAGGAGAAACAGCCACCCTCATCCTTCTGGACCTATCAGCAGCCTTCGACACGGTCTGCTACCGCACCCTAACAGCACGCCTCCATGACGCCGGAATCCAAGAGAAGGCCCTGGCCTGGACCACATCCTTCCTCTCCGGCAGAACCCAGAGCGTCCGCCTCCCACCCTTCCACTCCAAGACCACCGAGATCATCTGCGGCGTCCCACAGGGATCTTCCCTCAGCCCGACGCTGTTCAATATCTACATGGCACCACTCGCCCACGTCGCACGACAACATAGCCTCAACATCATCTCCTACGCCGATGACACCCAGCTGATCATATCCCTCACCAAAGACCCCCACACCGCCAAAGCCAACCTCCACAGAGGAATGAAGGCCGTCGCCGAATGGATGAAAGACAGCAGGCTGAAGCTGAACTCAGACAAGATGGAGGTCCTCATCCTCGGCCGCACCCCATCAGCCTGGGATGACTCCTGGTGGCCAACATCGCTAGGAACAGCCCCAGAACCCACCGACCACGCACGCAGCCTGGGGGTCATCTTCGACTCCGCCATCTCCATAACCAAGCAAGTCAACGCCATCTCCTCATCCTGCTTCAACACCCTCCGAATGCTCTGCAGGATCTTCAAATGGATTGCCCCCGACACGAGAAAAACCGTCACCCAGGCCCTCGTCACCAGCAACTGGACTACAGGAACGCCCTCTACGCAGAAACAACAACCAAGCTCCTGAGATGGCTGCAACGCATCCAGAACGCCTCGGCACGACTGATCCTCGACGTCCCCCGACGCAGCCACATCACACTCCACCTGAGAGGCCTGCATTGGCTCCCCGTCAACATGAGGATCACCTTCAAACTCCTCATCCACGCACACAAAGCCCTACACAACGCCGGACCAGCGTACCTCAACGACCGACTCAGCTTCTACACCCCGACCCGCAGCCTCCGCTCTGCCCACCTCGCCCTCGCCACAGTTTCACGCATCTGGAAAACCACCGCCGGCGGCAGATCCTTCTCCTATCTCGCCACCAAGACCTGGAACACTCTCCCTACCAGCCTACGACAGACCCAGGACCTGCTGGCCTTCAGAAGACTTCTCAAGACCTGGCTATTCGATCAGTAGCAGCCCCCCCCCCCCAGCGCCTTGAGACCCTCACGGATATGTAGCGCGCTTTACAAATGTTCTGCTTGATTGATTGATTGATTGGCAGCGCCAGGATAGGCTAAGAGGGGCTGCCAGTCCAATCCAGGGCCGTTTGTGACGGCACCAAGCCAGGGGAGCAGAGGTGACGAAGACCGGCTGTAAGGTAAGTTTGTTTTACTTTTCATATTTACCCACCCCCACACAACGCCCCCCCCCTCCCCTGCCCCCCCACGACTGCCTGCAGACATCTCGACTCTGCAGCCCAGCTGGGCCTGCTCACCTACACCACGTTAACCGTGCAATGAACGGCGTCCTGATGAGTCTTCACGAAGATGTATTCCAGGTGTGTCGGCGTGTCTTGGTTATACACGTGATACACGGGAAGGGATCGACACGACACACAAACAGAGATTAGTATGGATACCTGTTCCCACCTCGATGTCCATTGAGACACTGGTGCCGTTGCGAGCCTCCGCACATTGTTTATCCGATACTTAAATCATTTTATTGACTCGCCAAGAGCGCCTTGAACCCGACACGGAGGCAAAGCAAGGTTACGTTATAAATTAGATGATCCTCTATGCTGATTCGTAGAACTAACATTCAGTTTCCGTAATCGGAATTAAAATTCGGACTTATTATCGTCCTTGGAGAAAGATTCTTGTTCGCTAATCTCTGTTTGTGCGGTGCGCGAATAAAAAGAATTGCCGACATTTGTGGAATTAACAGCCCGTTAATATCGCCCGGAGCAAATTTGGAATTGTAACTTGAATCCTTCGTCGCGTCTATGGAAATACCCTTGTTTTTGATCCCTTCCCGTGTATCACGTGTATAACCAAGACACGCCGACACACCTGGAATACATCTTCGTGAAGGGGATACCAGTGATCATCAAAATTGGGATTGCCTTTGATCATAACCACGACCTGCATGTATTGAGCAGTGAGACTTTTTGCTTTATACCTATTTTGACGAATCTAGCGAGTTTAAAGAGTTTGTCCTGAAGAAGGCGCTGGTTCGCCGAAACGCGCGTCGATTACTAAACTCTTAATTTTATTATTCAAAAGTTTTGTCGTAACTGATTTGTTTTTGCTATATGTATGGTTTTCTTTATTAATTTGTATTTTATGTCAAATCTGTATTTCTTTTTTAATTGTGAATTAAAATGATTTTTTAACTAAATGCCTTTTTAATGTGTTGACAATTGCATACTGTGTTTCTCCACCTGAAATTGGTCCCTTATCCATTCACTATTGAATATACAAGTATTCAAAAACTGCCTAGGTTTTTACTTTTCAAATGTTTGTTTCCCTGACCTAGGAGTTAACATATCTATTGCTCAGGGGGTCCTTGTTTTATACGTGACATGGAAGAAACAATGCAGAGGCTTTTTTAATGTAAATTTATTTGGTATGGCCTTGCACCAGGCTGTCAGACATACAGTAAATTAAAGAACATAACTTAGAGACTTGTGTTAGCATCCTGGTTTCCTCCTTAGCCCAAAAGGTGCAATTTTAGACAAATCGCCTTCTATTAATATGTCTTTCTTCCCTTGTATTGCAAACACTGGGTGAGGAGAGAGCTGATTCATACAGAAAGGCATATTTGTGTATTTATGCCATACATGGCCGTTTGTGAAGCGATCTTCTAGTCGCATGTTTAAAGTCCTGCTTTATGCCATAAATCATTGTATGTGCACTGACACATGGTGGAAATTAATTAAGATGTGAAGCCATCACCAGCTGCTATTCAAGACTGGATGCTTACCCGTAATCTGAGTATTCCACAACCCAAGGTAAGAGCAACAGTTTTTGGAAACCACAATGTTACCACACACTAGAATATGTGGTAGGCAAATGCCCTCAAGAAGCCGATACCATATCGGGAGGAAAAAGTCAAAGGTATGAAAAACGTTCTTGCTAGATGAAACCTTCAAAAGACTAAGGAGACCAGGAATACAACAATGGAATTCTACTGGCAAAAAGAGTCAGGATCAGCAACATAAAAGAAAAAACAGCCATGATGGAAAATAAAAGAGAACGAAACCCTAAACTGGGCTAACTGTGGAGAAGCTTTAAAAGGCAGCTGCAAACCCTCAGGCAGATGACCGCCATTGTGGCATAGGAAGTAGAGGGGGTAGCAGCCCAGAACTGAGGACTTGATAGAAGGCAGCCCAGATGAGTGAACTTCACAGCTCTTGCTGTTTTCTGAGATACAAGAACTGCAGGACCATGCAAGGTACGGTGGTCGTGGAGCACCCAGGCGGCAAAAATGCTGCAGTTGTGACCGTATACCCCTCCTGAGGCCCCATGCTTATCAGGAAAGGCCAGAAAAACTGATAGACAAATCTGGGTGCAGGATAGCCCTTCAAGTAAATGAAGAACGGTAACCTACCTCTGGAAATCTGAGAATCACATATCTCACTAACCTCATATTCTGGTTCTCCATCTACCATATATGTGGAGAACTATGACTGGAAGGATAAGGCGCATAAGGCTTCAGCTTGGATACTTGAAAAATAATGCAAATCTTCCAATAGTTTGGAAAATGGGGCCTTAAGACAACAAAATCGATTTATTTGGTTATTACAACTGGACCAAAATATCGAGGATGAAACCGGACTGGCAATTTTAAAGTGGGCAAGAACCTAGAGTCCTGCCAAACCATATCTCCTACTTTAAAGTTTGGGACCGCTCTTCTTAATTTACGGGTTCTAGCCTTCATCACAGTTTTAGACTCTTGTAAATTCTGGGGAATAACTCTTCTTTCAGCATTAAGCCACTCTAGAAAGTCAGTGGCAAATGGCACTAGAGCAGTGGATAGTGAACGAGAGGGAAAGGAATGAGGATGGAAAGCCAGGATACAGAAAAATTGAGAAATCTTGGCAAAAGCATGAACAGGGTTGTTATATGATCTAAAGCCAATTACTGAGCTTTCTTTATAAAGGACTTGGGTATCAGATACCTTTGAACAGCTTTCCTCAAAGGTTTAATATAATTAAGGGTGGGCGTAGTATGCGTAGTGGGGCTACGCAAAGCTACGCAAAGTGGACATGAAACTACGCCCACCTACGCACTTCGCGTAGCCCCACTACGCGCCGCCCGCCTCGCTTCCGCCCTCTCCTAAATACCTAATTAAAGCTAAAGATACTACAAAAGTAAATTAAAGGCACTTTCCTGGTCCGCAGCGTCCCGAGGCTCCCTCTTCTCTTTCGCGCCGCCGCGTCTTCCATCCCAATGCGCATGCGCGGCCGCCCGCACATGCGCATTTCTCGTGAGAAATGTGCATGTGTGGGCGGCCGCGCATGCGCATTGGGATCGAAGACGGCGGCGCGAAAGAGAAGAGGGAGCCCCGGGACGCCGCGGACCAGGTAAGTGCCTTTAATTTACTTTTGTAGTATCTTTAGCTTTAATTAGGTATTTAAGAGAGGGCGGGAGGGAGGCGGGTGGCGGGCAACTTCGCTCCGTCCACAGAGCGTGCGTAGTGTTGCCTACTACGCCTACTTTGCAAAATGCAAAGTAGGCAGCACTACGTACACTCCGTGGGCGGAGCGTAGCACTACGCCCAGGGTTAAATATAATGCACTCGTACCAGGAATTTATACGATTTGGTACAGTAGTGGTGGCAATAAGTTTAGATTTTAACACTGACAGGCCACCAGAAAATGCCAGTGTGACAGAATGCTGGGACAGGCCCTGATTGCAGGCCATCAATGAGCACCAGAGGAATGGTAGCACTGCCAGGATAAAGATTGTGGACCAAATGAAAATGTCTAAAAATGAAATGCCAAGCTTCTACAGAGCGACCCTGTAGCTCCCTGCCCTAGCTGAGCCATACACCAGCTACAATTAACCAAAGGGAGGCTCAGACTGGCGCAGGCTGATGCACCAGGCATAATGCCTTAACATTGACTATTTTTTTAAATCAAAATATGACCAATGCCTGTGGACAGTATTTAAGAGTACAGGTGCTGCCAAATAAAGGTCAGTGGCGGCCACTGTCAAAATTAAACCACTGCCAATACACAGCTGTAAAAGGTAATGAAGCTCTGAGAGACACTGATGCTAGAGTTGGAACCTTTATTAGAAAAAAACATACTGCCCATTAGACTATGTTTTGCTGCCAGCAGCAAGTACTTGAAAATTAATTCTTGTAGAATTATCAGGATACTTTTGTATCACGGTAATTAGCGCTCTGCTTACTCTAATAATTGTTCTTAAATGGCTTAGGTCAGTGGTTCCCAAACTTTTGACTCCTGAGGACCCCCATTGAGTCACCACTGGAAGCCGGGGCCCCCCAAGCAATTTGTATGAGTTAAATTTCAAATATTAAAACAGTAATTCGAAAAAAAATACACACGTGTGCACACAAAACAAATACTCAAAGTACTTAGGGGCAGATTTACAATATGTGACGCATCCATGCATATCAGCAGGGATGCGCCACTTATTGGGCGCCATGCCTCCGCCACCATTGATGCGCCGCATTTACAATGCTGCGCCTCATGGGGCAAAAAAGCACAGATGCATGACGCATCTGTGCCGTAAATGTGGCACATTGCTGGAGTTGCGTCGCAAGCGCGACACAGCTCCAGCAATGCTCTGGGGGGCCGAATGTTGTTAATGCTGCGTCAATCCTTACGCCTGCTTCAAGTAGGCGCAGGGTTTTGACGCAGCATGGGCCCCAAAGTGACTGAGTGAAATCTTGTAGATTTCACTCAGCCACTTTTAGGAGGCGTTCCTGCGCCGGAACGCCTCCTTCTGGCGCAGGGCTTAACAACGTGGCGCATCTCTCAGATGCGTCACGTTGTAAATACCCTGCACAATGGCGCATCTTTTGCGTCGCCGCTGCATCATGAAAGTGATGCAACAGTGGCGTAAAAGAGGAGCAAGGGGCTTGTAAATCTGCCCCTAAGGATTTTTGGGCCAGATGTACGACCATTTCATTTAGCGCCTCGCAATTGGCGACACATTGCGAGTGGCAAATTGCGAGTTGCTAAATGAAATGTACAACAGTGTGTTTAACAAGGTTTCGGATTCCCAATGGGGTCGCAAATTGCGAGGTTCATTAATATTAATGAGCCTCTCGCAATTTGCGAGCCTATTGGGAATGCCAGCCCTCCTGGGTATGGTGCCTGCTGGGCTCTGCAGGCCACCATGCCTGGGACTGCTTTTAAATTAAGCAGTTTAAAAAAATGCAGCCCATTTACCATGCATTTAAAAAAAAAAAAAAAAAAAAGAAACATTTTTGTTTCATTTTCTACGGGCAGGCAGAGGTCCCTGGGACCACTGCCTGCCCTTTAAAAATAATTTTGCATGCATTTGCAAAGGGGAAGGGGGTCCCCTGGGGACCCCTTCCCATTTGCAAATGCATTACCATCTACTTGAAGTAAGTGGTAATTGCGAGTGTTTTGCGACCGCAAAACATTTGTACATGGTTTTAAGACTCGCTATTTGGAAGGGAATGCCCCTTCCAAGTAGCAAGTTGCAAAACCTAATTAGCGAGTCGCAAACAAATTGCGACTCGCGAAATAGGCAATGTACATGGCCCAATATGTTTTTACATGTGAAAGCGGGTTCACGAACCCGTTCATGCATATAAAAACGGATCGTACATCTGGCCCGTAGTATTTTATATTGAAGTAATAGCCCCTCTGTCACATGTATTTCATTTGTTTTATAGCATCTCTGATGCTATTGTAGATGTCAGAGCACTTTACATCACACACATATAAAGACATTGAATCGTACATGTAAATCAGTGTGTATATAAAATGTTTAAAGGGTGCTTGGTCTGGAAAAGCACAAACTCAGGATTCATAACACAGTGGCTAGCACTGACTAACATTAAAAATGTATTTCCACCCAAATAAATCGTTTTAGCAGCATCAGGATAATGAATAACTGGGAAAAAACAAAAGTTACTAACTGGTACCATGCAGTTTGCAAGCAGCTCTCTGATGACAGTTTATAGGTCCCTCTGCTACATTACGATTGTCACTTATGAAGTGCACAGTAACAAAAAAATCTCTGTGACAAAAGCAGTAACCACGAACCTATGCACATAAAATGCTGCTTTTTAAAATGCATGTTACACGTTCTTTGCAATAGGCACATTAACCCTCTGTGCTACATTAGTTAAGTCAAAGCTGCCACTAAACAAAAGTCTCCCCAGCTCAGGCAGGTACAATAATCACTGGCTTTATCTTGACACTTTTATTGCTGCTGGAAAGCTGCTAATTATGCAAGAAACTTTTCTCTGCTTTTAAAACTGTTGCCTGCGGACCCCCTGGGAATGTGTCACGGACCCCTGGGGGTCCGCGGACCACAGTTTGGGAAACACTGGCTTAGGTAGTTCTAAAATGTTTTTTAAATGAATTGTGTGATTGTTGTTCTTGATTTATGCTTCAGAAAAAATACCAGTTTTCACTGCTTTTCCCAGTAATTTTGTATTTAATCAGCCAATGCTTAAAAAGACAGGGCACACTATTAAACAAGCATTTGCAATGCAATAGGTCTCGCATTTACGAGAGTTTTAGCTATTGGCATTGTAAATAACAATGCCGTTTATTTATGTGCTGTTTTTTAAACAGATAAATAAAATGCATTGTCATTTACAATGCCAAAAGCTTAAACTCTTGCAAATGCAAGACCTATTGCATTGCAAATGCTTGTTTAACCTTAATTCCTGCCTAAACGGTTTTACTCCGGGAGAAGAAATCTTTTCTTGAAAAAAAAAAGAATTAAAAAGTGTAAGGAGAGAAAGGCATTATTGGTGTAATCCTCTTAGCCGCAGTCATTTGAAGAAGGGCAGTTTTGGAGCCTGGGATGGTGTGTTGTCGCTCCAACCCCCACCAAACTGTCCCAAGTCCTCTCGAGCTACAAGCAACTCAAAAGGCAGCACCTAGGCTTCTGTTCTCGGCTCTTCGTGCTCCTCTTTCTGTGCAGTGCTGTGAAGCTGAAGAGTAAACAGAGCCGCTGCTTGACTGGGCCGGAGCTGCCAGGACCGCAGCCCAGCTGGGTCGCAAGGGCAGGACATGGCATGCTCGAAGAGAGAAGGGTAGTGCTGCTGCTGTCAGGGATGCAGCAGGGGCAGTGGCACCAGGGCACAGGTCAGCAAAAGGGCCTCCGCGTCCGGATGGTGGCTGTTTTAATACCAAGCTGGGTTCCATTTCCCATGCTTGCTTTGGTGTCCACTGGGCCTTAACTCTGCTATTGGCTTCTCTGCCGCCCGGCTGGGGTCTCACGCAGCCTGGAGTTGTTTTAGCCTAAAGCACTGTAACAGTGGTGCTGATGTACTGCTCATCTGGTGTGCCAAAAACTGAAGGGGCAGCCCTAGGTGTGAGGGAGGGCAAAGCAGCAGCTGTGCTGCTTGTCTGAGGTGCCACAGTCTGAAGTGGCAGTGATGGCCGTCAGGGAGGGCAGTGCTGCTGCTGTGCAACACTCACTGGTGCCTGCTGGGAAGTCCAGCTTACCAGGTACACTATGTTTCTAGAAGCGCAGTAGCTTGGTGGTTCAAGCACCCACGAGAGACGGCACATGATTCATTCTCTTTTTTTTTTTTTTTTAATAAAAAAACGTTTTATTGCATGAAATCAGCCCTCTTAGAGAAGCCTCCTTTCAGGAGAGCGTGACACAAAGAACATATATTTGCACAAGACGTATGGAAGATGCAAGAAGTGCCTGGGAACAGCCATCCTCAACCCTTTAGCCCGGTGTCTGGGCTTTACTGTTGGTGCAGGCTCTAGGATGAATGTCTTGCAGCCATTTCATTGGCTGTTAGCTGATTGAATGCCAGAAGCACTGGGAGTCCATATTTGATTCTGGCAGTGTACAAATATTTGATACGAACATTCGGCGTGAAGGTGTGCTTTGGTTGTTTTTTTCTAGTTGTCAGAAGGGTGTTTAGCAGGGAAAGCAGGGAGGGCAATTCAGGAAGAGATAGTCAGAGGATGGGACTGAGCTCAGCCTTTCCTGGAAGCTCATAGACTTGGTCACGGTTACAGAAGAACCCTATGGTGACGCGGGTAGGGTTGCACCCGGGACCTTGCATTAGCCAGATTGAGGGAGGTGCTCAACACTGGATGCAAGTGTCAAAAGGGGGCATTCCTTATGAAGGGAATTTAGTATTCCAGCTACAAAGTGCACTGTCCTGGTCAAGACAGTGGAGACCAAAGAGGGGAAGGTCACGTCCGAGGCATCCGATTTCTTCACCAAGCCTTGACTAACCAACAAAACTTTTGACTGTTCCTGAGTACCTTCCGTCAGCTCAGCCTCTTCTGGCAAGGCAAGCCAATTTCTTAGTAACATAGTTTCAGGTGGGTATTGGCAAATGGGAATATATGATTCATTCTCAACGGGGCTGACTGCATCAAAAAAGAAAGTGCATTTAACTGAACCTGTATAGTTGTAAAAATTAAAAAAAAACATGTTCACCCCAAAGGAGCCTCTTGGCACAATATGCCAGCTGCTTGTTGTTATCCAATTCAATGGTACCCATTTTACTGAACGGTGAAAGGACACACTAGGATTGAAACCTATGCCCTCGGAGTAAAAAAACGATTACGGATGTGGGTGCATTTGGTTGATTTATCGTCTGCCATGTCCAGTGAAAGCACAATCCCATGAAAAACAAGGAGCGAGGGTGGTGGTGGGAGGTGACGACACCAAGGGTGGATGGCGGCGGAGGGGACGACAGTCATGGATCACTGAGCACTGACACAAGCATGAAACAAAAAAGAGTTCTCCAAATTATAATTACGCTGTGCACGCGTAATGTAACTGTAGTTGGTTGGTGCTACACTGATAAAAAAATCTGAAGTGATGTTCGCTTCCTCAACCAATTACGGGGAATCAAAGAAGACCGACACTTCACTTAACAAATAGTGAGCAGCAGGCAGGAGCTACCTTGTTTTACTTAATACTACAGGTCTTGCCAACAGCGTATGCGCTGCCTATGCTCGACCTAAAACTCAGCCAAGTGAGGACCCTAGCTGATACCGTTCCAGATTGGCCTCATAACTAGGGCTACCATCTCGACGGTTTTCTACCAGCAACACTGCATTTGAATGTCCCAGCCATTACAAAAATAAGTTAAATCCCCAAAAGCCGTTATTTTTGCCGTTACTTGTACATACTTCAAACAATAAATATAAATTGAAAGCACTTTTAAATATTTTCTAGTGCTCCCTTAATGACCCCTGACTAATAATTAAAGTACACAAATGCCGAAAAGACATGTTACACATTATTACGTACGATTTTCTTTAAAGCCGTTTTAGGAATAAGGTCAGGGCCTTTGCAGATTCTTAAGACCACACCTTACGAGCTGTTTTTCACTTTTGGAAAGGTGGCAACTCTACTCTTAACTTAAGTGAAAATAGAACTAAATGGCACTATAGCAGTGGATAGTGAACGGGAGGGAAAGAAATGTGGATAGAAAGCCAGGATCCCTACAAATGCCCAAAGTGAGCACATTAATAGTATTCCTCTATTGCCTAAAGTCCCTTTATTCTCTGAACCCTACAAACTTCCCCTTACAGATTCGATGGGACAGACTGAACTAGACAAACGGTCGGTTTTGGTGAGAGTTTTTAGAGCAGTGCGTGCCTCGCCGTATGTCACGTGGCTTACGTGTGACGTCTTTGTCAATATTCGTTTCTCCAATGGGAAAAGGCTGCTGCTGCTTCCCGGAAGTTACTGGCAGCCTGCGATCTGGAATAGCCACATCCTCAAAAACTTTGCATGCGATATGCACATTCCATTTTAATCTGTACTGCAGTATTTTTTATCTGTAACATGTAAGTCTTTGAAGGTGAACTGTATTGTGTAGGAACGTGCACAGGTTTGTCATTAAGAAATGTATTAATTTCAAAAGATCTGCGGACGCATTTTTTATCTTAAACTGTTAATGCCTTTTCTGTCGATGTCTCTTTCGTCGTCTCCTCCGCTGTCTGTATTTCATTTAGTAACGCTGACGTGTTTTCTGCGTTCATACTTTTCGTAGATAAGTTATACAGCGTCCCAAGGACGTTGATGCAGTATATTTGATATGATGCAGTATATTTGATATTTGGAAGAGGAGCACAATCTTAGGGAGCTCATTGAAATATTGGGTGGTTTTTGGAGGCACAAAACACACAATAAGTGTAAAACAGCTAAGGGACACCAGTGTTCTACAGGGTATAACAGTTACAGCCGGCGAATTTGTCGGAGCCCAAGTA